>NC_140592.1:514388763-515673958 GCF_964204655.1 Triturus cristatus | reverse complement strand
ATTTTCCTTGGGCTTCACTGGTTGCTCCAGGCGTGCCCTGACTCTCCACCGCGTGGTGAGTCCCTCAGACCTTGCTGGTCTGCACCGAAGCATCTTTCTCTTTTCTGTGTGGGTTGCTGTTGCCAAGGCTTGTTGTGTCCAATCCGGGCACCAACACTGCAGCACCTGACATCCTTCGTGGGACAGCTCGAATCCAGCTCCTGGTTGTCCTCAACGCCTCCTGGTCTTCGTGGCTGAAGAGTCAAGCTTCACCTTCTTCACCTGAAATCACCCGACATTGGTGGGCATTCACCTATTGTGCTCCTGGTCACTGGCTAGTGACGCAGACTCTGTCCCCTCTGATTTCAGGTTCTTCTCAACTTCGATCCAGGCTTGGATCTCTTCTGACACTTCGCATCTTCCCGGCAGCAGCACTTCTTCGCCAGCTCCCATTGAAAACGACGATGCAACCCAACACTATTTGACACCTATGCACCCGGCTTCCCTGGGTGAGGTAACTCGAGTACTCCAGTGCTCCTGTGAGTGTTGACCCTAGAACTTCCTAAGTCCAAAAGGGTTTGGTCCTAGTTCCACTCTAAGTGTCCCCAATCTTTAAAAATCTAACCGTGACTTTCCCCATAGAAGCTAACAGGAGCTCGTGGCTGTGTTCTCACACTGCACATGCCCCCCATGGGTCCCCTGTGTCACTACCTTGGGTGGTTCCTTGAGGTGCCAGCGTTTCTACTGGCTCTAGGCCTTGTGTCTAGTTAAGTCGTGGTTCTTATACCACTATTTTAGTATATGATTTGGCTCGCCCCTAGGGCCTAACGTGTATTTGTGCTGTTTTACTGTAATATTTGAAGTGTAGCTTATGTGTTTAGACCTCTAGCCTCATAAAGAGAATAGTAGGGTGTGTTTAGAAATAAATACACATATTTGATACATATACCTGGTGTGGTTGCCTTTTATTTAGCCATTCAAGAGATTATAGACTGGTAAAACAAGCTGCTTTACATTCCTTCAAGACTTAGCCTGAAGGCTGCTCTCCATAGTTACCACTAGGATAGCTTTCAATAAAGGTTGTCTTTAACCTATCATCAAGAAGGGGTTGTTTGGACTGGTGCAAGGTGCCCACTATAATTAGTGGACAGCATATACCAGGCCAACTTCTCACATCATATGCCTATCAGCACCGCAAGTGTGGCTTTGGCGGTGACACACCGCTGGGGCGAGGCGGTAGCTATTGTGATTTGGGTGCCATACACTACAATGAGTGACAGTGATTTGGATGGCGGAGCACTTTGTTTGACAGCACCTATGGACACATCATGCTGTGTCAATGGCCAGTTATCAAAAGTGCACAGTGGCCACATGATTAATGGCACATCATTGTGCACACAATGCCATATTGATATTTAGACCACTGCTGACTACACATGCTGTTAGAATCCGGGGTCTCTGGTTGGCGCAGGTATGCACTTGCGACAAGCAGGGACCCTTTCCTCTAAGTCAGTGCGTAGGATTACCTCTTTAAAAATAACCCCTGCTCACCCTCTAGGTAACGTGGCGCGAACAGTCAGGCTAGATTTCCAGAGGGCATTAGGTAAAGCATTCAAAGTGTCCCACACAATAATCACCACCCCACCACACAAAGACACAAGGCTGTATTTATATCAAAATAAAGTTCTTTATATAAAAGATTTCTTTAGGCAGGTTGTCAAAATACAGTTCTCTTGCTTCAAATAAAGTTCCAGTTACTCTTAAGGCTTGTAGGCAGTCCACAGATCTCAAAATGGCACAGTTCTATTCAAAATAGGCTTCTTTGGGGTATTGCGCGCTTCGCAGCGCCTCCGGTACGCTTCGTACACGTTCGGGACGTCCCGTGCCAAACCTCACTCTTCCTGCGTGAGCGCCGGCAATGCTTTCGATGCTGTACGGATCGTACAGATGCGGGGACGCGCCGTACAAGGACGGCAGAGCAGGTGCAGCTCGTACAAAGGACAGTACGGCTTGTACCAAGGCGCGCTGATCACAAATACCTTAGTTCTTGGTGGGGAATGTTCGCTGCTGCCTCCGGAGTCCACAAAGGGGTGTCCCACGTCGCGGTTCTGTCCCTTTCAGTCAGAGGCCGGCGGTGCTTCGTGGAGCACTCGAGGACAGTCTCAGCCACACGATCACGGGCAGAAGCAGGAGGGGCAGCTCGGGGGCAATCTCTTCAGCGAGTCGCGCTGTCAGCTTCACGTAGGGGACACACAGTGTGTCGCAGGTCTTCACAGGAGCTTCTACGGCCAGGGGGGTCACAGAGGCTCGGCGCTCAGAGCCTAACCAGTCTTTTCTTTGCGGTGCGAGCTACGGCTCGGGGGGTCAGATGCTTGCGGTGCTTGGACCAAGTAGACAGGTCTTTGCGGTGCTCGCAGTAGTCCCGGTGGCAGATGTCGCAGTGATCAGACGAGGGGCACACAGGTCCTCAGGGGTCAGCGTCACAGGATCGCCTTCAGCAGCTTTTCCTCTTCTTAGGGAGAGGTAGCGCCCACTGTTCCTGGGGCGCATATCAGGGGGCAAGTTCACAAGCAAGCCCTTGGAGATTATTTAAAAGCACCAGTTGAATCAAAGTCTTTTCCTTTAGTCTTTTCCTCTCCTTCCAGCAGACAGGCACCCACTGCAGGCCAGTCTCTCCAGCAGAGGGGCAGTATTCCTCCTTCAGCTTCTCCAGGTCCTTCTCCTTCAGGCAGAGGTTAGTCGTGGTGTAAACAGGATCTGCTTTCTTAGGAGCAGAGCTCCTTCTCTTATAGCACAATTCTTTTGTTCATTGTCGCCAGGGGGCCTGGGCCTGGCTCAGTCCAGTTCTGGAGCACTTTGTTGTGGTGACTCTGCTCTTTACTTTCAGCAGCAGGGCAGAGACATCAGCCGCTCCACAGGGGGCGGCATTGTGGTGGCAGGGCACAGGTCTATTCAGAGTCAAAGGTGTACTCCTCCCACCCATCCTGGTGTAATCTCTCTACCCACCACCTGGCAGCCAGCCTGTCTCCTGGAATTCCCCAGCCCTGCTCCTTACTGTTGCTAGGCAGAACACACACACACAGCAGAGGCGGACTAAAATGGCCAGGTCAGTAAATACTAACTTTCTAAAAGTAGTATTTACAAACACAGGATATTAAAATAAACGTTACTAAAAGAAGTATTTTATTATTCTGAGTTCAGGCATACTAAACATGACTTTCTACCATGCTCTCTGAGTCCACTGAGATTACAGCGTGTAGTAATTCCAGCAGCCCATTCTGGCCTATGGAGAGCAGGTAGCCTTCAATAGTGAAAAATGAAAATGGCTCTAATTCACTATTAGGACATGCCACACACATCAGGGCATGTCCTACCTTATACCTACAATGCACCCTGCCCTTGGGCCTACCAGAGGGTTGACTAAAATGTAGTTAAGTGAAGGTTTGGGGACTGGCAAGTAGGTGCACTTGCGCAATCAGCGCAACAGTGCCAGACCGCGCGCAGGCTCTGCAGTGGCAGATCCAAGACACATTTTACTAGGCCGCTTCTGTGGGTGGCACAAGCAGTGCTGCAATCCCACCAGCAGCATTTGTATTTACAAGCCCTGGCACTCCTGGTGCACTTTACTAGGGGCTGATAGTAAACCAAATAAGCCAAACGTGGACACCAATCAATGTATACACTTTTCAAAAGGGAGCACTTGCACTGTGGCACTGATTAGCAGTGGCACAGTGCCCTGAGCAGCTAACACCAACAAAACACAATGAGGCACATCAGCAAAAAGTGGAAGGGAAACTCACGCCAAGGTGCCAGGTCTACCACGTGTCCCCTCCAGCTGAAATGTGGGGGGAACTACCCTACCCCAGGGAGTTCCTCTTCACTAAGGCGGAAAAACCTGGACAGACCGTCAGCATTGGCGTGATCTGTACCAGGGCGATGCTCCACCGTAAAGTCCATACCCTGTAGGGAGATGGACCACCTCAACAGTTTTGGGTTCTCACCCCTCATTTGCATCAACCATCTGAGGGGCCTGTGGTCGGTCTGAACCCGGAAGTGAGTCCCAAACAAGTAGGGCCTCAGCTTCTTCAGCGACCTGACCACAGCAAATGCTTCTCGCTCTATCGCACTCCACCTTTGTTCCCGTGGAAGTAACCTCCTACTTAAGGCTACAGGTTGGTCCCAGCCCTCCTCAGTCATCTGTGAGAGAACAGCCCCTACACCATGCTCTGATGCGTCTGTCTGCACTAGGAATTCTTTGGAGAAGTCAGGAGCCAAGAGCACGGGCGCCGTGCACATGGCAGTTTTCAGGGTGTCAAAGGCCTTCTGACAGGTGTCAGTCCATATCACTTTTCCGGGCTGCTTCTTCGAAGTCAGCTCTGTCAAGGGGGCAACGATGCTGCCATACCCCTTGACAAACCTCCTGTAGTACCCGGTGAGTCCTAAGAAGGACCTCACCTCCGTCTGGGTCTTTGGGGGCTCCCAAGCCAGGATGGTTTCGATCTTGGGTTGTAGGGGCGCCACCTGGCCGCTCCCTACTTGGTGTCCCAAGTACACCATGGAACCCTGCCCGATCTGACACTTGCCTGCATTGATCGTGAGGCCTGCCTTGCGCAGTGCCATCAACACTTCCCAGAGATGTTGCAGGTGTTCTTTCCATGTGCCACTGAACACTGCGATGTCATCCAGGTATGCGGCACTGAACTCGGTCAGCCCAGCCAACACCTGGTTGACCAACCTCTGGAAGGTGGCAGGGGCATTCTTCATCCCAAACGGCATAACCCGGAACTGGTAGTGCCCATCTGGTGTGGAGAATGCGGACCTCTCTTTGGCCCCATCAGTCAAGGCGATCTGCCAGTACCCAGACGTTAAATCAAACGTGCTGAGGTACCGTGCAGCTCCTAACCGATCGATGAGCTCGTCAGCTCTGGGAATGGGGTGCGCGTCAGTCTTCGTGACTGAATTGAGTCCTCGGTAGTCCACACAGAACCGGAGTTCGGGTGTGGCACCCGGCGCCGTAGCCTTTGGGACCAAGACCACTGGGCTGGCCCAAGGACTGCTGGAGGACTCAACCACCCCAAGAGCAAGCATCTTTGAGACCGCCTCTTTGATGCAGGCTCTGACCCTGTCAGTTACCCTGTAAGCCTTGTGCTTCACAGGTAAGCTGTCTCCTGTATCCACATCATGGACGCACCAATCTGTGATACCAGGAACCAGGGAGAACAGGTCAGGAAACTGCCCCAGCAGCTGGCGGCAGTTATCCTGTTGCTCAGGGGTCAGGGTGGGTGAGAGGTTAACTCCATCCACTGACACGTCTTGCTCTGAGGCTACCAAGAGGTCAGGAAGAGGCTCAGACTCCTCCTCCGTCCCATCATCGGTGGCCAAGAGCATGCCCACTTCGGACCTCTCCAAGTGGGGCTTCAGTCGATTGACATGGAGGACCCGCAAGGGGTTCCTCGGAGACTGCAAGTCCACCAAGTAGGTGACAGAACTCTTGCGCTCCACAATCTCAAAGGGTCCTGTCCACTTGTCCTGGAGTGCACAAGGCTCCACAGGGGCCAGGACCCATACCTTTTGACCAGGTTGAAGCTCAACCAGAGTGGCGTTCTGGTCGTACCACCGCTTCATTTCCTCCTGGCTGGCTTCCAGGTTTGCGTCAGCAAGTTGCCTGAAACGCCGAGTCTGGTTCCGAAAGGCCAGCATGTAACTGTATACATTCTGGGGAGGTTTCCTGGGAGATTGCTCCCAGCCTTCCTTGACCAGACTAAGAGGTCCTCGTACTGGGTGGCCATACAGAAGCTCAAAGGGACTGAACCCCAGAGACTTCTGTGGCACCTCACGGTACGCAAAGAGAAGGCATGGTAAGAGGACGTCCCACTTACGCCTCATGGGTTCCTCAAGACCCATAATCATGCCTTTTAGGGTTCGGTTGAAGCGCTCAACCAACCCGTTTCCTTGGGGATGGTAAGGGGTGGTGAACTTGTATGTCACACCACACTCTTGCCAAAGGGATTTCATATATTTCGATATGAAATTGGTCCCCCTGTTGGACACCACCTCTAGAGGGAATCCTATTCGTGAGAAAATTCCCATCAGTGCCCGTCCCACCACGGGGGCCGTCACTGTCCTCAGAGGGATGGCTTCAGGGTACCGGGTAGCATGGTCCACCAAGACCAGGATAAACCTGTTGCCCATGGCTGTCTTGGGGTTCAGTGGCCCCACAATGTCAATCCCCACTCATTGGAATGGGGTACTGACCACAGGGAAAGGTTGGAGTGGAGCTTTCAGCTTCCTTCCACTTTAGCCACTTGCCTGGCAAGTCTGGCATGTCCTGCAGTGAGTGTCAGAACTCCTGCGCATTTGAGGCCTATAAAAGTGGGTGACAAGCCTTTCGAAGGTCTTGTCCTGCCCCAAATGCCCTGCTAACGGAACGTCGTGAGCCAGCCCCAGTAGGAAGGCTCTGAACTTCTGGGGTACCACCAGCGCACGGGCTGACCCAGGTTCAGCAACCTTAGGCTCGGAGTACAGGAGGTCGTTCTCCCAGTAGATCAAGTGAGTACCGGACTGATCACCATTGGCTTGGGCTGCAGCCTGCTGCCGCATACCCACTAGAGAGGGGCACTCTTTCTGCTCCCTGCAGAATTCCTCCCTGGTGGGGCCTCCTTCTTGCTGCTAATGGGTCAGCTCAGGCAGGTCCCCCAGTTCGGCTATCTGTTCCCCGGTAGGCTCCAGGGCATCCCCCTCAAGGTCTGCTTCCTCCTGGGCCGTGGGAACTTTAGGAGCCAGTTTCCCGTGCCTCCTGCGCCCTCTCCCTAAAGCCGGTTCCTGGGCCTCTCCCTCAGGCTCCAGGGTCCCTTCAACACCCCTACTGGCTGCCATCGACCTGGTGGTCACGCACGCCCAATCAGGTAAGCCCACCATCCGCAAGTAAGCTGTCTTCTCCACCTTTTCCCAAGGGGAGCTCTCCAAATCATTCCCTAGGAAACAGTCTACAGGCATGGCAGTTCTCACAGCGACTTGCAGAGTACCAGAGACTTCCCCCCTCACTCAAAGGGAACTTGAGCCATTGGACAATGACTCTCTGTGTTGTCAGCATTGACAACCCGACAATAGGCATGGGGTACAACCTGCTCTTGAGATACCAGGTGCTGCCGCACTGCAGTCACGCTGGCTCCTGTGTCTCTAAGAGCCCATACCTTCTTCCCATTGACGGTCACCACTTGCCCATATTTCTTAGTGTTAGAGGGCAAGTCGGCGTTTGGGACCATCTCACTGTCTCCTAGTGAGACTAAGGTCAGTTGGACGGGGTCCCACCTACCTGGGACTTCTACCTCCTCCCCAAAGGCTACTGTAGCCACTTGCTTCGGTAGAGCACCAGTGGGTGCTGGTTTCACATACTGGCGACACTTGGGATCACTGGCAAAGTGACCTAGTTCACCACATTTATAACATTGAGGGGGCCCCTTTGGAACAGGTTTACCTGTCGGGCCCCTGTTGGCTTCGGGGGTGGGGGAGGCTGAGACTCTTTCTGCTGGTTCCCTTGGGGATTACGTTGGGGGCCTTTTTGGAACCCTTTCTGTTTTCCCTTGTCCCCCCCACTCTTCTGCTGGGGACCCTGCCCACCCTTGGCGGAGTCTCCCACTTGACCCTTGTGGACCCTGGTGCTGACCCAGCGGTCTGCCTCTTCAGCAAGCTTCCTAGGGTTAGTCAGCTTGCTATCTATCAGGTGTTGGCGTAGCTCAGGAAAACAATTAAGCGACAAGTGCTCCCATGCAATTAAATCAAAGAGACCTTGGTAATCATTCACTTTGCTACCCTTCACCCAGCCATCCAGTGCTCTGCAGAAAAAGGTTACATACTCCACATACGTACTCCCCACAATCTTGGTACACCCCCTGAACCTCTGTCTATATAATTCAGGAGTTAGCCCATACCTGGTCATTAAAGCTTCTTTCATGTGGGGGTAAGAGTTGTAGAAATCAGAGGGCAAATCTAAGAGTGTGTCCCGCCCCTCATTGAGGAACCGCCCCCACAACCCCGCTCCCCAATCTCTCTCAGGGACCCGGTGGAAGGACATGGCTATCTCATAGGCCCGGAACCATTGCCCTATGTCATCATTCTTGGAATACTCTTTAACTACATCTTTTGGCATGTACACCCTTGACTCTACCTGCACCGGCGTTGCGCTGACACCAGAGGGAGGGTTTTCCAAACTTTTCTCCTTTATCGCCAACTCCCTCATTCTTGCGTCGTGCTTCATCAGAATCTTTCTTTCCTTCAGAGCCATTCTCTTTTCTTCCAGAGCCAGTTTCTTGCTCTCTAGCTCCAACTGGCCATTTAATTTCAGTTTTGCCAAAGTGACCTCTTGCTCTCTGGCGGCCTGTCTGTCTGTCAGCTCCTCTGGTGACAGGCCTCTGCCAGAACTATGGATGCTCTCCGCTGGTTCCACTACGTCAACCCCAGGTACAACATTCTCAGCTGCACCCCTTGATTCCATCCAGGCTCTCAGCGCCGTGAGGAAGTGTGTTTTGTTTGAGCATCCTTTGCGTGGAACCTTGAACTTCTTACAGAAGTGCTGGAGTTGGGGTTTTGTGTAGCTTCCCAGCTTGGACTCATCCCATTCCAGCTCCATTCCAGAGGCTTCAGATGCTGTATTTTCTGTGCTGTTTGAGCCCGGCATGGTTTCAAACGCAAGAGATCTTCTTTACTTGGCAAGTGAAATTAAAAATGAAAAGTTCTGTGGTTCAAGCTACTGGACTGTCTTACTGTGCAATGGTTAGTAATCACTGCGCAGACACCAAGAACGCAAATCCGTAAATCCTCACCGCTGACACCAATGTTAGAATGCGGGGTCTCTGGTTGGCGCAGGTATGCACTTGCGACAAGCAGGGACCCTTTCCTCTAAGTCAGGGCGTAGGATTACCTCTTTAAAAATAACCCCTGCTCACCCTCTAGGTAACATGGCGCGAGCAGTCAGGCTAGATTTCCAGAGGGCATTAGGTTAAGCATTCAAAGTGTCCCACACAATAATCACCACCCCACCACACAAAGACACAAGGCTGTATTTATATCAAAATTAAGTTCTTTATATAAAAGATTTCTTTAGGCAGGTTGTCAAAATACAGTTCTCTTGCTTCAAATAAAGTTCCAGTTACTCTTAAGGCTTGCAGGCAGTCCACACGTTCGGGACGTCCTGTGCAAACCTCACGCTTCCTGCGTGAGCGCCGGCAATGCTTTTGATGCTGTACGGATCGTACAGATGCGGGGACGCGCCGTACACGGACGGCAGAGCAGGTGCAGCTCGTACAAAGGACAGTACGGCTCGTACCAAGGCGCGCTGATCACAAATACCTTAGTTCTTGGTGGGGAATGTTCACTGTGGCCTCCGGAGTCCAAAAAGAGGTGTCCCACGTCGCGGTGTCGTCCCTTTCAGTCAGAGGGCGGCGGTGCTTCGTGGAGCACTCGAGGACAGTCTCGGCCGCACGATCACGGGCAGAAGCAGGAGGGGCAGCTCGGGGGCAATCTCTTCAGCTTCACGTAGGGGACACACAGTGCATCGCAGGTCTTCACAGGAGCTTCTACGGCCAGGGGGGTCACAGAGGCTCGGCGCTCAGAGCCTAACCAGTCTCTTCTTTGTGGTGAGAGCTACGGCTCGGGGGGGTCAGATGCTTGCGGTGCTTGGACCAAGTAGACAGGTCTTTGCGGTGCTCGCAGTAGTCCCGGTGGCAGATGTCGCGGTGCTCAGACGAGGGGCACACAGGTCCTCAGGGGTCAGCGTCACAGGATCGCCTCCAGCAGCTTTTCCTCTTCTTAGGGAAAGGTAGCGCCCACTGTTCCTGGGGCGCAGTTCAGGGGGCAAGTTCACAAGCAAGCCCTTGGAGATTGTTTAAAAGCACCTGTTGAATCAAAGTCTTTTCCTTTAGTCTTTTCCTTTTCTTCCAGCAGACAAGCACCCACTGCAGGCCAGTCTCTCCAGCAGAGGGACAGTATTCCTCCTTCAGCTTCTCCAGGTCCTTCTCCTTCAGGCAGAGGTTCGTCGTGGTGTAAACAGGATCTGCTTTCTTAGGAGCAGAGCTCCTTCTTTTATAGCACAATTCTTTTGTTCTTTGTCGCCAGGGGGCCTGGGTCTGGCTCAGTCCAGTTCTGGAGCACTTTGTTGTGGTGACTCGGCTCTTTCTTTTCAGCAGCAGGGCAGAGACATCAGCCGCTCCACAGGGAGCGGAGCCGGCATTGTGGTGGCAGGGCACAGGTCTATTCAGAGTCAAAGGTGTACTCCTCCCACCCATCCTGGTGTAATCTCTCTACCCACCACCTGGCAGCCAGCCTGTCTCCTGGAATTCCCCAGCCCTGCTCCTTACTGTTGCTAGGCAGAACACACACACATAGCAGAGGCGGACAAAAATGGCCAGGTCAGTAAATACTAACTTTCTAAAAGTAGTATTTACAAACACAGGATATTAAAATAAACTTTACTAAAAGAAGTATTTTATTATTCTGAGTTTAGGCATACCAAACATGACTTTCTACCATGCTCTCTGAGTCCACTGGGGTTACAGCGTGTAGTAATTCCAGCAGCCCATTCTGGCCTATGGAGAGCAGGTAGCCTTCAATAGTGAAAAACGAAAAAGGCTATAATTCACTATTAGGACATGCCACACACATCAGGGCATGTCCTACCTTATACCTACAATGCACCCTGCCGTTGGGCCTACCAGAGGGGTGACTAATATGTAGTTAAGTGAAGGTTTGGGGACTGGCAAGTAGGTGCACTTGCGCAATCAGCGCGACAGTACCAGACCGCGCGCAGGCTCTGCAGTGGCAGATCCTAGACACATTTTACTAGGCTGCTTCTGTGGGTGGCACAAGCAGTGCTGCAATCCCACCAGCAGCATTTGTATTTACAAGCCCTGGCACTCCTGGTGCACTTTACTAGTGGCTGATAGTAAACCAAATAAGCCAAACATGGACACCAATCAATGTATACACTTTTCGAAAGGGAGCACTTGCACTGTGGCACTGATTAGCAGTGGCACAGTGCCCTGAGCAGCTAACACCAACAAAACACAATGAGGCACATCAGCAAAAAGTGGAAGGGAAACTCACGCCAAGGTGCCAGGTCTAACACATGCCATGTTTGTATATGTGATTTAGTACATTGGCTTGTACTCACTTACATGTCACTTGTGATTTTGATGGGCATGTACACAGAACAGAGTTGTGATGTACTTTCCAATGGTTACACTTGTCAATGTGTGAAAGGGCAGATAAAATCCCAGTGATGTATGTGTCAATGAACAATGTGCATGTTGGACTGTCTACTTTTCTTGGCTCAGGCACACATTTGTAGTTTACTCACAGACTGTGCTCATTGTGTTGTCAATGTGTGCCCTGTGCAACTTACTGCTGAAGGTGTGGCAGGTACAGCAGCTAGGTATGAGACAGTGGTGTTGCAGTTTCACACATATGCTGTTTGAAATACTCTCAGGGATGATCAGGCTAGATGTGGACATATCCCTTTGTGCATTCTCATAGTCAGATATTGTTTTGTAGGTACTTGCTGTATGAAAGGGGACAAGTGTACGAGTGGTATAGCTGAAGGTGTCACTACATGTAAGGTGGTCTGCAACTTGACTGTGATGACAGTCCTTGTTGGCGTTCTGCCAGTCAAAATGTAAGATGTGGTACACATCTCATGGTGTATTGCATTGACATGTGTCCCCTTTTATCTCAACTAGGAGGAGACCAAATCTGCATCGTCCCTACACAGTGCTGGCAGACATGGAGAATGAGGAGATCATCCGGAAATTCCGCCTGGATAGGGCCACCTTACAAACCCTATGTGCTATGTTGGAGCCCCTCCTGCAGCCGCGCAGGACATATACGGGTGCTTTCACCACAACAACGAAGGTGATGGCGGCCCTGCATTTTTTGCAACTGGATCATTCCAGAACACGGTGGCCAGCGCAGGTGGGATGTTGCAACCGATGTTCAGCATGGTGCTACGGGATGTCCTGTCTGCCATGATGATATACAAGGACAGATATATACATTTCCCCAGGAGGCATGAGTTGGTGGATGCTAAGGGTGACTTTTATGCCCTTGGGCACATCCCCCATGTTGTTGGTGCCATTGATTGCACACATGTTGGGCTGGTTGCACCACAGGCACGTGAGCACGTTTACAGGAATCAGAAACATTTCCATTCAATCAACGAGCAAGTGGTGTGCCAGACGGATATGATCATCTTGCACGTGTGTGTCAAATTTCCAGACTCGGCCCACGACTCATACATCATGCAGAACAGCATAATGCCCCAGCTGATGGCTAATCTGCTTCCTGAGCGGGCATGGATTGTGGGAGAGTATGCAGAGTCAATTAGCGTGCTGTGTGTGTGACATGCTGTCCTCTGCCACAGTTGTATTACAAAGTAGGTCTGTTTATCTCACACCTAGGTGACTCTACATATCCTAACCGTCCTTGGTTGGTGAGCCCACTGTGCAATCCCCAGACACCGGCTGAAGTCCGCTACAACGATGCCCATGGGAGGACCGGTTGTGTGGTGGAGCGGACTTTTGGTCTCCTCAAGTCACTGTTTCGCTGCCTGGACAAGACCGGAGGTGCCCTCATGTACTCGCCACAATAGGTGAGACAGATCGCGGTAGCATGTTGCATCCTCCACAACCTTGCCTCGCGCAAGGAGATCACCCTGCTCCTAGATGGTGATGAGCAGCCGAGGCCCCCGCCTGCTAACCAACCCATGTCCAGGGACGAGGATAGTGGAGAGGAGGAAGTTGTTGACCTGCGGCGATAGCTCATCAACTGCTACTTCACTTGAAGGTGAGTGACAATGTACAATGGACCCATTGTGTGATGATCTCGCTGTTGTTGGCAAGGTGTGTGTCAGCTTTGTGACTGCAGCCGGTTGTTGACTCAATGGTGGCTGACAATGTTTTTGGGACTGAGTTGTTTGGCACATCTACATGGTGTTTATGTCAGCACTGTCGCTCATTTTAATGTGTGTACAGTTGAGCATCTTGATGACAAGTGTTGAGTGATGGCTGTGATGCCAAACACCTGACTAGTGAATATTGTTCTGTTCTGTTTTCCTAGGTGCCTTCAGCCTCTCCTTGCCAACACACATTCCATACTCTAAGTACATTGTAATCATGGTGAAGACTGAACTACCTGGAATAAACACGGAGCTAACACACGACATGTGTGTGTGAGTAGTGTTTATTTACAATGGGGACATGTGAGGGTGGGTGAATATTTACAATAAGCTGATTGATGCAGTGAGTTGTCAATTATGGTAGATGAGACAATCAAGTAGTCACCACATCAATGTGGTAAATGTGTGTAAATGTAAATGTAGTGCATTTATATAGCGCTCCGCACACCCCCGAAAGGGTCTCTCAGGCGCTGTGCACAGACCGCTGTGGAACCCTTCCTGGCCTTTCCCTGTGAAGTGCCCACTCCTGGGCACCCCCAAGGTGAAAGCCAGGCATCCTAGTGCTTTTGGGGCCGTTGTGGAGATTAAGCAAGCTATTGCCCAGAGTTGCAGAGTGAGACCCATGATTAGAATAGGCACCGAGGCGAGAATTATCGGGTCCGGGGAAATTGAGCCTAAGACCCGCCGAGGCAGGAATTGAACCCTGGTCCGGGCCAAACCTCTGCATCAGGGTCTGCCGCTCTAACCATTGAGCCACACTTCTCCACGATGTGGTGACCCAGTCCAACAGACAGATGCCATTCACAAGGCAGTGTGGGTAAGGACAGTCCAGAAAGTCAATGAAGTAATGAAGAGTGAGCCTATCATGGCTGGCTCCGTGACTGGCGTTTGGCAGGTGCTTTGCCACGGGTTACCCCCAAGGATTTCTTTGGACGGCCCTTTGCTCATTTTGCGGGGGGCCTTCTGATGCGGGGCCAGTGGGATCTGAGGACTCACCCCTCTCTGTGGCCACAGGGGAGGATGGTGAACTGTCATCGTGCAGCCCAACAGAGTGAGGTGGAGGTGTTGGTTGCGGCGCAGGCCTGTCCCTCAGTACCGCCACTAGCTGGCCCCAGAGGTCCACAATTTGTGCCATGCGGGTGTCCATGGACCTCATCAGCAGGAGGAGCTCGCGGGAATCTTCTTCAGTCCGGCCCCTTCGTCCCTGGGCCTGTTCATAGGCCCCAATGACTCTGTTGATGTTGTCCAGGGCTTCGGTCCCCGTGTCCGGTTATCTATGTCTGACCCTTGTCCTCCCACCTGTCCTGCTGCCACGGACCTGTTGCCTCACCACTGTAGACACACGCATACTCTCCCTGCACTCCTCAGTTGGTGGTATGGGGTAGTCATCATCTGGTGCCGGGAGGGTGTTGCAGGCAGCACTGGTGGTGGTGGTGCTTGTTGAGGACGCACAGGCGGTTACAGCAGGGGGCTGCAGAGATGTTGTTGTTGCAGCAGATGTGGTGGGGGGGACAATGGGGTCCTGGGACCAGTTGTGCCCTGGCACACCAGATGGGCCGGCATCGAACTCCTCATCCAAAGAATCCAGGGAGTCAACATCCGAGAGTCCATGTTGCAGGGGGGGGGAGACTGGCTCAGCAGGTTGCTGTTGTTGTCCACTGCAGTCAGTTCTTGGTCACCTGTGGGACAGAGGGGAGAAGGTCATTGAGGTGCACCCCTCATGCATGGTGTTAGATGTACCTTATTCACTGTTCATACACAACACCGTTTACTGGTTGTCACATTTATTGTCTGCACACTACTGTGCATCTTGACTTGCTGTGGCAGGACCTGCGTTGCTTGTCCATGGTGTGACATGTCAATACATGCAATGCGCAACGTGCCTATTTTGTGATTACAAGGACATGTTGTCATCTGACGACTTGCGCCTCAACAATTTAATGTGAAGCGTCTTTGTAGATCACTCTGCCTGGCAGAGGTTACAGCTGAGCATGGACTGGACATTGTTATCTCATGCATTCCTTTGTCGTGCTATGTGCAAAACTCAAGTTGTATTGCCGCCCATGCTTTCTTTGTTCTCATTTGGTAATTGATGCTATGGCTCCATGGCACTTACACATGGTATTCAGTGCTGTGCATTGTTGTGCAGCAACTTTCATCGACATGTGAATTGGTGAGTCACACTTTGGTTGCTGTGACAGTTACATTCGCTTGGCTGGCTGCACACTGCAAGTGGCACTAGGATCTGTGTGAATGTTGGTGTGTTGAGAGTGCTGGTGTTGTCATATGGCAACATGCTTTTTGGGAGGAATGGCTGGGTGCATGCATTGTCTACTTACCTGTTCGGTTCAGAAAATTGGCTGTAATTTGTGACACATCTCTGTGTGTGTGTGGTGGAGGGCTACATCCTGCTCAGGGGTGGAACAAGAGAGCATAAGATGGCTACCTACCTGTTAGGTGAAGGTGTACAATGCAAGGGCCAACACATGCTTCTAGGTGGGGGTGAGTGCTACATCTTGCTGAGCTTGGGAACAAGGAGGCATGGTGGGAGTGATGGTGCAGGCCTCCCACCCCCAGAGAGGACAACCTGGGTAAATGGCTACCTACCTGTGATTTTGGTTGGTGAGATACAATGGCTGACACATGCATCTGGGTGGGAGGGTGTGCTCCATCCTGCTCAGAGGTGTGACAGGGGTGCCTGGTGGGAGCTGTAGTGCTAGCTTCCCACCCACAAACACCCCTCCCTGTGAAGTTGGCTACCTACCTGTATGTTTGTGGAGAGCAATGCAATGGAGGACACATGGTTGTGGGTGTGGTGGGAGTGCTCCGTCCTGCTGAGCTTTGGTACAAGTAGGCCTGGTGGGAGTTGTAGTGCAGGTCTCCCACCCCCAAACAGCCCTCCCTGGGAGGATGGCTACCTACCTGTTAGGTGAGGGGGAACCATACAATGGCTGACACATGCATCTGGGTGGGAGGGAGTGCTCCATCGTGCTCGGGGTGGGACGGGGTGCATGGTGGGAGTTGTAGTGCAGGTCTCCCACTCCCCAAACAGCCCTCCCTGGGAAGATGGCTACCTACCTGTTAGGTGGGGGAACCATGCAATGGCTGCCAAATGCATCTGGGTGAGAGGGAATGCTCCATTCTGCTCAGGGGTGGGACAGGGGTGCCTGGTGGGAGTTGTAGTGCTGGCTTCTCACCCACAAACACCCCTCCCTGGGAAGTTGGCTACCTACCTGTAAGTTTGTGGAGAGCAATGCAATGGAGAGACACAGGGCTGTGGGTGTTCTGGGAGTGCTCCATCCTGCTGAGCTTTGGTACAAGTGGGCCTGGTGGGAGTTGTAGTGCAGGTCTCCCACCCCCAAACAGCCCTCCCTGGGAGGATGGCTACCTACCTGTTAGGTGAGGGGGAACCATACAATGGCTGACACATGCATCTGGGTGGGAGGGAGTGCTCCATCGTGCTCGGGGGTGGGACAGGGGTGCATGGTGGGAGTTGTAGTGCAGGTCTCCCACTCCCCAAACAGCCCTCCCTGGGAAGATGGCTACCTACCTGTTAGGTGGGGGAACCATGCAATGGCTGCCAAATGCATCTCGGTGGGAGGGAGTACTCCATCCTGCACAGGGGATGGGACAGGGGTGCCTGGTGGGAGTTGTAGTGCTGGCTTCTCACCCACAAACACCCGTCCCTGTGAAGTTGGCTACCTACCTGTACGTTTGTGGAGAGCAATGCAATGGGGAACACATGGTTGTGGGTGTGGTGGGAGTGCTCAATCTTGCTAATTGTTGGATTCCAGACTCGTGAGAGGACGAGTGCAGTACTTAGTGGACTGGAAGGGTTATGGAGTAGAGAATACCTGGGAACCGCTGACTAACCTGCACTGCCCCCGGTTGGTGGAACGGTTCGATAACAAGTACCCCGGCAAGACAGGACAACCGCCGAGACGACGGTTCTTGGGAGGGGGTTCTGTCGCGATCCTCAGGCGGCAAAGAACAGAGCGCTGGTCAAAACAAACTACAAGGCCCAGAATGCCAAGGGGCCGCGACCCGCACGTCTCAACAAGAGCCACCAGGTCATGTGCAGGCTATAAAGCCAGCCTCTTCCTACATACGGGGCTTGACAAACTTCCCGGTTTTTCCCGTACATTGGTAAACGCTCAGCGGACGGTATTCCCCGCAGGAGTTTGAGCGTGCTTACATCTCTGGAAGTAAAGCCGTTTACCTGCAACTCACTGAACCGTGAGTTTCACGGACCTTGGTTTCTTCGCCTGCGCTACGGAGCTCACGGGCGCAGGAGCCCTTTTCAGGTATTTAGGTTCGCGTGGAGTGCGGAACAGTTTCACGCTTCTCCAGTGCCTTTGGCCTCATTTCTCTTCCTCAGTCTTCCCGACTCAGAAAGGACCACGAGTCGCGGGAGTTTCTTGGGGTCCTTGGGTTTGCTGTGCAGTAACAGCTATTTTGGCAACCGGCAGGAACGAGCGGCGGCTTTCTTTTTGACTCCATTTCCCTGATGCCATAAATAGGAAGGCGCTTCACAACACACGTCTCCTTTTCTCTTGAACAGTGCAGTAGGGTGTTACGTTTCCTGCTCCCCTCCAGTCATCTGGTACGACATTTAATACCCTCGGAGTCTTCATTCTAGGAGCCCCCTGCGGTTATAACAGTAAGGAAAGGAATTGTTTGGGGGTTATGAATGAAGAGAGGATTACTGTATCATTGTAGCCACTGCCCACCTTACATGAATGTCCTTGTTGTTTCTTCCCCATGCAGTTCTGCCAAGAGGGATCCTAACTAGATGCTGGACTGCTCTTTCTGCTAGTGGCAATACAGAAGCATTGGCAAACCGCAGTGTTTGTTATTTTCTCCACTTCCCTTTTTTCCCAAAGTGCTTCCTCACAAAGTGGTAATTTAGTTCCTCTGGGTCGGGTTGTTCCCAGGGGAGGAAGAGGGGCTTTCTTCACGGCATCGTCCCTGCTGGCCGTCCTTTCAGGTTAGTGGCCTTTCCCATGTTGTGCTACTAACGCCCTGACAGATTGTCAATCCCACGTTAGTTGCCTAGCCCGGACGATGGATACCAGTGCGGTGTTGGCTTTGCTGCTGGAGAGCATTGCAGCTCTGCAGCAGGAGGTACACACCTCGCGCTTGGAGAACAAAGAGCTGAAAAAAGAAATGAGCACTTTACGTAGGGAGGTAGCTGGTATTTCTAGAAAAGGCACAGGAAAAGAGTCATACATTAGGGAGTGGACACTTCCCCCTCCAATCACTACCACTATGCCTGTCTCAGGGGGAGGTAAGCCAGGTCCTGGGTTCTTTACCATGCCAGCGGCAACCATACATCCAGAGGGGTCTGCTCCCACTGTCTACGTCATACAGAACCATGGGATACCCCTGGCACCCCTGAACGCTTTTACGGGGACCCAAAGAAATTTGAGACGTTCCTTAACCAATGCAGACTCCACTTCCTCTGCAAACCTGACGTGTTTCAGGATGAGGCGGCTAAAACCTCCTTCATGATGTCGTACCTGGGAGGAAACGCCGCCAGCTGGACCATCCCCTTGATGGAAAGAAACGATCCGGTACTACACGATTTTAAGGGTTTTTGTCTGGAGATGAGGAAGCTGTTCGATCGGAAGTCACACATGATGTCTCTGGACTGGGAGCTCATAACCCTAAGGCAGGGGTCACAGGATTTGTTGACTTACATCACTACCTTCAACCGCCTTCTGGTAGAAACAGACTGGCCCCAAGAGAAACGGACTACCCTGTTCTATCAAGGACTCCGAGGAGAACTAAAAGATGTACTGTCACAAGCAGTCCAACTACCCTGTACCTGTGAAGAGCTAAACGATCTCATTGTCCAGCTGGATCACCATTTGCAGGAAAGGAAGGGAGATCGAAGTAGAAGTGATACCCGTTTTCTCCCCCCGGTCTAAACCCGCTCCATAAGAACCCCCAAAGCAGGCTGAGGGTCCAGAGCCGATGCAGATTGGAGGTCTAAGGGGCCCGCTCTCTGCCGAAGAGCGAGAGAAAAGACGGCAGCAAAAGCTGTGCTTAAACTGCGGAAAGAGCGGTCACTTCATCAGAGAGTGCCGAGTCAGAGCTAGGTTCCCATAAAAGCCGAAGACCCTCAGGGCGCAGGCCACTGCTTTCCCACAAACGACGGAAAACTAAAGAGCCCAAGCCAGGATGGGATCTCTGTCTTGGGTTCAGGAACTAATACGGTCTCTCTACTTTTGGCTAACACCATACAGCCTTCTGTGGCTCATATGAATGTGTGCATAACCCTGTGGGTGTCCAAATCGCATTCCATTAAAGTCTCTGCCCTTTTGGATTCCGGAGCCACTGGAAACTTCATGGATCAGCAGTATGCCCGGAGAATCGGGGTGCCAATGCGAAAGCAAGAAAACACCTGAACTAGTGAAGGCAGTAGACGGAAAAGCCTTGACTTCCAGACCAGTGAGGTACCACACATGTCCCCTCACGATGCGAATAGGGGAGAACCACTTCGAGACTATCCGGTTCGATCTAATAGACGCACCACACTTCCGTCTCATTCTGGGTATGCCGTGGCTAACTCTTCATGACCCAGTTATCCGGTGGGCGGACCGCACCGTATCCTTAACCTCCACATATTGCATGGACCAGTGCATCACACAACCAGTGCACCCAGGGACTGACACCGGCACGCAAGCTGGATTCCTAACAGAGGGGTGTGAAGATCACGGGTATTGCTGTTCTGTCATGCTTCCTGATGTCTACAAAGACTATATGCCAGTCTTCGACAAACAGGAGGCGACACACTTACTGCCACATCGAACGTATGACTGCCGCATCGACCTGGTACCTGGAGCAGACATACCTTGCAGTAGGGTGTATGCCCTGACAGAGCCCGAGACACTCTACCTGAAGACGTACCTGGAAGAGAATTTAGCGTCTGGCTTCATCAGGCATTCCTCGTCACCAGCCTCGTCTCCTCTCTTCTTTATAACTAAGAAGGATTGCGACTAGTTGAGAACATGCATCGATTATAGAGCAATCAACAAGGTAACCATAAAGAACAGGTACCCACTGCCCTTAATACCGGTACTGTTGGATCAACTCAAAGGAGCACAAATTTTTACGAAACTTGATCTCCGAGGGAGGTACCACTTGGTCAGAGTTAAAACCGGCAATAAATGGAAGACCGCCTTCAAGACCAAATTCGGGCTCTACGAATATCAGGTCATGCCCTTCGGGCTGTGCAACGCCCCGGCTGCGTTCCAGTTTTTCATGGATGAGGTGCTTCGGGGCTTGCTAGACATCTTTTGTATCGTATACCTCAACGATATCCTCATCTACTCGTCAACCCCCCAAGAACACATCACTCATGTGAAGGCGGTGTTGGACAGACCCCAGCAACATTCGCTGTACGTAAAACTAGAGAAATGCCAGTTCCATGTAAGTGAGATTGCTTTTTTGGGATATGTCATGAATTCACAGGGATTCCAGATGGACCTGGGCAAGGTCGAAGCAATCACACAAAGGAAGGCACCCCAGCACATCAAAGCAGTACAGAGCTTCCTAGGGTTTGCGAACTAGTACAGGCGTTTCATCAAAGACTTCTCCAAAGTAATACTCCCTATCTCGCGACTACTGAGAAAGAACACCTCTTTTTCTTGGGACCAAGAATCAGATCGTGCCTTTCAAGAGTTGAAGACTCGATTCACCCAAGCTCCTATCTAGCGTCATCCCAACCCGAACCTACCGTTCATTGTGGAAACGGACGCATCGCATTACGCCGTAGGGGGCGTTTTGTCGCAAAGGCATCCAGACACAGGACAGCTCCATCCGGTGGACTACTAGTCCAGGAAAATCTCCCCTAGTGAGGCCAATTATTCCATCACAGATAAAGAATTATTGGCGATCAAAAGTGCATGTGAGGAATGGAGGCACTACCTCCTAGGAGCTTTGTACACCATCGAAATCTACACTGACCACCGTAATCTGTTGTTCCTGAAATCCGCTAAGGCCCTCACTCCAGGCCAGTTATGGTGGTCACTGTTTTTCTCCGACTTCAATTTCATCGATAAATAAAGACCTGGACCAGAAAACGGTAAGGCCGACGCATTATCACGGTTGGGCGAACCAACAGACAACAAACCAGATAAACCCCAAGAGCCTCCCTCCATCCTCCCTGAGAACGCCTTTCAGTATGAAACCATCGCGTTGATCACGTCAAACAACTTCCTGGAAGACCTGAAAACGTCTTTGGTCCACGTGGATGGCCATGCCTGGATACAGGATGTCCCCGAACACCGAACCATAAGAGACAATCTGTTATACCATCGCAATACCTTGTACATTCCCCAAACGGCTCAACAACTACAGGTGTTAGCTTGGGCTCACGACTCAACGTTGGGAGGGCACCTAGGGGATCACTAAACCATAGCCAACTTTGAGAGATCCTTTTGGTGGCCCTCATAAGAAATTATACCAAGAACTACATCAGAAGCTGTGCAATTTGTGCCCAAAGCAAGACTAGCCATTATAAACCCATGGGGTTGTTACGCCCCATACCCGTGCCTTCACTCCCTTGGCACACAGTATCAATAGACTTCATCGTGGAAATTCATTTGTGTGAAGGCTATACCACCGTCCTAGTGGTGGTTGATCACTTGTCTAAAATGGGTCATTTTATGTCCCTGAAAAGACTGCCTACCTCGGCCAAGCTCGGGGTTGTCTTCCTCCAGCATGTGGTACGCGCTCTTGTACTACCCAGAGTACTCATCACAGTCAGAGGTGCTCAGTTCATCTCCCGGTTTTGGAGAGCGTTATGTGACGCCATGGGAGTGGAGGCTTGTCTGTCTACCAGCTACCACCCCCAGATGGACGGAAAAACAGAACGACTAAACCAAACGCTCGAACAATATATGCGTTGTTTTACCCTTCAGAACACCTCAGACTGGTACCCTCTGATCTGGACGGCAGAGTTTACCTACAATAACGCAGAACATTCCACGTTGGGTTGTTCCCCCTTTTTCTGCCTATATGGGTTTCATCCAAATATGCTCCCCTTTGAATGGCCTGTAGTTACACAACATCCCACCATACAGGAGCACCACACCCATCTAAGAGCAGTGCTCATTGAAGCCAGGGTCAGTTAGAACCCCCGAGCCTAATTATCAAGTAGGAGACAGGGTATAGTTGTCAACCAAGAATCTGCCCCTCAAAGGGGTGGGTAAATTGGCTCTTAGGTACGTAGGGCCCTATGGCATCGAACAAATCATTAATCCTGTTGCCATGAGGTTGTCATTGTCCCAATCATGGAACATCCACCCCGTGTTCCACGTATCTTCGCTTATGCCCGGTCCTGACAATATGAGGCTACCCCCTACGCCATTACCTATAGATGGGCAGGAGGAGTACGAGGTTCGAGAATTGTTGGATTCCAGACTCGTGAGAGGACGAGTGCAGTACATAGTGGACTGGAAGGGTTATGGAGTAGAGAATACGTGGGAACCGCTGACTAACCTGCACTGCCCCCGGTTGGTGGAACGGTTCGATAATAAGTACCCCGGCAAGACAGGACAACCGCCGAGACGACGGTTCTTGGGAGGGGGTTCTGTCGCGATCCTCAGGAGGCAAAGAACAGAGCGCTGGTCACAACAAACTACAAGGCCCAGAAAGCCAAGGGGCCGCGACCCACACTTCTCAACAAGAGCCACCAGGTCATGTGCAGGCTATAAAGCCCCGCCTCTTCCTACATACGGGGCTTGACAAACTTCCAGGTTGTTCCCGTACATTGGTAAACGCTCAGCGGACGGTATTCCCCGCAGGAGTTTGAGCGTGCTTACATCTCTGGAAGCAAAGCCGTTTACCTGCAACTCACTGAACCGTGAGTTTCACGGACCTTGGTTTCTTTGCCTGCGCTACGGAGTTCACGGGCGAAGGAGCCATTTTCAGGTATTTAGGTTCGCGCGGAGTGCGGAAGTGTTTCCCGCTTCTCCAGTGCCTTTGCCCTTATTTCACTTCCCCAGTCTTCCCGACTCAGAAAGAACCACGAGTCGCGGGAGTTTCTTGGGGTCCTTGGGTTCGCTGTGCAGGAACAGCTATTTTGGCAACCGGCAGGAACGAGCTGCGGCTTTCTTTTTGACTCCATTTCCCTGATGCCATAAATAGGAAGGCGCTGTGACATCCAACACGCCTCTCCCTTTCTCTTGAACACTGCAGCAGGGTGTTACGTTTCCTGCTCCCCTCCCGTCACCTGGTACGACATTTAATACCCTCTGAGTCTTCATTCTAGGAGCCCCCTGCGGTTATAACAGTAAGGAAAGGAATTGTTTGGGGGTTATGAATGAAGAGAGGATTACTGTATCATTGTAGCCACTGTCCACCTTACATGAATGTCCTTGTTGTTTCTTCCCCATACAGCTCTCCCAAGAGGGATCCTAACTAGATGCTGGACTGCTCTTACTGCTAGTGGCAATCCAGAAGCATTGACAAATCGCAGTGTTTGTTATTTTCTCCACTTCCCTTTTTTCCCGGGGTGCTTCCTCACGCAGTGGTAATTTACTTCCTCTGGGTCGGGTTGTTCCCAGGGGAGGAAGAGGGGCTTTCTTCATGGCATCGTCCCTGCTGCGGTCCTTTCAGGTTAGTGGCCTTACCCATGTTGTGCTACTAACGCCCTGACAGGTGCCTGGTGGGAGTTGTAGTGCTGGCTTCCCACCCACAAACACCCCTCCCTGTGTAGTTGGCTACGTACCTGTTAAGTGAGGGGGAACCATACAATGGCTGCCACATGCATCTGGGTGGGAGGGAGTGCTCCATCCTGTTCAGGAGTGGGACAGGGTTACATGGTGGGAGTTGTAGTGCAGGCGTCCCATCCCCTAACAGCTCTCCCTGGGAAGATGGCTACCTACCTGTTAGGTGAGGGGGAACCATACAATGGCTGACACATGCATCTGGGTGGGAGGGAGTGCTCCATCCTGCTCAGGGGATGGGACAGGGGTGCCTGGTGGGAGTTGTAATGCTGGCTTCTCACCCACAAACACCCCTCCCTGTAAAGTGGGCTACCTACCTGTACGTTTGTGAAGAGCAATGCAATGGAGGACACATGGTTGTGGGTGTGGTGGGAGTGCTCCGTCCTGGTGAGCTTTGGTACAAGTAGGCCTGGTGGGAGTTGTAGGGCAGGCCTCCCACCCCGAAACAGCCCTCCCCGGGAAGATGGCTTCCTACCTGTTAGGTGAGGGGGAACCATACAAAGGCTGCCACATGCATCTGGGTGGGAGGGAGTGCTCCATCCTCCTCAGGGATGGGACAGGGGTGCCTGGTGGGAGTTGTAGTGATGGCTTCTCACCCACAAACACCCCTCCCTGTGAAGTTGGCTACCTACCTGTAAATTTGCGGAGAGCAATGCAATGGAGGACACAGGGCTGTGGGTGTTCTGGGAGTGCTCCATCCTGCTGAGCTTTGGTACAAGTGGGTCTGGTGGGAGTTGCAGTGCAGGCCTCCCACCCCCAAACAGCCCTCCCTGGGAGGATGGCTACCTACCTGTTAGGTGAGGGGGAACCATACAATGGCTGACACATGCATCTGGGTGGGAGGGAGTGCTTCATCCTGCTCGGGGTGGGACATGGGTGCATGGTGGGAGTTGTAGTGCAGGCCTCCCACCCCCCAAACAGCCCTCCCTGGGAAGATGGCTACCTACCTGTTAGGTGGGGGAACCATACAATGGCTGCCACATGCATCTGGGTGGGAGGGAGTACTCCATCCTGCTCAGGGGATGGGACAGGGGTGCCTGGTGGGAGTTGTAGTGCTGGCTTCTCACCCACAAACACCCCTCCCTGTGAAGTTGGCTACCTACCTGTACGTTTGTGGAGAGCAATGCAATGGGGAACACATGGTTGTGGTGAGAGTGCTCAATATTGCTAAGCTTTGGTACAAGTGGCCTGGTGGGAGTTGAAGTGCAGGCCTCCCACCCCATACAGCCCTCCCTGGGAAGATGGCTACCTACCCGTTAGGTGAGGGGGAACCACACAATGGCTGCCACATGCATCTGGGTGGGAGGGTGTGTTCCATCCTGCTCAGGGGTGGGACAGGGGTGCCTGGTGGGAGTTGTAGTGCTAGGTTCTCACCCACAAACACCCCTCCCTGTGAAGTTGGCTACCTACCTGTATGTTTGTGGAGAGCAATGCAATGGAGGACACATGGTTGTGGGTGTGGTGGGAGTGCTCCGTCCTGCTGAGCTTTGGTACAAGTGGGCCTGGTGGGAGTTGTAGGGCTGGCCTCCCACCCCCAGACAGCCCTCCCTGGGAAGATGGCTTCCTAGCTGTTAGGTGAGGGGGAACCATACAATGGCTGCCACATGCATCTGGGTGGGAGGGAGTGCTCCATCCTGCTCAGGGGTGGGACAGGGGTGCCTGGTGGGAGTTGTAGTGCTGGCTTCTCACCCACAAACACCCCTTCCTGTGAAGTTGGCTGCCTACCTGTATGTTTGTGGAGAGCAATGCAGTGGGGGACACAGGGCTGTGGGTGTTCTGGGATTGCTCCATTCTGCTGAGCTATGGTACAAGTGGGCCTGGTGGGAGTTGTAGTGCAGGTCTCCCACCCCCAAACAGCCCTCCCTGGGAGGATGGCTACCTACCTGTTAGTTGAGGGGGAACCATTAAATGGCTGCCAAATGCATCTGGGTGGGAGGGAGTGCTCCATCCCGCTCAGGGGTGGGACAGGGGTGCTGTTGCGATCCTCAGGCGGAAAAGAACAGAGCGCTGGTCACAACAAACTACAAGGCCCAGAATGCCAAGGGGCCGTGACCCGCACGTCTCAACAAGAGCCACCAGGTCATGTGCAGGCTATAAAGCCCCGCCTCTTCCTACATACGGGGCTTGACAAATTTCCCGGTTTTTCCCGTACATTGGTAAACGCTCAGCGGACGGTATTCCCCGCAGGAGTTTGAGCGTGCTTACATCTCTGGAAGTAAAGCCGTTTACCTGCAACTCACTGAACCGTGAGTTTCACGGACCTTGGTTTCTTCGCCTGCGCTTTGGAGCTCACGAGCGCAGGAGTCCTTTTCAGGTATTTAGGTTCACTTGGAGTGCGGAAGTGTTTCCCGCTTCTCCAGTGCCTTTGGCCTCATTTCTCTTCCCCAGTCTTCCCGACTCAGAAAGGACCATGAGTTGCGGGAGTTTCTTGGGGTCCTTGGGTTCGCCAAGCAGTAACAGCTATTTTGGCAACCGGCAGGAACGAGCGGCGGCTTTCTTTTTGACTCCATTTCCCTGATGCCATAAATAGGAAGGCGCTGTGATATCCAACACGCCTCTCCTTTTCTCTTGAACACTGCAGCAGGGTGTTACGTTTCCTGCTCCCCTCCAGTCACCTGGTATGACATTTAATACCCTCGGAGTCTTCATTCTAGGAGCCCCCTGCAGTTATAACAGTGAGGAAAGGAATTGTTTGGGGGTTATGAATGAAGAGAGGATTACTGTATCATTGTAGCCACTGCCCACCTTACATGAATGTCCTTGTTGTTTCTTCCCCATGCAGTTCTGCCAAGAGGGATCCTAACTAGATGCTGGACTGCTCTTAATGCTAGTGGCAATCCAGAAGCATTAACAAATCGCAGTGTTTGTTATTTTCTCCACTTCCCTTTTTTCCCGGGGTGCTTCCTCACGCAGTGGTAATTTAGTTCCTCTGGGTCAGGTTGTTCCCAGGGGAGGAAGAGGGGCTTTCTTCACGGCATCGTCCCTGCTGCGGTCCTTTCAGGTTAGTGGCCTTTCCCATATTGTGCTACTAACACCCTGACAGGTGCCTGGTGGGAGTTGTAGTGCTGGCTTCCCACCCACAAACACCCCTCCCTGTGAAGTTGGCTACCTACCTGTTAGGTGAGGGGGAACCATACAATGGCTGCCATATGCATCTAGGTGGGAGGGAGTGCTCCATCTCTCTCAGGAGTGGGACAGGGTTACATGGTGGGAGTTGTAGTTAAGGCCTCCCACCACCTAACAGCTCTCCCTGGGAAGATGGCTACCTACCTGTTAGGTGAGGGGGAACCATACAATGGCTGACACATGCATCTGGGTGGGAGGGAGTGCTCCATCCTGCTCAGGGGGTGGGACAGGGGTGCCTGGTGGGAGTTGTAGTGCTGGCTTCTCACCCACAAACACCCCTCCCTGTGAAGTTGGCTACCTACCTGTATGTTTGTGGAGAGCAATGCAATGGAGGACACATGGTTGTGGGTGTGGTGGGAGTGCTCCGTCCTGCTGAGCTTTGGTACAAGTAGGCCTGGTGGGAGTTGTAGGGCCGGCCTCCCACCCCGAAACAGCCCTCCCTGGGAAGATGGCTACCTACCTGTTAGGTGAGGGGGAACCATACAATGGCTGCCACATGCATTTGGGTGGGAGGGAGTGCTCCATCCTGCTCAGGGGTGGGACAGGGGTGCCTGGTGGGAGT
The DNA here is from genome assembly GCF_964204655.1 of Triturus cristatus. NCBI lineage: Eukaryota > Metazoa > Chordata > Amphibia > Caudata > Salamandridae > Triturus > Triturus cristatus. The sequence continues at coordinate 515,646,609 of NC_140592.1, read as the reverse complement.
TGTAGTGCTAGCATCCCACCCACAAACACCCCTCCCTGTGAAGTCGGCTACCTACCTGTATGTTTGTTGAGAGCAATGCAATGGAGGACACATGGTTGTGGGTGTGGTGGGAGTGGTCCGTCCTGCTGAGCTTTGGCACAAGTAGGCCTGGTGGGAGTTGTAGGGCCGGACTCCCACCCCGAAACAGCCCTCCCTGGGAAGATGGCTACCTACCTGTTAGGTGAGGGGGAACCATACAATGGCTGCCACATGCATCTGGGTGGGAGGGAGTGTTCCATCCTGCTCAGGGGTGGGACAGGGGTGCCTGGTGGGAGTTGTAGTGCTGGCTTCTCACCCACAAACACCCCTCCCTGTGAAGTTGGCTACCTACCTGTAAGTTTGTGGAGAGCAATGCAATGGAGGACACAGGGCTGTGGGCGTTCTGGGAGTGCTCCATCCTGCTGAGCTTTGGTACAAGTGGGCCTGGTGGGAGTTGTAGTGCAGGTCTCCCACCCCCAAACAGCCCTCCCTCGGAGGATGGCTACCTACCTGTTAGGTGAGGGGGAACCATACAATGGCTGACACATGCATCTGGGTGGGAGGGAGTGCTCCATCCTGCTCGGGGGTGGGACATGGGTGCATGGTGGGAGTTGTAGTGCAGTCCTCCCACTCCCCAAACAGCCCTCCCTGGGAAGATGGCTACCTACCTGTTAGGTGGGGGAACCATACAATGGCTGCCACATGCATCTGGGTGGGAGGGAGTACTCCAACCTGCTCAGGGGATGGGACAGGGGTGCCTGGTGGGAGTTGTAGTGCTGGCTTCTCACCCACAAACACCCCTCCCTGTGAAGTTGGCTACCTACCTGTACGTTTGTGGAGAGCAATGCAATGGAGGACACATGGTTGTGGGTGTGGTGGGAGTGCTCAATCTTGCTAAGCTTTGGTACAAATGGGCCTGGTGGGAGTTGAAGTGCAGGCCTCCCACCCCATACAGCCCTCCCTGGGAAGATGACTACCTACCTGTTAGGTGAGGGGGAACCACACAATGGCTGCCACATGCATCTGGGTGGGAAGGAGTGTTCCATCCTGCTCAGGGGTGGGACAGGGGTGCCTGGTGGGAGTTGTAGTGCTAGGTTCCCACCCACAAACACCCCTCCCTGTGACGTTGGCTACCGACCTGTATGTTTGTGGAGAGCAATGCAATGGAGGACACATGGTTGTGGGTGTGGTGGGAGTGCCCCGTCCTGCTGAGTTTGGTACAAGTGGGCCTGGTGGGAGTTGAATTGCAGGCCTCCCACCCCCAAACAGCCCTCCCTGGGAAGATGGCTACCTACCTGTTAGGTGAGGGGGAACCACACAATGGCTGCCACATGCATCTGGGTGGGAGGGAGTGTTCCATCCTGCTCAGGGGTGGGACAGGGGTGCCTGGTGGGAGTTGTAGTGCTGGCTTCTCACCCACAAACACCCCTTCCTGTGAAGTTGGCTACCTACCTGTAAGTTTGTGGAGAGCAATGCAATGGAGGACACAGGGCTGTGGGTGGTCTGGGAGTGCTCCATTCTGCTGAGCTTTGGTACAAGTGGGCCTGGTGGAAGTTGTAGTGCAGGTCTCCCACCCCCAAACAGCCATCACTGGGAGGATGGCTACCTACCTGTTAGGTGAGGGGGAACCATACAATGGCTGCCACATGCATCTGGGTGGGAGGGAGTGTTCCATCCTGCTCAGGGGTGGGACAGGGGTGCCTGGTGGGAGTTGTAGTGCTGGCTTCTCACCCACAAACACCCCTCCCTGTGAAGTTGGCTACCTACCTGTACGTTTGTGGAGAGCAATGCAATGGAGGACACAGGGCTGTGGGCGTTCTGGGAGTGCTCCATCCTGCTGAGCTTTGGTACAAGTGGGCCTGGTGGGAGTTGTAGTGCAGGTCTCCCACCCCCAAACAGCCCTCCCTCGGAGGATGGCTACCTACCTGTTAGGTGAGGGGGAACCATACAATGGCTGACACATGCATCTGGGTGGGAGGGAGTGCTCCATCCTGCTCGGGGGTGGGACATGGGTGCATGGTGGGAGTTGTAGTGCAGTCCTCCCACTCCCCAAACAGCCCTCCCTGGGAAGATGGCTACCTACCTGTTAGGTGGGGGAACCATACAATGGCTGCCACATGCATCTGGGTGGGAGGGAGTACTCCAACCTGCTCAGGGGATGGGACAGGGGTGCCTGGTGGGAGTTGTAGTGCTGGCTTCTCACCCACAAACACCCCTCCCTGTGAAGTTGGCTACCTACCTGTATGTTTGTGGAGAGCAATGCAATGGAGGACACATGGTTGTGGGTGTGGTGGGAGGGCTCAATCTTGCTAAGCTTTGGTACAAATGGGCCTGGTGGGAGTTGAAGTGCAGGCCTCCCACCCCATACAGCCCTCCCTGGGAAGATGACTACCTACCTGTTAGGTGAGGGGGAACCACACAATGGCTGCCACATGCATCTGGGTGGGAAGGAGTGTTCCAACCTGCTCAGGGGTGGGACAGGGGTGCCTGGTGGGAGTTGTAGTGCTAGGTTCCCACCCACAAACACCCCTCCCTGTGACGTTGGCTACCGACCTGTATGTTTGTGGAGAGCAATGCAATGGAGGACACATGGTTGTGGGTGTGGTGGGAGTGCCCCGTCCTGCTGAGTTTGGTACAAGTGGGCCTGGTGGGAGTTGAATTGCAGGCCTCCCACCCCCAAACAGCCCTCCCTGGGAAGATGGCTACCTACCTGTTAGGTGAGGGGGAACCACACAATGGCTGCCACATGCATCTGGGTGGGAGGGAGTGTTCCATCCTGCTCAGGGGTGGGACAGGGGTGCCTGGTGGGAGTTGTAGTGCTGGCTTCTCACCCACAAACACCCCTTCCTGTGAAGTTGGCTACCTACCTGTAAGTTTGTGGAGAGCAATGCAATGGAGGACACAGGGCTGTGGGTGGTCTGGGAGTGCTCCATTCTGCTGAGCTTTGGTACAAGTGGGCCTGGTGGAAGTTGTAGTGCAGGTCTCCCACCCCCAAACAGCCTTCACTGGGAGGATGGCTACCTACCTGTTAGGTGAGGGGGAACCATACAATGGCTGCCACATGCATCTGGGTGGGAGGGAGTGCTCCATCCTGCTCAGGGGTGGGACAGGGGTGCTGTTGCGATCCTCAGGCGGCAAAGAACAGAGTGCTGGTCACAGCAAACTGCAAGGCCCAGAATGCCAAGGGGCCGTGACCCGCACGTCTCAACAAGAGCCACCAGGTCATGTGCAGGCTATAAAGCCCGCCTCTTCCTACATACGGGGCTTGACAAAGTTCCCAGTTTTTCCCGTACATTGGTAAACGCTCAGCGGACGGTATTCCCCGCAGGAGTTTGAGCGTGCTTACATCTCTGGAAGTAAAGCCGTTAACCTGCAACTCACTGAACCGTGAGTTTCACGGACCTTGGTTTCTTTGCCTGCGCTACGGAGCTCACGGGCGCAGGAGCCCTTTTCAGGTATCCAACACGCCTCTCCTTTTCTCTTGAACACTGCAGCAGGGTGTTACGTTTCCTGCTCCCCTCCAGTCACCTGGTACGACATTTAATACCCTCGGAGTTTTCATTCTAGGAGCCCCCTGCGGTTATAACAGTGAGGAAAGGAATTGTTTGGGGGTTATGAATGAAGAGAGTATTACTGTATCATTGTAGCCACTGTCCACCTTACATGAATGTCCTTGTTGTTTCTTCCCCATGCAGCTCTCCCAAGAGGGATCCTAACTAGATGCTGGACTGCTCTTACTGCTAGTGGCAATCCAGAAGCATTGCAAACCGCAGTGTTTGTTATTTTTTCCACTTCCCTTTTTTCCCGGGGTGCTTCCTCACGCAGTGGTAATTTAGTTCCTCTGGGTCGGGTTGTTCCCATGGGAGGAAGAGGGGCCTTCTTCACGGCATCGTCCCTGCTGGCCGTCCTTTCAGGTTAGTGGCCTTTCCCATGTTGTGCTAATAACGCCCTGACAGATTGTCAATCCCACGTTAGTTTCCTAGCCAGGACGATGGACACCAGTGCGGTGTTGGCTTTGCTGCTGGAGAGCATTGCAGCTCTGCAGCAGGAGGTACACACCTCGCGCTTGGAGAACAAAGAGCTGAAAAAAGAAATGAGCACTTTACGTAGGGAGGTAGCTGGTATTTCTAGAAAAGGCACAGGAAAAGAGTCATACATTAGGGAGTGGACACTTCCCCCTCCAATCACTACCACTATGCCTGTCTCAGGGGGAGGTAAGCCAGGTCCTGGGTTCTTTACCATGCCAGCGGCAACCATACATCCAGAGGGGTCTGCTCCCACTGTCTACGTCATACAGAACCATGGGATACCCCTGGCACTCCTGAACGCTTTTACGGGGACCTCAAGAAATTTGAGACGTTCCTTAACCAATGCAGACTCCACTTCCTCTGCAAACCTGCCGTGTTTCAGGACGAGGCGGCTAAAACCTCCTTCATGATGTCGTACCTGGGAGGAAACGCCGCCAGCTGGACCATCCCCTTGATGGAAAGAAACGATCCGGTACTACACGATTTTCAGGGTTTTTGTCTGGAGATGAGGAAGCTGTTCGATCGGAAGTCACACATGATGTCTCTGGACTGGGAGCTCATAACCCTAAGGCAGGGGTCACAGGATTTGTTGACCTACATCACTACCTTCAATCGCCTTCTGGTAGAAACAGACTGGCCCCAAGAGAAACAGACTACCCTGTTCTATCAAGGACTCCGAGGAGAACTAAAAGATGTACTGTCACAAATAGTCCAACTACCCTGTACTTGTGAAGAGCTAAACGATCTCATTGTCCAGCTGGATCACCATTTGCAGGAAAGGAAGGGAGATCGAAGTAGAAGTGATACCCGTTTTCTCCCCCCCGGTCTAAACCCGCTCCCGAAGAACCCCCGAAGCAGGCTGAGGGACCAGAGCCGATGCAGATCGGAGGTCTAAGGGGCCTGCTCTCTGCTGAAGAGCGAGAGAAAAGACGGCAGCAAAAGCTGTGCTTATACTGCGGAAAGAGCGGTCACTTCATCAGAGAGTGCCGAGTCAGAGCTAGGCTCCCATAAAAGCCGAACACCCTCAGGGCGCAGGCCACTGCTTTTCCACAAACGACGGAAAACTAAAGAGCCCAAGCCAGGATGGGATCTCTGTCTTGGGTTCAGGAACTAATACGGTCTCTCTACTTTTGGCTAACACCATACAGCCTTCTGTGGCTCATATGAATGTGTGCATAACCCTGTGGGTGTCCAAAACGCATTCCATTAAAGTCTCTGCCCTTTTGGATTCCGGAGCCACTGGAAACTTCATGGATCAGCAGTATGCCCGGAGAATCGGGGTGCCAATGCGAAAGCAAGAAAACACCTGAACTAGTGAAGGCAGTAGACGGAAAAGCCTAGACTTCCGGACCAGTGAGGTACCACACATGCCCCCTCACGATGCAAATAGGGGAGAACCACTTTGAGCTTATCCGGTTCGACCTAATAGACGCACCACACTTCCGTCTCATTCTGGGTATGCCATGGCTAACTCTTTATGACCCAGTTATCTGGTGGGCGGACCGTACCGTATCCTTAACCTCCACATATTGCACGGACCAGTGCATCACACAACCAGCGCACCCAGGGACTGACACCGGCACGCAAGCTGGATTCCTAACAGAAGGGTGTGAAGATCACGGGTATTGCTGTTCTGTCATGCTTCCTGATGTCTACAAAGACTATATGCCAGTCTTCGACAAACAGGAGGCGGCACACTTACCGCCACATCGAACGTATGACTGCCGCATCGACCTGGTACCTGGAGCAGACATACCTTGCAGTAGGGTGTATGCCCTGGCAGAGCCCGAGACCCGCTAGCTGAAGACGTACCTGGAAGAGAATTTAGCGTCTGGCTTCATCAGGCATTCCTCGTCAGCAGCCTCGTCTCCTCTCTTCTTTATAACTAAGAAGGATTGCGACTAGTTGAGAACGTGCATCGATTATAGTGCAATCAACAAGGTAACCATAAAGAACAGGTACCCACTGCCCTTAATACCGGTACTGTTGGATCAACTCAAAGGAGCACGAATTTTTACGAAACTTGATCTCCGAGGGGCGTACCACTTGGTCAGAGTTAAAACCGGCGATGAATGGAAGACCGCCTTCAGGACCAAATTCGGGCTCTACGAATATCAGGTCATGCCCTTCGGGCTGTGCAATGCCCCGGCTGCGTTCCAGTTATTCATGGATGAGGTGCTTCGGGGCTTGCTAGACATCTTTTGTATCGCATACATTGACGATATCCTCATCTACTCGTCAACCCCCCAAGAACACATCACTCATGTGAAGGCGGTGTTTGACAGACTCCAGCAACATTCGCTGTACGCAAAACTAGAGAAATGCCAGTTCCATGTAAGTGAGATAGCTTTTTTGGGATATGTCATTAATTCACAGGGATTCCAGATGGACCTGGGCAAGGTCGAAGCAATCACACAAAAGAAGGCACCCTAGCACGTCAAAGCAGTACAGAGCTTCCTAGGGTTTGCGAACTATTACAGGCGTTTCATCAAAGACTTCTCCAAAGTAATACACCCTATCTCGCGACTACTGAGAAAGAACACCTCTTTTTCTTGGGACCAAGAATCAGATCGTGCCTTTCAAAAGTTGAAGACTCGATTCACCCAAGCTCCTATCTTGCGTCATCCCAACCCAAACCTACCGTTCATTGTGGAAACTGACACATCGCATTACGCCGTGAGGGGCGTTTTGTCGCAAAGGCATCCAGACACAGAACAGCTCCATCCGGTGGCCTACTACTCCAGGAAAATCTCCCCTAGTGAGGCCAATTCTTCCATCACAGATAAAGAATTATTGGCGATCAAAAGAGCATGTGAGGAATGGAGGAACTACCTCCTAGGAGCTTTGTACACCATCGAAATCTACACTGACCACCGTAATCTGTTGTTCCTGAAATCCGCTAAGGCCCTCACTCCACGCCAGTTATGGTGGTCACTGTTTTTCTCCGACTTCGATTTCATCATTAAATACAGACCTGGACCACAAAACGGTAAGGCCGACGCATTATCATGGTTGGGCGAACCAACAGACAACGAACCAGATAAACCCCAAGAGCCTCCCTCCATCCTCCCTGAGAACGTCTTTCAGTATGAAACCATCGCGTTGATCACGTCAAACAACTTCCTGGAAGACCTGAAAACGTCTTTGGTCCACGTGGATGGCCACGCCTGGATACAGGATGACCCCGAACACCGAACCATAAGAGACGATCTGTTATACCATCGCAATACCTTGTACATTCCCCAAATGGCTCAACAACTACAGGTGTTAGCTTGGGCTCACGACTCAACGTTGGGAGGGCACCTAGGGGATCACAAAACCATAGCCAACCTTGAGAGATCCTTTTGGTGGCCCTCACTAAGAAATTATACCAAGAACTACATCAGAAGCTGTGCAATTTGTGCCCAAAGCAAGGCCAGCCATTCTAAATCCGTGGGGTTGTTACGCCCCATACCCGTGCCTTCACTCCCTTGGCACACAGTATCAATGGACTTCATCATGGAAATGCCTTCGTGTGAAGGCTATACCACCGTCCTAGTGGTGGTTAATCACTTGTCTAAAATGTGTCATTGTATCTTCCTGAAAAGACTGCCTACCTCGGCCGAGCTCGCGGTTGTCTTCCTCCAGCATGTGGTGCACGCTCACGGACTACCCAGAGTACTCATCACAGACAGAGGTGCTCAGTTCATCTCCCGGTTTTGGAGAGCGTTATGTGACGCCATGGGAGTGGAGGCTCGTCTGTCTACCAGATACCACCCCCAGATGGACGGAAAAACAGAACGACTAAACCTAACGCTCGAACAATATCTGCATTGTTTTACCCTTTAGAGCACCTCAGACTGGTACCCTCTGATCTGGATGGCAGAGTTTGCCTACAATAACGCAGAACATTCCACGTTGGGTTGTTCCCCCTTTTTCTGCCTATATGGGTTTCATCCAAATATGCTCCCCTTTGAATGGCCTGTAGTTACACAACATCCCACCATACAGGAGCACCACACCCATCTCAGAGCAGTGCTCATTGAAGCCAAGGGTCAGTTAGAAGCAACACAGAAGAGACACAAGCAGCAAGCTGACAGAAAAAGAACTCCCGAGCCTAATTATCAAGTAGGAGACAGGGTATGGTTGTCAACCAAGAATCTGCACCTCAAAGGGGTGGGTAAATTGGCTCCTAGGTACATAGGGCCCTATGGCATCGAACAAATCATTAATCCTGTTGCCATGAGGTTGTCATTGCCCCAATCATGGAACATCCACCCCGAGTTCCACGTATCTTCGCTTAGGCCCTGTCCTGACAATATGAGGCTACCCCCTATGCCATTACCTGTAGAAATAGATGGGCAGGAGGAGTACGAGGTTCGAGAATTGTTGGATTCCAGACTCGTGAGAGGACGAGTACAGCACTTAGTGGACTGGAAGGGTTATGGAGTAGAGGATACCTGGGAACCCGTGACTAACCTGCACTGCCCCCGGTTGGTGGAACGGTTAGAAAACAAGTACCCCGGCAAGCCAGGACAACTGCCGAGACGACGGTTCTTGGAAGGGGGTTCTGTCGCGATCCTCAGGTGGCAAAGAACAGAGCGCTGGTCACAACAAACTAGAAGGCCCAGAATGCCCAGGGGCTGCGACCCGCACGTCTCAACAAGAGCCACCAGGTCATGTGCAGGCTATAAAGCCCCGCCTCTTCCTACATATGGGGCTTGACAAACTTCCAGGTTGTCCATGTACATTGGTAAACGCTCTGCGGACGCTATTCCCCGCAGGAGTTTGAGCGTGCTTACATCTCTGGAAGCAAAGCTGTTTACCTGCAACTCACTGAACCGCGAGTTTCACTGACCTTGGTTTCTTCGCCTGCGCTATGGAGTTCACGGTCGAAGGAGCCATTTTCAGGTATTTAGGTTCGTGCGGAGTGCGGAAGCGTTTCCCGTTTCTCCAGCGCCTTTGGCCCCATTTCTCTTCCCCAGTCTTCCTGACTCAGAAAGGACCACGAGTCGCGGGAGTTTCTTGGGATCCTTGGGTTCGCTGTGCAGTAACAGCGATTTTGGCAACCAGTAGGAACGAGCGCCGGCTTTCTTTTTGACTCCATTTCCCTGATGCCATAAATAGTAAGGCGCTGTGATATGCAACGCACCTCTCCTTTTCTCTTGAACACTGCAGCAGGGTGTTACGTTTCCTGCTCCCCTCCAGTCACCTGGTACGACATTTAATACCCTTGGAGTCTTCATTCTAGGACCCCCCTGCGGTTATAACAGTAAGGAAAGGAATTGTTTGGGGGTTATGAATGAAGGGAGTATTACTGTATCATTGTAGCCACTGTCCACCTTACATGAATGTTCTTGTTGTTTCTTCCCCATGCACCTCTCCCAAGAGGGATCCTAACTAGATGCTGGACTGCTCTTACTGCTAGTCGCAATCCAGAAGCATTGGCAAACCGCAGTGTTTGTTATTTTCTCCACTTCCCTTTTTCCCCGGGGTGCTTCCTCACGCAGTGGTAATTTATCTACTCTGGGTGGGGTTGTTCCCAGGGGAGGAAGAGGGGCTTTCTTCATGGCATCGTCCCTGCTGCCGTCCTTTCAGGTTAGTGGCCCTTCCCATGTTGTGCTACTAATGCCCTGACAGGTGCCTGGTGGGTGTTGTAGTGCTGGCTTCCCACCCACAAACACCCCTCCCTGTGAAGGTGGCTACCTACCTGTTAGGTGAGGGGGAACCATACAATGGCTGCCACATGCATCTGGGTTGGAGGGAGTGCTCCATCCTGCTCAGGAGTGGGACAGGGTTACATGGTGGGAGTTGTAGTGCAGGCCTCCCACTCCCTAACAGCTCTCCCTGGGAAGATGGCTACCTACCTGTTAGGTGAGGGGGAACCATACAATGGCTGACACATGCATCTGGGTGGGAGGGAGTACTCCATCGTGCTCAGGGGTGGGACAGGTGTGCATGGTGGGAGTTTTGGTGCTGGTTGCCTGGACGCATGCCACCCTGTAAATGTTGTGTAGCTTTTGGGGTGATTCAGATGGAGGGAATGTTACATCTATGAGACCTGTGTTGGGTATTGTGGTGCAGACTAATGGACTTGGGCCTAGGAGGTGTAGCTTTGTAGTTGTGCAAGACAGTACATAGCAGTGTGATGGTATACATTTGTTTGTACTTACCAGCTTGCACTCCCCCGGCTATTCCTGAGAGACTCTCTGGATGCAGTATGGCAAGCACCTTCTCCTCCCATGAAGTGAATGTTTTTAGTGGAACAGGAGGGCCACCGCCAGTCATCTGTGCCAACTCACGGTTCTTGCTCCTCTTCTTCTTCACAACAGTCTTCAGGTCATGCCACCGCTTCTGGATTTCCTTCTTGGTGTGCGGGGTGTTCCCTACTGCATTGACCTTATCAACTATCCTTACCCACATTTGTGCTCTTGTGGCTAATGGTGTCTGTTGGACCAGGTTACCAAACAATTGTGGCTCAACTCTGATTATCTCATCTACCATAACCTTCAACTCACTCTCTGTGAATTTTGGCATTTTCTGTGGTGCCATGGTGTGTGATGTGCCAAGGGGTTAGAGGTGCAGGTGTGGGAGTGGTGGTTGTGGTGGTGATGTGTATGGTGTGTGATGTGCAAAGGGGTTAGATGCAGGTGTGGAAGTGATGTTGGTGGTAGTGATGTCTGTGTGCTGTGCTGATTTGCCTCTCCTTTCAGATGTGGTGTTGGGCCCTTCAATTGTGGAGTATTGCAAAGGATTCTGGTCAGGGAAGGGGCTTGTTTTATACTCAGCTATGTGGGTGTGTCAAAGTGGGTTATTGCTGTCAGGTGTGTTGTGTGGGTTGTCCTGGGATTTGTAGTTTCCAGATTTGCCATGGGTGTGTGTCTTTGGGATGTGTTAGTTGTTTTTAGGGGCAGGACTAGTTTGCTGTGTGCACCTGGTGGCCATGTTGTGCGTTTTTATATTGTCCACCATTTTAGTCACGGAGCGTCCGCAGCGGTGGCTATGCTGCAGCCCTTCCGCCGTATCTCTCATTCATCACTGTTTGCGACCGCGGCGGTCGGAAACAGCGGAACGTACCGCGGGCACATCGGGGATATCCATTTTTTCCGGGTGGTGTCTCCACTATCGTGGCGGGTTGGTGTGTTTTCACCGAGAATCAGTATGGCACGAACGACCCTCTCCGCCCGCTACGGGTGTTTTTTCTTTGGCTCTTTTCACCGCAATCGTTTTTTTTGGCGGTTGGTCCTAATCGGACCGCCGGTTTTGCCATGGTACCGGCAGGCAGTTGTTGTCCGCTACCATGGCGGTCGGGGTGGTTTTCTGACTGCCATCCTCATGGGCCCCATAGTTTTTTTAAATATCGAAGTCAGTAATATAGCATATGTGTTACATTTTTAGTAGTGATTAATTTTATGTTAATTACATTTTGCGTTTTTTGGTTCTGTAGCGAGTTGTGGGTTTATAGGGGAATAGGGTGGGAAGTAATTTACTTATAATAAATTAATTAATATTTGTTATTTATTTAATTTAGAATTTGTAGTGTTAATTGTTGTAATAAAGATGTTATTAATTAATTATTAATTGGTTGTTCATTTTTAATAATTAATTAATTGATAATTATGTTAATTGTGTTATTTTTTTTAGGAGCGGGTTGTGGGTTTATAGGGGAATAGGGTGGGAAGTTATTTAATTATCATAAATTAATTAATATTTTTTATTGATTAGTATTTATTTAATTTAGATTTTCTAGTTTTAATTGTTGTATTTATGTTTTTATTAATTAATTATTAATTGGTTGTTAATTTTTAATAATGAATTAATTGATAATTATATTAATTGTGTTATTTCTTTTAGGAGCAGGTTGAGAGTTTATAGGGGAATAGGTTGGGAAGTAATTTAATTTTAATACATTGACTAATATTTTTTATTTATCAGTATTTATTTAATTTTGATTTTATAGTGTTAATTGTGGGAATTCATGTATTATTAATTAATTATGAATTGGTTGATTATTAATAATTAATTGGTAATGATGTTAATTGTGTCAATTTTGTAGGAGCGGGTTGTGGGTTTATAGGGGAATAGGGTGTGAAGTAATATATTTAAAAATGATTAATAATTAATGGTAATTAATTAATTAAAATTTAACTATTGAAATTGTGTAATTAATTTGAGATGTGAGTTGTGGGGTTTATAGTGGTAAAGGTGGGAAGTACATTATTTTCAAAGAATTAATAAGTTGTCGTTAATTGATGATAATATAATTATGTAAAAGTAGTTATGTAAATTGCGTAATTTTTTTAATGTGTGTGTTGTGGTGTTTGTCGGGGTAGAGGGTGGAAAGTATTTTAAGTTTTATTAATTAATAATTATTTTCTCATTATTATTTATTTATTAATTGATACATTTTTACGGTAATTGTTTACTTTTATTTTGTGCGTGGATTTTGGTTTTATAGGGGTAATGTTTGGCAAGTAAATTAATTTTTATATGTTTTCATTTGATTATTAATTAATAACATTTGTTTATTTGATAATTAATTATATTAATTGTGGAGGTACACTTGTTTAAAAATTTAGATATCTGTTTTGAAATGTGTGGTGTTATAGGGTAGGAAATAAATATTGATTTTGTGTAATAGGTAATGTATTTGTTCATAATCAATTTATATTAAATATTATTAGTTTGTAAATATTTTTTTCAATTTTAATAAAATGTTTGTAGGCAATTTTTAGATTTTTTTAACATCATAATATGTTTCTATCTTTTGAAATGTTTAATATTTGTATATCATTTTTTTGTGTCATTAACAATTTTGTATTGTAGTTGATATTTTGTAATTTTTTTATATTGAATTGACTTTGATTAGAATATTAATTTTAACCCTATGCTAGCCAACACTTTCCATACTGTTGCACTCACTGGAGTGGGAATAGTTATGTTTACCTCTTGGCTATCCAACACCTTCCCTACTGTTGCACTCACTGGAGTGGGAATAGTACATTTTTCTACTCTGCTATCCAACACGTTCCCTACTGTTGCAATCACTGGAGTGGGAATAGTACATTTTTACCTTCTGCTATCCAACACTTTCCCTACTGTTGCACTCACTGGAGTGGGAATAGTAATTTTTACCCCTCCGCTATCCAACACTTTCCCTACTGTGCAGTAATTGGAGTGGGAATAGTAATTTTTACATCTTGCCTATCCAACACTTTCCCTACTGTTGCACTCACTGGAGTGGGAATAGTGCATTTTTACCCTCCGCTATCCAACACTTTCCCTAGTGTTGCATTAATTGGAGTGGGAATAGTAATTTTTCCCTCTATGCTTTCCAACACTTTTCCAACTGTTGCACTCAATGGAGTGCAAAATATAAGTTAAATATTTTAATAATTTAATTTATAATATAATGTTTTTTTAATTAGATTTTATGCTATAGGTGTCTATATATATATATATATATATGCAACACCATACACTTCTCCTCCAGGAAGTATACACGGACACCAGGGATATTTGCAGTTATCAAATTGGTTTAATGGACTGCACAAACAACGCGTTTCAGCTTTCGCCTTGTTCACGTTACAATGACGTTTTTTTTGTATAAAGTTAAATACAGTTCCTGTGCACAAAAATAAACAAAATAAACAACAGACTCTTAGCACCAGAGAATGTGTAGAGTGGCAAATTGGTAAACTTGGCGGCCATCTTAGCCTAGTGCAGAAGATCAAACAAAGGGTATCAGTTACCCAGTAGCATTTCGAAAATTACACTTCATGCTTAAAAAGTTAGTACCCAAATTTTGTATAAATATACAAAATAAATGAACATATCCACTGCCGAATTACATCGTGATTGAAAACGCATTGTCATGTTATAAATATAACATAGAGACGTGTATTCAGCCCTAGTGGGCGTACTTTCATGAATGATTTCTAATGAAATAATAAACAATCACAAAATTATATAATTTCGTAAAGGATATGCAAACAATCTCGCCCCAGTGGGCATACTGAAAGAGTAAATTGATGCTTGAGATATACATCGAAGTTCTGCAGTACCACAGCATAATTCAATACCATTCTCTGAAAACGAAAAATAAAAGTTTTAGTACATTACAAAAGGGAAAAACACAGTAAATACATGATCGCAACTCCATATTCTATTTGTGTAAGTGTACCGAGAGTTCTTCACTGGAATTCAATCCTCTAGGGAACATTGTATCGAAATCTACGATGTATCTAGATTCCAATTGTCTCAGATGGAGCAATCTATTGCCCCCACGTACAGTGTCAGTCACAGCATCAATCACCACCATTTTTAACAACGCTTCATTCTGTGCATGTTGTTCAAAAAAATGTCGGGCAACAGGATATTGTTTGTTGTTGTGGCGTAAAGCCCTTATGTGTTCTAACACCCTCTTTTTGGCGCGATGAATAGTGCTGCCAATATATGCCTTGTTGCATGGACAGGTTAATGCGTAAACACAATACATTGTGTTGCAGGTTAAAGCTTTTTTGATAATGAACTTGCTATTCATGCTGGAAAATTGTACCTCCATACAATCCACGCTGTTTTTGCAAGCCTTGCAGTTTTTGCAACAACGGAATCCTGGTCTACCAACAATCTTCGAAGATGTTAAACTCGATATTACATTAGGACTTAGCTCATCTCTAAGAGAATTGCTTCTCTTAAATGTAATTTGTGGATGGCTGGTCAGATGTTTTTTGAGATTGTTGTCCGTTAATAGGACATGCCAGTGTTTGTCAAGAACACGGCGTACCTCATGCGCTCGTCCTGAGTATGTGGTAATGAAGCGAAGACTCTCTGTTTCTGATGTCCGTGGCCTAGGATGCAGCAAATCATTGCGTGCAACTTTATACACTTTGTTACATGCTTCATTGATAGTGTTGGAATTGTAACCCCTCTCTTTGAAGCGTTGTATCATCATATTTTTCTCGCTCTCATAACCACTGTCAGTACTACAATTGCGCTTTGCACGCAGTAATTCCCCATATGGAATACTGTGTACTAGCTTGCGGGGGTGTGAGCTGGAGGCACTTAAAATGCTATTACCAGCAGTCTTTTTACGGTACAGCTGTGTGTGCATAGATTGATCCCTAATCTCCACTGTGACATCGAGAAATTCTACAGAAGTTCTACTGACGTGTTCTGTGGACACTAAGTTATATGGATTGTCATTCAATGTGTTCACAAATGCTGTAGCAGAGTTTAAATCACCATTCCAAATTAAAAAGATGTCGTCTATGTACCGGAGCCACAGGACACAGCTGGAGAAATCATCCAATTGTGTGGCCACCTGCTCCTCCCACCAGCCCATGACAAGATTGGCATAGCTGGGGGCGAAGCAGGTGCCCATCGCTGTGCCCTGCGACTGCCGATACACGACACCATCAAACAGAAAAAAATTGTTAGTCAGACAATATTCGATCATGGCCATGATCATTTCTGAGTGACGCAAGTAGGAAATAGAGCGGGTCTTTAGAAAATGTTGTACAGCCTGCAGACCTAACTGATGTTGTATGCTGGTGTACAGGCTGCCAACATCCAGGGTAACCAAGGTGTAATCCGGCTCCCAGTGTATCCCATCAATGATGGTTAAAAAATGGGTAGTGTCGCGAAGATAAGCTGGTAAGGCAACAACATAAGGACGTAGGTAATGATCGATGTACCTGGAAGTGTTTTCCAAGAGAGACCCAATTGACGACACTATAGGCCTGCCCGGGGGGTTCACTGGGTTCTTGTGCAATTTGGGAAGTAAGTATAGCACAGGTATCCGAGGATGAGGACATCTAAGGTAGTTGTATTCCTCCCACTCTAGCAACCCCTTTTCCCTCCATTCTACTAAAAGTTCCCAGTATTTTATATTGGAAGCTGATATGGTCTTTTTGTCTGACAATGCATAACATGTTTAGTCACTCAATTGTCTCATACCTTCTTGCAAGTAAGAAGTTTTGTCCAAAATCACAACATTGCCACCTTTATCCGATTGGCGGATAACGATGGCATTGTCAGTCTTTAAATCCTGTAATGCTTGGATTTGAGACCACTTGAGATTTTTCTCACTAGTTGGAATTTTGCCGTGTCTCATTTTCTTGAGATCATTAAGGACACCCCTCTCAAACACTTCAATGGCATCACAATCAATATTAGGCAAAAATACAGATTTGGGTTTGAATTGACTACCTGGGTTGACATTCATATCAATTGCAAAATCATCTAAATTGGAACATTGGTCAGAAACATAGTCTTCCATATTGGATATTGCATAAAGAACCTCAATATCGTCAACATTAAGATTACTCAGGGGCATACTGACAGGTGTTGACACAGTTTTGTTATGTTTTGTTTCGAACCATTTTTTCAATTTTAACTTGCGTGAGAAGTAAAACAAATCAATTCGTGCTTGAACATAATTAAAATTAGAGGTAGGACAGAAGGACAAACCTAGGCCAAAGAGGTCTCTCTCATCTTCAGATAATGAGCGTCTTGAGAGGTTGATGACAGTCATGGTTGAACTTTCTTGCCCCTTGTCGTCATTCCCATCGGGCTTCCTGCATCTTTTCTTCCTCCTCTGTTTTGCCTGTTTGTTCCTCTGGTTTTTCCTCTGCCGCCTCGCCCTCTGCCTCTCTGACCAGTTTGGTCTTGATATTGCTCTGTCCGTCCCTGGTTTAGCATTTGGAACTGGGCTAAAAAATTCGACTTTTTTGGAAGATCTTGACTGGCCAGACTTGCAGCTACTGATAGAGGAATGTCCGATAAACTGCCATCTGACACATCACTCTCTATGATATCCACCGCTGCAGAAGTAGTCGGCAATGGCATAGATACTGCTCCACTAGTGTCAAATAGGTGGTCATACTTTTTGTGGAAAGTTAGAGTCCGGCCTGACTGGTAATCTTTGAAGTCTCTTAGAAACTTCCGCTGTTTTTTAGCCGTAATCTCCTCCTCTAGCTTATCCATTCGTAGTAGTAGAGATTTAATGAAAGTCTCCAAAGTTTCTTTCACCACCATTTTTTCAAGTTGGGCAGTCACCTGTTCTATTTCTGCCAGTAATTTACAGCGATCTTTTAGTGCAAATTTGACTAGAATACGCATCATTGTTAGAGAGCAAGTAGCAGAGTTGTTGGACCATTCCTCCAACATTTCTGGGTCCGGATCCTCATATGTCGGAATGGTAAAAATTCGTAGTCCCCGAGGCACTCGGGCTACGTCTATATATCTCTGTAGAGACTCTGCTTCCCACCATTTGGAAAGTTCCTTATTGTAAAGTTTTTCCAGTTGAGCATAAAGTTGCTGGACTTTGATTTCTTCCGTAATGGCAGTGGCTGGACTGATCGTATCACCACTGACATCGCTTTGTGCAAAGAAGAGTCTGTTTGCCGTTACTTTGCGTTTGGCTTCTAAGGCAGCCGCCATATCACCAATTTGTACTTGCTCCAAATATCCCCCGCTGCCAAAATGAAACCAAGTACGTTCCAATTATCAGGTCAGCTCCCTTCTCGTCAACACCTCAATGCGTAATGAACGCAGTAATCCCAACAACCAAGACGAATCAGAGACTCCAGCCACGAAGCTGTTCGTAAGCGAACAGCGCCTCGGTAGCAATGAGAAACCAATGCCGAGGTAAGATGAGACCACTCGAACTCTTAGGATAGAAGAAAGAGTTGTATACAATGCCGTGCTTACTCACCACGCATACAGTCCAAAGCGTGGCGTTCCGGAGACAAAAACAATGTCCTCCTACACTGACAAGATCCACGTAGATCAGCACAAGTGGCAAGGTAGATGGACGAGGTCAGCCTTCCTTCTTGTATAATCAAAAAACACCCGTCCCGATAAAGATGAAGGCTGTCTGCTGGGCGGTCCGTGTGGGGGTAATCGGCAACCCCAATTATGCAACACCATACACTTCTCCTCCAGGAAGTATACACAGACACCAGGGATATTTGCAGTAATCAAATTGGTTTAATGGACTGCACAAACAACGCGTTTCAGCTTTCGCCTTGTTCACGTTACAATGACGTTTTTTTTGTATAAAGTTAAATACAGTTCCTGTGCACAAAAATAAACAAAATAAACAACAGACTCTTAGCACCAGAGAATGTGTAGAGTGGCAAATTGGTAAACTTGGCGGCCATCTTAGCCTAGTGCAGAAGATTAAACAAAGGGTATCAGTTACCCAGTAGCATTTCGAAAATTACACTTCATGCTTAAAAAGTTAGTACCCAAATTTTGTATAAATATACAAAATAAATGAACATATCCACTGCCGAATTACATCGTGATTGAAAACGCATTGTCATGTTATAAATATAACATAGAGACGTGTATTCAGCCCTAGTTTGCATATCCTTTACGAAATTATATAATTTTGTGATTGTTTATTATTTCATTAGAAATCATTCATGAAAGTACGCCCACTAGGGCTGAATACACGTCTCTATGTTATATTTATAACATGACAATGCGTTTTCAATCACGATGTAATTCGGCAGTGGATATGTTCATTTATTTTGTATATTTATACAAAATTTGGGTACTAACTTTTTAAGCATGAAGTGTAATTTTCGAAATGCTACTGGGTAACTGATACCCTTTGTTTGATCTTCTGCACTAGGCTAAGATGGCCGCCAAGTTTACCAATTTGCCACTCTACACATTCTCTGGTGCTAAGAGTCTGTTGTTTATTTTGTTTATTTTTGTGCACAGGAACTGTATTTAACTTTATACAAAAAAAACGTCATTGTAACGTGAACAAGGCGAAAGCTGAAACGCGTTGTTTGTGCAGTCCATTAAACCAATTTGATAACTGCAAATATCCCTGGTGTCCGTGTATACTTCCTGGAGGAGAAGTGTATGGTGTTGCATAATTGGGGTTGCCGATTACCCCCACACGGACCGCCCAGCAGACAGCCTTCGTCTTTATCGGGACGGGTGTTTTTTGATTATACAAGAAGGAAGGCTGACCTCGTCCATCTACCTTGCCACTTGTGCTGATCTACGTGGATCTTGTCAGTGTAGGAGGACATTGTTTTTGTCTCCGGAACGCCACGCTTTGGACTGTATGCGTGGTGAGTAAGCACGGCATTGTATACAACTCTTTCTTCTATCCTAAGAGTTCGAGTGGTCTCATCTTTCCTCGGCATTGGTTTCTCATTGCTACCGAGGCGCTGTTCGCTTACGAACAGCTTCGTGGCTGGAGTCTCTGATTCGTCTTGGTTGTTGGGATTACTGCGTTCATTACGCATTGAGGTGTTGACGAGAAGGGAGCTGACCTGATAATTGGAACGTACTTGGTTTCATTTTTGGCAGCGGGGGATATTTGGAGCAAGTACAAATTGGTGATATGGCGGCTGCCTTAGAAGCCAAACGCAAAGTAACGGCAAACAGACTCTTCTTTGCACAAAGCGATGTCAGTGGTGATACGATCAGTCCAGCCACTGCCATTACGGAAGAAATCAAAGTCCAGCAACTTTATGCTCAACTGGAAAAACTTTACAAAAAGGAACTTTCCAAATGGTGGGAAGCAGAGTCTCTACAGAGATATATAGACGTAGCCCGAGTGCCTCGGGGACTACGAATTTTTACCATTCCGACATATGAGGATCCGGACCCAGAAATGTTGGAGGAATGGTCCAACAACTCTGCTGCTTGCTCTCTAACAATGATGCGTATTCTAGTCAAATTTGCACTAAAAGATCGCTGTAAATTACTGGCAGAAATAGAACAGGTGACTGCCCAACTTGAAAAAATGGTGGCGAAAGAAACTTTGGAGACTTTCATTAAATCCCTACTACTACGAATGGATAAGCTAGAGGAGGAGATTACGGCTAAAAAACAGCGGAAGTTTCTAAGAGACTTTAAAGATTACCAGTCAGGCCGGACTCTAACTTTCCACAAAAAGTATGACCACCTATTTGACACTAGTGGAGCAGTATCTATGCCATTGCCGACTACTTCTGCAGCGGTGGATATCATAGAGAGTGATGTGTCAGATGGCAGTTTATCGGACATTCCTCTATCAGTAGCTGCAAGTCTGGCCAGTCAAGATCTTCCAAAAAAGTCGAATTTTTTAGCCCAGTTCCAAATGCTAAACCAGGGACGGACAGAGCAATATCAAGACCAAACTGGTCAGAGAGGCAGAGGGCGAGGCGGCAGAGGAAAAACCAGAGGAACAAACAGGCAAAACAGAGGAGGAAGAAAAGATGCAGGAAGCCCGATGGGAATGACGACAAGGGGCAAGAAAGTTCAACCATGACTGTCATCAACCTCTCAAGACGCTCATTATCTGAAGATGAGAGAGACCTCCTTGGCCTAGGTTTGTCCTTCTGTCCTACCTCTAATTTTAATTATGTTCAAGCACGAATTGATTTGTTTTACTTCTCACGCAAGTTAAAATTGAAAAAATGGTTCGAAACAAAACATAACAAAACTGTGTCAACACCTGTCAGTATGCCCCTGAGTAATCTTAATGTTGACGATATTGAGGTTCTTTATGCAATATCCAATATGGAAGACTATGTTTCTGACCAATGTTCCAATTTAGATGATTTTGCAATTGATATGAATGTCAACCCAGGTAGTCAATTCAAACCCAAATCTGTATTTTTGCCTAATATTGATTGTGATGCCATCGAAGTGTTTGAGAGGGGTGTCCTTAATGATCTCAAGAAAATGAGACACGGCAAAATTCCAACTAGTGAGAAAAATCTCAAGTGGTCTCAAATCCAAGCATTACAGGATTTAAAGACTGACAATGCCATCGTTATCCGCCAATCGGATAAAGGTGGCAATGTTGTGATTTTGGACAAAACTTCTTACTTGCAAGAAGGTATGAGACAATTGAGTGACCAAACATGTTATGCATTGTCAGACAAAAAGACCATATCAGCTTCCAATATAAAATACTGGGAACTTTTAGTAGAATGGAGGGAAAAGGGGTTGCTAGAGTGGGAGGAATACAACTACCTTAGATGTCCTCATCCTCGGATACCTGTGCTATACTTACTTCCCAAATTGCACAAGGACCCAGTGAACCCCCCGGGCAGGCCTATAGTGTCGTCAATTGGGTCTCTCTTGGAAAACACTTCCAGGTACATCGATCATTACCTACGTCCTTATGTTGTTGCCTTACCAGCTTATCTTCGCGACACTACCCATTTTTTAACCATCATTGATGGGATACACTGGGAGCCGGATTACACCTTGGTTACCCTGGATGTTGGCAGCTTGTACACCAGCATACAACATCAGTTAGGTCTGCAGGCTGTACAACATTTTCTAAAGACCCGCTCTATTTCCTACTTGCGTCACTCAGAAATGATCATGGCCATGATCGAATATTGTCTGACTAACAATTTTTTTCTGTTTGATGGTGTCGTGTATCGGCAGTCGCAGGGCACAGCGATGGGCACCTGCTTCGCCCCCAGCTATGCCAATCTTGTCATGGGCTGGTAGGAGGAGCAGGTGGCCACACAATTGGATGATTTCTCCAGCTGTGTCCTGTGGCTCCGGTACATATACGACATCTTTTTAATTTGGAATGGTGATTTAAACTCTGCTACAGCATTTGTGAACACATTGAATGACAATCCATATAACTTAGTGTTCACCGAACACGTCAGTAGAACTTCTGTAGAATTTCTCGACGTCACAGTGGAGATTAGGGATCAATCTATGCACACACAGCTGTACCGTAAAAAGACTGCTGGTAATAGCATTTTAAGTGCCTCCAGCTCACACCCCCGCAAGCTAGTACACAGTATTCCATATGGGGAATTACTGCGTGCAAAGCGCAATTGTAGTACTGACAGTGGTTATGAGAGCGAGAAAAATATGATGATACAACGCTTCAAAGAGAGGGGTTACAATTCCAACACTATCAATGAAGCATGTAACAAAGTGTATAAAGTTGCACGCAATGATTTGCTGCATCCTAGGCCACGGACATCAGAAACAGAGAGTCTTCGCTTCATTACCACATACTCAGGACGAGCGCATGAGGTACGCCGTGTTCTTGACAAACACTGGCATGTCCTATTAACGGACAACAATCTCAAAAAACATCTGACCAGCCATCCACAAATTACATTTAAGAGAAGCAATTCTCTTAGAGATGAGCTAAGTCCTAATGTAATATCGAGTTTAACATCTTCGAAGATTGTTGGTAGACCAGGATTCCGTTGTTGCAAAAACTGCAAGGCTTGCAAAAACAGCGTGGATTGTATGGAGGTACAATTTTCCAGCATGAATAGCAAGTTCATTATCAAAAAAGCTTTAACCTGCAACACAATGTATTGTGTTTACGCATTAACCTGTCCATGCAACAAGGCATATATTGGCAGCACTATTCATCGCGCCAAAAAGAGGGTGTTAGAACACATAAGGGCTTTACGCCACAACAACAAACAATATCCTGTTGCCCGACATTTTTTTGAACAACATGCACAGAATGAAGCGTTTTTAAAAATGGTGGTGATTGATGCTGTGACTGACACTGTACGTGGGGGCAATAGATTGCTCCATCTGAGACAATTGGAATCTAGATACATCGTAGATTTCGATACAATGTTCCCTAGAGGATTGAATTCCAGTGAAGAACTCTCGGTACACTTACACAAATAGAATATGGAGTTGCGATCATGTATTTACTGTGTTTTTCCCTTTTGTAATGTACTAAAACTTTTATTTTTCGTTTTCAGAGAATGGTATTGAATTATGCTGTGGTACTGCAGAACTTCGATGTATATCTCAAGCATCAATTTACTCTTTCAGTATGCCCACTGGGGCGAGATTGTTTGCATATCCTTTACGACATTATATAATTTTGTGATTGTTTATTATTTCATTAGAAATCATTCATGAAAGTACGCCCACTAGGGCTGAATACACGTCTCTATGTTATATTTATAACATGACAATGCGTTTTCAATCACGATGTAATTCGGCAGTGGATATGTTCATTTATTTTGTATATTTATACAAAATTTGGGTACTAACTTTTTAAGCATGAAGTGTAATTTTCGAAATGCTACTGGGTAACTGATACCCTTTGTTTGATCTTCTGCACTAGGCTAAGATGGCCGCCAAGTTTACCAATTTGCCACTCTACACATTCTCTGGTGCTAAGAGTCTGTTGTTTATTTTGTTTATTTTTGTGCACAGGAACTGTATTTAACTTTATACAAAAAAAACGTCATTGTAACGTGAACAAGGCGAAAGCTGAAACGCGTTGTTTGTGCAGTCCATTAAACCAATTTGATAACTGCAAATATCCCTGGTGTCCGTGTATACTTCCTGGAGGAGAAGTGTATGGTGTTGCATAATTGGGGTTGCCGATTACCCCCACACGGACCGCCCAGCAGACAGCCTTCGTCTTTATCGGTACGGGTGTTTTTTATATATATATATATATATATATATATATTTGTTAATTTTTATATATTTATAATATCTTAAAATAAATTAAAGTTATTAGTTTATTAATTGTCTTACCGTAAATAAACATTTATATATTACATTTTATATATGTATGTTAAAAATTTGTTTACATTTATTTAATAAATTTGTTAGCATCTATATTATTTTTTCAATATTTTTGTATTTTACATTTTAAAGATAGCATGTCGATATTTTGGATATTGATATTTTTGTTTGCATTTTTGTGTATGGGGATATTTATGTAGTCGATATTATGTCAGTGATCCTTCCTGCCAATACCACTCCTGCCCTGAGTTCTGAAGGAGATCAGGGACAACTGGGCACACGTCATCTTGGTGGTTCCGGACTAGGCACGAAGGGTTGGTATCCTCAACTCATGAGCATTTTTTTTCCGATCAGACTGCCCCTTCTGGAGGATCTCTGTTGCAGCAACAGGGTAGAGTCCTGCACCTAAACCTGCACACTCTTCATCTACATGTGTGGAGATTCTGCAATGACAGTTTAGAGTCTTTGACCTCCCTCCAGAAGTGTGTAATGTCATTCTGGTAGCCAGGCATCCCTCAACTAAAATAGTATAGCCTGCTAAATGGGACTAATTTGTGGCCTGGTGTGCTGCCAAGTCCATTGATCCTCTGTCTGCACTCTTGTCTGAAGTCCTTTTGTTTGCCTTATCTCTGGCCCAGCAGTGCCTTTCTTTGGGCACATTTAAAGGGTATCTTTTGGCCAACTCAGCTTTCTTTCGGTTGCTGGATCAATCCTCCCTGTTCAAGTCACCCTTTGTGACTTGTTTGCTGAAAGGTTTGCAGCACATTTCCACCTACACCTTTTATTTCCACCCACTAGGGTTCTTAATTTAATTCTCACTTTTTTAATGTGTTCACCCATTGAACCCATGCTCAGTTGGCCTCTGAGACTGCTTACCATCAAAACAGTCTTTCCTGTGGCCATAACATCTGGTCGGAGGTTTAGTGAATTGCAGGTACTTTCTTTCAACCCCCCCCCGTACAATACCTTTTTCCTGGACAAGCTGACCCTATGACCCTTGCCTCCTTCTTACTCAAGGTGGTCACACCTTTTCATGTCAGGCAAAGCATCACCCTGCCTTCTTTCTTCTGCACTTCTTATCCTCCCAAGGAAGAGAGACTCCACTACCTATATCAAAAAGGTGTTGTCATTCTACATTGATTGCACCAGAGAATTCTGAGTGGACAATCAACTCTTAATTAGATTTGTGGGTGTGAAGAAAGGAAAGCCAGTACAGAAGAGAACCATCTCCAGGTGGGTTGTCCTCTGTTTAAAGATCTGCTATGAAATGACCAAGAAGCAGCCCTTTGAGGGCTTGCAAGCTCATTCCACCAGAGCCACCAGAGCCAAAGCTGTGACTACTGCAGTAGCTTGAAGAGTCCCAGTCCTGGACATTTTTCAGGCAGCTATGTGGGCATCACTGCACACATTTGTCAAGCATTACTGCCTGAACAGGCAGGTTCACCATGATGGGAATTTCACCCGTTCAGTCCGCCAGGACTTTTTGGTTTAACAGGTTTGCAGATCCACCTCTGGGGAGAGATTGCTTTGGTATCTATTCTAAGGTAAGGAATATGCACCTAGAAGTATCCATCAGATGAACAAGTTACCTTTGGTAATGCCTTATCTGGTAGAGACTCTATCCTCAGATGCCTCACTGACCCTACCATCCTCCCAGTTCTGCAAACTGTACATTTCACCTCCAAGAGAGTTGAAAAATAGTCATAAACTGAGGTAAGTACGCTTGGGTGGTGCCTATATAGGCATCACACAAGCCACTTCCAGCGCGAACGACATTGACAACGCCACACATAGCCGAATTACGCCACCTACCGGAACGCAAGTGCCGTGCTCAAAAATGTTCAGATCCAGTCTGCCGTAAGGTAAGGAATCTGCAGCTAGATACTCTACCAGATAAGGCGCTATCAAAGGTATGTTGCTTGTTTATATATTCTAATGACAAAAGTCCATGATGTCTACTTTTTCACATAGCAGTCTCCCAATATGATTCTGTTAAAGTTGAGGAGCATGTCCTTGCCATGTTCTTTGTCCCTTTCTCACACAGCCACTTGCCCTGTAGAGTTTAAGTAACACACCAACATGTCTTTGTCACATATGCAACCAGCCCATACATGCCCAAATCATCATTCATTGCATATTACTCATCACATGACCGGTCTAAAAAATCCTGGTCATTCGTAAATGTATTTAATTTTCTATAAAAGGTGCTATAGTGCAGTTTTTAGGGGGGGGGGGGTGTTAAAAAAATGAACTCGTCACTCTTTATGATATATGTATGTTATAAAGCAGTGGTTCTTAACCTTTTGACTTCTGTGGACCCCCACTTAATCATTACTGGAACCTGGGGACCCCTATTGACTCATGATTGGTAGTATTGGCAAGTATCTTCAAATTATGAACTATTTTCGTTAATTCACAAACAAATATAAAAGAAATCGGAATATTAATTTTTATGAGAAGCTTAGAACTTTTCTAAATTAATTTTAGGCCACTCTTCATCCATACTATATTCTGTTTGATGTAATTTCCGTGCTCTCACGAATGAATCTGATGTTTCTTCACATTTACAGAATGCTTTAAAATTTCAACTTTAAATTTTGCTTTTTCATTTATATACACTTTATTAAACTGTTAACATTTATTTAATTTTATAAGCAGTTGTGAACCACCTGAGTAGGCTTTGCGATCCCCTGATCACTGATGTAAAGTGTTCCAGGCTCCCCACACATAGGAGTACATTTTTCTAATGTATGAGTTCAACGACGGTTCCTAAAATATATAACTTAGAGAACAAGTAAGTAGCCATTTCTATTCAACATTGGTGGTGTTATTCGAGATGGAAGGCTATTAAATTACATTAATTATTTTTCTCTAGAGTTGCATCTTTAATAGACTAATATGCTTGAATCATTCCCCATTGTCGAACTGGCAGTCCCATGCTGATTATACATGAACAGTAAACTCAAGTTTCCATCGATGTACATAGAATTGTTTCACTTCAGTTGCCCAATCATTGAAATGACCTTAAATGCAACCCATGAGATTAGTGCTGTGAACTCTGCTCCCTGAAATGCTACCCTCCTGCATTTGTTTCTATTGCACATCATAGAAGAGATACCTTTCAGAACTCTGATCAGAATCTTTTCATTACATTCCATAATGTTTGTTCAACTTTTGCTGGTATTTTCCTATCTATTGTCAGGTGTCTGGCTGTTTGATCAAATGATCTCCCCCATGTAGTCCTCATGACTGCCTCTATATAGAGCGATATATGCTGTGCCTGTGCTTCCTGTGGCCAAAATATGGCTTTAAATGGATAACCCACTTCTGTCATCGTCGTGTTCTGAGGTGGCTGCAGAAGGAGAAAGTTACCGATAAACAAACCATCCTGAAGTGAGGATTCCACTCCGGAAATCAAAAAGCCTTTTGAGATGCAGTTGGAGGGAAGTGAACAATCTTTGAAGACGGAGTTAACCAAACCCTTTTCGAAGACTAAGGTGCCGATTACGATCCGGTAAAAAACTTCCCCGTACGACTCGTATCCGGTCTTTTTACCGTACGAATCGTACAAGTGCCGTACAAACTGGCAATCACGATTCGCATGGTAAAAAGTCCATACGAACCGCAGTCGGAATATTTCCCCACACGTCCTCGGGTCGGAAAATGTGTCCGACACGTCCTCGGACGATTTACCGTACAAATGTGAAAAGTCAAGTCCGACCGAGGAATCACGATCCAACCCGTGCGTCCGATCTCACAACCGTATGGTAAAAACACCGTCCGCACCGAACTCCCATTGCAACCATGGAGACATGTCCCCGCATACGCGCCCAACACTCCCCCCAGCACCCATACGTTCGAGTCGCACTCCCCGTTAATGTACACACCCCCCCCTGTATGTACACCCATGTACGTGTCCTACCCCCGTGCATGTACACCCCTGTACGTCAGAGTCGTACCCCCACCCCTGTACGTGTCCTACCCCCGTGCATGTACACCCCTGTACGTCCGAGTCGTACCCCCACCCCTGTACGTGTCGTACCACCGTGTATGTACACCCCAGTACGTTCGCGTCGTACCCCCACCCCTGTACGTGTCCTACCCCCGTGCATGTACACCCCTGTATGTCCGAGTCGTACCCCCACCCCTGTACGTGTCCTACCCCCGTGCATGTACACCCCTGTACGTCCGAGTCGTACCCCCACCCCTGTACGTGTCGTACCACCGTGTATGTACACCCCAGTACGTTCGAGTCGTACCCCCACCCCTGTACGTGTCGTACCACCGTGCATGTACACCCCAGTACGTTCGCGTCGTACCCCCACCCGTGTACATGTCGTACCCCCGTGTATGTACACCCCAGTACATTCGCGTCGTACCCCCACCCCTGTACGTGTCCTACCCCCGTGCATGTACACCCCTGTACGTCAGAGCCGTACCCCCACCCCTGTACGTGTCCTACCCCCATGCATGTACACCCCTGTACGTCCGAGTCGTACCCCCACCCCTGTACGTGTCCTACCCCCGTGCATGTACACCCCTGTACGTCCGAGTCGTACCCCCACCCCTGTACGTGTCCTACCCCCGTGCATGTACACCCCTGTACGTCCGAGTCGTACCCCCACCCCTGTACGTGTCGTACCACCGTGTATGTACACCCCAGTACGTTCGAATCGTACCCCCACCCCTGTACGTGTCGTACCACCGTGCATGTACACCCCAGTACGTTCGCGTCGTACCCCCACCCGTGTACGTGTCGTACCCCCGTGTATGTACACCCCAGTACGTTCGCGTTGTACCCCCACCCCTGTATGTGTCCTACCCCCGTGCATGTACACCCCTGTACGTCAGAGTCGTACCCCCACCCCTGTACGTGTCCTACCCCGTGCATGTACACCCCTGTACGTCCGAGTCGTACCCCCACCCCTGTACGTGTCGTACCACCGTGTATGTACACCCCAGTACGTTCGCGTCGTACCCCCACCCCTGTACGTGTCCTACCCCCGTGCATGTACACCCCTGTACGTCAGAGTCGCACCCCCACCACAACCTCCTAAGTAAGGAGCGCACCCCAGGCCCCAACATCACAACCGCATGTACGAGTCGTACCAAGCCACACACAAGGACAGCACCGTACAACCAAATGGCCCATGTACACACCGTACACACGCTCAAAACGCACGTACACAACCAGGACAAAACAAAACAACACAAGAATACACTATTCGAATGGCACAAAGCCACTAAACATGGCCAACAAACACTAAAAAAACACATTCACTGACCTGCAACTGCCAAAAACAAACAGAGGCCCAAAACACCACCACTCCTTATAACACACCCACCCAAACTTCAAACACAGCCACACCCACCAATGGACCAATAAAAAGGGCCCACACACACAAACCATGAGCCTTTGCAACAGACTCACTGCTGCCAGACACCATAGAACCATACTACAAGCTTCACCACACCTTACACTTGCACACCTTCACACAACCACCTTCACAAACACCCCCTCATCACATTCACACACACACACCTGCACAACCACACCCACACACCCACAACCATCCACACACCCCCCCCCCACCATCCACACCCACACCCCTCACCATGCCCACTAACAAGAATCCAA
The DNA here is from genome assembly GCF_964204655.1 of Triturus cristatus. Lineage (NCBI taxonomy): Eukaryota > Metazoa > Chordata > Amphibia > Caudata > Salamandridae > Triturus > Triturus cristatus. The sequence goes on along the minus strand of NC_140592.1, from coordinate 515,617,434 downwards.
AGTTCAGTAACCAAGAGTTGGAGGTCCTTGTTGATGAAATCCTCAGAGTCGAGCCACAGCTCTTTGGAACATTGGTCAGACAGACCAGCATGGCAGCAAAAACAGCCATGTGGCAGACCATCATCGATGCTGGGAATGCTGTTGCGGACACCAGAAGGACCAGGCAGGAATGCCAAGCCAGGTGGTACGATCTGCGGAGGAGGGTCCGAGCCAAGATGCTGGAGGAACACAACCAGGCCAACGCCACTGGAGGAGGGCCCTCCCGCAGACCCGTACACTACCAGCCCTGGGAGGAGAGGGTGATGGCCATACAGCCGGTGGAGGCAGTCGAAGGATTAGGAGGACTCCGAGACCCGGGTGAGTACACGAACAACGCACCTCACATGGGGGGAACGTCATCCACAACCAAAATCACTAACAGGCACGCAACCACCCCAACCTATCGCATGACTCAACCACACTCCATGAACACGCACATGCCACTGCCGCCACCATGCCCCATGCACCCAGCTGGACAATGTCAAGTCACAGGCCACAGAAGACACCAACACATGACACGGTAACCCGGATGGCGGGAGGGTGGGCCCCAAAAATCACATAGTGCAACTCAGAAGCAGACAACAATGCCCTCTGCCCATATGGCCCAGGTCACAGCCAGACAAACAGTGTGTCCCCACACAGGAAAGACTCGCCAGCAAATGGCGGACGCCTTGCATCAACACATGGGGGTGAAGGCACTGTTTTGCACATGACAGCAGCTAATGAACTGCCAACACTGTGAAAGAGTGGCAGCACACACAACCACAGCAGCAGCGCACACACAGACACTACACCCAATGGGTGCCTGGAGATCAGACACAAACTCACATCAACAAGCCAAGGGCCATTCAAAGGACTGGAAAAAGTGTGTGTCTAGGAAGCTGGGCTGAGGTGACAGAGGGTGACACACAGAGGGAGGGAGAGGGGGACAGAGAGGGAGGGAGAGGGGGACAGAGAGGGAGGGAGACACAGGGACACGGACAGAGGGAGGAGGCTGACACACGGAGGGAGGGAGAGGGGGACAGAGAGGGAGGGAGACACAGGGAGACGGACAGAGGGAGGAGGCTGACACACAGAGGGAGGGAGAGGGGGACAGAGAGGGAGGGAGACACAGAAAGACGGACAGAGGGAGGAGGCTGACACACAGAGGGAGGGAGAGGGGGACAGAGAGGGAGGGAGAGGGGGACAGAGAGGGAGGGAGACACAGGGACACAGACAGAGGGAGGAGGCTGACACACGGAGGGAGGGAGAGGGGGACAGAGAGGGAGAGAGACACAGGGAGACGGACAGAGGGAGGAGGCTGACACACAGAGGGAGGGAGAGGGGGACAGAGAGGGAGGGAGAGGGAGGGAGAGAGGGAGGGAGACACAGGGACACGGACAGAGGGAGGAGGCTGACACACAGAGGGAGGGAGAGGGGGCAGAGAGGGAGGGAGACACAGGGAGAGCAAATCAGCCGTGTGGTGTGTGGGAATGTCTGCTCGTCAGCAGGTAGACTGCGTGCATGTAGCCAAGGGTGGCCAGTGCCAGAACCCCCCCTCTTCACCATGGCAACACACAGGGCCATGTCACAACCTGTTCACGAGCACAACGACAGCTACCTGCATTATATAAGTGTGTGGATCCACTCCATGTGCACATGTACAGTGCTACACGGAAGGCGCCAATGCATGGCTCGCCACACCTGCCCACTCCACTGCTGACTGCAGTCACACTTGACGCAGCAAGTAAGACTGTGCCACACATAGTTAAAGGGGCCAAAGTGGTGCCCAAGGCACACACCCATGCACAAGTGCACTGTGAGTGGAATGCAAGACAGATCCTAATTCCAAGAGGAAAAGTGCCAACTTTGAAACTGATGAAACATGGATGTTGCATGGACCAAAATTAACATTGTCTCTCTCACACACAGGTCAACGTCGTGGTTCACCCCCCAACACTGGGGGGGAAGACTCACAGGACCCGGATCTGCGGGAGCCCGATCCCACCGGCAGCGACGACTCTCACCACTCTGTGGACGACCCCGACCGACCTGGCCCCTCTGGTGTCCAACCACCTGCGGCACCTGCGTCAGGTACAACTGTGCCAACCACCACCCCCACTCCTGCCACATCCCAGGAGACACCCAGGATCCCTGCCCCACCACCACAATGCAGCCAGGCTGGCCAGGAGGGACACGGTGTCCCGGGCACCCAGGAGGAGGCAGGCGACAACGCCAATGCCACCCCTCAGGGGTCCCGGAGACCCGATGTACTCACAAGGGCAGGCCAGGTGCAAGTGGGCAGGGGTGGTGGGAGTGGAGGACGGCGGAGGCGCGAGTCTGACCAGTTGGCTGGGGAACCGGTATATTCCCATGTCCGTAACATCCTGGACACATACCGGCAGGACACCACGGGCATGGCCCAGGTTGTGTCGACCCTCAATGAGATCAAGGGGAGCCTCGATGAGATAAAGACCCAGCAGGCCCAGCAACATGCCTGTCTACTGCAACACCAACGGAGGATGGAGGACAGACAGGCTGAGCAAGTGACGATGTTCCAGGGGATTCACGATACACTCCGTCGGATGGCCGACAACATGGGCAACCCTCCCTGTGCCAGACGGCGTAGAACATCACCACCCACAGGGAGGGATCAGGAGGAGGAGGAGACATCCGACGGAGCATCCCAAACATCGTCACGGCCTGCTTCTGAGGGTCCCCGCAGGAGGCCGGGTCGTCCACGGAAAGGACCGTGAGGGTCGGCGCTACATCACCATCTCCCAGGACACCTGGCCTGGCACCTGGCCCACTGGAGCAACAGCATCACAGCATCAAGAGGCATTCTCTGCCACATGGCCCTGCTGGTCACTGTCTGACCAATGTTGACAAAGACTGTGGCATGGACAATGAGGATTTCCAATGGCAAGGACACCAACTCCCCTACTGAACTTTGGATTCCAAACTCCCGGAAAGCCCCTCACTTTATCCCCCCCCCCCAAATAAAATATCACACCATGAAGAGAAGATGCCTGATGGTTGCATTATTACCTTACATGTGTGTTGTAAAGTCTAAACATGCCTGAGTTCTCTTTTGACTTCAACCATCCACACCCTGGGGCCTGAGTCTGGCACAGGACACACGGGTCACAGTGTATTAGGCAAGACAGACATGGAGCACCATACACACCCGTGATGGGCCCAACCAGCTGAGGGGGTGGCCGCACAACCGTGCTGACAGACACATTGAGTACAGCAACAGTCATGCGCAGAGGTCAGGGATCATGTGGAGTGTCCTGGGGGGCACCCAGGTATGTGTAGACAGGTGGCAGAACCATGTCCTGCAAGCTTGAGTCCGGTGGATGCAGAGAATGGGGGCCTGGCCAACGTTGGATGCATGGGGATGGCACATGTCACAATACCCACACAGTCATGGACATCATGCCCAATACACAGTCTCAGCCCACACACACAGCTTGCATCTTGCTACTCGACACATCGACACATAGCCACTATCCGGGAAAACCGTGCCAGACATGCTGGATGCACCGTGGCAACACACCAGCATTGACTGAGAAGAGGCACCTTGGAGGCATAGGGACACCTTTATTAGTCATGTTTTCGGGATTGCAGAGGCAACTTGAAGTACACATGAACACATCATGTGGAGTAACATGTGGGTCCAACACTGGCACCCCCCTTCTGCAGCACAAATGCGTGATAGCCATGGAACTGGCACACAATTGTCGGCCAACAGCTAAACACCCACAGCTGCTCACGGAGAGACTGCCATACACCATTGATCCGCTGATGTAGAAGTCCCACACCATGTCAAGCCAATGCAAACCGTATGTGTCCGAGGGCAGTGTTACACACATTGATGCCATCATCACAATCCACTATCCCATCACTGATGACTGTCAACAAGTCTGACCATCTATTCAGGTGTACCCAGCTGCATGTTATGTGTACCATGGTGATGCTACATGTCTGCAGAGGAACCAAACATCGACAGGGGCAGTGTGCATACATCGTGAACAACTGCCACACCCAATACACCCCTGATACATCCCTTACCCTATGGAGACTTCCAAACGTGTCCGTGCCTGTAACGCTGAGCAGTGCCACAACAATGCAACCAGCAGACAGCATGCGCAAGTACCTGGGGAAGAGAGACACACAAGAAGTCAGCCACAAAAAGCACAGCCACTTGCATGTGCATTTACTCGACACATGTATGGATGACAACATGCTAGGTCACAATTATGACTGGAGAAATACAACCATCACTGCCACCATCACTCCAGTGACACACCCACACACACCTCTGACTCACATGCCATACATGCAGGTGGAGACACACATCACAACACATGCCACACGGGGACCAATGCGTGCACACTCAGACTCTGGTACTCACCACTAAGCAAAGAAGTCGCGTATGAGCCGAGTCCGGATGTCCTCTTGCGGCTCCACATCCTCCACATCATTAGCCCCATTGCCAAGCCCTTCGTCCTCCACGGGTGGATGGTCCTCGTCATCTTGATCCAGGATGAGTGGCACAGCTTTCTCAACTGCCATGTTGTGCAGCATGCAGCAGACCATGAAGATCTTGCAGACCTTCGCAGGGGCATATGGGAGTGCGCCGCCGGTCTTGTGGAGGCACCGAAATCGGCTCTTCAGCAGGCCAAACGTCCTCTCTATCACTCGCCTTGTCCGGCCATGGGCGGTGTTGTAGCGGAGCTGGGCCGGCGTGATGGGGTTGCGGAGAGGTGTGAGCAGCCATGGCATGTTGGGGTAGCCAGCGTCCCCTACATGGGAAGCACATGGACATCGTTAGAAGTGGTGAAGCGGTCGTGCTGGTAGGCTATGCAAAATACAGGACAGACAGACTGTACCCACCAACAACACATGCTCGTTCGTTGCGCAGCTGCATCATCATTTCAGGCATCCTGCTACGCCTCATGATGTAGGCATCGTGTGCTGATCCTGGAAAACGAGCACAGACATGTGAAATCACCATGTTGGACAGACACACCACAAGGGCATTGATGGAGTGGTAGTGCTTCCGATTGCGGTACGCTACCTCCCGTGCGTGTGGTGGTACCAAAGCTACATGTGTCCCATCTATGGACCCAATGACATGGGGCATCCCTCCCAGGGCATAGAATCCACGCTTGACCCCAGTCATCTGTTCAGGGGTTGGGAACTTGATGAAGTCATCCAGGTGAATCAACATGGCCTCTAAGAAATCATGCAGCACACGGCAGAACATGCTCTGGGACATGCCACCAACATGAGCTATGGTATTTTGAAAGGTACCCGTGGCTAGAAAATGTAGGGCTGCCATTACCTTCAGCTTGGGTGTCAGTGCCGTAGGATACCTGTGCAGCGGTTGCAGGTGTGGTGCCAGTCTCGCCGTCAACTCCAGAATCAACCGTTGTGGGAAGCGGTAGCACCGGATCCGATCATTCTCCCGCATGGCAGCCAAGTCCGGCATTGCTCGGGGAAGAGGCTGCGCTCTACAGTAATTTGGAAGTGACAAGTAAGAGTGAGTGCACCACAACAACAAATCATTTGTACTGAGCACATGTTATTCTGTCTATACACATATGCTACATACAGAGTGAGGTATGTGCCACATGCCCTGGACACGTATGCCTGCCAGGTGACACTCCTACCAAGACCCAGCTATACACGGAGATTGAGAACCTCCCCATGCCATGCCATGGGATTAGCTGTGTCCCAGTGCAAGTGAACAGCCAGACGCAAAACAGGAGTGACATACACCCACACATCAGCAGAAGTAGGAGGCCGATTGCAGAGACTGGTAGCGGAACACTAGAGCCACAGGTCACATGACATTACACTGGGACAGCCCACACACCTTGCCATGAAGGTGCACATGTCATGACTCACCACACATTCATTGAGAGGATGCAGACATGTCCTTGTCACGCTACTCCGTGTCCCATGCATACATGCGCACCTCACATCCGAAACCACATGTGGCATGGTGTGCGGAACAGTGTGCAATGTCAATCTACACACAGACACATGTTGGTTGCTGCAACAGCTGCAGCTTTTGAGGGTGCTCCAACATCAACCAAATGGGAAGCCCCCACACATACATGACATAGTCACATCGTGCACCGTGGGTAGTGACAAGTCAGGTGTGGTAACCCCTGTAACGGGCATCAGGGGACACTTCCGTGTGTTGGTGTCCGTGCCATGCCAGTGTCGGTCATCCCAACTGTGCAGTACGACATGCACACATGTCCAAGGAGTCAAGGGCATGCCTGGCACACATTGCACCGTCACACATTACATCTGTACACATCTCATCATACATCTGGTGCCTTCTCGACTCAGGAGTAATGTGCCACATCACAGCCTGTCACACCTGTGCCCCACACATGTAGTAATGCACAGACAATGCCTTGATGTCCATTCATGGACAAGTATGTCCGTCCATGGACAAGTATGTCCGCCCATTCCTTCCTGTGTGCTGCCTGTCACCACTGTGATGTGTGAAAACCGCCGTACTGCTGCTAAGAGGGCCTGTGTACGTTCCCATATCACTATGGGTGTGCTGCCGTATGTGTACCCATCGTGATGGCGAGCGTACAGGCATGTGTACGGTCCGTACCACTACGAGTACGCATACGCAAGAACACCCATTGTGGTAGGGCCGTACACACGCCTGTGCTCTCCCTATCACTATGGGTGTCCTCGCGTATGCGTACACGTAGTTGTACGGGCCGTACACACGCCTGTGCTCTCCCTATCACTATGGGTGTCCTCGCGTATGCGTACACGTAGTTGTACGGGCCGTACACATGCCTGTACTCTCCCTATCACTATGGGTGTCCTCGTGTATGCGTACACGTAGTTGTACGGGCCGTACACACGCCGTACACACGCCTGTACTCTCCCTATCACTATGGGTGTCCTCGCGTATGCGTACACGTAGTTGTACGGGCCGTACACACGCCTGTACTCTCCCTATCACTATGGGTGTCCTCGCGTATGCTTACACGTAGTGATAGTGAGCGTACAGGCGTGTGTACGGCCCGTACCACTACGAGTACGCATACGCGAGGACACCCATAGTGATAGTGAGCGTACAGGCGTGTGTACGGCCCGTACAACTACGTGTACGCATACGCGAGGACACCCATAGTGATAGTGAACATAGGCACGCATGTACGGGCCGTTGCTATGCATTTGGGGTGCCCTAGGGCCCCGGAATGCACCGTACCTATGTGTGAAGCTCCAAATTACATAGGGGACACATGAGGGACAAGTATTAAGGCCTACATGCATGCTGGTTGTCATGGAGACCAAGTTCAAATTTTGATTTTGCTCAGGAAGGTGCACAGCAGAAGTCAGTTGGAATGAATGTACTTTGTTGCAATGTGTTTGTGGGGCTGACATCATGCAGGAGAAAAAAACTGATTGAGAACCCACAGACTGCTAGGTTTGAAGGGATTGGAGGAAACATAGGATGCATATGTGAGTGACCAATCACTCTGTACTCCTGTGCATGAGATGGGCCAGCAAGGCAGATATAAGGCAGCCAGGTCCCATGAGGGAGCATTTGCCTGCACATCTCTGTATTCCACGACCCAGCTGCTGCTACTGATTCCCTGGAACCATGTCAAGGGCTGTGGAGAGGTCACCGCCATTCACCCTGGAGGAGAACATGGCTTTGGTGGATGTGATCCTCCCACGGTACCCCATGCTGTATGGGCGACCAGGTTATCCGGTGAGTTCAGTGTCCACTGGCACAGACTGTGTCCCTTTTTTGTGACTGTGACTTCTGCCATTGTGTCCAGGTGTGACACACATGCTATGTACTGTAGGGAAGGTCCCAGGGGGGGGAATGCCTGATGTCTCCCAGCAGTGTCCAGAGACAGGAGGGGTGGGTGCAGAGTCCTCCCAGCAGTGCCCTGAGACAGGAGGGGTGGGTGCAGAGTCCTCCCAGCAGTGCCCTGAGACAGGAGGGGTGGGTGCAGAGTCCTCCCAGCAGTGCCCTGAGACAGGAGGGGTGTGTGCCTAACACTCCCAGCAGTGCCCTGAGACAGGAGGGGTGGGTGCAGAGTCCTCCCAGCAGTGCCCTGAGACAGGAGGGGTGGGTGCAGAGTCCTCCCAGCAGTGCCCTGAGACAGGAGGGGTGGGTGCAGAGTCCTCCCAGCAGTGCCCTGAGACAGAAGGGGTGGGTGCAGAGTCCTCCCAGCAGGGCCCTGAGACAGGAGGGGTGGGTGCAGAGTCCTCCCAGCAGTGCCCTGAGACAGGAGGGGTGGGTGCAGAGTCCTCCCAGCAGTGCCCTGAGACAGGAGGGGTGGGTGCAGAGTCCTCCCAGCAGTGCCCTGAGACAGGAGGGGTGGGTGCAGAGTCCTCCCAGCAGTGCCCTGAGACAGGAGGGGTGGGTGCGGAGTCCTCCCAGCAGTGCCCTGAGACAGGAGGGGTGGGTGCGGAGTCCTCCCAGCAGTGCCCTGAGACAGGAGGGGTGTAACACATGTGTGTGAGGCTGGAAGTACACACATGCATACTGCCTACAAGGGAACATGTCCCCATGAACTCATGTCAACAGACTCCATACACATGTACAGTGATCACCAAGGATGCCACGAATGTTGCAGGTGGAGACATGGCCCTGCATGCATGGCCAAAGTAGAAGGGCTCCGTCACACACACAGCTCATGTAGACACAGCTCTGCGCTAAATATTGGGAACACCCTGCAGGGAAGATATCAGGGTACACAGAGGGAGGAATACATCCTGGGACAATTGCACCATGCAGTAACTGCTTACATGAACAAAGAAAGTTAGCTAACACCTTGTGATGGCACACAGATCCCAGGGTCCCCCCAATGAGCAGCACACTACTACATTTCCCACACACCCAACACATAAACACCACCCAAAACCATGTAGCAGCCCCACCAACATCAATACCAGCATAGCAGTAGTGTCAGAATGAAAAAAAAAGTAAAGCTTTATTCAGCATGATCACAATGTCCGTGGATCGCAGGCAGTTCTATATTCACAAAGCCCATAGGGCAGTCAATAAGTCTCAGCTGGATGGGGGACACAGTGGGATGCGTGTCCTCTAGCTTGCCTGCACAGTTACATGCCGTCGTCTTCCACAGGGGTGAGGGCATCATGGGGGGGGGGAAGCACCAGGCACCGCAGGGACATCAGGGCAAAGGGGAGGCGTTGTGGGTGCAGGGATGGAGGACTCCACCACAGGGGGTGGGGCAGGGCCAAAGGCGGAGGCCAGGATGGCACTACACACCTTTGCAAGGTCCTCCAGGGATTCCCCTGCACCCGAAGGATCCACAGGCCCCAAGGAGGGGGGGGGGGTCAGAGGGATGGGTCGCAGCGCCACTGTGGGAGGGTGTAGACAGGGGGGGGGGGAATCAAGCACCCTGACCGGGGACCTCCTTGACCGCTTGCGGGGTGGTGTCACTGTGGGGCTCAGGGACAGAGCGGCCATGAAGGAGTCTTTGGGGGAGAGGTGGCCAGGAGAGCTGAGGGGAGGGGATTTGGAGGGAGTGGACTGGGTGGAATGCGGACTCCCACTCTGGCTGCGTGTCACACGTTTGCCCCCCGACCCAGTGGGTGTGCCTACCTCACCCTGTGTGTGCGTGTCAGGAGGAGTGCGGTGGACCTTCCCTGCTGGTGTGGTGCCTGTGTCTGTTGATGTGGGTGCATGCTGACGTCTGGGTGTACGTGGGACAGGCATGGGAGTGGGAAGTGTGGATGGGGCAGGGGTAGGTGGTGGGAGGTCGCGCTGCAGGAGACCCACTGCTGCAGTCAGTGTCGAGTCTATCGACCTCAGCAAGCTGCGTTGGTCAGCCTGCGATGAATGAATGCCCTCCAAGTATGCCTCGATGTTGTTGAGGGTCTGGCTGTGGGCATGGAGGACATTAAGGATCGCAGCCTGACCAACCTGCAGCTGCCGCTGGATGTCCACAGACTCGGCATTGGCGGCAGCAGTGGAGACAGGGGCAGGGGGTGCGGTGCCTGGCATGAAGGAGACATGCGGTGACCGGGCACGCTGGGAAGGAACACGAGCAAGTGGGAGGCGGCTGATGGGAACGGAGGGGGCGGTGCGAGGTGTTGTTCCGCTGTCAGCTGCTGGTGCAGCCTCCGCCCACTCGGAGACATTTTCCTCGGACCCGTCAGCTTCGTATTCTGACGTGCCAGTCGACAGGTCCTCGGCCACACTCTCCTCCGCCTCTGTCCCACTCGATGTGCCAGCCACGATGTCACGGCTGGCACTGGTGCTCGGTCCCTCCGCCTGGTCTGTGTCCATGTCTCCCTCTGTGTCCCCCGACGATGCTGTGGGCAGGGTGGAGAGACAGAAATTAATCAGACACCTGTACACATCTGTCACATGAGTCCAATCTACATAGGTTACATTGCATAGCCTGAAAAGGAAGATCCCTAACATCTACTAAACAAGGTACCGATGTAGGGCATGAAACACACAGTTGGTTGAGCCACCATGCCACTGAAATACCATGGAGAGCATGAGACAATAGCAAATGACAGGAAACGGAGTCTGACATAGCACCCAGGCCCTGGGGACAATCCAGCACTGCATCTGCACCACACAGCGTTGGCGAAAATAGGGATGACCAGGGACCATATCCATGAACTTGAGACACATGCTGCATAGGTAATGCTGAAAACATGCCCAACATGACTGGGTCACTGCACCTTGAGTGTATGTCCAGACAAACATCACACACTGCCCAGACCCAGCAAGTAGAAATCAGGATTTGACATATAGGCTTTGCCCGCCCCAACCACCCCCTACACGAGGCAAATTGTTGAGACACAGGTGGCACCAACATCTCATAGTCTGGGTGATAAACACAGGGGCAGGCAAAATGCAAGATTGGACGCCAAACACCCAAGGTGCGCCTGTACAAATAATGAGGTACCAGTGCCCATCCTCAGATGAGTATAACAAGACACACAGGCACTGGCAACTGTGAGTATGAAGAAGGACATTCAGGTCAGGCTGCACAGTGGACACCTGTACTAAATTTCACGTCTATATACATGGTGCCAGGGGACAATGGCACAGAGCACAACCTACGCTGTAGACACTGAGAGTGTCCACGTTTTGTGATGACACATACAACACCGAGGAAAAGGTGCCCCAGGGGACAGTAGTGGCCACACAACTCCATGCTCCTGAATGGTAATGACTGCAACACACACCACCATCTGTGCACTATGCGTATCGCACACTCATGCACATCATGTCACAGGCCACTACATAGGACATGCGCGCTGTAAGGCATGACACTTGAGAGACTAACTCCCATGTCTGGACTCAGCATCAGTGCCAACTGACATGGAACCCACATGCAGTGAACTGGACAGGGCGCAGGCAAGGTCCCAAAACCTGTTACACACCACCCCCACACATGATGCTAGAGGCATAGTTCTCGTGGACAAAGCGCCAGCCTACATTACCTTGTGAAGGAGTGACTACACACAGACCAGGGAACACATTGCAAGGAGGGGAAGGGTGGCAGGAGCGCAGCGCTATACTGGGGCAAACTGGATCTGCACAGCACCTTTAAACCCTGGCAGTGAATTCATGCTACTGTGCCCTTACAAATGCCGGTGACACACAACAAACACACATGTACCTACCCCCTTCCGGCTGCTGCATCTCCTGTAAGCGCCTCTCCAAGTCTGGAAAGACCACCGGCAGCACACGCCTGTGGAGGTGGCTCAGACGGCGGCGCCCGCGGTTCTTGTGGCTCACAGGTGAGTCCCCCAGCAGGACCCGTGCGATCCTCCGCGTCCAGCACCGGATATCCTGCCAGCGTTTCCTCACCTGGGACAGGCTCCGCCTCCGACCATCCACACCCCTCACGGCACTGACGGCGGTCAGCCAGATCTGCTCCTTGGCAGTGGCGCCTACCTGTGAGGAAGAACAAGTGACACCACATCAATACACCAGCCACATGTCACAGAGAGACATATGAGAACAAATTAGCTGGTTACAACAAGGCATGTCATGCAGCCAACGCATTGCACCTTTGTCATAGGGACATGATCCTCTGGGGAGGGAAAAAGCAGTACGTGCCATTGTAGGTACACAGGTGGAATGATGGCAATGTCACAATCAATGATCAAAGCTCACACTGTGCATCACACCCACCCCTCCTGTCTCAGGGCACTGCTGGGAGGACACTGCACCCACCCCTCCTGTCTCAGGGTACTGCTGGGAGGACTCTGCACACACCCCTCCTGTCTCAGGGCACTGCTGGGAGGACTCTGCACACACCCCTCCTGTCTCAGGGCACTGCTGGGAGGACTCTGCACTCACCCCTCCTGTCTCAGGGCACTGCTGGGTGGACTCTGCACCCACCCCTCCTGTCTCAGGGCCCTGCTGGGTGGACTCTGCACACACCCCTCCTGTCTCAGGGCACTGCTGGGAGGACTCTGCACCCACCCCTCCTGTCTCAGGGCACTGCTGGGAGGACTCTGCACACACCCCTCCTGTCTCAGGGCACTGCTGGGAGGACTCTGCACACACACCTCCTGTGTCTGGCCAGCACCTCAAAGCAGTCACATGCCACAGGCCACTGACGCCACCTCAGCAGAGTACACAGACACACACAGTCACCTGCCATTGCCAAATGCAGATACAAACCTCACTGCACATGTGCCACTAGATCGGGGGGGCTCACAGGTGTGGGGCTGGCTCTGCACGTCAGACACACAGCACTGCTCCCTGCTCACATGAGATGTGCAGGGCATATCCAGGCCTCACGCATCTGTGGTGGTCCACTACACATATGCACCCACACAAATGACATTGGACTTACACACACAGATGTCCAGGGGACGAACACATCATGTGGACACTCTCAGCATAGGTACAGTGGACAAACACACATCTGTAGGTACAGTCACCTGTCACACTGGGGTAACCACAGAATCACAGGAGGACTGTAGTAGCTCCATACCCTGGAGGATTAGACAGGCACAATGTGTAATGCCACATGCAGTGAATGTCACAGTGAACACAATGCAAGTGAGGAGAGCAGACATGCACCACAGCATGCTCTGGCTGGGAGACATCAGGCATCCCCCCCCTGGGACCCCCCCTACAGTACATAGCATGTGTGTCACACCAGGACACAATGCCAGAAGTCACAGTCACAACAAAGGGACAGTCTGTGCCAGTGGCCTATGCACTCACCTGATACCCTGGTCGCCCATATAGAAGGGGGTACTGTGGGAGGATCACATCCAGCAATGCCAGGTTCTCCTCCAGGGTGAATGGCTGTGTCCTCTCCACAGCCCTTGACATGGTTCCAGGGAATCAGTAGCAGCAGCTGGGTCGACGAATTCAAAGATGTGCAGGCAAGTTCTCCCTCATGGGACTTGGCTGCCTTATATCTGCCTTTCTGCCCTGTCTCATGCACAGGAGTACAGAGTGATTGGTCACTCACATTTGCATCCTATGTTTCCACCAATCCCTTCAAACCTAGCAGTCTGTGTGTACTCTATCGGTTTCATTCTCCTGCATGATGTCAGCCCCACAAACACATTGCAACAAAGTAGATTAATTCCAACTGACTTCTGCTGTGCACCTTCCAGAACAAATTCAAATTTTGAACTTGGTCTCCATGACAACCAGCATGCATGTAGGCCTTAATACTTGTCCCTCATGTGTCCCCTATGTAATTTGGAGCTTCACACACAGGTACGGTGCGTTCCGGGGCCCTAGGGCACCCCAAATGCATTGCAACGGCCCGTACACGCGTGCCTACGTTCACTATCACTATGGGTGTCCTCGCGTATGCGTACTCGTAGTGGTACGGGCCGTACACACACTTGTACGCTCCCTATCACTATGGCTGGCCTCGCGTATGCGTACTCGTAGTGGTACGGGCCGTACACACGCCTGTACGCTCCCTATCACTATGGGTGGCCTCGCGTATGCGTACACGTTGTGATAGGGAGCGTACAGGCGTGTGTACGGCCCGTACCACTACGAGTACGCATACGCGAGGACACCCATAGTGATAGGGAGCGTACAGGCGTGTGTACGGCCCGTACCACTACGAGTACACATACGCGAAGACACCCATAGTGATAGGGAGCATACGGGCGTGTGTACGGCCCGTACCACTATGAGTACGCATACGCGAGGCCACCCATAGTGATAGGGAGCGTACAGGCGTGTGTACGGCCCGTACCACTACGAGTATGCATACGCCAGGACACCCATAGTGATAGGGAGCGTACAGGCGTGTGTACGGCCCTACCACTATGGGTGTTCTTGCGTATGCGTACTCGTAGTGGTACGGGCCGTACACATGCCTGTACGCTCGCCATGACGATGGGTACACATACGGCAGCACTCCCATAGTGAAATGGTAACGTACACAGGCCCTCTTCGCAGCAGTACAGTGGTTTTCACACATCACAGTGGTGACAGGCGGCACACAGGTAGGGATAGGGCGGACATACTTGTCCATGGATGGACATACTTGTCCATGGATGGACATACTTGTCCATGAATGGACATACTTGTCCATTAATTGACATCGAGGCATCGTCTGTGCATTAGAAGAAACGGAGCTAGCGGTAACCCTCTTGGACAGCACCGGATTTGTGTGTTCCCCTTTGTGTTAATAGGTGATAAATTCAGTTACAAAATCAAGCGTCCAATGAAGTAAAACCAATGATATAGTGGGATCCCGACTCTTTAGAATGCCAGATTCCGCATCCTCCAGGTCCTAGATTGCAATCCTCCACTATATCATTGGTTTTACTTCATTGGACGCTTGATTTTCTTTATGACGGGACGCGCATTTGCTACCCATCGATACAAGACCACCATTCTAATTTTTGATATATTCATTATTTATGCACTCTAAAGAGTCGGGATCCCACTATATCATTGGTTTTTACTTCATTGGACGCTTGATTCTCTCTAAGACGGATCGTCTGTGCATTACTACATGTGTGGGGCACAGGTGTGACGGCCTGTGATGTGGAACATTACTCCTGAGTCGAGAAGGCACCAGATGTATGATGAGATGTCTACAGATGTACTGTGTGATGGTGCAATGTGTGCCAGGCATGCCCTTGACTCCTTTGACATGTGTGCATGTCGTACTGCACACTTGGGGTGAGCGTCACTGGCATGGCACGGACACCAACACACAGAAGTGTCCCCTGATGCCCGGTACAGGGGTTACCACACCTGACTTGTCACTACCCACGGTGCACAATGTGACTATGTCATGTATGTGTGGGGGCTTCCCATCAGGTTGATGTTTGAGCACCCTCAAAAGCTGCAGCCGTTGCAGCAACCAACATGTGTCTGTGTGTAGATTGACATTGCACACTGTTCCGCACACCATGCCACATGTGGTATCGGATGTGAGGTGCACATGTATGCATGGGACACGGAGTAGCGTGACAAGGACATGTCTGCATCCTCACAATGAATGTGTGGTGAGTCATGACATGTGCACCTTCATGGCAAGGTGTGTGGGCTGTCCTAGTGTGATGTCATGTGACCTGTGGCTCTAGTGTTCCGCTACCAGTCTCTGCAATCGGCATCCTACTTCTGCTGATGTGTGGGCGTATGTCACTCCTGTCTTGCGTCTGGCTGTTCACTTGCACTGGGACACAGCTATTCCCATGGCGTGGCATGGGGAGGTTCTCAATCTCCGTGTGTAGCTGGGTCTTGGTAGGAGTGTCACCTTGCATCCATACGTGTCCTGGGCATGTAGCACATACCTGACTCCCTATGTAGCATATGTGTATTGACAGATTAACATGTGCTCAGTACATATGATTTGTTGTCGTAGTGCACTCACTCTTCCTTGTCACTTCCAAATTACTGCAGAGCGCCGCCTCTTGCCCGACCAATTCCGGACTTGGCTGCCATGCAGGAGAATGACAGCATCCGGCTCTACCGCTTCACCCAACCGTTGATTCTGGAGTTGACGGCGAGACTGGCACCACACCTGCAACCGCAGCACAGGTATCCTATGGCACTGACACCCCAGCTGAAGGTAATGGCTGCCCTACATTTTCTTGCCACGGGTACCTTTCAAAATACCATAGCTCATGTTGGTGGCATGTCCCAGAGCATGTTCTGCCGTGTGCTGCATGATTTCTTGGAGGCCATGTTGATTTACCTGGATGACTTCATCAAGTTCCCAACCCCTGAACAGATGACTGAGGTCAAGCGTGGATTCTATGCCCTGGGAGGGATGCCCCATGTCATTGGGTCCATAGATGGGACACATGTAGCTTTGGTACCACCACACGCACGGGAGGTGGCGTACCGCAATCGAAAGCACTACCACTCCATTAATGCCCTTGTGGTGTGTCAGGCCAACATGGTGATTTCACATGTCTGTGCTCGTTTTCCAGGATCAGCACACGATGCCTACATCATGAGGCGTAGCAGGATGCCTGAAATGATGATGCAGCTGCGCAACGAACGGGCATGTGTTGTTGGTGGGTACAGTCTGTCTGTCCTGTATTTTGCATAACCTACCAGCACGACCGCTTCACCACTTCTAACGATGTCCATGTGCTTCCCATGTAGGGGACGCTGGCTATCCCAATATGCCTTGGCTGCTCACACCTCTCCGCAACCCCATCACGCAGGCCCAGCTCCGCTACAACACCGCCCATGGCCGGACAAGGCGAGTGATCGAGAGGACGTTTGGCCTGCTGAAGAGCCGATTCAGGTGCCTACACAAGACCGGCGGCGCACTCCCATATGCCCCGGCGAAGGTCTGCAAGATCTTCATGGTCTGCTGCATGCTGCACAACATGGCAGTTGAAAGAGCTGTGCCACTCATCCTGAATCAACATGACGAGGACCATCCACCCGTGGAGGACGAAGGGCTTGGCAATGGGGCTAGTGATGTGGAGGATGTGGAGCCGCAAGAGGACATCCGGACTCGGCTCATACGCGACTTCTTTGCTTAGTGGTGAGTACCAGTGTCTGAGTGTGCACGCATTGGTCCCCGTGTGGCATGTGTTGTGATGTGTGTGTCCACCTGCATGTATGGCACGTGAGTCAGAGGTGTGTGTGGGTGTGTCACTGGAGTGATGGTGGCAGTGATGGTTGTATTTCCCCAGTCATAATTGTGACCTAGCATGTTGTCATCCATACATGTGTCGAGTAAATGCACATGCAAGTGGCTGTGCTTTTTGTGGCTGACTACTTGTGTGTCTCTCTTCCCCAGGTACTTGCGCATGCCGTCTGCTGCTTGCATTGTTGTGGCACTGCTATTCCTCATGGACATGACATCGTGGGCTGACTCAGCGTTACAGGCACGGACACGTTTGGAAGTCTCCATAGGGTAAGGGATGCATCTGGGGTGTATTGGGTGTGGCAGTTGTTCACGATGTATGCACACTGCCCCTGTCGATGTTTGGTTCCTCTGCAGCCATGTAGCATCACCATGGGACACGACATGCAGCTGTGTACACCTGAATAGATGGTCTGCCTGGTTGACAGTCATCAGTGATGGGATAGGGGATTGTGATGATGGCATCAATGTGTGTGACACTGCCCTCGGACACATACGGTTATCATTGGCTTGACATGGTGTGGGACTTCCACATCAGCGGATCTATGGTGTATGGCAGGCTCTCCGTGAGCAGCTGTGGGTGTTTAGCTGTTAGCCGTCGCTTGTGTGCCAGTTCCATGGCGAACACGCATTTGTGCTGCAGAAGGGGGGTGCCAGTGTTGGACCCACATGTTACTCCACATGATGTGTTCATGTGTACTTCAAGTTGCCTCTGCGATCCCGAAAACATGACTAATAAAGGTGTCCCTATGCCTCCAAGGTGCCTCTTCTCAGTCAATGCTGGTGTGTTGCCACGGTGCATCCAGCATGTCTGGCATGGTATTCCCTGATTGTGGCTATGTGTCAATGTGTCGAGTAGCAAGATGCAAGCTGTGTGTGTGGGCTGAGACTGTGTATTGGGCATGATGTCCATGACTGTGTGGGTATTGTGACATGTGCCATCCCCATGCATCCAACGTTGTCCAGGACCCCATTCTCTGCATCCACCGGACTCAAGCTTGCAGGACATGGTTCTGCCACCTGTCTACACATACCTGGATGCCCCCCAGGACACTGGACTGGATCCCTGACCTCTGCGCATGACTGTTGCTGTACTCAATGTGTCTGTCAGCACGGTTGTTCGCCACCCCCTCAGCTGGTTGGGCCCATCACGGGTGTGTATGGTGCTCCATGTCTGTCTTGCCTAATACACTGTGGCCCATGTGTCCTGTGCCAGACTCAGGCCCCAGGGTGTGGATGGTTGAAGACAAAAGATGACTCAGGCATGTTTAGACTTTACAAGACACATGTTAGGCAATAATGCAACCAGCAGGCATCTACTCTTCATAGTGTGATTTATTATTGGGGAGGGGGGGACAAAGTGAGGGGCTTTCCGGGAGTTTGGAATCCAAAGTTCAGTAGGGGAGTTGGTGTCCTTGCCATTTGAAATCCTCAGAGTCCATGCCACAGTCTTTGTCAACATTGGTCAGCCAGTGACCAGCAGGGCCATGTGGCAGAGAATGTCTCTTGATGCTGTGATGCTGTTGCTCCAGTGGGCCAGGTGCCAGGCCAGGTGTCCTGGGAGATGGTGAGGTAGCGCCGACCCTCACGGTCCTTTCTGTGGACGACCCGGCCTCCTGCGGGGACCCCCAGCAGCAGGCCGTGACGACATCTGGGATGCTCCATCGGATGTTTCCTCCTCCTCCTCCTGATCCCTCCCTGTGGGTGGTGATGTTCTCCGCCTTCTGGCACAGGGAGGGTCGGCCATGTTGTCGGCCATCCGACGGAGTGTATCGTGAATCCCCTGGAACGCCGTCACTTGCTCAGCCTGTCTGTCCTCCATCCTCCGTTGGTGTCGCAGTAGACAGGCATGTTGCTCCGCATGTTGCTGGGCCTGCTGGGTCTTTATCTCATCGAGGGTCCCCTTGATCTCATTGAGGGTGGACACAACCTGGGCCATGCCCGTGGTGTCCTGCCGGTATGTGTCCATGATGTTTCGGACATGGGCAAATACCGGTTCCCCAGCCAACTGGTCAGGCTCGCGCCTCCGCCGTCCTCCACTCCCACCACCCCTGCCCACTTGCACCTGGCATTCCCTTGTGGGTATATCGGGTCTCCGGGACCCCTGAGGGGTGGCATTGGCGTTGTCGCCTGCCTCCTCCTGGGTGCCCGGGACACCGTGTCCCTCCTGGCCAGCCTGGCTGCATTGTGGTGTTGGGGCAGGGATCCTGGGTGTCTCCTGGGATGTGGCAGGAGTGGGGGTGGTGGTTGGCACAGTTGTACCTGACGCAGGTGCTGCAGGTGGTTGGACACCAGAGGGGCCAGGTCGGTCAGGGTCGTCCACAGAGTGGTGAGAGTGGTCGCTGCCGGTGGGATCGGGCTCCCGCAAATCCGGGTCCTGTGAGTCTTCCCCCCCAGTGTTGGGGGGTGAACCACGACGTTGACCTGTGTGTGAGAGAGACAATGTTAATTTTGGTCCATGCAACATCCATGTTTCATCTGTTTCAAAGTTGGGACATTTCCTCTTGGAATTGGGATCTGTCTTGCATTCCACTCACAGTGCACTTGTGCATGGGTGTTTCCCTTGGGCACCACTTTGGCCCCTTTAACTATGTGTGGCACGGTCTTACTTGCTGCGTCAAGTGTGACTGCAGTCAGCAGTGGAGTGGGCAGGTGTGGCGAGCCATGCATTGGCGCCTTCCGTGTAGCACTGTACATGTGCACATGGAGTGGATCCACACACTTATATGATCCAGGTAGCTGTCGTTGTGCTCGTGAACAGGTTGTGACATGGCCCTGTGTTTTGCCATGGGGAAGAGGGGGGGTTCTGGAACTGGCCACCCTTGTCTACATGCACGCAGTCTACCTGCTGACGAGCAGACATTCGCACACGCCACACGGCTGATTTGCTCTCCCTGTGTCTCGCTCCCTCTCTGTCCCCCTCTCCCTCCCTCTCTGTCCCCCTCTCCCTCCCTCTCTGTCCCCCTCTCCCTCCCTCCGTGTGTCAGCCTCCTCCCTCTGTCTGTCTCGCTCCCTCTCTGTCCCCCTCTCCCTCCCTCTCTGTCCCCCTCTCCCTCCCTCTCTGTCCCCCTCTCCCTCCCTCCGTGTGTCAGCCTCCTCCCTCTGTCCGTCTCGCTCCCTCTCTGTCCCCCTCTCCCTCCCTCTCTGTCCCCCTCTCCCTCCCTCCGTGTGTCAGCCTCCTCCCTCTGTCCGTCTCGCTCCCTCTCTGTCCCCCTCTCCCTCCCTCTCTGTCCCCCTCTCCCTCCCTCTCTGTCCCCCTCTCCCTCCCTCCGTGTGTCAGCCTCCTCCCTCTGTCCGTCTCGCTCCCTCTCTGTCCCCCTCTCCCTCCCTCTCTGTCCCCCTCTCCCTCCCTCTCTGTCCCCCTCTCCCTCCCTCCATGTGTCAGCCTCCTCCCTCTGTCCGTCTCCCTCCCTCTCTGTCCCCCTTTCCCCCCTTTCCCCCCTCCGTGTGTCAGCCTCCTCCCTCTGTCCGTCTCCCTGTGTCTCCCTCCCTCTCTGTCCCCCTCTCCCTCCCTCTCTGTCCCCCTCTCCCTCCCTCCGTGTGTCAGCCTCCTCCCTCTGTCTGTCTCCCTCCCTCTCTGTCCCCCTCTCCCTCCCTCTGTGTGTCACCCTCTGTCACCTCAGCCCAGCTTCCTGGGCACACACTGTTAGCAGATCTTTGAGTGGCCCTTGGCTTGTTGATGTGAGTTTGTTTCTGATCTCCAGGCACCCA
The DNA here is from genome assembly GCF_964204655.1 of Triturus cristatus. NCBI lineage: Eukaryota > Metazoa > Chordata > Amphibia > Caudata > Salamandridae > Triturus > Triturus cristatus. Next base: position 515,596,591 of record NC_140592.1, on the reverse strand, counting down.
TTGGGTGTGATGTGTGTCTGTGCGCTGCTGCTGTGGTGGTGTGTGCTGCCACTCTTTCACAATGTTGGCTGTTCATTAGCTGCTGTCATGTGCAAAACAGTGCCTTCACCCCCATGTGTTGATGCAAGTCGTCCGCCATTTGCTGGCAAGTCATTCCTGTGTTGGGACACACTGTTTGTCTGGCTGTGACCTAGGCCATATGGGCAGAGGGAATTGTTGTCTGCTTCGGAGTTGCACTATGTGATTTTTGGGGCCCAGCCTCCCGCCATCCGGGTTACCGTGTCATGTGTTGGTGTCTTCTGTGGCCTGTGACTTGACATTGTCCAGCTGGGTGCATGGGGCATGGTGGCAGCAGTGGCATGTGCGTGCTCATGGAGTGTGGTTGAGTCATGCGATGGCTTGGGGTGGTTGCGTGCCTGTTAGTGATTTTGGTTGTGGATGCCGTTCCCCCCATGTGAGGTGCGTTGTTTGTGTACTCACCCGGGTCTCGGAGTCCTTCTAATCCTTCGACTGCCTCCACCGGCAGTATGGCCATCACCCTCTCCTCCCAGGGCTGGTAGTGTACGGGTCTGCGGGAGGGCCCTCCTCCGGTGGCGTTGGCCTGGTCGTGTTCCTCCTGCCTCTTGGCTCGGACCCTCCTCCGCAGATCGTACCACCTGTTCTGGCATTCCTGCCTGGTCCTTCTGGTGTCCGCAACAGCATTCACAGCATCGACGATGGTCTGCCACATGGCTGTTTTAGCTGCCATGCTGGTGTTTCTGACCAATGTTCCAAAGAGCTGTGGCTCGACTCTGAGGATTTCATCGACAAGAACCTCCAACTCTCGGTTACTGAACTTTGGATTCTTGGTAGTGGGCATGGTGAGGGTTGTGGGTGTGGATGGTGGGGGGGTGTGGATGGTGGGGGGGGTGTGGATGGTTGTGGGTGTGTGGGTGTGGTTGTGCAGGTGTGTGTGTGAATGTGATGAGGGTGTGTTTGTGAAGGTGGTTGTGTGGAGATGTGCAAGTGTAAGGTGTGGTGAAGCTTGTAGTAAGGTGCTGTAAGTTGTCTGTGGTGTCTGGCAGCAGTGAGTCTGTTGCAAAGGCTCATGGTTTGTGTGTGTGGGCCCTTTTTATTGGTCCATTGGTGGGTGTGGCTGTGTTTGAAGTTTGGGTGGGTGTGTTATAAGGAGTGGTGGTGTTTAGGGCCTCTGTTTGTTTTTCGCAGTTGCAGGTCAGTGAATGTGTGTTTTATGAGTGTTTGTTGGCCATGTTTAGTGGCTTTGTACCATTCGAATAGTGTATTCTTGTGTTGTTTTGTTTTGTCCTGGTTGTGTACGTGCGTTTTGAGCGTGTGTACGGTGTGTAGATGGGCCATTTTGTTGTACGGTGCTGTCCTTGTGTGTGGCTTGGCACGACTCGTACATGCGGTTGTGATGTTGGGGCATGGGGTGCGCTCCGTACTTAGGAGGTTGTGGGGGGGGTGCGACTGGAACGTACTGGGGTGTAGGTCCACGGGGGTACGACACGTACAGGGGTGGGGGTACGACTCGAACGTACTGGGGTGTACTTAGACGGTGATACGACACGTACACGGGTGGGGGTACGACTCGAACGTACTGAGGTGTGGGTACACGGTGGTACGACACGTACAGGGGTGGGGGTACGACTCGAACGTACTGGGGTGTACTTAGACGGTGGTACGACACGTACAGGGGTGGGGGTACGACTTGAACGTACTGGGGTGTACTTAGACGGTGGTACGACACGTACAGGGGTGGGGGTACGACTCGAACGTACTGGGGTGTGGGTACACGGGGGTGTGACACGTACAGGGGTGGGGGTACGACTCGAACGTACTGGGGTGTACTTAGACGGTGGTACGACACGTACAGGGGTGGGGGTACGACTCGAACGTACTGGGGTGTACTTAGACGGTGGTACGACACGTACAGGGGTGGGGGTACGACTCGAACGTACTGGGGTGTGGGTACACGGGGGTACGACACGTACAGGGGTGGGGGTACGACTCGAACGTACTGGGGTGTACTTAGACGGTGGTACGACACGTACAGGGGTGGGGTACGACTCGAACGTACTGGGGTGTGGGTACACGGTGGTACGACACGTACAGGGGTGGGGGTATGACTCGAACGTACTGGGGTGTACTTAGATGGTGGTACGACACGTACAGGGGTGGGGGTACGACTCGAACGTACTGGGGTGTACTTAGACGGTGGTACGATACGTACAGGGGTGGGGGTACGACTCGAACGTACTGGGGTGTGGGTACACGGGGGTACGACACGTACAGGGGTGGGGGTACGACTCGAACGTACTGGGGTGTACTTAGACGGTGGTACGACACATACAGGGGTGGGGGTACGACTCGAACGTACTGGGGTGTGGGTACACGGTGGTACGACACGTACAGGGGTGGGGGTACGACTCGAACGTACTGGGGTGTACTTAGACGGTGGTACGACACGTACAGGGGTGGGGGTACGACTCGAACGTACTGGGGTGTGGGTACACGGGGGTACGACACGTACAGGGGTGGGGGTACGACTCGAACGTACTGGGGTGTACTTAGACGGTGGTACGACACGTACAGGGGTGGGGGTACGACTCGAACGTACTGGGGTGTGGGTACACGGTGGTACGACACGTACAGGGGTGGGGGTATGACTCGAACGTACTGGGGTGTACTTAGATGGTGGTACGACACGTACAGGGGTGGGGGTACGACTCGAACGTACTGGGGTGTACTTAGACGGTGGTACGATACGTACAGGGGTGGGGGTACGACTCGAACGTACTGGGGTGTAGGTACACGGGGGTACGACACGTACAGGGGTGGGGGTACGACTTGAACGTACTGGGGTGTACTTAGACGGTGGTACGACACGTACAGGGGTGGGGGTATGACTCGAACGTACTGGGGTGTGGGTACACGGGGGTATGACACGTACAGGGGTGGGGGTACGACTCGAACGTACTGGGGTGTGGGTACATGGGGGTATGACACGTACAGGGGTGGGGGTACGACTCGAACGTACTGGGGTGTACTTAGACGGTGGTACGACACGTACAGGGGTGGGGGTACGACTCGAACGTACTGGGGTGTAGGTACACGGGGGTACGACATGTACAGGGGTGGGGGTACGACTCGAACGTACTGGGGTGTACTTAGACGGTGGTACGACACGTACAGGGGTGGGGGTATGACTCGAACGTACTGGGGTGTGGGTACACGGTGGTACGACACGTACAGGGGTGGGGGTACGACTCGATCATACTGGGGTGTGGGTACATGGGGGTATGACACGTACAGGGGTGGGGGTACGACTCGAACGTACTGGGGTGTTCGACACGTACACGGGTGTACATACGGGGGGTGTACATTAACGGGGAGTACGACTCGAACGTATGGGTGCTGGGGGGAGTGTTTGGCACGTATGCGGGCACATATCTCCATGGTTGCAATGGGAGTTCGGTGCGGACGGTGTTTTTACCATACGGTTGTGAGTTCGGACGCATGGGTGGGATCGTGATTCCTCGGTCGGACTTGACTTTTCACGTTTGTACGGTAAATCGTCCGAGGACGTGTCGGACACATTTTCCGACCCGAGGACGTGTGGGGAATGATTCCAAATGCGGTTCGTATGGACTTTTTACCATGCGAATCGTGATTGCCAGTTCGTACGGAACTTGTACGATTCGTACGGTAAAAAGACCGGATACGAGTCGCACGGGGATTTTTTCTACCGGATCGTAATCGGCACCAGAGTCTTCTAGGTGAATTCAAAGAACGTCTTTATTGGCTGCAGACCAATCACAGATATCCGAGAAGTACAACACGATGTATGTTCTCAGGAGACTGCTCCCGAACCAAAAACCAGTCTTTGCTTATATACACAAAATTACGCTTTGGGGGTAACACCGCCCCTGTTTTACAAGTGGTCATTCACATATTTTAGTTTCAAAGGAACAGCAGAGTCATAATGACAATCCCACGTTTCAGTTCATTAAGCATGCAGTTATTGTACCCAGCAAGGCTCAGAACCCTCATCAGATAACAGCAGACCCCAATAAAACGGGCACGTCCTGCTCGTAAAACAAGCCATAAAGTAGGAAACAGAGTCAGGTGTGAAAACAGCTTAGGCAGGGATCGAGTGCGAACAGGGGCTTTATGATGGGTCGAGCCCTGATGCTAATCACATTAGGCCGCGAGAAAGGAACCGGCCGGACAGGATTGACCTCGGCCAGCGGAGTCGGCTTGCACAGGTCAGAGAGAAGTCACCGAAGGTGTACGTGTCCTTTAAGCCTAGGCATGGCCTTAGTGCGCAGCCTATGTGAGGGCAACCACGAAAATGGCTACTACTGTAAAATGGAACCCATGGATAATATCGTATACACGGTGAATGCATCAGTGGAACATGATGAAAACACTCATACATTCCGCGTTGCTCATTTGCGGTTCGCTGATACCAAACTTGGCATGGTGGGACCATGCCACCTACATGGTTCCTATTTTTACAGTACCACAGACCCTCCTTTTGCCCTTACATAGGCAAGAACTATACTAATCTGAGTCCAAGTCTACATTCATGAAGTCATGGAGATGTTGCTGTAGCATCATCCTATTGCTTAGCTCGTCCTTCGATATAGGTTTCCTCACACATGATGTAACACAGAGGCTACACATTACAGGAGCACACTGTATACATAAACAGAACAGGAAAAGAATGGCTAAGATCATTCCAATGACTATTAGAATCTTCCATCCCCAAGCTGATATCAGTCCCCAGAACCACCCCATCAGTGACCAATCTCCTTTGTCTACGTGAATGGATTCGGAAATCTTATGCAGTTTGGAAATGGCCTGGTAGACTGTCGGAGCGTTATCCGGTATGAAAATACAACAGCTTGATTGGATGACCTTGCATACCCCACCGCGGTCTGCAAGTATGACGTCTAGAACCATACGGTTCTGTAACATCATGAGGCGATCCGCTTGAAGCTCAGCTGTCAAGTTACCAAGGGCACCAGCCGTCACATTAACAGTGGATTCAACTACACGGGTCAGTTGTCTCAGGTTCCGACTATTGACCATTGGTCCCCAAAACGGCAGGAAACCCAGGAAAAAGTCTCCCGCTTCCTGACCGGCAGTATCTTCCTTCCTAACAACGCCTCTCACAACTCTTGTCTTGTGATAATCAGAGGCGGCAGTAAATGTTGGCGGTAGCAAATTCGCAACATAGCATGTGCCCGAGAAATCAGGGGGCAACCATGTATATGCTCGATCATTGCAGATAAAGTATGTACCCTTGTGTAGGAGAGTAGGGTCTGCTTTCTATGTTCACCCCCACTTTTTGCTTTTGCTTTACTGGTTTTCGACTTAGATGTGGCTGTGGGCCTGCTAATCAGACCCACAGCCCTGCTGTTCTCTCTCTAAATTAATACTATGTACTTTAGGTGCATAACCCATTTGGATAGGATCACCTTATTGGCCCCTGTACAGTGTACCCTAGGTACCCAGGGCATAGGTGTACCCTAGGCCTATGTATTATGCCACCCCTGGCCTGGCCTTCCATTTTGACACAACTGGCTGATCACTCAGCTGGGGCAAGGTCGTGTAATCACCCCTTGCTTAGGTGTAGTATTCCTATACCTAACTTACATATAGACACATGTGTACCTATCAGTCACTCCTATGGCAGGCCTTAACAATCCTGGAGGCAGAGTGCTTGGTAACATGTGAGATGGTGCTCTAGCATGAGCTGAGCCTGTCTGCAGCTTTCGGAACCTTGTCCTTATAGCTGTTCTATGATATAGCCTACCATATACTCTTAAAGTGCCTTATAATCTTAGACGGTTATGGTAACTATGGTTTGGCTTTATCGAAACATGTTGTGTAAGGTGTCTAACACTGTGGAATAATACCCCCATGCCATCTCTGGACATGAGAATATTATTCCCCCCTTCTAGAGGGAAAGACATGTTAAAATCATACTTCAACTGTTAGCCTCTGACCAAAGCCTCAGCATCACAAAATGGATGCTGCTGCCACGACACAAGTCTGACCTCCTGCAGCTGGGAGTGATCCCAGCCAGGGAGGCCTGGACAATAGGTTTCCTGCTTGGGGAGGTGCTAGCACCTCCCCAGACAGCCTTTAGTGTATTGGGGCAGGGTGGGCTGAAAGGAATGAGACATGCCTGGGGCACACAAGGTGTTCCTTGCATAGTCCAGTTCAAACCGGCGCTGGGGCACTCCAGCCCCAGCTCTGGCGCGAAACTGGACAAAGGGAAGTGGGTGTAACCACCCCCTCCCAGGTCCCACCCATAAGGCGTGACCTAGCAGGTATCCCAGCCCCCCAGATTAGTATAAGAGTGGGAGTTGGGCCTCAAGACTTTAGATTATCCTGAACCTGCAAAACTGAACAGAAACTCTGGACCTTCGACATTCGACGAAAGAAGAAGACTGAGGAATCTCCCTTGTAGCCAAGGAGTGGCTACCCTGTGCAAACAGGCACCATCAAGAGACTACCCTTTGCTTTGCCCACGTTCTACGAGGAACCGACTGCAGAGCCCGACCAGAGCCTTGACTTCCAGACTTCTCCGACCCTGATCCACATCCACAGCAAAGCTGAGATCCGTGGAGGCGACGAGCGACGTGGGACCGGCTACCTGGAAAAAGGGGCTAGTAACTTAAAGCGCAGCTTCTGAGGTACCCTCGAAGTTGTGCACCGGGGATTGAGAAGCCCCAACCCCAAGCACCATCTGCACCGAAGATCAGCCCCCCACACTCCACGAGTCCTGCGTGGGGCCCTTCTGCATTTTCCTGCTTGCCGCGTCTGTCCGGTTGCTTGCCCGCTGGCTAGTGGCCTTTGTGACGACGCATCCTGAAATCTTCCGCGCTGGTTTGGCTCCTCCAGACTGGCTCCCGCTTCTCTGCAAAGAAGAAGCACCCCAGACCTTCCTGGTCTGCACCAGAAGCAAGTCCTCCGTTCTTCGTAGGTTCCGCTTGCCAAGGCTTGGTGAGTCCTAGTCCAACTTCGACGCCGCCGACAGCAAGAGCCTTCGTGGGACAGCTTGCCTCCTGGTCCTGGTCGTCCTCGACGCTTCCTGGTCCTCCTGGCTGCAGCGACAAGCTTCACCTTCACCTGCAATCTTCACGACATCGCCTGGTTCCTTCCTGGTTCCACGTGGTCACTGGCTAGTGACCTTGACTCTGTCCCTTCTGCTTGCAGGTTTCCTTTCTTCTTGATCCCAGCCTTGGGATCCACCGGACACTCTTCACTGACTGCCTGTCAGCATCTTTCTTCAGGCATCCATAGGAGTCGACGACGAAAACGACGCATCTTCACCCCTATGCACCCGCAGCCTGTGGGCTAGGTAACTTGGGTACTCCGGTGCTCATCAGGATAGTGACTATCCTAGTGTCTAGTTTTCAAGTCTCAACTTCCTAGCTACTCCGGAAGTGTCCTAAATCTACCGTTTTCTAAACTGTACTATTGCTATTGACTTTTACGCATTACGCGTGAGTGTTTCCACTCTGCACACGAATCCCGTGGGCCTCCCACTCCCTAAATAACGCTAGTGTAGTGTAGCCCCAGCGATTCCCTAGGCCTAGGCCTATTCTATTTCCGTGACAGTGGTTCTTATACCACTTACTTAGTATATGGTTTGCGTGGCCCCTAGGGCCTAACTGTATTACTTACCTGTGTGACTTAATGTATGCTTAAATAAGACTGTGTTGTACTTACCTCTAATCTCATAAAGAGTGCTGAGGGTTTGACTAGAATAAATACACTTTATTTTATATATATATCTGTTGTGGTGTCCTTTCATTTGGTATTCAAGGGATTATATATGGTATCACAGCTGGCTTCACATGCCATTCAGAGTTTAGCCTAAGACTGCTCTTGTCCATGCTACCACTAGGATAGCTGGTCTATAAGGTTGACTTTACAACCAATCACCATAAGGGTATTTGGACTGATATAAGGTGTGCACTAGAACTAGTGACATCATACATCAGGCCAACTTCTCACACCTTGGCAGCCAAAAACGCAGGGGAAAACTGTGATGGAAAAGTGTATGTTTCAGTACAGTTACTCTTCCCTAGTTGAGCTCTTGGATTCTGACCATTACCTTGTAGACAGAACCGACCTATGTGGGGTACGACCCAAATCGGAGATGAACTTTTGCGCTGTTTTTCACCCAAACTGATGCTATACCCAGTCGCGTTCCAACCTACATAAGCTTGCAACTCATCCTTGGGAATAGATGTATATGCATCGATATCTCTACTCATATCTGCAACTCCTTTCATCAAGGCTTTATTATTCGAGTTAGGGCTAATGGAACGCGGTGGTCGCTGGGAGTAGGTTTCAAGCGCAAAAAGAAACATGGTCTGGAATGCCCATGATGAACCATTATAGCTGAATGGCAGTACTAGATATGGGATGCCCTTATTAATGGTGTGCGGCATCAGACCACACACCCAGCAGTTCGTTGTATTCATAACTAGTTGGTGCTGGTGCAGGAGTTGAATGAACGAATTGTTTACAAATTCAGCACGTCTAGCTTGTTCGTGTTCTGGCAGAGGGTGGAAAGAGTGTTGGGAAACAGTAGGAAGAGGTGTGGGCTGTACAGTGGGTGCAAGTGACACTTGGAAAGATAATAATACGCAACCTACAGAAAACATCATTATGCTAGAGAGAACAAACAGACATAATACTACAAAACATTTGTTATTCATTATTTTACATATTCTGCTCTTGAAAATGATTTCCTCGGTGGGCTTCTTCATCCTGAAAAACTCCATCCTCTAATCGTGCTGCTCGCGGCGGATGAGTATCTTCTGCTAAGGAGTACACCTGTCAGTTCAGGGAACGCCCTAGACCAACCAGAACCGTTGACCTAACGTTTTCGGCTTGTACCCCAAAGTCTTGGCACCGCGACCCTGCAGCTGAACCCGGATGGTGGTTCGAAAAACAAAAAGTCAAAAAGTTTCTCAGATGAGAGCTGCACTTTTGAAAATATCAAAGGAAAAAGGAATTTTTATTTGTCCATAGTTCTTGGCCTCAAATTATACCTATTTCTGCCAGACACTGTCTAGTCTTGAAACATGAGTTCAGGCTCTGTGGTATCCAATCGAATTGATGGCGATATAGCTTCCTGCAGAATGTCGTCACTTTCTCGCTCTGTATTTGTTCCCTTTACATGTGCATCGCTAAATGGCACAAAACGAGGCACAGTCTCAGCCTCGGAGTCAGCGATCCCCTCCTGGACCCATCGATCATACGGTAGGGGCAAAGGGATCCTTTTACAGTGTATGCCGTGTATCCAATTCTTTTTCCCTTTCACTCGAACTGCCGATCTTGTTGATAGCAGTACTAGGTAGGGGCCGATCCAACGGGGCTCATCATTCTTTACACGTTGAACATTTTTAACTAGGACCAACGTTCCAGGATTAATAGGGTGTCCTGGAGCTTCAGAGGCCTGGGGCAGAGTATCATGAACCTGTTGGTGTAAGACACGCAATTTAGCCGTCAATTCATACAGGTAATCAAGCAGTACTGGATATTCGATTTCACTGAACTTTGTCGGCCTTGGCACTCCCCATACATTGGCCGGACGGCCAAACACTATCTCATAGGGACTAAGTCCCACTCGCGAATGTACAGTCATTCTTGTTGACAGGAGTGCTAAGGGCAGAGCGTCAGGCCATTTAAGGCCGCAGCTCGCCTGAATTTTGGCCAATTTAAGCTTCAAGGTGCCATTGTAGCACTCTACTAATCCAGCTGCTTGGGGGTGATTTGCAGCGTGAAACTTTTGCTTAATGCCTAGTCCCTCACACACATTCTTCATTACTCGGCCTACAAATTCACTCCCGTTATCACTCCATACCATTCTTGGCATTCCGAACCTAGGAAAAAAATTCTTTAACTAGGGCTTTAGCTGTGGATAAGGCAGTATTGTCTTTTAGGGGATATGCTTCTATCCATTTTGAAAAGGCACAAACAACAACCAGTACATATTTCAAATTGTTGCACCTTTCCATGTGGATGAAGTCTAGTTGCAGAACTTCAAAAGGATATGATGGAGGCGCAAAATGACCAGGTGGAGTTGGGGTTCCCCTACCAGGATTGTATTTCAGACATACCATGCAATTTTTGACTACATTCTCTGCACATTTAGGGATTCCAGCATTCTGCCATGCTGGAGCCAACAACTTACAAATCCCTTTCACACTGATATGTGCCATTCCATGCGCCATCGTAACCACTGGAAGCACATACGCATCAGGTAACAACCAACGCCGGTGCTCTGACAAATCAATCCAACAACCGTTTTCATCTAATTTACCCTTACTCTCTTTCCACACACTTAATTCTTTTTCTGTGGCTTCAGCTTGAAGGGACTTCACACTCTCTATCGTGTCTTCACACATTCCAACATCACCAACCCATCTTGCGGGGCCTGCAACATACATTCGGGTTGTCACATCTTTTGCTGTTTCTTTCGCGATCTCGTCAGCAAATGCATTACCTCGCCCAACATCATCGGTAACCTTCTTGTGTGCGCTGCATTTCACAATCGCAACTTGTAATGGCAAGGTCAGCGACTCAAGGAGATCATTCACTAACTCACCATTCTGAATCTTAGCTCCATGCGAAGTCAGGAACCCACGTTCTTTCCACAAACGCCCAAAACTATGGGCCACACCAAACGCGTAGTGACTGTCAGTATATATGTTCACTTTCATTCCTTTCGACAACACGCATGCTCTTGTAAGTGCAATTAATTCTGCTGCTTGAGCCGAATTATGTGGTATGCGTGCAGTTTCAACAATCGTGTGCAGAGTCGTGACAGCATACGCAGCAGTCGTATCACCATTCGGAAGCTTGAAGCATGAACCATCCACCCACAAGGTACCATCACATTCAACCAGGGGAGTATCTTTAAGATCCACTCTCCCTTTTGTTTCTTCTTCTGTTCTGAACAGACAATCATGCTGTTCAACCTCATCTGTGTCTGCTGAAATTGGCAGTAATGTGGCTGGATTCAACGTATTGCACCTCTTTATGTGTACATGACTCGCTAGCAGCGTCAACTCGTAACTTGACAATCGAGCATTAGTTAAATGCTGTGTCTTGGTCCTATTTAACAATGTGTCCACTACATGAGGAATCATTACAATCAATGTGTTATTCATCACTAGTCCAGCAGACTGTCGAATAGACGCAGCTGCTGCCGCTTTAGCTCTTAAACAACTTGGCAATGCCCTCGTTACAGGGTCCAAAGTCGATGAAAAATACGCGCATGGGCGCGGTCTGTCTCCAAAAGGCTGTGTCAGTACTGACAATGCACAACCGTCTCTTTCATAAACATACAGGGTAAAAGGCTTACTATGGTCGGGGGTACCCAACACAGGAGCTGAACATAATGCCTCTCGTAATTCCACAAAACTTTTCTGACACTCTTCAGACCATGGGACAGGATTTGGTATATCTTTATATGTTAATGCTCGCAATGGTTTTGCCAATAAAGAAAAACTCGGGATCCAGTGCCTGCAATATGAAGTGATGCCCAGGAAAGCACGCACTTCTCTCTTTGTCTTTGGCACGCTTAATTGTGCAATGGCTTGGATTCTTTCTGGGGTCAGCTTCCTTCCCTCCTTCGAGAAGAGATGACCTAAATAGGTCACCTCTTGTCGACAATATTGCAGCTTAGAGAGAGACACTTTGTGATGGAAGGTAGACAAATGACGCAACAATGATGATGTAGCTTGCTTACAAATCTCCTCAGCATCTGCGGCGATTAGTAAATCGTCAACATACTGGATAAGGGTAGCACCTTTAGGTAAAACAAGGGCATCAAGCTGTGCTTTTAAAGCCTGACTGTATATTGATGGGCTTTCACAGTAGCCCTGTGGAGCACGTTTAAAACGGAAGCTTCGACCTCCTAAACAAAAGCCAAAAATATCTCTGCTCTCCTCTGCAATCGGGATACTAAAGAAAGCATTCTTCAAATCAATTACTGAGAACCAAGCAGCAGAAGCTGGGATCATAGTCAACAAGGCGGTTATATCAGGGACCACTGGAAACTGTGGCACAACAACCTTATTGACCTCTCTAAGATCGATCACAAATATGTAAACAGGTGGCTGCGAAGGGTCAGTACGTTTCAAAACAGGCAGAACCGGACTATTGCAAACGTTGCCTCTTGTCTCTTCAATGACATCCTTCTCAATTAAATCATAGATAATTGCTAACAACGCTTTTTCACCTTCCTTAGAGATCTTGTACTGGGGGATGCGGGGCAATTTAACATTGGCTTTTAAAGTGACAACGTAAGGCGGTATTTCCAAAAGGCCCACATCGTTAGGGCCAGTGGCCCAAAGGGCATCAGGAAGAGACGTCAATTCGGCTGGCAATTCATTCTTTGACAAATACATGGGAGAAATTACTTCCTTACCCAGCGAAAGTTGTACTCCTGAGGGAGAACAATATAATGTCGCATGTAATCTCTTCAACAGGTCTAATCCTAACAAGTTTTCATTACATCCTGTCGTTAGGGTGCTTTCAGCTCACAAGATCCAACAGAAAGGGCCATAGGACTTGAGATCGGGTTCCTAACCGGGGCGCCAGAAAAACCTACGGAAACATTCATTTCGCCAGACAAAGGCGCGCCAGGGAGTTTGGAGCGCATAATAGAACTCTTTGCAGCACCAGTGTCCAGCAGAAAGGGCTCTGTTATACCCGCTGTAGTCACCTTAACATACGGTCCGCTCTGGTCCACTGGCACTTCAACAACTCCCTCTCTCTGTCTACGGCTGTCCTAGTAATCATCCCCTTCCGTATTATCATCTTCTGCATAGTAGTCATTATTATAGTACTGCGCTGTCTTGCCGGTCGCATTGGCTTGCTGATCAAAACTATTCATCGTATTTTGAGGCGGAAGAGGACGCGCGTTCTGGGGAATATTCCCACGCCCTCTACCTCTTGGGGCTTGCTGGCCACCTCTACCTCTTGTGCCATAAGCATTATTCATGCGTTGTAACAATCTGAGACAATTATTTTTAAAGTGACCCTCCTCCTTGCAATACGAACATTGATTGGGAGCGATAGGGACACGTGGTTGATAATAACCATAGATTTGCTGATTATTCTGAAACTGTTGGGGTTGCTGATAGATACCCTGTGTTTGCCTATAATTATTCTGAACTGCACGTGGCGGATAAGCCTGCTGAAAAAGAACCTTCGTTTTCAACTCTTTCGTTTTCTTATCTGTTCTATCCTTCTCATCTTTATCCCTATTTTCATAATACTGTGCAGTAGCCAGTATTTGTGCTGAAGAGGAAACTGCCCAAGAACTCTCCGAATCTTTTAATTTCTTACACAACTCTGGAAGCAAATTATGCACAAATTTATCGACAAATAACCGTTGGCCACCTTCTGTACTCATGTCCTGACCACTGTGGTCGACAAATGTTTCTTCAAACCTAGTGAAGAAATCGGACACCGTTTCATCTTTCTTCTGTTTGCACGCGGATAATTTATCCCAATTTACACGTATCGTGGGCATTAAAGTTTTCATATAATTAATTATTCTACCAGGGAGTTCTGCTACCACGGGATCAGGTTTGGCACCACCGACCTGTCCATTGTCCACATTAATGATATTAGCCCATGTGTCACCTAATTCTGCAGCATGATCTGCATTACGAATCAATCCCCACAAAGGCTGCGGAACAACATTTCCGAACAACATATCTATGTCTGCCAGGTTCATGACACACGATTCTGCAGTCTGTGATAACTCCTTATAATATCCTGCAGGGTTCTTACGGGGGTCAGGCAATGTCTGTTTAAGGGCTAAAACTTCAGATCGTTTCCAGGGAACATGTACCCAAACACGCTGAAAATGTGCCAGAACAGGTGGATTAGCATTCGCATCACCAGGTCTCCAAACTGGAGGAACCTCATGCATCGGATATTGTCGCGCTTTTACTTGTTTCCCTTCAGGGAATTCCTGTCCAGACAACGATTGCTAACAATCCCCATTCCTGAAAGACAGCAGTGTCACAACTGCTTTCTCAACATCAGAACCCACAATCGTACCTTTTCCAAATTCAAATCGCACTTGACACAACTCTTGCGGACTTCACACATTTTCTCAAAAACGTACCGCTGTTGTGGCGCTTTCCACTGATGAAAAACATTAACAACAGACTCTACATCATATCTAGAAGGATAAACAATCCATCTACGTGCCATGCGATCCAGTTCTTCTTTCTCCCTAGAACCAGGTATTTGACTACGTAACTGCTTACGCTGTGGACCAGGGGTCGTAGTAGACGACCCGAAGAGGGGTGATATAAGGCTAGTGACTGCACTAGCTATTCGCTGTCGTGCAGAAGGAGAAGTCGAGGCAAGGAAAACGGGTGCAGATACAGATACAGGGTTAGCAGTAGGTAGGGCACCAAGAGAGGCAGCTGATGTGCTCGAAAAAGTTGCAAGGGGCGCAGAAGTGGTAGGTAGCAAAATCGTCGGCCCTTGAGAAGGCTGTGCTACCGGGACAGGAGCTGGCTGGGGAGGAGCTGGCGGCTGCGGGAAAGCTTGCTGCACATTAGCTGGAGGCTGCACATTGACGGGCTGTGGAGGCGCTGTAGCATTTTGCGCATAAGGGGGTGGTGAACTTAGCAAATGGGACATTAGGGAATCTTTCTCTTTCTCTTTTGACTCATCTTGTTGAAGGGGTGGCAACGCTGGGTAACATTTATCAGTGACTAGTTTGCATTGCCTATGCAACTGCTCATCCATTCGGTCCTCTTCATTATCCTTAAACTGCAAAGCTGCTTGCATGATCGACATACCTCTCTCTCTTTTATGTTTCTTTGCTAATTTAATTTCTTTTTGTTTGGCTTCCTTTCGCCATAGGCGGAAGGAATCAAACATTGCCGGCCGGGCTTTCTACTTGAACAATTTAACTTCTAAATTATCTAGAATCTCTGTGTCGAAACTACCATTTTGGGGCCATTTTAAAACACCATCCTTTCTGGTGTATCGGACCCATACTTCATTATACGTAATGGGGCCCACGCCATGTTTCACATAAAGCTCATAAGTTGGAGTTCCAATTGGAGGAACCGGACACGAATCCTCCAATCGGGAGTCCCTTTTACAGCCAAAACAAAACAAATTACCAAATATACTAGAACCAGGCATCTTCGCTCACTAGTCTAGTTTCAAACTTCAAAGGATTACCGAATACGATAGTCCCGTGAATACACGAGGCCTCTGGCTTTGGCACTTGCAAGACCCAAATCAAAGCGATCCCGAAGGATACCAAAATCCCGAAGGATACCAAACAAACTGGGAGACGCTCCACTTATACTTAACTGAGGTATCGATGACTTCACCAGAAGACTCTCTCAATTGTTTCGCTCTACCAAATCGTCAAGGGTCCAAAACAGGGCGATTAATCAGGGCAGCAGTCCTTAGTAGCCGTCGGGACGCGGAGAACCTCGCAGAAAAGACTTTCAGACCACGTCGACATGCAGGGGTCGATGAAGTGGCGGCCTTCCTCCAGAATTTCCACACGAAGCTCCTCACGAACCTCTGGCTTGGACCGGTACCACTGAAATCACCCCGAGTTGGGTGCCAACTGAAGTACCGGGTTTTTAGAACCCAGCGGTGCAGGGGAACACACCCTAAGACTTCGGATTCTTCCTGTTTCAGACCCACAGAAACACAGAGTCTTCTAGGTGAATTCAAAGAACGTCTTTATTGGCTGCAGACCAATCACAGATATCCGAGAAGTACAACACGATGTATGTTCTGAGGAGACTGCTCCCGAACCAAAAACCAGTCTTTGCTTATATACACAAAATTACTCTTTGGGGGTAACACCGCCCCTGTTTTACAAGTGGTCATTCACATATTTTAGTTTCAAAGGAACAGCAGAGTCATAATGACAATCCCACATTTCAGTTCATTAAGCATGCAGTTATTGTACCCAGCAAGGCTCAGAACCCTCATCAGATAACAGCAGACCCCAATAAAACGGGCACGTCCTGCTCGTAAAACAAGCCATAAAGTAGGAAACAGAGTCAGGTGTGAAAACAGCTTAGTCAGGGATCGTGTGCGAACAGGGGCTTTATGATGGGTCGAGCCCTGATGCTAATCACATTAGGCCGCGAGAAAGGAACCGGCCGGACAGGATTGACCTCGGGCAGCGGAGTCGGCTTGCACAGGTCAGAGAGAAGTCACCGAAGGTGTACGTGTCCTTTAAGCCTAGGCATGGCCTTAGTGCGCAGCCTATGTGAGGGCAACCACGAAAATGGCTACTACTGTAAAATGGAACCCATGGATAATATCGTATACACGGTGAATGCATCAGTGGAACATGATGAAAACACTCATACATACCGCGTTGCTCATTTGCGGTTCGCTGATACCAAACATGGCATGGTGGGACCATGCCACCTACATGGTTCCAATTTTTACAGTACCACATTGGAACCGAATAAAGTTATTTTGACTTGACTTGAGTTGCACCAGATGATGTCTGATTACTACCCACATCTTCTTTCTGTGTCCACAAGGCCCCAGGCATCGCTACCCCAAGCTCCTCCTACTACGAAATGTTGCAATCTTCAGTACAATAGCCACCAGCATGGGCCCATCTTTTTTCTGTGATTCTCACTCTATAGCGACTGGCTCCACCATAGGCAGACACGACTAAACTGATAACGAGGAAGGAGAGTATTTGGAATACATTCAAGCCGTTCAGGTGAGTAAGTTGACCATATTTCACTCGCAACTGCAAAAACCTACACTGCTCCATGCACTCGCTTCCTAACTATATTGCCTGGTTCCAATTGTTAATGGAGAGGACCGAGAAGCAATTTCAACTGCAAGGGTCTGTTACATGAGTGTTTCCTGTGTGACTTTAATGAAAGTAATCCCTAGTTTGGATTTTGTTAGGGCATTAAGGCATTATGGTCAGGCAGGCTGCAGCCTCTCGTTCTGCTCTGCAAGACCTATAATATAGAGTGACTGACCATACTCCAGCGCCTCATTGGACCTTCATGCCCCAGTAATGTGGTTTTCCGAGCTGCACTGGTTTAAAGTTTGGCGAGTTGGTGAATTGCATTAAGTAATTTGTGTCCAAATAATATTTTAAATGGAGGTGAGTAGAAGTTTTAAAGTTTAGCATGTTCTTGGATACTGACAGTGGCTCAATAGAGCGCATACAAATCTAAAAGGGTCTTTGTCATAATAGTCTTATGGTTCACACATACAAATCTAAAAGGGTCTTTGTCACAATAGGCTTATGGTTCGCAGTCACATCTAAAAATGTTGGGACTTATTTACAAGCCCCTTCTGCCGCCGGTGCTCCCCGTTTTCCCATATTAAAAGGGATGCACCGGCAGCTCAAGGGGCCTGTAAATAAGACCTGTTGTGCTGAGGCAGTGAGTATGGGTATAGTGCGGTGTTGTTAAGATTAAAGTGCACTGCGCTGAGTTCTTTTTTCACTTGCTGAAAAGTAACTATTTCAATGAAACGCTGAGGGGCTTATTTACATGCCCATTGCGCTGCCTGTGCATAATTTTTTTATCGCACTGGCGGCACAGTGTGCCTGCCCATATTCACAAGGCCACGTAATACCCTGCGTGGCTTTTTATGGCCTTGTAACCCTTTTACGCATTACTCTGCGTGAAAGGGGCATTCCATGGGTGTTGCTGTGGGTTTCCCAAGCAACACCCCTGGAACCTGATGCATTCCCAGATTTACAACCTGGGAAACCGTCAGATTCCAAATCTCCCCAGGGGAGGTGTAAGGAAGGCGCAAAGAGGACAATATCTTTATTTCTTCTAGTTTTTCCTTTTTCTGTCTGCTGCATGGAGCAAAAAACCTCTCCTGATTGTTTTTATGCAGGAAGGGATACCTTCCTACACAAGAACAATCACCCCTACAACGCAGACACCCTTGCACCATGGCGCATGGCAGCCCATTGTGCGCCAGCGCAGGGGGAAAGGGCAAGAATGCACTGTGAATCTTTTTATTGGTAGTTCTTTATTCATTTAAGGTCAACACAAATGTCCTGAGGTGTAAAGCCTCCTTGTAATTAAAAAAAAACTGTATTTGTTGCTTTTAAGTTTAATGTCATCATCTACAGAAAATGCATTTTCAGCATTTTTCCAACATACCGTTGTTACATTGCCGCATGTGGAATGTACAGTAGGTAGCTAGAGTGTGGGTCATATGGATTTTCAGCTGTCAGTGGTTTCACTGCAAGCAACATCTGAAACATTAAAACTGTATAAACGGTAGAAGATATTAAGCATCGTCTGGACTATCAATTGGAGCTACCCATCTAACATGCGACGGCTTCCTTTCACCAACCATAAGCAGTCCATGACAGAATTGTAATATGATGTTGTGGGCACCCCGATCCCCATGTCCAGGAAAAACATGATGATTCAAAAAGTGAAGCCTATGTATCAGGTCAGTAAAAGTGTCTACCAGTCCATTCTAGAGGTCAGCTATAGGGTGCCTACGTAGCCCTCAAAGCTCCTCAGTAAGCAAAGTAGTACCCTCTGCTCCTGCCTGTGTTTCATCCACTTCCTGTCACCTGCAAGGGGGGCATGGGGCTCCAATGCATTGCTATGGCACAGTGGGCCAGTACCAGAGCCAGGTCTGTGAACCTCATATAAACCCTCTTCAGAGTCGGGCGGGCATATAGGTCTGATGAGCAGGACTCTGCTGTGAACAGACAAAGTCCCATCCAGTATTCTCTTCTGGCTTGTGGTAACCTCCTGCCAGAATCCTGCTATACCGGGGCATGTCCATGTCACGTGTAGGAAGTTTACGTCAACCATGGCAAACCTTGCAAAGTTTGTAGTTTGGCAGATGACATTTACCCTGTACTCCAAGGTAAGTGGTGTCTAAATAGTTAAACTGGGTATACCTGAATGTAGTGTTCCTGGATACAACTCGGGAGTGGTCAACAATGGCTTTCCACTCCTTGTCCCATAAGTAACCACCCAATTGTGCCGTCTGAGCATAGTCCCAGTACCGTCAATGGGGTGCTAGGCATCGCATGAAGAGATTTATAGAGCCAGGAGACGAGATGCGACCTCGCACAAATGTGAGCAGGATCTGCAAGGCTCGGTGTGTTTGTGGCTCAGTAGCATCTGCTACTTTGCTATGCAGTCACAGTAAACTTCCTTTAGAGATTCGTTTTGTCCCTAACTTGCTGACCTTTAGAAAGGCCTTGAAACCCTGGCTCTTCAGTAATTAGATGACAGAGACATCAATAAGTACCCACTAAGCCTTTAACAGGGAGACAGCGCCAGGACACCTTAGGGTAACAGTGCACTCTATAAATCCAGTTTACCTTAACATCGGAAAGTTGTCATTTGTGATACATACGGTCAGTGCTGGACTGGGATCGGAAACCAGCCCCGGCAATTTGGTCTTGTGAAGGGGGTGCTGGAACACTGCTGCTGCGTGCGTTTGTTACACGGGCCAATTTTGCAGCACTGCTGCAAAACCGACCCCCCCCCCCAGTAACAAAAACCGCCCCCCACTGGTCAAAAACCAGCGCCCACCCTTCCAACCCATTGGGAAACGTCTGGCGCCCGCTACGGCCAGTCCGGCCCTACAAACGGTGCTCAGCATACTGGTGACCCCATTTGAGAGATGCAAACTGTGAATCCCTTAGAAAACTAGAATCGTGTATCCATTAACATATAACATTTAAGAGCAAGAACTTTGCAAGGAATTGTTGAATAGTAGGGTTGTACACCGTTTCATCTTGACAGACCTCCCTGCCGCTGGAAGTGTCTCCTTCGCTGATTGAAATCTGAAGATAAACTCAATTCCACCTCTCAAGTATCCCCATGTGATAAATTCCAGGTCTAATTTCCAGCCCTGGCAAACCTAGACGGGAGACCGGAGGAGGAAAAGAACTATCATTAAAGACTCACCACAGCTCAGGACATTCGGAAGGTGGGTCATTGCAGCCCTCAGTTGCGTCTTTGTTTGCGCCCACCCTTGTTGAGGAGGCAAAAAAACAAGTGATCTCCCCTTAGAAACAGTTAATGACCCCTCTATTTCTGGGAAGGAGGGTAACATAATCCGTGGAACCCCTTAAGGAATAGACAAAGGGCAAGGCTGTAGAGATACTGATACAGATAGTGAAATCCATCTGTCAATAATCACCATAGGAACTGGCCAATATGGGGTAACCCCGAATGAAACAGTGGATGACATCACTGCTCCATCAATTCCAGGAGCATCTAGAGGAGAGAAGGACAGGGGTATCACAAGTACAGTAAAATCTAAATCATCTAACTGTAACAAATAACTGTGATGTACTTGATTTCTGTTTTACTACTGATTGTATTATATCGATGAGCTTTTTGTTGTTGTGTTCAATAAAAAGAGTTTTAAAAAAAGTAGAACTCTAAATCATCTACTTGGACAGGCCCAGGAAATGCAATCTATAGACAGCTGGGAGCCCTATCCCCTGATCTGCCTGGGGGGGGGAGGGAATTCTTTTTTAATCACTAACAGATGGCTCTGATTCCTCCAAGCAAGAGAATACATCATTAAGCAACGAGGTTACCTCGGACTGGAACAGCAGTATTTTGTTGGAAGACCTACAGCTAACACAAAGGAAAAAGGTATCAAAAAGGAAAAATAGAGAGAGTAATTCTGGGAACAGTAGGCAATAATTGGAATGGGACTACTCTAATGCTCAATTAACATTTCAACAGCCTGGACTAAGTGATAATGATAATACAGGCATGGGAATGTCTGCAGCAAGCCAAGAGCCATCACTTACTGCTATTTTACTATCTCTTAAGCAAAAGCAAGAAGTAAATCGGAACAAAAGCCGACATGCTAGGATCTCCTCTAAGAAGCTGCAAGGGGGATATGGAAATTGAGCAAAACCTGTTGAGAGATTGCTGACCGGCTAACAACAGTGGAAGGCCACACAGAGTCCCTGGAAGTGGAAGCCCTGAAAGTACATAATGCTTCCCAGGGCGCAGCCTTATCCGATGTTATGCTTAAGTTGGAAGACCAGGAAAATCACCAATGGCAGAATAACTTACCCTTTTTGGGGATCCCTGAAGGGGTGGAGGGAGGTAACCCCAGGGACTTTATTGTGAACCTATTGAGAGGTGCCTTTCCGGATCAAGCAAAATGGGATTAGGATTCAGAAATCCAACGTGCCCACCGGTTTCCCTTAACGGCCAAAAAACACTAACAGAGCTAGACCGAAAGGCCCAACGCAATGCTAGTTTACTTTAACAACTTTTTAGTGAGGCAATTCAAGAAGTCATTTTAAGGGGTATCATTTTTTGCTAAACACAATTTTGCACATGCTACTGTGGAGCGAAGATGGTGTCTCCGACAGTTGTTAAATCCCTTTAAAAAAATTGGGACAGAGTTTTTCCTCCAAAATCCGGCTAGGCCAAAAATCCTTTTCAAAGGACATACCAGCAGTTTCACTTCTGAAATACAAGCTCAAGAATATTTGTCGGTGCTTAACAAGGGGAATAGCAGTAGTAAAGTTAAATGATCTTTAGGATGGTGATTGCTAATATATCACTGGAATGGGTACCAACAGAGGGCAATAAGAATGAGGGGAAAAAAGGGCTTTATGCCTGATTGCTTGTTTTGGAGGGGGAGGGAGTGTGGGTGGTGGGATAACACAGAAGTGTTGGATTTGGTGTGTAGGGTATTCTTGGCTGCTTGGGGAGTGTGTCCAGACAAGAAGTTGCTTCATGCGATACGTTTTTTGCAAAGGACAAAACATACTATGACTGCTCAGATGACAGGGTTGGGGAAATTGCGAATTACCCCTTGAATATTTGTGGGCTAAATTATGTCAAACAAGGCAAAAGGTTTATTAGGGGCTGCAGTTACTGCCTGCAAGAAACCCATATGGAAGAGTCAAGAACAGGCCTTTTAAAGAATCTAGGCTACAGATTGGTGAGGGGGACAACCCAAGGGACACGGTCACGAGGCGTTGCTATTTTAGCTCGTTATAAGACACTGCAGTTTACTCAAACTCAAACTGACTGGATGGGGCAATGGGTGATTACCAGGTGCAGCCTCAGGGGCTCCTCTACTTTTCCACTCTGCTTAGTATATGGTTGTATAGTGGGTGACCCAGGGTTTTTTATTTGGCTGATTAATGAGTTTGCACATTGGCCACTGCCCATTCTCTGTGGGGATTTTAACATTTATTTACCAAACAACTGAGATTTGAATCCGAAGCATGCAGGGAGGAAACCTAAAGTATTCCAATCAATATTAAATCTATGCAGCACACATGGATTGATTGATGTATGGTCCAAGGTAAGGCCATTAGAATATGGCTTTACATTTTATTCTGCCCCACACCTAAAAAGCGTAAGATTAGATTATTTTTTTGTGCCGTCTTCGCTGCAGCAAGAGTGTAAAATTGATAGATACCCCAGATTTTTATCTGAGCATAACCCACTAGTATTAGAACTGGTAGGGATGGGAATGGCACAAAAAGCTACTTTATGGACCTTTGAGAGAGCTCTTTTGCTTGATGATGAATATTTGAAGCATATGAGAGAGTGGATACCGGAGTTCCTGAAGGTGAATATAGGAACTGCTTCCTTATTTACTGTCTGGGACTCTATTAAAGCCTGTATTTGGGGGAAACTATTCAATTCTCCTTAAATAGGGGGGACGATCGAAAAACACAAGGTGCATGATATCTACCTGAGATTAGCACGAATGGAGGAAAAACTTGTTGCGACACTTCAGCTAAGGAAAGGGGTAGAAGATGCTCAAATTGAGGTGGGAGTAGCCAAAGCTGCAATTGGCGAAATCCTCGTGGAAAAAATCTGCGGATAGAATTGCTGCCCATCGAGAAAAGATGTGAGTGCAGCAAAAAATTCGGACATCAACTGGCAACACGAAGACGTCAAGAATATATTCAGAACAAGATCATTAATATGGGAGATCCGGTTCATGGTGTGGTCTCTGACCCAAACGAGATCCGAGTGGACCTTCAGAAATGTAATCAATCTTTGTACCCTGAGGAATCAAAGTGGTCAGGTTCCCAAAAGCAGGAGATTAGAAGGGCGGACGTATTTGGAGCCAGTGGTGGATGTGGAAAGGCATCAGTGCAAGAAAGTGTTATAACCGGCAAATACTGGCTGCCCTTCTAATCTCACATCTTGAGACACTACGCGGAACGGCGTGGATGTTAGATTTCAGATCCTGAGAAGGACTATTACATGTGCTACTTGAACCAATATTGAGAAACATTTTCCCTACCACCTACTGGCCGGACGGAACCGGCACAGAGGTTTACCGTGATTTTTTGCATCGAGGCAGCCCTGAGGAAGTCGTGGGTACACTCCCGGAGGACGAAACACGTGTTGGCTGGAACAAACAAAAGAAGAAAATAAAATCACAAGGATCTGAATAGTATTGGGAATACTTTTGTTGCAATTAGCAATAGGATAACTGATATGGCTGTATGACATTATCACGCGTTGTTTTACCACGCAAGTCTTTACATCGCTTTTTTAAGCACGCATACCATTACCACGCTTGTACATCCATTAACATTACAAGTACACGTGCCATGCAAACAACTAGCACGCACACTTTCATCACGCATACCATTTCTCTCTCTTTGCTGTCAATTTACAGAATATTTTATAGAATGTAAATGAAACTTACCTGTATGCAGCACTCTCTGTTCCGATCGTCCGTCCTGCTCCAAAGAGCTCTATGTTCTATAAAAAGAGGCGTTCAACTGCGTACATTCTATATTATTCACCGAAAGCGAAAAAGGACTATTCTTTTGCAATTCTCTATGTCTCCCAGAGTAAGTGAACTCACACTTAAATATGCATATAAAATCTAGATGATGAATGCTTAGTTCGGCTCTGCGAAATTCAAACCTGTGTCAGAAGGACATACACAGTTCTCAGCAACAAACGTTTTATCTGCTGAGCTATTTTGTAGGCTTTGTTTCTGCCACAACTTTTGGGCTTGCATGACTAAGAATAAAGGCGTTCCTATCACCGAACACAGAGGAACTCTTTAATGATGTCAGAAGGATATTTGGCTGAGTGAGATTGGTACTAGGGAGACTTGCCAGGTTCAGGTTACTTTACTGGGTGCTTTAGTCTTATAGTCGCTCTTATTTATAAGACCTCTCCAATAATAATAAGATCTGTTCATACAATGCAAGAGAATAAGTGTAGAAAGTGTTCTCATTATCAGGGAATTGTGGTATGTGATACAAGAATGTATGAATGGAAAGTTTGAGTCTTCAACAATTACCCTAAAAAGGTAATCCTGGCTCTAAGAAAAGTGGTATGAGTACAGAAAATTGAACTATGAACATGCAGCTTACAATTGTGTGAAACTAAGAAACACCGAAATAAGCCATTTTCATGGTTGAGACATTCTACCGAAAGGGGCGCGAAGAACGAAAACTCTACATATTAAATTATACATTATAAGAATACGGTGCAACACTGCCACCTACTGCTAAGATATTTGGAAAAGACTTGCGTTGTAAAGACTTGCGTGCCAGCAGTCTTTACGATATAAAAAATGCGTGGTAAATGGTTTAGGAAGTATTAACTTTGTGGTAAAGGGTGTTTCCCAACTGATATATGTGTGCTCTGGCTTAATCTTATTTGTAAGGTAGATCCCCAGGGGTCATACATGGAGGATTGGGTGGTTCCCCCTCCCTTGAGCAACATAATAACTGTCAATAAATTGAGATAATACCGCCAAGAGTGAGCGCCAACACCACACGGGGCCCTATCACCCAATAAAAAGTTTGCTTGTTTATGGTGTCAGAGTTTGGGTACTACAAAAGGGTGCTGTTTAAGACTCTTATGACCGCCTATAAAACGTGGTTTTCTATTCCTCAACTACTAGGCTTAGGTAGGCTCAACTTTTATACTCCTCTTCAGGATAATGGGAATTTACCTAAGATTTTTAATGACCTATATATGACCAACTGGTTGAAGGGTGGGATTGACAAAATAGAGTACTTTTATTCAATTCAATTCAATTCAATATTTATTAAAGATTTGGAACTCCAATGAGGTCCACATAAAAGGTACATACAAATTATTATATAAATATAATAAAACATAAGAAAAACTCATTTCTCGGACCATTTTAAATTATCGAAGGCTTCATAGCAGGTCTTAGATTTTCTCTTACATAACATTAGTTGATATTGTCATTTACCCTAATAAGCGAGACAACTAAGTTTTTCAACAATAATACCATTTGGCTCCTAGGCAAAAACAAAGACCCAAAAGACCTTCGACAGAAAATAGAATTTGGGATTAGCAACAGAAGGATTGAGGTAACAAAGCATATCCTAAATTGTGCAAAAAGCAGTAAGGAGCAGCCAGTTCATGTGCAAAATATAATCTAAAATCCAGCTTTGGCAGAAAGTTCAGTTTGAAATTAGCAGCAAGAGAAAATGAATAACAGAGCATATCCTAACCTGTGCAGAAAGCAATTCAGTAGCAGCCAGTTCATGTGCAAAATACAATCCTAAATCCAGCTTCAATTGAGTTTTGAAATTAGCAACAAAAAAGTGGGAGAGCAATAAATAGCAGCCAATAAATGTGCAAAATACAATCTGAAAAAGTAGAAAATTGTATTACTCCATAAAAGGGTGGCAGACTAGGGGTTAACAGCCCATTTAAAAGAATATATAAAAGATTTAAAATATATACATAAACTCCTTAACAAATAAAATAGATTTACACAGACTGCTTCATTTTTCGGGCAAAAGAGAAAGTCATGGGATATAGCTACATCTTTAACACAATTTTGTAAAAACATCGGCCAAAGCCAGCGATGGCTCAAAACCAATGCTGGACAGACAAACAAGACGTGATCCAGGTTCTGAATGTTCAGCTCACAGAAATTACAATTTTTTCCATTTTTCATATTCTGGGACCAGTTTACTGTTAAGTCGTTTAAAGGTAAATGATTCATACGACATAAAGGGGCCGATTCCGATTCTGTATTTTTTTTTCCCGTACGACTCGTATCCGTATTTTTTTCCGTACGAATCGTACAAGTCACGTCCGACCCGTGAAGTACGATTCGTACGGGAAAAAGTACATACGGATTGGCCCGATCCGTACGAATCGTAGCAGGAAAAGTTGTATGAGACGGACCCGGACACTTTTCCGTACGAATCGTAAAAAGACAGTCCGAGTGTACAAGTACGATCCGGACCGGCTTTCCGATTTACGATTCGTACGGAAAACGTCCCGTACACGGGGAATGACTTGTACAAATGCAATATCGGTGTACGCACCGTACATACGCAATGTCGGTGTACGCATCGTGCATAGCAATGGCGGTGTACGCACCGTACATACGCAATGTCGGTGTACGCACCGTACATAGCAATGGCGGTGTACGCACCGTACATACGCAATGTCGGTGTATGCACCGTACCTAGCAATGGTGGTGTACGCACCGTACATAGCAATGGCGGTGTACGCACCGTACATAAGCAATGGTGGTGTACGCACCGTATATAGCAATGGCGGTGTACGCACCGTACATATGCAATGGCGGTGTACGCACCGTACATAGCAATGGCCGTGTACGCACCGTACATATACAACGCATGGGGGGTGTGTGCCTGTACGACTCGTACCCCTGTACCATACTGAAGCACGGACACTGTAAAACAGCACAAGGAGGGTCTATTCGACTAGCATAACACCACAAAACACGTCTACAGTGCACTAAAAATGGAAATGACTGACCTGGACACATCCAAACAGGCAAACAGAGGGGCAAACTCTCAACCACCCCTTATAACACACCCACCAAAAATTCAAACTGAGGCCCACCCACAAATGGACCAATAAAAAGGGCCCACAAACACGAACCATGAGCCTTTGCAACAGACTCACTGCAGCTAGAGAGCACACACCAACAACTGCACCCATCCACCTTAACATATACACCGTCACACAACCTCCTTCACACATACCCCCTCTACACATTCACACCCACACCGTCACATTCAGACCCACACACCCACAACCATCCACACCCTCACCCCACACCATGCCCACAGACAAGAATCCAAAGTTCACAAGGGAGGAGCTGGAGATCCTTGTCAATGAAGTCGTCAGAGTCGAGCCACAGCTGTTTGGAACATTGGTCAGACAGACCAGCATAGCTGAAAAATCACGCCTGTGGCAGAGGATCATCGATAGGGTGAATGCTGTTGCACCCATCAGGAGGACCAGGAATGAATGCCAAGCCAGGTGGTACGATCTGCGGAGGGCGGTCAAGCGCAAAATGAATGATGACTATGCCCAGAGCAACATCACTGGGGGTGGTGCGCCCCGCAGACCAGTACATTACCATCCCTGGGAGGAGAAGGTGATGGCCCTGCTTCTGCCGGTGGGAGTACATGGACTGCAAGGACCGCCAGAGCCTGGTGAGTACACAAACAACTTATGTAACATGGGGTAATGGCATCCACAACCCAACTACACAAAATGCACGCAACTACCCCCAAGCCCTCACCGGCCAGAACCACAGTAAAAAATAATGCTCATGCCACTAACATGTGTATGCTCCATTGAGAAAGCAAGGCCATGCTATGTCCCATGCTACATGAAGCAGCAACCCAAGAATGGATGTCCCGTATGCTGGGAGGGTGGGTGGCACAAAACAAATTGTTGAGACACAATTGCCCTCATCCCATATGGCCCAGGTACATACCCATGCACCATGCGCAATGCACTGGGATTGGGAAAGTACTGACAAGATAGCTCACCCTCGGCCCGGGTGCAGGCAGCACAAGGCCCTCCTGTGACCAGTGCAAACACAAACACCAAGACAACAAGGTCAGATATCTAGGACAGGAACTCACACTCACTGTCATGGCAGCATGCTCCATGGGAGGACAGCTACATCACCTGGGAGCCCCACTGCCAAATCACACTACACCCACCAGCAGGCCCTGTCACACACACCCCTCACACAAGCAGACACCCCCGGGACAGCCAATGGATTTACACACTGTCACAATGGACATGTAACACAACAACACCAATACATAACCAAAGAAGCATCGAAGCCAAAAATCTACATGTCAAAGACTCAGGAGAACATATCAATCTGTCCCCCGCAACATACCCATCCACAAGTGAACATTGAGGAGAATGCTAGGCACATACAACTCCCTGGAGGAACAGTGCCAACTTGAATGTGTATGATACATGCATGTTGCAGGAAACAGCATTAACATTGCCTGTCTCTCACACACAGGGCTACGTGATGAATCTACCCCCAACAATGGGGGTGAAGATTCACAGTCCCTGGCCAGGGAGGAACCTGATCCCACTGGCAGCGACGCCTCTCAACATTCCGCGGATGACCCAGACAGACCTGGACCCTCTGGTGTCCAAGCCCCTGTAGAACCTGGTTCAGGACCATCTGTGCCAACCACCACCCCCATTCCTGCCACATCCCAGGAGACACCGAAGAGCCCTGCCCGCAGTGAACAACTGAGCCAGTCTGACCAGGAGGGACAAGGAGCGCCGGGCACCCAGGAGGAGGCAGACAACACTGCCACTGCCATCCCTCAGGGGCTCCGTAGACCCGATGTGCCCACAACGGCAGGCCAGGCTCGTGTGGGCAGGGGTGGTGGGAGTGGAGGCAGGCGGAGGCGAGAACCTGACCAGCCAGCTGAAGGGACCGGTATGTCACACAATATCATGGAGGCATACCGGCGTGACACCAGGGAGTTCAGCCAGGTAGTGCTGTCCCTCACAGAGATCAAGAACCAGCAGGCCGAGCTACACGCCAGTCAACAAGAACACCAAGGACAGATGGAGGCAAGACTGGCTGAGCTCCTGGCGGTGCAAAGGGAGCCAGGTGGTGTACTTGCTGCTGACGGGAGTCCAGAACCTGAGGGGGGTTTGTCCTGCGGATAATAGTGCTGTCTGCCTCTGTGTGCCAAGGCTGTTGTATATGGCCATGAGCTAGCAGTGGTATAAAGTTGCAAGGGGTGTGATCTGCCTTGTAAGGGTGGGGTGTCTTGGATGGAGATCTGCTGTCAGTTCACTCACAATGCTGATGAGCTCCTTGATGTCGTGTGTTTTGGTGTCTCAGCACTATCGGAAGGATCTCCACTTGCTGATGATATAGTGATGGCTGTGTGTGGTCTTTTCCAGGCCTGTAAAGTAAATGATGGCTCTTTGTGTTACAAGGTGTGCACAAGAGTGCGGCTACGTCTGTAGGAGTCCAGTAGGTCTGCCTTGTCCCAGGTGCCTTAACTATTGTTGTGCTTCACAGGAAAGTCCGTCAATGTGGAAAGATTGTTGGATCAGTTGCTGATCCAGTGCGTGAGGTTTCAGGGTGTTGCGTTGGAGTTGTTTTGAGTGTCCCACACAGCTTGTCTGTGGTGACTTACATCAAGCATCTTTGGGGGATAGTTAGCAGAGTGTGGGGCAGTGTGTTGCTTGTCGGAAACGTCGATTAAAATGTTGATGGACCAATTATGGATGGTGGTGTGGTTCTCCTCCAGCCAGAAGTTACTGGCCCCCAGCCACATATAGCTTGTGGAGGTGAGGGCGTGCATGCAGATGTACGGGTTGATGGCTTAGTGCAATTGTGGATGTAGGCCTGGATATCTGTAGATGAGTGTTACTCTGAGGGTTGCCAGGGAGTTGCTGCACACCTGGATTTGTGACTCTGAGGGTGTACTTGTGAATCAATTGCAATTCATCCTCCGGGATTGTTGGTGCCGTCCCTGCGGGTGATCTTGTATCCGTCTGAGATGGCAATGAAGAAGTCGTGTGCTGAGGATGCTTATGTCCAGGTTACTGTCATGAAGGTGATGTGTGGCCCTGTTGTGCTGAGGAGGTAACAGAGTCCAATGGCGTGCTGGTGGACGGAGCGGGTGTGGAGTAGGAGGCACATGACCTGGTTGTTCTGACAGGGTCTGGTAGGCTGGGCCGCGCTGTGTAGGCAGTTGGAGTTGCACACTCAGCATGCGAAGGTGTCGTGTGTGCGCTTAGGGGTTGCCTGATAGCAGGCGGATGATTGTGTGGAGGACATTGCTTGGAGGTTGGCTGCAGCATGAGCCTGTTGTGTGACGTGGGTCATGCAAAGACCAGAGGCTCGGGCAGTGTGCACGTTGCAGGCACACACGGTCCTGCCTTTGGCATGGCGTTGGCGCAACAGTGGCACAGACAAGCTACTGGCTGCATTAAGAATGGGTGGAGGGGGGAAGGGAGGAGCATTTTGGAGGTGTGTGGGTTGCAGAATCATGGCACTCGGCGGGGCGGTGCCGCAGGTGAGGCAGCAGCAGGCGGAAGGGGTGAGAAACTAGGCAAAAAGTAGCACACAAAGACAAGGAGGTCAGAAAGGCACAGTGCAACAGGTGTATGTAAAGGAAGGAGTGTCAGGTAACTCATGGGTCACTACGAGAAAATGTATGACCAATCACCAAAAATGACGGTCACAGGGTAACAAAATGCGGAGCTGCGCACAGGAGACACACCATCAGCATGTGTTCATGTCCCGTTGTGTGGAGCAACCTGCACAAATACATACACAACCAGGGACTTCATGCACAATAGATATTATTAACCATGAAGAACTGCATGCATGTTGCCGAAGTAGACATACACATATGCTCAATATTTGACAAGTATGCCATAGATGACGCATGCAAACTGGCAAGAGAGCTGCAGTGACAGAGATGAGGCACTTTGGATTGTGCTGAACACCTTTATTCCACATACACACACAAAGGGAAATGCATCCATGTGAACAGACTCACAGGTCAGTTGACAGAACATGTGGGACATTCGCTGGACCCCCCCTTCACGACACGGATGATGTCAATCCGAATGAACTGGCACACAAGTCAAGGGGATGAGCCAAACAAATCCTGATGCACACGGAGAGGCTGCAATTCCCCATAGAGCCTGTTTTTGTGATGTCCCACACTATGTCCACCCGTAGCATCCGCAATGTTTCAGAGGCAAGGTTTACACACATTGATGCCTTCATCAGACACCACACTCCACTACAGATTACAGTCAAGAAGGGTGACTGTCATGTCATGGGAGTGATGCTACATGTTATATGCTCCATGGTGAGAAGACATGTATGCATGGTACCACAACATGCACAGAAGCAGGCCCACACATTCCCAACCCATACCACCACCAAAAAGCCTTGCTGCTATCCTTACCCAAACTGACATTTCCACATGTTCGTGCATGGAACGCTGATTCAGCACACGTTGCAATCTTCATGAGGAATAGCAGGAGGACAAAGATGACACGAGCAGACAACAGGCGCAAAAACCTGGGAATGACAGACACACAAGAAGTCACCTAAAAGAATTCTCGCCGCACACAGGGACATTTACAAAACATGAACAATGTTGGACACATGTAAATTTCAAAGAAAGTCTCTCCGCAAAACTGTGTGGCATGACATCATCACTCGATTGACACATCAGAACACACATCAAAGTCACTTTGCATTCAGTCAGCTGGACACACACATTGCAACACATGCCACTCAATGCTACAAGCTTGCACACTCATACCAAGTGAATCAGCATTATGAGAAGAAGTTGCGTATGAGCCGACTCCGGATATCATCCTCCTCCTCCTCCTCATCACTAGCCTTGTGAGCATGCCCTTGATCCTCCACGGGTGGATGTTCCTGCTCATCCGGATCCAGGATGAGTGGCACTGCCTTCTCAACTGCCATGATGTGCAGCATGCAGCACACGAAGAAGATTCGGCAGACCTTCTCCTGGGCATAAGGGAGGGGCCCGCCTGTCTTGTCCAGCACCGGAATCGGCTCTTCAGGAGGCCAAACGTCCCCTCAATCACTCGCCTGGTCTGCCCGTGTGCATTGTTGTACCTGTGATCTGCAGCTGTTCTTGGGATGCGGAGAGGTGTCATTAGCCATGGCATGTTGGGATATCCAGAGTCCCCTACATGGAAACATCATGTAAAAAAGTGGGGCAGGAGATGCCGTAAGAGCCAAAGATACCGCAACACACAGCACAAACAGAGTATACCCACCAACAAGACATGCTCGTTCATTGTGCAGCCGCAGCATCATTTGTGGCACCCTGCTACGCCTCATGATGTAGGCATCGTGTGCTGATCCTGGAAAACGTGGACAGACATGGGAAATCAGCATGTTAGCAAGACACACCACAAGGGCATTTATCGAGTGGTAATGTTTTCTATTGCGATAGGCTTGTTCCTGTGCCTGTGGTGGTACCAAAGCCACATGTGTACCATCAATGGACCCAATGACATGGGGCATCCCTCCCAGGGCATAGAAATCACCCTTGACATCTGTCAACTCCTCAGGAGTAGGAAATGTGATGAATTCATCAAGGTGCTCCAACATGGCTGCTAAAACATCACGCAGGACACGGCTGAACATTGTCTGTGACATGCCACCAACATCAGCTATGGTGAATTGAAACGTACCTGTGGCAAAAAAATGTAGGGTTGCCATCACCTTCATCTTTGGGGTCAGCGCAGTAGGATACCTGTGTCGCGGTTGGAGGTGTGGTGCCAGCCTGTCGGTCAAGTCCTCAATCAACTGTTGAGTGAATCTGTAACGTTGGATGCAGGCACATTCCCTCATGGCACCCACGTCTGGCATTGGTCTTGGGACAGGCGGTGCCCTGCAAGACATTGTTTGTAAGAATGAAGATTGAGAGTCTGCCAATATCAATGTCAATGAACATAGCACATGCTACACTGCTAATACACATCAGGTAACTATGGAGTCGGGTGTGTGCAATACATCCAGGACACATATGCCAGCTGGCTGGCACTCCTACAAAAAGCAAGATACATCTGTTGATTGTCAAGTCTACATGACATGCCCTGAAATGAGTTGGTGGCCAGTCTGAGTGAAGAGCCACAGATATCACCGGAGTGACACACAACCACATAGCTGCATAGGAAGGATGTCATCTCATCCACACAGCTGACTGCAAGGCACATGCACACGTCACAAGGAATGTCAAATGTACATATCAAACACATTGCGATGAAGGGGTACACGTGACAAGAGAAAGACACAGACATTGAGACAACGCAGACATGTATGACTGGGAAAATATGATGTCCGATGCACACAGATCCTATAGCGGTGGGAATCCACATGTGGCATGGTGTGCGCAGATGTGTCCCATGCCCATCTCCACACAGACCCATGTTGGATGCACCAACAGCAGATGCAGTTGACGGAACACTGACATCAAGCTCATGGGAACACATGACACACACCTGACATAGTCACAAAGGGGCACGCAGATCGTGACATGTCAATTGATTGAGTGTCCCTGTCCCTGGCATCAGACAGGTGCGGGTGGTGATGACTGTGCCATCCCACTGCTGCTGTGCATGACACAGTTGGACTACAGACACACATGTGGCAAGTGTCAAGGTGATGTGTGCCACATAGTGCCCCATCACACATGACATGTGTACACAGGTCATCACACATCAATTGTGCAACTAGATGAGATGACCTGTGCAATATCACTGGCTGCCACACCTAGGGCCTGCACATAACAGTATGCAATGACAAGTACTTGATGGACATCCTTGTGTGACTCGTAGCCCTCCATTCCTGGCATGTGTGCGCCTGTATTACCATTGTAAGCGTGTGAAATGCGTACCCGTAGGTGTCTAACGCACTGTACTACTAGTGCGTACCTGTATGTGTGAACTAGTGCATACCCGTAGGTGTCTAATGCACTGTACTACTAGTGCGTACACGTACGTGTGAACTAGTGCGTACCCGTAGGTGTCTAACGCACTGTACTACTAGTGCGTACCCGTACGTTTGAACTAGTGCGTACCCGTAGATGTCTAACGCACTGTACTACTAGTGCGTACCCGTACGTGTGAACTAGTGCATACCCGTAGGTATCTAACGCACTGTAACACTAGTGCATACCCATACGTGTGAACTAGTGCATACCCATAGGTGTCTAACGCACTGTACTATTAGTGCGTACCCGTATGTGTGAACTAGTGCGTACCCGTAGATGTCTAACGCACTGTAACACTAGTGCGTACCCGTACGTGTGAACTAGTGTGTACCCGTAGGTGTCTAACGCACCGTACACCCGCTATCATCGCGTGTGTATGCTTCGTTTCACCATTGTACTTGTGCCGTAGGGGTACGTGTGAAACGCACCGCACACCCGCTATCATCACGTGTGTACGCTTCATTTCACCATTGTACAACGCACCGTACACCCGCTATCATCACGTGTGTACGCTTCATTTCACCATTGTACTTGTGCCGTAGGGGTACGTGTGAAACGCACCGTACCTGTGTGTGGATTTCAAAATTACATAGGGGACACATAAGTGACAAGTATTAGGCCCTAAATGCATGCCTGTTTTCATGGAGACAGAGTTTTCAGTTGAAAAGTGTCGATCATGTGTCCTGGAACAGTCAGTTGGCCACAAAATACAATGTTGCAAAGTGGTTGTTGACTTGACATGATGCTAAGAATTTGAACGATGCGAATGCTGTCATTGGTGTATGTTTAAAGTCACTGGTGTATGTTTAAAGGGATTGGAGTAAACGTAGGATGCGAATGAGTCAGACCAATCACTATGTACTCCTCTATATGAATGCCCCTCAGCAAGACAGATATAAGGCAGCCAGAACCCATGAGAGGGCACTTGCCAGCACAACTTTCCAGTCGACCACACTGCTGCTGTCTCTGCTTCCTCTGGACCATGTCACGTACTGTGGAGAGGGCCCAGCCATTCACCCAGGAGGAGAATGAAGCCTTGCTGGACGTCCTCCTCCCACAGTACACCAAGCTGTGTGGGATACCAGGGGAGCAGGTGAGTGCTGAGTCCACTAACTTTGCCTATGCACCCGTTGTGTGACTGTCAATATTGTGTC
Organism: Triturus cristatus; assembly: GCF_964204655.1. Taxonomy (NCBI): domain Eukaryota; kingdom Metazoa; phylum Chordata; class Amphibia; order Caudata; family Salamandridae; genus Triturus; species Triturus cristatus. The sequence continues at coordinate 515,561,578 of NC_140592.1, read as the reverse complement.
CAGGTGGGACAGACATGCAATGTTGTTTAGAGTGGGTCCCAGGGGGGGACATGCTGATGTCTCTCATGCAGAGCATGATGTAGTTCCTGTGTGCACTCCTCACTTGCATTGTGCTTACTGTGACTTTCACTGCATAGTGCATTACACTTTCAGCCTGGCAAATCCTTGGTGTTTTTTTTCCCTATTGTCCTGAGGTGAGTCAGTGGTCCCCCTGGTGTGACAGGTGACTGTACCTACAGATGAGTTGAGTGGCCCTGTGGTGAGAGTGTCCAAATGATGTGTACGACCTCATGGACAGTGATGTGTGTGAATGTTCCTTGTCATGTGGGTGAGTGTCTATGTGAAGTGTTGCACCACAGCTGCATGGAGGAGGCAACAGATCAACCCATCTTATGTGACAAGTAAGCCGTGCTGTGTGTCTGACTTGCAGAGCTAGCATGACACCTGTGACACCCCACTGGCAAGTGGCACATGTGCAGAGTGAGGGTTGTATCTGCTGTTGTCAATGACAGGCGAGTGATCTGTGCTTGGGTGTGTCTGTCTAGTATGCTGATGGTGCGTCAGTGGAGTGGGACATGTGACTGCTTTGCACATGCTGGCCTTCAGCCTGCTGTTGCATGTGCTGCACAGTGTGTGGCATGAGCAGTGAGTGTGTCGCACCCCTCATGCCAACCTGTTGACTTTCAATGCCATGTAGTGCATTGGGGCTTGCACACAGGCCAATTTCGTATTGTGTATGATGTAATTCCTGTCTGCATCCTATGCCCTGTTCAACATTTCAATGATGTTCAAATGTGTGTCTCTGGGACACGGAGCAGGTGTATTGATGTTGTGTCACTTTGTCATCCTGACAGGTAACTGCCTACGAGAAGGGGGTGATCTGGAAAGACATCGTCAGGGCCGTGAGATCTGAGGGGGAGCGTAGTCGGCAGCTGCCACAGGTCCGCAAGAGGTGGCAGGACATCCGGTGCTGGACCCGGCGGATCGCCCGGGTCCAGCTGGGGCTCGACAGTCCTCGCCCCCACGGCGGCCGCCGACACCTGACCCCCCACATGGAACGTGTTCTGGCGATGGTATTCCCTGAGCTCGATACGCAGTTACAGGAGAGACTGCAGCAAGGAGGGGGTAGGTACATGGCTGTTTGTCGTGTTATGTGTAGCCAGGTTTTGGATGTGCTCTGTAGCCTGGATACACTCCCAGAGTTAATATGTGCAGTGCATTTTCTGTTCCCCAATGTCACCTGGTGCTCTTTTTCATCCGTTCCCCTCCTTGACATGTGTGCCCTGGTCTGTGTGTGATCACATTTGCACATGGTCATCTAGGGTGCCAGTAAATCGAATTGCACATTGCTTTCGGCATCATGTGGGAGGGTGGTCTGTGACTTGTGTTGGTACCTTGCCTGTGCCATGACCTGTTCACTATGTTGGGGGTCCATATTTGTTGGCACTGATGATGATTCTCAACATAGGAGTGTGAGCTTTCAACTGAACACCCTTGCAGCATGTATGACCAATGTTGTGGCCTCAGACATGATGTGCATGAGTGGGAGATATGCATATTGCAATGACGGTTGAACATGGTACAGTCAGCTCATTCCAGGACCACGGAGCAGTGTGCCCACTACAGTCCCCTGAGACACCCTGGCCTCCTAATCATGTGTGTCATCCAATACTGTGCACATTCTCTGTGTGTTCAGCATAGGTCTGCCTCTGTGGCATTGTTCCCTGGCCTAGTTAGTATTTTGCAAATGTGGGCTACATGTGTCCACTGGACAGGGATGCACCATTTTGCTTGTGCATACTCACACTGGGCAGTGCCTGTGTGGCTATTCACAACAATCTGTTGATGGTTGTTTGTCACAATATGTGTTGCCAGTCCCACGAGGTGATGTTGTGTAAATGAAGATATTTTTCCAGCACAGTTATTGTAACCCTGAATAAGAGGTGTCACTTCTTGATCTGTATCAATCACATTGACTCAGGCATGGGGTGGGGTGTGCGGGAGAGGCATACATGTGCAACCCTGATTTTTCATTGCCAGGTCTGACTTGTGTGTGAGACTTGGCTGTACAAAGAATCACCGTGCAGTGCCCCTGTGATGCTGGCCAGTGCTTAATTTACCTGCTTTGCAGCCTGTGTCAGTTTTTTAAAAACATGATTCCTGCTCATACATTTTTAGCACCTGTGTGTGGTTCAGATGCAACGCTATTTGGACTTTGTATGCTGACATCTGTGTGTACATTCTGGCTTGCCATGAGGGTGTCCCCACAGTACAGCTAGGCTTTTTTTCTACCCAATTGCAGGCCCATTAGCTTATGCATTTTCCTGGGAGTGGACATGTGTGCCACTCAAGATGACAGGTAGTAGGTCATATGTGTGGCCAACTGTGTAATCAGGTGACGGATGGCCATGTGACAACTGACATAATTCAAGTTGTTACTCTTAAAAAATTGTACCTTGGCACTCACAGCACTTGTCAACAGTTCTTCATGTTTTAAAAGTGGAAATTTGATGATTTGTGTTAAGAACACTGATGTGCCTGCATGAAAAAAGTCGCCCAAGGAAGTGCACATCAAACGACATTTCCACTTTCATGGAACACACTGGCACATTTTCTAAGAACCCACTGTTAGAATTAAATGGTGTTGCAGATTCTCCATATACATGTTCCCACAGTGCTCTTGATTTTGTGAGACTCCTTTGTTGTTGGTGATACAAACTGACGAGTCTCAAGACATCAAGACCTCCGTGGGCCCATGTATATGTACTTTCTGCAACACCATTAATTTCTAACAGTGGCTTCTTAGAAAAGGTGCCAGCTTCTTCAATGACAGTGGAAATGTACTTTTGTGTGCACTGCCTTGTGCGACATATTTCATGCAGGCACATGAGTGTTCTTTTCACGAAATGGCGAATTGGCACATTCAAAACATGTAGACTGTGTAAAGTATTGTGAGTCACAAGGTAGCAACATTTTTTCGTTTTGTGTTCCAAAGTACTTACAGGTCTCTGAGTGTGGTGACACCTTGCGTATTGAGGTGTATCAGTTTACATTGTGTGCACCACTACTGTTTCTTACAGGTTAAACAAGAGGTGGCATGACTTCATTGTATTGTTGTGCTCACCGGTTCACAGACACTAGCTTCTCAGTGTATTTCTCATTCAAGTTGTGGCCTTTTGTGTTCTTTTTTTCTGGTGTCCAAGTGGCATAGTGTGTCTACCAACTGAGCAGTACAGGGCTTACATATGTGCGGAGTTATCTAGCTGTTACTCATGATGCATTGCCTGATATGCACTGTGACCAATTGTTCTTGTGCTCATGTGTCAGATGTATACAGGTGACTGATGCATTTCGGTTTTTTCTCCTTGACCACAGCATCATCATCCTCAACCGAGGGAGAAACATGCATGGACCTGGAGGAGGGACCCAGCAACAGTGCAACCAGTGCTGTGGAGTCAGAAGGAGCCAGTGGCATGGAGGGCGAGGGGAGTCAGTCGGAGGACCTGTCTGGAGGCGAGAGCAGCTATGATGCCGACGGGTCCGAGGCTGACCTCCCTGAGGAGGCGGAGGCTGCAACACCAACTGGCAGCATCCCCACATCTGTCCCCGCCTCCTCCATTACCATCTCCGCCCTCCCAGTTGCTCCTGTCCCTTCTGTCCGTGCAGAGTCCCACCATGTCTCCTTCGGCCCAGGCACCGCACCCCCTGCCCCGGTCACCCCTGCTGCCCTCAGTGAAGAGTCTGTGGACATACTGCGGCAGTTGCAGGTTGGGCAGGCATCGGTGCTGACTGTCATCCATGGACACACTAAACTGCTCACACAGATGGTGTCATTCATGGAGGGCATGTCAGCAACGATGTCTGACCAACGCAGGTTTCTGCGGTCCATGGACTCTTCCCTGACGGCAGCAGTTTCTCTCCTGCAGCGCTCCGTCCCCCCCTACCCCAGACCCATCCACACTGCCCTCTCCCATGCCTGCCCAACACACACCCAGCCAGTCACGGGCACGCACCCCACCAGACACATCCAGCACACCCTCAAGTAAGGCACAGCGCACATCTCCTGTCACGCACACTCAGGGGGATGTAGGCACACCCACAGGGGCTGGGGGCAGACGACATACACGCAGCCACAGTCACAGTCCGCAGTCCTCACAACCCTGGCCCTCCAAAACCACTCCACTTAGCTCCCCTGCCAAACTCTCACCTAAGGAGTCCTATATGGATGAGCTGGGCCTCGCCCCACTGAGCCACCACCACACAAGCGGGCGAGGAAGTCCCAGGGCACGGGAGTTGAGTCGCCCACCATGTCCACACCCTCCCCCAAGAGCGCTGCACCCCATCCCTCGCCCACCACACCCTCCGTTGGCCCTGGGGTATCTTCAGGTGCAGGGGTTAGGATGGAGGCCCTAGCAGCAGTGTGCAGCGCCGTGCTCCCCTCCACCTTTGGTGCTGCCCCACCCCCTGTGGTGGAGACGTCCACCCCTGCACCCACCACACCTACCCCTCCCCCTCATGTCCCTGCGGTGCCTGGTCCTGCCACAGATGATGCCCCCCGGTCGACGAACCTTGAGGTTCCTTAGTGCAGGCAAGGTAGGGGTGGACGCGATCCCCTACGTCCACCCTTGGACTTGAGAAATGGACTGGCCATTGGCCTTTGTACATAGTATCTTAAATGTATTTATTGTTGGTGCTGAATAAAGCCTTTTCTTTTACTTTCAACACTATTGCATTTCAGGTACTTGATGTTGGTGATGAGGCTCCGGGAGTTGGTGTTCTGGTAATGTATAAGAGTTCAGAGAAATGTTTTTGTATGATGGTCATGAGGTGGACCCAGGAGTGTTCCTTCCTCTGTGGCACCTGACATCTTCCCTGCAAACAGTTGCACAATTGTTGTGCTGACCTGTGTTCACATTTCCTTTGTTGGTGACGGATCCCTTCAACAATGGCCATGCCTGCTCACCGATGTGTCCTGCTGAATCGTCTGTGCCATCCTTGCTAGTCACTGTACTTGTGTTTTGGTTATGTAGGAATGCCTTCAGGGACAAATTGGCCCTTTTCAGCACTATGCATGTGTGTAATCACGGCCTACCACACAAATGGTACTTGTTATGTAGGGTATTTGGGAACCTGACTCACAATTGTGGGCATTGTATCTGGTGGAATTGAACCCTATTCCTTCCAGGAGAGACAACATCTTGGTGGCTGGACCAGCACCTGTACATTCCTAACGCTCCTGGGATGTGCGTGACAGTATGTGTTCACTTTGGCTATCTTAGTTTTGTATACAGTTACATGACAATACAGTCTGTTGACATGAAATCAGGGTGTGTATTGTGCTGCATCCGTCATGGGTGCATATGCATGTGTTATATGTCCTCACACCAACATGTGGTGTGTCATGCAGTGGGTGACAGACATCCATCGTCCTGGGAGTGGGACCCTGCTGTCAGTGATGTGTTGTAATAGCACTAAAATCATAGTCCAAAGTTAGGGATGCGTCCATACCACCATGCAGGTGTGGTCATCTGATGATGATGTACACCCCCATATCTCTGTCCACTGCTGGGAGTCCTCTGCACCCACCCCTCATAGGTCTGGACACTGCTGGTAGTCATATGCACCCACCCCTCATATCTCTGTCCACAGCTTTTTTACGAAACGTACGGAAATAGGCTTTCTATACGAATCGTACTTCCTAGGTTGTACGGAAAGTTTCCCGGGTATGAGTCGTACGGGATATACACTCCGTACAACGATTCGTACAGCCTTTTTACAGGATCGGAATCGGCCCCAAAGTGAGCAATTGTCGAGTTCCATGTTCTAAGTTCCAGAATAGATATTTCTCAGAAATTTTCAGTGAGTTCGTCCTGGTTATTATCTTTAATCTCTCTTTAGAATTACAAAATGTAATATCTCTATTATAGCTAATCTTGCCACTTAAGGTTTTTAAAAAGGATTTAAGTTCTAATGGCGGGAGGGTAATCACTGATTCTTCTTGTATACAAAAAAGTTTCAGTGCCAATGAGAAATCACGATAGAAGGAGTATTTCCCTGCCGTACCGCCGAAGATTTCTTGACACATGAAACCTCTTAATGAATCAGCCTCTCTATTTTTTAACTGATATCCCAAACGTAAAACCCTTGATAAACCTTGGATATAGGAGCTTATCAAGCCAAATTCCAATCTAATAGCAGCTGATGGAACTAAAGTGTTAAAATTCCATAGTTTACGTAAAATCTGACCTTCAATCCTATCTAAAAAACTCCAGTCCTTAACAGGGGTTGATTCAATAGCATAAAGCAGGATTGGAGGGATTTTTGCTTTAAAGTCCATCAGCAGATGTAAAAAATGCCTTCTGCCCATAGCACTATAGAAAATGCGCAAACCATTAGCGTGAGATGCAGCTTTACAGGAACTATGTTCAATATGAAGTTTTTTCTTCGTACTGCCCGCTATTAGTTTCCCTAAGTAAAGTATGAATCTACCACCTCCAGCTTTTCAGGACCAATTTGCCATTAAAATTATTTGATTTTCTACTTTTGTTACATTTCATGATTAAGATTTTACTTTTTAATACGTTTATCTTCAAGAAATTAGCCACCGTGTAATTCTGTAATGATATCAGCTTTTTATTCAGCCCAATAGGGGTTAGGTCCATCACTACTATATCGTCTGCATATAGGAGACATGCAAAAGGGCTGCTACTTATCTTTGGTGCATCTCCCTCTAACTGAGAGAAGCAATCGGGTAAATCTGCTATATATAAGGAGAATAGCAGTGGTGCTAATAAGCAACCTTGTTTCAAGCCATTTTCTGTGGGGATCACAGCTGATAATCCTTGATTTCCTCCCATTAATACTTGGCACCAAGTTTGAGAATGTAATGCGATAATTAAGGATAGCAGGGGAGAAGGAGTCCCATTTTTTGCAATTTTCTCCATAGTAATGGTCGATCTACCTTATCGAAGGCCGTTGAAAAATCTATGAAGGCCATGTATACGTTTGACCTACGAGAAATCGTGTATTTCTCCTCGATTAGTTTCAACATGGAGACATTATCCAGGGTGGAATGATTTTTTCTAAAGGGAGGACCTTCTTCTCCATCACCCATTCCGTGAGGTGATCGAGAATACTACATGCAAATATTTTCCCCGCCGCATCTAATAAGGCTATTTGCAGGTAATTACCCAGATGTGTTCTAGGGCCCTTTTTGTAGAGAGGGAAAAAATTAAACAGTGGAGCTAGATAAGTGGCCCACCGAAGTGGCTCCTTTTTAATTACCGTCATGGGGATTTCATCAGGACCCACTGCGCCTGAGGAACTCATTTTTTTAATAGATCCAGCCACGTAACCAATTGAGTGTACATAGTTGAATACAGGGGTTTTAAACTGATCGGGTGCAGCGGTGACAGAACTGGTGGAATTAAAATGAGCAGAGTAGAGTTCTACCAGCTGAATTTTCCATTCCTCTTCTTTAATGGGGATGGGGAGAGATTTCACTCTTGTGCCACAGCAGTCAGCGATTATTTCCCAATACCTTTTGGAATAATTTTTTGAGGCCGCCTCTTTTAACTGCACCCATACGCCATCTTCCTTTATTTGTTTTAGAGAGCCTTTTTTTCCTCTGTCTTTTCCTCTTTAATAGGTTTATTAAATTACTTTGTTTGAATGACAAATTCAGGAACTGGGCTAATTTATTTATTTCCCTATTTATAGTAAGCATTGGAATAAAATGTGAGCTCCGTTTAGCTTGAGCATGTGATGATTTACATGATGTAGCCAGAGAACCTACATTATGGGAAAACGCTTAGAATAAATCAGATTGGGGAGAATCACACTCAGCCATTATTAAGTGCTGCTGATCTCTTATCAGAGCCGTTAAGGTTGCTTTTAATTTAGCGGTCGCTTGAGTATTCCAATGAATTCTACCATTTGTTGCATTAAACCCTACTGTACTGCCTTTAAAGTGCCAGGGGCCTACCTTAGCACAAGTGAATTCAAATTTGGAACAGATCAACATATGGTCGCTAAAAACCTTTCCCAGAACTTCCATGCTTATGAGTTTACAAAAGAAATCTGCAGAAACAATCAGATAATCTATGATAGATCTCCCAGTTGGCGCCTTATGAGTATAATTTGATGGAATATCCTTTTCTCACCTCCCATTAGCAATTATGAGATCTAAGCTTCTCAGACCTTCGAGTAATGAGGCTCCCCTTGCCGCGCAGCTCCACCTGACTGCGCCGGCCCCCTGTGCCTGTTGCTGCTGATTGCTCGTGTGTTCGAGGCCCCCCTGGTGTCTTCATCTCTGGTACCCACTCTTGACTGTGTGGTATAACTGTTCCTGTATTATTGTCTGCCTTGCCACTGTATTGTTTTTTTGTACTTTTTCCTGCCCTTCTCCTCTGACCCGCTTTTACGCCGTCCCTTCTCCCACCGCTGCCTCCCCTGCAGCTCCGCCCCCTTGCCTTCTGTTCCCTCGCCTTTCCTGCCGCTGCCTCCCCTGCGGCCCTGCCCCCCGCTCCCATTCGCTGCCCCAACCCTCCTCACAGCCGCACCTCCCTCCCACCTCTCCACGCGCATAGCGGGCGCGATGCTGGCACGCCGGAGGCGTGCCAGAGGCAAGCCGTGTGCGCCCATCCGCGCCTGGACCGCGCCCAGCACCAGAACCCCTGGCCCCCGCAAACGCCATGACGCCAGACTCCGATACGACGCCAGCACCCTCCACGCACTCAACGCAGGCCGAGACGGCAGCTGCTTCCAGGCCGCCCCGAAACGCACCCACGGACCCTTCTCCTGCCGCACCTGCAGCTTCATCTGAAACAGAGCCACCAAACCACCAAGGACCGGACCCAACCACCTCCGCTGCATACTCCTTAACACACGCTCTGCATGCAAACACGCCGTCGGGACCTGCTCGACACCTCCACCCCAGACGTTGCCTTCCTGACCGAGACCTGGTGGAACGACTCCTCGGCCCCCGACATCGCCATCCCGGACGGCTACAAGATCGCCCGCAGAGACTGCACCAACGGAACCGGAGGACGAATAGCCATCGTCCACAAGTCCAGCCTCAAGGTCTCCACCGACTCAGACGACACCCTCAGCACCGCCGAACACCTGCACTTCCGAATCTACACTGACCCCAACACCGCCCTCAGAGGAACACTAGTCTACAGACCCCCAGGACCCCGACCACGATTCAGCGACTCCATCGCCGACCTCGTCAGCACCCACACACTCACCTCCACGGACTACATCCTCCTTGGGGACCTGAACTTCCACCTCCAGAACAACAACGACGCCAACTCCACCACCCTGATCGACAACCTCGCCAACCTCGGCCTCCGGCAACTGGTCACTACTCCCACCCACACTGCTGGCCAAACGCTTGACCCCATCTTCTCCACAAGCACCCACGTCTCCCTCTACCGCACCACCGAACTCCACTGGACGGATCACCGCTGCATCCATTTCACCTACAAGAAGCCCCCCACGCACCACCACACCCAACAGCTGCCCCGACGATGCTGGAGCAAAATCACAGAAGACCAGCTAACCACCACCCTCGCCCAGAACCCACCCACCGAACCCACCAACCTGGACGCCGCCGCCCGCAACCTCAGACAGTGGATCAACGACTGCACCAACACCCTCGCCCCGCTCAAGAAACCCTCCAACAGCCACTCCAGCAAGAAAGCCACCTGGTTTACCGAAGAACTCCAGACTTCCAAACGAGCCTGCCGGAAAATGGAGATGAAATGGCTCCACGAACGAACACCGGACAGCCACGTAGCCCACAAGGACGCCACCCGCAGACATCACCAGCTCATCAGATTAGCCAAGAGATCCTCCTTCAAAACCCGCCTGGACAACAACGCACACGACAGAAAAGAGCTCTTCAGCATCGTGAAGGAACTCTCCAACCCCAGCGCCAACGACATCCCACCCTCACAAGAACTGTGCGACTCGCTGGCCACCTTCTTCCACTGCAAGATCACTGACATCCACGACAGCTTCAACACCACCACGACCACCCCGACATCGTCAGACCCCACCCCCCCTACAAACACCACCCTCATCAACCGCCTGACCACCTGGACCAACGTCAACAACGACGAAACACGCAAGACCATGAACTCCATCCACTCAGGATCACCGTCAGACCCCTGCCCGCACCACATATTCAATAAAGCAGACGCAGCCATCGCACCCCAACTAAGGAAAGTAATCAACATCTCCTTCGAAGCAGCCACTTTCCCAGAAAGCTGGAAGCACGCCAAAATCAACGCCCTTCTCAAGAAGCCTAAGGCGGACCTCAAAAACTTCTGGCCCATCTCCCTGCTCCAGTTCCCGGCGAAGGTCATCGAAAAAATCGTCAACACGCAACTGACACGCTACCTCGAGGACAACGTCATTCTAGACCCATCCCAGTCCGGTTTCCGAAAAACCACAGCACTGAGACAGCCCTCATCGCTGCCACAGACGACATCAGGATCCAACTAGACAATGGCGAAACATCAGCTTTCATCCTCCTGGACCTGTCAGCCGCCTTCGATACGGTCTGCCACCGCACACTAAAGACACGCCTCCAAGAAGCCGGAATCCAAGAGAAGGCTCTGGACTGGACCACATCCTTCCTCTCTGAAGCCACCGACATTATCCCTCAGCCCGACGCTGTTCAACATCTACATGGCCCCCCTCGCTCACGTCGCCCGCCAGCATGACCTCAACATCATCTCCTACGCCGATGACACCCAGCTCATCCTCTCCCTCACCAAGGACCCGCACACCGCCAAAACCAACCTCCACGAGGGAATGAAGGCCGTCGCCGAATGGATGAGAGGCAGCCGACTGAAGCTGAACTCGGACAAAACGGAGGTCCTCATCCTCGGATCCACCCCCTCAGCCGGGACGACTCCTGGTGGCCGACCACGCTGGGAACAGCACCGACACCCACCGACCACGCACGCAACCTAGGAATCATCCTCGACTCCTCCCTCTCCATGTCGAAACAGGTCAACGCCGTCTTCTCCTCCTCCTGCTACAACACCCTCCGCATGCTCCGCAGGATCTACAAGTGGATCCCCACTGAGACAAGAAGAACAGTGACACAGGCCCTCGTCAGCAGCAGGTTGGACTACGGCAACGCACTCTACGCAGGAATCCCGGCCAAACACCTGCGACGACTGCAACACATTCAAAACGCCTCCGCCCGACTGATCCTCAACGTCCTCCGCTGTAACCACATCACCCCCCACCTGAGAGAACTTCACTGGCTCCCCGTCGACAAGAGGATCACCTTCAAGTTGCTCACCCACGCTCACAAAGCACTCCACAACACCGGACCAGCCTACCTCAACAGCAGACTTAGCTTCTACACCCCCACCCACCAGCTCCGCCCACCTCTCCCTCGCCACTGTCCCCCGCATCCAACGAACGACCTCCGGTGGCAGATCCTTCTCCTTCCTCGCCGCCAAAACTTGGAACACCCTCCCTACCCAACTACGACAGACTCAAGACCTGCTCACCTTCAGAAGACTCCTCAAGACCTGGCTCTTCGAGCAGTAGCAGCACCCCCCTCCCCCCCCCCCTCCCCAGCGCCTTGAGACCCTCACGGGTATATAGCGCGCTTTATAAGTACTATGATTGATTGATTGATACTCTTTTGTCTATCCTGCTTTTATTCGGAAATTGGGCATTGGGGATGTTTAGGGCTTTGTTTTTTGTGGTGTTAGAGAATACCCTTATACTATGAGAAGAGACTTTAGAGTTCAAATCTCCAACTAACATTAGGAACCTGCAGTCTTCACTTTCCAAGGTAGAGGAGATAAAAACAAATAGGTCATTTAATAGGCAAGAGTAAGATGCATCGGGAGGTAAATATGCATTTACGACCAACAGGGAATTCAAATGATCCTGGGCATCCTTGAGATCCAGCTTAATCGCCTGAATTAAGTTAGAGGCATGAAAAAATTATTTATATGACCAACTAAGACTTGTACTTAGCATAATAGCAATACCTCCTTTAGCATGACCTCTATTCACAGGGAGGGCAGGCCGGCTCAGCAATATATAATCCTCAGTGGACCAGTCCTTTGTGATCCATGTCTCTTGTAGACATATTATATCAGCACTCTCCTCTTTCAAGAATAAGAGTTTGTTTTTGTTAGTGCTTAAACAGGCTGCGTTCCAAGACATCACATTAATATTGTTGCTAGGATGACTTCCCATATTTCAAGCCTAAGGATCTATTTGTATTTAGAGCGCCTGCTATCCAACTCCATTTCTTATCTTCCTCATCTGCAGAAAGTACATACTGGGTATTTTTCTCTGTGAGAAGCGAGACCCTCCTGCCTTTTTTACCAAGGAAGACCTGCAATATACTTTCTCTCTCCGAGAAGGGTTTGCCGCTTGTGATGATTTCTAGATCGGTGTTAGACTGCTTATTTTCAACCACTTTTCTATGGCTAGCCGCTCTTCGGCTATTAGAACGTCAATGCCACAACAACGTAATTTATCACTGTGTGACATTATCAGATGGGAGATAGCTTTGGATGCAAACGTTACTCTTGCTCCCCTAAGATTATTATATTTTTGAACCTCAACCAGATCGATGTCATTGCTTTCGATCATTTTAAGGCCTGGGAATTCAGCAAAGCAACCCAACAGAAAGGTCCTATTCATAAATGATTCATGGTAAAAAATAAACGAAAAATTCAGGGTGAAAGGGGCAAACGGTGAGTGATTGACTAGGCGGGTTACCTCAGGAATATTTTCAGTAGGATTATAAATAACATTATTACCTAAGGAGGAAGCAAAAAAAGAAGCATTAGGGTTCAAGATACGCGGAGCAGTAGTGGGAACGCTTATAGCTAATACAAATGCATCTTGGGAGGATTGAATTGAGGCACTAGGGTTAAAAAACAGAACAAGGTCCCGATAGATTGAATTCTGCTTGACCATGTTCCTTCTTCAAAACGTTTGCTTCGGGGATTGGTGGTATATTGTGGATTAGGTTAGGGTCGAAGCGTATCCATTTTATCATTTTTAGGTCTCGCCTGACCCAGCGCATGCGCTGGTCTGGCGAGACTTATTGAGAGGGCTCCAAAAAGTGCTACCAGGCCAGCCTAGAGCTACAGTGCATGTGCGCGGGTTAGGACCTTATAAGTATTTAGTTATGCAACTGTTGCATGGCTAAACACTTATAAGGTCCCAAAGGCGAGACCTATTGGCTATGCCAATGCTTGTTTTATTTATCCTTCGACGTTTTTCCTTCTTCTTCTTCTTACAGACGCTGTTACTTTTATTCTTAATATCCTTTTCATTAGTGGGTAAGCAACCAACTTTTAGTCGATCCTCTATAGGATGCTCAGGAGATTTTACACCTGTTTTTAGGAAGATGGCGAAAACCTTTCGAATTGTACTTGAATTTGTATTTTCCTTCTTAGTTTGCAGGTGGAACGTAGATATCGCCACTGTAGCTAAAGTCTCGGGATCGAAGAGCTGCTATAGAGCGCAGTAGTGTAATTTGTCAAGTATATCTTCATTTTCTTTCAATTTAATTTTGTTTTTCCTACTAGAAAAAGGCTTACCAGCCTTAATGCCAAAGTCCCGCCCTTTAGTGTGGGGAAGAGAGCCTGTTTGAGTAGGATAGAGCTGATTGGGGTTATCCTCCAAAAATAGAGGAGGAGAGGACCCCTTCCCTGGATTAGGCTTACGGGAAGGAAGTAGGCTGGCTTTACCAGGCGATAGTCTTTGCTCAGAGGCTATGAACTTTGTCAGGGCCAAAAGAGAATCCAGAATAAAGTCGGAGTTATTTACTGATTTCTTCATTAAGGCTAAGATAGAAGACAGCACTCTATCCAGGCAAAGTAATGATTCTGACATCAGCATTTTTGACTCTGGATTATTAATTAAGGGGAGAAAATTCGGGGACAGATCAGAAGTAGATGAGCCGCGTGAGTCTAATTTGCTTGTTCCGCTGGGTGTACTACTGAACAGTTGCATTTTAACAGGACATTCCTTGGAGGAGAGTGAAGTATTAATGAATTTGTATCCAGGACGACTCTAGATTAGGTGCGATACCCCTTCGAGTTCGGATACTCCATTTGCGAGGGAGTGGATGGTTAAGTTTGCCAGCAAAGAGTCAGCCACCCTAGATTCCTAGTGTTGGGGATCTCTAGACCAAGTTCCCCCAATTTTGGGAGGTAATTTAAAGGGTACTATTTGCAATGATTTTTCAGGGACTACTTTAGCCTCTACATGAGCTTTTCGAGTAGACTCCAACATCCCTGCTGAATTAAGGCTTATTTCTTTTTTTGGAAAGAAGGATGGGATGGTATTGAAACTTTTCAAGATGTTTATTTGTAGTGAGTTGTTCCCTAAAGGATTAGCTCTAGTTTTTTTGCATGCTCTTGTATACATCAATCTGTCAGAGCGCAATTTCTTTGCGGTCATATCTTAGCTCTCATGCAGAAAAACCCCTTGCCGGGCCAGCCAGCACACACAGAGAGGTATAGCTCCAATGTGCCATTGCGCCGGTGTGCCGCTCATGCAACACCGAGCACCGAGCTTCCACACTCCAACGTACAGCTTCGCTCCCAGTCTCACGGGCTCGGACAGGAATAGAACATTAGTGCTGGCAATCATAGGCTATGGGCTGTAAGATGCTGGCAATCATAGGCTATGGGCTGTAAGACAGCATAGTCAAAACTGGACTAGGTCCGTGTCAGTGGCAATGGAAATTGAAATACAGCTGGGAAAATGGTGGATGTTAAGTTCTATGGTAAGATGGTGAAAGGCTGAAGCAGGGATGAGGACTTGGAGAGGGGGGTTCCCAAAGCTCACAAGGCTGTGTTACAGACCGCCTCCGCAAGACTCCAAGGGCGCTGACGGGCAGCCACGCTTGTCTCCAATAATCACTACAGGCACTGCAGGCACCCTCTGTCTCCGGCAAACCTTCAACAGGTCTTTCTCTCTTCAGGCTGGACGGCTGAGGACAGATTTGCGGTTGTGGTTTTAACGGGGTCTTGGCGAGGCTGTGGTAGGGTTACGCAGGATCCCTGGCAGGGTCTTGGTGGCTTAGCGGCTTGAAGCAGAGGAGAACAGAGCCGAGCCGCAAGAAGGGGGGTGGGGTGGCAAGCTCTGCAGGTCCTCCTCGATTACACCTATGCCCTGCGCCTGCCCGGGCACGTCCTCCCCCCTCCACCTCTCTATCCACCTCACCGCTCAGCTTCTGTCCCGCCGTTCGCCTTCGCTGCCACTCCGCTCTGCAGGTCCCCGTTACGCCGTCAGACTGCACTCTCGGAAATTGAAAATCACGATGGGCCATTTCAGCCTTGCTTCGCCTAGAATGGCAAGCCGCCCACCACACGCTGGCCTTCGTCACCCTCAGGGACCGGCGCTGGCTCAGCAGGGAGTCTGCACTCTCACCGACCGTCGGCCGGCCCGGTAGCAGTCTTAGCGGGCAGTCTCGGCGGGCGGGCGGGCTGCGGCTCACAGGGTACGCCGCGCAGCACAGCACGAGCAGGCTCTGTCTCCACAGGTGCGTAGAGCGTGGTGCATCAGCAGTTCGTCAGCAGTCCAACAACTAACTTTTATTCATCTTCTGGCTTTGTTTCTTATGATGAACTTTAAACAAAAGAGTAATCTCACCTACAGTGAATTTTTTTAATTTCTTCAAATAAGGAATTTTTTTACTGAAAAAGGGGGAGGGCTAAGGAGGATGGTTAAAAATGAACATATAAAGAAATTAACAAATGTAAATCCCCCCCATATAGGCATTATATACCACTATTTGAATAACTTAATGAAGGATGATATGGAGAAATATTCTGAAAAGTGGAAAACTAAGCTGGATATTCCTGACAGAGTGTTTCAGCAAGCCTTTTTAGAGGCGCTGGGTGTTCTGATGCCAGACAAACTACAGGTCCAGTTCTATAAAACTTGTTTCTTTTTATATTATACACTATATCAAGGTGGGGTGAAGGGAAGGGGACACAATGCCCACGCTGTGCCTTTTACAGGGCAGATATAGAACATATGTTTGCAAGCTGCAATTCTCTTTCTCTGGTAATGGACCAATTTGATGAGTTTTTAAGAAACAAGCTGCTTTTGAAAATAGTTGTGACCCCTGCCTTAATCTTACTGGGAATACAAGAGAATGGTAGTACTGAGGATGGAGGGGATTTGTTCAGTATTGCAATGGCTATATTCAGGTTATGCATTTCCTCAGCATGGCTAGATCCAGACCCCCCTCTTCTTCTCAGCAATGGCTGGCCCAACTGTTAGCAGCATATAGTTTGGAAAAATCCATATATGCTCGAAAGCACCTTAGGGCAAG
Source organism: Triturus cristatus (assembly GCF_964204655.1). Classification (NCBI taxonomy): domain Eukaryota; kingdom Metazoa; phylum Chordata; class Amphibia; order Caudata; family Salamandridae; genus Triturus; species Triturus cristatus. The sequence continues at coordinate 515,545,230 of NC_140592.1, read as the reverse complement.
GAAAAAAGGTTGAAAAATGTTAATGCACTTTACTATTTGGGTAGAGCTAAATAATGTATAAATTACACATGCACTTTATAGAGCTGGTTGAGCTGATTAAGTTATTATCTAATTAATTAGCTGTAGAAGCTGATGTTAATTTATTGAAAAGTGTATGTATTTATTCCTCTTTTAGACCTGTTTTTAAATGTATAATTGAAATGATTGCCAATGGAGCCCTGTTTTTTTTCATGAATGTAATATCACTGTGTGGGGTAGGGTGGGGGGTGGGTTAGGTTTTCGGAAGAAAACTGGACATAAAAGCTTTAATAAAGATATTTAAAAAAAAAACTGCATTAATACGTATATCATGAATTTCCTAAATTGTATGTTAAAGAAATAATCATCATTTTAAAACCACACAGTCAGTCAGTCAGTCAAGTACTTTTATTCGATTAATAAAAATCAAAAAAAGACATTACAAACAGATAATCACATAAAATACAGGGCAAAAAGTTCATCAGTTACAATAATAATGACATTGTCAAGATTAAAAAGGATTGAAGTGAACATATTTCATAAGTTCATTTCAAAGTTAAAAGAGAAATAAATAAAATACAATAATGTAAATTCACTAAAAAATCTAACAGGAATTGAAACATCATAAATAGGAACCACTAACCCTTCATACCAAATCTATCATATTGGGTCTTGGCCGTGCACTGACACGCTTCTTGTTTATGCGGACAGCCGCAACTAAAAAACTTGCTACATAAAAAGCAATAGTGATGCTAGGTAAAAGTTGCAGGAACAAGAGAGCTGGCCGTACTTGTAAAAAACCAGCCCCTTTAAGAACAGGTAACAGGTATTTTTCCCTAATCTGTACATAGTGCTCGCAGAACATAATAAAATGTAATGTGTCCTGAGTAGAAAAATTATCACAATCACATGGGGTGGCATTTTCAGGGGTAGCCCATGTGGGATAAAAACCAAGCACAAAATGTATCAAATTTAAGCGGAATTTGATTAGGAGAGACCTGTGAAATGGACTGGTTACAAAGGTCAGGTAGGGTTCAAGGCCAGGAACAGTTATAAGCGCATAGTTCTTTCTAACTAATGGCTTTTTTAGTTCCAGGTCCTCCCTCTCAGCCGTAAGTCGAATAACAAGAGCGGTCTTAATCCCCATAACATCCTTCTTGTTAATACAATCAGGGGAATTAAATAACTCTGGTCTGCCCGCTATTGCCAGCATCTTTTTAACATATGCCAGCCAGGGGATTCTATGGGCTCTGTCCAAGGCAAGACAATCCTTAAGAATCAAGTGGGTTAAAGAAATTTCCTGGTTAAGCCAGGTTTTTAACCAACAAATGACGGGTGCCACTTTAATTAGGTCTGCAACATGCCCCACACCCAACTCTGAATGTATTGTAAAAGTGGGTGTGGACTGAGGGACGGACAGCAAAGTTCTTAAAAACATGTTCTCCACCCTCTGAATAATATCGGTGTTAGTGTAGCCCCAAATGGCAGAACCATAGGCGGCTATGGCCAAAGATTTGGCTTTATAAACTTTCAAAATAGCCTCCAAGGGGCGAGCTCCCAACCGTTTGGCAAATCCAAGTATTGCTGCGGCCGATCTTGCCACAGAATTGCCTTTTTGTTTATGTTGCGGACCCCATGTTCCTTTTTCGTCAAAAATAACCCCTAAATAAGTAAAAATGGGGGCCCTTTTTACCTCGTGACCAAGGCAATAAAATGATTTGGATTTCCTTTTCCTACTGGCCTGACCGGTGATCATGACCTGACTTTTGGATGTTAATTTTAAGATCTAGGGATGTCATGAAATCACCAAAGGAGGCCAGTAATCAGCCACCATTTTAGGCTTGGTGACCTGGTGGCTGGGAGCGCTAGTTAAAAAGTTTGTAGGTGTAGGCCTTGATTTGTGGAGAGGGAAGGCGTACCTGACGAGAAGGCAGGCGGCGATTACCGGGTTTTGGAGGCCATCCGTTTGTTGAGCGAGGCGGGGAGGATGAATCTTCTGATCCAGGCCCCGAATTGGACGAAGCGCCCGGCGAGGCGCGCGTCCGCGGAGGTGGCGGCCGCCGTCTCGGCGTGTTTGCCCCCAGGGAGGTCGTTAAGCAGAGCGGTGAGTGGCAGGGGCGGGCGTATGCCAGGAGCGCTGCCCCTGGGTCGGCGGTGTCGGCGGGGGAGGGCGCGGCGGGCATGGAGGCGGTGAGGGGGCGGGGACGAGCTACGCGGCGGGGGAGAGCGTCGGGCGCCTCCTTGCAGAGGCCTAGATCTTACCCGGGCCGCTCCTCAGGCCGGGGAGCGGCTGTCGTCACAGCAACGGCGGGGGCGAGGGGACGCTCTTGGGAGGGCCGGGCCTCGGATCGGGGACTGATGCGGGGAGCGCCGGGGGGGGGCGGAGCAGCAGGAGGGGGTCTCGGGGCAGTGCACGTGTTGGGAGTATTGCCGGCGGATGTATCTCGGGGCGGCACGGGGCGGAGCCGCGCTGCCTCGCTGTCTGGAGAAAGAAGGGGGGGTGGGGGGACAGGGGCCTCGGGACGCGGGGGCGGGCGGGTCGGAGCGGGGAGCAAGGCGGGAGGTGAAGCATAGTCAGACGGCAGCGGGGGGGTCGATCGCGTTTGGGCAAGAGGCGCCCAGGGAAGCGACGGGGAGGGGTGGGGGGGCGCAGTGCGGGCGGAACGGGGAGGGACGAAGGGGCCATGGGGTTGGCGGTGCCCGGCGGAGGTGGGAGGGGCCAGGCAGAAGGAGGTATTGGAGAGGGAGCAGCAGGGGAGGAATCCCAGGTGCTGTTTGAGTCGGAAGGTAGTGAGAGAGACTGGGACGGCCTGGACATATTTGAGTCCTGGGCGGAGGGTTTGGGGGGGCGTCGGGGGATAGAGAAGGTGGCGTAGGGGCGGGGGGGACAGCGCAGGGGTGGGGCGGCGCGGGGAGCGTAGAGGCGGCGGAGGGTAGGGGGGATGGGAGGGGAGCGCGGAAGGGGTTGGGGCGAGCGGACAAGGGGTGGGGGGGCGGGGAGTGGGAGTAGAGCGACGGGGACGACGGAGATGGTGGGGAAGAGGACGTCGGGGATTTGAGCGCGGTGGGAAAGGCGTGGGTCGTGGGGGCGTTGGGGGCCGGTAAGCGGGGATGGGATGGTAGTAGGAAAGGAGGTAGGCCCAGCACACCAGACCATTCCTTTTCTTTTCAGGTAGCGGAGCGACAGCGGGAACATCGCGGGGTGCCGGACTTGGCAGGGCTGGGAGCGGCCCGACGACGCCAAGGAGAAGGGAGGGTGGAGCCTTGGGCGGCGTGCCCGGTACCAGCGAGGGATCCCGGCCCGGCTGGCACAAGTAGGCCCGTGACGGGCTCGCCAGCCCCAACACCCACGGGGTCACAGCGCCCCGGGGGGCATCGACAGAGGAGCACCATAGGGGAGAATGTTGTTTTACCGCGGAAGCAGGTGGCACCACCAGCGGAAAGCGCTGGGGATGCAGGGCAGGAGGAATTGGACTATGAGGAAGACAGTATGGAGGAAGGGGAGTTGCGTGAGGACGGTAGGGACGGGTGGCCGAGTAATGTTGTGGCTAGTTTCTTGCAGGTGTCACGACGCCAGGCGCAGCCCACGGGTCGGACATCAAGGTGGGAAAGCAGCTCGGCCTCCAGGACAGGACACCAGGAGGAGCGACGGACGGAGACACTGGCGCCAGGTAACAAACATTTGCTTGGGCGCCCAGTGATGGTTTCAAGAGGAGTGGGGGGGGCTGGGGAGGAGGGGGGGGTAGGAGAACGGTTGCGCAAGGGTGCGTACGTGGTGGATGTGGCAGTGGGCACGGAAGACACGGAGAAGGGGGAAAGAGGTAAGGCCAATAAGGAGGTGACGGACGAGAAAGTGACAGGTGACTCAAAGGCAGGGGAGACCAAATTGGAGAGTAAGGAATTAAAGATCAAACGGTTACCGTATATGGGGGTAACCAAGCCCTTGGGGGCGCACTTGATGTTGGCAACAAAGGAAAGGATTTGGAAAGGGGAGTATGTGGAGATGCTCAAACTCTTGCACAGGGAGGTCAGGGCGAAGGAGGGCTCTAAGGAGGAGGAATTCGAGCTGGCAAAGAGGCCTAAGGTACCTCTGACAATAGAGAACTGGACAGCGGCTTTTCTTATATATGCCAGTGTGTACTGTGAGACGTTTCCGGAGAGGTCAGTGGACATGTTTAAATACATGGACGTCATTCAGAAAGCGCAGATTACAGGGGGTGGATATGCCTGGGCTCAGTATGATGAGGAATTCCGGGCGTGCATGGCATGGGACACGGAAGCGAAGTGGGGAGAGCTGGACACGGATCTGCGGCAGCATACCATGGGACTTGCCGGGTCGGGGAAGACTATTTTTACGGCCAGCGGGCTACCGCTCGTTTATCAGCCCTTTCGAGGGGGTCCCACCCGAGGGGGGTTGGGGGGAGCCGGCAAGGGGGCGACAGGAGACAAGGAGACTTGCTGGGATTATAACAAAGGACTATGCACGAGGGATTATTGCAAGTTTAGGCACGAATGCTCGGGCTGCGGCAAGCGACATCCGTTGGTCAAGTGTTGGGGGGCCCAAGGCCAGGCGCACACCAGTCAGCAGTGGCAGTCCGGAGCCCCTAAGGCTGGGGCCCAGCAGCAGTCACAGCAGGCGGGAGGGGGGCTAAGGGGCCTGGGCCAAAGGGCTCATACTCCGGTTAGAGTGGAGAAGTTGGTAGGGGCTCTCGGGGGTTATCCGGACAGGGAGGCGGCGAAGCAGCTGCATTTGGGGTTTCTGGACGGATTCAGGTTGGGGTACGAGGGTCCGAGGGTCTGGAGGTGGGCTGACAATTTGAGATCGGCACGGGAACACCCACAGGTGGTACAAGCGAAACTGGACAAGGAGGTGCAGGAAGGCCGCATGGTGGGACCCTTTCAGGATTGGCCGCTGCCTAATTTGATTGTGTCACCCATTGGAGTGGTGCCCAAGAAAGAGGTGGGTCAGTTTCGCCTGATACAGCATTTGTCGTGGCCAGAAGGTGGGTCGGTCAATGACTTTATTGCTGAAAGTGCGGCCACTGTCTCTTACTCATCCATTGACGTGGCTATGTCACTGGTGGTGACCGCGGGCGCAACGGCGCAGATGGCAAAGTGCGACATAAAGTCGGCTTTCCGGCTGCTGCCAGTTCATCCAGATGACTGGGACTTGTTGGGCATACAATTCGGCGGTCACTGGTATGTGGACAAGGCATTGCCGATGGGCTGCTCAATGTCTTGCGCACTTTTTGAATGTTTCAGCACGTTCCTACAATGGTTGTTTACGGAACGGACGGGTCACCAAGGCGTGACGCATTACTTGGATGACTTCTTTTTTGTCGGCACCTCAGACTCCGCGGACTGCCAGAAGGCGCTGGACAGTTTCCATGAGATCATGTGGGACATGGGCGTGCCACTGGCCCCGGAGAAAACACAGGGTCCCAGTACGGCATTGGCTTTTCTAGGTATTGAACTGGATTCCGTCCTGATGGAGGCGCGCCTCCCGGCAGATAAAAAGCAAAACATGTTGGGTCTGCTGACAAGTGTGTTGGCACGACAGAAGGTGACGGTCAGTGACATCCAAGTGTTGCTAGGACATCTCAATTTTGCCTGTAGGGTGGTCAGAGTAGGGCGGACTTTTGCGTTGGAGGGGCAGAGGCCTCCACACCATCATGTGCGGCTGTCGGCCGGGGTGAGGGAGGACTTGCGGATGTGGCAGTTTTTCCTGCACCAGTTGAACGGGGTGCCTTTGATGAGAGAGGTGGACATGGTGTGGGACGTGCAGATTTTCTCGGATGCAGCGGGGAGCAAGGGGTTTGGACTCTATTGGCAGGGGAGGTGGTGTGCAGAGCCCTGGCCCGCGGAATGGTTGGAGGGCGGCAGGAGCATTGCGTTCTTGGAATTCTTCCCCTTAGTGGTGGCGGTCACGCTGTGGGGGGTGTTGTTAGCCCACAAGAAGGTCACGTTCAGGATCGACAACATGGCAGTGGTGCAGGTGGTTAACAGGCAGTCGGCGCAGGATGCGCAGGTGCTCAAGCTGTTGAGGGTCTTTGTGCTGGGGTGTTTGAGACATGATATTGCGTTTCGCGCGGTGCATGTGCCAGGAGTGGACAATGACATTGCGGATGCCTTGTCTCGTTCACAGTGGGGGAGATTCCGTGGGCTCGCCAAGGACGCGGACGTGAACCCGACCAGAATGCCGAAACAACTATGGGGAGTAGGCAACACAGGATGCTACAATTGGTTCTAGGCTCTTTAGCGCAGTCGACGAGGCTTGCATATCGGGCGGCGTGGGAAGAGTTTGTCCGTTCTGGGGCGAGGTGGCGGGCTTCCGGGGTGGAGAGACGGGAGGACGTCGTGCAATTCATACTGGACCTGGTGGAAAAAGGGCTGACGAAGGTGACGATAGTGGGCAAGTTGGCAGGGGTTGCGTTCGTCGGGAAGTTGTTGTGGGGCTATGCGCCATCTGCGGTGGAGCTGGGGGCTCGGATTTTGGAAGGCTGGGCGCGGGAATGTGGGAGACGGGCCCGGGTGAGGAAACCACTGTCTTGGGAGCTGTTAGACAGGGTGCTGGGGGTCCTGCCCGAGGTGTGCTGGGATGTAGGGGAGGCCGCGCTGTTCGCCACGCTCATGTCTTGGATGTTTTTCGGGGCCTTTCGGGTGTCGGAATTGCTGGGGTCCAAAGGAGAGCGGGGTCTGACTTGGGGTGAGGTCTCATTCGGGGAGCAGGTAGTGAGTATTTGGCTTCGGAAGGCAAAAACAGACCAAAAAGGTCGGGGGAAATGGGTTGCTCTGAAGAGAGGGCGCTCTCCGACGGTTTGTCCTTTTCGGTGGGGTCGGCGGTGGAAATCATGCTCTGGAGGGCTGGGGGAATTGGTTTTTGCCCATAGGCAGGGGCGGGGCGTTAAAGCTTCGCAATTGCTGTCAGTGCTGCGTAAAGCACTTAGGAGATTGGGGGTTGAGGAGAAGGGTTTTGGCACGCATTCTTTCCGAATTGGGGCAGCGTCGGAGGCGCATGCGAGGGGTTGGGACAGTGGGGACATCATGAAGTTGGGGAGGTGGTCATCGAATTGCTATCGGCGTTATGTGCGCAGCGAGACAGGGGGCGGGGTACTTTAAAAAAATAAAAATAAAAAGGGGGAAAGCAGAATGAAGTAGATTTCAGTGGGGGTTTTTGCTTGGTTTTCATTCTTGTTTTTCGTTTCAGGTTCGGTCATGGGACCCCTCGCCAGAGAAATGTCCATTTGGATTGTGGGGCATTCGTTTGTGAGGAGGGCGCAAATCCAGGCGCAGGAGAGCTATTTTGGGGAAAGTTTGGGGTTTAATAAAGATTTGTTCTCTGTGGGATGGAGGGGTAGAGCAGGTATGCGCTGGAAGGAGTTGGTACCGGTGTTGAACGGGATTTTGAGGGCAGGACGGTGCCCAGATGTGTTGGTGCTCCATTTGGGAGAGAACGACATGGTTAGGGAGACGGGTTTGGCGCTGATGCGGGCAATGAAAAAGGACTTGGTTTTGATTAAGGAAAAATGGGCAGGTTGTTCTGTTGTATGGACGGAATTTGTCCCCCGGAGGAGTTGGAGGGGGGCGGTCAACCTGGGTACAGTGGACAAGGCGCGGAGAAAGCTTAACACGGAGATGGTGAGGTTTGGTCGACCCTTGGGGATAGGCCGCTTGGCACATAGGGACATTCGCTATGACGCGCAGGAAATGTTCAGGGACGATGGGGTGCACTTGTCACGGATGGGGATGGACCTGTATCTCTCGGAGTTGCGGGAAGTTTTGGCACGGCTGTTGGGAGTTTGCAGGCGTTAAGTTTTCATGCGTGGCGGCGGGGTGGGGGGGGGGCAGAAAAAAGGGAGGAAGAGGCGTAGCCGCCGACACTTCCACCTTTTTTCTGGGTGGCGGGGTGGTGGACAGTTGGCCAGGATTGGCTAGAGTTTGTTGTTATAGGTTTGATAATTTGGGTCCAGGGACAGGTAAAGGGTATACAGGTTGGATAAGTTTAGATTAAAGGTTGGATAGTTACAGTTGCACAGAAGGCAGGTAGGGGTTACGGTCAGGGGAGTTTGGGAGTTGGGAAAGGCTACATGGTGTAGGTTTGGGTTATATGTTAGTTATGGAATGTTATGTTGTATTTTGAGGGATGGGGGAAATGATGTGGGGATCGTAGGGGTGGGGGGAAGACACAAGGGGTCAGGAAGTTATTGTATAACGAGGTGTTAGTTTTGTAAGGCAGTGGCCAAGGAGTTAAATTGTGATATGCACCTGTTTCAATAAAGCAGCCTTTTTCACACACAATAAAGTGGTCTGGTGTCGGCTTGCCCCCCCACTCCCTCCTTAATCTCCCAATCCATGTGCGCGCACGGCATGGCATCTCCTCTTTCAGCGTTTCAGGACAGGAGATGGCGCACGCTCCTCCTTTCGCTTTTGCTTGTTTCTCTCCTTGCAGCCTGGGTAGATGCATGTCCAAGCGATGCTCAAACCTGTGTGATGGGCAAGCTTCCACAGGAGCTGCACAAGCTGCAGACTTATCCTTGCACCGACATTGCACCGAAACTCCGGGCAAGAAGCAGAACATACCCAGCAAGCCGGAGTCTGAGCAATACGCACAGTACAACAACCCCCTGTGCGAGTGAGCTCATGAAACATTTTGCGATCAGTGGTCCTATTCTAAATTAAATCTGCAACCGTTTCATTTTTAAACCAACATCCAACTGCACCTAGCTTCTGCAGCATGTGAAAGCTTATATTTACCTCGCAACTTGAAAGGAATATCTGTATTCTAATTATCAGAAACAGATGGGTGAAGGGGCTGAGTCAAGAACATTTCTGCATTTTGAAACTAGAATATGCTTGGTGAAATAACAGACTTGAAGTAGATTGATTTACTTTTTCTAGGAATTAAGAAGCTGTTTGGTGTCCCCGAAAAACCTTTTTTTTTAAAAAAATAAAAAGTAATATTTTCTTCAGGCCGCGCAATAAAAAAGTTAATAAAATCGATTGACAATGTAACGTTCAGATCCCACCCTGATTACAAAAAAGGGCCCTAAGTTTACCGCGGCGTTGTTATTAGTGCATTGCAAGAAAATGAAATAAATGCAAAATATTGGTAGTCTCTGCGTGTGGTATGAAACGACCTTACAGCTGCCCAGTGTCCCCATAGAATGCGACACCTTAAACCATTATTGCTTTGAAGACATCAGCGCTCTGCATAACGAGTTCTCTTCTTGCCGCTCAGACTTAAAGTGTTAAAACTACAAGTCTCACTAGGCAGCATTGTGGCTTCAAGGCCATAACCGGCAATGGGACTCACGCCGACATGCGGGCTCATGGCAGCTGTGAACCTTTCAACTTGTTGTGCCACCTTCCACCTTTACTGACCCCATTTTGGAAAGCGGCACAACTTTGAATGCAAGTGCACGGGCATGCTCTGCGTTAAAATAATGAATGTATAGTTCAGCCATACACTAACTTTCTTCTTTATAGTTGCGGGTTTTCTTCTTTTTACGCACTCCTGTCTTTAAATTAGGTTTTGCTAATCATCTCCATCTATAGTCTCTTCTCCATTTCCCTATATTCCTTCTATCTGACTTAAATATTTTCTTAAATGTATCTATATTTGAAGCGTCATGGGGGCACCTCTGTTAACCCTAAAGTAGCCCTGGTTCTATTTTATTAATAAAAATATTGTAAAAGCAGAAAGTGAGGTTTCCCTAGCGTTTGTTTCATTTTGCCACAAACTATCAAAGTATTGCTTCAGATCACAGGTGTTCCACGCTTCGTCCATCTGAATTATTTGGGTGGTCCTGTCTTGTCCTCACAGAGAGGAGATGGTGGTGTATTGACAACAGGAGACGATTCTGCCCTGAAAAAAGACCCTAAAACAAATCGGACAGAGCTTTAAAGGCAGCTTAGAAAGGGTGAATAGAGGATCGCTGATATTAGAAAATCCGTGACCCTCAATTGTGTTAAATTGGGAAAAACAGACAGTGCAGATGCAGAAGTGAATATGTAGCCCCTCTTGTCGTAGACAGCACGTCTGATATTGAAGGTAATAGAAGTTGGATCAACCCCCTCCTCGCGCTAAAATTCTTTTTACTTTTGAGATCCTTAATAAGAAGACAGTCAGGCCCTAGTACATTTCGACCCACCCTGCAGTCTTGCTGGAACTTTTGTGTAGGATTATATCCACTGCAAGCCATATGTCATCCCTAGTTGTACATTGTCTTGGACCTGTGAGGTACGCAGCCCTCTTAGTTCAGGGCAGGCTTCTCCAACGAGTAGCTCGTGAGCTACTGGTAGCTATCCAGCTGCCTTTATGTAGCATTCATGCGTGCAGTCCAGCCTACTAATTTAGAAGGTTTTGCGTAATTGAATTACTATATGTATACCAAAATTGTGTGTGTGACAAAAATGTATGTATTTTCAGAACTCATTTTCTGCTGTTTGGTGAAAAATGGCTGAATTTGTTAAATATATTTAATGTTGATATTTGGGGTGATAAATTGTGCAGGATGGGAAAAATGTATTACTAATACACTTAGCCTTGTGCCTGGAGCATTGCAACTATGGCTGGGATAAATTACCCATGCAAAGGCATTCTAAATTGATAAAGCCTGTTTTACATTCCTGCTGGCAGTCCTTCCTGATGCACTGGGAGGATCACTGCTGGTAATCTTGCCTGGGGTGGCCACTAATGTAATCATATCTGATGTGGTCCCTGTTACAACACTAATTGTATTAGTACTGTGGGACACATACATAAGTAGCTCCTAGTAAAGGAAATGTTGGAGACCCCTGCTTCAGCGTGTGTGAAGATTTTGATTAGCTTAAGCAGTGTACTTCGTTTAACTATAATTGATATTGCCTTTTAAAGTCCCGTTCATGGTTACAACAAGTTCTGACCAGAAAACATCACTGTTGGCACAATGAGAGCTCCAGTTTTAGTATTCAACATTTAATGACATTAGCTTTACTTTTGACAACCAGTGGAAACCTGTACCCCGTATCTCCACCGATAGCACCCTGAAGTGAGTAGGCTCAGTTTTCCTCTTGCCTTGCAAAAGCCAAACCACGCAAATCATTTAAGCCGACATTGATCTCCAAAAGCATCATTAAAAAACAGTCATGGAACTTGTGACTGGAACTGCACCAGTGACTATTATAGGTCTCCAGGGAGTTTTTCTAGACAAATGAGAAATACTTGAGCGATATTTGCTCACAAGAAAGTTTCAGTGTTTAGTTAATATGTCCTAGCAGTTCTAACTTCTCCTGCACACCAGCTAGATGTCCTCCAGTCCAGACCAACATCAGCCAGAGCCTTGGTGCAATGAACTTATTTTAGAACCAGTTCCAGCTACCCGTTCTGCCGCGGTTCCTCCGTTTGAGTAGAGGGAGCTGGCCTGCATATATATCTCCTTATTTCAGCTGTGCCCGGACGGCCGCCATCTTGGACGGTCCGTGCACAGCTGAAAGGCATTTTGATGCTCCCAACTATAAAAGGGCAGCCTGGCGCTGATGCGCAGCGGACAGGCAGCCCGTTGTCTAGCAACCTTGGGTAATTTAAGCTCCATAACACAGTTGCTCCATCTAAGCTGTTAAAATCTTTTTCTAATCTTTTCTCTTTTAAAGTTGTAGTACATTACTGTTCTTCCAACGCTACCTGCTAATTACGAACTGGGGGAGATGTGGCGAAATACTTTGCCTTATAATTTGCTTTAAAATCCTTAGTGCACACTGCACTTCGTTTCCAGCTCACCTACTCATTTTAGAATCGGTTCCAGCTCCCCGGTCTGCCACGGTTCCTGCGTTTCAGCAGAGGGAGCTGGGCTGCATGTCTCCTTGTTTCGACTGTGCCCTGACAGCAGCCATCTTGGATGGTCCGTGCACAGCTGAAAGGCATTTTGACGCTCTCCTCCCACTCTAGACAGGAAGGTCTTCTCCCAAGATCGGTTAAAGGCGCTGCGTCCGCCATGTTCAGAGCGGTGCCGGTCATCAATCAACCCACTAACTTGTGGACTCAGCTGCAATTTCTCCTGTTCCGCCATGGGTCACATTACTGGTACAAATAATTCAGGGAGTATTTACTCGATGAATGGCAAAAGCATAGAAGGATCTACAGAGGTCTGGGCACGATGGCTTTTGCTTTAACAGCATAAATTGTTGCTCCCTGGTTAAGTCACCAACAGCACATCTATGACTTTTTGGCAGACAGAGCTCCAGATGCTCTGTGTTTTAACGGAAACATGGCTTCATGAGGCATCCTTCCTTACCTGACGTCATAGTTGCATTACCAAACAACTACTGCATTGCCAGAAGGAACTGCAAATATGAGACTGGAGGTGCTATTGCCAATTTTTATAACAAGCATTGGCATAGCCAATAGGTCTCGCTTTTGGGACCTTATAAGTGTTTAGCCATGCAACAGTTGCATAACTAAATACTTATAAGGTCCCAAAAGCGAGACCTATTGGCTATGCCAATGCTTGTTTCTGTTTATTACTGCTCTGAAGTAATGACGGCGCACGGGTGCCACCATTACTACATAGAAGTAATAAACAGGAACAAAGAAAAATGGCTCATGGAGAACATCAAAGGCCGTGAATGTGATCGCTATCAAACATCAAAGCGGCCGTGTGGCCGCGAAAGTGAGGCGCGCGCGCGCCCGCGCACAGGCACTGTAGCTCTAGGCTACAGTGGTAGCACTTTTTTGAGCCCTCACAAAAAGTCTCGCCAGACCAGCGAATTCGCTGGGTCAGGCGAGACCTAAAAAGAGCCCAAATATAGCACAAATATCACCCAAGTGTATCACAAGTATAGCCCAATGCCAGAAGTTTGCAAAACACTTATTTTTGTTTTGTTGAAGTTTTGAAGAACATTACATGAGCATTACTCAAGGACCCATTCATTTTGTTTTTTAGGCATGGAGAGATTGAGTGATTTGTCCAGGATGTTGAGCTGACACCAAAACTCGAACCTGGTTCCCCATTTGCAAAGTCTGCAGCTCTGGCCTTAACGCCACATCCTCTCCCTTAAGTGTAACAAATAATCAAGTGATCAACTATATAAGAAAACAAAGATAGCAAATTATTTAAAAATGCTTTGTCACTATTTGAGAATTCAAAAAATATGTCCTCATTTTAGTTGTTTAGGGCACTAACTATACTTTCTCTGGGAATAAGACTCTCATGGAGAAGAGTGCAGAGGCAATAAGTTGACCACGCTGGGCAGGCGGGGGTCGGGGGGCAGTGGGAAGCACAACAGACCATAGAGGGCAGAGGAAAGTGGGGCAAGGGCAGCAAACCAATCATGCAGTACAGGCAAAAGAGGCTGTGGCAAGATGAAAGACCACACAATGCCCGTAAGGAAGGTGTGCCAAACACGCAATCCCAGAAAACGCACATTCTTTTTGCCAAACAGTCCTTGGAAAAAATCTGGTATTCCAGGAGTTGCTCCCATCGCATCTTTATTTTATATATGTACCACCGTAGTTAAGTCAAAGTTAAGCCAAAATGAGTCGTCTTCTGAGAATCGGGAGACAAATGAAAATAGACCACACTACAATTTCCTGAAACTGCATGTGGGAAGATGTGGTAGAACTTTCAACTTTTGAAAACTGTACTTGATAGTAGCAAACAGAAATTGTATATGTTTTATGTTGTATAGGGGCTCCCCTTCATCAAAGTTGTTTCTGATCAATTGCACAGTGATAAACAAAAGAGTTAGCTGGTGAACAACATTAAAACTTGTCACAAGAAGAAAGCTTTGCCCTTTCTGACACTTCCCTGAAGCCGGCTTTCTAGCCAAGGGGAGGTGGATATAAAGTAACAATCTTGTGAATGGAGGGATCAATCACCAAACTGGTCGTATCTTGTAGGAATAACCAACTGGTCACTGTATGAGGCAGACCCTAGGATTCCAGCTGTGCAGGCATTCAAAATAAAAATCTAAACACAAATTTTGTTTTAGACAGACTACTAGATATTACACTTTATTCTTTGAGAGCAACCTATTTTCTCACACCAGTAAGATGTTTGGGTCAGCAAAGCTCTGCTTACTGTCCCTTTAGTGTAACAACCATGTTGAGGGCATTTGTGACTGTCTAATATAATGCAGAACTTGGTGGTAACTAAGTAGGAATAAGACTGCAGTTTACTCTGTCAAATGAAACCAATGAGAGGAAATCAACAAAACTTCCACAACAGTCTAATTCAATAACAGGGAACCCAGTTGGCAAGGCCAAGTAATAAGTCACTAAGGAGTTTACTGAAGCAGACAGTATCTGGAAGAGGGCGGAGCTGAAGTAATTACTGCTAGGAAGGTGTGAACTCGAAGAACTGCAATTTTCTCAAGTCAGTACTACAGACCAATAACCAATATACTCAAGGAGCTATACCAGCCACAAACCTAGGTCTCTTGGTCAGAGGTGGAAGGGGCAGGCAAAATAACTGTAGCATTTGGCCACTCACTAAGCATGACTACGTCAGGCAAAATAACTCATTTATCTTCTGTAAAGAGAAGTCTACAGTGTCTATTCATTAGTGATCTGGTGAGCAAGCAGTTTTCAATCATTAGATTTATGTACCTTTGCTGAGCGTTTTGAATATGTTGAAAGATGAGCCTCTAATTACAAACTTGCACAAAACTACTCTAAGACATGGCCACCTTCTAGGTTCACTTTTTTATTCCCAGATAGAAGAGTCAAAGTAAAAAAAAAGTGATAGAGAATGTGAACTGAAGAAAATAAATAAATACCCGAAACATTAAAACTTGTTTAAAATTTAACTAGATGTTAAATGTTAACCCAGAAGTTGAAGCATGCAGATATATGCAGGTGAGTGCGTGGTGATACAGGCAAGGTACGCGTTTCTTTACACACCTTCTGTTGTGGTCTTAAGACATTTCTGTATACGATCTTGTTTAACGCTGCTGTACTTTATATTGATAGCAACAGTTGCCAGGTACTGACCAGTTCCTTACAAGAGGCAAAGGCTAAAGGGGAGTTGTCAAAGATACCCTGGAGTCTACTACGGACAATAACAGATTCCGCAAGATAGTAAATATCCACAGACTCCGAGAGTAACAGACATGTTAATTTCAGGGAACTCTAAATGCATATCCTCAGGTACAAGGCAACGGGCCTTTACATGTATCAAAACGTGTTTTGGACCAATGCATTTAAGTGACTGCCGCATAAGAAAATTGCTTTCTTGCAAATTATTAGAAATGATCCCGATTGACTTAGGATTTTTTGTTTTTTTATTTGGACCACGTGTTTTTGTCAAAAAAGTTTGATTTTACAATTTGTTTTTGAAGCAGGTTTATGTAATTTAAGGAGCACTTTCAATAAAGATTTGATTCAAATTTGCCATTTTCCATGGATTTTATAGGCAGCAAGTAAGCCTAAATTCAAACACCACACAAAGTAATTTTTAAAAGCATCAAAAACACACAGCCCAACATACATGCCTGATCGAAAACTTTAAGAATAATTTACACCTCTTAGGCATAGTACATTTACGCACACATTGACTGCTGCTGTGTAAGAATACAACAAGACTATACTGGTGAGATGGTTTGAAATTCTAACTGGAGCACTGCCCGAATTGCCCCTGCGGATTGCCACCCCGTTTACCTCTTTCCTTAAGTCCTGAGCCGATCTGTGAAGCGTATGGTGGCTAGCAGCGAGACCTTTGGCGGCGGAGACAGTATGTGGAGCAGGAGTGTGGTTAGCAGCTGCAGCGGCCCGCTCTCTTCGCCTCTCAACTCTCTGTTCAGCACTCCGCTCCTTCCCTGGTGTGACTTCTTTACTTTTGTGTTTCTGAGCGGATTATTTTTACCTTGGTGATTTGCTGTACCCATTAAACACTGAAGAGAAAGCGAGAAAACTGTGTTAAAGAAATGCATTCAAAGGTTACAATTAGAAAAAATAGGTCTACAAGATTCGACTAAAACAAATCAGACATTGGCTGCACCAACCACTGCATATGAAACACGTACTCATGTAGCAAAATGGACAGCCACGACACAAAAACCGAATTAATACTATTTTTTTTAAAGGAATTTTATTGAGTTTTCCCAACCAGTGTGCCAGAAATCCAATGTTACATACAATAGTCTCTTGCAAGAGACCTAACCATCATAGGACATGTCAGGAGAAACCGGTTCTTCAACATTTTCTCCCTGACTCCCCCTAAGTCCCCCGCCCAACACCCTCTCTACCCCCACCCCCCCTTGTTAGTGTGCCCGCGTCAATCCCCCTCTAACTGAGGCATTTAATGCCCCGTATATCAAGAAAACCTAACTCAAAACAATGGGAAGAACACTATCATTGTTCGCAGAGGACAGGAGGCTCCGCGCTGCCACCCATGCACGCTCCACGCTCCCACCTTGACCACTCAACACTGCTCAATATATTGTGCAGACACAAAAACCGAATTAAAACAGAAGCACACAGAGTTTACGAAGGAATGTCTAAACAAACAAGCATTGGTCGCGGGGCATGCAAAGATGGGGGCTGCAGCCGGAGAGAGAGGCGGAGGCGCGCGCACGCCGGCAATCACGCGAGTGGTGCGCGCGCAGCAGCGCCCAAAGTGAAAGGAATTGCACGTTCACGCGAGCGTGAACGCAAGCATTAGGCCAGCAAATGCCGGTGGGAAGCACTTTTAAATCCCACTTACAAAAGTCGAGCAACAGTGCATGCGCTGCTGTAGGCTCGACCTAAAGACACCTTCCAGCGTAAAACAGAGGGCCTTCCTTTTTCAGCTTGTGAAACCCTTTATTTTTTGGTCTCGCCTGACCAAGCGCATGTTGCCCTTATACGGAGAGTTTTTTCCTGCATGGTGGTGTTTTTCACGCTGGTTCCTGAATTCAGGGAATACTGTTCTTGAAGCATTTAATTCTCGGAAGATGACCTTCATGGTCAATCCTTCTATTATCTAAGACTTAAGCACTTCATTTACACACGTCGCTACTGTCAGTCATTTGTAGCTAGATTTCAGAAGGTTTGGTTGCACTGGTATACACTTAATTTGGGTACATATTTGCCTTGTAGAAACAACAGAATTGTGCTATGCCCAGCCACTTTTATTGCTTCTGCAAGATTCAGAGAGGCTGTTAGGGTTTCGGGCTCCTCGGAGCTGACTGGACACCCATTAGGTAATATGATTTTGTATCCATTCATCCTGCTTGGTTGACTACACCCCGCTTTCACTTTTTGAGACCGAACTTTCCTGCTCTCTTTATTTTCAGAATGCCGGTACCCCCATTCCTCTTTTCATGCAATGCTTAGTTTTGTCTCTGCCTAGACTCCCTATACAGTGCTTGACTCTAGGCTAGCTGGCTGGCTGCTCTTATTAGCTCGCTCCATAAGACGTACTTCTCCCTTTCTCTCTAAACATCATAAACTCCATCCCTTCTCACATCCTCTGTGTAAGATTTAATTCTCTCCCTCTCAATGACGTCTGCTCTCTCCAACACTGCTCACACATAGCTTCCTCCATACCTAGGGCGTCTGCAATCTCCCCCTCCTGCAAGAGAGTGCCCATCTGTCTGCACATCTCACTCCATGCCTGGGCTGTCTCTTCGACTCTCAGTGGGATGCATGCAGCAGTCTGGCTCCCTAGACCACGTCCTCTCACATCGCTCCCTAGACCACGTCCTCTCACATCGCCCTTTAAAGTGTGTAGATAGGGAGTGCTTTAAGTGGGCAGGTACTCAGTACCTGTGCTGCAGATCAGAGCATACAAATTCTCCCTACTTCCACGGACAGAGTAATTCCACAGTCACACGCACACACACTCATCATACACTAGGGCCCATCACACTAATATTCGTTCTATTACTCTATCCACACTGGATATACGAGAGAACTCCTAAACCAATCTGCATCTAACTGAGGTCAATGTGACCTAATTGTTATGTCTTGAGTCATGATTTAAATGATAAGAACAAATTCGATAATTCAATAAATGACAAAGAAATAACCACCCGACACTGTAATTCAAACAAAGGTTATTTTTATCTAAATTAGTTCAAATGAAAAGTCAATCAATAGCAAAAACATTATTCTCATAGTTACCTATTCTAGCTAAGTGTCATTTAGGTCAGGACAGGTCTCTCAGTAAAGTCTCCCAAGTCGCCGTCCTCTCAATCAGCGTCGATCCTCTCGAGCATAGGTTCGGGAAGAAGTGGCCTTAGACCCTCTCTAGTCTAACAACATTTATAGGGAAAGTAACACATTAAAAGTTACAAACAAACTATGGACGTCCGTTGAGCCGTTGAGCAGAGCGAGCAGGAAAGGATGTTGACTCTCAACATTTAGAAAAAACCTCCGCTCTCGAAAATCACAAAAATAAAAACACGGAAGAAGGAAGCTCAAACTAAAAAGTAACAAACATCCATGAATGCTCTTCCTCGGAATCATAGTGAAGCCACTGCAAGTTTATCAAAGTTCATTGTGGCTTTCTTTCTTTTCCAAGGATAACTGGTGACATCTGGCAACAAGCCCAGAGCTGCTGTCCTCACGGAAACTTTCAATACAGACAGAGGCCGAAGTCAGGATTTCATCCATATTCAGCGAGGCCTCTCTTCGTATTTCAGCAACTCAAATGCAGGCTGTAAATATCGGCCATCTTTGACTAGGCCAGAATGGACAATCTTAATTAAAAGAAACACAAAACAACTTTACTACATCATAATGATTATACAGTGTTAATACCCACTAATACCCTTATGTGTATGTAATTATCTAGCCATCTGCGACATAAAGAAGCATTAAAGCACGTTATTTGGAAGCGCAAACACGAAACAAATAGCACTTTAGCAACACTTATTCTATTAATTTGCTCACCAACTTAGTTCATGTTTTAATGAAGCAACACAAATGCATCCCCACGTGTAATTCTTTCATCAGTAAAGGTTGATTAGTCAGAAACTTCAACAAAATGAATACTTAATAATTAATTATCAGTAATTTTAATTATGACATATAAACATAAACTGGAGTTTAAATTTCAATAAATTTTCAATAGAACACCCTGCTCCAGCACCTGCACTACTTTTATTTGTAAGGGCCAGTGCTGGCACCTCTCAGCACTTCTATAGTTTTAATAGGAGAGTACTGGCACTTCCCAGCAACAAACGTGTGCTCTGGGGCAAGGAGTATCTGCACTTCTATATTTCCATCTCAAGCACTGGGTATAGATACCATCCTCATCGGTTTCTCCCACAGATACCCTGTGTTCCTCCTTCCATGGACAGCGAGCCCATTTCATCAGCCACAGACACACTCTGCACAAATATAACTTTCACAGCTTTCAGCACTATGATTAGTGTCTCACACAGCCTATCGATCATCACCCCATGTCCCGAGCCAGTGACCCCAGCTGACATTACAAAGTCACCCCAGCTGACATTACAAAAGACCGGGGTGATGGTTCTGGGTAAAAACCCTTAGCTCTGGGGTCCCCAGTATTGGCTGACCTTGCTAGGAGCACTTCCCAACCCCACCAATAAAGTGAAGAACCTTGACTTCTGGCTAGATTCCATGAAGGCACAAGCGGACAAAACTTCTGTAGATGCTTTCTCAAAGTCAAAATATGCTTTATTCGATTTTAACCATTAAAAATCATAAAAGCAGGCAGATACAATACAAATATACACAATAATTCCACAGTTCATTTAGTAAAAAGAAAAAACAGTGCAAAAGCTGAGCATGTTAAAACCTTTAAGAACAGCTAATAATGCGGGCAAATTCATTTACATATAAGGGGACGCGCCTTCACAAATCTACACCCGCCGTGAGGGAAACGGCTGCTATGCAGATTTTGCCCTGATTAACTTACCTGCTCATCATCTTGCCCAGAGACGCCGTGAGGGGAACGGCAGCGCGAGGCTCCAACTACACTTCCCAGGAGCCATAGCGCATTTGACGCCGCCACGTACCACGTGACCTTGTTGGTGGGCCTTATCTGGCCGGAACGCCTCCCGCTGCACGGGACGCGCCTTCACAAATCTACACCCGCCGTGAGGGAAACGGCTGCTATGCAGATTTTGCCCTGATTAACTTACCTGCTCATCATCTTGCCCAGAGACGCCGTGAGGGGAACGGCAGCGCGAGGCTCCAACTACACTTCCCAGGAGCCATAGCGCATTTGACGCCGCCACGTACCACGTGACCTTGTTGGTGGGCCTTATCTGGCCGGAACGCCTCCCGCTGCGCGGGACGCGCGCGGGCAGCGCCCGGGCGAAGCCCGGGCCAAGGGCGGTTCTGTCCTTGCCCGTCACTGACCGGATCTGATGGGGCGGGGCCTCCCCCCCTTGAACCTGCAATAACATTACCATTCATCCTAAGGTACTGTGGTCTTTGTCCTTATAACGGGTTGATTGCATTATTTTTGTTCCTAACCCAGTACCCCCCATTGACTACTGTTGTTCACTGCGGCGCCTGGCCTCTCTCTGCTAATTTGCCCCTTTGATCCTCGCTATGCCACCTAAAGCTCGTAATAACAGAATGGCCAACGAACATTTCTCGGGAACAATGGACCAATTTGTTACCAAGGTCAATTCTGTCATTGATAATGAAATTATGCACTTGGAACGTCGTGTTTCGCAGGACCTTGCTTTGGCTAGGAGGTCCTCTATGGGCTACCTTGCCAATGCCCGTTCTCCTGTCCAGCACAATCTTGACCTTGTCTCTACTGATCGATCTGATGTGGATGTTATCACCCAGGGCCTACCACCTAGCGGTTTAGTCGCTATTGACTCCATGGAGGAACAGTCCTTGCCCCTTGACTCTTTGCTGGCCTCCCCCCGATTGTTACCACCTTCTACTAGTTCTGTTCCAGAGCAAGACACTAGACAGCTTCGCACAAGAAACTCTGGGGCAATTCCTAAAACCAAACCTGGGCGTACTTTCTCTAAGGGTGGGAAGGGCAAGCTTTCAAAAAACACCAATAAAACAACAAATCATCTTGGCCCACCGAATAAGTCTCTAGTCATTTCCGACTTGCCCTCCCAGTCGGCTTCGCTGGATAAGCTTCATTTATGCTCCTTATCTAACACTCCTTTGCATCAGGATGTCACGGGAGGGCCAAGTGAAACAGACAAGAGAGGGTCCCCAGATCTACCAAACATTCACGAAATTGTTGAGGCTATCAGACTCCTGCTTCATCCTGTGGAGAATAGAATTCTTAAAATCGAACAGCAGCTCTCCAGAATTGAATGCAGTCTTGGGTCCCTGCCCAATATTCACAATGTTAGTCTCAGAACAGGGGCACCGAATGCCCCGGCTAACACTAGAGTAGATAAAGACATGGTGGCCCCCCAAACTCACCCCTCAGTCCCCGAACAAAGTCAACCAGTTCCTGCTGTCAAAGAGTCCTTTTCGGTTACTGCCCATAGAAATCCTAGACACCCTAGTACTACCTACCCAAAAGAGGCTCCTAGGACCTCACTACCCAGGTCTCCAAATAGGGCAAATATCCCCAATTTACCACCTGAAACTGCTCCATATGTTGTTATTCTGGCAGGGGTTCCAGAACAGGGTGAAAACGAATCTGAGTCTCCCACAACCCTTAGGAATAGGGTGATACACTGGCTCAACAGAAATAGACCGTTGCCATTGTTTAAAAGCAGCAGAATACTTACAGTGAGAAGGGTCCCATGGGTGGGTCACCTGGCAAAAAACATAAAGGGGGACTGCATTCTAATTAACTTTAATGACCCTCAAATCGTTGACTACATTTGTAATTGGAGATACCCTAGCACAGGTTCACTCATTAGAGCCTTACCTCTGACCTATTTTTATCCCCCTGGTCACTTTTTGGACGAATGGACACATGTCCAGCGGACCAGGAGAGGTACCTCTCAGTTGAGCAAGCCTTTACGCCCACCGATGTTAGATCCTGTCTCCATGGAAAATCGGTATGGCTGTTTAGAGGCTGTTGACTGACTGCAGGGCAATGGAGATATTCCATCTACTCCCCTGAGTCGCCCCGGCTCTCCTGTACCAGGTCCCATTACTCCATTAGCATTTTCAGCCAACGTCCCATCTATTGTAACGGATCTACCAAGGAGGCATACCCCCAGCCACCTAGACCACCTCCCAAGTACTTCTACCACCCAGGAAAAATCTCTTGGATATGCTAAGCTTCTTTCCTGGAACGTGGCAGGCTTGCGTAACAAGCTTACCCTTCCAGATTGGAATGACCTAATTGAGGAACATGATATATGCATATTCCAGGAAACTTGGAGTGTGGAGCCACTGTATAAGACAGGGTATTGTTGCTTTTTTGAGCCAGCTACCACACTTGGGCGAGGCCGTCCTTCCGGAGGACTCACGGTTTGGGTTAGGGCACACCTTAATCTTAAGATTACACACAATAGTTGTTCCACGTCAGACATAATGAGACTCTCCATCAAGGGTCTAAAGAATGGCCATTCGTGGGAAGTCTTTAATGTCTATGCTCGTGGTACACATGGGGGTGCTAAGTCCCCCATTATCACATCACTTTCAGGTATGCTCTCTACCTGCCCTCCTGATTCTCTCTTATTAGTGGCTGGTGATCTCAACTGTTCTTTTGAACCACTGGCCATTGATGATATTTTGGGAACTCACGACGAGGTGCTAGATGGGGCATTCCTTTATTATCGCTCAACCCTGTAAAGAGATGGTCCCCGGTCGTGATTCAGCTAAATGCATTGGCCTTAGAATTTGGTCTAAGAGCTGCAAATGGGCGTACAGCCTCCGACCTGGGGGGTGCTAACACCTTTAATAGGGTCGCCTGCCAAAGCAGAATCGACTACATTCTGATTGATAGAAGAGGCTGGAAATCTGTTGCTGATATGATAATAACTCCCTCAACCTGTAGCGATCACAACCCGTTGTCGCTCAGCATGAGAGAGTTTTGCCTTAGTCAAGAGCAAACTCCTCCACATGGATCGCAGATGATTACTAAGATGCTCTATCCCTCTAACTGCAACAGATTCCTAAGATGGTCTAAATTTGTCCTGTCTAATACAAAACTTGCTGCCCTGAGTAGAATCCTTGTTGAATATACTGCCAGGCTCTCCATGGCTTCGATTGATATGCCTGGCTATACCAAAATCTTCGAGGATACCATCGCTTCGATTGGTACCTTGTTCCTTGACCATAGGAAAAATAAAACACCTGTTCCTAAGTCAGAAAATGAATGGTTCAACAAGGACTGCAGACTTAAAAAAAATACCCTGATCGCTGCAATTAAATCTAATATTCCAGATGCGGTCAGGGAAGCAAGGCAGTCTTATAGACAGGCACTTGTTACTGCGAGAAAAGACTGGGATGACCAGCGTTGGGATGCCCTAAAATCTGCAAGCCATTCTAAAAACGGCGAGCTCTTCTGGTCCACCTTGAGAAAATCTTCCATGTATGACCAGGATAAAATCCCCAACCATATTACGGACAGGGAATGGTTTGACCACTTTAGGAACCTCTATGTAGGGGCGGGACCTGAGGAGGAGCAGGGCACCTATCAGAGGTCCATAGCCTCTCCCACTGAACAATCTCCATTTGATAGGATCAAGAAGAAAGAGGTAGTGACTGCCATTAACAAAATTGTTTCTGGAAAGGCCCCAGGGCCAGATGGCATTCCGGGTGACCTTTTTAAGGCAAATACTGACGGATGGGCTACGTATTTTGCAATCTTTATTAACAATCTCCTGGACGGCTCCCCAGTGCCCTATTCTTGGAAGGGGGCGGAAGTAATTCCCATCTTTAAAAAGGGCTCAAGGAGTGATCCAGCGAACTATCGCCCAATCAGCTTAATAGATACTGGACAGAAGCTGGACTGGAGGGTCCTCCTGGAGAGAATCCACTCCTGGGTAGATGAAAAAGGCATTATGACGCAGTTCCAAGCAGGCTTTAGGGCCTGTACTAGCACAATTGATCAAGTGTTTAGGCTGGTGCTATTATATTGGAAGGTGGTCACTATTGGGAAGGGCGCCTTATATTTGGCATTTATAGATCTCAAGACCGCATTTGACTTGGTCCCTCGTGATCGCTTGTGGCTGATTCTGGAGGAATTGGGAATCCCCCCTTACATCCTGAATCTTCTCATCCGGATGCATACCAACAATTATCCACGCATTCGATGGGGAACTCAGGACCAGAAAACCGATAAAATCCCGGTTAATAGAGGGGTTCGCCAAGGTTGTGTGTTGGCCCCTACGCTCTTCACCCTTTTTGTGAATGGCGTAGTCTCTTATTTGCTCGAAATTGAAGCTGACGTCCCCACATTGGCGGGTGTCAAAGTCCCTGCCCTTCTTTTTGCGGACGACACTCTTCTAATTTCAAAAACACCTGCAGGACTACAGAAGCTTTTAGATCGCTTCCTTATGTTCTGTGAGCTAAGAGGCCTTGTCATCAACACCTCCAAAACCAAACTCCTCTACTTCAACCCTACCAGATCCTTCCGGTCTACCCTTACCCTAGATGGCAAACCACTTGAGCGAGTAAAGGAGTTTGACTACTTGGGGATTAGGATTACTGATAGGCTTAAGTGGCAGCCCCATATTGACAAAATGACACTTAATCATAGGTGGGTCACAGGTAGCCTGGGGAAGGAATTTCGTGCCTCTACCACCAAACCCATCGCACCAGCTTTGGATATCTATGCTGCAAAGGCGATAGGTAGCGCCCTATACGGCGCAGAACTATGGGGCTTTTGCTGCGTAGACACCCTAGTATCCAACGAGAACAAATTTTTTAGAGACCTTCTATCACTCCCGAGGGGCACACCGACTGGTCCTCTATTAAGTGATCTCGGAAGGCGCTCCATCAGAGACCTAGCCACCCTTCGTCCTTTGTTACACTGAGCGCGGTTGTGGCGTACCCCTGAGCTCTCTAATTACGCTGATGGTCTCAGGGAGGTCATGAACCTACCGGGAGCCTACAAGATCGAGTGGCTGACAAAAATCAAGAAGCTCCTGGTCGCAATAGGTCTCGCATCTGACTTTGTTCCGGGGATACCGTTGTCTAAGGATACAGTTAAGAAAGCATATTGGGCGTGGATCGATGCCCGGATTCTCAGCGACCCTAATCATGGTAGGCTTACAGAGGCATTTTATCAACATAAGCTTCTTCCTTTCTTAGAACCATATCTGGACTTTATTTCTAAGCCCAGAGACAGGACGCTCTTTATCCAGTTTAGATTCGGGACCCTTCCCCTCCGCGATTGTACCAGCAAGTGGAATCCTCCGCACAAAACGCTCCCCGATTGCCCTTCCTGTTTAGGTGTTGCCGAAAATACCTCTCACTTTCTCTTTGTCTGTCCAGCCTATGCATCCCCAAGAACGAAGTGGCTTAGGCCTGTCTGCCTGTTGCTTGGGACTAGGGACAGCTCTATTGCCCTGAGAATTCTCAATTCTACAACGAATACCACTATAATTTGTGGAGTGGCAAAATTCTTAGGATGGGCATGGTTGATTAGGCAGAGGTTGACTTGTCCCAGATAATTTCTCTTTTTATACCAAAGCTGTTAAGTTTAATTTTTAAAAAAAAATATTTATTGTTCACAATGTATTTTAGATCTCTTTTACGACATGTTTTAAATGTACTGTTTTCTTACGTATTCGTGTTTTTTAAAAGTACTGTGCTTTTATGACATTACATGTCGAAATAAAGCTTGATTGATTGATTGATATAAATTTTAGCTACTTATTCTTTTGTTTGCTTTCAAGATGTTCTTTAAAAAACCAGTCATAACACCAATACAATACACGCTGTCCAGCAACTGCAAATATAAATAAAAAAGCAGGATGGCATTGTCTCCATCCCCCCTCCTTCAGTAAGGGCATAACCCATCTAGATCTTTCCTTACTGTACTGTTTGCAGAATAAAATCACATGGATAGTGGTTTGAGGAGAAGTGTTGTCACAAGGGCATGGGCTGAGGTTACTAGACCAGTCATTCATCCTTGGGTAACTGATCAGATGGTGAAAAATGCCAAACCTAAAACGCGTTAAAAGGTATCTGTCATAACCCCCAGTACAGCATAGAAGATATGGTTGAATATCATAAGTAATCAAGGTCAATTGGTGTTGAACTACCATACACTTATTCATCTCGGCAGTCATCCTTACCAACTCGAGATGGGACATGCAAATTGCTTTGAGATCCTTCCTTGATATAGAGTTCATTGACTCCGGAGAAATATAATATTCTTGATGCCCCAAATCAAATACAAACTTCTTACCATATTTAAACCAGGTGATCTTACTTGCATGATCCAAATTCATTGAATCCTTGATAATTTCCCTGTTTAAACCAGTAAAACTGGAGGTCCAGACTCGGTGCCATAAAAGCACCGGTTGAATTTTAATCACATCTGTGATGTAGGAGATACCTAACTCACTATGACAGTTAAAAACTGGGGAACTCACGGGTACCACTAATATATACCTTAAAAAAGCATTTTCCACTTGTTGAATAGAAGATACATCATAAAAGCCCCATACTCCCGCCCGAATGTCGCTATGCTCATGCATTTAGCTTGATAAATCTTTAAGAGAATCCCCGGAGGTCTTTTGCCCATTTTCCTTGAAAAATTTACCAGGGCCACAGTCGACTTCATGAAAAGAAGGGTCCTTGCCTTCCCTGCTGGCCCCCATGATCCTGACTGCTCAAACATGAAACCAGGGTACGTGAAGATGTTAGTGGAGGCAACCCTACTGTCTCCCAAAGGGAGACTGCTAAATTTTTTCCTCCCCCGCCCACAGGACATAATAAAAGTTTTTGGGGCATTTAGTTTAAGTCCTAGATTGTCCATAAAACTGGTATACGATGCGAGGGCCTTCTGTAGACCAAGCTGCGTGCGGACCATGAGTACTGAGTCATCTGCGTAGAGAAGGGAGGCAATCGGACGTTTGTTCACACATGGCGGGTCTCTAGCCTTGCCTGCCAGTTCCTGTTCCAAAGAGATTGTATATAAAGTGAACAGGAACAGCGCCGGGACACAGCCTTGTCTCACTCCCCTCTCTACTTTAAACGGCGCAGTACACTCCCCTTTGGGGCCATAGCGGACCTTGGTGGTGGCCCCAAGTCCGCCAAAATGTCCCTTAATTTGCTGTGTATAACACAGTCAAAGACGGCTGCAAGGTCCACAAATACTACATAAAACTTCCCTGCCTTTGCATGGGTGTATTTTCCTATTAAAATGCTTACATTTAAAACCTGTTCTTTAGTGCCGAGGCCTTCTCTAAAACCATACTGGACGTCCCTTAAAATGTTATTCTCCTCTGCCCAGGTCTGCAATCTGGCTAAGACTATCCTGCCCACTACCTTCATCAGGGAGTCGAGTAAGGATATCGGGCAATAACATGCCGGGTTTTCCATGTCCCCTTTTTTAACAATTGGTACTATTATGGATTCGGACCAAGTTTTGATGAAGCCATTCTTACAGCAAGCTTGGAGAACCCTTGGTATCAATGGGGACCATAAAGAAGGTGTAAATTTAAAAAGATCAATAGGGACCCCGTCAGGGCCGGAAGCCGTGCTGCCCTTACTTGCGTTAATCGCCCCAATGACCTCTTCATGATTGAAATGGAGTTCATTTGGCATAGAAGTTAGAGGGTCTCATCCCTGACTGTTCACAGTGCCCATGATACTGTCTACACTAGCCTGTGATTTATACACGTGTGAAAAAAAATCTATCCAAGTTTTTTCGTCAATTGCGACCGCTAATGTCGCAACGTCAGTCTTGGTAAAAAACGGAGCATTATCTGCCCTCCAAAATGATGAGCTATCTTTGCTCAAAGATGCTTCATGAAGGGCATGCCAGGCTAGGTCTTTTAGCTCCCTTTTCTTGATTTTCTAGCCAAATTATACTTCCTTCTGCAGTCTCGGATTTCTACATGATCTTTTACAGTCCTATGTAAAGCCTCTTTGAGCCGAGTATAAGTTTTAGTACAATGCGTGTCAAACCATCCATTTTTACTGTATCGTGTACCCTTTGTTTCCACAATTAATTGGTTTTTAATGATCCTGGTGATTTCAGAAAAAGCCCGCAAAATATTTTCATGGGAGGTAGTTTCCCCCAAACAGGTTAAAATTAAATCATAGGCCTTTGTTATGATTTGCTTATTTAGTTCAGCAGGGTTGTGGCTGGACCAACGTAAGGTGTAACCATTTAAACTGCCAAGGGAGATGTCTTTAGTCCATACCAATTAATTATTTGGATGTAATTCAACATCAATAGGCAAACAAATGTTGATACTCAGGGGCAGTTGGTCATTCAGTACATTAGAATGTATTTTATACTCTGCAAAAATATTAGCGTGATGGTTAGGAGCAATTATATAGTCAATTGTCGCTCGAAGTCCCCTACTGATGAAAGTGTAATCAAACTCCAATTTGGGGTACACAAGCAAATGGCGAACACAAGATCATATAATAACAACATTTCATTAAGCATTTCGCCCTTGTAGGTATGCTCAAAGTGAGTCGGAAATACATCCTCTTCTACCTCCATCCCACAGATGCTCACCCCAGCATGCTTACATAGATTAACATTAAAATCCCCTCCCCAAACAATAATAATTTCAGTACCCTTGTTTGCCCTTAGGTTCCCTAGGTCCTCACTTAGTTGTTTTAAAATAGGCCCCAGTTCCCCCTTTTCAGCATTGTTGTAAAAGTTAACAACAGCCAAAATATGGCGAGAGTCTATACAGATCATTATTATTTGAAAAAAGGTGACAGATGTTATCAATTCGATCTTTGATACATTCAGTAAATTTGAAATGTACACGCATAACCCTCCTTTAGGCCTCCCGTGTATTGATTTAATTGCAGAAGTGTGGTAGGTTTTGAAACCATTTAAATGGACTTCCTCTGTCACCCAGGTCTTTTGTAAACATAGGATATCAAATTTACCAATGAACTCCAGCCATGCTGGATTGTTTACTTTATTACGCAAACCTTCTATGTTCCAGAATAGGACTCTTGCTTTTTTAGGGAACTATAAACCACCGACCAATTCTGTTTGATGGCCTAATTTAGAACTAGGTTGCTCGGACTGTGTGTGATTACCAGGCATTCTTTGGTCTAAAATATCCCTAATCTCTGAGCCAGGAACTTCTCCCACTTTAATTGTACTAGCCGCCAGGGCTGTAGACAAAAAAATATTTTTAGCTTCATGGAGAGTCTTTTTAGGCTATAGTCAATCCAAGCTATATAAGCCAGACAAAGGAGACTCTGTGAGCAAGGCAGTGGCAGTTGTGTTTGGGCCTGGGGTAGGTTTATAAAAAAAAAACAAGGGTAATGACCAAACAATGGTCGGGGTAAGGTTGTTGAGTTCCTGTGTCATTAGTATAGATCTCACTAACGCTGGGCGGCGGAAATTAATAACAACGCAATCTCCCTCTATGTTTTTTGCTGAGGGGCCAACCCACCCTACCCTGCGTACCATTATGATGTCATTTACATTTGCCGCCTAAAGCTTTTATGTTTTATTAGCTAGTCAGCACTTTTGTTTCGCAGTTGTTCCCATGACTCGATCTGATTTTTCCTTAAGGGTGGTACACCTGCGAGGACTAAGACATAAGGGCAGGCAGCCGGAGGTAGGCTAAGGTTTACTTTGTTAGCCGTCACAATGTCATGAGCATTTGCATTTGTTACAGTGGGAGATTTCACACTCTGGGAATTGCTAACTAGAGTGGTGTTGTATGGACGATTCTTGGCGGCAACTATAGTGGTTGGGTGGGCTGGTTGATAAACGTTATTAATAACACCTGACATTGATGGTTTATTCTGTGTGGCGGTGGGTTCAGGTGTTAAACATTTCCTTATTTTACAACAGGTAACACAAGCACTAGAGGTACTAATATAGGAAGATTGAGCGGGCGTCAAGTTTTGCTGTTGATTATCAGAGCTAGTTGCACTAGATGTACCAGGGAACTGTGGCTTAAGAATCTCACCTTGCTGTAAAACCTGCTTGTGAGTGTTGTTGTGTGTGCCTAATTTGTTCACTAAAGAATTTAAGCGATCTAGGCATTTTAAAAGAGCTATAAAATTCTTGTCAACAAGTGTTTTAATGCGGTCATACACAGAGTCTGGTATGATATCATTTGCAGTATCGCCGACTTTGAAGCAAGATAAGGGGCTTGTCACGGACTCAGTCTGGGTGTAGTTAGATGGGTTTGATACTGCAGGTGCTGTTAAATCAATAGTAGCATTGGCGTTGGTTGAGCTCAGAGCCGCAGGAGCCACTGTACCTTGAATCCATGAACTCAGGGCAGTGCGTTGTTTATTTCAACGAGGAGGTTGTTTTCTTTTGGAGCTCACGGGTTTACTCAGCTTCCTTTTTCTTTTGGCCCCAGTGACTACTGAATTTGGGGAAACATTCATATCTGGTAAAATATCATTATAATTTATCGCTCTAGAGGCGTCCCCGTCAACAACACTCCCAGTGGCCTCGCTGTCCCCATTCCTTTCATCATTGTGGGTAGGTTCCAAGGCTTGTGTGTCCCTAATAGAGGTAGATGGCAAACTCAGTGTCTGGGGCGGGCTGATACGATCACTGTCCTCAGTAAGGGAAGCAATCCGGGGAGTTGTGAGTCCCAGTGACAGACGCCTCTCAGTTAACTCGATCTCAGTAGCCACAATGTTCACAGCCCATTCTAACATACTGTCTATGGCAGTAGAGGTACAAGAACTTTGCAAAGTGGTGCGTTTCCCCATAACGTATTGCTCCTATACACGTGCAAGATGGTAAAAATAACTGACACACCGCGATGAGCTTTGAGGAATGGCACTTGTCAGAGGGGTGGCCCTGCCCAGCCTCCAACGGACTCTGACGGGCGCAGACGGGCCCGCCCTTGGCCTGGGCTTTGCCCGGGCTGTGCCCGGGCACGCACGCGCGCGTCCCGAGCTGCGGGAGCCCGCAACCAGATTTCAAGTGCCTCCAGGCGCTGCTGTGTGACGTGGTAGGTGGCGCCAAGGGGGAGAGGCAGGCTGGACGTTGCGGTCCTTCCTGGACCGGATGCTCTCTGTAACAGCGGGACTCGCACTGCGGGAGCCTGCAACCCGATGTCAAGCGCCTCCAGGCGCTGCTGCGTGACGCGGTAGTTGGCACCAAGGGAGAGAGGCAGGCTGGACGTTGTGGTCCTCCTGGACCGGGTGCTCTCTGTAACAGCAGGATGCTTCCTCAATCAGCCCAAGGGATAGTGATCCAAGCCTTGATTCTCTCAAGGCTCGATTACAGTAACATACTGTACCTGGGGGCAGATCAGGCCATGATTAGATGACATCAAGTGGTCCAGAATGCAGCCGCAAGGCTCCTATTTCGGCTTCCCAAATACTCCTCTCTATCCGGTCACATCCGTGACCTTCATTGACTCACAATTGATAAACGCATTAATTTCAAGGCAATTTGCCTTGATACATAAGATCAACTCTTGCGCTGCACCATGCTACCTGCAAGGTCTGATGGTACCCTACCATCCTCCTGGCCCACTGTGTTCGAGTAACCATTCTCCTTTCACAGTTCCCAGAATCCAACACACTTGGATGGGTTTGGCTGCTCTTTCTCCTTCCTGGGCCCTAAACTCTGGGACAGTCTCCCTGAGCCGATGAGGTGCTGTCCCTCCTTATTTACTTTACGTAAAGAGCTTAAAACCTAGTTGTTCTAGTTCCAACTCTCTAGGCTTTCATTCTCTTGTCTGTTCCTGTCCTCAGAGCTGGGAAACCTTCTGGGTAGCTACACACTCTACAAACCTCTATAATAGTAATAATGCAACTGCAAATCTTAAGGCATTATGATCTCTGTGCATGGTATCATTCTGTTATCGGCTGCATTTTTCTGATCAGCATTAATAAATCTTGCTACTGCAATCACAATAACAAAAGCCTTCACTTTAAAAAAAGTGTGCGGTACTTTCATCCTTCTAAAGGCTCCATACCTTTTAAAAATTGGGCGAAGGATCTGTTTTCTTCTATTTAAAATATAAACAGTCAAGAAGTAGATGAATACTACTATGTTTCACACCAAGAGTGCATGAGCAGCAACCTTATCTTAGGTGGATTCTCTTCCAGTAGGATGGCATTCTCTATTAAGGATTTACACCAATATGAATTCGCAAAATGAGTTTTGTGAGAAATATGAATACCCCTGTGTCTCCCAAATTTTCAATAGAATAGTTTACAGCTTTTTTAGACCACAGTTAATTCCTATCTGCCGTTAAGCTAAGTACTCTAGCCATTTCTGCAAGTAGTATTTTTACCTTTCGTATTTTCATCTGAGTCTCGAGATTGTACACATCAAATTTAAACTGAGAATTTGTAGCCTCTTTAATAATTTGTCAGACAAGAGGATCAGAGTGGGATTGAACACCCCTAATCACTTGAGAAGAACTTTTTTGGGTTAGTCTCATTCTTTAAAAGGGAAAATAAAAACCTCAGGACATGAGATTTCGCTAATGAGTGCCAAGAGCTCATGCCTAGATCGAGGCGTAAAGCTTGAATCACTTAATTTTGGGGGATAAAGAATAACTTTTTCAGACATGCCCTTTCCACAGAGTCCAACTTACTCTTTTGTCAAGACACAGCACCTCTGCCCCATATATGGCTCGTGGGACCAGTTTGCCCTTTGTAGCTTTTTTCAATGGGTCTGCTGATAGTCTACCATACTGGGCATCAAACCTTTTTAGTAGTTGCAATTGAGAAAGTTTTTAGCATACTAAAATGCTTGTCCCACCTCAGATTGTCAGAGAAATAAAGTCCCAGGTACTTATATACCCTGACCTGTCCCAAAGGAACACCCTTGAGAAACCATGCACGCATCTGAAGTCTTTTAGAAAACATTGGAGTCTTTGTTTTATCTATGTTGCTCCTGAACTTATTGCTCTCACAATATGCGTTGCGAGTGTTACGTTTTTGCTGCAGGCCAATTTAAGTATAGTCCATAAGGCACTGGACATGATTGCTTCCAATCTTTGGGCAAAACAAGTAGAGGTTACCTAGAGATCTGAAATAAAAAGACTAAAAAGGGGGGCTATAAAGCATTCTTGACACAGGGATGCCTTTTCTGTCTAAGTCGACATGAAGCCAGTTTTGCAGGTGGAGTTGTTGGATCAGTTACAAGAGGTCAATGGTTATACTGTTTTCTTCAAGTTTTTTCTACAGTACCTTCTGGTCAACCAGATCAAACGCAGATGAAAAGTCGACAAAGCCACAACACAGTTTGACAACTGTATTTACTCCCTGCCAGGCCACCGCCCAGTAGGCAAAGTAGTGGTTGATCACTGACTCATTTTCTCTAAAACCTCCCTGTTCTCTAAGGATGATGCTTGCTTCAAAGGTCCAGCTTTCAAGATGGAGTTACAAAGTTTTAAAATAGATCTTAGATGCAGTGTCTAATAGAGAGCTAAGCCGATAACTTCCAGGATCGGATCTTTCACCCTTCTAATAAATTGGCTTAATAGTAGCTTGCTGCACTGGGTTCTGCCCCAGCAGGACTGCTGAATTTCTTGCTTTTCTGATCACCTGGTTTTTGGACATTATACTGTGGGTAAGCCTCACTTACTGATGTGTCACCCACGGTAATAACATGGTAAACGGACTACATGTGTTTACCATCAGTGTCCACATTTTAAGATAAGGCTACTGTAGAGCAGCAAGGGTAATGGGCACTTGACTGGTTACACGTGAACATGTGTGTGGGTTGCACATGGGAGACAACTGTCGTGCACAGCCTGGTAACAGCGCACAGCTAGCCTGGAGCAGTGGGACTCTGCTTGACTAGGTATTCACCTGGGATAGGCCTCATGAGATGAGTGTACACTATTAGGGAAATGCAGTGTGCTTTACTGTTTTAACTATATTGACACTCCATTATACACACAGGGAGGGAACTTCCTTAGAATGTAGTTTCACTTCACCTTGGCCTACAGCGACCAGTGGCGTCTTGAATTGGAGTGTAAGCTGTGTGAGAAAACTAAATGCGTAACTTCCAAAATGATAGCTGTACATCTGATGGGTCATTCAGACTTTCCATATTTCCTAGACTCAGCTCAGGATCAGAGCTCAGGCCTTTTGTCACCCTGCTGTGTCCAGTTAATTACATTTACCCAGCAGCAGGAACAAAGTCCACCCAACACAGCAGGAACAAAGTCCACCCAACACAAAAGGACCAATTAGCAGTACTTCTCCCAGCTCCTGAGGAGGGAAGGGGTGGGGCAGAATGATCTCCATCAATTACTCAGCTGTCACGATGTACCGAGGATGGACCTGCCCAAGCTCACTGAACAAAGGAGAGTGCCCAGACAACTGAAGCCAACCCAGAGGGCGGCTTCCTTCGAAATTCTAGTGGGCAAGTCCCTGGCAGTGATGTCAGTGAGGGGTGGAGCTGAGGCCCCAGGAGCTGATGTGAACAGCGGCTCCTGGATGACACCATTTGGAATTATTCCAACATGCTGTGACAGATGGTTGGTACAGGGTTGGATAGGTGATGTGGTACCCCAGGATTGGCTAGGGTGCCTGTCTTCTAGAACCTTGCTCTCCCCTTTATAAACTCTGGCACAAGGGGAAGTCTTTCTTGCCTTTGGATTTTCTACCTACTGCGCTGCTGGATCCTGGAAGTGCCATGGAGAACTGGAAGGAGACACCCCCTGACCCCCACTCAGGACCCAGGACTCTGTCCAGTTGACCCCAGGACCCAGGCGTGCATCACCCAGTCGTGTTTCTCAGCCCAGCTTCTGCAGTTTGAGCTGCTGTGGCATCAGCTGGGCAGTGTCTGTAGTCTTATCCCCGGCACATCTGAGTTTTTCACAGGTTTTTAAAAGACCATTTACATCCCTATGGAACTGGTTAACAAGGCTTTTTTTCCCACTCGTTCCAGTACCCCCTGGGTCCGTACTGTGCCTATTCCTTACACTTGGATTTTACTTTTACTGCTACAAAGGGAGAATGCATTTAGTGAAAAGGCATGTCACGAGTAGGATAACACCTTTCCAAAAGAAAAATGCCGGCCATTTGTTGTTGTTTAAAGAGTCTGCAAATGGTTCACCTCGAAAGTAAATAGTGCTGTAAATAAAATATTATTTATTCATTTGTAGCATGACTTTCCTGTCTTTGTTATCTTTAGTTTAATTACACTTAAACTTTAATTTTTAGTCATGGATCATTAATAGGGCTTCCAGCTTTCCATTTTTACAGATAAATACAGTCAGAAAACAATGTGTCTGTATTTATTTTTTAAAGTAGAAAAATACAGAAAATTGTGCTCCTTGTGAATGACTTTTCATGCTGCCCTTTCATGAATTCCAGGCCAACAGCTATGCAGATAGACAGCATGGGGAGTTGAAAAACAGGATGAGGTTTCTTAAATACAGGCATATTTAAACACATATATTTGTATATAGTGCTAATATTTAGCCTTGGGTGTAGTGTTTTGCTATATTGGCTGCTTAATTTGCTGAAATGCAACAGGCATCAAAGTATGACTGCATGTTTATCAGTTAAACATTTTTGAAAATTTACCATTTTATCACTTGATTTGTTCTTAAAATACAAAATAAATATTGGTAAATACCAATAAGATGGGTAAAAAATAAATATGGATCAATACAGAAGTAAATGTTGAAAAAATACCATAAAATGGTATGCACTAATCATTAATGCAGCCCTAGAACATATTTAAAAGTAATTTATATTTGTATTTGCTGTTTAAAAAATGCACAGATAAGTGCTAAAAATACCGGGTTTAGGTGATTTTGTTTTTTTTGTACTGACTGGGACATCAAAATACTGATGGCGCCGGTAGAAATCCGATCAGCTGGTAACCCTAATCAGAAGACTGAAAATTTGTTGCAGGAATAGCACATTATTATTTTTTTCCTCCACCCTCCATCCCTGATGGATGCCATAATAGCAATAGTTTAACATATTTGAAACCCTACGCCGACCCTCAATACAATGCTGATTTACTCCAGGTGTTTGGGTATACATCCTGCATTCATACAATTCACTCCTCATTCTCATCACTCAGTGTTAGTCTTGGCATCTTTTGCCGTGTTTCCCCTGTCTTTTTGCTTTATGACCTCCCAGTTTTGACTCTCTTTTTTGCTGGTTTAGTGTCTCTGCGCATTTTCTCACTCAGTGTTAAAGTGCAAGTGCTCCTGTTATAAATTATGTTATGGATTGGTGTTTTCATGATTGGCATATTTGATTTACTGGTGAGGCCCTAGTAAAGTGCACTGAGAGTGCCAGGGCTGGTAAACCAAATGCTACTAGTGGGCTTGCAGCACTGGTTGTGCCGCCCACAGAAGTAGCCCTGAAAAGGTAACTCAGACCTGCCACCACAGAGTCTGTGCCCAGTTTGCAACTGCCATGTCGACCTGGCACATGCACCCACTTGCCAGGCCTCAACCTTCCCTTTTTGTACATGTCGGTCACCCCTAAGGTAGGCCCAAGGTGTACAGGGTGCTGTGCATGTTAAAGGTAGGACATATACTGATGTGTGTGACATGTCCTGGTGGTGAGTTACAGTGTATTTTGTTTTTCACCATTGCAAGGCTGCCTGTTCCCATAGGACAGAATAGGGAGTTTGTTTATACCATCTTATAAGCATAACTGCCCCTGGGAACAAGGTAGAAAAATAAGTTCATTATGCCGGGACTCAGAATGTTGAAATACATGTTTTAGTGAAGATGATTTTCACATTCTGTGTTCGAAAATACCACTTCTAGAAAGTAGGTATTTTCTTGCTTAGCCATCCTGTGTGCCTCTGCTGGGGTTGTGGATTGACTTTCTGGCTTTGGGATGACAGGAGCTGGAGAGGGGCAGTGGCTCCAGAGAGCCTGATGGGTCAGGGCCGGGCTGAATAGACCTGGGCTGCATTTAGAATAGTGGGAGGAGATTTCCTTGCACCTGAATGGGCCTGGTCTGCCTTGCACAATGTCGTCTCCACCCCCTGCCAGGAAGCTGCACCAGTGAGGACAGAACTGGTTTGGAATGGGTACAGACACTCTCTGCCTTCAGAGAACAAAGGATTTGATGGTATAAGTATTGGGGCCCAGACCACAGAACTTTAGAACTCTTTTGGATCAAGAAGACAGCCAAGAAGAAGAGCTGGAGAAGCTGTGAGGAGGAACTACCACTTTGCTATGTGCTTTGCTGAGTTGACCTGCAGTGGCTGCTTCTGTCTTGGGCAGTGAAAGGACTGCACTTGAACTTTCTGCAATCTATTTTTGTGAGTTTCCCCCAGGGCTTGAGGTAGAGCTTGCCCCCTGTTCAAGAAGTCTCAGGAACAGCAAAGACTTCAAGTTATTCTGCCCTCAGCACTGGGGACTGTGTATTTGTGCTGCAACAGAAGAAAAAGCAACCCGATGCCGTCTATGACGCCGCTGCCGACTCCGTGTCCCGAAGGCACCGCAGAGGGCACCACCGAACCACAACCCTGGTTTCACCAACACCGTAATCTGACGCCGCCTCCGAGCCGCTTCATGCACCGTGACCTGTGGGCACCGCACTTCGCACCACCTCGCTTCACAATGCTACCCTGGTATTCCCAATGACGGCGCTTCACGCCAACATCGACAACGCTGCTTGCACCGTGGTTCGAGGGCACCGCTCATAAGTTACACGACTCACCACCCTCATCCCACACCGCAGCCTTGACCTGCCGACGCCATCGACTCCAATTCGTCAGCCGACGACAGCGCTTCAGCAACGACGACGTCACTGCTTTTACCATGATCTGCCAGCACCACGACGAGCATTGCATCACTTCGCACCTGCAGCCCTGGTCTCACCAATACCGCTGGATGACCTTCACCAAACCGCTGCCTGTACCGCGACCTGAGGGCACCGCACTCTGCATCGCTGTTCTTCGCACTGCAGCACCCGATGCCTGCCGGCGCCCCTGACTTCAACCGCGAGGAGTTCTATATGCAATTCGTGTGACTTCATGGGACCGACAACTCCTGCACCGACCTCCGAAGCCAACGCCTGCAGACGCCATGCCTTCGGTGCTCAATGAGAGGTCGCTGATGCCCTGCGTTTCTAAAAGGTACTGTTTTGCGGCTCTTCCCGACACCCTCTGGCCCGCAGCACCGCGGTCATCCAGAACTGTTCGAATTTGTTGTTCACGATGCCATGGTAGCCCCAGATGGAGTTATTGACTTTAAGGAACTGTATTTCAAGTTTATTTTGATAACTGAAGATTTGTAAGTACTATATTGTGGATTTTTATCGTTTTTGGTCTTGTCTTAAGTATATAAAAATATTGGATATTTTTCTAAACTGGTGTGGTGTCCTTTTGTAGTGTTTTCACTGTGTTACTGTTGGTTATGTGCAAATGCTTTACACACTGCCTCTAAAATAAGCCTGACTGCTCATGCCAAGCAACCAAGGGGGTGAGCAGGGGTTATTTTAGGAGGGTAACTCCCTTATCCTGACTAGAAGGAAGGGTCCCTACTTGGACAAAGGTGCAAACCCTTGCCAACTAGAGACTCCCATTTCTAACACTCAGCCTTCACTTACATGCTCACCCTGCATTCATGCACTCGCATTGCTCATCATGCACTCATGCCAGTCACCCTGCTCCTACCCTACAATCACATGAGCACATCGATCACCCTAAAACGGACATGTCACTCCTCTCACTTGTCACTTACACCGCTCACCCTATACTCACACCGATCACAGTGCACTCATGTTGTTAACCCTACACTCACACCGTTCATCCTCCTCTTACCCTGCGCTCACACAAGCACACCGCTCACCTTGGATTCACAGCAGCCACACTGCACTCATGTCCCTCGCCATGAACTCATGCAGTTCTCCCTCCACTTACGCTACGGTCACATGAGCACACCGCTCCCCCTGCACTCACAGTGATCACACTGTACTCACACCACTCACCATGCGCTCACGCTTTTCACCAAGCACTCAGGCTTTTCACCATGCACTCAAACAAACAAGCGCACCACTCACCAAGCATTAATTCCTCCTACTCTTCACTTTTACCCACACCCAAACTCGTATGTCACATCACACCCTGCAGTCACTCCTCTCATCCTACTCTCACATGGTCACATCGCTTACTTTGCTATCATATAGGCACTCCTGTCACTCACAAAACCCACCCTTCACTGACAGGGGCACAGCACTCACACCATGCAAACAAGCACAGATCTCACTCTAGAGTCATACCACTCACCCTGCGCTTCTTCCTCTCACTCTGCACTCGCACAGACAAACCTCTCAGCCTGCATTCATAAAGGCACTATGTTCATCCTGCCTACCCACAGAGACAATAGTCTTCTGGAATTTATAGGGACACACCACTCACCCTGCACTAACTACTCTCACCATGCGCTCACCAGTTACTTTCCCAATTTGCCCATCACTCTCGCCGCTCATCCTGCACAACACACAGACACACCACCCACCCTGCATTTACGTCGCTCCCACCACCCTGCACTCACTCCTCTCACTCTGCATGCACTCCTCTCATCCGACACTCACATGGGCTCTCATCTCACATTGCATTCATGTAGCTCACCTATCACTCACATAGCCACCTTTTTCACCTTACACTCGCATTGCTCATGCTGCACTCACTCACACTAGTCCCTATCATTTACATGAGCACACCTCTTACTCTGCACATATAACAATTATACAACTCCCATGAATACACTTTTCTGCAAAAGCACCAACAGAATACCTGCTCTTTCTGTGGTACTAGATGCCTACTTACTTACATCTTCAACAACGGGGCAGGTGCAAGAGGGGAGAGTAGACTGAGAATGTGGGATGCACAAGGAGGGAGACTAGTCAAGTCAAGTCAAGTCATAAGATTTGTATAGCGCACTACGTACCCAGAGGGTTTCAAGGCGCTTAGGAAGGGGAGGAGGATTATTTGTCAAATATCCACGTTTTAAGCTGCTTTCTGAACGCTAGGTGGTTCTGGGTGAGGCGAAGGTAGGCGGGGAGTGAGTTCCATGTTTTAGCAGCCAGGTATGCAAAGGATCTGCCTCCCATGGTGGTCTTGTTGATGCGAGGTATAGTGGCGAGGGCTTGGCTGGAAGATCGTAGTTGGCGGGAGGGGGTGTAGAAGGACAGTCGAGAGTTGAGGCAATCTGGTCCGATGTCGTAGAGTGATTTGTGTGCGTGGGTAAGCAGTCGGAAGGTGATCCTCTTATTGACGGGTAGCCAGTGGAGGTCTTTAAGGTGATCAGAGATGTGTTCGTTGCGAGGGATGTCTAATATGAGCCTGGCTGATGCGTTTTGGATTCGTTGGAGTTTCTTCTGGAGCTTTGCGGTAGTACCCGCGTAGAGGGTGTTTCCGTAGTCCAGTCGGCTCGTGACTAGAGCGTGGGTAACTGTTTTCCTTGTTTCGAGGGGGATCCAGCGAAATGTTTTTCTGAGCATGCGAAGAATGTTGAAGCAGGAAGAGGATACGGCGCTGACTTGTCTGTTCATTGAGAGTGAAGAATCCAGGATGACGCCTAGGTTCCGTGCGTGGTCTGTCGGGATGGGTGCTTTTCCGAGGGCTTCAGGCCACCAGGAATCGTCCCATGCAGAGGGGGATGTACCTAAGATGAGGACTTCAGTTTTGTCTGAGTTCAGTTTCAGACGGCTTTGTTTCATCCATTCGGCAACTTCTTTCATTCCTTCGTGTAGGTTGGTTTTGGCGGTGCTAGGGTCATTGGTGAGAGAAAGGATTAGTTGAGTGTCGTCCGCGTAGGAGATGATGTTGAGGTTGTGTCGGCGTGCGATGGCCGCGAGGGGGCTCATGTATACGTTGAAGAGGGTGGGACTGAGTGAGGATCCTTGAGGGACGCCGCAGATGACTTCAGAGGCCTCGGACTTGAATGGAGGAAGGCGGACTCTCTGGGTTCTTCCGGTGAGGAACGAGGTGATCCATTCAAGTGCTTTTCCTTGGATTCCGATGTTATTGAGGCGTTGTAGAAGGGTGCTGTGGCAGACTGTATCGAATGCTGCAGAGAGGTCGAGGAGGATGAGGGCGACTGTGTCTCCGTTGTCCAGTAGAGTTCGAATGTCGTCTGTTGCTGCGATGAGGGCGGTCTCAGTGCTGTGTTTGGCTCGGAAGCCGGACTGTGAGGAGTCGAGGGATTTGTTGGCTTCGAGGAAAGCGGCGAGCTGGTTGTTGACGGCTTTCTCGATGACTTTTGCCGGGAATGGAAGAAGCGAGATGGGGCGGTAATTTTTGAGTTCGGTGGGGTCCGCTGTTGGTTTTTTCAGAAGGGCAGTGAGTTCGGCGTGTTTCCAGTCTTCTGGGAAGGTAGCGGAGTTGAAGGAGCAGTTGATGACGTCTCGGAGGTGCGGTGCTATGACGGAGTCTGCTTTGTTGAAGATGTGGTGAGGGCATGGGTCTGTGGGGGATCCTGAGTGGATGGAATTCATCAGGCGGATGGTGTCCTCAGTGGAGATTGGGTTCCAAGCGTTAAGGGTGTTCACGGGGGGAAGGTGGTCAGCAGATGGTAGGGTGGGTTGGTTTCCGGGTTGGTTGTCAAAGCTGTTGTGGATGTCTGCAATCTTGTTGTGGAAAAAAGAGGCTAGGGAGTCGCAGAGGGTTTGAGAGGGGGTGATGTCGTTGGAGTTGGCCGAGGGATTGGAAAATTCCTTGACGATGTTGAAAAGTTCCTTGCTGTTGTGGGCGTTGTTGTCAAGTCGATCCTTGAAAGCTGTTTTCTTGGCTTTTCGGATCAGTTGGTGGGGTGTGGGGTGATGAAGTCCGTGATGTCTTCACTGAATTTTGCGCGGGGTCCTGGTGGTCTGTAGAGGAGAGTGCCTCTGAGTGTTGTTTTGGGGTCGATGTGGATCTGGAAGTGAAGATGTTCGGAGTTGGCGAGATTGACGTCAGAGCTGGTTGAGATGCGGATAGATTTCTTGTGGACGATGGCGATTCCTCCTAGGGCTGAGGCTTTGGGATAAGGTGCTAGATTGAGGATTGTGTGACACCTTCAGTCATTCTTGGCTTTCCATTCACCACAATGCTTATTCTAGGACATATATATATATATTTTTTTACATTGTAAGTTAGGTCTCAAAATGCAGAGTGTTACTGGATGAAATTCATGGTTGCTGATGAAGTCGAGCATTTCATAAGATCAGCTGGATGCTGTGATATTACATGTTGGAATGTGGATTAGCTAATTCCCAATACTGTAATGGCTCGACCCTCACGTGACACCAAATATAAGCCAGTAAGGCTATTTTAAGGAAGTGCACTTTTCATTCACATCAAACTTGTAACAAACATTGACAAGACAATATATAATTATTTTTTTATAGCGTACAGAGGATATGTTTTTATTAAGTTTCACTAAAAGGCAAGTAAGGTATAGTAGAAACAGCAGGGCAACACAATAAAAACAGATTGACTAATGGAAGTGTGAGTGGCAGTATGTCTGTGTGTGAGTACAAAAGTGTGCAAGAGATAGAGTGAGAATGTGTGTGTGAGAGAATGTGTGTGTGTGAGTGTATGTGTGTTATGCGTGCAAGTGTGATGCTAGTCTGGCATGCTGGAGGTTGTTCTTGCCTTATGGACAAGCACAATAATGGCATATGGATGGGAGCTATTTCCTATAGCAAACTGCAGGCCTTCACATGATTCTATGAAGACACCATCATTGGGTGTGGGACTCGAATTGTCTAACTGTGAAAGCCGCTAACCCAGCCATACCATGGGACAGGGACACAGAACACACACCACCATACTTGGCCGCAGGCCCCGACATGATTTGCGTAATTCTTTGCATATGGGGTGGATCAATAGCAAAATGTTGAAACTGACATTTGGGGTAACTCTTATCATAAGATTTCCTGTACTCATTTTCTAGGGGTGTCAATGGCAAAATGCTGACCCTTGTATACTGGAGGGAATTTTTTAGATACCCCATGATTATGGCTGAAGTATCCATTGTAAATGTCTAGCACTGTCATATTGAATGTACTCCTTAGCATAAGGGGCTCACCGATTAAAAAATGATGACCTTGGTGTAGTGGAAGTAATTTCTGACTTAAGACATTTGAAAAAAATTAGATCTACTCCTAGGAAAGACCAGTCTTTCCTGGTGCACCATGAAAGTACTAGAGTATTTCCTTTATGCCCTATAAGGGTCTGTGGCGTTTTAGAAATGCATCCCAAAGAATGTTCAGGGGAGAAGTCTACTCTCCCTTAAACCATCTACAAGAAATATGTTACTTGTTTTGCTTTCTGGAATTTGGGGGAAGTATCACACCTCACCACTCACATAGGCCTTTTTCCTTATATAATGGCTATGAGGCTAGATCTGACTCCATTTCTGGAAATGTTTGTCCTGCTCTATTTCTGGGAGCAGGACTGGCTTTAGGGCGGTGCGACTGGTGCAGCTGCACCTGGCGTTGATTTTGGTGGGGGGCTCAGAGTTTAAAAAATAAGTTTTGGACTAAAAGCACATGAACTTCCTTGTTCTTCAGGCAGTATTCAGGCAACA
This sequence comes from Triturus cristatus, assembly GCF_964204655.1. Taxonomy (NCBI): domain Eukaryota; kingdom Metazoa; phylum Chordata; class Amphibia; order Caudata; family Salamandridae; genus Triturus; species Triturus cristatus. The sequence goes on along the minus strand of NC_140592.1, from coordinate 515,501,730 downwards.
ATAAAAAAATGTCAATAACTCTGGTTATTAATGTTCCTACTAGTGAGAGTTCGGAATTTTGTCTAGTGGGAGATTTGGCTCATTGTAAAGTAGTGCAGAGCGTTAAAATGACTGCTTTAAAGGACTTGGACAATGTAGATCACAGAACTGAGTGTGAGTGAACTATGAGTAGCACTATAAAAACATTAAATGCACATCAGAGAGAGGCTACAGAGAGATGAGGTGCACTGTTGGAGAGTGATAATGAGGCAGTTTATGGAGCAGGAGGTTATGGAGGAGGAGAGCCCCCCAAAAAAGACAGTTGTAACGGCTGCCACCAGCGCACGACCTGGCTCTGGCTGGGAGTCTGAGCCCCCCCCGAAGTTCAGGTCTAGTTGCGCCCCTGCCAGGACCAGTGGTTCTCCCCAAGGGCCAGTGAGGCTGGCCAGCTTATTCCCCCTAAGGACCAGTTGGGGGAAGCCCTGGACTTTTCTGCACCCAGTAACAAAGCCACAAAGGAGAACTGGCACAAGGAGCCAGAAGGACCAGCTTTTTGAGGACTGCACCGCTTAAGAAGTGAGAGGGGTTGCTGCAACTGTCCCTGGTGGATAGAGCTAGAGCTCATCACCAGGAGTAAAAAAGAGCCCAAGATCATGCAAATCAGGCAGACGGGCCGGAGTTACGGCATTTTTACATAAGGTGACCTTTGACCTTCCTTACCTCCGAAAGCGTGGGGCTACGCTGTCTATAGTTCGAGGGCGCAAGAAGGTGGTATTTACATTATTGCGGTAAAGGGGGTGCGTGGGTCCCCCTCCCTGGGTTACTATCTCTCCCAGGCAGGACCGACTCTAGGGCAGTGCGATTGGTGCCACCGCTCCGGGTCCTGACTTGGGGTGGGGTGCCCTGTTTGCAAGTATATTTTTATTTTAAAAGCACCTGCTGCTGCGTTCCTTGCTTCCAGCAATTTTCAGGCATCAATAAAAATGTCAAGATCACTCCAGTGATTAATGTTCCTGCTGGAGAGAGATCGGAGGTTTGTGTAGTGGAAGTTTTGACTCATTGTAAGGTGGTGCAGTGGTTTAATATGCCTCTTGCAATGAATGTGTACCATGCAGATCACAAAGTAAATATAATGTAAACAGGTCAGTGGGTTACTGCTTGTGTCCCAGGGATCCTTTGTTACTTTCAGTTTATAAGTTAACATCCTAATATAGCATAGTGACCTATTAACTGTCATTAAAGAGCTGCATGCAAACTACAAGATATATATTAGTGCTATAAGTGTTTTTGCCCTGTCTTTCATTATCCTAAACTTGCAAAAAGGGTTCATTTGGGTAGAAGAAATTAATTTTTATTATTAAAGAAAACCCCTAACAATGATGATATGTTTTAAATTCTGAATTTGTGCTTTTCCAGACCAAGGACTAAAACTATACTGCCTACCAGTATACATGACATGTGACTCCTACACCTTGTAGTCCTCTGCCTTATGTAACATTCCCAATACACTGACATACACACATATGATTGTCTCTGTGCCAATGTGTGTGTGATTTAAAGTGCTCTGACACCCTACTCTGCTATGGGAAGCGCTATAAAACTAAATCAGTCTGAGAGAGTGGTTATAAAGAATTGAGGAGCACTTTTAAATGGCGATTGAGAGGGAATCCGTCGTAGATGTGGTCATTGGGGGGTGCCAACAAACACTGTCGCATAGGGCTCCACCAGTGCTAAAGCCAGCCCTGCTCCCAGGTACCCTATGCCCGGGCGCATTCATATTGTAGGGGCCAGAACCCCAACCCTGACCCCCGTTTACTTCTAACATAAATGCCAACATTTTAGAAGAGGAGAGTGGGAGATTTACAAAAAATAATGCTGCATGATCGGATATTGCATATGCAAATATACATTTATTTCCCTTGCCTGTTAGAAGCACAGCTAAAGCGTTATAGCAGGCAGAGAGAGTGTGACAAAGGAGCAGGTTACCGGCAGTGCACATACTGAGTCACACAAGACAAGTCCCTATCACCTGAAGCCTGCCGAGAAATCAGGTTTTTGAATGAAGGAATCTGGAGGCGTTAGACTAGCCTTGAAATCGGTAGTCTCCCGTCTGAATCAGGAGAGTTGACATGTATGTTTTACTTATGGGGGATCGCCATCGCACTTCTCCTGGGAGTAGGCAGGAGGGGCCCAGAATCTCAATCCTTGGGTCCCGGTATACAGAGGGAGGGGGCCGCAACCACACTCCACAAAGTCTCCTGCCTGCTCCTGTAGACGCATGCAGGAGTACTGGCCGTGCAGTGAGCCAGCAAGGGCAGCCATGGTGGGCTCCCCCGTTGCCCTCCAATGGCTACCACTCTGGGGTGCCTGAGTAGGACAGGGCACCCCCATCTGAAAAAGTCCTGGCCCCTTGATATACCTCCATAAAAAAATTGTTGTACAGAACTTTTCATTTTTGATTTGTGTTTTTGTATCATTAGAAAAGTAATTTAGCTTGGGTAGACATTGCTAATCCAGACCAGATTTTTCTGGACGACATTTTAAAAAAAGGCGGATGTATTCAAGTGATATTTTAGGAACCATGAAACCTATATGTTTCATTTTGTTATCAAGAGGTCAAGTAGTCTTATAGAGATAGAAAATGACTCAGAACAACCCTTCTGCCATTTTCAAAAATGGCGTCACTATCATGATGTGGTTGAGGCATCATATTGGTAATTTTATTTATTTTGTTTTTGTGTCAGATTTTCTATTGATTTAAATTCATAAACATGAGAGAAGCAACTGGTAGCAGAGGATCATTACCCTCCTGACAGTGTTGCTAACTGTAAATTCTTAGGATTCCTTCAACAAAGAAAAATATGTCATATGCCAAATTAATCCAAAAGAAAAGCTAACACCAACTTTAGTTGACAGAAAAGAGTTTGAGATGCTGCAGAAATACATCAAGAAGAACTACACAAAAGATTGAAACTGATGTCTGAAGAGGATCAAATATTTTTTCATTGTAGCAACAAGTGCTACAAGTCATATACAATGGAAAAAAAGCCTGGAAAAAATGCCACAACTGATAAGAAAGCAGAGGATCTTCAACATGTTATCTGTGGTTTAGCCTGAACAAGGGCCAAAGGGATTGACGAAAGAACAGAGTATGTGAGTCTCAAAGGGCAAACATGTTTTTATCTTCAGCCAGTTTCTTCCAAGATGATGTTTTCAGCCGAGTAGCTGATCTAAACAGTGAGGTGAATGTATTTGCAACAGATTTTTATGCCCACCCGAACTGCGTGCGTGCATATGTTCGAAAATACGAATGTACAATGAGCTCCCAGCAGCAACGTAACCGCCACCCTTCATTTAAGTTTGTACTCTTTGAAAAAGCAAATTACGTTTTAAAGCCACTCTTGAGTGCTGGCTATGGGTTCACACTAAGTGAGATCAAAGAATAATGGTCAATATTAATGAAACTGTATTGATCCATAATAATGAAATAAATATTTTTCTGGTGGGAATGTACAATGACAGAATTCGTTTTTGTCAGTCTAACAAAAAGAATGAGCCACTTATGGTATTCTCAGCTGATTTCACTCCTGAAGTTCTTGCTGCCAAAATAAGATCACAGGATGCAGTAAAATCTGCAGGAACCATTTAAAGAAATGCCCTGAAAGATTTTTATTTTGGACTTAATGACAAATTTTGCGATGCCCCCGAGCTCCCCAAATCATGGGAGTCAACAAGACTGCCTGATGTTGTCTTAACATTTTTTACATCATTGTTTAATATCAGCAAAGTAACACTGTTAAAGAGTCTGAGGACATGGATCTTCTTCTACCTGATGCTGTTGTCTGCAAAGCTGATTTAGCTGAATTTATCATATCGCTTATTTGGTGCGGAGTGAAGGATGAAGAAAACAAAGTTCCTCCATGGGCTGGACTTCATGCTCTGATCTCACAGAACACTACCCCACTGAAAAAGATTTTTTTTAATGTATAATACCATCTCCAGGCACAAACTACGCAACTGTTACACAGCTCTAAAGAATTTCCAAAATGTTTGTGCTAAGCTTAAAGAGCAGTCTATCCTGCCAATTTTCTGCTATAGAGGTGTTGTCCATATTGTATCTGCCATTTTTATGGGCAATCCAGTAGAATTTGATGATCTTTATCCACTGATGGGCATTTTCCACATGACAACAGCTGTGTTGAAGTATGCAGGAAGTTATCTCTGTGGTTGTGGCATAGACAATGCACTTATTGAGGCTGAAACTTTGGAGGCAAAACTATCCCCTTAGTGTTGAGCTGAACTCATTATGTTCTTTCGTTACAAAGTATGCTCATCATATCTGAGGCTATAGAAACATTGCGTTGGAATGCTTTCTGGAGCAAGAATGAAAAATTAGGTTTTGTATATCTTATCTCAGAAGTGAACAATCCACAGGGTGCAGTTCATTCAAAAGACATAATGCAAAGCCATGCAATGTTCAATACACTCAGTTAAAAATCTAAAAACCGGACAACCAAGTGTGTAGGGTTTGTCAAAGAATGTTAAGAAAAATCAGAACTTTGCAAACACTGAGGAAATGTTTTACACATCATAGCTCTAGTGAAAAACTTGCTACATGCTGATTGGGAAGGTGATTGGGAGCTGCACATGAAGACTGTGAGGTTACTGATTACTGTGTTTCACAAAATTGATTGCATAAACTTCCTAAGATATGGGTCCTGGTATTTGGAAAGAGTGTAGAAGCTAGAGGTGGAAAAAACATACTTCTACAGAAAATTAATCAAAAGACATTTTGTGGTGAAAGACAGAGAAGGAGGGTTCAATGCTGTGGCTCCAGATATGAAAGTGGAACAGACGATCCACAGATCACAGAAAAGCTCCAAGGAATTTGTTGGTCAGACATGGAAAAGTGAATATGTTGCTCAATGGCAGCTATAAAGTCCTTTCTATTTGCAATGTTTGCAGAGAGATGACAAATTCAAAATTAATGGACCATCGTGAAACTGTTCCTCACCACGAACATGTGGGAAAGAGAGGGGAACATTTTAATACACACATTGAAAGCTTTCTACACTTCATGCAGCAGCAAGAAAACCCCTTTGAAATGACTGAGCCTGTGCGACTACACAACTTTGTGACCAAACAGTATGTGGATAACAATATAAAGACACGTGTACTACATGTCCTGGAACATGGATCGAAACGATATGCAGAACTGAAACAGGAGAAATTTGTATTGAAAGAGAAAAAGCTGGTTGATATATTCATAAAGCTAAACTTCCACACTTTAATTGCCTTAGTAAGAATTTTGTCCAACCAACCACCACACAACAGGTTACAAAAAAACAACTTTCGCAAGCTCATAGAGAGATGGATGTAGCAAAAGAAAGGGGTGAATTTATCAAGGACGTTCTGCTGCATGATCTTCTTCCAACAAACACATTATTTGATGGCGATGCTGCAACTAAACCAGTCAAGCACTAACTCTTACAGGAGCTAAAAAAAAAAACTTTCATCTGAAGAATTTCAATTTGAAAAGGTGTCCTCATTGAAAACTACTGTTGTTGTGGACTATATGTCTTTGAGATATATCTTGAATTATCTGTCAAAGAATGTGAGAGAATCAGTCAAATGTCTACAAGTGGAACAATTGCCCTTGCCTGCAGCAGACGTTTGACACCTATACCTGTGCAACTTGATAAATTCTGGTCATCAACATCGAACAAGATGAACTTGGAGATGTTAACTCGCCAAAACATTGCAGATGCTTCAGTGAACACTGAATTTCCAATTGTTAAGGGTGACACAATTCTGCCCTCCTGCAACTCTGCCCTCCTGCTGCTGAGCCAAGCTCGAGCAGGGGAAGGCAAAACAATAGGAAACCTGTCTTAGGGAGGTGTGAACACCTCCTAGACAGGATTTAGTGTATTGGGGCAGGGTGGGTGCGCTTGCCAGCGCCACTCAGTCTGCATGAGGGACACATTTGGTGTTCCCATGCATAGTCCAGTTCAAACCAGCTCTGGGAGCCGTTCGCTACTGCTCTGGTGCGAAACTGGACTAAGGACATGAGAGTCACCTCCTCATTGTCCAGACCCAGCCACTGGGAGGGTCCCCTGAATCATCCCAACCCTATCCTTAGGGTACTTAAGGGCTTACCTGTAGGAGGGTCTCTAGCTTGATCGTGGGACACGATTCAATTCAGAAACCACTTCAACTTCTACCGTCTGGGCACTCCGGACTACGCTGGACTTTGTTTGGGCTCGACTTCATCCCCCTGTCTGTCTGCTGCATCGTCTGTGCCTGTGCACCATACAGGAACCTGTGGGCATCCAAGACACTTGAAGGAATCTCCCTTGAAGTGAAGGAGTCCCTTCCCTGCATTCACCGGCACCACATCCAAGCTGACCGGTCTGCTGATCTTGAGCTCCAACGAACTCCGAAAGGTTCAACAACACAGGTGGTGGTTCCCCACAGCTCTCGAGGTCTGCCCTCTCACCAAGTTTGAGGTCAGTATCCCTTGTGGGAGCTGCAGGAACCAAACCCTTGTGCACCGCCTCAACTTGCCGTTGCCAAGGTTTGTTGGCTTCCTTTCATCAAGATCTTCTGGCTCCAAGTAGCCCCAACCTCAAGCATCTCCAGTGACCAAAATCCTTGTCCACACCACATTGCTTGCATCGTGGCCTGCATCTTTTGGTGAGGTGCTCAAGGTCCTCTTGTGGCACCAGTGCCTCCGGCCTGTGGGTCCTGTTGAGGGTCATCTTTATTTCTTTTGGGCTCCACTGATTGCTCGGGCCTTCCCTTACTCCCCTGCTTGAGGTGAGTCCCCTGGAACTTGCTGGTCCTGACATTGCACCTTCTTGGACTTCTGCATGGCTTGTTGGTGCTCCCGACCGACACTGACTCCTCAGCACTCAACATCCGAGGTGGGACAGCTCGTGCACAGCTTCTGGTCTTCTTCAACGTCGGTTGGTCCTCAAAGCTGTAGAGTCAAGGTCCTCATCAACTCTTCTGCAACTACCATTGTATCCACGGGTGGGGTGGGTCTCCAACCTTCTGTCTTCCACCTGGTTTCTTCAGGGTCCACTGGGAAGGGTCCTTAATCTTTAAAACTCCAACCGTGACTTACAAGTTGATTTGTACGGAGCACGTGGTCGTGTTCCCACACTGCACCTGCTCTCCGTGGGGGTTCCTAGTCACTTACCTTGGGTGGTTCCTTGGGTCCCCAGCACTTCTACATCCTCTCTACATTGTCTTGACCCGAGTCGTGGTTCTTATACCACGTTCTTATTATCTGGTTTGGTCCCCCACCCCGGGTCGACTGTGTATTTCATGCTATTTACTTTATTTCTATGTAAAGTATTGTGTGCATTGTGCATATCTCTGGGTAAGAGATATGTTTATGTGTTAGAGAGTGTTAGAGAGTATTATATAATAATCTTTCTCACTTAATCTATACATATAAGATTGTGTTCTGGTAAAACAGGCTGCTTTACACGCCTTCTGGAGTAAGCCTGTAGGCTGCTCTCCACAGCTACCACTTAGAGAGCTTTTTAAGGTTATCTAAGACCTCCTACATCAAAATAAGTGTTGTCTGGATTGGTGCAGGGTGCACTTACATAAGTGCACATTATATACCAGGCCAGCCTCTCACAATATGTCTCTTCTTCCTCTATTATAGCCGTCATTTTGGAAATTGGTGGAAGCTTGCTCTGAGGAGTTATTTTGTGTCTCTATAGAACTACTTGACCCCTAAACCTATGTTTTGACACCAACATGAAGTATATAGGTCTTGTGGTTCCTGAAATATTACATCACTGCAACATATCCGCCATTTTCAAAAATGTAATCCAGAAAAATTTGACCCGATCAGCAATGTATACCCAAGCTAAACTACTTCCTAAATGATCCAAAAACACAAATCAAAAATGAAAATCTCTGGACAACAATTATTTTGCAGAGATACATCATGGGCCAGGATTAAAAGGAAAAGTGCGGCATGAGGTGCCAAACTTGGATATCAGCAATGAAAACATCACTGCGGCTCTCCCCGTCTCAGCAGGAGAGCTGATACTATGATATTCATTGCATCTCGGAGACTTGCCCGTTAATGCTTTGCAGGGTAATTTATTTGAAAAGCATTGTTCCCATATGCTCTCCGTGAGTATCAATCAGCACTCCACAAGACCTTACAGTCCTTGTGTCACAGTCAAAGGGCTGGACTGGAGAATCATTGATGCCCCTCCTTACAAGCGTCCCTCTCGAGAACACAGCTAGACCTCACCACAGATGCTAACACTGCTGCTCACAGGTTCTCATTCTGGATTAAAGACGCACTGGACCCACTTGCCCCAATAAAGACCTTTTCCAATAGGTGGAAAAACCCTCAGAACCCTGTTTCTCCGACAAACTAAGAACCCAGAAACAAATCTGTAGAAGAAATGAGAGGCGGTGGAGAATGACCTATGACCCAATAGATAAAACACAATATGCGCAATCTTTAGCCGACTATAAGAAATTGATTTTGGAAGAAAAAAGCAAATACTTTACAACTAAAATTTTACAGGCAAAGAACTCAAGTAAGGAGCTGTTTTCAACAGGTAAAAGCCTAGCTAAACTACCGGAGCCCCCTAGGATGGAAAGTAGCGCTGAGTTCTGTAACTTATTGGCACAGTTTTTTTTTAGGGACAAAGTGGAGGCAGTGTACAAAGCACTTAGGGATTATGGCAATACCATAATCGAGAAGCCTCCAGCAGACCCAGCACCCTCTCCATCAAACCTGCTGAATTCCTTTTCCTCACCTCCCATCGAGCAGATCATCCAGGTGGTTAAGACTTCCAAATCTGTGGCTCCACTAGATCCTTGCCCTCCGAAAATACTGCACCTTGTTTCTGATATTGTCAGTGAACAACTGAGGGTCATTTTCAGAGATCATTTGCTCAGGCATCTTTCCTGATGCCTGGAAAATAGCGTCAATTCTGCCACTCCTGAAGAAGCCGGATCTCGATCCAGCCGACCCCAGCAGCTAAAGAGCCATCTCAAGATTACCCTTCCCAGCAAAGGTGCTGGAGAAAATACCAAACACGCAACTTACAACATTTATCTCCTCCACTGAACTTCTGGACCCATCACAATATGGTTTCCAGGAGGGGCATAGGAACCTATACGAAGGAAAGTAACCTGCCAACAGCTATATGATAAAACAAGGCCCAGTGCAGGGTCCAAAAGGATAGATGCTCAAGACCAAAAGGCAAACCAGGACAAGGGGCAACTCCGAAAAAGTGTGTCACAGAATTTATTAAATCATTTTTTATTTTTTTGTTTTTTTGAATTGATTTACTTGAAATTATACATGGATATACACACACAATTTTTTTTACTTTAGACGTATTGATAAATTACACCCGATAAGGTTGAAAGTGAGGAACCTAGCAAGTTTCACATATAAAACAGATAATCATCCCACACACTCCCTCAAAACAACACAGTCATACTACTACACATTCAACAGCAACATCAAACCTCGAGTCATATCAGTACACATAAAATAAAAACAATGGGTAATTGAAGGGAAATTCTGTAATTCAAATTCCTTAGAGGTAATTTCAGCAGCCCAATAGGCTAAAGAACACCGGTAAATACGATCTCGAGAGCCCAATGGGCTTACAAACGCCAACGCGCGTTTCGGTGTCACGACCAGATGGGGGCAACACCTTCATCAGGGCGAGGGAGGGCATGTGAGGTGGGACGAACACACCTCTCAAAAAATGGCTCTCAGCAGCAGTAGAGGTTCTCAAAAGATGAACAGGGTTCCAGTAATTAGAAAGCGCCTGGGATATTGGTGCTTCCGTAATCGGTCTAAGCAACGGTCCAAATGCAAATACAGATGCAGGCGTGGGGAGGTATCGTCGCCGGGAAATCCGAACAAACGGGGGTTTTTTGTCCTCAAAGAAGACGAAGGGGAAACAAATTCCTCCCAGCCGGAGGTACGAGGTGCACAGCGTCAAGGCGTACGGGTCAACGAGACGGTCAAAGCAGAATCAGCTTGGACAGCGGTTACACGGAGCGAATAACTCGCTACTTCGCGGCAGATAATGTGCTTCCATGGAGGGGCATAGCACAGAGATAGCTCTGGTTATGGCTTCTGAAGAACTGAGATCAATTTTGGACGCAGGGTGGACGGCCGCCTTAATTGTACTAGATCTTTCGACGGCCTTTGACACAGTGAGCCATGTAATCTTAGTCAACAGGCTGTCAGAATTAGGTATCAGAGGTACAGCTCTTAAACTGCTGTTCTCCTTCCTTTCCGATAGGGTTCAATCAGCAGAAGCTGGAGCCTTCTTATCCAAACAGTTTACGCTCCCTTGTGGGGTGCCGCAGGGCTCGGCCTGGAGCCCCATATGTTTAATCTATACATTTCCCCTCTGGCTAAAATCATCAGGCAATTTGGCTTCTCAGTGGTCTCCTACGCTGATGATGCCCAGCTAGTAGTGTCAGTATCCTGCAACATTAAGGAGACAGCGGATCGTTTCAATCTCTGCATGACCCAGGTCAATCAGTGGATGAGTTCGAACTGCCTGAAGTTGAATGGTGGAAAGAAGTAGGCTCTCCTGTTGGACACAGAAACCTCACTTTGGTCACCTAGATGGTGGCCATCCAGTCTGGGAGACCTTCCAGTCCCTGTGCACAAGGCAAAAATTCTAGGCTTTATCTTTGATGATAAACTGACCTTCAAAAACCAGATTAGCTCCTTCACCTCATCAATTTTCTTCATCCTAAAGATTATCAGGAAAGTTCGCCCCTTCATTCCACCGAACACCTTAAAAATCCTGGTGACAGCACTGGCCTTGTCCAGATTGGTCTACGGTAATGCGCTGTATGTAGGCATCCAAACTCAGCACTTTAAAAAGCTGCAACGTCTTTAAAATGTGGCAGCCAGACTGTTGCTGGATATCTCGAAATTTCAGCCAGTCTCGACCAAGTTGAGATCCTTGCACTGACTCCCAGTGGACAAGAGGGTCACATTCAAATCCAAATGCCTAGCGTTTAAGGCACTGCACGGGTCTGGTCCTCACTATCTGAAGAACCAACTGAATTGGTACATGCCGCCTAGAAATCTAAGATCTGCTCACTGCAAACCTCTACAATCACCCAGGTTTAAGAAAGCCCGTTGGGGTGGAAGAAGTCTCCTGGTAGGGACTGTTAAAACCTGGAACATGCTCCCAGCAGGTATAAAAAAGAGCCCAACACTTCTAGCTTTCAGGAAAGCACTAAAAACCTGGCTCTTCATCAACTAACCTTTCACACTCAGTCTCATTGGCAACCTTGCTGTACTTCCTGGTATTTAGCGCCTAGACGCCTATGGGCAGGTGTGCACTTCATAAATCCTCAAATCAAATCCATATCTTCACTTTTGGAGGTCTTAGGACGATGAGACCAACATCAAATTGTTCAGCACAACGTGTTCTTGCGCCTCGGTTCATTTTGTGTGTCATCACCCTAAGTTGAGAGGGGGCAAAATCCTCACCTTCCCTACTTTTACTTGCATTTGTAAGTGCTCTCATGTATAGATATTATCCAATGACTGTTGAAACTCACCTGATACACAATGTCATCTATGGTATATTCCATCTGCCAATGTATATTTGTAAATGATTGTGTAGTTTTTAGCAGTCTGTGCATGATAAATATACTTCTACTTTTTCTAAAGAGAAAGTACTGACTGTTCAATCATTTATTGAATGTAATTATTGCATGCCAGGGATTGGTGATTACTAGCCCAAACCACCTCCCTTGAGTAGGACTTAGACTGCTCCGCCTCGCTACCCTGTGAGAGTCAATTGAAATGATGGGGTGTTTGGTTCCCACTGAGGATAATTGAGGAACTATTACTTGTGCTGGCCGCACAACTAATAACCCAATTTCCATCATAGCTCCTCTCTAGGAACCTGGGATTTGACCTGTATTGAAGCCCATTTAAGAAATGGACTGAGAAAGAAATTTCCACCATGTGGAGTTGGCCTTAAAAATTACAGCCATCAGAGTATCGCGCGCACCTGCAAGGGATAGTTTCATTTTGTCTATTATGCCTGCAACAACCTCGACATCTTGAGTTGTTGTCAACAGAAAGGATGCCGTTAATTTAACTCCTATCATGGGGTTTCTTAACTCAGGTGAACATGTATGTATTCAAAAATGTAGCTACACTCATTGTGACTCTCTAGCCTGAGCCTCTAAAGTGCATGGGGAGACTGTTATTCTGAATTACTCAGTCACCAAAAGGATTTGGACTTCCCTAGCGTAAATGCAAAATTCATTAGCTCCCTTAGTTGGTCATAATACTGGCGCTTCTTTGCCATTATCAAGGTGTAGTACTTTTTCAGCACTGTCAACTCATGATTTAATTTGCCACTATCATGTTTTATTGAGATATGGCGCATCTCATTGAGCGCCTCCCTCACCAGCCAGCATTCAGATTCAAACGAGCCTGATCAATGCCTTTCTGTTTACCAGTTTTTAGTGGGACATGGTGTGAAACGGGCCTTCAGCCGGCACAACACTTAAAAAAAAATACTATATAATTTTAAATTACTCAGAGCATCTTCAATTGGAGCAAACTATTGAGCTTTACATCTTGCAGATTTCCAACTGAGATTGTAACTCTACGTTTGTGATTGTGACTCGGACTTAGGTTGAAGGGAATGACATCTTCTTCCTACAATTGACCTCTAAGGAAAATTTCCATTACCGGTCATGCTCATCCAGTTGTTTTGCCTTCTCCAGATGCTACAAACGGGATTTGGTACAAGTTCAATAAAACATCATGCAATTTGTCTAGAGAATGTAAGGACATTTTAACATTAAAATCGCCTGCAATTATAAAACAAGAGGATGGAAAATTAACTCACAAGTTGTGCAAGTCATTATGGAGCTTGCTTAAGTTTCCTGCTAATGCAGGGGCATTTGGGGAAATATAACCATTAATACAGACCAAGGAACTAAGAAAGCTTTAAGGAGATAGAAGATCAATGCACCAAGCCAGCATCCAATCACCTGTGGTGTTAACAGTTGCCACATCCTTTCCTTATTGGATGGAAACTAAAATGAGCAGGTCCCTAATGGGCAACCATGCACATTAGAGTAAGCAGATTTTGCACAACTAAGAAAAACATTACAATGTAGACTCTCCTGTAACTAAGATTCATGAAGAATGAATATCAAATAGTTTCGGTCTTTCGATCTATGAAATTGAAATGATTTAAAAAGTTCTTCTAACCATGAATGTTCCATACAAGGAACTTGGTTAAAACAGGCTGCTGTGTGACCTGTAAACTGTTTCTCGTAAAACACGAGGTGCTTAGGGTTCTTGAGGTACTTTGTTGTGAGGGAAGCAAAGATGATGAGCCTAAAGATTTGTGGTTGAATAGATCAGTGGTTCCCAAACTTTTCACTCCCGAGGACCCCCATTGAGTCACTACTAGAAGCCGGGGACCCCCAGGCAATTTGTATGATTTAAATGTCAAATATTAAAACTGTAATTTGAAGAAAAAAAACCTGCACATGTGTGCACATCAAACAAAGACTAGACTTGAATTACTAAAGATTTTAGTATTTTTTATATTAAAAATATTTGCAAAAAACGAAAAATCCTAGTAGGAAGTTTGGTGCTGCGTCTCGCAACTACCTTTACATTGTTTGGTTTTATTTTGCATCCCAAGGCTCCTACTCCTGCCTAGGCTGGACTGGAATCTTAAAGCTGCTCTGGCAAATGTTGTCAGACCTGTCCCCGCACAGTGCACAGCGAGTGAGCCTGACCCGTACAAAGGAGGTTTTGGGGGCCTCTCCACCAAGAAAATTTGGGGTAAAATTGTGTTTTTACAACACATTTGTCATTATATATTGAATTGTTTTAGCTTTCAAAGCATAGTAAATAATGACCTTACTATGCACCAGGATACAACAATCTTTTGTCAATCTTTAATGATTGACAATCTTCAATGATTCCCTCACTTCTGCCCTCCAACAGTGCCTCTCATCTCTCCATAGCCCCACTGTCACATGTATTTAATTTGTTTTATAGCACATCTCATACCACTGTAGGGTGTCAGAGCACTTTCCATCACACACATACAGAGACAATTAATCATGCATGTGTAAATCAGTGAATAGAAAATGTTACATAAGGCAAAGGGTACAACAAGGTGTAGGATTCACAAGTCATCCATACTGGTAGGCATTTTGTAAGAGTGCTTGGTCTGGAGAAGCACAAACTCAGGATTCAGAAAATAACACAGGGGTTAGCATTGACTTTGATAATAAGGATTTATTTCTCCCCAAACCAACCTTTTTAGCAGCATCGGGATAATGAAAGACTGGGAAAAAGCATAACTTACTAATTTGTACCATGCAGTTTGCATGCAGCTCTTTGATGGCAGTGAACTTACGAACTGCACAATAACAAAAGAGTCTCTGTGGCAAAAGCAGGAACGCACTGAGCTATGCACAAAACAAAATACTGTTTTTTAAATTTTTTTTATGCATGGTAGACATTCTTTGCAGCAGGCATGTTAACCATCTGGGCTTCCTAATATGCGTCAAAGCTGCCACTGGGCAAAACCCCCATCTCTCTCCAGCAAATTCATTAATCACCTGAGTTATCTTGACACTTTTATTGCTGCCCAAAAACTACTGATTATGCAAGGAACTTTGCAGTGCTTTTAAAACTGCTCCCTGCGGACCCCCTGGGAATGTGTCACGGACCCCTGGGGGTCCCCAGACCCCAGTTTGGGAACCACTGGAATAGATCATTAGGAATCGATACTGTAATGACCGTACACATGGGGTCGCAGACTCCTTGCTTACGACGTTTGCTGTGATTAGAACTAGTGAAAGACACATGGGAAAGTTCCACTCAATTAACAATTAGCCAACAACTCTCTGTGCCGAGTCAGAACCCATGTTTGGGACAAATGTGCCACCTCTTCTAACCAAGCGGTACAAAAGGGGGTGGTGATGGACGGAGCATCAAAACCAATCAAACACTCACACCCAGTCAACAGATCTGGGTTTGATCCATCACCGTTCTTTAGCCCACTCTGCCACCCCAGTTCAGACATGGCCATATGCAAATCAGTCTGACCCTGTGCCTCATGGGAACAGTCCAGCCCGAACTGCCAAGCCATGCCTTCCCTGGCCCGGAAATAAGCTTCCTAGGACCGGTTTGTGGCCTTTCAGCCGTCTTCAGCCAGGCTTGCTTGAATCCAGTGGCAAAGTGAGCAAGGGAATCACGTCTGAGCATACCCTGCCAACTTATGGCGAACAAAGCGGTACAAAAGGGGGTGGTGATGGGCGGAGCATCAGAACCAATCAAACACTCACACCCAGTCAACAGATCTGGGTTTGATCCATCACCGTTCTTTAGCCCACTCTGCCACCCCAGTTCAGACATGGCCATATGCAAATCAGTCTGACCCTGTGCCTTATGGGAACAGTCCAGCCCGAACTGCCAAGCCATGCCTTCCCTGGACCGGAAACAAGCTTCCTAGGACCGGTTTCTGGCCTTTCAGCCATCTTCAGCCAGGCTTGCTTGAATCCAGTGGCAAAGTGAGCAAGGGACTCACGTCTGAGCATACCCTCCATCATTTCCTTTGGTTTTTGCTTTGTTCGCCATAAGTTGGCAGGGTATGCTCAGACGTGAGTCCCTTGCTCACTTTGCCACTGGATTCAAGCAATCCTGGCTGAAGACGGCTGAAATGCCAGAAACCGGTCCTAGGAAGCTTGTTTCCGGTCCAGGGAAGACATGGCTTGGCAGTTCGGACTGGACTGTTCCCATGAGGCATAGGGTCAGACTGATTTGTATATGGCCATGTCTGAATTGGGGTGGCAGAGTGGGCTAAAGAACGGTGATAGATTAAACCCAGATCATTTGACTGGGGGTGAGTGCTTGCAATGTTCAACACTCCGTCCATCATTTCCTTTGGTTTTTGACCTCTTCTAACCAAGGCAGCAAGAATTTCAGCACCTTCGGCGCGGAGTTCCTGCTCTGCTTCTTGAATAAGGCGTGGGGAAAGTTTGGGATTGAAATTTAACTCAAGTCACTTTGATTCGTTCGAACATAAAAAGCCCACCACGAGCAAATCGGTTGAGGATAGGACTTTTAGACTTGGGTACAAGTTAGAAAATTTCAAGAAGGTGCGAACGGTTAAGGGGCAGAGCTTTATTTTTCTTTCCTCTCTTTTTTAAAGTTTTGAAGTAGAATGTGTCAGTGATTCGCATGCTTTGTTTGGAAGAAGTTGTTTCCAATTTAATGATTTATTTGAATCATTTTTCTGAGTTTGCAGCTTTTTACAGATAAATGTTGTCCTACCAAAGAATCTAGAAGCAAAGCACGGATCCTGATATTTTTGTAGTAGGTATTTCTATTTTCTTCTTACTTGTTTTTGGATCAAGATTACGTTCTTTATTTGATTTTAAAAGACTTCTGGGTTCACCACTCAACTTTGAGGAACTGGGACATCACTTCAATGAACTCAGTTCTGACTTTTTACAACGACTTGGCTGCACAGTTTTAGATTTACAATTAGGCCTTCGCCTTACTGCGATACTCTGTCGGTATAGACCCTTTTCCTTGCATAACTGTCTCTGGTTTTAAAAACTAGTGAAGGAAAACGAGAAACAATAACATTCTAGACTTCTAAATCGGACTCAGGGTGCTGAGGACAGACAGTAACTCCAACAGAAAAGTCTGGGCCCTCTGCAGCGTTTTTGGGCTCTTTTGCAGAAGTGTCCACCTTTATACTTTCTAACAAGGCAATCTGTTTGGCTTTTTGTGAGGTGGTCCAGACCAGGGTCGTCAGCATACCTTGGAATGTTGTTTGCATTAGGGAGAGCATATTGAGCAGCAAGAGTTCAGTTGTCCCTCCCTGGACTGCTGTACCTGACCATGAAAATGTAATCTGCCAATGGTTAGAAAATTGTGTTGCTTCACCGTTTAGAGGATTGATTACTGGAGACAAAGGCAGGTGGCCAGAAGTTGATTGTGGATCAGACAAAAGGAGAGTCTAGCCTCTCTAGATTCTCCCTGACTGTCAACCTCCCCTGCCCTTAGTCGAGGAAGGGCGAGGTCCATGCCCATCCGCAAGGTTGAAAGAGAGGTTCATGAGAGAGTTATCAATTAACTCATTTGGTTCCTTTTGCGGCTCAGTGAAGTTCCCTGACCTATTCCCAGGAAGATGACCGGAGATGGGAGGGAAGGGGTTAAGGCCACAATGGACTGGCCCTATCTACCCTCCCGTCTAATGTTGTTGGACCACTGGATAGCACCGCAGGGCCATAAGTTGATTGTATGGGACGTGGCTCCGGTGCTTGGGGCTTAAAAGCGGAAAAGTCCACTTTCTCAGATGTGAGCTGTTCAATAAGTACTTTCTTGAAGGCAGTAGTTGATTTAAAGTGTTTGATAACAAATATTTACAGAGATGAGTGAAGTGAAGGAATCCGGTGGAGCCTCCCTTGCCGTTGTACCTGAAGCAATATCATCACTTCCATCAGGCAAAGTAGGTTGAAGTGTGATGGAGCAGGGGAAAATACAAACATTTTTGTACCCCCTTCTAAGTTAATGACCTCATAACTTTAAAAACACTAACCGTTTGAATGCATGAATTATTCAATAAATGCACCTTTAATTAGACCCTACACGCTGGAAACTAACTGGCATTGCAAAAATCTAATTTATTTACAAATGTGGAATTAAATTAACATAGGTTTGTGATTAGTGTAGAAAGTAGAAGTAAATTGCATGTATTTCGTTTGTAGTAAATTATATCTTGGCAAAGAATGAAGATGGTAAGTAAAATGGCTATAAATGTTGCTTATGCTAGGTAACACCTAACACGGGTCATTAGAATGGTGGGTGGTAAACTGAAGGGCTTATTTATTTTCTATGCCTAATTTTTGCTATGTTGTTTTCATATTACTTCCGTTCAGGCCTGCTAGACCTCGCTGGGAAAATGGCCGCTGTCGAGAGACGTGATTGCGTGCGCAGAATAAATATGGCCCCCCCACGCATGAGCAGAGTGGAAGTTCCAGTCACGAGTGTGTGGACTATGCCCGGAGTGAGAGATGTCAAGGCCAGTCTGACCTAAGACAAGAGTTGTGCCAAAACGTCTGCGTGAATGCCTGGGAACGGATGGGAGACTTAAACTCCAGGAGATTAACCAATTCATAACTATCGAATATTGTTGCAAATATATTAACAAAATTAAAGAACATTTGGCCTTGATGAAACATGAGAATTTTGTATGAATGGATTATTTGCAGAACCGGGTCAGGCAAGGAGGACAATGAGGTGACCATCACTACCCCTCCAATGGACCAATCAGAATGAATGTAGCCCCTAAAAAGGTTTCAATTTTGGGTATAGGAAGTTAGTGAAATGGTTTAAAAGAGTTGTGCTTACAATTACGTGTGTCACTTGTTATTCTACATTGATCTATTCAACACGACACACTGTCTGTTGAGACGATTTTTTCTTCTGATGCTGAAAAGGCTTTGACAAATTTGAACTTTGAACATTGATGGGGAAAAGGAACGAGACCGTCGCGAGATTCTATCCTGGGAGGGAATATGTCCGAGGAGGTTAGAGGGACAGTCAGTCAGTATTGGGAACCTATCCTGTGATCTTCGGTTCATGTTCTGGTGAACCATTCTCGTCATCGCCCTAAGGCCAAGGGTAATGAGTATTTTCCATTTCTATTCTAATCTTTACTTAAATGCTTATGAAAATAATGTCTAGAATATTTGTCTATTAAAACTTTAATTATTCAAATTATTCCATGAATCTAGATAAAATTTCATTCTAATTCAAACTGAGTCTGTGGTTATTAGAATTAAAGTTATGATCAATAATTGTTAAAAAGGGTTTTAATTGTGATTGAGCTGGACTTAATCGCCATCAACTGATTCCTACTAGTTGGTCCATCAACCTAAATAGCGGAGTACCTTGATGTTTAGAACCGACAATTCCAGAATCAAATTTATATAATGTATATAGTTATTATTTAGGTAAAAATATTAAGAAGGTACCCCGTATGCCTTGCAGCTTGTTTACTTATCACTGATCCAGAAAACTGAGTGGATGTGTGTTTCGGTGTTATGGGCCCCACTGATGAACGAGTGGTGTAAGGGTTTTTCTGGGTTGGTGTCATAAGGAAAGTTTTATAATCACTGCATCAGTTTTCTTGGTAGCAGAGTTATGGTTTCTATAGGTCAGTTTAGGGGATTATTGATTATCGGTTATTAATTTTCTATGTTTAACACTCCATGTTGAGTTTGTGTTACGTTATATGAAGTCGGAATTTTGAAGCTTCCGGGAAGTAGGAAGTGGATTTTTGTGACAAGAGAAGTCACATGGAATTGTGCATTGTCTGATTTCAATTTGGTGATAGCACAGGACTGTGTTATGTTTGAGAAATTCATGTGTGAATTACTTTGAGTGGAATAGCAACAGGTTTTCTTGTGAAACTCTGGCCTTAATTCTCAGGAGCAGTATAGTCTCCACATGTGTTTTATCCCCAGAGAAACAGGTTTACCTCTTGCTTGAGAGAATGGTAAGGTAGAGGGAAGTGCTACACTTATCTAATGAAACAGTATTCTTGAATGTTTGAATAAACTATCTTTTGTTTAGAGAAATGGACAATGGAAACATGTTTATGTCGTAATTAACCAATTTTGTCAAATCAGCGAGTTATAAAACAGTGCCGATAATTTTTGTAAAGGAGGGGTCAGCAGAAGCAGGAGTAAGGCTGACGTCAGCAAAGAACCGCGCTGGAATTGGTCAGTTGTGGAAGTACGAAGAGCTTTCTGATTGGTACGTTAGTGTGAGTTGCGCTGGGATTGGTCAGTCACGGAAGTACGAGGAGCTTTCTGATTGGTGCATTAGTGTGATTCGTGCTGGAATAGGTCAGTGTGAGAGTGACGTAAGGCTTTCTGATTGGTGTGTTAGTGTGATTCGCGCTGGGATAGGACAGAATAGTTAAGCAGATTAAAGGAGAGTTGTGTGAAGTTCGCTTCGGCACATAATTGTGAAAAATGGCTTATTATGATGGACGAGAGATCGAGAAACCTTCATGGTTTACGAAATTCGAGAACCTTTTTTAAATGGATAAAATGATTGTAATGAGAGAGGGAGAAGTGCTTCCTCCACCGAAAACACCAGCATCTTACATGATGGCAAAATATGATTATCATACTTGTATTTGGCTGGAAAATTGGGCAAAATATACTCAAAATGATGGAGTATTGGCGTTTCCAGAAATTGGTTCGTTTAGCACAGCTATACTACAAAATTTGAGAAACAAAATGATGAAACTTGAACCGAGACCTAGACCGACTCAGTTTAAAGTCCTAGGTGAAGGGGAGGATGAGATGTATGAAATAGACAGGCACAGAGGAACAAGGGATGATAGTTATGTTCATGAAAGAGTATGGGTTTGAGTCATGAAGATAGAAAGAGACGATGGCAGTACGCTAATATGACGGATGGTATGTTTCCTGCTAGAACAATTAAGGAGGGAACAGGGAAAAAGTGTACAAAAAAAGAAGCATACAGTACCAGAAAGGTGTAGATATGGAGCCAGAGATACTGATGATGAGTTGCTGGAGGACATATTGAATAAAAGACCCCCTCCATATCAACAGGCTTCTGCGGTAGTGACACCGAATGCACCGCCAATGGAAACAGTGGTGAACCAAAATCTAGAACAATGTTCTGAAATAAATAGTCCATTTAATAGACAGAAAATACCACAGACTGTAGAACCTGATAATCATAATGCATCTGAACTAGCAAGAACGACAAAAGAATTGGCTGAAAAGATAAAAGAATTGACAAAGAATGTAGAAACTGTAACTGTGCCAGTAACTATAGGTCCAGTGATACCAGTATTTGAACATCAAAAGATAGATGAACATTCCAGTATGCAAAAAGTATGAGAAAAGATTTATCCTGAAATTCGGGAGACAAAAGATTCAGTCAGATTAACTCCACCTATGGATTTGACTATAAATCAGAGTCCAATAAATAAAATCCCTATGGGAGCTGAGTCAGCAACTGAAACATCAGAGAAAAGTGTGAATAGAGTAGATTTAAATACGACCCCTGTGGTTCAACTGCGGAAGAATTAAATGAATGGGTCAGGAATTTACAGAAGAGAGATACAGAACCACAACCTTTGGATGTAGTTAAAATAAAAATAGACATGGAAGAATTGATTCTAGGGACTATTGGTACAGATCGGTTAAAAACATATAAAGACGATGAATTAATGTTTATGAGTAAAAGTATTACTTGGAGAGCTGAGAATTTGCATGAAAAATTGGAAGAAACAGCAAATGAATTGGGAATAGATTTTGCGAAAGTTAGAGGATTACAGAAACCTTACAGAGTAGATTTTATTGAGAAAGATATAGAAAATCTGAACACTTCAGGACGATTACCACAGATAAAAGAACTAATTGTGTTACTGAGAAGATGGGGAGATGTAGACAGATGGAGAAGTAGGTGGATAAGGAGAAAAGAAGGTACATTGGCTTTCCCAGTAAATGAAAAATAATCAATAGTAGTGGAATGTCCAATGAGAGAAATTCCAGGAGGAGGTTATGTACATGTCCCATGGTCCAGACAGGATATATTGTCATTCACAAATGATTTTCCAAGATTAAGAGAAAAGCCTGTAGAATGGTATAGACAAGTGGAAAGGTTTGTAAAGGTTTCAAAGGTATTGTGGGAAGATTTGGATGGATTGTTTGAGATTGTTTTACCTGCTGATTTATGGACAGAATGTAAAATCACTATTGATTGGCCAAAGGAAGAATATCCTAGAGACGCAAAAACAGGAGCTCCAGGTCCAGAAGTAATGAGAAAATATGAGCAAGTAATCACATTTCTGAAAAATAAGATTCCTCCAAGAGAAACAGATTGGGTGAAGATCGATAGAACAACTCAGGAACCTAAGGAGTCTGTGCACGCTTATTATGAAAGGTTGCTTCTAGTTTTTAAACAGTATAGTGGATATGAGAGTTTGAGTGAAAAAGACATGAGTCACTTTGTATATCGATTTGTGTATGGTCTGAGACCTGAGATAAGTGAAATGATTAAACAGCACATGTTGTGTTGGAAGTCTAGTACAGTGGATGAGGTACTAATGTATGCAATATATTGTAGTGATGACATTGAGGCCAGACAACGTAAGCTTAAAGAAAAGGCAATGTGGGCACAGGTGAAGGTTGCAGAACAGCAAGAAGCCCAGATAATTAACCAGATTAATGACGCAGGACAGACAAAAATGAAACCAAATATTGGTAAAGGAAAAGGCCAGATGAATATAGAAGAAGCTAAAAAGAAATGGCCATGTCATAATTGCGGAAAATTAGGCCATTGGAAAAACAAGTGTAAATTACCTCCAAAAGTTAATACCGAGAATAAATCATTAAATCCACAGGTTCAGAAGGAGGAGGGGTAATAACAACCGCTACAGCAAAAGGTAGTTACTCAACAGAGTCAGGTGCCGCAGCCACCTCTCCCAAAGAGTGTAAATCTTCAAAGATACAGTGCAGAGACAGGATTCTACGATGGAGAGCAGGTAACGAAATTGCCACGCGCATCTGCTGTTTCACAGTATTGGCTACGACCGGATGGAAATGAATCAGATGAAAGCTTATGACAGTGCCTAGGAGAGGAAGAGGAGTGCGTGCTTGGTGCAACTCTAGAGGTAGATCAATCAGGTCCATTTGTGGATGGAAAGGTGAATGGTGTAAATGTTACTTTCCTTGTGGACACTGGTGCTACCCGTTCTACTGTAAGATCAGTTGAAATTCCAAACCTTTCTCTCTCAGGAGAATTCATCCAAGTCGTAGGTGTCTCCAACAGACAAATTAAAGCCCCTCTTACTAAACCAGTAGAGGTGGAAATTGGTCCCTTTAAAGATATGCACCATTTTGTAGTGTGCGATTGCAGTCCTGTAAATTTGCATGGACGTGATATCCTTTGTAAAATGAACTGCACCATCTACTGTACCCCAGATGGTTTTGCTTTCCAGACATCAGATGATGATGTTCTGTATAAAGTGACTAAGACAGCACTTGAACCAGAAAAGTGTGATACATTTCCTGTGTTTGATGCAGAGAAAATCCCTACTGAACTGAAAGGAACAGTGAGGACTGATGTATGGGATTTTACGGGTGAAGATATAGGTCTAATGAAAAGAATTGATCCTGTAAAAATTACTGTAAAAGAAGAAGCAATTTACCTGAATACTCCACAGTACAAATTAACGCCAGAAATTATTGCAGGAATAACACCAGTGATTGATAAGATGATTGAACAAGGGATTCAGAGAGAAATAATGAGTAGCCCATGTAATTCGCCTATAATGGGATTGAAAAAGCCTAATGGAACCTATAGGATAGTACAGGATCTGAGAAAGGTGAATAAAATTGTTGTTCCCTGTTGTCCAATTGTACCAAACCCTGCTGTAATACTGTATCAAATTCCTCATGATGCAGAATGGTACACAGTTATTGATTTGTGCCATGCATTTTTCTCAATTCCATTACACCCTGATAGCCAACCATTATTTGCCTTCCGGTTTGGCGAGTGTATTTTGGCATGGTGCCGAATTCCTCAAGGGTATACTAAAAGTCCTTCCATTTTTCAGATTTTTGAAGAAATCTCTTGAAAGTTTGAAAATGCCTGGGAAATCTGTTATGGTCCAATATATTGATGACCTATTGGTGGCATCAAGAACCAAAGAGGCATGTATTACTGACACAATTGCATTATTGAATCATTTGGCAGAAGGAGAACATAAGGTGTCCCCATCTAAACTGCAGTTCTGTCAACAAGAAGTACAGTATTTAGGTCAAAAGATTGAAAAAGGGATGAGAAAAGTAACAACAGAAAAAATCAGGATTATCAAAGGAATGACACAGAGAGAGGTGAGAATGTTTCTCTGAATGGTTGGTTACTGCCAACAGTGGATAAATGGATTTTCATTGATTGCAAAACCTTTACAGCGATTAACAAAAAGTGATGTAAAAGATCCAATTGTGTTGAATGAGGAAGAGATGGAAGCTTTCGAGCAACTGAGAAACAGGTTGTGTGAAGCCCCAGCATTGGGAATGCCAGATTATGAGAAAGAATATGAGTTGTACTGTAGTGAAAGAGACAGATGTGCACTTTCAGTACTAGTACAAAGGCATGGAAGAATGAGACGGCCGATAGTATATTTTTCATCTGTTTTGGACCCAGTAGCAAAAGCATTGCCTGGATGTCTAAAAGCAGTAGCAGCCACTTGTGTGAGTCTGGAACAGAGTGAAGGCATTGTGATGGGATATCTCTTAAAGGTGTATGTCCCACATTCAGTTGAAATCCTTCTCACCAGAACAAAGACCCAATTCATGACACACAGTCGATTAACCAGATATGAGAAGGTGATTCTGGGTGCAGACAATGTAACGATTGTGAGATGCATAAGTGTTAATCCTTCCACTTTATTGCCTGATGCAATAAATGTGGAGGTCAAAGATGACGTTGATCACAATTGCTTGGATATACTTGAATTCTGCACAAAGCCCCGCCATGACATCAGAGATGAACCTCTAGAAGAATCAGATTATGTGATGTTTGTGGATGGATCATGCTTGAGAACAAAAGAAGGAATTTTAAGTGCTGCGTATGCTGTATATTTGGTGGCAGACATAATGGAAGCATCTTATTGAAGAGGAATACGTTCAGCCCAAGTTGCTGAGCTGATTCCTCTGATTCGAGCTTGTAAACTGGGAAGAAATTTCCGAATCACTGTGATCACGGACAGCCAGTATGGCTTCGGAGTGGTACATGATTTTGGACAGATCTGGTCCCATAGGGGATTCATGACTTCTTCAGAATCTCCAATTAGGAATGATGAGTTTGTGAAAATGTTGCTTGAGGCGATACAGCTGCCTAAACAGATTGCAGTAGTCAAGTGTGCTGCACACAAGAATGGTGATGACTACATTACAGAGGGAAATAAATT
The DNA here is from genome assembly GCF_964204655.1 of Triturus cristatus. Classification (NCBI taxonomy): domain Eukaryota; kingdom Metazoa; phylum Chordata; class Amphibia; order Caudata; family Salamandridae; genus Triturus; species Triturus cristatus. The sequence continues at coordinate 515,476,684 of NC_140592.1, read as the reverse complement.
TGCTGATGAAATAGCTCAATATTGTGCCAGACATATGACCTCAATGAATCGGAGAAGGGAACAAGAACATGTTTCATGTCCTTTGATGTTTACTAACACAGGTGAAACGTGGGACGAAGTGAGATAATTGCAGGAAGAAACAAGTGATGAGGAAAAAGATATATGGATAAAATCAGGCTGTAGACGAAGGGCCCGATTCACAGAACTAACTTAAGACAAAATCCTAATCTTACTACCTTTGGTATTCACAGAAGTTAGGATTTTGTCTTAAATTTGTCTCAAGTCTGTCTTAAGTCTGTCTTAAGTCTGTCTTAAGTCTGTCTTAAGTCTGTCTTAAGTCTGTCTTAAGTCTGTCTTAAGTTTGTCTTAAACTTAAGACAAAATCCTAACTTCTGTGAATACCAAAAGTAGTAAGTTTAGGATTTTGTCTTAAGTTAGTTCTGTGAATCAGCCCCCAATAGAGGAAGATGGAGTCTGGGTTTACAGGAACGAAAGATCAGTTATGCCTGATAGCATGATCTCTAACATGGCACAGATGTACCATGGACAGGCACACATAGGTAGAGATTCAAATATGCAATGATCAGACTTTTTAAACAGACTTGGTACAACCCAAAATTTAGGGTTATAGCTGAAAGCCTTTGTCAAAGATGTCTTATACGTCAACAGTTAAATCCTGGAAGGAAAACAGTAGTGAGTTTTGGAACAATAGGACAAGAAGGTGGTCTTTTTACCAGAATGCAACTAGATTTCATTGAAATGCCCCCGAGCAACAGACTAAGGTATGTCTTGGTGGTTGTCTGTTTGTTTTCTCGTTGGGTGGAAGCATATCCGACAAGAAGGAATGATGGAGTTACTGTAGCAAAACTCCTGCTGAAAGAATTCCTTCCTAGATATGGTTTTCCAGTAACGATAGAAACAGATAGAGGAAGTCATTTCTAAAATTAGATTATCCAGCTGATATGTGAAGCATTAGACATTCAACAAAAGCTGCATTGTGCCTACAGACCAGAGTCTTCTGGGGTGGTTGAGCAAGCAAATGGCACACTCAAGAATAGGCTAGGGAAAATGTGTTTAGCCACAGGACTCAAATGGCCAGATGCCCTACCTCTTGTGCTCATGAGCATGAGGAGCGTACCAGACAGAAAAACAGGTTTGAGTCCTCATGAAATAATAATGGGACGAGTAATGAGACAAGCATTCGTACCTGTCAACAAACTGCTGACTATAACTGATGATCTTATTCTGGACTATTGCAAAGGATTGGCTGATGTGGTGCATTCTGCGTTTCATCAGGTTGGACCGGATGTGAGCACTCTTGAGAGAAACCCAGCTCATGATCTGAGTCCGGGAGATTGGGTTCGCATAGAAATCCACTGAAGAAGGAATTGCCTGGTTCCTCGCTGGGATAAACCACGTCAGGTGATCTTGGTGACTACCACAGCAGTAAAGTGTGCAGGTGTGAAAAATTGGTTTCATGCCAGTCATACAATCAAAGTTCCAGATCCTGAAGATCGAGCTGTAAGTCGACATCTGGAAATATCAGACACAAGTTCGGCATCTGAAACAGAAACTGAAGCAGTCAGAGTTCCAGATCCTGAAGATCGACCTGTAAGTCGACATTTGGAAATATCAGACACCAGTTCGACATCTGAAGCAGAACAATCTGAAGTTGATGAAAAACAAACAGAGGACATTGAAAAGCAAACAGAGGACTTTGAAAGACAGACCATTGATATTGAAACAGGAGAGACATAAATAATTCTCAGTGATGTCGAACAACCAAGTACAAGTTTTGAGAAAATCCCTTCAGAAGTAATTGAAACAACAGAAGAAAATGTAAAATCAGATGGCGAATTAGAGATCATAATGTTCAAAGTTAAAGAAGATGAAGTAAGATCTGAAACAGAATCGGAAGAGAGTGAAGAAGAAATAAGACAAAAGAGAGGACCAAGAAAGAGAGCTTGGAAAGTGAAACGAGAAGAAACAGAGATTGGACTAAAAAGGCCAAGAAAAGGAGACAATTGGCCCAACGAATGTAAAAGACTGAGATATAAAATAATAAATTTAAACAAAGGCAAGGAAGAACAGGTGAATGAAATAACGAGTCAAAGAAATCAAATAAATTTGAATAAAGGACAATTGCAGAGACCGAAAAGAGTAAAAAGACCAAATTTGAAATACAAATCACCTGAATGGACTTACATAGCACTGCCTGACATCGAAGAAAAGACTGAAGAAGCCAGAATAAAGACAAACTGATGAAATTAAAGAAAATTTGAAGAACCAAACAGTACGCCAAGGGCAGTTCGTTCGAAGGCCATATTTTTTAGTGTGGAGAGATACATTTTTCTGTACATATCTTAGATTATAGTTTACCATGGCAGAGAATGAAAATAGAAGATCTAGGTGTAGTTTTCTACATAGATGGTGTAGAATGTGTTTTTACTGTACAGGTTTACTGATGCTTATTTGGTTCATTTTAGCAATAATTATTCCATTTAGATTAACTGCAGAGAATACTTCTGGGATGAACAATAAAACAAATAGTGATAAGGCACATAACACAAAGGATACTGCAACACTGATAGATAATACTGAGTTTCAAAGAGACAGGTCAATAAATGATTTTTCTAAGAATGTTTTTACAAAGCTTTTATATGAATATGTAGAGACAATGGACGTTAGAGATTGTTATGTCTGCATGCAGTTACCTGCGTCTGTGACAGAGGGTGTAACATATCATCACCTTCCTTTGACGTATGGAATAACTTGCAGTGTGTTGGCTAGTTTATTTTATAAGACAGGCAAATTAGAATATTATTATACTGATATGGATGCTGTTTTTGCTAACGTTTCTGTAGTTGCTGAACTAAACAAAGTGAAGCCTGGTAAAGATTTGAGAGAATTTTTCTTAGAAACAAAAGAATTAACATTAGAATTCGCATTTACACATAACCTTACTTGTAGATTAAGGAAAGAAAAAAAAGTATTTTAGGACATGGTAGAGGATAGAAGAGTTAAGTTTCAAAGAAAAGTAACAGGAGAAAAGATGAAAACACCACCTCTGGGTTTTGAGGAAGGAAGTTATGATAAGAGTGAAACTAATGTAGCAATAGGGTTAGATTTGCCTCAACAGGGAAATTGTGCATTCGTAGAGATAACACTATATATGACAACTATTTCGTGGGTGCTAGTGAATGCCGAGATACATACAGAATTATAGGGGGATGGTGATTCAAAGGACGAAAAGATCCAGTATTCCCAGGGATCCATTTTATTTGTGGGAACAAAGCTTATTATAAGTTGCCGGACCATTGGTACTGAACATGTTATCTAGGCCTGGTCTTTCCAAAGATATTTTATGTAGATAGGGGAACTAAAGGAACTCACGAGATAAGTAAACCACTAACACTTAGAAGAAGGTGACATTTTTGGGGTATTGATACCAGCAGTCGGTATATCTTTTAATGCATATAAGATTTGGAAATTGTCAACAATGTAGATCGGTCATCAACGAACACTGCTGGAGGGTTCTTGATGGTAAATAGCGAGATGGTTGCCATGAGAGCTATGGTGAAGCAAAATCGACTTGCCCTTGATATTCTTTTGGCAAAAGAAGGAGGAGTCTGTGGAATGCTGAAGGTACAACATTGTTACACTTAAATTCCAGATAAAAGTCAGAATATACAAAGGTATTTAAAGAATATTACTAAATTGCATGAAAAAGTTACTCCACTGGAGGTTGATGGTGTTTGGGAGAAGATTGATAAGAGTTTTTCCTCAGTAAAGAAATGGTTTGCAGAAATAGGTAGTTCATTAGTTGGGAAAATATTAATACCAGTGACAATAGTAATATTAATGACATTGATGTTGAGATTAGCATGTGTATGTATTAGAAAAAGAAAAAGAGAAAATAAGATAAAAAGGCAAAATGAGAAAAATAAACAAAGAGAACGAGAAATGGGAGAGATTGAATTAGAAGAATTTAAAGAAAAAGTGTACAACAAGTCTAAGAGACAGAATGTGAAGAATACAATTGTTTGAGCTAACAAATGAAAAAGGACAAGAAACGTGATTTCAGATACATTTGTAGGGGGGAATTGATGGAGCAGGGGAAAATACAAAATTCTTTGTACCCCCTTCGAAGCTAATGACCTCATAACTTTAAAAACACTAACTGTTTGAATGCATGAATTAAATCAATAAATGCACCTTTAATTAGACACTACACACAGGAAACTAACTGGCATTGCAAAAATCTAATTTATTTACAAATGTGGAATTAAATTAACATAGGTTTGTGATTAGTGTAGAAAGTAGAAGTAAATTGCATGTATTTAGTTTGTAGTAAATTATATTGTGGCAAAGAATGCAGATGGTAAGTAAAATGGCTTTAAATGTTGTTTATGCTAGGTAAAACCTAACACAGGTCATTAGAATGGTGGGTGGTAAACAGAAGGGCTTATTTTCTATGCCTAATTTCTGCTATGTTGTTTTCATATTAGTTCCGTTCGGGCCTGCTAGGCCTCGCTGGGAAAATGGCCGCTGTCGAGAGACGTGATTGCGTGCGCAGAATAAAGATGGCCCCCGCGCATGAGCAGAGTGGAAGTTCCAGTCACAAGTGTGTGGCCTATGCCCAGAGTGAGAGATGTCAAGGCTAGTCTAACCTAAGACAAGAGTTGTGCCAAAATGTCTCCGTGAATGCCTGGGAACGGTTGGGAGACTTGAACTCCAGGAGATGAACCAATTCATAACTATCGAATAATGTTGCAAATATATTAACAAAGTTAAAGAACATTTGGACTTGATGAATCATGAGAATTTTGTATGAATGGATTATTTGCAGAACCGGTCCAGGCAAGGAGGACAATGAGGTGACCATTACCACCCCTCCAATGGACCAATCAGAATGAATGTAGCCCCTAAAAATTTTTCAATTTTGGGTGTAGCAAGTTAGTGAAAGGGTATAAAAGAGTTGTGCTTACAATGACATGTGTCACTCGTTATTCTACATTAATCTATTAAACACGACACGCTGTCTGTTGAGAAGATTTTTTCTTCTGATGCTGAAAAGCCTTTGACAAATTTGAACTTTGATGGGGAAAAGGAACGAGACCGTCGCGGGATTCTATCCTGGGAGGGAATACGTCCGAGGAGGTTAGAGGGACAGTCAGTCAGTATTGGGAGCACAGTGAGCAACTCCTGATCAAGAACCCTGGCACTTGCACAAACTGTTGCATTTTGGACCGTCTCCGCGGCACTATTTGCCAATCGCCAAAGGGGTCTAGTGTCACTGGCTCTAAAAGTTCCTAAATATTTAGGTGTGTTTAAGAAAGTGTTTCCCTAGTGATCTATTTCCCCAATTGTAAGTGGACTCCTCCCTTTGAGGCATTGGAACAGGCACCACACTTGATGGTTCTGTTGGGTTTGAGTTTGCTTTTTCTTCCTTCCTTTCCTTTTTCTTTCCCACACTTACCATTGGGGAAATAGATCACTAGGGAAACACTTTCTTAAACACACCTAAATATTTAGGAACTTTTAGAGCCAGTGACACTAGACCCCTTTGGCGATTGGCAAATAGTGCCGCGGAGACGGTCCAAAATGCAACAGTTTGTGCAAGTGCCAGGGTTCTTGATCAGGAGTTGCTCACTGTGCTTATAAAAGCCAAAATACTTTTGTTTTAGGCAGGTCTTGTTGTTTATAAGGTTATGAGTGGGGGGCGACCTGCCTTGTGACCCCCTTGGCTCCATTGTTGTTGATGAGTCAGTATTGGGAACCTATCCTGTGATCTTCGGTTTATGTTCTGGTGAACCATTCTCATCATCGCCCTAAGGCCAAGGGTAATGAGTATTTTCCATTTCTATTCTAATCTTTACTTAAATGCTTATGAAAATAATGTCTAGAATATTTGTCTAATAAAACTTTAATTATTCAAATTATTCAATGAATCTAGATAAAATGTCATTCTAACTCAAACTGAGTCTGTGGTTATTAGAATTAAAGTTATGATCAATAATTGTTAAAAAGGGTTTTAATTGTGATTGAGCTGGACTTAATCGCCATCAACTGATTCCTACTAGTTGGTCCATTAACCTAAATAGCGGAGTACCTTGACGTTTAGAACCGACAATTCCAGAATCAATGTATATAGTTATTATTTAGGTAAAAATATTAACAAGGTACCCCCTTTTGTCTTTCAGCTTATTTACTTATCACTGATCCAGAAAACTGAGTGGATGTGTGTTTCGGTGTTATTTATAATATCCGCGCTGCATCAAGTGCTGCATTTTGTCCAAAGGGAGGCTTGAGTTCCTTTAAATTTCTAGATCTTGATCAACAACAATTGAACTTTACATGGTTGATGTGGGGTCTAACTTTGTTTTCACCCCCTGGTTTGAGTGAAGACACCTCAAAGTTTTAGCTGGCATTAGCAAAGTGTTGGTAGACCACAGGAGACGAAGGTAGGAGGAAGATGGGTTTTATTAAATGAACATGATAGCGCCTCAGCCACAGCTGTTACCGCCAGTGTACTCGTCAGACTCACGCAGGAGCCTCGCATAGAACCCTGGCGTACACCAACATTCTAACCACATCAGGAAGGTGCGCGGACAAACCATTCTGTTGTGGGGAGGAGGGAAAAGATCTGAACCAGAGAGACCCCTCCTCCCCTAACTCGGAGGATACCATATGAAGAAATCAAGTTGAGCCTCCCTTGCTGTTGTACATAAAGCAATATAATCACTTCCATCAGACAAAGGAGGTTAAAGTGCTGCATTCTGTCCAAAGTGAGGGTTGAGTTTCCTTATATTTCTAGATCTTGATCCACAGCAATTGAACTTTCCATGGTTGATGTGGGGTCGAATTTTGTTTTCACCGTGTCAATGGAAACGTAGGACAGGCAGTAAAAGTGTCCATGACCAGTGTTGGTGATGTAGAAACACCAGCAGTCAGGGGGTCTTCACTTGTCCTTCCAGATTCAGTCTCTACATTGACATCAGTGCCTGACGAGTGATGAGCCACATGTTGGAAATGCAAGGAATCTTGCATAATGGACTTTCCAGGATGTTGGACAGTCACCAAGTGTCCTTTGCTGGAGACAACATGAAATGGTTTAGCATCAAAAGAGAGCATCAGACTTTACGTTTACTATGCTGACAAAAGGCACTCGATCGCCTCTAGTGAACATATAGGGGCAGATTCTGATCCTGTAAAAAGACCCTACGAATCGTCGTACGGAGCGTTTTCTCCGTACGACTCGCACCCGGTTAACTGTCCCTACAACCTAGGAAGTACGATTCGTACAGAAAGCCTATTTCCGTATGAATCGTACAAAAGACCGTACGTGGAAAAAATACCTACGATTCTGATCCGGAACAGCTTGTACGCGACGTCAGGACGTATTCAGGCAGCAGTTTCCGGCCCAGCAAGTACGATTTGTCCCTTCGTCACTCCTACGGCTCTTTTTTTACGGGAGTCAAACACAGCCGGAAAAGCAGAGTTCGACACGAACCGCTATGCAACAGAGCCCCGGTACGCTATGTACACGCCATGAACCCCATCATACGTGTCATCCCGGTCCTCTTAGCCTACGACCTGGTGCACCGCACCCGACGCACATGCCGCAGAAGGTGAGAACAACACCCAGGGGCCAGGGGGGGTGGTGTGGGGCACGAAACATACCCCATACTCAAACCCAAACCTATAATATGGAGGCCATACATTACCACCAGGGTCTGGTCACTTTGGGGGGCGTGTCCAGCAACCCCTGCGCACCGCAACAATGGAAGTGAACGTGTACGGTGCGTACCACACGTACCCCTACGGCACCATGACAACTCAGGTACGGACAGTACCCACGCATGAATGCGTGGGTACGGTGCGTACCACACGTACCCCTACGGCACCATGACAACTCAGGTACGGACCCTACCCTGGGTACAGTGCGTACCACACGTACCCCTACGGCACCATTACAACTCAGGTACGGACCGTACCCACGCATGAATGCGTGGGTACGGTGCGTACCACACGTACCCCGTTACGGCAGCAGTAAATTTGGGATAGGATGCGTACACACGCCAGGAATGTGGGCCTAGACGACTGGCCCAGCATGTTACCTTCATATTGGTGTGTGTGTAGGTCCAGGCCAGCAATGTACAGCACCAAGGGGGTGCGTGGGTGGGTGCATATGACTCCCAGCAGCATCCAGACATATGAGGGGTGGGTGCATATCACTACCAGCAGTGGACAGACATATGAGGGGTAGGTGCATATCACTACCAGCAGTGGACAGACATATGAGGGGTGGGTGCAGAGGATTCCCAGCAGTGGACAGACATTAGCGTGGTGGGTGCATATCACTACCAGCAGCGTCCAGACATATGAGGGGTGGGTGCATATCGCTCCCAGCAGTGGACAGACATATGAGGGGTGGGTGCGGATGTATGACGTTACAACGCACACTTTTACAACGCATGCACTTACAACGCATTTTTTACAACGCATAATCCATTACAACGCATGACATTACAACGCATGACACTACAACGCATTTTTAAAAAATACCTTTACAACGCATTACCATTACAACGCATACTACCTTTACAACGCATACCATTACAACGCATAATATTAAATTACATTTAAGGTAAGTATTAGATAGTATAGGGGTAAAAATTACTATTCTAACTCCAGGGGGTGCAACAGTAGGGTAAGTGTTGGATGGTATAGGGGTAAAAATTACTATTCTAACTCCAGGGGGTGCAACAGTAGGGTAAGTGTTGGATGGTATAGGGGTAAAAATTACTATTCTAACTCCAGGGGGTGCATCAGTAGGGTAAGTGTTGGATAGTATAGGGGTAAAAATTACTATTCTAACTCCAGGGGGTGCAACAGTAGGGTAAGTGTTGGATAGTATAGGGGTAAAAATTACTATTCTAACTCCAGGGGGTGCATCAGTAGGGTAAGTGTTGGATAGTATAGGGGTAAAAATTACTATTCTAACTCCAGGGGGTGCATCAGTAGGGTAAGTGTTGGATAGTATAGGGGTAAAAATTACTATTCTAACTCCAGGGGGTGCATCAGTAGGGTAAGTGTTGGATAGTATAGGGGTAAAAATTACTATTCTAACTCCAGGGGGTGCATCAGTAGGGTAAGTGTTGGATAGTATAGGGGTAAAAATTACTATTCTAACTCCAGGGGGTGCATCAGTAGGGTAAGTGTTGGATAGTATAGGGGTAAAAATTACTATTCTAACTCCAGGGGGTGCATCAGTAGGGTAAGTGTTGGATAGTATAGTGTAATATTATGCGTTGTAATGGTATGCGTTGTAATGGTAGTATGCGTTGTAATGGAATGCGTTGTAAAGGTAGTTTTTAAAAATGCGTTGTAGTGTCATGCGTTGTAATGTCATGCGTTGTAATGGATTATGCGTTGTAAAAAATGCGTTGTAATGGTAGTGCGTTGTAAAAGTTGCGTTGTAAAGGTTGTTCCCCGGTGGGTGCATATGACTCCCAGCAGCGTCCAGACATATGAGGGGTGGGTGCATATCACTACCAGCAGTGGACAGACATATGAGGGGTGGGTGCAGAGAGACTCCCAGCAGGGGACAGACATATCCGGGGTGGGTGCATATAACTACCAGTAGCATCCAGACATATGAGGGGTGGGTGCATATCACTACCAGCAGTGGACAGACATATGAGGGGTGGGGGCAGAGGACTCCCAGCAGTGGACAGACATATGAGGGGGGTGCATATGACTCCCAGCAGCGTCCAGACATATGAGGGGTGGGTGCATATCACTACCAGCAGTGGACAGACATATGAGGGGTGGGTGCAGAGGACTCCCAGCAGTGGACAGACACATGCGGGGTGGGTGCATATCACTACCAGCAGCGTCCAGACATATGAGGGGTGGGTGCATATCACTACCAGCAGTGGACAGACATATGAGGGGTGGGTGCAGAGAACTCCCAGCAGTGGACAGACATATGCGGGGTGGGTGCATATCACTACCAGCAGCGTCCAGACATATGAGGGGTGGGTGCAGAGGACTCCCAGCAATGTCCCACTCCCAGGAGGATGGATGTCTTTCACACACTGCATGACACACCACATGTGGGTGTGAGGACATATAACACATGCATACCCACCCATGGCGGATGCAGCACAATACACACCCTGATTTCATGCCAACAGACTGTATAGTCATGTAACTGCATACAAAACTAAGATAGCCAAAGGGAACACACACTGTCACGCACATCCCAGGACTGATAGGAATGTCCAGGTGCTGGTCTAGCCACCAAGATGTTGTCTCTCATGGAAGGAATAGGGTTCAATTCCACCAGATACAATGCCCACAATTGTGAGTCAGGTGCCCAAATACGCTGCATAACAAGTACCATTTGTGTGGTAGGCCGTGATTACACACATGCATAGTGCTGAAAAGGGACAATTTGTCCCTGAAGGCATTCCTACATACCCAAAACACAAGTACAGTGACTAGCAAGGATGGCACAGATGATTCAGCAGGAGACATTAGTGAGCAGGCATGGCCATTGTTGAAGGGATCCGTCACCAACAAAGGAAATGTTGACACAGGTCAGCACAACAATTGTGCAACTGTTTGCAGGGAAGATGTCAGGTGCCACAGTGGAAGGAACACTCCTTGGGACAATGTCTCCAAAGAAAAGGAACACACACTACCAATGATTCTTTGCAGAGACATTGTGATGGCACACAGATACCATGGTCCACCTCATGACCATCATACAAAAACATTTCTCAGAACCCTAACACATTACCAGAACAACAACTCCAGGAGCCTCATCACCAACATCAAGTACCTGAAATGCAATAGTGTTGAAAGTAAAAGAAAAGGCTTTATTCAGCACACACAAATTATAAATTAAGAAGACACTATGTACAAAGACCAATGGCCAGTCCTTTGTTATAGTCCAAGGGTGGACGTAGGGGACCGTGTCCACCCCTACCTTGCCTGCACAAAGTAACCTTAAGGTTTGTCGACCAGGGGGGGGGATCATCTGTGGCAGGACCAGGCACCGCAGGGACAGGAGGGGGTTGGGTAGGTGTGGTGGGTGCAGGGCTGGACGTCTCCACCACAGGGGGTGGGGCAGCGCCAAAGGTGGAGGTGAGCTCAGCGCTGCACACTGCTGCCAGGGCGTCCAGAGTAACCCCTGCACCTGAAGATACCCCAGGGCCAACGGAGGGGGGGTGGCCGAGGGATGGGGTGCAGTGATCTTGGGGGAGGGGGTGGACATGGGGGTTGACTCAACTCCCCTGCCAGGGGACTTCCTTGCCCGCTTGCGGGGTCGTGTCACAGTGGGGGTGAGGGCCAGCTCACCCATGTAGAGCTCTTTGGGTGACAGTTTGGCAGGGGAGCTAAGGGGAGTGGTTTTGGAGGGACTGGGTTGTGAGGACTGCGGACTCTGACTGTGGCTGCGTGTCTGTCATTTGCCCCCAGACCCTGTGGGTGTGCCTACTTCCCCTGAGTGTGCGTGCCAAGAGGTCTGCGCTGTGCCTTACTTGGGGGTGTGCTGGATGTGTCTGTTGGGGTGCGTGACCGTGACTGTCTGTGTGTGCATTGGGCAGGCATGGGAGAGGGCAGTGTGGATGGGTCCTGGGTAGGGGGGGACCGAGCACCGCAGGAGAGAAACTGCTTCCGTCAGTGAAGAGTCCATGGACCGCAGAATCCTGCGTTGCTCAGGCATCATTGATGACATGCCCTCCACGAACGACACCAACTGTGTGAGCAGTTTAGTGTGTCCATGGAGGACATGCAGCACTGATGCCTGACCGACCTGCAACTGGCGCAGTGTGTCCACAGACTCTTCACTGAGGGCAGCAGGGTTGACAGGGGCAGGGGTGCAGTGCCTGGTCCGAAGGAGACACAGTGGGACCCTGCACGGACAGAAGGGACGGGGCAACTGGGAGGGCGGAGATGTCAATGGAGGAGGCGGGTACAGATGGTGGGATGCTGCCAGTTGTTGGTGCATCCTTTGCCTCCTCAGGGAGTTCAGCCTCCGACCCGTCGGTGTCGTAGATGCTCTCGCATCCAGACAGGTCCTCCGACTGACTCCCCTCGCCCTCCGTGCCACTGGCTCCTGCTGACTCCACAGCACTGGCGGCACTGTCGCTGGGTCCCTCCTCAAGGTCCATGCAGGTGTCTCCCTCGCTTGCGGATGATGATGCTGTGGGCAAGGAGAAGAAACCAAAATGCATCAGTCACCTGTATACATCTGACACATGAGCACAAGAACAATTGGTCACAGTGCATATCAGGAAATGCATCATGAGTAACAGCTAGATTACTCCGCACATATGTAAGCCCTGTACTGCCTAGTTGTTAGACCCACCATGCCACTTTGACACCTGGAAAATACATACACAAAAGGCCACAACTTGAATGAGAAATACACTGAGACGCTAGTGTCTGTGAACCGGTGAGCACAGCAATACAATGAAGTAATGACACCTCTTGTTTACCTGAAAGAAACAGTAGTGATGCACTCAAGGTAAACTAACACACCTCAATACTCAAGGTGTCACCACACTCAGAGACCTGTAAGTCCTTTGGAAGACAAAACGAACAAATGTTGGTACCTTGGGACTCACAATACTTTACACAATCTACATGTTTTGAATGTGCCAATTGGCCATTTCGTGAAAAGAACACTCATGTGGCTGCATGCAATATGTCGCACAAGGAAGTGCACACAAAAGTACATGTACAGTGTCATTGAAGAAGCTGGCACCTCTCTGAGAAGCCACTGTTAGAAATAAATGGTGTTGCAGAAAGTACATATACATGGGCCCACGGAGGTCTTGATGTCTTGAGACTCCTTAGTTTGTATCACCAACAACAAAGGAGTCTCGCAAAATCAAGACCACTGTGGGAACATATATATGGAGAATCTGTAACACCATTTAATTTGAACAGTGGCTTCTTTGAATAGGTGCCAGTGGGTTCCATGAATGTTGAAATGTCGTTTGGTGTGCGCTTCCTTGGTAGACTTTTTTCATGCAGGCACATCAGTGTACTTAACACAAATCCTCCAATTTCCACATTTAAAACGTGAACAACTGTTGACAAGTGCTGTGAGTGCCAAGGTACAATTTTGTAAGAGTAACAACTTTAATTATGTCAGTTGTCACCAGGCCATCCGTCACCTGATTACACAGTTGGCTACACATATGACCTAATGCCTGTCATCTGGAGTGGCACACATGTCCACACCCAGGACAATGCATAAGCTAATGGGCCTGCAATTGGGGGTAAAAAAGCCCAGCTGTACTGTGGGGACACCCTCATGGCAAGCCAGAATGTACACACAGATGTCAGCACACAAAGTCCAAAATGCGTTACATCAGAACCACACACAGTTGCAAAAAAAGTATGATCAGGATTCATGTTTTTAAAAAAATGGCACAGGCTGCAAATCACGAACATTGAGCACTGGCCACCATCACAGGGGCACTGCACAGTGTATTTTTGTACAGGCAATTCTCACACACAAGTCAGACCTGGCAATGAAAAATCAGGGTTGCACATGTATGCCTCTCCTGCACCCCCCCCCCCCAAATACCTGAGTCAATGTGATTGATACTGATCAATAACTGACACCTCTTATTCTGGGTTACAACAACTGTGCTTGAAAAATAGCTTCATTTACACAACATCACCTCGTGGGGCTGCAAACACATATTTGTTCTAAAAAACCATCAACAGAATGTTGTGAATTGCCACACAGGCACTGCCCAGTGTGAGTATGCACAAGCAAAATGGTGTATCCCTGTCCAGTGGACACAGGTAGCACACATTAGCAAAATACAAACTAGGCCAGGGAACAATGCCACAGAGGCAGACCTATGCAGAACACACAGAGAAAGTGCACAGTGTTGGATGACACACATGATTAGGAGGCCAGGGTGTCTCAGGGGACTGTAGTGGGCACACTGCTCCGTGGTCCTGGAATGAGCTGACTGTACCATGTTCAACCGTCATGGCACTATGCATATCTCACACTCATGCACATCATGTCTGAGGCCACAACATTGGTCATGCATGCTGCAAGGGTGTCCAGTTGAAAGCTCACAGTCCTATGTGGAGAATCAGCATTAGTGACAACAACTATGGACCCCCAACATAGTGAACAGGTCATGGCACAGGCAAGGTACCAACACAAGTCACAGACCGTCCTCCCACATGATACAGAAAGCAATGTGCACTTAGATTTACTGGCACCCTAGATGACCATGTGCAAATGTGAATACACACAGACCAGGGGACACATGTCAAGGAGGGGAAGGGATGAAAAAGAGCAACAGGTGACATTGGGGGGAACAGAAAATGCACTGCACATATCAACTCTGGGAGTGTATCCAGGCTACAGAGCACTTACAAAAGCATGCGACAGATAACACGACAAACAGCCATGTACCTACCCCCTCCTGGCACCGCATGTCCTGCCACCTCTTGCGGACCTGTGGCAGCTGGCGACGACGCTCCCACTCAGATCTCACGGCCCTGACGATATGGTTCCAAATCACCCCCTTCTCGTAGGCAGTTACCTGTCAGGATGACAAAGTGACACACCATCAATATACCTGCTCCATGTCCCCGAGACACACATTTGAACCTCTTAGAAATGTTGAACAGGGCATAGGATGCAGACAGGAATTACATAATACACAATAAGAAATTGGCCTGTGTGCAAGCCCCAATGCACTACATGGCATTGAAAGTCAACCGGTTGGCATGAGGGTTACGACACACTCACTGATCATGCCACACACTGTGCAGCACATGCAACAGCAGGCTGATGGCCAGCACGTGCCAAGCAGTCACATGTCCCACTCCACTGACGCACCCTCAGCATACTAGACAGACACACCCAAGCACAGATCACTCGCCTGTCACTGACAACAGCAGATACAACCCTCACTCTGCACATGTGCCACTTGCCAGTGGGGTGTCACAGGTGTCATGCTAGCTATGCAAGTCAGACACACAGCACGGCTTACTTGTCACATCAGATGGGTAGATATGTTGCCACCTCCATGCAGGTGTGGCGCAACACTTCACATAGACACTCACCCACATGTCAAGAAAGATTGACACACATCAATGTCCATGAGGTCGTACACATCATTTGGACACTCTCAACACAGGTCCACTCAACTCATACACATCTGTGGGTACAGTCACCTGTCACACCGGGGGGAGCACTGAATCACCTCAGGACAATAGGAAAAAAAGCCACCAAGGATTTCACAGGCTGAATGTGTCATGCACTAAGCAGTGAAAGTCACAGTAAGCACAATGCAAGTTAGGAGTGCACACAGGAACTACATCAGGCTCTGCATGAGAGACATCAGCTTGTCCCCCACCCTGGGACCCACTCTAAACAACATGGCATGTCTGTCCCACCTGGACACAATATTGACAGTCACACAACAGGTGCCTAGGCAAAGGTAGTGGACTCAGCACTCACCTGCTCCCCTGGTCTCCCATACAGCTTGGGGTACTGTGGGAGGAGGGCGTCCATCAAGGCCTGATTCTCCTCCTGGGTGAATGGCTGTGCCCTCTCCACAGTACGCGACATGGTCCAGAGGAAGCAGAGACAGCAGCAATGTTGTCGACTGGAAAGTTGTGCAGGCAAGTGCCCTCTCATGGGTTCTGGCTGCCTTATATCTGTCTTGCTGAGGGGCATTCATTTAGAGGAGTACATAGTGATTGGTCAGACTCATTAGCATCCTACGTTTACTCCAATCCCTTTAAACATACACCAATGACTTTAAACATACACCAATGACAGCATTCGCATCGTTCAAATTTTGAGCATCATGTCAAGTCAACAACCACTTTGCAACATTGTATTTTGTGGCCAACTGACTGTTCCAGGACACATGATCGACACTTTCCAACTGAAAACTCTGTCTTCATGACAACTAGCATGCATTTAGGGCCTAATACTTGTCCCTTATGTGTCCCCTATGTAATTTTTAAATCCACACACAGGTACGGTGCGTTTCACACGTACCCCTATGGCACAAGTACAATGGTGAAACGAAGTGTACACACGCGATGATAGCGGGTGTACGGTGCGTTTCACACGTACTCCTATGGCACAAGTGCAATGGTGAAACGAAGCGTACACACGCGATGATAGCGGGTGTACGGTGCGTTTCACACATACCCCTATGGCACAAGTACAATGGTGAAACGAAGCGTGCACACGCGATGATAGCGGGTGTACGGTGCTTTTCACACGTACCCCTATGGCACCAGTTGTACAGTGCGTTTGACAGGTACGTGTACTACTAGTGCGTACACGTACGTGGACGCACTAGTAGTACACGTACCCGTACGTGTACTACTAGTGCATACACGTACGTGTACGCACTGTACTACTAGTGCATGCACCGTACGTGTACTACAAGTGCGTACCCGTACGTGTACTACCTTAGTACACGTATGTGTACGCACTAGTAGTACACGTACCCGTACGTGTACTACTAGTGCGTATAGGTACGTGTACTAAGGTAGTACACGTATGGGTACGTGTACTACTAGTGCATACACGTACGTGTACGCACTGTACTACTAGTGCATGCACCATACGTGTACTACTAGTGCGTACCCATACATGTACTACCTTAGTACACGCGGTCTCCCAATAAAAACGGAGCCTCAATTGTGTGGGAGGCCTAAGGACCCGCCACGGGCAAGGGCCCAAAACGTAGTGAGGTGCACTACGTTTAGGACCCTTGCCTGTTGAGGCGTACTACGTTTTGGACCCTTGCCTGTCGTGGGTACTTGGGCCTCCCACACAAGTGAGGCTCCGTTTTTATCGGGAGACCCGGGGGAACGCTGGGTGGTAGGAAATTTGTGTCAGCCCGGTGATGCCACAACTTTCCCACACAAAAATGTGTGAAAAATGTGATTTTTTCAGCTAAATTTGAGGTTTGCAGGGCATTCTGGGTAAGGAAACGTTGGGGGATCCATGCAAGCCATACCTCCCTGGAATCCCCCGGATGTCTAGTTTTCAGAAATGTGTGGGTTTAGTAGGTTCCCCTAGATGGCCGCCAAGCCCGGGGCCAAAAACTCATGGGACCTCCTTTGCAAAACCAGGTTGTTTTGTGATAGGTAATTTTTGATGTCTCCTCAATAGGTTTTGGGCCCTTGCCTGACGCGGGCACTAGGCCTACCCACGCAAGTGAGGTACCATTTTTCTCTGAAGACTTTGGGGAACACAGGGTGGGTGGAATTTTGTGGACCCACGCAGATTCCAGAACTTTCCACCAGAGAAATGCGAGGAAAATGTGTTATTTTGGACACATTTTTAGGTTTGCAATGGATTCTGGGTAACAGAACCTGGTGAGAGCCAGTGAAGTCACCCCATCCAGGATTCCCCTCGGTGTCTAGTTTAAAAAAATGTACAGGTTTGCTAGGTTTGCCTACGTGCCAACTGCGCTAGGGTCCAAAATCCACAGGTATGCACATTACTAAAAACAATTCGGAGCCCAGTGGGCTTTCTGCCGCCCTGGGGGGGAATCGGGGAAGGGGGTTTCATCCTGATATGCCCCTAAAGGGGCAGAAACACTGTGGCTATTTTTTGTGGGGGTGTGGGCATTGGTATGACCATTTTGGGCAGCCCCCACCCCCACGCATAAAAAAGCCTGTGTACTCGCTGGCGCCTAGTGGGCTTTCTGCCCCCCAGGGGGCAGATCAGGGGCCACTGCCACCATCAGCCCTCCCGGGGGGGGGGGCAGAAAGACTGGCATTTCTCTGGGGGTGGGGTGGGGTATTGTCATGCCCATTTTGGGGAGCCCCTACCCCTACACTAATAAAACAAAAAAAACATGGTTTCTAGTGGGCATTCTGCGCCCCCAGGGGGGCCAAATTGGGGGCTACAGCTCCCATCTGCCTCCTGGGGGGCAGAAAGACTGTCATTTTTGTGGGGGGGAGGGTGGGGGCATTGGCGTGCCCGTTTCGGGCAGCCCACACCCTAAAAACAATTGCGCAAAAAAAATCCCTGGTGTTTAGTGGGCTTTCTGCCCCCCCCCCCCGAAGGGGCAGATTAGGGGTCAATGCCCCATCTGCCCCCCGGGGGGGCAGAAAGACTGTAATAATTGGGGGGTGGGGTGGGTGGTCTTTTTGCCCCCCCCGGGGGGGGCAGATTGGGGGCCAATGCCCCATCTGCCCTCCAGGGGGGGCAGAAAGACTGTAATGGTGGCGGGTGGGTGGGGGCATTGGCGTGCCCGTTTCGGGCAGCCCCCACCCTAAAAAAAAATGAAAAGAAATCCCTGGTGTATAGTGGGCTTTCTGCCCCCCCCGAAGGGGCAGATTAGGGGCCAATGCCCCATCTGCCCCCCGGGGGGGCAGAAAGACTGTGATAATTGGGGGGTGAAAATAGGGGGTGCCCACCCCTATTTTTTTTTTTTTAATTCCCTGGTGTCTAGTGGGCTTTTTGCCCCCCCGGGGGGAGCAGATTGGGGGCTACTGCCCCCATCTGCCCCCCAGGGGGGGCAAAAAGACTAAATGTGGCCAAAATTATTTGGGGGGGAGCAAAGGCCCTTGCCCAAGGGGCCGCTCCCCCCTCCCTGGTGTCTAGTGGGTGGATCCCTGCTTGGGGATCGCCCTCCTGTGGCGATCACCAAGCAGGGATCCACTGGGGAGGGGTACCATTGGAAATGGGAGATTCTCCCCTTTCAAACGATACCTCTCTCATCTTTCTACGTGCTCAGGGGGCTGAGATAGCCCCCTGAGCACGTAGAAAGAGAAACAGAAATGAGCCTCTTGGCTCATTTCAGTTTCACTTTCAGTGCAATGACGTCGGCGCGACGTGCGCGCCGATCGTCATTACACTGAAAGCAGGGGGGGGGGGGGCCTCGGGAGCTGGGGAAGCTCTTCCCCAGCTCCCGAGGCTATTTTCACTAAAAGGGAATCCCTCCAGAGGGATTCCCCAGGGAATGCCTCATGACGAGCTGGACTTGTCATGGGCACAGCGCGACTGAGTGTCTGTATGGTTCGGTGGGGGTATTACGTAGTGCATAGGTGCATGAATGAGTGACTCACTGTTTGTATGTGTTGAAGACAGCATGTGTGCCGGACTGTATGGGTGGATGAGTGTGTGCATGGGTGTGTTAGTGAGTGAATGACTGTCTCAATAGTGTCTTTATGAGTAACTACATATGTTCTAAACTAGTATATGTGACTATTGGTGTATATAAGTGAGTATATGAGAGAGTGAGAGATTGAAACAGTTCCTGTATGAATAAGTATGTGTTTCTATAAGTGATTGTTTAAAAGACTAAGTATGTGTACGTTTCTGTAGAAGTAAGTGTGGTGGTGTGTGTATAACTGTATATGCAAGTAAATGGATGTTTGATTCTTTATTAGCATGAGTGACTATGTGTGTGAGTAACTCTATGGATGAGTGGCGTTGTGTAACAGGATGTATAGGTGTATGAATACATATGATGAGTGAGTACATGTATGAGTGACTGTATAGGACTGTTAGTGAATGAGTGGATGTGTATGTGGATCTTAGAATTACTGAATAGGTTGTTGTAACTGATATTGGTATGTCCATTGTTTTGAAAATTTTAGTTTCTATTTTTGAATGTGTGTATCAAATGTTATATTAGGGGGAGAGGAGGTCTGCCACTCTATCACAAGGATGATGTCATCAGTGATTTCATTTGAGATGTCATCAGTGATGTCATGAGTGATGTCACTGACCATGTCATGAGTGATGTAATATGTAATGTCATCAGCAGTGCATTGCGGGCGCATGAGTTATAGTTAGCTGAACTAACTATAACGGGGGAATTTCAATGGTGTTGTACGAGTGAAAAGTCCAGCTAACTATAACGCCCCTGAAACCTATGGTTTTTTCAGTGAATTTCTAAGGTTTTTTAAACGCTAATTCCTAACTATAACGTGCCTGAAACCTAGGGTTTTTTCAGTGAATTTCAAAGGTTTTTTAAATGCTAATTTCTAACTATGCCTACAGAGATAGGACATGTGAAGAAAGAAGAAAAAACGCACAGAAAGAAAAAAAGAAATGCAGAAAGAAGCATTGTGTAAACATGCCCTGTGGCCGTTCTAAGTTGAGAGATTATGTCCCCTTGAATCCTAAGGGTCCCTAAAGTCAAACTAGCCCACTAGGTACCTCCAGTAAGCACCACAGAGCTGCGTTGCATAGAGGTGTAAAAAGGGGCATGGCCTCAGAACAACTGTCTGCAGCGCAGCTCCCTGGCGCATACTGGTGATACCTGTTGGGCTAGTTGGCCCTCAGGGACCCTCAGTATTGAAGGGGAATTAATTCCCCAACTTACAACTGGCCAGGGGGCGCGTTTGCAGCGCGATGCCGGTCTTTTATTTGTTTTATTTTTTTAAGAAGGAGGGCTGTGTGGCCCCCCTTCTTTTTCTAATTTATTGGCCCTGGGGACCCCATCCCCCAGGGCCTGCACCCTAAGTTTTTTTGTTGAAAAAAATTAATTTGGCCCTCCCAAGGCGTTAATCGGCCCCAGGGACCCCAACCCCCGGGTCATGGCATTTTTGTTGTTGTTATTCTTTAGGAGGGGGGCTGCATTGCCCCCCTCCTCAGGCCACTTATGGCCCGGGCACCCCATCCCCCGGGGCCGGCCTTTGTTTTTTATTATTTAAAAAAATATATATATTTATAGAAACACCTAGGACATGCTGGACAAACCGTATGTACCTATCACCATGACGATTCGCGTGATATTCATTAAAAGGCGACTATGCATAAAATGAATCCACGTGGAATGTATTTACACCGCTAGTGAAGCTCTGACGTGTCTGACGGCCTACCGTGCCTAATCCCGGCGCCCTCGCCGGTGGGTACTCTCCAAGTAGACACCCTTGTTGTTTATTTTAACAAACATGGGTAGCTATTGACGGGCACATTTAATACACACGCACACCAAGCCATTCAAAGGGGATTCGACAAACATTCGACCAAACTATGCAAGAAACCCCCCTCACGGTTAATAAAACACACATCCACCGCCGGATGTGTAATACTTTTTATTTTATTCTCTGGAAAGGAGACGAACCTCACTTGAGAGTCACAGCGTGCTCCTGGCTGAGCCCAATGCTGTGTTACACCCACCAGTGCCCGCCGAGTGCCACACACCTCTGTGTTGTATTCCACCAGCTAGTGCGTATGCTATGACACTCTCTAGCCCATGTGCACTGTAACACCACCCGTGAATATGTCATGCCACACTTACCTTCGCACGGGTTATATTGCCCCATCTAACTTGCCTTCCTCGATACCTATTTTATAATGCACAGCACTATGCCATACATATTACAATCTGGGATCCATATCTTTGTCACAGTGCATATGCAACGTTACACTCCCCAGCACATATTTTATATTACAACTTTAGAGACTAGTTAGGTTACACAACACTGCCCTGTGCACATTACACTCCAAGGCGCATATCGCATAGCACGCGCTAGTGCCTGTGCTATCTCGTGCTCTCCAATGAATCTGTCATTGTGCACAATGTATTGCATATTATATTTCACGCCCCGGTTCATCTTATATCACACTTTTTGGTGCATAGTTTATACCATATACTATATCTAGTTTTCCTTTTCAATCGTGCTCTCAGGACTATGTTCTATATAACACTGCGTCTACCTACCCTTTTCACGGGCATTACATTTTGCGATGGGGGTGGAGGGTCAGGGGGTGTTTCTGCCAAGTGAGCCCGGAGTCACAGTCACAAACGTCCTCTTCTTCCTGAAGAAAAGTGAGATTATGCTGCATACTTGTTCATATTTTAAGTAGTTCGCACAGATACACATTTTAAAAACAATAAAGTTCCTAATACCCACCTTCTCTGAACAGTTAGCTTGCTGCCCCATCCATCTCCTCCCTATCCTCTGATGTCTGAATCCATGGACTAGCCTCCTCCCTCCTGCCATGCATGGTCTGATGTGCTGCCACTGCCCTCCATTTAGCATGATGTACCAGTCCACTCCTCCTGCCCTCCATTGCCCAATTCTATGGCCCATCATTGACCTCCTGCTTAGCCTCTGTGCTTAGCTTGCGTCCCCTATTCTCCTTCACCCTGCCCTCCGATGTCTTTGTGCATGCCCGTGCTTCATCCTTTTTGCCCACCATTTTCCATGGACCTGCCACTCCTATCTACTCTGAGTGTTCTGTTGAGCTGCCACTCCCCTCCCACCTGCCTAGCATTGTCAGATGACTGTAACCTGTCCCTGCCACCTCCACCCTGCCTGTCCACATGCCATGCCCCTATCCCCTTCCTCCTGTCCTCCATGGTCCATTTTACTGCCACACCCTTCTGCCCTCCCTGGTCTGTTGTGCTGCAACTGCTCCTCCTGCCTGCCCCGCGCGGTCTGTTGTGAGGCCCCTTCCTCTGAACTCTCTTGTCTGTGCCCAGGTCCTGACCCTCCCTTCTATCCTCCATGGTCCTTTGTGCCTGCCCCTGCACCCTCCTTCTTGCCTATCATAGCCATTGTGCTGCCACTAACCCTCCCGCTTGCCATGCACGGTCTTCTGTGCTGCCATGGCCCCTCCTACCTTTCCTGTGTGGTCAGCTAGCTGCCCCCTCCATGGTCTGTGTGTATGCCATCATAGTCTCATTGTTGCTCTCCATGGTGTGTCTTGTTTCTAGTGCCCGTCCTGCCTGACCTCCATGGTCAACTTGCTGCTCCTGCCCTGCCCCCTTGCCCCCAGCCCTCTGTTTCCATGTGCAGACCCCTATTCCCTCCCTCCTGGCTTGTCTGTTCCATTGTAATGCCCCTGATCCGTCCCTCCTGCCCTTTATGGTCTGTTATGCTGCAGCTTTCTCTCCTGTCTGTTCATTATGGTCAGCTAGCTACCATTGCCCCTTTCCTCTCTGTTCTCTGTTGTCCATGTACATGGTCCTGTCCCCTCCCTATTGCTTTCTATGGATTGTTGTGCTGCACTCCCGCCCCGCATGCCCTGTGTGGTGTATTGTGCTGCTGCAAACCCTGATGCCTGCCCTGTAGGGTCAGTGTGGTGCACCTCTCCTTGTCCCTCCTGTCCTCTGTTATCCAAGTCCATGTCCTTACCCCAATTCCTCCTGCCTACCATGATCCAATGTACCATTCTTGTGACCATTTTGAACTTGGTAAGAGGGAGATTTTGAAAAAAAACTGGGGTATTGATTTTCCCCTTTGAGTTACATTGAAAAAGAGGAGATTGTAGACAGGAGACAGATCAAATAAAGCCCATTTGAGCTTAAAAACATTGGACGTTTCCTGGCTGAAACGGGTCTGTTGGCATGTATGGTTGTACTACCACTGCCTCTTCCTTCTGCCCACAATGGTCTATTATATTGCCACAGCCTCTCTTGCCAGTCCTGTATTGTTGGTTTATTGCCCCTGCCCCCCTTTCCACTGCCCTCCATAGTCTGTTGTGCTGCCACTGCCCTTCCTGCCTGCCCAGTGTGGTCAAATCGTTGCCTCTGCACTCTCCTACCTGCCTTCAATTTTCAGAGTCCGTGCCCCTGACCGCTGCCTCTAAAACAGTATCCCAATGAACAACTAGATTGCTAACATTCTATATTTATTACAAAAGTGTGGAACGCCTGACGTCATCTTGATGTAATCCAAACGGATGTATGTCGTTACAACGCACACTTTTACAACGCATGCACTTACAACGCATTTTTTACAACGCATAATCCATTACAACGCATGACATTACAACGCATGACACTACAACGCATTTTTAAAAACAACCTTTACAACGCATTTCCATTACAACGCATACTACCTTTACAACGCATACCATTACAACGCATAATATGAAATTGCATTTAAGGTAAGTATTAGATAGTATAGGGGTAAAAGTTACTTTTCTAACTCCAAGGGGTGCAACAGTAGGGTAAGTGTTGGATAGTATAGGGGTAAAAATTACTATTCTAACTCCAGGGGGTGCAACAGTAGGATAAGTGTTGGATAGTATAGGGGTAAAAATTACTATTCTAACTCCAGGGGGTGCAACAGTAGGGTAAGTGTTGGATAGTATAGGGGTAAAAATTACTATTCTAACTCCAGGGGGTGCAACAGTAGGGTAAGTGTTGGATAGTATAGGGGTTAAAATTACTATTCTAACTCCAGGGGGTGCAACAGTGGGGTAAGTGTTGGATAGTATAGGGGTAAAAATTACTATTCTAACTCCAGGGGGTGCAACAGTAGGGTAAGTGTTGGATAGTATAGGGGTAAAAATTACTATTCTAACTCCAGGGGGTGCAACAGTAGGGTAAGTGTTGGATAGTATAGGGGTAAAAATTACTATTCTAACTCCAGGGGGTGTAACAGTGGGGTAAGTGTTGGATAGTATAGGGGTAAAAATTACTATTCTAACTCCAGGGGGTGCAACAGTAGGGTAAGTGTTGGATAGTATAGGGGTAAAAATTACTATTCTAACTCCAGGGGGTGCAACAGTAGGGTAAGTGTTGGATAGTATAGGGGTAAAAATTACTATTCTAACTCCAGGGGGTGCAACAGTAGGGTAAGTGTTGGATAGTGTAGTGTAATATTATGCGTTGTAATGGTATGCGTTGTAATGGTAGTATGCGTTGTAATGGAATGCGTTGTAAAGGTAGTTTTTAAAAATGCGTTGTAGTGTCATGCGTTGTAATGTCATGCGTTGTAATAGATTATGCGTTGTAAAAGTTGCGTTGTAAAGGTTGTTCCCCAATCCAAACTGTAATACCTAGAGCATTTCCTTTAGTGATTACATATATGAGAGGGTCTTATTTGCATCAAAATTATGGTTAGTGCTCTAAAAATCTAAAATGAGGACATATTTTCTGAGTTTTCAAATAGCGACAAAGAACGTTTAAATTATTTGTGATCTTTATGTTTTTTTATCCAGTTGACCACTTGATTAAATGTTGCACCTAGGGGAGAGGATGTGGTGTTACTTCCAGAGCTGCAGACTTTGCAACTGGGTAACCAGGTTGGAGTTTCTGCTTCAGCTCAACATTCTGTGATTCTGGTCAAATCACTTAATCTCCCCATGTCTACAACCAAAATGAATTTGATCTTGTGTGATGTAACCAATGCTCATGTAAAGCACTCCAATACCT
The DNA here is from genome assembly GCF_964204655.1 of Triturus cristatus. Lineage (NCBI taxonomy): Eukaryota > Metazoa > Chordata > Amphibia > Caudata > Salamandridae > Triturus > Triturus cristatus. The sequence goes on along the minus strand of NC_140592.1, from coordinate 515,451,521 downwards.
GACAAGTCTGCACCATATAAAACTGCAAATACACAAAAAATAAGTATTTTGCACACTTCTGTCATTGGGCTACATGTGGGCTACATCTGGGTGATATTTGTGCTGCATTTGGGCACTTTTGTCTCTGGTGGCCATCTTGGGATATCTATTTGTTATGAAGTTTCCTAATTTCCTCATTTACTGCAGTCTCCTCAGTAGGAAATGCTTTCAGGTTTTTTACTTTGATTCCATCAAGAAGGTATTCAGATATGTCACACATTTGCCATAAATTCTGAATGTTAGCACTCTAGTTGCTCATTAGATCACTGTAGTAAAGCCACTGCTCACCACGGAACTCTGCTGCTGGTATTAAAAGTGCATGTTTCAGTCTGTATGTCAGAAATGTTTATGAAATAGAAGAGGATTTGAGAAGTCACTCAAAATGTGCCCTAATTTTTCTTTCTTCAGCACTAATCATAATTTCTATGGCAAAATTAACCTCCTCATTTTGTTCCTTTGTAAATTAAATGTTTTAAGTGTTACCACTTTATTCCAATAAAGATGGCTTCAGGTGTGCCATACTTTTGTCATAAGTAAGACAGTAAGCGCTCTAGTTGTTCTTAAGAACACTCTGGGACATTCTGTCATTGGGCTATACTTGGGCTACATCTGGGTGATATTTGGGCTACATTTGGGCTCTTTTATCTCTGGTGGCCATTTTGGGAGACTTATTTGTTATGAAGTTTCCTAATTTCCTCATTTACTGCAGTCTCCTCAGTAGGAAATACTTTCTGTTTTTTACTTTGATTCCATCAAGAAGGCATTCAGATGTGTCACACATTTGCCATAAATTCAGAATGTTAGCACTCTAGTTGCTTATTAGATCACTGTAGTAAAGCTACTGCTCACCAGGGAAGTCTGCTGCTGGTATTGAAAGTGCATGTTTCAGTCTGCATGTCAGAATTTTTTAATGCAATAGAAGAGGATTTGAGAAGTCACTCAAAATGTGCCCTAATTTTTCTTTCTGCAGCACTAATCATACTTTCTATGGCAAAATGAACCCCCTCATTTTGTTCCTTTTTAAATTAAATGTTTTAAGAGTTACCACTTTATTCCAATCAAGATGGCTTCAGGTGTGCAATGCGTTTGTCATAAGTAGGACTGTTAGCGCTCTAGTTGTTCTTTAGAACACTCTGGGAAGCTGCAGTAGAACACAAAGGAATCAACTGACAGTCTCTTCCCTTGTTGGATGTACAGGTTTTACTGAGAATGTCAGACTTCATTCTCACATGACTGAGAAAGATAATGTGAATTTACAGAAAATATGCCCTGTTTAGCTTATAGATCACCTTCCAAACCTCTGTGGGAAAAGCATGAGAAAATAGTTCTCTCAAACATGATTCATGATATCCCAGCAGAAGGCTCTTTCCCATGGTAAAATAACCTTAGAACATACCACAATTCCTAAAATGAGTATGGTACCATCAACAAATGATTTATAATGTAACTAAAGTCTTTAAACCTTCTATTAACTGCAATACTTTTTAATGAGGTGCTATCATGTATATTGGTCCCAAGATGGCTGCCAACACTTCTTGGATGAAGTACTGACAGCCAATCAGATCTCACGATGAGATGTGTGGTTAGGCTCCACCCAGATATATCTATCTTTTTAACTCTAATTTTCTCAGGAACTACTGAACGGATTTTCACCATTTAAGCAAAAGGCACAAGTCTGAACTGAGGACTACCTCTTTGCCAAATTTGGTGTAATTCCGTTCAGGACCCCTTTTTCTCGGCCCCCGCTTGAGGAATCACCGTAAAATGTTCAGGATAGGAGCAGACTGGAGCTGGCCAAAAGTTTGGAAAATTTCGCGAAGATTCGTCAATCGGCGCCAACGTTATTCTAAATAGAATGTTGCGGATTTCCTATGGAAACTAGGTCCTAACTATAACCACCTACTGGCGACTGCCAGTAGGTAATACATATAAAACTAATGGGGCGCTACGCTCCGCTCCTACCCTGAAAGTCTCGTGGGGATTCGTCAAGCGGGGGCTGAGAAAAAAGGGGGGTCCCAAAACGCGTTTTCCCCATGCATTTTCCCATAGGACCTTTAGTCCGAGCTACAGCCCGAACGGCTGAACAGAATTACTTGAAATTGGGCAGAGAGGTAGTCCTCAGGTCAGGGATGTGCCTTTTGCAGGTCTGGTGTAAATCTGTTCAGTAGGTCCTGAGAAAATAGCATTTAAATCAATATATATATCTGTAAGCGCGCTCCGTGCGCTTACAGTAAGCTTACCGTACGCGTACGGTGCCGTGCGCGAGCTCAATTCTGATTGGTGGTTACATGACTGTAAACATTCGAATCGGTCGAAATCAGAAAGTATCGGCCGCCATTTTCTGTCTCTCGCACTGAAAAACAAAGGTTGATAACATGAAAAGGGGGCAACGAAGAGAGTTGCAGACCCCCTAGCGTTCGTCAGGGGGTTCACGAAGGACCAAAAAGTATGAAAACTGAATTTAATAATTTTTTTTAAAAATCGCGGAGTGCGCGTACGATAAGCGCAAAAATTAAAAATAAATACATAACGTAGCATTTAAAAAACCGTACAAATTCACTGAAAAAACCATAGGTTTCACACACGTTATAGTTAGGAATTAGCATTTAAACAACCTTGCAAATTCACTTAAAAAAATAATAGGTTTCACACAAGTTATAGTTAGCTGTACATTTCACTCGTAAAAAACCAATGAAATTCCACGTTATAGTTAGAGCAGGTAACTATAACTTGCGCGACCGCAATGCACAATGTGTCATTTCAGATGTCATCATTGATGTCATGAGTGATGTCACTGACCATGTCATAAGTGATGTAATATGTGACGTCATCAGCAGTTTATTGTGGGCGCGCAAGTTATAGTTACCTGATCTAACTATAACGTGGAATTTCATTGGTTTTTTACGAGTGAAATGTACAGCTAACTATAACTTGTGTGAAACCTATGGTTTTTTAAGTGAATTTGCAAGGTTTTTTAAATGCTAATTCCTAACTATAACGTGTGTGAAACCTATGGTTTTTTCAGTGAATATATATATATATATATACACAAAACCAAAGTGTCCCCACTAAGGAAGTCACACTTGAAGGGGTTGACAGCACTACCACCCCTGGTCGTGGCAGTGAGCAAAGTTCTCAGCTTCCAACTTGCACAAAGAACCAGACGCGTTTCAAGCCGTAGCCCTTCTTTGGTGGCATGCAAGAAAAGGGAACAGAGGCATCTAAGCATTTTTGGAGCGTTTTATTAGGTTACTCAGTCCCACCCCAATGGGCGTATGCAGGCTTGGCATTATGGGTGTTGTAGTCCGTATGCCTGCTCCTGACGTTCCATCTACCCAAGTGGGTCTCGATGCCTCGGCAGTACTCGACCCAGTGGTCATATACTTTTAAAATTTAAATCCAGATGGATTAAAGTTGCAGAACAGTGCTGGCCGCTCACTCTGTAACATCCAAAGGCGAGGCCCCCTCCACTCCGAGAGTGCTGGCGGTTGCAAGCACACAGATCCGCTGATTAAGCGGCGGGACTTCCTTGTGGCTGGACAAGCCGCTATACAAACAAAACCAAAGTGTCCCCTACTAAGGAAGTCACACTTGAAGGGGTTGACAGCACTACCACCCCTGGTCGTGGCAGTGAGCAAAGTTCTCAGCTTCCAACTTGCACAAAGAACCAGACGCGTTTCAAGCCGTAGCCCTTCTTCGGTGGCATGCAAGAAAAGGGAACAGAGGCATCTAAGCATTTTTGGAGCGTTTTATTAAGTTACTCAGTCCCGCCCCAATGGGCGTATGCAGGCTTGGCATTATGGGTGTTGTAGTCCGTATGCCTGCTCCTGACGTTCCATCTACCCAAGTGGGTCTCGATGCCTCAGCAGTACTCGACCCAGTGGTCATATACTTTTAAAATTTAAATCCAGATGGATGAAAGTTGCAGAACAGTGCTGGCCGCTCACTCTGTAACATCCAAAGGCGAGGCCCCCTCCACTCCGAGAGTGCTGGCGGTTGCAAGCACAGAGATCCGCTGATTAAGCGGCGGGACTTCCTTGCGGCTGGACAAGCCGCTATACAAACAAAACCAAAGTGTCCCCACTAAGGAAGTCACACTTGAAGGGGTTGACAGCACTACCACCCCTGGTCGTGGCAGTGAGCAAAGTTCTCAGCTTCCAACTTGCACAAAGAACCAGACGAGTTTCAAGCCGTAGCCCTTCTTCGGTGGCATGCAAGAAAAGGGAACAGAGGCATCTAAGCATTTTTGGAGCGTTTTATTAAGTTACTCAGTCCCGCCCCAATGGGCGTATGCAGGCTTGGCATTATGGGTGTTGTAGTCCGTATGCCTGCTCCTGACGTTCCATCTACCCAAGTGGGTCTCGATGCCTCGGCAGTACTCGACCCAGTGGTCATATACTTTTAAAATTTAAATCCAGATGGATGAAAGTTGCAGAACAGTGCTGGCCGCTCACTCTGTAACATCCAAAGGCGAGGCCCCTTCCACTCCGAGAGTGCTGGTGGTTGCAAGCACACAGATCCGCTGATTAAGCGGCGGGACTTCCCTACGGCTGGACAAGTCGCTATACAAACAAAACCAAAGTGTCCCCACTAAGGAAGTCACACTTGAAGGGGTTGACAGCACTACCACCCCTGGTCGTGGCAGTGAGCAAAGTTCTCAGCTTCCAACTTGCACAAAGAACCAGACGCGTTTCAAGCCGTAGCCCTTCTTCGGTGGCATGCAAGAAAAGGGAACAGAGGCATCTAAGCATTTTTGGAGCGCTTTATTAAGTTACTCAGTCCCGCCCCAATGGGCGTATGCAGGCTTGGCATTATGGGTGTTGTAGTCCGTATGCCTGCTCCTGACGTTCCATATACCCAAGTGGGTCTCGATGCCTCGGCAGTACTCGACCCAGTGGTCATATACTTTTAAAATTTAAATCCAGATGGATGAAAGTTGCAGAACAGTGCTGGCCGCTCACTCTGTAACATCCAAAGGCGAGGCCCCCTCCACTCCGAGAGTGCTGGCGGTTGCAAGCACACAGATCCGCTGATTAAGCGGCGGGACTTCCTTGCGGCTGGACAAGCCGCTATACAAACAAAACCAAAGTGTCCCCACTAAGGAAGTCACACTTGAAGGGGTTGACAGCACTACCACCCCTGGTCGTGGCAGTGAGCAAAGTTCTCAGCTTCCAACTTGCACAAAGAACCAGACGCGTTTCAAGCCGTAGCCCTTCTTCGGTGGCATGCAAGAAAAGGGAACAGAGGCATCTAAGCATTTTTGGAGCGTTTTATTAAGTTACTCAGTCCCGCCCCAATGGGCGTATGCAGGCTTGGCATTATGGGTGTTGTAGTCCGTATGCCTGCTCCTGACGTTCCATCTACCCAAGTGGGTCTCGATGCCTCGGCAGTACTCGACCCAGTGGTCATATACTTTTAAAATTTAAATCCAGATGGATGAAAGTTGCAGAACAGTGCTGGCCGCTCACTCTGTAACATCCAAAGGCGAGGCCCCCTCCACTCCGAGAGTGCTGGCGGTTGCAAGCACACAGATCCGCTGATTAAGCGGCGGGACTTCCTTGCGGCTGGACAAGCCGCTATACAAACAAAACCAAAGTGTCCCCACTAAGGAAGTCACACTTGAAGGGGTTGACAGCACTACCACCCCTGGTCGTGGCAGTGAGCAAAGTTCTCAGCTTCCAACTTGCACAAAGAACCAGACGCGTTTCAAGCCGTAGCCCTTCTTCGGTGGCATGCAAGAAAAGGGAACAGAGGCATCTAAGCATTTTTGGAGCGCTTTATTAAGTTACTCAGTCCCGCCCCAATGGGCGTATGCAGGCTTGGCATTATGGGTGTTGTAGTCCGTATGCCTGCTCCTGACGTTCCATCTACCCAAGTGGGTCTCGATGCCTCGGCAGTACTCGACCCAGTGGTCATATACTTTTAAAATTTAAATCCAGATGGATGAAAGTTGCAGAACAGTGCTGGCCGCTCACTCTGTAACATCCAAAGGCGAGGCCCCCTCCACCCCGAGAGTGCTGGCGGTTGCAAGCACACAGATCCGCTGATTAAGCAGCGGGACTTCCTTGCGGCTGGACAAGCCGCTATACAAACAAAACCAAAGTGTCCCCACTAAGGAAGTCACACTTGAAGGGGTTGACAGCACTACCACCCCTGGTCGTGGCAGTGAGCAAAGTTCTCAGCTTCCAACTTGCACAAAGAACCAGACGCATTTCAAGCCGTAGCCCTTCTTCGGTGGCATGCAAGAAAAGGGAACCGAGGCATCTAAGCATTTTTGGAGCGTTTTATTAAGTTACTCAGTCCCACCCCAATGGGCGTATGCAGGCTTGGCATTATGGGTGTTGTAGTCCGTATGCCTGCTCCTGACGTTCCATCTACCCAAGTGGGTCTCGATGCCTCGGCAGTACTCGACCCAGTGGTCATATACTTTTAAAATTGAAATCCAGATGGATGAAAGTTGCAGAACAGTGCTGGCCGCTCACTCTGTAACATCCAAAGGCGAGGCCCCCTCCACTCCGAGAGTGCTGGCGGTTGCAAGCACACAGATCCGCTGATTAAGCGGCGGGACTTCCTTGCGGCTGGACAAGCCGCTATACAAACAAAACCAAAGTGTCCCCACTAAGGAAGTCACACTTGAAGGGGTTGACAGCACTACCACCCCTGGTCATGCCTCGCCTTTGGATGTTACAGAGTGAGCGGCCAGCACTGTTCTGCAACTTTCATCCATCTGGATTTAAATTTTAAAAGTATATGACCACTGGGTCGAGTACTGCCGAGGCATCGAGACCCACTTGGGTAGATGGAACGTCAGGAGCAGGCATACGGACTACAACACCCATAATGCCAAGCCTGCATACGCCCATTGGGGCGGGACTGAGTAACTTAATAAAACGCTCCAAAAATGCTTAGATGCCTCTGTTCCCTTTTCTTGCATGCCACCGAAGAAGGGCTACGGCTTGAAACGCGTCTGGTTCTTTGTGCAAGTTGGAAGCTGAGAACTTTGCTCACTGCCACGACCAGGGGTGGTGGTGCTGTCAACCCCTTCAAGTGTGACTTCCTTAGTGGGGACACTTTGGTTTTGTATATATATATATATATATATATATATATATATAGATGTAGATATATATGTATATATATTCACTTAAAAAACCATAGATTTCACACATGTTATAGTTAGCTGGACATTTCACTCGTAAAAAACCAATGAAAGTCCCCCGTTATAGTTAGTGCAGGCAACTATAACTCACGCGACCGCAATCCTCTGCTGATGACGTCAGATATTACATCACTGTATTTAGACACTTATTTACCCATGTCTTCTTCCATTAATCTTTAGCTATACATATCTTACAAATATTTATTTTTCATAAAGACACATATGTCATCAGTGATGTAATATCTGAAGTCATCAGCAGAGGATTGCGGTCGCGTGAGTTATAGTTGAAGTGAATTAGCAAGGTTTTTTAAATGCTAATTCGTAACTATAACGTGTGTGAAACCTATGGTTTTTTCAGTGAATTTGTACGTTTTTTTAAATGCTAAGTTATGTATTTATTAATTATTTTTTTTCAGGTTTTTCACCGTGCGCGCTTTGTGCGCGTGCTGTGGGCGCTCGGTGCGCTTCGCGCACCGAGCACCCACAGTTCGCAGTGCGTGCCGTGCGCGTGCCGTGCGCGTGTCGTAAAAAAGTTTTTTTCTCCCTTGGGGGTCCTTCTGTGACCCCCTGACCAAGGCTAGGGGGTCAGGAACTGTCCACTCTGCCCCCTTTTCATGTTCTCCACCTTTTTTTTTCACCCCCGCAGACTGTGAGAGACAAAATGGCGGCCGACACTTCCTGGTTTCGACCGATTCGAATGTTTACCGACATCTAACAACCAATCAGAATTGCGCTCGCGCACGGCAGGGTGCGCGCACAGTGCGCGCACAGTGCACGCGTATAGATATTGATATGCCTTTAAATGCTATTTTCTCAGGAAATACTGAACTGATTTACACCAGACCTGCAAAAGGCACTTCCTTGACCTTATGGCTACCTCTCTGCCAAATTTCACGTAATTCTGTTCAGCCGTTCGGGCTGTAGCTGCGACTAAAGGTCCTATGGAAAAATGCATGGGGAAAACGCGTTTTGGGACCCCCCCTTTTTCTCAGCCCCCGCTTGACGAATCACCTCGAGACTTTCAGGGTAGGAGCTGAACGGAGCACCCCATTTGTTTTGAAAATTTCGCGAGGATTCGTCAACCGGCGCCAAAGTTATTCAAAATAGAATTTTGAGATTTCCTATGGAAACTAGGTTGTAACTATAACTATCTACTGGCGACCGCCAGTAGATAATATATGTGTATATATATATATATATATATATATATATATATATATATATATATATACACATATATATCAATCCTTAACATAACGAGTAAGATTTATAGCAAATGAAATGCTTTGTTTCGTTGTTGACCCACTGGGGTTCAACAGTTAGCGCTATTCTGGGTTCCACGAACCTATTGGGTGACCGGGACTCTCACATATATTGTGATCGATAATACAATCTTGAAATTATAATCATGAGTTGAGAATTTTTAGCGAAGGAAATGCTTCTGTTTCGCCATATTTACATTTATAGTCACATTGGAAACAGTGTGAGATGCTGAACAAACTATGTTTACCCTGCACTCGAACCATTTTAAGATGGCTGAGTGAAGTAACTCTCAAATGTGTAGTCCGATCTCTATGTTTATGTATGTTTTTTTTGTAATCACATGACTTTATTTAAACAACATTTATCTTTAACTACCACACTCGTGAACAAGGGATTTTTTCCCGAAACGCGTAGAGTGGCCATCTGTTGCTAAATAAACAAGCACATTTAATCTCAAGAGTCCGTGGTTGCTGTCTCTATTTTTCGTTACTGAAGAATTCAGCTGGAGCCCAATTGTTGAGAGGTTCGCTTCCTCTCCACGGACCGCCATTGCAAGAGGCAGGGAAAAGGCGATTTTCGGTAGCGGTGAGCACCGAAGTTAAGGATTGAGTTTTTCAACACCCCTGCCCGCTGAAGTTGCTGTGCGGGAGACGTCTGTCCATAGGAGAGTTTTTCCTGACAAAATACGAGGATATTCACTCCCCGGAGGTTGGCAGCCGTCCACTACAGGTACCGCTCACAGTCTTTATTATAACTATGTTCAGCAAATGGCAAACGTGAGTGTGGTGAGACAGAAACACGCTTACGCGATTAAATGCAGCAATACCTACAGTATCGTAATAGTTAATGCAGCAAAAAATGGCTTTGACACGTAATGGCAAACGTTCGGAAGCAGCAAGCAGAATGTTTGAGGAATGTGTCCTGAATGAAACACCTGAAGCGAGAGTTGAGAACGACGATGGAAACGCGGCACCTAACAATAAAAAGATTCTATGGGACAGACTTTGGAAATCATCCAAAATTGAACAGAATAAGTGGTGGGAGGCAACTACACTGCAAAAATATGTGGAAGTTGGTAGAATACCAAGAGGGTTGCGTATCTTCATAACACCTACATTCAATGACCCCGATCCCGAACTTGTCAGTGAAATGGCTGATAATAATCATCAATGCTCAGTCAACATGCTAAAAATGCTGGTGAAATTTGCAAATAAAGATGTGGAAAAGCAGAGTGTAATTATCGAGGATACGATACAACAACTAAAGACCTTATGTGAGCAGGAAGAATTTGACAAAGAAATGGAGAAGATTGATAAAGGTCTCGAAAAAATCGAAAAAGACATAAAGATCAAAAAACAGCGCAAATTCCAACGCGATTTAGTGGATTATCGAAAAGGTCAAATATTAACCTTTGGGAAGAAATATGATCATCTTCGTCCAAAAACAGCATCAAATGAAAAAAATGAAAAAAGTCAACTAGGTTTAAGAAATGCTCTCATTGATCAATCAAGCAATGATGAGTTAACCGAAGAAAGCTCAATTAGTGGAAGTGGATCCTCAAGGGTATCAGACAATACCTCAGTAAAAAACAGCATTTTAACGGAGTTCAGCCTAATGGCCAAAGGGAGAAATCCAATCAACAAACAATTTGAGTTTCGCGGTCATGGAAGAGGAAGCAGAGGCGGAAGAAAGCCAAACGCAACAGCAACGACAGAATTCGAAAGCCCAGTGTGAAGCAGAACAAGGGGACAGATCAAGAAGAAGTAATGAAAGAAAAAACAGTCATCAATCTGTCTGAAAGGACATTGAGCTCAACGGAGGTAGATATATTATCATTAGGATTAACTTTCTGTCCCGTTAATGATTTTAATTACACACAGAGCAGGATTGATTTGTTTTATTTTACGCGTAAATTACGCATAAAAAATGGTATGCCACTAAGATCACAGGCAACAAAGAAGGAGAGAGTGAGTTCCCTAGCTTAACCACTATGTCTGATGTTGAAACTTTACATACGATGCAAGTGTTGGCAGATGAAAGTCAGACTGATGTTGATCCCTTTGCAAGTTTAATGTACAACAATGTTCCTTTAAATCTGAGTGCTAAAACTAGTTTCAAGCCAAAGTCGATCTTCTTACCACAAATTAAGAATGAGGCGATCAATGTTTTTGAGAAGGGAGTCATTCAGGAATTATCTAAGTTATCCAAAAAGAAACATTGTGGGTGGAGAAACATCTCCAAAGAGCAAATGATGGCGATTGAGAATCTTAAAAAAGACAACACGATTGTCATTAAAAAATCTGATAAGGGAGGAAATGTAATGATACTATCTAAACAAAAGTACATTGATGAAGGGATTAGACAATTGGCTGATAAGGACAGCTATGAGAGAAGTAATAGAATGGAGTATGAGAATTCAGTCAAAGCATTTCACAAACGTCTCTTGGAATGGAGAGAGAAAGAACTCCTAGACCAAGGAGAATATTACTTTCTTCTTTGTAAATATCCCAAACTCCCGGCGTTATATCTACTCCCTAAGGTTCATAAAAACATGCAAAATCCCCCTGGGAGGCCAATTGTTTCATCCAGAGGAAGTTGCATGGAGAATGCATCCAGATACGTAGATTTTTTTCTCCAGCCGTTTGTTAAAACACTTCCCTCGTACGTCAAAGATACGGGGGATTTTTTGAAATGATTGGATAACTTTACATGGCAAGATGATTTCTCATTGCTGTCTCTGGACGTGATGAGCCTGTATACATGCATACCGCACGAACTGGGGCTCCAGGCGTGCAGGTTTTTCCTTAATGAGAGATCAGTCTCATATTTTTGTCACACTGAAATGATCATTGAGATTATGTCTACTTGTCTCAAACAATTTTTTTTATTTTTGATAACAAAATTTACAGGCAGACCCTCGGTACTTCGATGGGGACCTGCTTTGCTCCATGCTTTGCGGGTCTCTATCTGGGGTACTGGGAGGAACTTGTTGTGAGGAAATCAGAATTTTTCAATGACAAAGTGGCACTTTGGGTTCGTTACATCGACGACATTTTCTGTATTTGGAAGGGAAATGAAGGAGAGGCTAAAGATTTTGTTGAAGTTCTTAACACTAATGACTTCAATCTACAATTTACCAGTCAATGGTCAAACACAGAGTTGGAATTCCTTGACTTAACATTAACTGTACACAACAACAAATTAGAGAGTTCTCTTTTTAGAAAAATCACGGCAGGGAACAGTGTACTTCATGCCAAGAGTTGTCACCCACAATCTCTGATCAACAGCATTCTCCTAGGAGAACTCCTCCGTGCTAAACGTAATTGCAGCACGGTTGAGAGCTTCGAAAAGGAGGAAGGCATTATGATACAGAGATTCCTTGAGAGAGGCTATTCTAAAACAGTGATCAATAAAGCAAGAGCCAAAGTTACGGAGAGAACGAGAGCCTCATTACTGATAGAAAAAGAAAAACATGAGATCGCAGATGATCCTAAAATCAGATTTATTACTACCTACAGTAAACAGGCACACGAGGTAAGGAGAAGTATCACCAAATTTTGGCCGGTGTTACATACTGACAAAGATCTCACTAGTAACATAGGACCATTTCCCCAGATTACTTTTCGAAAGGCCAGACCTCTCAGGGATACTCTTTGTAGAGCAGTAGAACCAGTAGAGGTGAGAAGTCTTGGGATCCAAGGGTTTTATCCGTGCCGTAACTGTAAGGCATGTAGAAACAGTCGCCATATGAAAGAATGCAGTTTGTCAGCAGAGTGTAAACCCTTTAAAATCACAAAACATACATCTTGCAATACTGAATTTGCAGTATATGCCCTTTTCTGTCCATGTAGAAAAGCATATATTGGAAGCACGATCCATAAAGCAAAGAAAAGGGTATTAGAGCACTTACGTGCAATCAAGAATGGTGACAAGCAGTATCCCATGGCAAGACACTTTCAAAGCCAACATGGGCAAAACAATTAATTGCTCAACTTTTGTGTACTTGATTCAGTGAGACTCAACGAAAGAGGTGGGAACAGAGTGCAAGATCTTAGACGCCTAGAGTCAACACTGATTATATAGTACAAGACCTTAGTTCCCAATGGGCACAATTGTGATGAGGAAATGGAAGTCCATCTGGGATAGGAAAGTGCACCATCCCTGACATGTTTTTACACGTATTGCATCATCTCAGTTGAGTTGGGAAATTGTAGAGAGAAGGTCACTGTTGTTTCTTTCATTCTGTCTTAATGCTATAGGACAATTTTAAAATTTTGTATGAATTTCTGAAAGTGTCTATTTTTGTGGTATTATGTATGTTGTAATGTAAGAACACAATTGTAAGGTAATGATTTTTCTTTTTGTCTCCATAGAGATCCGATTCAGCATTGAAGAAACGCAATTAAGCCAAAGTATCTGTAGACTGTTTCCATCTAAGAAGATATAGTAACATGAATAGTATTGTCGTTTATTATTAAGTTCAGGATTAGAACACTGTGTTGACCCACTTGGGTTGAATAGTAAGCACTTGTGTTAGCATTCGTGAGCCTTTTAGGCAAATATGATGTTTATCAACACCGAAGATTGAGAGATATTTTGATTGGTAACCAAACGAGTAAGATTTATAGCAAATGAAATGCTTTGTTTCGTTGTTGACCCACTGGGGTTCAACAGTTAGCGCTATTCTGGGTTCCACAAACCTATTGGGTGACCGGGACTCTCACATATATTGTGATCGATAATATAATCTTGAAATTATAATCATGAGTTGAGAATTTTTAGCGAAGGAAATGCTTCTGTTTCGCCATATTTACATTTATAGTCGCATTGGAAACAGTGTGAGATGCTGAACAAACTATGTTTACCCTGCACTCGAACCATTTTAAGATAGCTGATCAGTTTTGTTCTATGAAAACGAGAGTGAAGTAACTCTCAAATGTGTAGTCCGATCTCTATGTTTATGTATGTTTTTTTTGTAATCACATGACTTTATTTAAACAACATTTATCTTTAACTACCACACTCGTGAACAAGGGATTTTTTCCCGAAACGCGTAGAGTGGCCATCTGTTGCTAAATAAACAAGCGCATTTAATCTCAAGAGTCCGTGGTTGCTGTCTCTATTTTTCGTTACTGAAGAATTCAGCTGGAGCACAATATATATATGAGGGACGAGCTGGTCTCCAGTAGTCCGGAAGTATCATCAGGTGGGACCTGGCTTACTCCCACTAAAGGATTTTTTAAATGCTCCTCGTGCAGAGCTTGTAAGTTTGGAACCAACACCTACCACTATATGACACCTTTCAGCGACAAGCCCAAACATTTGAAGGGTCATTATACCTGTCGAACTGATCATGTGGTTTATATACTGCAATGTACATGCAAACTTCAATATGTCGGCAGTACAAAGCTACAAGCACACATTAGAATCCTGCAGCACTTACGGGCTATAGTAAACTCCGATCCTGCGTACCCGGTAGCCAGACATTTTAAAGCCTGTCATAACAACAATCTGAGCTGTCTGAGCTACTTTGTCATAGATTCGGTACCTAAGCAAAAGAAAGGGGGCAACCGTGAAAAAATCCTTAAGCAATTGGAATGTAAATACATACTGGAGTTAGATACCCGCATACCAGGAGGTCTTAACAATGGGGAAGATCTGCACCATTTTTTATGAGAGTTCTTGAGTACTACATATTAGTGGGTTCATCAGTATAATGTGTACATATGGGTCCTCTTTCTGTTTTCCTCTGGTCTACCAATATTTGTGTGCATAGTTACATCATTATGAATTCTCTATAGTCATGAAGATGTGAGAATAGCTACTTTGACATTTCATATCTTTCCCGTGCACTTGAGTTTAGTTTCATGAGTATACACTTTGGGTATTTTATCTATCTGCTTCCTGGTGGCCTTCATATAGTTACACATTATGTGTTTTTTAGTCGTGCTTTGTTCATATTGTCAGTGTGCCATCTTTTTTGTGACTCTAGTAGACCACATATATAAGAGTATAGGGTTTTTGTTTCTTTCTTTCCAGACTTATTTTATAATTGTGCCATGTACAATGTATTTAGGACAATAAGTTGGTTTACAATGTATGCTTCGCATATTTTCCACATTATATGGGGGTTGTGTATATCGAGCTGTATTTGCACATTCAAATATACATATTGCCAGATTTGCACATTTTCGTTTGCGGATTTGCACATCTTGCTGTATTTGCACATATACTTCCATTTAGCGTATTTTGCACATATATTGCGTATTTTGCACATCATTGGTAATTGTAGTTTTTCATATGTCGATCTCCTCATTTATCTTATTGTACCAACTAATTTTGCGCATTTGAGCAACAATCTGATTTTGTCTGTTTTCATTGTATATGGATGTATTCATTGTAATATTACATTTCTGGAAAATGTCGTCTGTAATAGAGTACAGGATTTATCCTGTTATGTGCATATGTGAGAGAATCTTAACAAAGCGATAGTATTTTTTCTATGCCTATACGCCAAGTATTTTGTTTATGTCTATTAGTAAGGTGTCTCACATTTGATTTAAAAGCACTACGTTTTGTTCGTGTAAACCATGTGATCAAGACCGCTGTGTCGGTCGAAACGCGTCAGAACCGGATTGAAGTTTGCGTGGAAATAAACTGAGCTAAATACCTGTACCAGCGCATTTGTGTCCGTGTCTTGTAGCAACACCGGCTGGTGTTGCGAAAGGAGGAGTTGATATATATCTATATATATATATATATATATATATATATATATATATATTGTATATTATCAAGCCGAAGCGCCTTCCTCCGACTCAGGGGACCACTCCCTACCTATGTTAATGTGTTTTCGATTGGGTCAGCCAGCCTGCAAAGGGTGGACTATCTGTTGATTATGGTTACACAATCAATGAAAGCAAAGTAGCCTATGCAGTAGCGGTTGGGGGTGGGAGTGCTGGCGAGCGGTGACATGGGGAGGGGCAGGGTGGGTGGCAAGTAAACTATGTATTACAGCCAAATACAGGTAATCAACATAAAATGATTTTCGTTGTGCGCACTGCACCTCCGAATGCGATGCAATTTTTTTTTTTTTATATGTATTGTTTAATTACCTGTGATTGTCCGTAATCCATAGTTTACTACCCCCACCCTGCACCTTCCCCGGTCACCGCCCGGCAGCACTCCCACCACCGACTGCTATTGACCTGATGTCGTATTTCCATCTATAATATAAATATAAGCAATTATCATTGGATCAGATAAATAATCATCCTTTTTGTAGTACCCAGGGCAGGGTGTAAGTGAAATTGATCATTTGCCCTCATGTAACAGACAGAGTATGGCCAGTGCCACCGGCCCTCTTACAAAATTATGAGCTTCCCCACCTGCAGACAGTAGTAGTAAATAAAACTAACTTGAGTCTGCATCATGTGACTCATATCTGTTTCTCTTGGGTGCAAGCTTAGCTGACTGAACTGGCATGCCGGCTACAACAAGGTTATGTAATTGTGCTAAACTAGAGATAACAACAACACGACTGGTGTACCGGAGTACACAGTACGAGTATAATGTCGGAAACTCCCATAAATGTTAGAGTCCGAGGAAGTAGGAGTATAGATACTTATCAGCAAATCACAAATGTTATTTACTGTGCTTGCTAGTGATACTGTGACACTATGTGTTGAATGATTTTAGTGTTTCTGTTTTGCTAGGAGTATTGGTTACCACATGTTCTTTTTCTTTCTTGATATAGATACTTCTTCCACACCAAAACCATCGAGGAAGGAGGTGGCCACCAGGGCCCGGCGCTGTAAACTGGAGGCCATTTGCGATGAATATCGCCGGCTGGTGGCTCAGGCGGAGGAGGAGGAGGCGGCTGCAGCTGCAGCCTCCTCCAATGCCCTGGGCCCCAGTCAGGCCCTACCTCCAGTTTTACGGCGCCGTGGTCCGGCAGCCGCCCGCTGCCGCGCATCCATCTCTACCACTGCTGCCCCCCACCCTGCATGTAACTTCAGGGCATTTCGCCGCCAGCTGATCCGCCGGATGGCCCGCTTGGAGGAGAACCTAGAGGAGCGGGTAAAAATCCTGGTGGATAAACACCTGAGGCCCGCCGACTATAGAGGACCTTGTCATTTGCCCCTTTTTTAATTCCTTTTGTTGGTGGGTGAGTTTTTGGGTGTTGGGGTTTCACTTTCGGATATTGGGACTTGGACTTTCGTTTTGGACATTGGTTGGGGTTAGAGAGGGGGGTGGGTTATGTCAGAGTGGGATAGTTTATTTTTGTTACGGTATATTAAATTTTATATTATTTACTTAAACATACGATGTTAATGTTTTGTGGTGGGTTACTGTTTTCCGAATTCAATGTTAGTTACATGGTTTGTTACTTTCTTTCCTTGCTGCTGCATGCCCGCAGCCAGTGTTTGATTTAAAAGATCTGCCGATTTTGTAACACACAAACAGATAGATGCGGTACCCCTCACTGAGTTATTTTTAACTGTCATACTAGTACTGTCAGTCTCTCCTCCTAGTCCATTATACCTCCCACCAAACATATCTTACCTTTGATTGATGATGATGAAGTTCGGCACACTGATGGCTGCATGGTTGTTTTCCCAAATGAATGGAGAAGATGCCATTATTGTGGTGGTAGTAGTAGACACTGGCAATAGCATTTGAAAAAAGAAAGAGAAAGTCACTTGACTGAGAGACTGTGGGAGGAGTAGTAGAACAAAGAAAACTACAGCATGGGTGGGCAAGCAGAAGATGATTGCCCTGCCTTAGTTAAAATACAATTGGTGTTGCTTTCACCACATCTGCCCCAGCAAGCGTGTGATCAATTGTTGGTGTACATTTAATGTAGTCACATCACACCTCAATATAAATCACACAGCCCAGGGGAAGAGGGTTAGGGATTGATGAATGGATGGGAAGGGGGGTTTTGGGAAAGGTTTGAGAAAGAAAAACACACAGTATGCATGGACACAACAAAAGTAAAACACAATCTTGTAAGACGACCATGATCCATTATCAAAGAAATCAAAGTATAAAGTGAGAATAAGGAAATGCATGCATGCCGAGGAAGAGAACTTGATGGTTAATGATAATGAGTTGTACTTACTAACTACTACTACACAATTAGACAGTACAGGGCAGAAATTATTAACAGGAAATTTGCCTTGCCTGTCTGCCGCCCTCAGACTGAACCAAATTACATGCTGTACCGGGCTTACTTTTATTTTTCAAGCTAGCAAAGGAAATGAAAAAATAGTTGTAGGGTTCAATTACCAAACAAACCACAACACACAGTCGTAATGATTGAAGAGAAAAAAGGAATCAAATACATTTAAAGACGAATGATGAATGATACTAAAGTTACTGTATTATCCTGGTCCAAATGTGGAGTTGCATCATTCTCGTCATTCCTCTTGGTCCTCCCTTCCATGGACACTCCGCACATCAATCTTGGGTACCACTGCCTGCCTGATGCGGCTTGGTAAGGTAAGTGTGAGTTGTTTCTCCCACTATAGCTCAGGTTAAAGGCTGGCCTGTAAGTGTAGATGGAAAAACAAAAGGGGTATTAAAAAATAACTGAATTAAAAAAAAGAGTGCAAGAAGAGAAGACAAGACTCTTGAGAGAACACTTTCAGACTGAGGCAGCTTAGATAGGATACATAGTGTCTACTCTACAGCATTAAGCTACAACAACAACGGGACAGGAGCCAGCACACTGCACAGCCACAGAACAGGCCAACCGCGGCACAGGCCAGGCACCCTACCCCCATTTACCTTAACTTTTGACCGAGCCAGACAAAGGGCATTAGCAATGCAGCAACCTCGCATTTTCAAAATGAAGGGACTAAATCAATGCACTACTGTCCCTCATACCACTACACTCTACTCCAGTCCACACCACTACACGGACATGTAGCCTAGGTCTGCTGTGGTTCTTGTTGAAGCTGTTTACCTTAAGGCAGTCCATGAAATGCAGTTATTTCATCAATTATCTCCGATCCAACTGACTGACTGTGTGCAAATATAGTATGCTCAGCAGCATCATGACCGTGTGGTACGTGTTCTCCAACACCAACTCAGTCTGTAGTGACTGATTAAGTTTATAATATATTCCATATTACAAAATTGCAACGGATATTGGGCGGCACCTGCAGTGGTAGGAGTACAATGTGGTTATTAAACAACAAGGAAATATTGATTGTCACCTGACCTGAGTCACTTTTACTTTGTAGATAAACTAGTATAGTTCGACATGCACATTCACTCGTAGTCAGCAAGCATCCAATGCAATGCATGCCATCATTCACAATAATCACTCATTACCTGTCTTGCTGTTCTCTTTGGCTGTCAGGTCTGATGCCTGCCTAGCCTTCTGACAGTCAGTGATGAGTTTCTTTCGGCTTGGAAACAAAACGGAATATAGCTGGAGTCACGTTTCACTTCTTATGGAGGGACTGTTAGAGGCACCATGTATTGTACTATTCTCCATCTACATCCAATGTCTGGCTTGCTTGAAATGTATTTAGGGAGAGTAAGGAAGATGGAGCAGGACTCTGAGGAGTGGAGTGGACAGTTATGCACAGCCGTGCAACTCCACTAGGGAAATAAAAAGAGGAGACTGTTGATGGATTTGTTGTGATTAGATTTTGAACCAGAAAAACATATACACAGTCACACACAAATAAAGGAAGGGAGAACAATTTGAAAGCCTAGTTGTCAGGGAAGAGGAGCTCGTCCTCAAACTCTGGTGGTTCGGACAGAAGTACGTCATGTAACAACCCACTACTGTGATTCACGTATTTTGTACTCCGGTGGTATAAAGTGCTGATTCATTTTGATCATGGTTAACCTCTCCACGCTTTTGGGCGAGAGACTGGTTTTTTTCACAGTAACAATGGCATCAGCAGCACTGAAAACACGCTCTGAAGAGACACTTGCAACAGGGCAAGCCACATACTTTATCGCCAGCCTGCTGAGCACTGGCCATTGGCTTCTTTTCCCATACCAATACACCAATGAGCTTTCCTCCATGAAGACCTCTGTTGTGTCATCTAGATAGGCCTGAACCATCCGCTCAATGTTCAGGGGTGCTCCGATTTGCTTGGCCTCTTCTGCCTTTGCATCAGTCATGGACGTACAAAACCCTTTCCGTAGAAACCAATCACCTGCCATTTTTTTAAATGTGGCTGATGATCCTGTCGGTGCTGTTGATGTTATTGCTGGCAGTGTTGTTGACTGCTGGGAGGCAAACGCACTGCTCTCGGCCTCTGAAGTAGAACTTGACTCTGGGTGCTCTATAGCACTTTTTCTGCCCTGGGGTGGCGGGCCTCTAATTAAGATCCGTTCATTTTCAAAGTCAGTGGCTTCATCAGCTATCAAAGTTTTGTACTTGGCAACATCCACTTCTGAAAAAGGAATTACTTCATTGCTGCTCAGCAATAATTTGTAACGTGGATCCAAAATTGCGGCAGTAATGTAATGTCGATGTTGGACCCGGCCTCGTGGCGTGGTCCTTAACCCCCTGGATTGTGGCCGTTCCCCGCCCCGGCCTTCACGGGCCACCCGTCTGAACTGCACCAAGGCCCTTCACCCGGAACTGCACATGGTCGCATGCTCCTCATGGCTCCGCCATCTTGTTGGCATCCACGTCACCCCGTGCACCAGCCGGCGCGACCCCGCTCAACCCGGCCTCGACCCCAGCGAAGCCCCGACCTCGAGGCACCACGGACTGGCCAGGGGGTGCCGCAGGAACCATTCATCGCCCCCGGCGGAGGACGGTATCGATGGGACCCCCAACTGTCCTCCCCTCTCGAGGTGTGATCGCCCTGCAACTCCCTTGGGCCTGGCGCCTCTCCTGCTGGGCGTCTGGCCACCTCCACCCGGCCACTCCGCCCCCTCGGGCGCATAGGTCCGGACATCAAAGGGCTCCAGACCTATATCTGGGGCGACCCCACCACAGCTCGGCAGTTGTATCCCGGAGTCGAGAGCCCTGCTGATCGAATCGCGGCTGACCCTACGGAGAAGAACTCTTGTCGGAAACATCACGAGCCCTGCTGACTGCGTCGCGGCTTCCTCTTGTGAACCCTTTCTGAACCACCTGGAACATCGGAGCCCTGCAGACGCTGTCGCGGCCCAACCTCGCTGAAACCTTCCTCGGAGCCCTGCTGACGACGTCGCGGCTCGAGCTGAGCAGAAACCATCTTGAGAGCCCTGCTGATTGAATCGCGGCTCTCCACGAACTGTACGCCAGAGCCCTGCTGACGCCGTCGCGGCTCGACCCCTCCAAGAGCGGAGGTCCTCCAGCTTGAGGATAAGAACTGGGCCCCAGGTACCCTCGTACCACATTCCTGCCAAAGACTGTCCCGCTACCTCTACCCTTCCAAAGAGACATTGAGACTTCTGGTGGATCCCTCGATCCCTTCATGTAAATATTGAACTCGTAACCTTTTATTGATGATAAAGAATTGCTTGTCTTGAGACAACCTCCTTGAGTCCGGTGTGGTGGTGTTACTGTGCTAGTACGTGATAGGAGAAGGACCTCTCAGGAGGCTTCTCGGCAGCGCTCGGCTACTTCGTGCAGTGCGAGGGCCCCCCTTGGTGGTCTCACCGACTCCTCGGGGTCCGCCTTCCAACAGTCGATGTGACACAATGTTATTTTGAATCCTTGTATTGTCAGATACGCGAGCGGCTAAGGTGTCCGCCAAATAATATGTGTCTACTTTGTCATCCACACCTGCGTACATTTCTGACACCTCCTTCAGCTCTTGCTCTAGCATGTACAACAATGGGATAGCTTGGCCCATAGTACAGTCGTCCCTGCTGACTTCACGTGTGAAGACCTCAAAAGGAAGTAGCATCTGTCAGGCATTTAACGAGGTCCCATTGGGCCATCTCAATGGTCATGCCTTTCACAGTAGGATCTCCTGACCTTTTCATGACATAAGCATTGAGTGGTATGTACTGCTCAAACAGACGCTCAAGCATGTAATAAGTTGAGTTCCAACGTGTTGGCACCTCCTGGATGAGTGCTTTGACTGGCATTTCATGCTCACGTTGAATGACCCTCAGCTGCCTCGGGCTTTAAAAGAATGGTTGAAATGTGTGCATATTCTTCTGCAGGTGGTCAGTAAGCTGCCGACTTTGCTTTAACCCCTTCCATGCTGCGCAGATTCCGCCGCTGTGCTGACGGAATCTTGCGCGGGCGTGGTCATGACGGAACGGTTCCGTCATGAGCACAGCTCAACCGTGGCTCATGACGGAACCGTTCCGTCATGAGCACCGAAGGGGTTAATTTTTCAGAAAGTCTTGAACAACAATGTTAATGCAGTGTGCCAAACACGGGACCCTGAAATAGCCACCATCTTTCATGGCCCTAACTACATTACTGCCATTGTCCGTGGCAACAAAACCAATGGTAAGCCCTCTTGGTCACAGCCACTCAAACACCTTGCTGTTAAACTCATCCAAAATGTTTGTAGCAGTATGAGATTTCTCCATAGCAAACATGGCTACAGTTGCATGTTTGCGAGTGTCTTTAAAAATCTCAGCGGTGTCAACAACACCATCAGATATCTTATCTTTAACACCCGAAAAAGAGACCCAGTGTGCAGTGATGCACATGTAATCAGTGGCTTGGCAACTGGTCCACATGTCTGTTGTCAGGTGGATACTCTGAACAGCACTCTGTTTTAAGGCTTTTCCAAGCAATTCCAGCACGTCGTGATGTAGTGCTGGAACAGCAACTCTTGCGAAATAGTAGCGGTTGGGAACCTTCCATGTTGGGCAGATGGTGGTCACAAATTCAAGAAAACCCACCCCTTCAACAAAAGAAAAAGGGAGAATGTCCAGTGCTAACATTTTAGCCAGCTTCGCATTGTACAAACGTGCTATTGGGTGGTTGCGTTCGTACTGCACCTCCGGCCTAGTAACCATGCTAAGAATGGTAGGCTGCGTGGTATTCCTTCCTGTGCTCAACATCGCACTTTTTTTAAAGCAGTACTCCTTGGAGTCTCAGGCTGACTCTTACTCTTGTGCCACTAAGATGTGGCTGAGGATGTGGGCGTTACCACTGCAGTCCTGGGGACAGGGCTCATTTGTGTACCACTACCACAGAGAATGTCTCCCTCTTCTTCCTGTTCCACCGTAAGTGGACTTTCTACTCGTTTATCCCCAACAGCAATGGTTCCAGTTTTTATGCGACTAAGGTGCTCCTCCCACTGGAATGCGTGGTGTTTTTTCAGATGGGTCATTTGGCCTCCGGTACCAAAGTTTGTAACTAGCTTACCACGACTAACAGAGGTATGACAAACGGAGCATATAGCAATGTTCTCCTCCTTTCCGCTAACCGTAAAGAAGTCCCACACTGGGGAGCTTAACTTTTGTCTCCTGCTGGAGGTGCCACTTCCAATGCCGGATGAACTGGAGGGTGTGTGTTGAATTTGACTCTGTGCAGTACTACTACCTACTTCTGCTGAGGTGGTGCTTGTGCTGGATGTAGGACGCTGCCGGCCCTTTGCTAATGTAAATATGGAAGCTGGAGGTCGTGTTGGTGTTACCTGTGTTGGAGGTATGCGTGCTACATCCCTCGCAGCCATTTTGGATAGTGTGAAAATGTTGGTCTCTATCTACTCAGGCCCGGGAGTGATGTTCGTGATGACTGGCTCATCATCATCATCATCATCCTGCTCTTCTAAATCAACCTCCATAAGTGTAAGGCTTTCTGGAACCTTCCTTTTCCCATGCCTGCTCTTGTGACGTGTCTCCCTCTCAGACTCAGTTTGTGGCTTCCAAGTGGCATCTAGATCATCAGAAGGGGGGCTTGGCAAAGAACTTGATGTACTAACCCTCCTTTTCCTTGCTGGGGATTTGGAAGACAATGGAACTTCTGAAGGTGTGGCTTCCTCTTCTTCCTCTGCATGACGCTCAATTTCCTGAACTGCCCCTACTTCGGGAGGAACTACAGCTACTATTGCGGGCGGTGGTTGCGGCTGTTGGCCACTTATCTGCTGTGTACCCTCCTGCGTTGATTGTGTACTACTTTGAGATAGTGATAAGTTTAGTTCAGGCTCAGCATCACTGCTTTCCACCATAAGGCTGGCTACCTCTTCCACACTCATCTGCTTGGGCCTGGGTTGGTGGGTTGGGCCCACTGATGCGGAGGTGCTGCCCCCAGCTTGGCCCCCGGACACCGCTGCTGCAGGCGTCATTTTTGGTGTCCCAAAAAAGGTTTTGGGAGGCACACCAGACTTAAGTGACACTTCCTTCTTCTTCTGTTACTTCTTCTCCATGGCAACTTTCTTTGGGGTCATCTTCTTCAGGTGTCAAAACAGCACTCAGTTGCACAAGTTGCAGAGATGCCTGGTCAGGTCACTCACACGTCACGTCGTGTACAGCAGCAGGACGTCGGTCTGGCACCACAACGGTCGATGATGATGACACACCTCCTCCGTCTTTTGTGCACCTAAAAGCAAAAAAGCAAGAAGAACATCAGTCAAAAGATCAATAATATAATATATAACTTCTTAGTGTCTGGTGGGTGGTCACAATTATAAAATTTTATGAAGTCAGTGAACAACAACAGTATAGCCATTTATGAGACTGACAAGGCCAGGGCTCCTGGTGTACTTGTACTGTGTACACTCAGGAAGAAGAATAGCAAAGAACAAAACATAAATGTAGTGTAGCCTGTTTGCCCTAAATAAAAATGTGTGCATCTTATGGGATGGATGCAGCATTAGAGAGCAACAACAACAAACATATACACATAAAAACTAAAGGCATTTATTTACAACACCCAAAAAGTGAAATATACCCCCGAAAAAAAGTAAAGCCCACATTTTACAATTCAATCCAAAGCCATAAATGATGTTGAAATTTAACGCACAACACAAAAACAGTTGTTTAACTTCCATGCACCCGTGATGATTGATGAGTAGTACCCCTGGGCCTACTGTCCGACTAGGCCACAAGCTTGGAGGCCTATGGAAAAAGCACAGTGGCTGGTCCCACAAAAACAAGAAAAGGTCAGGAATACAAGACAAACAATGCAGGCCTATTGCAAAAGCACAATGCCTGCCTCCACAAAATGGCCGCCACACACATGCTCAGGCCACCCACCACAATAATAACAAAAAAGTGATTACACAGGACAGGAACAGGAAGTTGTAGTCTCTGTGGAACTTACTTCCTCTCCTAAAAATATTTTTTTTTAAATAAAAGTGACTCCGTGCTCCAAAACTACAGCAGAATGACAACCTGAGGAGTTTTTTTGAGCAAAATGCACAAAATCAGCATTTTCGAGAAGGATTTATGTTGCTCGCGAGATATTGTTTGCCAGATTGCAAATGCTTCGGGATCGCGAACTGTACAAAAAGTCTTTATCGCGTGCGCGAACACGGATATTGAGAGCGCGAGAATGACAAAAACTGTAAGTCCGCGTTGTCGCGCTGTGCAGAGTTACCGAAAGTACGCGAGCTGAATCCCTAGGGTTACCTGCTGGCTGAAAAGCCCTATTTATTTAACACACACCCAAAAACTGCTATTCCACCCCAAAAAACACCTTTTGCAATTCAATCCAAAGCGATCCATGGTGTAAAAAAAATTCAACAGACAACACAAACTGTAATTTAAATGCACCAAAGATTGGAGGATGACTACCTCTGGGCCTACTGGCAGACTAGGCCACAAGCTTGGAACAGAATGGCAAAAGCAAGCACACTGCTTGGATGGCTCCACAAAATGGTCGCTACACACTCACAACAACAAGAAATGTAAGACAGACAATGTAAGCCTATGGCAAAAGCACAATGCCTGCCTTCACAAAATGGCCGCCACACACATGCTCAGGCCACACACCACAATAATAACAAAAAAGTGATTACAAAGGACAGGAACAGGAAGTTGTAGTCTCTGTGAAACTTACTTCCTCTCCTAAAAATATATATTTTTTTAAATAAATGTGACTCCGTGCTCCAAAACTACAGCAGAATGACAACCTGAGGAGTTTTTTGAGCAAAATGCACAAAATCAGCGTTTTCGAGAAGGATTTATGTTGCTCGCGAGATATTGTTTGCCAGATTGCAAATGCTGCGTGTTCGGGATCGCGAAGTGTACAAAAAGTCTTTATCGCGTGCGCGAACACGCATATTGAGAGCGCGAGAATGACAAAAACTGTAAGTCCGTGTTGTTGTGATGTGCAGAGTTACCGAAAGTAAGCGAGCAGAATCCCTAGGGTTACCTGCTGGCTGAAAAGCCCTATTTATTTAACACACACCCAAAAACTGCTATTCCACCCCAAAAAACACCTTTTGTAATTCAATCCAAAGCCATCCGTGGTGTAAAAAAAAATTCAACAGACAACACAAACTATAATTTAAATGCACCAAAGATTTGAGGATGACTACCTCTGGGCCTACTGGCAGACTAGGCCACAAGCTTGGAACAGAATGGCAAAAGCAAGCACACTGCTTGGATGGCTCCACAAAATGGTCGCTACACACTCACAACAACAAGAAATGTAAGACAGACAATGTAAGCCTATGGCAAAAGCACAATGCCTGCCTTCACAAAATGGCCGCCACACACATGCTCAGGCCACACACCACAATAATAACAAAAAAGTGATTACAAAGGACAGGAACAGGAAGTTGTAGTCTCTGTGAAACTTACTTCCTCTCCTAAAAATATTTTTTTTAAAATAAAAGTGACTCCGTGCTCCAAAACTACAGCAGAATGACAACCTGAGGAGTTTTTTGAGCAAAATGCACAAAATCAGCGTTTTCGAGAAGGATTTATGTTGCTAGCGAGATATTGTTTGCCAGATTGCAAATGCTGCGTGTTCGGGATCGCGAAGTGTACAAAAAGTCTTTATCGCGTGCGCGAACACGCATATTGAGAGCGCGAGAATGACAAAAACTGTAAGTCCGTGTTGTTGCGCTGTGCAGAGTTACCGAAAGTAAGCGAGCAGAATCCCTAGGGTTACCTGCTGGCTGAAAAGCCCTATTTATTTAACACACACCCAAAAACTGCTATTCCACCCCAAAAAACACCTTTTGTAATTCAATCCAAAGCCATCGATGGTGTAAAAAAAAATTCAACAGACAACACAAACTGTCATTTTAATGCACCAAAGATTTGAGGATGACTACCTCTGGGCCTACTGGCAGACTAGGCCACAAGCTTGGAACAGAATGGCAAAAGCAAGCACACTGCTTGAATGGCTCCACAAAATGGCCGCTACACACCCACAACAACAAGAAAAGGAAGGCAGACAATGTAAGCCTATGGCAAAAGCACAATGCCTGCCTTCACAAAATGGCCGCCACACACATGGCCAGGACACAACAACAACAAGCATAAGCCAAGGGGAACAAAGAAAAGAAATGCAGTCCTTTATGGAAAAAGAAGCACACACTACTAAACTACCACCACAAAATTGCCACAAGCCACATGGCTACTCACGGTCACAACAGGCCATGGAAAACAATGAAGTGAAGCAGGCCTATATATGACCGGACAAAGGAGGCCTGCTAAACAACACAGCTTTAATACAAAAATGAAAATCAACAGGGCTACGAAAGGATTGGAAAGAAGTTACACATCAAGCACACACATTCAACAAAGGTATTTCACACACACACACACACACAAACAGTGAAATACACCACAGCCACATTTAGCATTTCAATCCTATGCCATCCATGCCCTACATGATGTTGAAATTCAACAGACACCACGAAACATGGACCCATGGGTACCCTACTGGCTGAAATTGCAGAGAAAAACAACTAGGCCCCTATTGAAAGTACAGGCCACCCACACAATAATTTTTAAAAACAATTAAAATCCCAGAAAACTGTAGGTACAAACAAGCCCTAATGAAACAAACACACCAATTCTCCAACTTACTTGTAGTAAATTAAATCTCAAATCAAAAAGTCCTCAAATAAATCCAATCCAATGGTATGATGCAGCAGACAGATACAAAAAGTGATCCTTCCAGCTCCAAATCCAAATGAAAGTGAACAGCACATGGACAAAGCACTGGGAGGAGCCTGCTGGACAGGAACAGGAAGTTGGAGACTCAAGGGCACTTCCTTCCTCTTGAAAAAAAGAGTTAAAAAAATTAAAGGACTCCTTACACAAAAGACTACAGCAAAATCACAATCTGAGGAGCTTTTCTGAGCAAAATGATCATTTTAGAGAAGGTTTTATGAAGCTCGAGAGATATTCTTCACCAGATTGTAGTTTTAGCATGTTCGGGATCGCGATCTTACCAAGTCAGCTCGCGCGCCCGAATAACATGTTCGCATTCGCACACTCCCGTGGGCTTGGGCAGCCATATTACAAATCTCGTGGCGCACGCGAACGGACAGAAAAGCGAGTTGGCGAACGCAGGATCACGGTAAGACGTTACCGCGCACGCGAGAATGAATATTGAGCGTGCAAGGAAGCAAAACTACTACGCTACGCGGTAGATTGCGTAGCAATCTGCAACTTCGCGCTCTACGCGAATCGCGAAGTTGCCTAAACTTCAACGCCCAGGCTTACTAATGATTCCTAATGTAGACATTGGTCTGACTATTGCATTTCTTATGCTTCTAGAGCTTGTTATTCTTTTTGTTTTGAGTCGTATGAGACTCTTACATAGACTTGCGTTTGTTTTAGTGCCCATTTATCTTCTTCACCTTGTGCTAAGGTGTCTGTATGTGCAGTTATTTTTGGTTGTAATAAAATCGTATACATTTTAGATTCGGAGCCAGTGGTCCTTCCTGAATGAAATTTGATTTTGTTAATTATGTATTGAGATTTGAATTTTCTCCCCTCTACACTATTTAGCAGATAAAAAGATCCTGGCGACCTGAGAGGATTCTTGGAGATAACCAGGTAGGCAAGAATCCGGTCCTATCAGTTGGTAGCAGAGTAGGATGGTTAACTCTGATAGTGAGGAGAGATCTAGATTAAGATAAGAGATTCTAGAGGCCCATAGAAGTCAAGTGATGGTGACTCATCCGATGGCGAGCAGCGGACGACAGCAGTTCATGGAGATTGATGGAGAGTAGCGGTGCTGCGGAAAGCAGCAGTTCGTGGAGGAGTGAGTATGATTAGGGTGAGATGTTTGTAGATTGCGATGTTGATTTGATTGTGTGATGTCTTACGGAGTTGGAGTGAGTGTTGAGTGATTGTGAGATCAGGCTGTGAGCGCGCGCAACCCGGGAAAATCTTAGGCTCGACGAGTAGCTTAAGTGATTGTGGTGTAGAAGACACTCGCGGTAGATTTTGTTGACCACCGAAAGGGGATTGCGAGACTTCATCGATTACCCGGACCGAGATAGGGGGTGCGAATGTATGAGTGCATGAGTAACCGACGCTGGTCGTGGGTTGTTGTATGTGGAATTTGAGCGCTTGAAACCTATCAGAGAGGTGATTGTCTGGTCGTTTCGCGGACAGACAGTTACCAGTTGAGGTCGACAACTTCGAGAGACTGTGGGCTATGTTGCAAACCGCAACTACTATAATAGCAACAAATTCAGCACGTCACGACGCTCTTGGCACGATTACCTCCGATCCTATTCTGGGCCCAGCGGCTTCTTCTGCCCCTTGCTGGGCTGTCCCTTTGGGCCCGGGTCCTCAACAGATCTTGACAGCACTACATACCGTTCAGGCGAATGAAGCAATCCAGGGTTCCTCTAGAGATTGTTTAGCAGAGCAGAAGAACCCTCTGCATAGAAACCAACCAATCTTAAGCATGAACAGACAACCACAACTATCGCCAACTAAAATCGATCAAGCTATCACCACGGAAATAAGCTCAGTTCCACCTAGGTTAACACCAGGGCTTGCCGCCGGGACAATAACAGTTACGCCCCACTGGGGACGATCTACCGAGGGCATGACAGCCTGCCCAATTACTTCCTTTATACCGGCCACTATCCCAACACTGGCAACTGGGACCCTGACCCAGCCTCATATAAAACAACAAGAACAAAAAATTTTGTTATATCCAGAGTATGCCTCACAAGGCAAATGGGATACCCTCAATCGCAGTAATCTTTTAAAACTCTGCGCAAACATCCCCGGTTTGGAAAAGATAAATACAACAGACATTGAGAGCGTATCTTTTCTACCCCGAGGCCCTAACGAGACCAACGAAACCACTGAGCTAACCTTCACTAGCCCAATTCCGGCAGAGATTATGAAAAACCATCATACGCTACTGGATAGTTGGGGCATAAAAATAAAGCCTCAACTGCTAGAAAAATATCCATCGATACTGAAAACCTGCAGCTCGGAGACTCGTCTGGTCTCTTCAGAGGGGAATACTGGACGGCTGGAGTGTATGAGCGCTGCACGGAAACCAGCTCTGCAAGTAGCCTCCGTCCTTCTTGGATCCAAAGGGGGGACGACCTCCAACCCCGCCAATGAAACCCCAATTACAATCACAACCAACTTGGGTCAGGGCAAACGCATATGCAGTGTAACGGGAATCATCAGCCAAGATTGGTCCTGGTTGCCGCACACTTTAAACCCCAGCACCTAATAGACGCCCTCCCATAAAACATTCCACACGACCATCAACCACCAGCAGTTTAAACATCATGTCTTGGAATGTCGCAGGGATAACCAAATTAGTACAAAATCAAGCGGCAGTGGATTTCCTTGAAGGAGCCGATATAATCTGCACCCAAGAAACTTGGGTAGTTAAACCCATATCCCTAAGGGGGTACGCCGAATTTTGTAAACCAGCTATAAAAGCCAACCTATTCGGAAGACCCTCAGGAGGGATCACGATTTACATCAAGCACTCGCTATGCATTGAATTTACTGAAACACCTTTTACTTCCCATTTATTCTTGGCTGGCATTCTGAAAGGGCTCCATACGACCAAAGGTCCCCTCTCCATCCTCTTAATCAGTGTTTATTATAACCCCCATGGGCAGGGGGCCACGGACTCCAGGTCACTGCTGACAAGCCAGTTAGAAGCCTTACTTTTGCATTACCCCTTACTGGACTCCATCATCCTTGGGGATTTTAATACTCACAACATAGGGGCCACCCAAAGGCATCTCCCTGGGGCAGCAAACGCCTTCAATGCTTTAATTAAATCTTATAACTTGGCTACCGCTCACGTGGTCTATTTAAAAACTCATCCAATGGCAGCCGTAGCCCCCACTTTCAACAATCAAACAACGATTGACTACATCATTTTAAGTGAACATCTTCAACCCTTACTGTCAAATTATACAGTTCACCCACGCAATGAAAGCGACCATGCCGCCCTAACAATCACCCTGAACCTTACAACGGAACCCCGTCCTAGGACGAACTGCCTCGGGGCTTCCACTGGTGAAGAGCTGTACAATCTTCCGAGACGAATCAAATGGGGGCCCGTGCCGGCAACCAAGTTCGAGGCCTGGAAACAAGCATGGGAAGGCTGGCCATTAAGTCCCAACTGTGGGGGCGTTATAAAAGAATGGGACAGATTAGCTCCGGACCTAGCCCTTGTGCTTCGCGACAAACCAGCAGGCCGTGCACGATCATATGTACCCCATAAACTAGGAACCAATATGGCTATCAAAGAAAGCGCCCGATCATTAAATGCCCTACGCAGAACATACAGAAAAACCGGCTCTGATCAAGATAAAATGCGATTAAAAACAGCCGCAAAAAATCACTCAAAAACGGTGTGGGCGGCTAAGCGTGATCACTCAGATGCCCAATGGCTGAAGATTTTTGAATTGTTAAGACCCTGTAAAACCCAAGAATTCTGGACCTATTTAAACACCCTGGCCCAAGGTCATAACCACAGAGAAAACTCACTTGAAGCAGGTTCCTGGGTCAGACACGTAGAGACATTATATCAAGACGACCAACATAGCCCCAACCCAAATCACGACCACGCTGGGACTGGCGAATCAGACTTCTCTGCCAAATTAAAAGACGACCTTGAGACCGCTTTAGTTACCAGAATTCTAAAAAAAATCAGACACAACGGAGCTCCGGGTCCTAACGGCCTGCCCGGATCCCTGTTCAGGGCAAATATAGAATTCTGGTCCGAGACTCTGACGTTCCTCTATGCAGAATGCCGCCTCCTGGGGGATGTGCCAGACTCCTGGAGAGGGTCACTCCTTCATCCGATTCATAAAAAAGGCCCCAAATCCAACCCGAACAACTATCGCATGATTGCTCTCCTGGACATCGAGGGCAAGGCCTACGCCAGCTCCATCTTAGCAGAGTTAACCCACTGGGCAAGTTCCGAAGGCCTTCTACCATTCTTTCAAACCGGTTTCAGATCAGGAGCATCGACGATTGATAATATAATAGCCCTTTCTTATCTGGTCCACCAAGCAGTCAACCGTAAAAGTCTCCCTCTCTTCGCCTGCTTCATTGATTACTCAGCTGCGTTTGATGGTGTAGACCGATCAATCCTTTGGAAGAAGCTGACACTTTGGAACATCAACCCCGGGTTGCTGAAAGCAATACAATCATTATACTCTAAAACTTGGGTCAGAATTAAACTCTCCAACACCGCAGCAACAGAGAAAATAAATACAGATCGGGGTCTAAAACAAGGGTGCGTGCTTGCTCCGCTCTTGTTCAACCTGTATACCGCTGATATGGGCCAAGCCTTGACAGGAGCAGCACTGGCTACGCCAAGGATCGGGGACACAAAGATACAGCTTATTCAATACGCTGACGACTTGGTACTCCTAGATCATACCAAAATAGGTCTACAAAAAGCCCTGTCGGCTTTGGCAACCTACAACGTGGCCCACAAGCTGGTGGCCAACCAAACTAAATCCAAAGTTGTCATCTTCGGCCATTATCCAAAAAAGAAATTAGCTAGATGGAGCCTCGGCCAGTTGACATTGGAAAGTGCACAAAAATATAACTACTTGGGCGTCTGGCTCACAGAATCAGGGCGGCCATCTGCTCAATTGCACAAAATCCAAACGAAAGGGAAATGCATTATTTATGCTCTTTGCAAACTACAAGCCACCTTGCACAGCCCAACCACGACGGCCATCCGGAGAGTTTTACGTGCAAAACTAATGCCCGCCCTAACCTACGCCCAACTAGCATTTCCCGGAAAACTATCGAAAGAACTGGAAAAAATACATTGTAGTGCCCACAAAAGGCTGTTCCATCTACCTGCGTGCACCCGCAACACATTAGTGCGCTTAGAATTCTCTTTGAACCACCAACTACTGGAAGAGCTGGCCTTTCTGTGTAAATACTATTTTCTCACAACAGCGGCCCAAGAGAAATCTATGAAGGCGGTTTTAAAACACATTTTCTGTGTACCTGGGAACCCATGGTCAACTGCACTCGCAGCTGGAGCAGACCAGCTTAAACTCGCCCTGGAGTCCTGGAACCCCAAGATCATTAAGTACTCCGCCATCAAGTGCACACTCAAAAAACAAGTTCGTATTCACTCTCGCGCCTTAGATCTGGATCAATTGGATAAAAAAGGCCTGCACGAAAGCCAAACCTTGCCACAAAAAGGGTTCAACTCTAAACCTCACCTTACGCAGGCCGTGGGCAGAGCAGCCCTACTCAGGATCTTAGCATCCAGATTACATCCTCTGCCACTTCAAGAAATATATAACACCAAACTGAGAACATTGATGAGCAAGGGCTGCCGGCTCTGCGATTACAAACACGAGTCACTGGCTCACCTCCTATTTTGCTGCCCCGCCTTGCGCACAGCCCGCAGTTTCTATCTACAGCCAATTTTATTACAACTGGGTACCCGCACAGCCAAGGAGGCGATTCATAAATTGTACACATTGAACACAGTAAAAGATATGGCCTCGTTTGGCAAATTCATGCAACAGACTCGAACCCTGCTGACGACTCCACCACTTGGAGCCTCAGTCAACTGCAAGCCTGCCTGATGCCCATGGACTTTTAACTATTGTCTTCTTTTATTAGCTGATATTTTCTGTTTTATGCTAAAGTTTTATGTTATGGTTTTAAGTAACCAGCAATAAATACTCATTCATTCATTCATTCAACTTCGAGAGACTGTGGACGGACAGTCAGAGAAGTAACTTGTTTGGGACAAACGGTTATTTCAGCGTGTGAATGGGACGAATGCAAGGGTGAGACGTGAATTGTGAAGGAGGGAAACTGCTGGGAGCGGAGGAAAAGTGACGTCAGAAGGTGTCGCGCTGCGATGGGTCGGTTGGTGTGAGTCGCGCTGCTATTGGTGGATTTGATATCAGGAAGTGAACGGAAACATTGTGTGCGATCGAAAATTGTTCATCATTAAATGTTTTAAGGTTTTCCGAGAATTATGTAGAGGTGACAAACATGTGGTTACTTGAGGCGGTGAAGAAGCCCCTCCCAAGGATACTGTAGTATCCTCAGGTCATGTTATTATGTTCCCTTCATTCTGTACCTAGCTGCTCAGCCAGTGTCAGTGTTCCGCGTAGAATGTAAGTGTGGGTGGAATGCTTAGATACTGTGTGGGACTGAGACAGTTGGGAAGATGGGCTGAGCAGCTAGGAGGCTGCTCCTGGTGGGGCTAATGCTGGGGCCTATGTTGGGGCCTATTGTGGAGCCTGTTCTGGGTTTACTACTTCTACACCTAAGATCTCAATAAACTTCATCTACTCCTACCTGGCCACGTCTACAGCGTCTACTTGTACATCCTGCACACGTGGGGCCAACCCACTACATTTATGGCGACGATCTGGAGAAGACCTCACGCAAAAGGTAACTTGAAGCCAACCAAGAAAGAGGAGTGGACCAAGAGAACGTGTAGAAAAGAACCTATGTCAAGAGAAATGGAAAAAGAGAAACAAGCATCAAGAAATTTAAAGAAAAGAAAAGAAACCTGTTTAGC
Source organism: Triturus cristatus (assembly GCF_964204655.1). Classification (NCBI taxonomy): domain Eukaryota; kingdom Metazoa; phylum Chordata; class Amphibia; order Caudata; family Salamandridae; genus Triturus; species Triturus cristatus. The sequence continues at coordinate 515,417,193 of NC_140592.1, read as the reverse complement.
GACGCGTTTAAAGCCAAAGAAGCTGTCAAGCACGCATGCCTGCCCCACCAGTGTCCAATACACCGGACAGCCCAATCCCAGGCGTGCTGTCATCTCATATCAGTGTCTTCAACAACCAGAAATTCAACATCAAACCTGTCTACGTTTGTCAGAAGAACCTACTTATCAAAAAACTACATGGTGTAACAAGCAAATTCAAGGTTGCCAAGTAAACAAGGTAATTGGTGACTGCCGGTATTTTTCAACAAGTGAAATGTTTTAGACTCTGCTCTACATATGATGTTGGATTTTTGCTCCCTCGTGATAGCGCTGAGCCTATGTCACTTGTGCCACGAGATTCAACTACAGTGGCAACAATTGTCGACTGTCTGAAGAAGCAAGCCCTGCAGAGGAAACTGCAGAGGAAATTTCAAGTGGATTATGTTTTTTTTTATTGTGCCGTATAAAAGGACATTTTCACAGATATTGGAAAAGTAGCCTTCAACTTTATTCTCTTGGGAGTATCAAACCTTTACAGGTGTATATCCGATGGTTATTCATCTACGCTGACTAATGTGAGACTTTTTGTGAGTATTTAAATTTATAATTGATTTGCACTGGGATGGCATTGTGACTATGGGCAGTTCAACCGCTGTACTTTGATTTAAAAATGATGCGCGTGTCTTTGTCTGTGCGCGATGAGACGTACCTCTGTGCCAGCCGTGACGTGCCGCTTCCATTTCACGACGATGTATGATTATGCTGCATCATGAGGTGCACACATTCACCGTAAGCCATCCGGCACCAGCGTAACAGCGTGCTGCCATTTTGGAATTGGCGTGTCTACAAGGTCTGTGCCCGCTTTGCCATTCGTGTTGTTCAGCTTCAGTAAAGTTTTATTTTAGCAGCAGCGTCGCACTCCTGTTTTCATAGATACGTCGGAGCTGTCTTCTGAATACCAGTTGCTCCAGGTACTTTTCGTTACTTCCTCCTTGTCAACGACAGAGTTTTTATGCTCTTTTGGTTTCTGCTTTGCTCTTTGAAGTTTCGAGGATTCTAATGGGAAATTCATACTTGGAAGTCTTATCGGAGCACGAGTGATTTAAAAAAAAAAAACAGTGTATTTCAGTTTCAAAAATGCGTGTGCCTCTACATTTATTTGAAGTGCTCAAATTGTTTTTTTTGAAACGCCTGTCGCGGTGACAGGCACACCATTGACTTTTGAAATACAAGTTTGTGGTACATTGTTTTAGAGATTTCACGCAAAATGTTTTTTTTTTCATAAGTCGAAGAATTTAATGCAAAAAAAAAAAAGAATGTTTCATAAGAGTGTTAATTTATCGCAAAAATGTTTATGTCTTTCTACGATGTCTTATGATTTGTTGTATGCCAACGTTGTTTAATCGCTATGTACAACATCTTGTTTTGTTGGCATGGGAGTGGGTACTAGTCCCATGTCTCTAATTTACGCAGTTTCTGGTTACAAAAATTATATCCCTGTCTAAGGGATAGGGGTGGGTTTTTAGTCCCATGACCTTTATATAAAATGTTTTATCCCTGCCTGCCTAAGGTCTAGGGATGGGAGTGGGTTTTTAGTCCCATCACCCCACGTTCACAGAAATTTATATGGGAATGGGTTTTAGCCCCATTTTTTAAAGGGGATTTTAGTCCCACCTTTGAGTTTGGGTGTCAGTCCCATTTACTTTTTTATAGGGGGTTAGAGTCCCACCTATGTCATTAGTAGTGGTACCAGTCCTATTTACTAAGTTTAAAGGGGGTTTTAGTCCCACCTTTACGTGTATGTTTGGTATCAGTCCTTTCATTTACGTTTTCGCTGTCTTCTGTGTGTGTAGTCATCTTTTGATGCCACACTGTGCTGCGTGTCGGTTTTACATGCTTCACGTGTCAGTGGGTTTCAGTCCCATGTGACGTATTATTTGCATTTGGGTGTTAGTCCCAAACACGTGGGTTTTAGTCCCATAGTGTCCCTTACATGAGGGGTGGCGTTTTGAGTTGTCGTCACAGTTTTCTCGCTTGAGAAGTACTTTCTTGGGTGTTGTTCTACCCATAGACATTTATACCCGTAGGATTCTACTCTGGGTATCATATCATATTCATTTGTCGTATGTGAGCTCTTATTTCACTTCTAAAAATTTTCTTTGTTCAGTATTAAGGGAAGGGGATGGTGTTAGTGTGTTGATCTATGCTTGCATCTTTCCTTTTTCTTTAGTGTGTCTGTTTTCCCTCTCGTGATGTATTTCTACATGCATTCCTGGGTTTATGGACTATTCATATCTTGTGTACATTTCTGTATTTATTTGTTTGCTTATTAGTAGTTTGGGTTTATTTTAGGTTTTATTAATTTTCAGTGTAAAGGAAGAGGATGTGTAGTATCCTCAGGTCATGTTATTATGTTCCCTTCATTCTGTACCTAGCTGCTCAGCCAGTGTCAGTGTTCCGCGTAGAATGTTAGTGTGGGTGGAATGCTTAGATACTGTGTGGGACTGAGACAGTTGGGAAGATGGGCTGAGCAGCTAGGAGGCTGCTCCTGGTGGGGCTAATGCTGGGGCCTATGTTGGGGCCTATTGTGGAGCCTGTTCTGGGTTTACTACTTCTACACCTAAGATCTCAATAAACTTCATCTACTCCTACCTGGCCACGTCTACAGCGTCTACTTGTACATCCTGCACACGTGGGGCCAACCCACTACAGATACTCCGGCGCATTAAATGGCAAGAAATGTGGGGTTGCATACTATAATTTGGCTTGAAAATTGGCATAAAATGACCCACGGCGAGGAAGAATTGGCTTTCCCGCGATATGGCTCCTTCAGGTTGGAAGTGTTGTATCAGTTGAAATCTGTAATGTCCTTGTTGTGACCTTTCCGGAGACCAACTCAGTTTGAGGCATTGCACGCATGGATTAGAGCAGCACATAACAGGCAAAGAGACCGAAGTCAAGAAAGGGTGAAGAAGTCAATTAAGGCATTCCAGGATGCGAGGTGGGATGCACAAGAGAAGAGGTGGAGAGTACAAACGATAGAGGGAGACAGGTTGTACCCGTTACTGGAGAAGACAGACAGTGCTAAGTCAAAGAGTGCAGATGACGACGATAGTGATACAGATGACAATCTAGTAGAGAGGTTACTGTCTGAGAGACCACCTCCGTACAATCCAGATTCCTATGAAGGGAAGTCGGCTCAAGCAGAAGGGACTAGTGGATTACAAACTCAGTCAGAGGTGAGAGTAGAAGTGAAAATCACGACAGGAACTGAGGGCACGAAAAATCAGCCCGTAGTAAACACAGAGGTTGGGAGAGGTGTGAGGTTACCAGATGCTCTAAAGGTACCAGTTACCATTGGACCTATTGTTTCAGTTTACGACCCAGATCAAGAGAAGATTGGGAGTTCAGTACAGTCAGCTGTAGGATCGGGGAGTGTGGTAGAGGGAAATGGAATAGTGAGCGGGATGGAGCAGACTCCAAAACCTATCGAATGGAGTACGCCATTACCAGCTACAGCAGACTCCTCTAGGGGACAGGTGGATGCGAGGTCAGTGAGACCGAGGTCCTTGGTCGAGGCAAGATCAGATTTGCAGATGTGGGTACCGCCGGTGAGGAATCAAAATCAGAGTGAGAGAACTGTAGAAAGTGAGCAAGGCAATTTAGGAAATCGTTCCGTTTCTAGGAGTATGGCAGAAGGGATTAGACCTCAAGAGCAGGAATGCGAGTATAATGAACGGAATGGGGCAGTATGTCGAGAAGTACTGAAGGGAGCCTTGAAAGGGAGAATGCTAGATATTGTAAGGTTGAAAGCAGAAGTAGATGAAATAATAAGTGGAAATTTGCCTCTTGAAAGGACATACATGTAAGAGCAAGATGAGTTACTTTTTGTAGCGAAGGATGTGACTCGCAAGGAAAGGACTGTGCATGGGAAATTGTCAGAATTGGCTAAAAAGTATGACGTAGACCTGTCTAAAACGAAATCATTGCAGGGGAGCCATAGATTGCAGTATAGTGACTAAGAATTGGAAGAGAAGAGGGTCATGGGATTAAGGACCCATATCAAAGATTTGATTATAGCAATGCATGCATGGATCATGCTTGACAAATGGGAAGAAAGGTGGTCTAAGAAGAAGAGTTCTAAAAGGACAATAGGAGAGACGCCACCTCCAGGTGGGGGGATGATAGATGTAGGAAATTTCCCTTTACGAGAGGTACAGAATGGAGGATATGTGCATGTGCCTTGGAGTAGGGGTGATTTGGCTGCATTTACAAACAATTTTCCCCGCTTGCGGGAAAAGCCTGTCGAGTGGTACAAGCAGGTTGATCGGTTGTCAAGATCTCGAAGGTGTTGTGGATTGATTTGAAGACGCTGTTTGACATTGTGGTTCCGAGCGATTTATGGTCGGCATGTAAGATCGCTGTTGAATGGCCAACTTCAGAGCCTGACAGGGATCCTGTTTCAAATGGTCCGTCACCCATAGTCATGAAGAAGTTCGAACAAGTGATTACATTGCTAAAGTCAAACATTTCACCTCAGGATATTGATTGGGTCAAAATAGATCGGACAGTGCAGGAGCCAAAGGAGACAGTGCATGAGTTTTATGAAAGGCTCTTGCAGGCCTTTAAACAGTACAGTGGATTAGATGTATTGGATACAAAGGACATGGGACAGTTTGTTTCAAAGTTTGTGTTGGGATTGAGGCCAGATGTTAGTCTCATGATACAGCAGCATTTGATTGGTTGGCAGAATAAGCCGGTGGATGAGATTTTGCGGTATGCCAGGTACTGTAGTGATGAGATAGAATCGAAGCACAGGAAGTTGAAGGACAAATTGATGCTTGTTCAGATGCAAACGGCTCAGGGACAGCCTAGTGGAGGGACGTTAGGAAGGAAGCAGGCAAATAATCAAGGAAGAAATCAGAATGTCCAAGGTCAGGGAAGACCAAAGTCAGTTGATCCCAAGACAGGGATGGATGTGGCGACATTGAAAAAGACCACTGCGTGTCATCTTTGTCACCAGGTTGGACACTGGAAACGCGAGTGTCCCTTGAATCCAATTAATCAGGTGCAGCAAGAAGTAGAGATAGTTCAGGTACCTGTACCTGAAATAGTTCCCACAGTGACTAGACCAAGGATGGTGAAAGGGGGGACTAATAGTCCGCAGGAGCAAGTTCCTCAGCCACCTAGGGTCCAAAATGTTCATCAAGGGGTTCGAACGTATGAACAGATGCCCTTGTTCGAAGAAAGTGAGGAGTTCGGTCCAGACCCGTTGGCATGACGGTGCCTGAGAGGGGAGGAAGACTGCACGCTTTGAGCAGTCTTAGGAGGTAGAGCAGAGTGGACCATTTGTAGAGGCAGATATTGATGGTCACCCTACCACCTTTTTGGTTGACACTGGTGCTACCCGGTCTACTGTAAGATCAGCAGTAGTCCCTAACCTACCCCTCTCGGGACAATCGATCCAAGTTGTTGGCGTAGCAAACAAGAAATTGACTAGCCCATTGACAAAGCCAATTCCTGTGAGAATAGGAACATTCAGAGATCGACACCAGTTTGTGGTGTGTGACTCAAGTCCAGTTTGCCTGTTAGGAAGAGATCTGTTGTGCAAGCTGAATTGCACCATCTATTGCACACCAAAGGGAGTTGAAGTGCAAACAAAGGATGATGATGCGACCTTTAAGGTTGCAAATCAGCGCGTGTGTATAGAAATGTACCCAGCACTGACAGTGGAGGAGCTTCAACTTGACTTCAGGGATTCTGTGTCAATTGATGTGTGGGACCTCAGTGGAGAAGAGATCGGATTGGTCAAAGGTGTAGAGCCAGTGAAGATTCAGGTCAAGCCGAATGTAAAATTCCCTAGGACACCCCAGTACAATTTATCACCTGAGACGATTGCAGGGATCAAACCTGTTTTTGAGTCTATGATCAAGCAAGGGATTCTGAAAGAGATCATGGGTAGCCCATGCAATTCACCTATCATGGGACTACAGAAACCGAGTGGGAAATCCAGGATTGTGCTAGATCTGCGAAAAATCAATGAGATAGTTGTTCCATGTTGTCCGGTGGTACCGAATCCATCTGTGATCCTGTTTCAAATCCCATGTGAAGCTGAGTGGTTTTCAGTGATTGATCTGTGTCAAGCATTCTTCTCGATACCGCTCCATGAGGAAAGCCAATTTCTTTTTGCTTTCCGGCTGGAGAACCATGTGTTAACATGGTATGGTATTCCACAGGGGTACACAGAGAGTCCATCGATCTTTAATCATATCCTGAAGAAGAATCTTGAAAGTCTTGTGTTGCCGCAGAACTCTGTTCTGGTACAATACATTGACGATTTGCCCGTTGCTTTAGAAACTGAAAACGCTTGCAGAATTGATACCACGCTTTATTGAATCATTTGGCAGAGAATGGACACAAGGTGTCCCCGAATAAATTGCAGTTCTGTCTGAGTAAAGTGCAGTATTTGGGTCACAGAATTGAGAAAGGCGGGGGAAAGGTGTCACAAGATCGTATTGAGGCTATTATGAAGATGCCTGTGCCCACCACTCAGAAAGAAGTCAGAATGTTCCTGGGGATGGTTGGCTATTGTCGCCAATGGATTCCCAACTTCTCCTTTGAAGCGAAGCCTTTGCAACGGCTGAGGCACAAGGATGTGAGTGATCCGGTACCATGGGACAATGACTGTTTGATGTCATTTTTAAGACTGAGAGAAGCCCTGTGTCGCGCTCCAGCTGTGGGGATGCCCGATTATAACAAGGAATTCACATTGTTCTGTTGCGAGAGAGAAGGGTGTGCATTGTCAGTCCTGACTCAGAATCATGGAGGTGTCCGTAGACCAGTTGCCTACTTTTCAGCTACTTTAGATCCAGTAGCTTCTGCGTTGCCTGGATGTCTTAAATCCGTTGCTGCAACAAGTGTTAGTATTGAAAGATGCAAGAGTATTGTAATGGGACATCTACTTTATGTGCCACATTCTGTTGAACTGTTGATGACAAGGACTAAAACACAGCACCTCACGAACAACAGGTTGACACGTTATGAGCAAGTTATACTTGCTGCAGGAAATGTAACGTTGAAGAGGTGTTCTGTTTTAAATCCGGCAACATTGATGCCTATTCCAAATGCAGATGGTGACGATTGTGAGGATCACGATTGTCTCGATGTGACTGAACTATGCACCAAACCGAGACCAGACATTGTTGATGAACCGCTTCCTGACCCTGATGAAATTTTCTTTGTGGACGGTTCCTGTCTAAGAGACGATGTTGGTCGATTGAGAGCAGCGTTTGCTGTATGTACCATCACAGGAGTGGTTGAAGCTGCTTGTTTAGAGGGAGTACACTCCGCTGAGGTATTCAGGTCATTATGTTATGATTAGCGCAGTATATCTAATGACGGTATACTTAGCCATGGTGCATTGGAAGGATCGAAACCCCAGTTACGTTTAGCATGACAAAAGGGCCGAGAACCAAACTGCCCCCATCTTGGATTGCGGCTCTTGCTCTTAGGAGTCACGTGGTCCTCTTACACACCATCTGCCTTCCCTTTTCACGGTAATAATTAGGAGACAGACAGAGTTCCTGAGAAGCAAGGTCACATCTGCTAAAAGGGAGTATCAAGCGAATTCCTCTAGACCTGGGACGAGAAGGGAGTCACCCTTCCGACCTTCTCTGTAAAGATAGTAACCCTTTGTATGTGTAACCGAAACTAGAAATAGGCATGAGCTCATTAGGGGCGCCGGGACTAACTGGTACTTTTCCACATATAAGGTTTTGTATGCTGTGCTGATAATGTATAAAAGTGTGTTACTGTCAAGGAGCCAGCAGTCTTCCTCGGTGCACCTGATGGGTGAGGATCGACGAGGCTCCTCTATATAGAGATCTATGATGATAATAAACGTTTGAACCTTCCACGTTGCCAACTGCTCCTTATTTAATGGATATTGCGGGTCAATGGTAAGTGTGGCCCTTGGAATAATTATTTGAACTCAACAGTTGGCGACCACGAAGGGACCCCGTGACAGGGTCAACCCCCCCCCCCCCCCCGTATTCGGGTGGTGGGATTGGGGGCGTCCTGACCGGTCGACGGGAGAAGGAGCCTGAGGATTTCTCCCACCCTGCGCGACTTTTCGGTACGTCCCCTGCTGCTAGTCACCCTTCAACGGGGTCCTACGGGCTTAACCCAGAAAATGGACTAAGTTGGTCAGGAGGAGTTGGCAGCGGAGAATGAACATTCGTATCTGGGTGCACCCGGTGAGTATAGATTGATTTGATTTGACGCACGCGTTGTAAACGGTGCATTATGTTTTTTTTTGAAGCACGCGTCGAGGACGGTGTGCTATTTGATCGATTTGAAAGCATTCGTTGAGAACGATGCATTTGTCTTGACTTGAACACTGGTTGCATTTGTTTGAAGCTCGCGCTGGACAGCGGTTCGTTGACTCGAAGACACGCACCGGGGAGTGGTGTCTTGTTTAATTAGGTTCGCATTACAGTGATTTGACTCGAAGTACGTACAGATGATATTGGTTTGATTAGAAATAGCGCGCTGGAGGAATATAGGCGGATTGCACGTGGAAGGACCTGCGACCTGGACTGGGTAGCCACAGGCCATACTCCCGGCGAGGCAAGTCCTTGTTTGGGGGGGGGGGTTGGTCATAGTGGTGAGCCAGGAGGGTGACCGGAATCCCCGCGTGCAGTCTGAAGCCTGGACCGTGAACCAGAGTCGACGGGCTTGGTTCTCTGATATTGATTGTATGTTGTGTCCGATTGTTGTTTATGTGTACATGTCTAAAAACTAACCAAGATGTCCTGTTTCCGTAAATTGAATTGTTTTGGCTGCTGCTGCCGCACAAGTGACTCCAGGTTAGCTGAGAGCCAACCCGCCCCACCGGAAGGCAGTCCGAGCCATTTTATGTATGTCAAGCATGGAATCTCTCCTTTATTGTTTTGCACTCTGTGGCATAAGTATACCAAGGGTAATGAAGAATTACGGTGGCCCAAGACTGGTTCGTTTGATGAAAAGAAAATTGCGTTCCTGCAGGAACAATTGTTTTCTAGGCGAAGTAGGCAAGCCATGTTCGATGCTCTAATTGCATGGCAGAAGGAGGCCAAACAACGGCGAATAAGGGAAGAGAAAGTAGCTAGAGCCAAGGCAGGACAGAATGTTACTCAGAAGGCTATGGCCTATGACCGAGAAAGAGTAGAGAAAGGATTGGATTGCATGAATCGCGATTTCAGACTAAAAGTTGATAAAAGTTATGTGACCCGCCCAAATGCGGAAGATGAAATAGAGGATCTGCTGGACACCAGGCCACCGCCCCCTTATGTGCCCCAGAGACTATACCCGAGGTGTCAAGGGCCTCAGCCCCGACCCCAGATACGTCCCTGGGGGCCTCGGCCTCGGCTCCCCCGGCCACTACTACCTCTCCCTCCCTGCCAAACCTCTCCCAGTTGTCGGCATCTGTGTCCGACGTTATAGCCCTGTTACCTAATTTATTTTCGACAGCTGCAGCCGGGACCCCTCAGCTACCGACGGGGTCAATGTCTTCCCCTTCTGTTCTACCCTCCTCCTCCGCTAGCATAACACCAGTAGCAGCTGTGACTACTCCGGTACATCCGACCAGTCTAGCGGAGGGGAGGAGGTTGTTCACTCGTTCTGCCTTGGGAACAGAAGAAAGGGCAGCTATTGCCACACAAGCATCCCAGTGGATGCGACATTCTATTTATACCCTTGCTGATATCTGGAGTACCATGAGGGACTACGAACCGGTAATGCAACAGCATGCCCTGGAACATATGGCTAACCGTCTCATCTCTGTATGGGAACAGGTACACCAGGAAGGGAAGGCTCCGGCCATATTGTATGATATTCTTGATCAGATTCACAAATCCCGATTGACACCTGAAGACATGTATGGGAAGGTGCAGACTTTGGTCTCTTATAGAACTCGTTTGCAGTCCGCCCTTCCCGCTGGATCCTCCCAATTCCCTATGCGGGAGGTGCACCCTATCTTCCATCCGGAAGTTGCCGCAGTGGTGGATGACCACGGTGTCATTACCCGTCCGGGAATAGATGCCCGGTTCCAGGAACAATGGGTCTATACCCCTTGGAAGCGGAGTGAGGTATTATCCTTGAAAAGCCAGTTGCCCGATCCTAGGAAAAACCCCACTGCCTATTATAAAGAACTGCCCGAAGCCGCCTCGTCAGCAGTGATGACGTTGGCGGATATTGAACTATTCTTCGCCCTACTAGTACCGGTGGATATTTGGCGCCAGGTACATGACCAGGACCATGTCACGGAGTTTGGTGGGACATGGGACCAACTGAGAAACTGGGATAGAGATCGCAAGCCGGGGAGTAAGCCCCGACCTGAGATATTGGCTCTACCTGAAAGAATAATAACATATATGCATTCATTGATCCCGCCCAGAAAGGTAGATTGGGACAAGCTGACGGCCTGTAAACAAAAGAAGGATGAGAGTGTATCTGATTTCTTCACAAGGTTTGAGGGAGTATTCATTGATTTCAGCGGGCAGGACCTGGCTACGGAGGGGGGTGTACGTTTATTTGTTAATCGATTTGTAACAAATTTGCTACCCGAGGTATCGGCTCGGCTACAGGCAGCCGAGAGTACCTGGACGACCACCACGCCTTCCACGATATTAAGCATGGCCCAGTATTATGAACATCGGGAAAATGAGAGCAAGGATAAGACAGAAAGAAAGTCAAAGGATCTGAAAACACGAGTATTGTTACAGCAGGTGGAGAGGGGCAGGGGAAGGGGGAGAGGGGTACAGAATTTCGTTACGAGAGGGGCGGGGCCCGTGCACCCGACTGGGCGAACGGATCTCGGCATAAATCAATGTGCTTTCTGCAAGGAGGAGGGGCATTGGAGAGCTCAATGCCCGTTATTGCATGAGCAGAACGCTGCTTCTAGGGGACGGGGACGGGGTAGAGTAAGTGGACATCGAGGTGGATACACGAGACAAGAACAGGCGGTACGAGGTGAGAACAGTCAGAATTATTTCGATCAGAGTCAGGGTAAACAATACTACCATGACGGACGTGTGACGGAGGGAGACATTGGGTACACTCAAGCATAGGATAGCCAAGGGCAGAGTAAGGGGCATGTGTCAATCCCGATAGATCAGGCTGGACCTTATGTCCATGCGCAATTGCTGGAGGCATCAGGTAAGTTTTTGGTTGACACAGGGGCTATGAACAGTTCTGTTTCACGTGCCTTGGTCCCGGGGGCTGCTCTGTCTGGCCAGACTAATGTGTCCGTGGGGTTCTCTGGAACTCCGGTGGTAAGCCCCATTTCAAAACCACTTTCCCTTACTGTGGGACCAGTAACGATTGAATCACCTTTCCTCCTCACCTCCCAGTGTGGGGAAAATCTTCTGGGTATGGATATACTAAAAAGATTACATGCACGCATCTTTTGCTCCCCCGATGGAGTTTACCTAACCATTAGGAATCCCTCCGTCCCCTCCATCCAATGTTTTGCAAAAACTGACTCCTTACCCCCTGAGCTTGCGACGCTCCCGAGGGACCTTTGGGCCCTGGGGGACACTGATGTGGGGTACTTACCAATTCCACCGGTGTCCATCACTTTAAAACAGAATGCTCAATTGCCAAGGATTCCGCAATACAAAATAGCCCCCGAAGGTGAACGTGCCTTACTGGCCATTATTTCCGACCTGATTAAAACAGGGGTGGTGGAAGAAACGGCGTCCAATACCTGCAACAGTCCGATTCTCCCGATTCTTAAACGAGCCCCTGTACCCCAGTCCCCTGATTATGCTAATACCTATCGATTTGTGATTGACCTACGAGAAATCAATAAAATTGTGGTACCCCAGTATCCTGTGGTGCCGGACATTAATTCTATCTTAACGATGATTCCTCCCACTGCCACATTTTTCTCGGTGATTGATTTAAAGAATGCGTTCTTTAGTATTCCCATTCATCCAGATAGTAGACATTTGTTCGATTTCTCATTAGGAGGCCGCAGTTTTAGATTCTGTCGCGCTCCCCAGGGGTACACCGAAAGTCCTAGCATTTATAGCCAAGCCCTGAAGAGGGTATTGGACTCTTTGCAACTGCCCCCAGGTAATGTCCTCTTGCAGTATGTTGATGACCTCCTTGTGGCTTCTGATACAGAACAGGGTTGCCGTGATGCCACGGTTACCCTGCTACGACATCTGGCCACTCACGGTAACAAGGTGTCGCTCTCTAAATTTCAATATTGTCGACCGGAGGTGACCTATCTCGGTCATCTCCTGTCGAAGGAGGGTAGACGGTTAACTGTATTGAACATGCCTGTTCCTCGCACGCACCGTGATGTCCGCGCTTTGCTTGGCATAACCTCCTACTGTCGCCAATGGATTGCTAACTATTCTCTCTTGACTAAACCTTTCCTGTATCTAACTACGAAGGATGTGCATGAACCTTTACCTTGGACTGATGAATGCCAAACCGCTTTTTCCGCTCTGAAAACTGCTCTTTGCTCTGCTCCCGTGCTTGGTACCCCTGACTACCGGAAACCTTTTGTGCTCTACGTGCATGAGGTGGACGGTTGTTCTCTTTCAGTGTTGACACAAGACTTTGGTGGTAAGCAAAGGCCTTGTGCATATTTCTCGGCGGTTTTGGACAACGTCGCCAGAGCACTTCCCAGTTGCCTGAGGGCTGTAGCGGCAGTTGCCATAGCTATCAGACAATCGGAAGGGCTAGTCCTGAATACGGATCTGACAGTGATGGTGCCTCATGCTGTGGACGTATTGTTAAACAGGACACAGACGCAGCACTTAACTAGTGCGCGTCTTACAGGGTACGAATTGACCCTGTTTGCACCCCACATAACGATCAAAAGATGTGTTTATTTGAATCCTGCCACGTTGTTACCCCTCCCTTCGGAGGGCGGTGGACAAGACATGCATGATTGTATCTTTCGAACTGAAGAAGAAACCAAGGGTCGGATAGACCTAACTGACACCCCACTATCTGATGCCCAAGGGGAATTGTATCTAGATGGGTCATGCTTCAGATTACCGGATGGTAAGACAGCTGCGGCCTATGCGATCACTACTCTACAAACGGTAGTTGAGGCGGCGAAGATACCATACCGGTCAGCCCAGGCAGCCAAATTGGTTGCATTATTCAGGGCTTGCGAACTAGGAAAAGGCATCAGGCTGAACGTCTACACCGACAGCCAGTACGCGTTCGGTGTAGCGCACAGCTTTGGGAGGTTGTGGGCGGAGAGAGGATTCTTGACATCCCATGGTGAGAGAATAAAGAATGGGCCACTAGTTGAACGGTTACTAGCCGCATTAACATTGCCCAAGACCCTGGCTATAGTCAAATGTAGTGCGCACAAAGTTATCACTGATGACGTGGGGAGGGGAAATTTCTTTGCAGACCAGATCGCGAAGGAAACGGCCCGGTCTGACACCACTTCCATGCTTGTAGTGACAAGAATGATAGAAGCAGAGGTTTTTAATAACACCATAGATAGCGTGAAAGAACTGCAGAAAGAGGTGACCCCGGAAGAACTGACATACTGGCAGGAGCAAGTGGGGAGGCTTGATGAGAATGGGTGTTGGACCGATCTGTCAGAGAGGTGTAGATGGTTGCTGCCGAACGCCTTTGTGAATGCGGTGGTAACTATGGCACACGGACCTTCGCATGTAGGAGTTCAGGCCATCTGTGCCATATTGGATTCTGTTTGGTATAATGTCAATATCCCCAAGACAGCTAGGAACTTGGTCCAGCATTGTATAATTTGTCTCCAGCATAATCCTGGGGTTAGTATCCCCGTCCTAGCAGGGAGTTTTGCACCACCCACCTTGCCTTTCGAAGTACTCCAAATGGATTACATACAGCTAGAGCGAGTTAACAATCTGAAATACGTGCTGGTGGTGATTTGTACCTTTAGCAAATGGGTAGAGGCGTACCCCACGAAAGAGAACACTGCCTTGGCAACTGCGAAAGCCCTAGTAAAAGAGTTCTTTCCTCGATATGGGTTGCCACGGGTAATTTGGAGTGACAATGGGACCCATTTTAATGCTAACTTACTTAAGTATGTATGCAAGGGCCTGTCCATCCGGCAGAAGTTTCATGCAGCTAGACACCCCCAGTCAGCGGGTCTAGTTGAAAAATATAATGGAATCTTAAAACTACGATTGGCTAAGCTTCAGGACACGACGGGATTAAAATGGCCCGATCTCCTCCCCCTGGCCCTGTTGTCTGTAAGAACTACTCCCCATTCACGGAGCGGTATCTCCCCTTACGAATTCATTTTCGGCAGACCTGCCAACGTATGGGGAGTACCCCGGCCCAAATCCTTCAGGGACATTGAATATCCTATGTTGACTGATTATTTGTATGCTCTGACTAAAGATCTTCGTTCCATTCATCAACAGATATCTGCCGCACTGCAGCCCCTGCCGGAGGGTCCTGGACACGGCGTAGAACCAGGACAGTGGGTCCTGGTCCGAAACTACCAACGGAAATCGAGTTTGGATCCGCGCTGGTCCCGGCCATACCAGGTGCTCCTGGCCACGCGAACAGCGGTGAAAGTCGAAGGGAAGCAGCACTGGATCCATATCTCCCATCTTAAGCGAGTTCCCCTCCCATTGCCAAGGGAGCAATTGGACCAGGAGGAAGGTCAGCCGACTCAAGGTGAGCCCAGCACGGAAGAGTCACTTTCCCCGGACACCCACAGAGAGGTTGACAGGCAAGGGGAGAGTGCTGAGGGCGTTGAAACCCCTTTGTCGCCACCCAATCGTCCAAAGTGAAGCATCTGGTCGGGAGCCTAGCTCCTCATCTGACCCCACTGTGCCCACCTTGTTCACGAATCCTGAAACTCCTGGTCGGGATCGATATCACTTGCGGCCCCGGAAATAGACAAATCCCAGGTCTAGCCCCGGCAAGTGCAGCTGGAGGCAGCCGCAGAGACCTGAGGATTGTCAGAACACTGGACTGAACTCGTTGAGAGCATGGAACTTTGAGTAAAGCTCTGTTCAGAACGAAGATAGAGACATTGATCAGACAAACGGAGGGGCCCAGGTGGAGGTCTCTTTTCAACACGAGTTGCGTCAAGTGTGACTCCCACGCGAGAAGTTTTACCTTCTTCTTTTTTGTTTTTTCTGAACAATAGGAGTCTGCCTGTGAGGCTCTAAACGGACACAGGAAAGAAGCACCCTCCGGCAGGTCGGCCTGCTTGTAGACCCTTTTTGCCCGAGATTATATTGGACTTTTAGTGAGGAAAAATGTACCCTTTTGCTCGTTTTGTCCCTGAGGACGGGCGTCCCATAGTACCCCGTGCTGTTCCCCTGCATTTGCCAATGTTCTCTTCATGGAGCTTGCGTGTTAAAGTTGTTTTCATTTTTATACTGATGGTATCATTTGTACTATGCTTAGGTTTGTTCATATATTTAGAGTTTCGTCATCCTGTGCACACCCTGATAATGTCTACTCCTGCCCCTAAGGAACATCATTTCCAGACTTTTGCTCCTCATAAAGAAAGACATCGACAGACATATGTACATAATGCTTTTATCGAAATGCTGCACCAGACTCATAGTTCCACAAACGCTACTGATTGTTGGGTTTGTGGGCTTCTCCCTTCAGTGATGCATAAGCAAGATTTGTTTATATCAGTGCCTTTGTCTTACTTAGGCAGTTGTGAAGCTTGGTTTAAGATGTTATCCATGTTGTACGAACACTACACTATAGATGAACGTCGATTCTCAGAGAAGGATTACGCCTTGATTTTAGCATATATAGAGACACACCAAGGTATCACCCCTAATGCTGAGGGAACGGATGGTACCCTTGACCCCACCGCCTGCATGAATGTATATACTGATCATGAAAATGATACCTGGCTGAGGGATGAAATACTGGATTTCATGACTTTTAACTTTACTGAATATTTCAAATACTTCCAAGAGCGAAATGTCTCAAATGAAAAAATCATTCCGGTCCCGGTGTTGAATACATCCTCCTCTTTCTGTGTGCAGGGGATGGGGCATTTGTTCGTAGGATATAGCAGATGTAATTACACTTATAGATTGCAGACATACAGTAGCCCCCCTACACTCACCCCTCCCAATGTTTATTTTGTGTGCGGTGAAAACGCCTACACCTGGTTACCCAGAGGGTGGATGGGTAGGTGTTACTTGTCTTTCCTTTACCCACCGGTGTACATAGCTCCTTCTGATTATCATAAGTCTCATTCCTTAAATCGGCGGAGCCTAACAGCTGAAGTCGCCCGTAATGACGCCACTGATCAAACTGACACTCCAGCACAACATTTTGTTGATATTATAAAAGGGGCGTTGCCCATATGGGGACCCATCCTCAATAGTAAGGAAGTTAGGAGGTTATCCAGAGTGGTGGAAGGGGTAATTAATACCACTGCAGGGATATTAACTAATATCACAGTAGAGCTCCAGGCGACCCGGCTCGTGACCCTTCAAAATCGTCTTGTTTTAGACGTTATCCTAGCTGATCGTGGTGGAGCCTGTAGGGTTATCGGCAGTTCCTGTTGTGTATATATATACCTGACTCCGCCCCTTCCGTCCATCTAGCTATCCAGAAACTGCATCGACTAGCCTCTGAAATTCATACTGACACTGGTACTTGGTCCTTGTCCGGGTGGTTCTGGGATTTGGTGACCGCCTGGGGATGGAAGTTATTTATGATTCTCTTGGGGGTGGTAGGATTCCTTTTGACCTGTTGCATTTGTCTACAATGCGGGCCGGCCTGTTGTGCATATTGTGCTACTCAGGTTCGCCGATCCATCCCTAAGCCCACGTCCAACCAAACCAGGATCGATGCTCAGCGGAATCAGAAGGAGACGCATGATTTAATGCAGATTGATGAGGGTATTTTCGAAGACTGACTTCGTTATTAGTTATACTGCACTAAAAGGGCCGTTCTGAGGTATTCAGGTCATTATGGTATGATTAGCGCAGTATATCTAATGACGGTATACTTAGCCATGGTGCATTGGAAGGATCGAAACCCCCGTTACGTTTAGCATGACAAAAGGGCCGAGAACCAAACTGCCCCCATCTTGGATTGCGGCTCTTGCTCTTAGGAGTCACGTGGTCCTCTTACACACCATCTGCCTTCCCTTTTCACGGTAATAGTTAGGAGACAGACAGAGTTGCTGAGAAGCAAGGTCCCATCTGCTAAAAGGGAGTATCAAGCGAATTCCTCTAGACCTGGGACGAGAAGGGAGTCACCCTTCCGACCTTCTCTGTAAAGATAGTAACCCTTTGTATGTGTAACCGAAACTAGAAATAGGCATGAGCTCATTAGGGGCGCCGGGACTAACTGGTACTTTTCCACATATAAGGTTTTGTATGCTGTGCTGATAATGTATAAAAGTGTGTTACTGTCAAGGAGCCAGCAGTCTTCCTCGGTGCACCTGATGGGTGAGGATCGACGAGGCTCCTCTATATAGAGATCTATGATGATAATAAACGTTTGAACCTTCCACGCTGCCAACTGCTCCTTATTTAATGGATATTGCGGGTCAATGGTAAGTGTGGCCCTTGGAATAATTATTTGAACACAACATCGCACAGGTAGCTGAAATCATTGCTTTGACCCATGCCTGTTTGCCT
The DNA here is from genome assembly GCF_964204655.1 of Triturus cristatus. Classification (NCBI taxonomy): domain Eukaryota; kingdom Metazoa; phylum Chordata; class Amphibia; order Caudata; family Salamandridae; genus Triturus; species Triturus cristatus. Next base: position 515,399,572 of record NC_140592.1, on the reverse strand, counting down.
GCTGATCAGATTCAGATAACGATTTATACCAACAGTCAGTATAGGTTTGGTGTTGTTCATGACTTCGGACAGTTATGGTCACAGAGAGGTTTCATGACATCTTCAGGTTCACCAATCAGAAATGGGGAATATGTGAGACAGCTGTTGGAAGCATTACAATGTCCGAAAGAGATTGCAGTTGTCAAATGTTCTGCCCACTCCAAAGGGAGTGATTTTGTGTCTCTAGGAAATAACTACGCTGATGAGGTTGCCCGGTTTTGTGCCGAACAAGGGTGCATATTTGCTGGAGGGTACACTGGAGAAAGCCAAGAAAGAACCGATCTCAGCATGATGTTAGCCATGGCTGATACATGGGAGGAGCTAAAGCGATTGCAGGATGAGGTTACTGATCAAGAACGAGATAGCTGGATACGAGCAGGATGTGAGAAGGGAGATGTGGATGTGTGGGTTTCAAGTGATGGACAAGCTGTGTTACCCGAATGTCTGTTGAACCCAATGGCAAGATTGATACATGGTGCAGTACATCTTGGCAGAGATGCGATGGTGCGAGTGTTCAGACAGACATGGTACAATCCGAAGTTTCGTGCAGTTGCTGAAGCTGTATGTCAGATATGTGTTACATGTCAGCAGATGAATGCAGGAAAGAGAACTGCTGTAACTTTGAGTCACATTGGGAGGTCAGGAGGGCCTTTCAATAGGATGCAGATGGACTTTATTGAGATGCCGAAGTGTAATGGATTGAGGTACATCTTAGTTGTGGTATGTGTCTTTTCAAGGTGGGTGGAGGCTTACCCAACACGTAGGTGCGACACACTCACTGTAGCCAAGCTGTTGTTGAGGGAACTTATCCCTAGGTTCGGTTTTCCGACCTCTTTGGAGTGGGACAGAGGGACACACTGCCATAGTGAGATCATGAAATTGCTCTGTGCTGCCTTGAATGTGGATCAGAGATTGTATTGCAGTTATCGACCAGAGGCTTCTAGGATTGTGGAACAAGTTAATGGGACTTTGAAAGCGCGGATGGCGAAAGTGTGTTCTTCGACATCCCTGAAATGGCCTGACGCACTGCCCTTGGTCCTTATGAGCCTTCGTAGTGTTCCAGATAGGAGAACGGGGTTGCCACCACACGAGATCCTGATGGGGAGGGCAATGCGATTACCAGCGATACCTGCTACTGCTTTGATTAACATCACAGATGACTTGATTCTCGACTACTGTAAGGGACTGGCTGACGTAGTGCGTTCTGTGTCCCAGCAGGTGCAAGCAGCAACTGTCCCAGCCGCAAGTGACCTGTGCCACGACTTGTGCCCGGGAGACTGGGTGCTTGTGCGTAAACACGTGAGGAAGAGTTGCCTGGATGTTCGTTGGCGTAGTCCGTACAAGCTAATACTGGTCACGGCAGTGAAGTGTGGGGGACTGCCGAACTGGGTGCATGCCTCCCATACCTGCAGAGTTCCAGCACCCTTGGAAGATACAGCCCCTCTCATAAATGAAAATCCAGCTGAGGTGGCAGGGCCATCTGAGAGGGCAAGTCAAGCTGTGAGGGTTGCTGATGCAGTTGGTTGTGCACTAGATCGAGCTAAAAGGGGTTGTGCAAATCGAAGCCCCGAATTTGACTCAGACGAAGAGAGTGTTGCTGTGTGTGGAGTAGAGTCAAATTCTGCTGAAGAAGGAAGTAGTGCATAAGGAACCCGAAGGAAGAGCAGAAGTGCCACAGAAGCAGAAAGAGTTTGGCCCGTGAGTCAGAGACGGCTGAACTTGAGATTGGCACCTGAAAGAGATCTTGCCCCAGTTTCTGAAACGTCTGAATCTGAGCAAAGTGACGAAGAGGAGGCTCGAGCTAGTCTGAGAAGATCCAGGAGAACAAGAGTGCCATGTCAAAAGCACGCCTCACCAGAGTGGACATACTCGGTGACTGATGCCAGGTGTATTGAGCACGGGGAGGCGGAGGTCCTTGACGCTGGTCAGCGATTCTCCGAATCTGAAAATAGACGTGCTGTTATTGGTTCCAGGGGTGGAAATCGAAGGAATACTGACTCTCAATATTCCGAAGCCACCACTTCTGAGCAAGATTCGTGAATTGATTCTGTAGACGCTGGTTCTCCCAATGTTTGGTTTTGTACCACCGCATCAAGAATTAGTGGTGCTTCGTCTTGAACTTATGCAACGTGTTTTAGAAATCTTGGGAGCTGATCTTCTTTTGGACTGAAGATGAACTTTGTTGTACATAAAAGTCTAAGGAAGATAACCTAGGCCCGAGTGGAAGAAGAATACATTTAGGGACTTTCCGTCAAAGACGACAAAAGAGGGCTAGGGAAGTGTAAATAAGGAACTGAAAGTTGCAAGGGGATTTCCAGCTTTTGAAGTGTCGTTTGAACTGGTTGACAAGTGATATCTGGAGGAGAAAGAGACTCTTAATTGTTGCTGTCAAGCTGAGAACTTTGAGAACTTTGAAAGATGGCAGATGCTGGAAATACTCACCGTAGGGCTAAATTAGTGATAGGTGCACTTATAGGGTTGGTGATAGTTTCTATAGTTGTAATAGTTGTAGCCTCATATCTCGTTTCACATGAGCAGGAGGGGGAGGTACAGGGAACACCTACACCTACCACTTCTAGCCAAAAGGAGGTCACTATAGGAGCTAAAAGAGCTTTACTAATCGAAGAGAGCCGCAGATTTCACATAGATATATCTAGAAGTGATTTTAAGCTTAATGCGTATGCAAAGCTGTTGTACGAATATGTGGATGCGAAAAACTGCTATGTGTGCATGCAGTTACCTTCTTCTGTAGATGAGGGTATTAGATACCATCACCTTCCAGTAACATATGGTATTTCTTGTAGTTTGTTGCTTAGTATTTTCTACGAAAGAGGTCAGTTTGAGTATTTCTTTTCCAATTACGATGCAGCACTTCCTGAAGTTCCAGCTTACAAGCATTTGAATAAATACGATTATTACAAGTCAGAGGACAGACTTCGGAAGTATTTCATACCGTCTTTGGAACTGGATACGGCTTATGCTCACCGACATCATTTGACATGTTCATTATCAGATACAGAGAAGAAGTTTGACGGTCAAGTAGAAGATAGATATAGAAAACTAACCCAGACACGAAATACAGGAGATAGTCCAGTAGATTGGATCGATGAGGAGAGATTACACAGATCTAAGGGGAGTTATGGACCCATAGCATTGGACCAGGTGCAAAAGGGGAAGCTGTGTGTGAGACGTCCTCAGACCTACTATGAAAAAGTTTCGGTAGAACAAAGTACGTGTGATCATATCTTTACAATGGAAGATTCAGCTACGAACTTTTTGCAAGGCTAGGTGCAAGTGATTCCAACCGTTTATTATGTGTGTGGAAGGAATGCCTATGTGAGGTTGCCTGCGAATTGGTATGGTACATGTTATTTGGCCATTATTTTTCTGAAAATCTATCATGCAGAAGATTTGGAGCTTTTGGAGACTGGACATCATTCTAAAGTAAAGAGAGCTGTGAGTGCGGGAGCAGTGATTGGTGATATTTTTGGAGCAATGATACCGAGTTTGGGTGTGGTTCTGAATGATGTGAAGATAAGATGGTTGGCAACTGTGGTTGAGGAGTTGTCGATGAATACAGCAAGGTCTTTGATATTGGTGGGTGGAGAGATGTTGTCGATAAGGACAATGGTTTTGCAGAATCGCCTTGCTTTAGACGTATTGTTGGCAAAAGAGGGCGGAGTCTGTAAATTATTGAAAGTTCAGGAATGTTGTACGTATATTCCAGACAATAGCAAGGATCTGGAGACATATATAGACAACATTACCACGATTCATCAAGAGATTGAAGATTTGACTGAAGAAGGTGTGTGGGAAAAGGTTGGTAAAGGATTTAGTCGTGTGGGAAGATGGTTTGCGAATTTGGGAAAAGGGTTCCTTGGGTTTGTGCTAAAACCCCTCATTATTGTTGTGGTTTGTGTAATCTGCTTGTGGGGTCTCAGAGCTTACAAGTGGTACAGAGGAAACAGAATTGAAAGAGCTCTCAGAGCGAGTGAAATGCGAATGGCCAGACTGCAGGACAGTCAATATCAGAATATCAAGAATATGGAGAGGTTCCGACAGGGGAGGATGGCAACAAGTACTGTTTAGGTCGGTTCTTTCTCCAAGGGAATTAATTATGTGATTGTGTGATGGTGTGATGACATTTGTCACCAAAGGGGGGAACTGATAGAGCGTCACGTTATTCTGAAATTCGTAGGGGTGCATCATATTCACCGTTAGTCAGCACCCACATATTAATCGATGTAGGTTAAGTGTGTCATAGAAATGTATTACTAGAATCGTTTAACATAGGTGTGATTAGAAATGTAACCATGCTTTCATGACAAGTAATGCTGTAGATGATTGTAAATGTATTTTAGTAAATGCATAATGTTTGATTTTCACGTAATGCAATGTGTTAGTTTAAACGTGTGCCATGTTAAAGTTGCACGTGCAAATTTGCTTATTTACGCATAAAGAGTAATGAACTAATGCTTAGAGTGTGATTTAGTAATGTGTTTAACAGTGTAAAGGCCTGATCGCATATACGTTGAAAGAGAAAGGCTCGTTAATTTTCTTATGTTAGCTAAACGTTGTAGACCAAAAATGATTTCCCTTGGTAAAGGCTTTGGGTTACAGGACATTTAGCTTGTTAGTGAGACTAGGTCTTTGTTTTAGGAGTTAGGCTGGTACGAGAAGCCAACAGGGGAGTACATTGGAATGTGCAAATGATACTTTCAGCAGGGAAGGTGCCTGGCACCCAAGGTCAAGCTAACCGTCGTTGGATGAATTACAAGTTGCATTGGAAAAGTACTGGAAGAAGACCTGGCTGAAGAGGTGTGCCGAAGGGCGTGTTTTACGGTTTTGGGATTTTGTATTAGGGACAGTGCCCAGTGGGTTGAGCAGTTGAGGTTCAGATGGGAAGCTAGAAGGAGCATCTTAGAACGAGCTCTGACTAAGTGAATGTACTTCTTAGGAAGTCTTCACTTCTGCCACCTTTTTATTCTCTTGCCTGGGGAAGGGAAATGCTAAGTAGGGATGTCACCTTAGAGATAGAGTAGGGAAAGACTAACTGATTTTCTTCTAGAATAATGATTCCTAATGTAGACATTGGTCTTACTATTGCATTTCTTATGCTTCTAGAGCTTGTTATTCTTTTTGTTTTGAGTCGTATGAGACTCTTACGTAGACTTGCGTTTGTTTTAGTGCCCATTTATCTTCTTCACCTTGTGCTAAGGTGTCTGTATGTGCAGTTATTTTTGGTTTCAATAAAATCATATACATTTTAGATTCAGTGGTCCTTCCTGAATGAGATTTGATTTTGTTAATTATGTATTGAGATTTCAATTTTCTCCGCTCTGCACTATTTAGCAGATAAAAAGATCCTGGCGACCTGAGAGGATTCTTGGAGATAACCAGGTAGGCAATAATCCGGTCCTATCAGTGCAAAACAGAAAACGTTTGAGGAGTAGCACACCCCCGCTAGAACATTCCACATACAAAGGAGGGAGCATGCTCTTGCCTAATCTTATTAAGATTTCCGAGAATGCCTTGCTTAGCCCCAACTTAAAAGTCTTGTAAGAGAGAAAAGAATAATAGGCCTATTTTAGAGGGACTCAACTCTGGGGGACTATATTCCTCTAGAGTTAAAAAAAAAAAAAAAATCCCCATCGCAGTCAGATGTCTATTTTTCAAGTGACAAAAAAGTTCAAGAAAATATCTTTTTCTGTCATACAGTCTGATTCGACAAGGAGGAACACAACGCCTCACTTACAAGCTATCCCTCTGTATCTCTTTGCGACCAATCTATAGCTCCTTTCAGAACAGAAGGAGAACTTCTGGGGAGACATTGAAAAGCAAGCATTCTGTCTTGGCCTCCTCATACAAAGCAGTGAAAACCATAATTTATTTGTAAGACCATATTTATATCTAATGTGGGGGTTAAATACAACACCACATTGCCTGCGTATAGCCTAATTATAGGACACGTCTACTTTGACGCAGGGCTTGGGTGGGTAACAGCCATTGCTTTGCGGCTGTTACCCTGCATGCTCTTACAATGCAAGGGTTACCACGCATGCTGTGGTGTTGGTGACCCAGCACTGCCTCGTCTGCTGAAATAACCACACAGACTCACTATTAGTGTGGTAGCCAGATATACTGAACTACGCCTGAAGCTCCGGGCTTTTTATTAACTATCTCTACGCTTCCATGGCGTATGCCAGCTCCTACCACTTGGGTGACACCCATGGAGGTCGCAGCCGCTTCCCGATGCGCCTGTGCGCCGTCACAAATAGTGGGCTACATTCCTCCTTTACCAGGAAATGCCAAAACAAACAACCCAACGGGGAGAACAGAAACTTAACAAAACTTTGATGCATACATGGCAGTCTTGTTTCAGACACAACGGTTACATCATACTCTTACTTGACCTTCCGGTATCTTGGTTCTGGTTCACAGTTGCAGGTTCGCCAGCCGCTTCCAGTCAGTCGGACACAAAGTCTCTATATCTCTGGGACGGTTTCAGATGTGCCCGCAGACCATAGCGTCCTTGGCTTATCCTCACTGGGGTCATGGATGGAGTCACTCCCCATGGCTCTAGTTCCTTGGCCCCAGAATTCTCGTAGCTGGGAGTTGGGAGTATGGGCTCGAAATCTTGGGTGGCTCCGAAAGGTGTTGTTTTGCTTAAGTCATCAGAGGGACTGTCCGAATCCGCTGATAGGCCCCTTCTCTGGAGGGTGTTTTGGGGGCTGGTCACAGCGGTACCTCCTGGCCGGCATACCACGGGAAACTCCTCTATGCTGCCCTCTGAGACTCTCTTGTATTGGGAAACGTTCCGTGTCACTTTTTCCAGACCTCTCGTCGCTGTCACTTTTGTGCCTTTGACTTCTACGACTACCCAGGGATCCAGTTCAAACGGCAGCCTGACCTTTCCTCCAGGGTGGCGGTCTTGTACTAGTACTTGGTAACCCACAAGGAGAAGGCGATCTCTAGCACGTCTTTTCCTGGAACCGTCTTCATTGGTGCGGATTCTCCGAGCGTCCGACTGGTTTGGAGGGCTGGGTGCTTCTTCCCACACTGGGTGATGTGGGATGGTGTCAGTCACCAATCTGCCGAAACACAGCTTGCTCGGGGCGATGCCGGTGTTGCAGTGAGGCGTGAGCCGGCACTCCCTCAAAACTGGTACAATGCCTGCTCCAGGTTGCGTTTCTCTGCTACTGCAATCTGTATTATTTTGTTGAGGGTTCTCATTAGGTGTTCTACTTCTACATTGGCTTGCGGCCAGCGAGGGGTGATCCAGCAGTGCTTGATGTTGTGGGAGGCTAGGTAGTCCTCTAACTCAGAGCTGTTGAATGGGGGTCCATTGTCGGTACAAATGTCTTCAAACTGCCCATGAGTTGCAATGAGTTTTTCTATGTTATGGCTCAATTTCATGGCAGAGGTCGTTGGAACTAGTTCTACCTCTGGGTAGCACGAGTAGTCATCCACCACGACTAGCATCTGCCTTCCTCCGGAAATGCTGCCGAAATCAGCGCTCACTCACTTCCACTGGACATTGGTGCTGCTTCGGTGATGATTGGCGCTGGCCGGTCTGGTGGGCCAGTGGCTAGGCAGACAGGACAACTGCACACAACCATTTCTACCTTCTGGTCTCGGCCTGGAAACCAGACTTTACTCCGGAGTCGGCTCTTGGATTTGACGATTCCTTGGTGGGCTCCATGCGCAAGGAGCGCAGCTTTTTTCGCCAGGTCTTCCGGCAGCACTAGACGCGGGCCCCTAAGGAGACAGCCTTTGTCGGTCACTGACAGTTCGTGGCGTACTTGGTACAGAGCTTTTAGGATCGACTGGGAGTCCTCTGTGCGGGGTGGTGTTGGACTTTGCAGCTCTTGCCAATCTCCTGAGGTGACCGTTCGAATATTGATCTGTAAACAGTTGTCGCGCTGTGTGGCTGCAATGACATCCTTCAAAGAGATTGGAAGGGGCCTGGATCTTTCAAAGATCAGCCTTACGTAGTCTTCGGTGGCAACAGCTTCAGCGGCTTCAGGCAGCGTGACTGGCCGGGCATGCCTGGACAGGAAATCGACAGGGTTTCGGGTGCCAGGTCGGCATTCAACCATGAATTGGAACTCCTGCAGTTGCAAGACACACTTCTAAATCCTTGGGGAGGTCGTGGAATAGTGGGACCAGAGGCTTGTGATCTGTGATGACGGTGAACGGGTGTCCATATAAGTAAATATAGAAGTAGCAACAGCCCTTTAGGATCGACATTGCTTCACGCTCTATTTGCGAGTACCGCTACACTGTTGGTGTGAGCGTGCGGCTAGCGTAAGCCACTGGGGCCCATTCACCACATTCCTGCTGCTGAGCTAAGACTGCGCCCAGGCCCGTGGGGTTGGCATCTACTATGAGTTGCAACTCTCTCTGGGCATCAAAGTATACCAGGGTGGTATCTGCAGATATAGCAGCCTTGGTCCGTCAAAAATAGTTTTCTTGCTTGGGTCCCCACGGGCTGGTTGCCTTTGTTTGGAATTGCGCAATTCTGACCAATGCTTGAACCATTAGGGTACAATGGGGCAGGTTTATGTTCATGCACATACAAGTTTGAATAGGGACATAGTGACATTCTTGTCTTGTTTTATTGTATTTATTCTATGTTCGAAAGACTGGGTAATGTTAAACAACTGTAGACATTATGTACAAATATACAAATTGTTTATGGGCACAACTTGGAAGTGGAATATTCAAACTTTTCCCCTTGTGTGCTGCAAACTGTTTTTTCCATGTGATACACGTTGCCAGTTAGCAATGAGTCATACCGATTAGCGATGATTCATGCACAATCTGCACATGTAGAACCCCACCCATCCCAGAACTATAAATAGAATTGCTTCAACAACAGAAGCGCTTGGCCTCGTTGTTTCTTCCTCTTACCTGCATTTCTGCACGTGAAGGTCTTCGGCTTCTGTCTTCACCGGCTTCAGTTCCTGGCTTCGCCTTCCTTGCCCAGACGTCTAGATGTTCCTGCATTCTCTGAATTCGGTTGCCTGGACAACCTTCCGGAGTCCCGCATTACTTCCGGTTTCCCTTGAGAGCTGTAAGGAAATATAAAAAGGACAAAGTTAAACCAAGGTATTTTTACTGCGTTCGCGTCTTGCTGATGCAGTCTCAAGAACAATTAAAAATTTGCGAACATTCGTGACAAGAATTTTCAATTCTATTAAGGACTACGGAGGCGAGGATTATGCTTCTCAATCTTTACTAGAAGCTCACAGCAGCCAATGAAAAACAGAGATAAAACCATGTGACAACCATAGAGTCTCTTCTATATAAGGTCCCTGTCAGCACATAGAGTCCTCTTTCTTTGTAACAGTAGTTAAGTCCATGCACGAGCTGCTCTCGAGGATCACCGATAGCCAGGGCCTTCTCCAACCAATGAACTGCAAGCCCAACGGGGCCGAACCTCTCACTGGATCCCGGTCCAGGCAAACTGTGAACTGTACTCATCCAATCACCGATAAACCATAAACCAGTTTACTTGCTGTCAGTACCTGAAAGAAAGGAAAGGAAACACCCCGTAAAAGCTGTCCCAGATTGCCTGGTAAAGCAGCGTTACAGCATGAGAAAACAGGGGGGGAACATTACACAGAGAAATGCAAATCCATAGCATAAGCAACAACATAACATGATGAAATATAAGCATCATAACATACCATGTGAAAAACATGATGAATGAAAAGCATTACATCAAACAATGTGTACTTCTGGGTGGGATAATCCTCGCCTCCATAGTCCTTAATAGAATTGAAAATTCTTGTCACGAATGTTCGCAAATTTTTAATTCTATGTCAGGACCGGAGGCTCCGATTATGCTTGTTCAAAGCTGAGCCACCACCATTGACGCAACATTCGCAATAGGTTTATAGTAGAACGTTTTAAAAGTGCTTTCATTAGACCAGTCAGCTGTATTCATGATATCTGCCAGGCTGACACCTGTCGAATATCCTTTCGAAGCCATGGCTCCGCGTGCAGAATGCGCTCCAAATTTGGAGATGTCAATTCCCGCTTCGCCCATGAGCCAACGCATCCATCTAGACAAAGTAGCTGGAGTCACTGGGCGAAATGGTTTCTGCAGAGCAATAAGCAACTGTCCTTGCATATTAGTACGAAATTCTTCAGTACTTACCTTGTAATCTTTAATACATTGCACCACGCACAGTTTAGGATTATTAGGAAAACTCGGGTACGTGACTGAAGTGGTGTTACACTTGGTTCTCCTGGATAAAATGAAATGCACACCTTCCGGGGTAAATCTACGCCCTGCCAAATCTAGCGCCCGTACGTCAGCCACCCATTTGCAAGAAACCAGACATAGGAGCATAGTTAACTTGGCCGAAAGTTGCTTCCGAGATAAGAATCTGTTGGAAGGCCAGGCCTCAAGAAATTTAAGGACAATAGAGACATCCCAGAGATGAGAATATTTTGGGCAAGGAGGCTTCACCATCCTGACCCCTCTAAGCAACTTACATACCAGAGGGTGTTCTCCTATGGGTTTACCTTCCAAAGGTAAATGTCCTGCCGATATCGCGGACCAGAAGTTTTTGACCGTCCTGTACGCTAAACCGGAGGAAGCCATGGAGGCTAAGAAATTGACCACTAAAGAGACATGTGCCTTAGCGGGATCCACGTCCCATTGAGCGCACCAATCACACCATCTCCTCCAAGATGAGGAATATCTTTAATGGGTGTTGGCCGACCAGGCTTCCTTGATGAAGTTGTTAGCTTCGCCTGAAAGGCCCGGGACACTCCATCTGTCCCTGAAACCCGCCAAGCAACGAGAGGGAGCTGGCCCGATGTCACCAAGGGATGAGGATTTTGAAGAGGGTCCAGCAATAGGTTCTGTAACCGGGGAAGAAGAATCGGGATCGCACAACTCATGGATAACAATACCGGAAACCATGCTTAAGCCCTCCATAAAGGGGTGATCAATATGAGTTCCGCGCGAAAAGTTCTGGCCTGCGCCAGAACTCTGGGAATCATGAGAAACGGGGGAAATGCATAGCAGAGAGTTTTCGGCCATTCCTGCAGGAATGCATCCGTGGCTATCGCCTCCGGATCCGGCCTCCAACTGAAGAATTGGGGAACTTGCTTGTTCAGTCGAGATGCAAATAAGTCTATCAGGCAAGGACCCCAAAGCTGGGTCAGGCGCCGCAACACCGTGGGTAACAACCTCCAATCGCTGGAGTCTTGCAGGTGGCGGGAGTTCCAATCTGCCACCTGGTTGCTGGAGCCGGGGAGGTATTCTGCAACCACCGAAATTCTGTTCTGCAGACAGAAGTGCCAAAAATCTTTGGCGATCTCCCCCAGCATTCTCGACTTGGTACCACCCAACTTGTTGACATAACGAACTGCCGATATGTTGTCCATCCGGAGGAGGATACAACAATCTGCCTTCTGTGGCGAAAGGCATCGGATCGCAAAGGAACCGGCCAATAGTTCCAGGCAATTGATATGTAAGCGTAATTCCTCCGAAGACCAGCGACCTCCCGTGGTCAATGTGTCGCAACGGGCTCCCCAACCCCATCGGCTGGCATCCGATTCGATTATCACATCCGGTGCCACTCCGAATAACGCTCGGCCGTTCCAGGCCTCCATGTGGTTTAACCACCATTCCATCTCCAGCCTCGCCTCTTTTGAGAGAGGAATCTGTTCTGAGTAACCGAGACCTTTCCGGAGATGGCGGATCTTGAGCCGCTGGAGTGCCCGATAGTGAAGGGGACCCGGGAAGATTGCCTGGATGGAAGAAGACAGCAATCCCACAACGCGGGCTAACGATCTCAGGGATATTGTTTGCTTGTGAAGGACAGCTCGCAATTCTTTCTTGATCGACCTGATCTTTGTCATTGGCAGCAAGAGCTGACATGTTAGAGAATTTATCAAGAACCCTAGAAATTCGATGGATTGCGAGGGAACTAACATCGACTTTTGCGGGTTGACGATGAACCCCAAACTCTGCAGTAGATGTATCGCCCAGTTGAGGTGTGTTTGGACTGTCTGAGGAGAGGACGCCAAAATTATTATGTCGTCCAGATATATTATGAGGCGGACTCCTCGAGCCCTGAGAGACTCCACTACCGGTCTCAGAAGCTTCGTGAAGCACCATGGTGCTGACGAGAGACCGAATGGAAGGACCTTGTTCTCGTAACATACTGTCTCCCAGATAAACTGAAGAAACCTCCTGTGGGGGGGAATAATGGGGATGGATAGATATGCGTCTTTGAGGTCCCACCGGACCATCCAATCTCCTTTCTGGAGGAGATCGCGTAGTAGATGGATGCCTTCCATCTTGAAATGCCTGTAAACAATCCACGAGTTGAACTCTTTGAGGTTCAGCACTAACCTTTAGCCGCCCCCTTTCTTTTCTACTAGAAAGACATCGCTCAGAAAGCCATGAGGGTGTATCACGGAAGGCGCAATTGCGCCTTTCTGTAAAAAGGAGTTGATTTCTTCCATGATGAAAGTTCGATCTTGTTGGGGAAAAGACAGCGGGAGTGGGCGGAACTCTTGCGAAGGGGAGCTGTACATCTCTAACCTGTACCCCTGTACAGTCTGCAACACCCATGCATCTTGCGAAATTTCGCGCCATTTATCTAGAAAAAATGCCACTCTGCTCCCCAATGTCACTTCTGAAAAAGGAACCAGGCTCACCTGAGTTTGCGGCATCATGCTGGTTGTTGGAGTTTCCTCCAAATCTGCCACCTTTGCGGAATCTGTTTCTTGAACGGCGAGAGGGGTAGAAATTGGAGGTATTGGCAGAGTCCTCCTGGTAACCTCCTCTTTGTTGGCCACGCTGGGCGCCTTGATTGTAGCCCCGGCCGAACGAGCGCCCACGAAAGCGTCCGGCCCTGCCGAAAACCGGGTGGAAAGCCCATTTCAAAGAACCTTGGGCCTTGTCCAGCCCACTGAAAGTGGCCACGAACTTCGTTAATTCTTTAAGAAAAGGTTGACCAAACAGAAGGCCCTGGGCCAGTGGGCCTGATTCCGATGTGGCCAATTCGGCCAACCTGGGATCTAGTTTCAGGAGGATGGACCGGCGCCGCTCAGTCGACAGCGCACAATTAGCATTGCCCAGTTGGCACACCGCCCGTTGGGCCCAGCCAATCAGCTCATCCGGATTAATTAAGAGGGCCGACTCTTTGGCCCGAAAGCCAATCTCGAGAATCTTTGTCAGGGGACCTATAACGTACAGCAGCTTATCCTGGCAGGACCGCCAGGACCTAGCCAAGCCTTTCTTGGGATCTTTAGAATATTTTTTCAAATACGTTACCATTGACGGGTCCACCTCCGGTGTAGCCGCCACCTTGTCCGCCAGGTCCGGCCTAGGACATTCTGACCTCAGCCGAGACCGCACGTCCATGTCAAATGCTTGGCGTAAGTGGGACTGGACATAGTCCGCCACTTCTTGTGATGGAAGCCAGGATGTAGAGTTAGGATGGATAATGTCCGCCGGCTCGAAATTGAGAACCTTAGGTGACGTGGACGGGTCGGCATGCTTTTCTTTCCGTGTTTTCTTGGCAGGTCGAGGGGCTTCTTCTTCGTCAGAAGTAGGATCTGGGGAGGTATCATGACCATCATCCTCTTGGGATATTTCAGTAATCGTAGCTTCTGTATTAGAAGCGGAGCGTTCTTGGTCCGCCATTGACTTGGCCAATTTAGCGAAATCCGCAGCGTGCGGATTCGCTCTTCCTTTACCCCCAGATTTAGCACGGGAGCCTGACGCTGGCAGCCAACCTTGTTGTTCTGCATAAGAGCAAAGGTGGCATTTTAGGGGCGCAATCGCCCTCACCAAAGCCGAGTTTACTGACTGTTGGACACCCGCGTCCAGTGCCTCAACGAGGTCATACTCCATCGACCCAGAGGGTTCCTCCTCATAATAGTAGTAATCCTCCTCATAATACTCAGACATGATATCAGCACAAAGTGCACTTACTGACCCTGGAGGAGCGTGTGTGACTTTGTCCAGCCCACAATTAAATGAGATATTCTAAAAGGAGGTCAGGGGGAGTGGTAACCCCAGGCAAGCCCTAAGCAGTCACCCACAGGTGAATCTCAGTGAAAGTTTTAGAATGTGGAGGGAGGGAGGGCTTGCAAAAAACCCACTCTAGGCAAAGCCTATGCTCAATTGTACAGCCCCACAGAATATATATACATCAGGGGCGTCTGAGGAGCAAAAACAAGCCTTTTCCCTGCACAAATGGCATACACTCGGGTCAGAAGCATGTAAAAACGCTGCTCCGGTGTTCAATTCAAGTCCAAATACGATATCGGACAAAGATGGCCGCCGCTCATGCGCGCTGGCCGAGGCTCGTAAAAAGTGAAAGGGGACTGCGCTTCAAGCCGATGCGCATCTCCGCTCCTCAACGTCCCGCTCCACTGGTACCGGCGGCGCGAGGGAAAACCCCTCTCAACACACGCAAACACGCAACAAGGTAACACGCAAACAAGGTAACGGTTACACCGATACAGGTATGCCGGTAGGCGCTCGCAGCGCAACCAACAGAAATCACCTAGCGACAACCTCATAGAAAGCTATAAACGCCTAGGTCGCATTCAAGCGCATAAGACAGCGCGATGTAAACAATAGACGCCAGCAATAAGGCAACTCTGCAACAATACATTCATCAAGAGAAAATTTAAGTGTACTTAACTGGCTGCGGAGCAGCAAAGAAAGAGGACTCTATGTGCTGACAGGGACCTTATATAGAAGAGACTCTATGGTTGTCACATGCTTTTATCTCTGTTTTTCATTGGCTGCTGTGAGCTTCTAGTAAAGATTGAGAAGCATAATCGGAGCCTCCGGTCCTGACATAGAATCAGGTACTTTTAACTTTAATCTTATGCGCAAGAGAACTTTTGTCAATTAACATTAAACCACGGATCAGAACTATTCTTTTGGCATATAACGCATGTCGTGTTTGATAAAGAAATTTAATTTAAGTCAGGACATTGGTTAAAGACAGTAAGCACACTATATTTAATCATGTGATAGCTAGTATATTTGAACAAACTGGTTGTTAGTGTTAAAGCTAATTGTCTTGGTTCTTTCTTCAGTGCATGAGTTAATTAAGAAATTCAATTTAAAGAATAACCCCAGCAATTTATGGAAAAGCAGAAACAGTCAATAAGGGTCGTAGACTGTTTTCAAAAGGTATACAAAAATAATAGACATTGGATGAAAATAAACAATTGTGTTGTTTAATATGATAGCAATTAGAACATTTAAGTGAATAGTTGTATATCATTTGTTGTTTAGATAAACATACAGCACTACTAATAGTGCCAGACAGTGCTGAAGGAAGAAGAAGCTTGTCAGGTTATCAGAAGTGAAACAAATCAGAAATCACTGTGTTTCTCATCTCTCTTTTTTTTTTTTATCCAATTCCCCTTTCCCCTTTCCCCTGGGATTCTTCCTTCGTGCAAAGTGTTTTTAATCGCTTTGGTGGAGGTAGGGTCTCAGGGTATAGGGAGCCAGCATCTTGTCTCCCCAAAGGAACAACCTGGTTTTCAGGTGAGTGGTTTCCTAACAGGCTTGGTCAGGTCTCTGAGCGTGCAGGTGAGATCTACAAAGTTCTTGATAAACCGAAAGCAGAAGGTTACCATGCCCAGGAAACTGCGAACTCCGGACACTGACGCTGGGGCAGGAGCTTCTTGAATCTCATAGACATGGTCAGGGTCAGGACCGATGCCCTTGTCGGAGAAGCGGTACCCGAAGAAACTGATATCTGTCCGTAGGAAGTCACACTTTTCCTGGTGTAGCGTGAGTCCTTTCTCTTTGAGAAGTGAGAAGGCAGCCTGGAGGCACATGAAAAGCTCTTCTAGAGTGGGGGCTTGGACCAGGATGTCGTCGCTCACATTGAGTACCCCTTGCAGGCCATGGAGGACGTTCTTAACAATGTTCTGGAAAACTTCGGCTGCACTGGATACGCCAAAGTTGAATTTTGTGTACCTCCACAGCCCAGCGTGAGTCGAAAAGGTGGTAATGGGGCTGGACTCCATTGCAACGGTATCTGGTGGTAGCCAGTCCAAAGATCCCTTTTGGAGAGCCATTTCGAGCCTGCTAACTTGCCCATGGTGTCGTCTACTGTTGGTGTGAGGTGGCGTTCCCACTTGATGGCTAGGTTTGGGATTCTCATGTCCACACAGATGCACACTGCGTCAGGCTGTTTGGGTTTCTTTGCCACCATAATGGGGGACACCCATGGTGTCAGTCCTTGTACCCGTTCGATGATGCCAGCTTCTTCAAGGAGTCGAAATTCAGCTTCCACTTTGAGCCGGAGATGAAAAGCGATCCATCTGTGCCTGAGGGCCATTGGGGCAACTGACTTGTCGATATGCAACCGGATGACAGGTCCTTTTAGACACCCAATGCCATTGAACAATGGTGCAGAATCCTGTAGCAGGCGGTCAAGGTCATGGATGTGCACGTCGAATGTGAAATGTATTAGGTTGAGATCCTGGGCGGTGCGGAAGCTGAGTAGGAACCCTGACCCTTCATGCGAAATGTAGACTTTTGCGCGTTGACCGGTGGCATCATGAGAGAGAGCCGCTTGAAATACGCCACGCATTCGTAATGGTGAGTGGTTGCCAAATGCGTAGACTTGCACACTGGGGCTCCGAAGTGCTGGCGGGTTAGGCAGGCAATTATTGATGTTTTCGGCCATGAGGTAAATGGTAGCTCCTGTGTCTATGAGCGTGCTGATTGGGTGATCTTGTACTCTTATTTTGAACATTGGAATCGCCTGCTGGGCAGCTTTGAACGTGTCAAGTGTTCTTACCACATGGACGGTGGCTGTTTCATCTTCATCCATGTTGCTCCCCAACGACTCGTCCTGGTGTTGTTCCGCCGCGTGTACCAACTTCTGTGGGACCCTGGATCTTCATCTTTGTGAGGAGCGGCATACTTTGGAGAAATTATTCTTTTTACCACATGCACTGCACGTCTTGCCGCTCGTGGAACAGGTTCTGTTGTGGGGGTATGGGCCTCCGCACCACCCTGCACATGCGGTTCTGTGGGCCTTCCTTGCTGTGTCTGGGAGGTGTTTTGGTGGACTTTAGCTTATCTCCTCGCTGCTCGGTCTGTATGATATTGACTGGCTCTTTTTTGATGGGGGCTGAGGCATGGGGGCCGCTCGGGCCTTGGATAGTTCTTTGAACCGTTCAAGCATTAGGATGTCTTGCATGGGCATATGTGTTCTTGAAGGATAGGCTCGCGTAATTTGGAAGAGGCGCACCCTTGGATGAACTGGGCCTGGACTTCATCATCTTCGTCCGGGAGTGTACACATGCTGGCTAGCCCTCCCAGCCGTCCATAGAAGACGTCCACCGACTCTTCTGGCAGCTGCTGAGCTGCTTGGCAGAGGAGGAACCAATATTAGTCCGGGTTGGTGTATGACTCGAAGTCGCTTTGATGGCATCCGGCATGGTGGCGTAATTTCACGTGGGACCTGCCTCCCGCACTGTCCTGGAATGTTTGTGGATGTCGGCTCCTCTCATATGAAGAAACATGGGGTGTCTGCGTTCCGCTGGGATTATGGGGGCTTCAAAATAGGTCTCAAGTCTTTTTACCCACGCCTTCCACCGTGACGCCTGAATGGGCGGTGGCCCAGTGATGGTGAAGTGCTCCAGTGGCGGGATCGAAGCCATGAGGGCGAGAGTGGTTGGTAACCCACTGGAGCACAGTGATATTGAGGCGCTGATGGTGGGAGAGGCTGTAAGGGGCTGTGGAACTTTCCTTGGTGTGCAGCAGGGACAGCAGCAGCTGTGGGGGCCCCTAAGGGAGTTCTGGCTGGACCTCGTGTGATGAGCGCTGTATTTTTTTCATTTGGTTGTGCAATGTTTAATTTTTTCCTTTAATTAAATTGTTTTTTTTCCTTTTTCCAGGTGGGTGCGGCTGAATTGTGCTGGGTAGGTGGCTCACTTTGAGTCCTACCAGCTTGAGGCAGTATCTCTGGGATGCTGGCACTGTGGCCTGGTGGAGTCTTCTGCTCCCTTCCTGGGGGCGTGCGGTACACTTGTTGATGCCCAGGGAGCCCTTGCAGGAGGCAGAGGCTGCACGTGGCGCTGGAGCTGTCGGGCGCCGTGCTGCACGCGGGTGCGTCGGAGAGGTGGTGCAGCTTTAGCTAAGCACATTGTGGCTGACGGGAGAGGTGCGCCGTCCCTGTGGAGCACCAGAGCGAGAGGCAGCTGGCAGCTGGCGATGTCTGTGGCTGCAGTGACTCCGCCCAGCAGGTTCGTGGCCATTGCTGTTCCGGTAGCGGGCTGGCTGAGGGCCGCATACACTCACGCACCGGCAGGGAAGCAGAAGCGAGGCAGCGGAGGTGCAGTAGCCGTGGTGGCGGTGAGTGGGGACACACTGGAGCTGCTTTAGACAAGGGTGGAGGGGCACACGGTGGGGGTCGTGACCACCACGTCACCATTGTGGTGTTGGTGACCCAGGCCTACCTTGTCTGCTGAAACAACCACACAAACTCACTATTAGTGTGGTAGTCAGATAAACTGAACTACGACCAGAGCCCCGGGTTTTTTATTAACTATCTCCACGCTCCTGTGGCATACGCCAGCTCCTACCATTTGCGTGACGCACATGGGGTCGCGGTCGCTTCCCCCTGGGCCGTCAGAAGTAGTGGGCTCGCCCAAACCTTTGGCAACACTACACATGCGTTGTAACAACGTGTAGTCCTTGCTACAGATTTTTTTACAAGCTACAGTTTTTTTTTACAAGGCATGTGCTTTTACCATGCATGCCTTTGCAATGAATTTCGTTGTAAAGGTATGTATAGTAAAAGTACGTACATTGTAAATAAATATAGCCGGTCTACGTTGTTGTGAGGAAACAGAGGTTCTTCCACTTCCTCACAATGACAGACGGCAGGAACAAGGAACCACGAGGAGAGAGAGGAACCACGAGGAGAGACAGGTACGGGGGATTGGTCCTGGAGTGCGGGTTACTATTTTAGGGTAAAAGAGGGTCGTGGGTTCATGCAGGGTAGTGTTTTAGGGTAGGGAGAGGACTGGGGGTCGGGTCATGTAGGGGTAGTGTTTTAGGGTAGGGAGAGGACTGGGGGGTCGGGTCGTGCAGAGGTAGTGTTTTAGGATTTAGGTTAGCTTCGGGAGGGTTATGCAGGGTAGTGTTTTAAGGTAGGGAGAGGACTGGGGGTTGGGGAAGGGTCGTGCAGGGGTAGTGTTTTAGGGTTTAGGATAGGGAACGGATTGGGTGTCAGGGGGATGGTTGTGCAGGGGTAGTGTTTTATGGTTTAGGGTAGGGTCCTGGGGGTCGTGCAGAGTAGTGTTTTAAGGTAGGGAGAGGACTGGGGGTCGGGGAGGGTTGTTCAGGGGTAGTGTTTTAGGGTTTAGGGTAGGGAGAGGATTGGGGCTCAGGGGTGGTGCAGAGGTAGTGATTTAGGGTAGAGAAAGGATTAGGGGTCATGCAGGGATAGTGATGTAGGGTTTAGGGTAGTGAAAGGGTCAGGGAGGGTCGTGCAGGGTTAGTGTTTTAGGGTTAGGGTAGGGTCGGGGGTCGTGCAGGGTAGTGTTTTAAGGTAGGGAGAGGAGTGGGGGTCAGGGGAGGTACTTACCGGCATAGTGTTTCAGGGTAGGGAGAGGACTGGGGTTGGGGGAGGGTCATGCAGGCGTAGTGTTTTAGGGTTTAGGGTAGGGAAAGGACTGGGGGTCGGGGGAGGGACGTGCAGTGGTAGTGATTTAGAGTTTAGGGCCGGGAAAGGATTGGGGCTCGGGAGTTGTGCAGGGGTACTGATTTAGGGTTTAGGTTAGAGCAAGGTAGTGTAACTTACCTTAGACACTTTTACCAAGTGTATGTCTTTACCATCCATACCTTTGCTTGTAATGGCATGCGTGGTAAAGGCATATGCGTGGTAAAAGAATGCGTTGTAATGGTAGGTCGTTGTAGGGGTACTAGATTAGTAATACCCGCATTGTAATGGCACGCATGGTATCAGTATGCATAGTACCATCATACATTCTGGGGAGAGGAGTTGGCCTAACGGGCGGTGGACCTCAAATCAGGGGAACTGGGTTTGAGTCTCAGCAATGAAGCTGAACATCCTGTGATCCTGGGCAAATCACTTAATCTCCCCGTGCCTAACAATAAAAAAAAGAAAATGAATGTGTCCTCATATAACGCAACTGGTGCCATGTAAAGCACTCTGATTCCAGATAGATACCTTCAGTCATGTTCGCGCTATATAAAACTTTGTAAAAAAAAAAAATATATATATATATATATATACACACATTCCATACAGTGGCTCTATAAAAAAAAAAAGAATAATAGTGGGGAGAGGGGACACCATTTCCGGGTGCCCTCCTCCAACACTATTTCCCCTGCCTCTGCATTGTTGATAACCAATTGAGCCCTCACACCCTGAGGGCTTGTATTCCCCTCATGAGATGAGATGGTACTCTGAACACACCCTTAGTATAGAATAGACTGTTCCAGCTCATGAGGTCAAATGATTTTTCTGCGTCCAATAGGATTATAGCCGCAGGGACAGAGTCTGATCACAGAAGATTAGTTAAACCAGCCCTAAAGTATTTGTGGACTGGTTTTGACCTCTTAAAAACCTTGTGTGATCCGAAGAGATCAGAGCTTGGGCCCACAATAATGATCCAATTAGCTAAATCTTTAGTATATAGCTTACAATCAGGGCAGAACTGGCAACCGAAACTGGCCCTGGCAAACTTGGCCGGCCCCCCTGTGGGTGCAGCCGAGCTGTTTTCTAGGGCCAGCTTTGGCCGATCTTGTTATAGGGGGCGATATAGCTGGCCCCCGGAAACAAAAACGGCCCCCCAGGGGCCCAAAACCGGCCCCCACCCTGGCGTCCCACTGGGGAAACGCCCAGTGCCCGCTATGGCCTGTCCGGCCCTGCTTATAATCTGTATTTAATAAAGTGTTTCTCTTTGTTAGGAATGTTGATCAAAACCCCTCTAAAGAAAGAGTCTGGTACTCACCTTCCTACCAGGAAACAATTAAACAGGGTACCTTGAGCAGGTCTTGAGAGGACTGCTGAAAAAGCCTTGTATAACTCCAGGCCCAGACCATCTTCCCCCGAAGCCTTGCCACTGCCAAACTGTCCTATTACCTCTAGTACCCTTATTTAAAATTGTGTTTATTAACTTCAGATGTCAAAGGGGGCAAATTCAAGCCTGTCAGGAAGTCCTCTTATTGTTTGCTCTGTGACCCCCTCTGCCTCACCAACCTTATCACCCTGTTAGAAGGTGGAGTAATAATGGAAGAAGACTTGCTTAATTTGCTCAGACTTATCCGTGAGCCAATTTATATATATATATTTATCTCACAGATGTTGATTTCGGACAAAGCACTCCATTGCCAGCACTTTTATTTTATGTATGTTCAAATAACAGTGATCCTTGGTCATATTTATGGGGTCAACATTGAGTCTTCCAGGAAGATAGCAAAGGATCTGTTTAGGGAGGTTGGAAGTCAATCTCTCTTAGGATTTGGCACCAGGCCCTGAGCCCCAACACTGTGCAGTTAGTAGAAGCGGCGAGAAATAAATGGACCCAGCCCACAAGGATTGATGTAAGTGACCAGCATTATGAGAGGTATTTCAGCTTGAGCTACAGCTGCTTTAGGGTTGTGAAGTTCCAGCGTGTGACCTTTTCAACGCGTGGATGCTCTGTATTTGATCACGGCTCAGAATAAAATGTTCCCTTCAGTGCCTGGGAAGAGCCCAAAGTGTAGTTTGTGCGAGACTGACACATGTTTTAGTCCTGCAACTCAACTTAAGTCTTTTGGGGAAAAGATAATCAGCAGCTTAGCAGGACCGCCCAAGAGAATGGTCCTCTCTTGCCGAGAGTAGCTCTCCTGGGCCTGGTGGACTTATACTTTCGAAAAGCCCTTCAGGTCGGTAACTTTGTCTCCAGGGGCACGTGTCTTTCTAGTTGCGGTCAATGAGGTGGTTTGACGTTTAAAGGTCGAGTACCTTGAAATTTCACATTTAAGCAATGCCCTTTCCTACTTTAGGTTATCTGTTGGTCCTGAGTCTCTCTGCAGGTTATAAACCTTAAAATCACCGCCTCGAAATTTGTGTGACATTTTCTGAGCCACTCTCAGCATCCTAACATCCACAAGAGAGCTTGTTATGCAGGTTGCCTCTTCTTTTCCAATGCTCAAGCATGGCTTTGCCGTTCAAGATCTCATAGCCCTCCACACTGCTATCTAAATTCCTAGTTCCTTCAGACTTGGGCGTTTACACACACACATGTTCACCAGTGGAGTCTTTGAATGGAGGTACACATTTAGCCTAATGTATTCCTTCAAAGGGGGCTCAAATAAACTATTGTGATTGTTCACCATTTATACCAGTGACCATCGAGTTGGGACGACTTCCCTAGATTCAGACTGTCAAGCTCTGCTTTCCATTTTATTTCTACTTTTTTGTTTGTATAGCACATACATCAATATCAAGAGGAAGAATGAACAACTTGTACCTGTGTAACCAGGGTCAATAGGTTTTTAGCATAGGTATGCTGACCTCCACCTGGAGGAAGATCAACTGGTATTACAGTAGTGCCCAGGAATGAAAAAAGTGGGTGCAGTGCTCATGTGAGGTGGGTTAAAATTCTCTACACCACCATTTAGGATGACTCTTTACGGTATGGAGGTGTGAAAAAACGTAAAAACAGTGCTGGTGCGTGTATAGATCAAGTTACCAATCTTATGCACTCTTAGGTTCATCAGTGGTCGAAATGTTTCAGCCTCATTGTCCAGTAGGATCTAGGGGCTTTCTTCAGGACTAAAAAAGGGGATAGATGCACGTTGAGGCAACTACGGTAAGTGATTTATGGACTTACCCATTTAGTACATGCAGGTCAGGTCAATAGTACCTGTACCTGTAATCAAAAAGAAAAAGAATGCATTCGTCTTATTTTCTTCATTACGTATATAAACATTATTAAGAATCCCAAGATGTTAGCTGCTCATAGCATTGTACTACTAATCAGTTATTGAGTTATTGGCAAAGCTACACTTAAAGAAGAAGGGAGTAGACTCAAGTCAGACAAGCTCTGGTATAATGCATTGTTACCTGTGTGGAATAATGAATACAGGAGGTCAGCATACCTATGCTAAAAACCCAATGATGATGCTGCCACGTCACTGACAGGTGGAGAACCAAGATATACCGCCCATAATTTGTGTACGTATATGAGGGTTTTTTAAGGAACATTCGCAAACCTAATGACCCTGGTTACACAGGTACAAGTGGTTCACTCTCCCTCTTGATATTGATATAACTCCATGGAAACCGAATGGACTTCAACTTTCCTTTCCCTCCCCCCCTTGATTTGAGCTGTATAGCACATACTGCATAACTTCATTGTTTTTTAGTTGCTTCAGATAGCTGCCAGCAAGGATAGAGTTTGGGGCTTGAGGTTACAGTGATTGGCCCTTGTGCCCCAAAGGAAAAGCAGGAAGAATGATGTTGTACAAAGAGAATCTGATGAGAATATTTGTAAATGTAATTGCAATTGAATTTATAAAGCACTTACTACCCCTGATGAGGTGTTGAAGGGCTTTACAGCAAGCAGCACACTACTCTGGAGCCCAAGGCTAGTGGTTAATCCAGTAGTTATTGTTTGATATTGCGTTTATTCATGTGCTCTCTAGCCAAATTGAATGCATTTACTCCAGTTAATTTGTGACATATTAATACCAGGTAGGTGTAGTCATTAGTGGGGGCTATGTGGTTTCAGGTGAAGGGTTGGTGAGCTAGATAGGCCGGTGGAGATGCGTTTTTTTTGTTTAAGTGAGTATGTAAGTTTAGGCGATGTTAGAATACAGGGATAGCGTTTTAGAGAGGTTTAATAAGAGTTTGTAATCTATGAAATGAGGTATCAGCCAATTGCAGAATTTTCAATAGGAAGGATTGGGGCAGGCAGTCATGAAACTGACAGGAGCTAGTCTCAGAAATAGAAGGTCGATAGAGAGAATGGAAGGTAAGAAGAGGGAAACTCTGAAGAAAGGAGATGAATCAGGCAGTTTTCCATGCAGGATTTAGGAGTATATTGGGTGAAGGCTTTCTGAGCAAGCAGGCACTTGGAGAATATAATCTGTACAAAGAAACAATGTTTTACATAGTGCTGAACATCTGGGAAAAACAGCTTAAACATGTGATTCTGAGTGTACACATCATTAGAACACTAGGAGGCCTAGCCTGTTGTGTCCCAAGCCTTGGACAGCCCTCTTAAAGATAGTACAGCCGTTACAAATATACTGAGAAGCAGCATTTCATATGTATAGGAATGCATGGTTAATAAACTCCTGGCACAGCAGTATCTGTGGGTTCAGAGTTTGCCAACTTTAGTCACAGATAAAAAGCAGTGGATAGGAGCCCTATCCCCAAATTGCGGCTGTAGGATGGCATTGCTTGTGTGGGAATGCCAGTGTTTGAGGTATGAGCTAATGTTTTAAATGTGTGTATGCAAAAATAACAATTGATGGACAGAATGCAGAACAATGTCATACATTCACCCCAGTACAGAGATCTGGGCCTAAATCCATCGTTTTTTTGCTCACCATGCCATTCCAGTTTGAACCCAGCCATATGCAAATCAGTCTTGACCCTGTGCCCCATGGGAACAGTCCAGCCCGAACTGCCAATCCAGGTCCTCCCTGGACTGGAAACAAGCATCCTAGGACCGGTTTCGGGCTTTCAGCCCTCATCAGCCAGGATAGCCTGATTCCAGTGGCATGGAGAGCAAGGGACTCACGTCTGAGCATACATTAAATGTGTGTATGAACAATATGAGAGACAGAGCATTCCAGTAATTAAGTGCCACTACAACAAATTGGCACTTGTCACCTCTGCTTTTAGTGCTGGTTTAGGGCGTTACCAGTTGGATACTTCTTGTGGACCATAGAAGGTGGGTGTTTGGTATTTTTTTTTGAGTTTTGGTTGAGGTAACTACCCTACTATAGGGTAACTGCCCGTCTGTAATTTTTACTTACTATCCGTGAATTAACCCTAATGTCCGTTGTGCGTGATGGAGGTTTCAACGGATGGCATTTGTCTGTAATTTTATCCTTTGTGCTAAAAGACCTATGTTCCAGTTTAAATGCATCATCTGAAGTGGAAGGTCTCCTGTGTTGTGATCCCGAGGGAGGGGTAGACACATAATCACGATTCAAGCCTTCTCGCCAGGGTGCCAGCTACCTGAAAAGAAATGTAGCTCTGTGCAGTTGGTTAATCTGGTAATGTAAAGGCTGCTTAGGAACCAATGAAGGTGGCGTTAATTGATGGAGACACTTTAAGCTTTCTGAAGACAACGACTTATTATTTTTGGAAGGTATTGTAGGGGTAGTCCATGCAGATTTGGGGAATGCATGCTATTAATGGACAGTTGTAAAATTGTTTGCATTAGGTACAATGTCCATATTACTGAAATCTACACTTTGAAAACACTCTCTTGTTTTTAACCTATATTTATATCCACATTTGGGGGCAGCCTATCTTATAGTGTATTTCCCACAGTTTCTTTTTATTGCATTGATGTTTCTTTTAAGGTGCGCATTATTTTATATGCAGTTACCTGATGGTGAAAATCAAAAAATAGTCACAGAATATTTTGTTATTTTTAGCTACTCCTTTGATTCTGCTCCACGCTTACTGACCACATCCCCATTCCACTCAGAATCACAGTAACCATATTTTTATTAATGCCCTTCGACCACTGTGTAAGCCAGTGATGTTAGCACATGTTGTCTCACAGTTCTTCACCTTACTATTTACTTTTTTTGACATTGTGTCAAATTAACCAGTGATCTATATTTACTTAACACAGTGTACTATTCATCTGACAAAATTGTACAGAAACACTGTCCTCTGGTGCTAAAGTGGATTGTGAAAAAAAGTGATCTAGTCAGTTGATTAATTGCAATATGTGTGACCAGGAAACCCGAGTTCAAATCCTGGCTTACCCATATGCCTAAATTGTGTGATTTAAGTCAAATCAAGTTACTTCATGCATCTAGTTTACCTAATAGTGGCATTTGAGAGCACTTTCAAGTAATTCAGTTCAAGATGATTCCTGTGTAAGAACATCACTTGTATTAATGTTCCTCTATCCATAAAAATAATTTTGGCCATGTCATAAGGGACACATGGTAATTTTGTACGCTTTGTTCTCTCATGGCTTTGTGTGGAGGGAGGGTTAATAAATGTTTTAAAGTTCAGGTCTAGAATCATCCAATTCAATTAAGGGGTTGATTACGATGTCAGTCAGAAAGACTCCGACCGTTAGTCTGAAGTTGTCCGACCGCGGTCGGAGGCTTTCCAACCGACATGGTTGGTTTGCGGTCTGACCGCTGAATTACGATGTCGGCGGTCTGAGTGTAAACAGCCGGTCATTCAGATGCGGTTACAACTGGATCTTGTAGTCTTCTGGCCGGTAGGAACCGCACCATAATCCCCGATGGACAGAGTTTCTGTCATTGGGATTATGATGACGTTTTCCGACAGCCATTCCAGGCTGGCCTTTCCGACATGGAAAGGCTGTCAGAAAGCGACTTTGGGGTCCCCTAGCAGGGCCCCTTGCCCAAAGGCCTACGGTTGGTGGCTGAGGAGGTACCTAGGGTGCCC
Organism: Triturus cristatus; assembly: GCF_964204655.1. Classification (NCBI taxonomy): domain Eukaryota; kingdom Metazoa; phylum Chordata; class Amphibia; order Caudata; family Salamandridae; genus Triturus; species Triturus cristatus. Next base: position 515,372,876 of record NC_140592.1, on the reverse strand, counting down.
CCCTCTAAATCTCTGAACTGTGTGGCAGACACCATGGGGTGCCTGCCACAAGGTGCAGGGTTTTACACACTCCCCCATTTCTTTACGGGAGCATGTGTTACGGCTGGTTTACAGCCGTACCACAAGCTCCCATAGAGACATGGGAGCATGCGACTGCACAGTGTTCGGTCGCATCGTAATCAGGCCGTCAGAACTGCCGACCAGAAGTTGGTCAGTCCCAAAACGTCGACGGTGTCAGTCGGTGGCAACCCTAACTGACATCGTAATCGGCCTCTAAATGTCAATACAATGTTGTGATCTAATATACTAAATTGAAACAATTCCATGTGTTAAAGAAACGCATTCTACATTTTAAAGCCTTTATCATGTTCTTATATTTTGTTTATAGTGTAATTTGTATTCCAAATATTTTGAAGGTTCTGTATGCTCTTTTGCACTTAGGGATGAGCCAGACCACTGGTTCTGGCTTGGCTCGACAACAGAGCCATTTTAAGACATGGCCAGTGTGACCAACTGCCCAGAGCCCAACATTTTAAGGGGTCCGGCCCCAACCTGCCCTCCACAAGCACTACATATGGACTTTCACACCAGCAGTTTTTACCAGGGTGGGAGGGTGTTGCTTATTGAACCACTTGACAGTGTATTTTCTATTTCTGGCCTCTTTGCTGAGACTACTCTCCAGGTACGTAAAACTTTCCTGTACTCTTTGGAGGGTCTATATGATTTTAGGAATCGCCCCGGCTTGTTTTTCTCTTTCGTATTTGTTTGATTCTTAGCAATGACCCTTTCAATCTGTTGCTGTGGATGTCCCATCTGATCTTGACGTCATCCTGCTCTTTAATTCTCTGCCTGCGGGTCGTCTCCCAGTTCTGAGATAAATATGGAGTCCCTGACACACACTCTAATGCAGTAGTCAGGCTTTTTTGGTTCTGGGAGACTACAGACAAGTTGTAGGTATCTCACATGCTGACATTTGGTATGAGACTGTCACCCATGCCATCTGATCTGCCTCATTCTTCTTTTTAGGCTTGACGTTTAGAGGAGAGCCAAGTGAGCCAGATTTGTTTTTTTCAACTTGTTTAAGATTGCCTTAATGTTTCCTAAGCTGTTTGCCACGTGTATTGAAATGTTTAGAAACATCATCAAAATGTTGATGTTGCTTTCTCTCCAGGAAAATATAAGTATATATGGGTTGGAGTCAGCCGCGGCCCGTGGAGGGAGTTCTGTGGGGCGGTAAGGGGGGGGCGGGGGAGATCCAGGGTGGGGGGGTTCTAAAAACCGGAATATGGATAATTGCAGGTAAGTAAACAATTAAATAAATAAAACGAATTTCGTAACGCGCGCTGCATCGCAAAATGCGATGCAGCGCGCGCTACGAAATTCGTTTGATTTATTTAATTGTTTACTTACCTGCAATTATCCGAACCCCCCCACCCTGCCCCGCCCCGCCTTACCGCCCCATGGAACTCCCTCCACGGGCTGCGGCTGGTTGGAGTTATACCCTGCCTTGACACTGTGCTCAAGAGCATCAATTTACTGTTGAAGGACATAATGCACCATCTGAATGTAGCATACCTAGAGGCAATCTTATCCACAGTACAGTGAATACATAGTGTAATATAAAAAATAGTAAATAAAGGCATTGAATAAACCAGTGGGTTATGGCCGCAGCCTACTTTTGTCCTACATTTTGACCCTCGGTCCTGAATTTTTTACAGCCCCATCCTGAATTTGCTTCCATGCCAGGTGGTCACCCTACCCTACTACCATACATGTAAATGGAAGGCTTATCTCTGGCATTCCCTTGGGATGAAAATATTGTTCTTGGTGTCTGTCAGGTTTGATCAAGATGTGCTGGCCTGCAGATGTTTCTAGTTCCCTGACAGGCTGGTTGTTGAGTTATCCTAGACACAGGCCTCCAACTGGGCCTTGTGTTTGTCCTCGAAATCAGCGCCCCATGGAACTCCCTCCACGGGCTGCGGCTGGTTGGAGTTATACCCTGCCTTGACACTATGCTCAAGAGCATCAATTTACTGTTGAAGAAGGACATAATGCACCATCTGAATGTAGCATACCTAGAGGCAATCTTATCCACAGTACAGTGAATACATAGTGTAATATAAAAAATAGTAAATAAAGGCATTGAATAAACCAGTGGGTTATGGCCGCAGCCTACTTTTGTCCTACATTTTGACCCTCGGTCCTGAATTTTTTACAGCCCCATCCTGAATTTGCTTCCATGCCAGGTGGTCACCCTACCCTACTACCATACATGTAAATGGAAGGCATATCTCTGGCATTCCCTTGGGATGAAAATATTGTTCTTGGTGTCTGTCAGGTTTGATCAAGATGTGCTGGCCTGCAGATGTTTCTAGTTCCCTGACAGGCTGGTTGTTGAGTTATCCTAGACACAGGCCTCCAGCTGGGCCTTGTGTTTGTCCTCGAAATCAGCGCCCCATGGAACTCCCTCCACGGGCTGCGGCTGGTTGGAGTTATACCCTGCCTTGACACTGTGCTCAAGAGCATCAATTTACTGTTGAAGAAGGACATAATGCACCATCTGAATGTAGCATACCTAGAGGCAATCTTATCCACAGCACAGTGAATACATAGTGTAATATAAAAAATAGTAAATAAAGGCATTGAATAAACCAGTGGGTTATGGCCGCAGCCTACTTTTGTCCTACATTTTGACCCTCGGTCCTGAATTTTTTACAGCCCCATCCTGAATTTGCTTCCATGCCAGGTGGTCACCCTACCCTACTACCATACATGTAAATGGAAGGCATATCTCTGGCATTCCCTTGGGATGAAAATATTGTTCTTGGTGTCTGTCAGGTTTGATCAAGATGTGCTGGCCTGCAGATGTTTCTAGTTCCCTGACAGGCTGGTTGTTGAGTTATCCTAGACACAGGCCTCCAGCTGGGCCTTGTGTTTGTCCTCGAAATCAGCGCCCCATGGAACTCCCTCCACGGGCTGCGGCTGGTTGGAGTTATACCCTGCCTTGACACTGTGCTCAAGAGCATCAATTTACTGTTGAAGAAGGACATAATGCACCATCTGAATGTAGCATACCTAGAGGCAATCTTATCCACAGCACAGTGAATACATAGTGTAATATAAAAAATAGTAAATAAAGGCATTGAATAAACCAGTGGGTTATGGCCGCAGCCTACTTTTGTCCTACATTTTGACCCTCGGTCCTGAATTTTTTACAGCCCCATCCTGAATTTGCTTCCATGCCAGGTGGTCACCCTACCCTACTACCATACATGTAAATGGAAGGCATATCTCTGGCATTCCCTTGGGATGAAAATATTGTTCTTGGTGTCTGTCAGGTTTGATCAAGATGTGCTGGCCTGCAGATGTTTCTAGTTCCCTGACAGGCTGGTTGTTGAGTTATCCTAGACACAGGCCTCCAGCTGGGCCTTGTGTTTGTCCTCGAAATCAGCGCCCCATGGAACTCCCTCCACGGGCTGCGGCTGGTTGGAGTTATACCCTGCCTTGACACTGTGCTCAAGAGCATCAATTTACTGTTGAAGAAGGACATAATGCACCATCTGAATGTAGCATACCTAGAGGCAATCTTATCCACAGCACAGTGAATACATAGTGTAATATAAAAAATAGTAAATAAAGGCATTGAATAAACCAGTGGGTTATGGCCGCAGCCTACTTTTGTCCTACATTTTGACCCTCGGTCCTGAATTTTTTACAGCCCCATCCTGAATTTGCTTCCATGCCAGGTGGTCACCCTACCCTACTACCATACATGTAAATGGAAGGCATATCTCTGGCATTCCCTTGGGATGAAAATATTGTTCTTGGTGTCTGTCAGGTTTGATCAAGATGTGCTGGCCTGCAGATGTTTCTAGTTCCCTGACAGGCTGGTTGTTGAGTTATCCTAGACACAGGCCTCCAGCTGGGCCTTGTGTTTGTCCTCGAAATCAGCGCAACACTTCTTGCCCGGCAGCTACTTATCATCAGAGCAGCACAGAGCAGAAAGGCCTCCTCCTTGTTTCCTAAGCTTCAGTCGAGCCTTAAGGAGAGTGACAATACAGAGTGCAGTACCTGCAGCTTGTGCTCTGTAGAGCTTCAGAATGAAGTGGAGGTGAACACTTCAGGCCAGCTCGGGAATTCTGGAAGACCACTGTGTGTGAGGCACGAAGCAAGATCACAGCACTGACGTGAAGCATGGACTAGTCATAAAGTAGACTGTCTTCAGGTCCAAAGTCCCCTTCCAGCTAATGGAAGGGGGGTTATCAGTAGATATTTGGCCTGTCTTGGTACACTGGAAGGAATGGGCAATGAAAGAGGAAGAACGAGATTAGCCATATTCCAGACAGGCGAAGGAGAATTGAACTGGTGCTGAGCAGGTAAGTTGATTGAAGTGCACAGGTAGCCAAACCGGCTTTAGCCGCATCCTGTTCCTGGGCAGGTGCCTGTTTTGAATGTGGATTGCACCTGAGAAACTAGACAGACGTGAAGCTTTAGAAGTTGTCGGAGGTACAGGCCCATGTGACTCTCTAAGACAATAGAAACTGATACAACTTTAAACTTGTTGCATGGATCCTCCATCTATTGCTGAATGAGATGTGTCCACAAACAGGGCATTACCCATACAACCATTCGGCCACACAGCACTCACTCATGGGATTCGAAAGACCCCTGGTATAGGGCACTCAAATAATTTTACAAGAAAAACAACAGTCACCTCTAGCAGGTAAAAGGAACTTGCTTCTCGTTGTCAGTCACCTGCACCCAGTAGTTAAGTAGTTTTATTTTAAAAAGTACACTAGCCTAAAGTTCTTTTGGTGCCCGCCAATACCAAATGCTGGGGTTGTCAATTACTAAGTTTGCCTAGTTTAGAAATTCAACTTCATACTTCTTATTTCTGACATCCTACAACTCCTGTCTCTTTTTCTCATTCTGGATGGTTTCTTTTTCATCCCTGATACAATCTACCTATGTCACTATTTTCCTATCTTTCTCTTCCTCCTTCTATCTCTATTTTTTGTCCTCTCTACACCGCTTTCTGTGGGTCAAAGTCTGATGATGAAAAGTAAGTCCTGATCCCCAAAAACTAGTGCTAAGGATACCTAAGGGGATATTCTCAAGGACGCAATACCTATAGCAAGCGCCAGTTAGTGTCAGTTTTTTATCGCCGCCTAACCCTGAAAACTATCGCCATGTTAACGGCATATTAACAAGCCGTCGCTACATGGCAATAGTATCAGGGAACGGCAGTGATAATTGCCGCTAACATCAAGGCGATAGGAAATCCAGCGTTAGGGGGCGAAAACTCCCGATAGGCCCATTAGCGGCAAAAAACTCACGTTAGTCAGCCCAACGTGAGTTCTTTTTGCCTCTAATGCAAAAAATAGCCTATCTGTCAACATTCAATAGAATATAGGCATAACAACCCCAAAAATGCTGAATGGAGCAGCCTGGGCCAATTGCAGCACACGTCAACAACCCCTGCAAGCCACCCAACATCCAGGGTGAGCAGGATGAGAGACCTGCGTCTGAACCCTGGATGCCTCGCTGGACCTGCGTCTAGAGCCTGGATGCCTCGCTGGACCTGCACCTGGAGTGGGATGCGAAGGAGCTGTGGAGTAGATGAGCCATGGTGGTAGACATTGAGGCGCGATGATCGCCCGTACCTGGTGGTGAAGTCTGGCAGGTCGCATGGAGACAAGTTGCTGACCTGCGTAAGAAGACCGCCTTGCACTACTTGGAGCTGTTACTAGTAGAGGCGCTCCTGCACTCCAATGTAGGGAGGTCTGCATTGCATTCTACGATCCACCACTACACCGGGTTGCACGGAGGGGATTACCAATGGTGGGTGCCGCCTCCTTGCATCACAGGCTGGATGATGTTGGGCTGGCCGGACGCTGTGGAGGGTTAGGCCCCTGAGCTGCGCCGAATTTGTGTGGCCAGAGCATGCAACTTCACGCCTAAGGGGGCCCTGCTGCATCAACAGCATCGGGGGGTTCACCAGTGGACTTGGCGGCGACTGCTGTACTCAGGCTAGTGAAATCCCACCTGGCTGAGGCTCCTGCTGGCTTAGTCACAGATTTGGAGAGAGTGCAGCGGATTGCGCCACGGTTTCAATGTCCAGGTAAGGAGAAGGTGGGACGCGTAGCGCAGGATGCCTGGGGGTCGAGTCGCCTAGGCCCAGCACACGTAGATGACGCACCCCCTGTGGCGGCTAATCCGCTGTGGTGGTAGAGCATCGCCCCACTGCTTTCAAGTAGTGCAGAAGAGGAAAAATCCTCACATGATGATAACTTACTGATGTAACCGTGCTAGGTTTCCTTTGCTGGTGGGAGGGTGGGTAGGACTGCTTCAAGCACGGGGCAAGGCATGGGCGGATTGGCATGCTCACTCAAGTGCGCAGTGACTGTTTGGTCGGCCCACTCAGGCCGCCCAAAGTAGTTATGCGCACTTCCCTGTTTGTAATGCAGGCTGCATTACAGCTTGCATGGAGAACAGGTCCACCCCTCCATCCCCTGGCTGCATGTCTTGTCTCGTTGCCAATTACTAATCCCACCACTGCATCGAAGCGTTCTGATTGGCCCAGGGGAGGGAGCCTGGCTGCCTACTTCCTGTTCCTGGAAGCAGACGCAGGAGAGCAGGAGCAACGAAGACATGGGACCCGGCTTCGAGGTAAGACTTCCCTTATTAAAATATTTACAACACCCGCTCACACCCACATCCCCGCGTCCACGTCCCATCCAGTGTTCTTTCCAGCGTTTACCACCTCACAGCTGTCTGGCCACCCCAACACTTCTCAATGGCGACCTCTGTGCGCCCATGCACAGCGGACGTACCACTCCACTGCCATAACATCGCATTCCATTCCAATGCATACTAATACAAGGCACATTGCAACAGTAGAGTAGGTGTTGCATAGCGGAGACATTAATATCACTATTCCCACTTCAGTGAGTGCAACCCAAAACTAACCTTTTCACCCCAAACCCAACTGTGAACCCTAGAATTCTTTTTTTTACCCCCATAACACACCCAAAAATAAAATCTGACCCAAATTCACACCCCAATTTCTATATTTTATCCCAAAACACACCGCAATTGACATATTTTACCCCAATGCACACCCTAATTTCCATATTTTACCCCAAAACATACACCAATTTTCATATTTTACATCCGAAACCCATACCACCCGAAAAACCCTAAATGACCCCATTACTGACCTCACAATGCGTTGTAATCAAATGCGATGTAAAGGCACCTGCGTTGTCGGAGTTGCGTTGTTAAGGTTGTACTGCCTGCGTTGTAATGGTCATCTCCCATGCCAAAGGCAACACATAGACTACGCCGTTTGCGTCTGTCTGCCCCTGGACCGCGCTCAGCACCAAGGAGCCTTCCTCTTGGACACTCCACCGCTACGACACCAGCACCCTCCTCACCATCAACCCTGGACGCCACCTCGCCTGCCAGGACCAACCTCTGCTCCGGACCGGACATCGCCATCGCCATCACTGACGGCTGCATTATCACCAACAAGGAGCACCCAGACCATCAAGGAGGAGGCATTGCCATCACCTAAAGAAGCACACTCCGACTGACCACGCACTCTAATGATCCAAGGGTGACCATGGACCACCTCAAATTCCAGATCTAGACCAAGCCCAAGCACATCCTCGCTGGCACCCTCATGTGCAGGGTTCCCGGGCCATGGTCCCCTATTCTCCAATACCATTGTAGACCTCATTGCAGCCCAGGGTCTCCCATCCACCAACGACATCCTATTCTGTGAACTCAAGTTCCACCTGCACCACCCCAGTGACCAGCACACCACCCCCTTCTGGGGAAGATCCCCTACATCAGACACAAGCAGCAACTCACCTCAACAAGCCACATAGCAGGACACACGGTCGAGCACGTCATCTCCGCCAGCGGGAACTTCAACTACAGCCACAACACCGGACTCTCCTGGACCAACTATCATTGGTAACATCACGTCTTCACCTTGCCCACCGGACGCCACCGCCATCATCGCACCTCCTCGCAGCTGGATCAAGGCCACCAAAGAACATCTTGTCAACTCCCTCTGCACCAACACTCCACCAATGCTTCCAAATGATGACAACGCAGCACGCAACCACCACTGATGGATCTCCAACAGCGACGACATTTGGGCACCCCTCATGAACGGCACTGCGTCAGTACCTTCCACCTGCCTAATGGGAGGCGTTAGGGTAACGCAGTGCCACAGGGATAGGCTGGCCCCTTGCATTGCTGGAGTTACGTCATGGTTGTGACACTACTGCAGCAATGTGTGACTTTAGCGCAGACAGATACGTCAGGATTCTGTCAACTTGCATCATGGAGCGTTGTCCAGTGAATACAGCAAATCCCTGCTGTCGCAAGAAGGGCGTAGTGAGAAGTGTTGAATAGCTGTCTCGTCGCAGCGCTGCAACACTTTTCATGACTAACGCAGTGTAATCTTGTCGTTAAATTGTTCTGTTATGCTATTAATGCCTACAAACTCGTGTCCCTTAAAAAGATACCTCATTAATTTTGTGTTTTTGGTTCATGTCTTTCATGCGACAGTAAAGTAAATTGGAGCAATCTGTCAGTTAATTCTCTTAGCCACAAGAGGGCGCTAGAGTAACTTGCATGAGATATTCGCAGGCGCTGGAGTTTATTACTTTTCCAATACTTGATGAAGCTAAAATGTTATTCTGTCTTTTGGCAGTACTTTATAGTCATTGGCACAGCTAGTCTATTCTCCGGGAAGTTTTCCTGCAGAGAAAGAAACACCACAATGGCAATGTTAAAGCACAATTTGTCTAAAACAATGTTGAATGCCTTTAATGTGTATTTCTTAAAGAGTTTAATTCGCCCTATGTTGAAAAAATTTACAATTTGAAAATGGGTTCATAGGTTACATTAAACAGGATAACATCAATTCCATGTAATTTACTTTGTTTTTAGCACTTGCTTTTTAACAGATACGGTCGTGGAACAGTCAGATGGTGGGGGCGAACATGTTATTTTCAGTTCACCCTGGTCAGAGTAATGCTTCCTTTTCCGTGATAATCCGTTCAGCCCAAGCATTACTATTTTATATAAATGCGTTTCAATCAGTGTACGCTGGACTTTCGATTTTACTTATCTCTTTCACATTCCCCTGCAAGGCATTACCAATGAATGAGAGGTAACTGTTTTTCTATTTTCCCTAAAATGCTTCTGTCCACTCGTACCAATCAGTACGTAGGGCCGCAACGCAGTCCCGGCTTCAGGATTCTAGATCTGGGAGGGAGGGCCACGAAGAAGAAGGAATGGTAGTGGTGCTAAAAGATGCACTGGGAAGCAGACACGAATCAACAAAGGGTTTAGGAAGATCTGCTATTTTAGAAACTCACAAAAATAAGTTCAATTTATTTTGACATGCCTCAGCAGAGGCGTTTATATATCCTTATTAAAAAGAGATCTAATGGATATGAAAAACGCCACGCATAATGCCAGTGTTCAGTTTGTAATTCAATTCAAATCACCTTTATTCGGTGTAAAATGTAGAACCATAAAAGCATACTAAACAGGAAGTACAATTGTGCATTTGTTCTTTGCTATATAACAATATTCATATTAATTTTTTTTTCAAATCCATGCAGATTTAAAAAGTACCAATATTTCATATCATTCTATACATCATTATAAAATATTCAATTTTACAATGCTTTTGGGTGCAAAAATAGCCTATATGCATACAGATACATAATGTGAAAAATGATTTCATATATGAGAGAAAAAGGGTAAATATCACATAAAGTGCAATGGGTTTACATAAAATAAGGTGTATGATGAAAAGTACTTAAAATCAAAGCGCTAATTTATATCTGAATAACATATTAATGACATAGCTAAATGCAGTCATCAGATTTTTCATATGTTAATGCATCCAAATGTGACAAATCCTTTCTTTTCCTGATTACCCTTTGTATAAAATGAATAACAGAATTCGTAGTTTTTATATTATCCAGGCTGCATAAAAAGTTAAAAGCATGTTTATAATGAAAAAGCAAATTGGTTAAGAAAAGTGGTTTTAAAACTGTTTTCCGGATATCAATATAAAAACTACAAAAAAGTATAAAATGCAACGTGGACTGAGGGGTCTTTCCATCACACTATCCGTTTGGAAGATTATGAGACCACTTTTCCATGCTGAGGAATGTTGTTATATAATGTAGTATACCAAGTCTAAGCCTTGTTAAATAAAATCTATGCTGAGTGTCTCTTACCAAAGTTAAATATGTTTGTGTGCCCATCACAGGAGGGAATTCACAATAGGTAATAACACTTTGTTTTTGTCTTGCATCAACCACTCTTTCATATTCCCTGGCAGTAGTATATCTTAGCTTCAGATCACTTTTACTCTAATCCTGAATAAGCGCAGGATTCATTCTATCAAGGTCTATCTTACAACTTGTTAGCAGGTTATGGATATGCTCTAGCCAGGGGATTTTTCTACTGTGGTCGAGGTCCAAGCAATTCATGATTAGATCCTTAGTAGATTTGGCCTCTTCTTTCACCCATATCCCTCACCAAAAAGAAAGTCCTGCTGTACGTATGAGATCACTTAGATACAATACAGAATATTCTTTGTGCACTATGTAATTGGCTGTGGAATTTGGAACTGCCAACACTCTTTTTAAAAATGTTTTTCTTGAATTTCTAAGGACGCGATGTTTGCCCTCCCCCATATGGCTGCCCCATAACAGGCGCCCGTAACACACTTACTTCTATACAGAGCAAGGATTTCCCTTACTGGTTTATTTTCCATTTTAGTGGAAAATCTAAAAATACCCTCAATAATTCTTAAAAATTTCAAATTACAAGATTCAATATGTGTGTTCCAGGTACCTTTTCCATTAAAAAGTAGACCCAAATATGAAAAAGTTGGGACTCTACTTATAACTGCTGCACCCACATGATGTTGTCTATGCTTCAGCTCATTGCTCCCTCATGACATAAATGTTTTAGTGAGATTCAACTGAAGATCTTTTTCTGACATGTACAGTGCCAATTTTTATATTAGACATTGTAGTCCATTCGCTGTCCTTGATAATAGGACGGCATCGTCTGCGTAGAGAACTACTGGGGTGCGGCGTGTTCCAACTTTTTGGACATCTACAATTTGCTTTTCTAAAAACGTTCCACATTGTTAATGTATAAAGAAAAATGGAGGGGCGCCAATACGCATCCTTGTCGTATTCCCCGTGTAACCCTAAAGTCCTGGGTACATTCACCCATCGTTCCAAACCGTACTCTGGAGGTTAAAGAGTGTAAATCTGGGATAAATATATAATGATATCAGTTGGTGCTCCTAGCTCTTTCAAGGTTTGCCATAATTTGGCATCGTTAACAAGATCAAATGCACTAGTGAGATCTACGAAACAAAGATGTAAAACCCCTTCCTTAGCTAGGGTATATTTCCCTATTAATAGCTCCAAATTTAGACTCTATTCCACTATTCCAATACCCCTTCTAAAGCCATACTGGGCTTCTGAGAGAACGTTATTCTCATTGGCCCAGTGTTCTAACCTCCCCAGCAGGATTCTACCCATCAATTTGGAGGTTGAATCAAGAAGGGATATGGGACGGTAGCAATTCGCCTTCCCTTTGTCCTCTTTTTTAAAGATGGGTACGATAATACTTTCTGCCTAGGATGCAAGCATCACCCCTCCTAAAGCAGCATTAAAAACGTTTTATAAGATAGGGGTCCAAAAATCAATATTACATTTAAAAAGTCAATGGGTACCCCATCCGGACCAGTGGCTTTCCCATTAGCGCTTTTTTGAAGGGCGGATTTAATTTCATCTGGCGCAATTGGTAGAGATTTTACGGGTTCAACTAGTATAAAATTACTATTTTTAGATTTGGTGACTTTAACAGCTTCTGGATTAAAAATACGCTCAAAATGCGTAATCCAATCTTACGGAGGTACAGCGTTTTCGATTTTCACTGTTGTGATTTCTTTTAAAAAAAGGATATTCGATTGTCTTCCAGAATAAGGCTGCATCTCTTGTCTCTGTAGCCTGCACTAAACTATCCCAAGCATCCTCACGAATGTCACTTTTCCTTTTATTCAGAATTTTTTATAGTCTTTCCTCAGGGTGCTAATTCTAACACTATCCCTTGTTTTTGCTTTAAGGGCTGTTTTTAATTCCCTATTTAGCCCTGAGCATTCCCGGTTAAATCATCTAGGGTTATGATCACGGACAGTTTTCCTCTTTTTATATGTAAAGTCTCCCACTATTTCAGTTATAATATTACAAAAAGCATTTATAATTGCTGAATCTATAGAGGAATTATCCATACAAATGTTAATATCAGTTTGTTTTTCCCCTTTCAGGTTATCCATAAAGTTGTTGGGTTTACACCTGACCATTTAATGGAAACTCCATTGTTTCCTTGTGGCTTTATATCTGTGTCGGCTGCCTTACCCCTGACTTGTTGGGTCAGGCTAAGCATCAGAGACAGGGTTAGTGGATGATGGTCACTGAACAGGTTTGCACAAATTAAGAGTTTTTCCACTAGACCCTTGCATTTTGCTCATACAATGAAATGGTCAATATTCGAGGATGACCTCACCCCTACATAGGTATGTATAGCTGTCTCTCCATCTGAGTTATCTGGTTCCATGACTGCTAGGTTATACTTGTAAATAGTGTTATTAATTGCTTCTCCATAAGAATCGTGTGAAAAGTGGGAAATTCGGTCACTAAAACAATCACAGTATCGACATTGTTCTCCTGCTACAGTATCGCAAATTTCACAGTTAAAATCTCCCGCCCATTTGAGTATGTACTCCCCTCCCACTTCCTTTATAAAATGGTCCAGGTCTTCTTCTGATGCCTTGATAATCTTGGATCTTGTGCTATTAAAAGTATTATTATAAAAATGTATCAGAACTATAGTCTGTTTCCCCTCCGAATATAGGTGTAACAGCTGATAATACTGTGACGTGATATTAACTTTCCTTAATATTAAAGGCGAGGTAATGGCAATTAAAGTTGCTAGACCTCCTTTTGCTCTCCCCATTCTAGAGGGGCTAGCATTAGTACAAATTGTCTGAAAACCATTAATAAAAAAGGTCTCACTATTCCAAGTTTCCTGAAGCATGATTAATGCACACCCCTCTATCGTTTTTAGCCATTCTTCATTATGTATCTTGTTTTTAGTTTCTGCCACATTCCAGGACATAATATTTAAAGAATCGTGGGTTTGTGTACTTAATACGGCTTCCATCAATTCTGGTAAAGCTGTTGAAGCTGTTGTCCTTATTGTTAACCAGTGGTTCGCGTTTGGCCTCCCTAGGGGTTGTTGCAGGGATCCCCCATCTAACTTATTAGCAGTAGAAATACTCCCCACGGTTCTATCAGATAATCTGCCCGCATCCTCCCTGAGTCTATCGATCGCACTACATCTTCTCGGTAATTCAAACCTAGTATAGGTGGGAACAATTGGAATAGATTTATACATGTTGAAAGTGTTTACATTTCTATAGCTTGGCCTATAAAAAAAACCTAGAGGAACAGCAGTTATGTAATCATTCTTGTTAAGATTTGTCGCTGTGGGGTTATTTAGGAATACCTCCATCAGGTTCCCTACCAACTCCCTGCTGCGGAAATTCACCACTACACAGTCTCCTGGGCATTGTTTCCTGGAGCTACCCACCCGGTTCACTCTCCTTAACATTATTATATTTTGTTGTAATACATCAATATCAAAGTTAGTTTTTACAGCGATTCAATGTATCACTTGATTTTGTAATGTCTCATATGATTCATAGTTTTTATCTGCCAATCTAAGCACATTTTTAAGAACAATAACATATGGCGTCACCTGGGGGGGGGGGGGGGAGATGTAATGGCTCCTCTGTATTGTTACCAGGTTGCATAGTCCTCCTCGATTTAATCAGCCTTGTTGGTTTCTACTGGTCTTAGAGAAGGGACTTTATGTTCCTTAACAGGCCTTTGATCTAGGGAAGTTTGTAAATTTGTGCAATCCCTTGAAGGTGGCATGGAGGAAGTCATTCTTCGTTTAAATTCACCAACGGCTATAGGGGTATCAGAATCTTCCTTTGGCCTTATTGGTGGGTTATCGATCGTAATAGACTTATTGGCATTTATTGAAGATATTATTCCCGAAACCAAGTCTGTTAGAAAGGTCACGTCTTTTTGAACTAATTTTATTTCTGACATTAATCATTGTTCGATGCTGTCCAGTTTAGAATGTAACTTTTTAAATAGTATTTCAAAATGTTGTGACCTTTGTACGTTATCTGTTAAGTTGCTCTCCCCCTTTGACGCCCCGACATTTTATCCCTCCATTTTTTGCCTTTTGCTTTAATTTAGGCTTCACTACCTGATAATTTACTTGAGGCCATTCTTCACTTGGGGTAATTGTTTTGCTTTTTTTGCTGGTGGTGAGACTAAGTCTGTGTTGTTAGATAGTACTCGGAACTGTGTCCTTATTAGTTGCATTATTACTAGATAACTCTGCCTCTAAAACCTTATCTTTTCCATTGCACACAAGAGTTAAGGGGTCACACCCGCCCTCTGGTACAGATTCCTTCAGTACAGCGTCTAGTGCGGTTTTTAGTAGCTACCAGTTGTTCCTCAACAAGGACAATCTCGCTATCAATCATCCCCACAGCAGTTTTTAAGTACTTAGTAAAGGGTGCATTGCTTGTGTCACGACTTCTTCCCGGTTGCGCGCTGGCAGCAACGCTAGCGCGAACCCGGAAGTATACGGAGCAAAACTACAAGTCCCGGGGTCCTCCGCGAGTCACGCCTCACGTGACCGCGAGACGACGTCGGAAGACGCGTAAAGGCAGCGGCCCGGGAAGAGGGCGCTGCCAATGATTCCGGAGACCGCAGTCGTAAGCTGTCGTCAACGATTCCAGTGTTTCCAGAGATCCAGAGATCCCGGTATTTGAGGCGGTAAGAGTGCCGTTGTGGCACGTTTCAGGGATTCAAGGTTGTGTATCCAGACCCGTGAGAAAACGAGAACCGGGGCTCCGCTTCCGTATCGTAAGGCGCATACACCTGACGGAGAGCCAGGAGCAGGGCTCGTTCAGGGGGAACCGGGTTTCCAAACAGTTGGGTGTATGTCAGACGAGAAAACCTGTGACATTGTGTGATTCTCTAATGAACCTTTGAGAGGTACAACAACGTGTGCAGCGCGACCGTAAGCAGGCGAATTGAGCAAGACATTACACGCTCGTTTGTTTACTCGCATAGTGTGGAGAGGCGGACGCCTACCTGGTTGCCCCTCCGTGACTCTCGGCCTGATTTCCCTGGAGGGCCCGGGGGGTTTAACTATCGAACCAAATGTGCGTGTGGTGAGCCTAAGAGCATTGAGGAGCATCAGTGTTCACGGCTGTTCATGTTGATTTCCAAAGACTGTGACATTAATATTACAGGCAGGATAAGCAGCAAAAGTGGTTATTCTGTGCCTGTCACCTTTTTCTTTCCCTTATCCAGAAGAGAGAGCGAGTATCAAGAGAGGTTCTCCCTATTCGTTTAACGTCATACCTGCACCTGCTGTGGTACGTGTGGTATAAAGTCTCTGCAGAGAGTGATACATTGAGGTGTTGGGGGGCTACAAAACCGACTGTCTTTCCTCAACATAAAAGTACCTCTTTGTCTTCCATAGTGTCAGGCAAACGAATATCATACGCTCTGCTCTCTTCTGATGGTCAAGGCCCGGGGTATTTTCCTTTACAGGTACGGGGGGAGAAACGTTGTTTGGAGTGTGTCACTAGAAGTCGGTTACAGCAGGGTTGGGTGGTTGCAAAACGCCTACTGATAGTGTTCTTGTTCCGTGTCTTTTCAGGTCTCCCTCCCTGCTGTCCCTACCCTTTCCTTCCCCCTGCTTGATCACTCCAACAGTCCGTGAGTATTCCAGTCCGGACTTGGTGTTATCGAGAGGTGGGCCCCTATAGAGCATTGACACCATCCCGAGGATTCCGGAAGGAAGAGCCTGACAGAATCATTGGCCCACGAATAGCATATCCTCCTGGTGGTGTCAAAGCTAGAAATGGCCACACTAGAAGACGTGATGGCTGCTCTTGTGTTAGTCCAAACCGAGCTCGCGGCCTCACGTCAAGAAACGGCTGCGTTGCAGCATAGACTAGATAGAATGCAGAGGAATCCATTTGATGCCGGGACCACACACCCGACACCGGTGGTTGTGGAAGTACCATCGCAAATACCTTTAGCCCCCCCAGAGCGGTTTCATGGGGACGTAAAAAAGGTACAAGTCTTTATGACTCAAGTACTTTTGCATTTCACATGTAAACCAAAAATGTTCACTTCCAACCAGGCGCGGGTGGCTTTCCTAATTTCCTATCTAGGGGGTGAGGCAGCGCAGTGGGCGGTTCCCATAGTCCGTAGGGACGACCCCTTGCTTTATGACTGGGAGGAATTCAGGGTCCAGTTCGAGAAGACATTCGATAGAAGAGCAGAGACCTTCTCCGCGGATAGAGACCTTCTAGAGTTAAGACAAGGCACCTCGGATCTGG
The DNA here is from genome assembly GCF_964204655.1 of Triturus cristatus. NCBI lineage: Eukaryota > Metazoa > Chordata > Amphibia > Caudata > Salamandridae > Triturus > Triturus cristatus. The sequence goes on along the minus strand of NC_140592.1, from coordinate 515,356,312 downwards.
TTACCTACCTGAACAATTTCCGTAGGCTGATAGCAGAAACAGACTGGCCCGAAGCCAAACAGTCAGCTATCTTTTACCAAGGTCTCACCGACTAATTAAAAGACGTCCTCGCTCAAATCGATCCCCAACCCAGTACTTGTGCTGCGTTAGTGGAACTCACCTTGCGTTTAGACCATCGACTAGGGGAAAGAAAGGGAGATCACCGAAGAAGAGAAAGACCCCTAACGGATCGAGGATTCACCCCGGAAAAGGCCCCTGGAAAACCCGAACCTATGGAGATTGGGGCGGTAAGGGCGTCGTTAACGCTGAGCGAGAGGGATTACCGACGCAAGCAAGGGTTGTGCTTATATTGCAGGAAAAAGGGGCACTTCCTTCGCGACTGCCCTGTGAAACCCAAGTACAACGGCCCACGGGTCAGCCAAGTAGCAGCAGCCACAGCGGAACAGGGGACGGAAAACCGCACCGCTTGAGGAAACTAGAAGGGATAGCCTCAAGCTTGTGTTTTATCCCTTCAGTAAACGTCTTTGCCGTATCTGAAGCCGAACACTTTTTTTTGCCCATAAGCGTGTGTGTCAGTCAAGAACAAAGGGAAACCAAGGCCATGGTGGACTCTGGCGCCACGGGATGTTTTATGGACCGAGACGAAGCTCACCGATTAGGGTTATGCCTGGTGAGCAAACCCGAACCCGAACCCGAACCGGTATATGCAGTGGATGGCAAGGAGCTCGATGCAGGACCCATCCGATACAGCACAACTGAGTATGTGGTTACGGTGGAGGGATCCCATCATGAATGGCTCTCGTTTAACATTATTCAGGCTCCACAATACGGGGTCATCCTGGGCCTCCCCTGGTTACAGAAGCACGAACCGACCATAAATTGATCCACGAAGTCTTTGTATTTCAATTCTCCCTACTGTCGGGGCCATTGCCAACACCCCTTACAAAGACCCTCTGAAACACTAGCCGGACAACATCATATCGTTACAGCTGTGGAAAAGAACGTGGAGTTACCGGCATGCTACGAACAATATTGCGGTGTGTTCAGCGATACGCAAGCGGCGGTACTCCCGCCGCATAGAGAATATGATTGCAGGATCGACCTGGTCCCCAGAGCGGTGGTTCCTAGCGGGCGGTTGTACGCTCTTACACTGCCTGAAAATGCATACCTCCGCAGTTATCTAGACACCCACCTTGCACTGGGTTTCATACGCCCCTCCAGGTCCCCGGCTGCATCACCTCTTTTTTTCATTCCCAAGGCCAACGGTGATCTGCGTTGTTGTATTGATTATCGAGCCTTGAACGCGATCACCGTAAAAAATCGTTACCCGCTCCCGTTGATTCCCGTGTTGTTGGAGCAGGTGAGAGCTGCCGGCATCTACACGAAGTTGGACCTCAGAGGGGCATATCACCTCGTACGAATGCGCCACGGAGACGAATGGAAAACCGCCTTTAAAACGCGGTATGGCCTTTTCGAATATCTTGTGATGCCCTTCGGTCTCTGCAATGCCCCGGCGGTGTTCCAGTTCTTCCTCAACGAAGTTCTCAGGGAATTTCTAGATCGTTTTGTCGTAGTATATATAGACGACATTTTGATATATTCATCTACGGAGGAAGAACACGTCGTCCATGTAAGGCAGGTGCTACAGGCTCTCAAACACCATTCGTTGTTCTGTAAAATCACCAAGTGTGAATTCCACATCACCTCGGTTGAATTCTTAGGGGTCATGCTTTCACCCTCAGGACAACTTATGGCGGAAAGGAAGATTCGAGCGATCATCGAATGGCCTCGTACGGCAACCGTCAAGGAAATACAAAGCCTGTTGGGTTTTGCCAACTTCTATAGGAGGTTCATACATCATTTCTCCGACCTTGTGGCACCTTTGACTCGCTTAACACGAAAGAACACCCCGTTTCTCTGGACCTCGAAAACGCAAGAAGCGTTTGATCGCTTAAAAGAAGCATTTTCATCGGCACCCGTGCTGATCCACGCCAATCCCCGGTTGCCGTTCATAGTGGAAGCAGACGCCTCTGACGTGGCTGTGGGGGCAGTATTGTCACAAAGGCACGAAACTACTGGGTACTTACATCCAATAGCCTACATGTCCCGAAAACTAAACACAGCTGAACAAAACTACACCATTGCCGAAAAGGAACTGCTGGCGATACGAGACGCCTTTTTGGAATGGAGGCACTGGTTGATGGGGGCGGTCCACCAGGTGACAGTGTATTCTGACCACAGGAACCTTCAATACATGAGAGCTGCGCGGCATCTCACGCCTCGTCAACTCCGGTGGTCCTTGTTTTTTGCGGAGTTCCACTTCATTGTCACCTTTCGGCCAGGCGCGGATAATAAAAAGGCGGAGGCCTTATCACGACAAGATACACAAGAGCTCCCCGCTTCGCTTCCTGAGAAACCCATCATCGAATCAAGCCAGGTGCTCTGCGTGGTACAGACGGACAGTTTCCTGCAGAAAATACGCAAAGGAATACAGACCTCCCTCTGGAGAACTTGGCTTAAGTATCACCCCGAATGGCGAGTGAAACAAGGACTCCCCATGAAAGGCGCACAGCTACTGATTCCTTCCCTACAACTCCGTAAGTTGGTGTTCTCTTGGTGCCATAACATTCCTTGCACTGGACACGCCGGTGGACGCAAAACCTTGGAGAAGGTATTGAGACACTGCTGGTGGCCCACCGTCCGTCCCGATATTCTGCAGTGGGTCCGAGAATGCACCATCTGCGCTCAGATGAAAACGAATCACCAACGACCTCAAGGGTTGTTACAGCCATTGCCTACGCCCGAAGTACCGTGGGACTGTTTCTTCGTTGATTTTATAGTCGGGTTACCATGGGACCAAGGCAACACCGGATTGTCGTGGTCGTGGATTCCCTTACCAAGATGGGACACTTTATCGCTTGCAAGCAAGTACCCTCTGCTGGAAAATTGGCCCGCATCTTGCTGACACACATAGTCAGACTACACGGCCTTCCCAAGGTTATAGTGTCAGACAGGGGGGCCCAGTTCACCGCCCTTTTTTGGAAAACCTGGTGTTCCGAGCTACACATATCCTCCTCCCTTTCCACCAGCTACCACCCTCAGACAGACGGGCAGACTGAAAGGCTTAATCAAACCCTCAAACAATACCTGAGATGTTATGTACGAAACAACACAGAAGCCTGGGTGGAGTGGTTATGGGCGGCACAAATAGCATACAACAACACCACACATTCCTCCACAAAACACTCTCCTTTCCTCAGCAACTATGGCTTTCATCCTAGATTCCACCCCTTCCTACTACCCAGCAAGAGGCACAAAATACCTGAAGTAGGGGTGAGACTAGCTCGCATCTGCAAGATACTTCTTGCGACTCGTTCCAATTTGCTGAAAGCAAAGAGGGTGTATAAGGCACAAGCCGACAAACACAGAAGAACGAGTCCGCGATACAATAAGGGGGATAGGGTGTGGCTATCAACCAAATACATCCGCTTTCGGAGGTACAGTGTATTTAACCCATAATATATTGGTCCCTACCGGGTGGTTAGACACGTCAACCCTGCGTCAACCCTGTGGCGGTGAAACTACTGTTGCCAGCCCATTTCCGGATCCATTCTGTGTTCCATGTTTCCCTATTGAAGCCCTCACACTGCCCCGTACGACCCCTACCGGACCCCATTTTGGTGCGCCAAGAGCAAGAGTACGAAGTGAAATCAATCTTGGATGCCAAGAGGGTACGGGGACAGCTGTGGTATTTGATTGCCTGGAAAGGGTATGGTCCCGAGGAGAACACGTGGGAGCCGTCCCGAGCGGTGCACGCCCCACGGTTAACTGCACGGTTCCATCGCCAGCACCCTGACAAACCCTCGGTCTTCCAGCGCATTCCGAAGGAGGGATGTTCTGTCACGACTTCTTCCCGGTTGCACGCTGGCAGCAACGCTAGCGCGAACCCGGAAGTAAACGGAGCAAAACTAGAAGTCCCGGCGTCCTCCGCGAGTCACGTCTCACGTGACCGCGAGACGACGTCGGAAGACGCGTAAAGGCAGCGGCCCGGGAAGAGGGCGCTGCCAATGATTCCAGAGACCGCAGTCGTAAGCTGTCGTCAACGATTCCAGTGTTTCCAGAGATCCCGGTATTTGAGGCGGTAAGAGTGCCGTTGTGGTACGTTTCAGGGATTGAAGGTTGTGTATCCAGACCCGTGAGAAAACGAGAAGCGGGGCTCCGCTTCCGTATCCTAAGGCGCATACACCTGACAGAGAGCCAGGAGCAGGGCTCGTTCAGGGGGAACCGGGTTTCCAAACAGTTGGGTGTATGTCAGACGAGAAAACCTATGACATTGTGTGATTCTCTAATGAACCTTTGAGAGGTACAACAACGTGTGCAGCGCGACCGTAAGCAGGCGAATTGAGCATGATATTAAACGCTCGTTTGTTTACTCGCATAGTGTGGAGAGGCGGACGCCTGCCTGGTTGCCCCTCCGTGACTCTCGGCCTGATTTCCCTGGAGGGCCCGGGGGGTTTAACTATCGAACCAAATGTGCGTGTGGTGAGCCTAAGATCATTGAGGAGCATCAGTGTTCACGGCTGTTCATGTTGATTTCCAAAGACTGTGACATTAATATTACAGGCAGGATAAGCAGCAAAAGTGGTTATTCTGTGCCTGTCACCTTTTTCTTTCCCTTATCCAGAAGAGAGAGCGAGTATCAAGAGAGGTTCTCCCTATTCGTTTAACGTCATACCTGCACCTGCTGTGGTACGTGTGGTATAAAGTCTCTGCAGAGAGTGATACATTGAGGGGTTGGGGGGCTACAAAACCGACTGTCTTTCCTCAACATAAAAGTACCTCTTTGTTTTCCATAGTGTCAGGCAAACGAATATCATACGCTCTGCTCTCTTCTGATGGTCAAGGCCTGGGGTATTTTCCATTACAGGTACGGGGGGAGAAACGTTGTTTGGAGTGTGTCACTAGAAGTCGGTTACAGCAGGGTTGGGTGGTTGCAAAACGCCTACTGATAGTGTTCTTGTTTCGTGTCTTTTCAGGTCTCCCTTCCTGCTGTCCCTACCCTTTCCTTCCCCCCGCTTGATCACTCCAACAGTCCGTGAGTATTCCAGTCCGGACTTGGTGTTATCGAGAGGTGGGCCCCTATAGAGCATCGACACCATCCCGAGGATTCCGGAAGGAAGAGCCTGACAGTTTGTATGCCACCTCCCTACAAAGGGCGGTAGTTTCCTCTTGCCCATTCTCCAGCGAAGGTGAGCTCACAAATGGTTACAAGGCAAAAAGTTGATTCTCCTTACCAATATCTTTGATAGAGTCCTTCAGAAAATCAAAGGGGGGTGGCCCAGCCCAGCTTCGTCCTACTGCGGATGGGCGCAGATGGGCCTGTCCTTGGCCTGGGCTTTGCTCGGGCGCGCCTGCGCCATCCCACGCTGTGGGAGCCCTGGCCTCTATTTGAGCGCCTCCTGGCACGTTCATTGATGTTGGCGGAGAACTCGCAGCTAAGGCAGCTGGGTGTTGTAGTTTTCCCCCCTGCAGGACCGGGAATAGATCCGGTGGCAGGCAGGCAACAAGTGGAAATGAGCTCCCGCGCTGCGGGAGCCCTGGTCTCTATCTGAGCACCTCCTGGCATGTTCGTTGGCGGCAAGAGCGCCGCTAAGGCAGCTGGGTGTTGAAGTTTTCCCCCCTCGTGTGACCGGGAATAGATCCGGTGGCAGGCAGGCAACAAGTGGCAACAAGTGGAAATGAGCTCCCGCGTTGCGGGAGCCCTGACCTCTATTTGAGCGCCTCCTGGCATGTTCGTTGGTGGCAAGAGTGCCGCTAAGGCAGCTGGGTGTTGTAGTTTTCCCCCCTCGTGGGACCGGGAATAGATCCGGTGGCAGGCAGGCAACAAGTGGCAACAAGGCAACAAGTGGAAATGAGCTACCCCAGTTTGTAATTCGACCAGGGCTACTGGGCACAGAGCATCAGCACAGATCAGGTTGCACTATACCCATTGTGAAACAGCAAATAAAAATCAATTGCTATTGATCAAATCAATACAAGGACACCAAATAGTACTTTAATCCTGTGTGTCTATATTATATAGTTAATTTCTCATTTTTTTCTTTCATCTTCTCTTTTTACACACAGGCACCGTATCTTTCATATACATGAATGAATAAAACAACGTATTAATACACAAAATCAACAAATCACAGTTCCCAATATAAGAGCCAGCAGTTCTTCGAATGTTTCCAGCTGTTGTTCTCCCTCTTCCATATCTGGAATTGAGATCGAAGTTTGCAGGGTCATCCATTTATGGCTAGTAGTGTAAATAAATCTTTATCTCGCATTTGTTGTTGATGTCGACAATATTCTTCCTGTTTGATTTCAGGACAACATTTCGGCAATTGCATGTTTGTTTGAAATAGGTACAGGTAGGGTCCAATTTGGATGCTCTATGATCAAGAGTAGTGGGTCATGATCACTTTTAATCCTACCATTAACTCTCATGTCATCGACAAAGTGCCATGCATTGATATTTATCGCCATATAATCAATGGTACTTTGCCTATGACCAGCTCTAAAAGTGGGTTTTGGATGGTTGTCTGATGGTGTACGGCGGTTCAGTGGGCGCATGCCTCCCTTGACTAGAGCTTCCAAGATAAATTCACCCTTCTTTGTGCTCATGCATTGCTCTTTGGATGGTAAGAGGATATTCCATGTGCTATCTTTGCCAATTATCCACTGATCCAGCATTAGAGGCTGCATTTTTTAGTTAATGTCGCCACATACCAATTTACAATTGTTTTTAGTGCAAGTGAGTCCTGCGTGCATGCTTTCGGATTGCAACTTTGGCACCTCTTCCAATCTGTTCGCCAAGAGCTGATCTCTGAAGAGCAGGACATTGGACTTGGCCAGAACCCATTCACCTGGATGAAAATAAACTTACATAATCTCAAGTGACCACACCTTGCTTCTTAAATCGATGATTTATATATTCTTGTTCATTATGGGATGGGTTTATTTGAGCATTTGCTACCAATGATGCTCTTATCCAAGTGGTCAAGCACCCTGTGGGTCTGCCCTTTTGTTGTTTGTTGACAGATAAATGATATGTTGAGTAACCGTCAAGATCTATGATGTCAGTAGACCATGGCTCTTGCCACATGCTTCCAATAATTTGGGACCTGACTACTAACCAACGGGTGGTTTAAGATTTCTCTGACAGGAAGAATGATCCCTGTTGTCTTTTGAAGAATGCAAGGAGGGACAAGGTCCAAAGGGGATCTAGAATTTACCTTGGTCATTAATTCAAGCACATTCTCATCTTGTACGCCTGAGAAGGAAGAGAGTGGAGGTTTATAAATTAGGTCCCTAGGTGGCAGGGATCTCCTAATGAGACCCAGCTTCTTGACGATGAAATGATGCATAGATGGTGGAGATTTCATGTGAAAAGAAGCTCGCTAGGCCATTTGCACTTATTTCCCACACTGCTACCACAGGATTCAAGTCTGAGGGGTTCATCATAGCTTTTACTATAGAGAACACCCCCTTGGCCGAATTAGCTGCGCATCCAATTCTTTGTGCAAAGTAGTCGGCCTGAGTAGGTTTTTATAATGTAATGATAATGATTAATAGCTTTGCTGTAGACCTTTTTAGCACTCACTTCATAAAATTTCCTCAAATTTCTTTCTAGTCTTTTACAAATTTTCTTTAATTCTTTTAACTGAGTGTTAAACCAAGGTGCTGTCTTTTTATTTGTGTTAACAATTACTTTCCTTAAAGGTACTGTCTGGTTAAACCTGAGGTAATCCAGGCGTACAACTTGCTATTCAACTATACCATATTGACCTCAAGGTTAGGCCTGGTGTTTAAGAACTCATGCTCAAATTCTTCCCTATCCAATGTGGACCAAAGTCTTTCTACCTATTTACTTTCATTAGTTTACTAGAATGGGGAATGACAGAAAGTGAGATAGGGATACAGAGGTGGTCAGACCAGATCACTGAAAATATCTGGTTGGCAATCACATTTGGAAGATTTGAGGATACTGGGTCCAAAAGATGACCTTTCTCATGTTTGTAGGACTTTACCAACTGAGTCAGCTGCAGATCCTTCAGATCATAAAATAAAGTGTATGTTTTAATGCAATTTAAATTAGCTAAATAAATGTTCAAGTCACCATAGGAGAATAAAATAGACTCTTTAAAGAGCTTGAATTCCAATCATCTCCGGTAACTTTTCTAGAAATTGTACCGGGGATCCTAGGGGCTGATGAAACAAAGCACCAGAGAGTGTGAAAGAGACAGGATATTCAATGAAGAATCATTCTATTACAATCAAGGACTTCTTATATTGATAATAAACATTGTACGTAAGACTTAAAAACAATGGCAGTCCCACCACCTATTTTTCTCTCGCGGTCTTTTCTTACAATATTTTACCCTCAAGAAACCACCTGCACCACATCTGGCATCGAACTTTCTTGCAGCCAGGTTTCTCTAAAAAATGCCATGTCAGGTTGTTTTTCCTCTATAAATGAAAAGGAGTGTATTTTATGCCATGCTAAAGAATGGGGGGTCGTGACCGAGCCACGGACCAAGATGGCCGCTCAACTCTGGAGCACTGGCAGACCTTCCGCGATCACGCCGCCTGTCAACATGTGCTGGTGCCCTACTCACCCCGTACCTCAGTGACATTGCCGGTCTGAGTGGGGAGCTTCCACCACGCTCGCAAGATGACACTAAGATGGCCTGCGGGATCAATTGACACTCGCCTGGCAGTTGAAACCTGACGCAGCCCTCGTAGGCTCCGCAGGGATAAGGGCCGCGGGCGAGCCTGATGGTGGGGTGACCCTTCTGCCTGTTAGGCCAGTTCCATACCGAGAGAAACTCCATTGGACGCTGCTGTCCTCCTCTGCTGTTGGGCCTGGCTTTCTTTTACTCCCTGCCTACTCTGGTGAGCTGCTCCAGCCCAGGAGAGAGATGTGGCGACCTCCGAGTGGGGTGAGCCGGGGCCTAAATTATAGCCTTTGCTGCAGCCCAGCTTGGCAACCCCTCAGAGGCCAACGGGGAGCTACCCTGATGTACATCCTCCTGGCCCTCCCCACTTTCTACCCAGGTGGACTACATTTGGGCACTTGGCCCTATTATAGATACTACCCAAGTGGCTGGAGCCTGATGACTGGATTGAAGGCTTGTGTTGAATTGCCCTGTCTTCATCAGTCATTCCATGGGCCCCGCATGCACTGATGCAGACCCTTTCAGTGCACGTAAGACACCGCCTGAGGCAGCAGCCTTGTTCTCTTTCTGGTGGCTTGTCGCCCAAGATCCACTGCAAGTTGTACCGGCTGCCTGGACCCTGGTGAGGCTAATACCTGACTGTGACTGTTGTTTGGGGTCCTTCCACGTGGGATCATTCATGTGTGCCCTGTCTTCCTTACCATACCTACCCTCCATTTGCCCGATTGGGGGTCGGCTCCTTTCTTTTCTCCCTATAAGTGCGCCCTTGACTCATTGTGTGGTGAGCAATCCTGTGTGCATCGTAATCTGCCTTCTCCTGTGCCATTGTGAGAGCGGTGCCTGGTTCCTCCACACCCTGTGCTACTCCCCTTGAAGGAACTGCTGCAACAATGACTGAGCTTAAATCAGGTTCCAATGCTATAGACTCTTGCTTTGACGCTCTCTCCATGCCACTTGATTGTATGCATGAGTGTATGGAAAGTCATGAAACCAGATTAGACGCAGTCGAGCAGGGAATCTCCGACATTGAAGATGGCGTCACTTCAGTAAATAAATGTGTTCAGAAGATGGAGCAGACTCTCAAGTTGATGGTCGCCAAGACTGAAGATTTGGAGGCACGATCCCACCAGAATAACATTTGTATTGCGGGGGTTGCTGAGACCACCAACACCTGACGCATGGATACTGTTGTTGAGACTCTTCTAGTGGAGGGACTCCTTCACAGCTACATTTGCGGTTGAGAGGGCACATACGTTTTTCGTACCCTGGCTGGTACCGGGAGAACACCTTGTGAGCCAGGCTCCTCCTCTACTGAGACTGATATATTGCTCTTCGCCTTGCCAGTGAGAAAGGTCCGTTACATTTTCAAGGTATGACTGTGTCATTATACCTTGACTTTACACCACTTGTGCAGGAGGAGCGCCGTAAATATACTGATATCAAACGCATGCTTCAGAAATGCAATATACGCTATGCAGTGTCATACCCTGCTCGCCTGCGAATTCACCTCGATGGTCGACAACATATTTTTGATTTACCAGCCTATGCCACCCTTTTCTGCAAGCAACAGGGACTTGGGTCTAAGACAGCAGATGACCATCACTCTGCCCGCTCACAGGAGCTGCAGTCCAAGGTCCTGCATCCTACTTCATCATCCTGAAAGCATGTAGACTTTATAAAATTGCTGGCTACAACTTTTTCTCCCCCCCTCATGTGTGGTAGTAAGGCACTATGTACAATCTTTTCATTTTAGGTCCTTTCTTAATCTCCTGACAGACTGATATATTTTTGTTTGTTTCATATTATTATCATACCACAGCATTCCTCCTTATGAGCGTTGCCATCCGCTGGATTTGTTTTGCTGTTCTCTTTCTCTTTCCTTTTAAAAAAAATCTGGGTATTTATGGGTGTCACCGGGGTTTCTTGTTTGTCCCTTCAGTGTGGGTGGGGGTGGTGGTGTGTTGTTTCGTTGTTATGCAGTATAATTTTCAATTTTTTCTAACAAAGGCTATGTTATTATGTATACCATGGCATGGGTTAACTTTTACAGATATATCCAGTCCAGCGCACACTATACTATGTCTGGGCCCGCTGATTAAGTGTGTAGGGACTATGGGCCAGAAGTACAATGGTTTTTGTATGCGCAAACGGGTTTGCAAACCCGTTTGCGCATGCAAAAACAGCATGGGGTATGTACAAACCCTATTTTGCGACTCGCAATTTTTTGTGACTCGCAAAATAGGGATTTGTGACTTGCTATTAGGAAGGGGCGTTCCTTTCCTAATAGCGTGCACAACCCTATGTACAGATGTTTTGCGTCCGCAATTGCGGGCGCAAAAAACACTTGCAAATTACCACCCTCTTCAAGTGGGTGGTAATGGGGTCACAAAAGGGAAGCGGTGCCCAGGGGATGCCTTCCCCTTTGCAAACGCGGGGGAAAATATTTTTTAAGGGCAGGCAGTGGTCACAGGGAATAAAATGCATCCCGTTTTACTTTAACGAAAACGGGCTGCATTTGGAAAAAAAACTGCTTTATTTAAAAGCAGTCCCAGAAATGGTGGTTTGCTGAGCTGAGCATACCTGGGAGGGCCTGCCATTCCCAATGGGGTCGCAAATTGCGAGAGGCTCATTAATATTCATGAGCGTCTCTATTTGCGACCCCATTGGGAATTGCTAACAGTGTGTTACTATCTGTTGTACATCCTAAATAGCGCCTCGAAAATTACGAGTCGCAAAAGACTCGCAATTTGCGAGGTGCTATTTAGGCCGTCGTATATCTGGCCCTTGCGTGCATGACATGGAACATCAGGGGGTTGAATAATCCTCAGAATGGGATGCTGACACTTTCCTATTTGACCAGGCATGGCGTTCAGCTGGCCTTTCTCCAGGAGATACACTGTACACCAAGTTCTACGAATCCTTATGCGTCTGCTTAGGGAGTTAATCGTTTCTTTGCTAGCTACAGCTCCTATTCCAGGCGGGTTTGTATCTGAGTCCATAAAAGTGTCCGCTTTGTTGTGTGGGGGACAATTGCTGACCCCGAGGGATGCTATCTCTTGGTATCTGGTATGATTGCAGCTAGATCCTTTTTGTTGGTCAATGTTTATGCCCCGAATGTGGACACTCCGATTTCATTCACAAACTTTCCACTCATGTGACCCGTCTGCATGGTGAACATGTCCTTATGGATGGGGATTTTAATCTGGTTCCTTTTCCTCTTCTTGACTCCACTCACTGGCTCCTCTCATGTAGCCAAGCCATGGGCCCTACATGTTATTTGCAATCGCCTGGATTCCGTCCATCTAACGGATGCCTGGAGATCCCGACACCCACATGGCAAAGTCTATACACGTTCTCTTGTGGCTTACAGTTGTTATCCACCATCCACAAACACTGTCTGACCACTCCCCAGTGATGGATTCTCTGTGAGTCCCCTACTCTGTCCCATCTACTGCTTTGTGGCGATTTCCAATTAACGCATTATATGATGACGCATTCCGTGCTGAGATCCGCAATGCAATTATTGAAAATGTTACCCTGAATACGGGATTGGTTTCAAAACACTCAACATTATGGGAGGCCTTCAAGGCATATATTAGAGGAGTCTGCTTATCTAAACATACGAGTAAGCTCAGTTCCATCAGACATGAGTTGGCTGGAGTTAAGGGGAAGCTGTGGGATATTGATTTGCATACCATGACGTCTGTGTCCCCCACGTCACTCCATACACTATCTCTCCTCCTGCAAGAATTTCGTGACTTGTCTGCCAGTGAAGTGTTGTATTCGGGTAAATATGCCAGGGGCGTGTTTATGGAGAGGGGGAGAGGCCGAGGCGCACATTGGCCAGACTGCTTCACCCTGTTTGTCAAGCCACATATATTACTACTATACAACATGATGATGGCTCTATGGTCACCGATAATGCTATCATCCTCACTTAATTTATTTCATGTTGCAAACGTTTATACACATCTTGTGGTACTGCCACAGCCGATGTAATGGCAGAATATCTGTCAGAGGTAGCGATGGTTTGGCTAGAGAGGAGTCATCAGCAATTTTTGGCAGCTCTCATTTCCTGTGAAGAAATATCACAGGCCATTGATGCCTAAGTGGAGCTCAGTTGGCTTACTGGGCGACTTTTATAAGCCTTACAAACCTATATTGGTCCCACATTTACTTGAGGTCCATGCTGAATCTCTTAAACAGGGCGTTCTTCCTCCCACGATGTGTGAAGCGATTAAATAACAATCCTGCTTAAACCAGGCAAGCCCCCACAGCATTGCGCCTCCTGTAGTCCCCTGTCAATACTTAATCATGATAACAAAATATTAGCAAAAGTTATTGCTACTCGCCTCTCCTAGTTAATGGATAGCATAATATCTCCTTGGCAATCGGGCTTCATCCCGAATCGGTCAACATCAGTGAATCTCCGCAAGGTGTGTGCTGTTCTTAATCAGATTTCCTATGAGATCTTGGCTGCCGCTCTATTGCTGGACGCAGAGAAAGCGTTTGATTCTGTAGAGTGACTCTTTCTATATGCTACACTGCTGAAGCTAGGCATCCCCAAGGGTTTTCAGGACTTGGTAAAATTACTCTATACAACCCCACTAGCACGTCTCAAACTAAATGGTGGTCTGACGGACCAATTCACATTGACTCGGGGGACCTGAAATTGATGCCCCTCTAACCTCTACTGTTCGTTATCGCTATGGATCCCCTAGTTCAACACTTTCAGGAGCGCCATTTGGAATGCGGATTGCGTTTTCAATGAGGCCCTTTACTGGCATCTTAATGACATATTATTGTTCATCCGGGACCCTGAAACGGATCCCTCCCCATTGATTCACGAAGTGATTTGCTTTGGAATTTTCTCTGGCCTCTCCAGCAACTGGAGTAAACCTAAGATTTTCCCCATTACGGATGCGACTGCTCCTTGCACTATCGAATTTCCCCTGCAATGATACTCGAGCTCTCCTAAATACCTTGGCATCTACCTACATAGAGACAGTTCAGAGGTTGTTTGCCTCAATCGATCAGCTCTCTACCCACATCGAACTCTGGATTCGGCTACCCCTGTCGGTAGCAGGAAGAATATCCATAATCAAAATAGTAGTTCTTCTCTGTTTTTTATACTTCTTCCTCAACATCCCGATAGTGTTAATGAAAAGCTTCTGTGATACTTTGCATAGCATGTTCACATGACTGATCTGGGCGGGCAAGCATCATAGAATTAGCTGGCATACTCTGACTCTGCCCTATTATCGTAGTAGCTTCGGACTTCCGCTATGGCAATTCTACAGGCTAATGACAACAGCAGCCTAGACCAGGTCGAGATCTTCCCTTCGAGCCACTCTACAGCGCGGCTGTAATTCATGCTCCAGAGTTCATGCATATCGCGGCTGAGCCAAATTCCCAGGTATTTGATCAGGCCTGTAGCCCAAGTTAAGGAATATTATAGTACAAAGGGGAGTGTGGCATCGGATAGAGGAAAAAGGACGTATTTGGACCAATTTATGTTCACTCCGGATAGTCCTCCAAACTGTGTGATTTCCCTCAACACAGTTTTGAGGTTTTCCTCTGGCTTGTGTATGTAAAGGGTAATGTCGTCTGCGTAAAGTAAGACAATCAGTCCTCTAGATGTGACTCCCAATCCTTAAATTGTATGGTGCTAGCGCAATCTTACTGCCAGAGGTTCCATAGCTATGGCGAAGAAGAGAGGGGAAAGAGGGCAGCCCTGTTAAGTGCCATGGGTAATTGGAAATGGATCCGAGATTAGGTTGTTTGTTTTCAGCCTTGCAGTGGGGTTTGTGCAGAGTAAGCGGATTAATTTCATAATTTTTGTCCTAAAGCCCATTCTGGATAGGATGGTGAAAAAGTTTGGCCAACCTAATGCCTTTGTGGCATTAAGGAAGGCAGCGAGTGCCGGTACTTTAGGATCTAGGATATGAAGTGTTGCAAAGAAAGTGCGTAAGTTGTGTGCCGTGGAGCGTCCCGGAATGAACCCCGATTAGTCTGGTCTGGTGATGAGTGAGAGGAGAGGTTGAAGCCTAGTAGCAAGAACATTTTATTATCTATGTTTATGAGGGACAGTGTGCAGTACGAGTCTCGAAGATGCACAGACTTGCCCGGCTTTAGAAGTGATATTATTTCAGCTTGTCGCATGAATGGGAATAAAGTCCCCACATCCAATGATTCTTGGTATACTGCGAGAAGGTGGGGTGCTAGCTCTGCTCCATATGTTTTGTAGAAGGAAACTGTCAGCCCATCAGTCTCGGGGCTTTGTCACCTGGCATGCTGTGTATGGTCTGAATAATATCTTCAGTGGTAAAAGGCTCGTCAAGGTAAGTACGATGTGCCTCCTCCAGCCACAACAGCTTCAATCGAGTCCAAATATTCAAGCAGACCTGCTTTCAAGTTGTCGTTGGTGGAGGTATAAAGAGTGGCATAAAAGTCTGCAAGGAGAACAAGTGTGGCTCATTCTCCTCTCACAGGACTAGAATTTTCATCTAGGAGCTCAGTGATATATAATGAAGCCCGTAAGTGTCTAAGTATTGTGGCCAGGGTTCTACCAGGGTGATCTCCCTTGCCATAGCGTCTAGCTCAGGCATATTTGCCTCAAAAAGAAGTTTCCCTGTGTGCATTTAAAAAAAACTTTATTTACCATTTTCCATTTTGCAGTAAACAAACATATGTAACAAGTACCTGTTGTGGCTGTACAAGTGCATCAATCTTATCATACCAATGGGCCGAGGTCTATATTCTCCGTTGAGTCCCAATCACTGACCATTTTGGGCTGCCCGCAACTTTACAGTTTGACATTTCACATATTAATGTTATATATATTCATCTGAACAATAAGCATTTATGTCAACTTGAGGTTAATCTCACCCGGGTGGGGACAATCCCTGCAGGGGCCTGTGATGTGGGCGCTGCTTCCGCTGCCAATAAATAGTTCTTTAATGGTCTCCAGATATCCTTGGGCCTCGATGTCAGAGGCAATGTAGTCGCAAATAAAACTATGTGCATTACAATAAATAAGACTATTAAGCCAGGCTTTAGTTGTTGGGACGATCTTATTGCCCCAGCGCAGCTCAATTTCTGTCTTGGCTAATAAGAGGGCAATCGTGACAAACCTGCGCACCTGTTTTGGAAAATTGCATACATATCCCAGTAGGGCTACTTCTAGCAAGGGGCTGATGTCAAGTGTTATCATTCGTGCCAGTACAGTGTAAACTTTCCTCCAATATTCCCCTATTTTTGCACAATTCCAAGTCATGTGGGCAAAGTCTGACTGTTGTGTGCCACATTCCGGGCATGTGTGGGGTCGCGGTGGATCTATGGAATTAAGCTTGGCCGGGGACATATACACTCTCCGTAAAAATGTAAAGTGCAATAATTTGTGTTTGCTGTTTAGGGAAACATCTTTAATTTGGGTGCAACAGAAAATCCAATGTTCATCCTCCTTGGGATGGCCTAGATCCGGTTCCCAAGCCTCACGTATTTTGGTATCCCTACTGGGAACTAGTGTCATCAAGGCTGTGTATAATTTAGAAATGAGCTGACCTCCCTCTTTATGTGTGATTAGCAGGGTCAATAGTGCAAAACACTCTGGTTCTAGAGAAAATTCAGTTACCCTAGCTCTTAGTGCACTGCGGAGTCTATTAAGTACGAAGTGATCCATGAAGAGTGCCTCACGGAACCTATCCTCTTCTGTGCTGGATAAAACATGTCTCCCTGGGAATAGGTCCCCCATCATGTCTAGAGAATATTTGCTAAGTGTGCGTCTCACTAACTTTTCTTCAGTGATGGGTAACCATGGATTGTTATCTACTGGTATGGCCGAGGAGTATAATGTGTGGCTTCTGGTCACTCATGCTAGTTTTCTCCATGCCCAACTAGTGGTTGACACCGTTTGTATGTCAAGGGGGTCTCTAGGGATTCCCTTTGGCAATATAGTTCTAAGTGGGGAAGGTAGGACCAGACCCGCCTCTGGCTTAGAGTAAGGTAGTCTTGCATCAGGTTGATTCCAGGAGTGCGCAAAGCTACACTGCGCTACTAAATAATACACTTGGAAATTTGGGACTCCCAGTCCACCCCTCTCGCACGGCAGGGTCAGTGTATCCCAACTTACCCTGACTCCACCACCACCCATACCAGTCTAATCAAATGGGATCTAATCTTACAGAGAAAGCTGTTCGGGAGCGGGATGGGAATATTCTGAAACAAATACAACAATTTGGAGAGCACTGCCATTTTGATAATGGCTACCCTGCCGGCTAGGGAGAGGGGAAGTTTGATCCAGCTTTCTACCTATTTTTCCAATGTGTAGAGCACCGGGCCGTAGTTACGTAAAATAATTTGGTCAATTTCCTTGTGGATTTGTATTCCCAAATACCTGGTGGTTCCATCACACCACGCAAGGGGAATTCACATTCCCATCGAACAGTACCAGGTGTCAGCAGGAAGATTTCCGATTTTTCCTAATTGATGTTTAAACCCGAGAATCCCCCGAAGCAAATCACTTCTCCGATAACAGGCTCCAGATTCACCTGCAGGTGGCGGACATACAGTATGGTGTTGTCCGTATGGAGTGAAATGAGTAGAGGTCCTGTATTAAATTGGAGACCTCTGTGTAGGTGTCTTTCCTGGAAATGGTGGATCAGGGGGTCAAGTGCTATAATGAAAAGCAATGGCGACAGCGGGCAGCCTTGCCTGGTGCTCAGGAGAGGTAGAATTGGGAAGAGAGAGTGCCATTAATCCTGAGTCTCGCTGTTGGTGAAGTGTATAGCAATGCAACTTGGTTGAGAAATCCCTTCGGTATGCCCATCCGGCGCATAACCGCGAGAAAGAAAGACCATTCTAAGGAGTAGAAGGCCTTCTCTGCATTAAGCAGTACGGCCGCCGCTGGAACATCCGGGGCTATCCTATGTATGACTGCGAACAGCGTCCGAAGATTTAAGGCTGTTGATCTGAGCGGGACAAACCCCGACTGCGCCGGTGATATAATTTTGCCCAGCAATAATTCCAGTCGTAATGCTAGCATTTTGGCCAAGATCTTGTAGTCAAGATTTAACAAGGATAATGGTCTATACGACCCACAAAGGTGTGGGTCTTTCCCGGGCTTGGGTAGTAAGACTATCACAGCCTCTCGCAGTGTGGGGGGGGAGTACTCGTAGCTCACAGGCCTCATTCTAAACCTCTAAAAGTTAAGACACTAACGTCTCTTCATATGCCTTGTACAAATTTCCTGTGAAGCCATTGAGTCCTGGGGCTGTGGACCCGTTCACAGCATCGATGGCACTGATTATCTCCTCTTTGGAAAAAGGCTCAGCTAAGAATTGTTGCATTGCTTTCTCCAACATACCAACACAATTTCCTCAAAGTATGCCTTGTGATCCTCGTCGCTGTGTGTTGTGCGTGACGTGTACAAATTTGTATAGTAATCTAGGAGTTTGTCGCAAATTTCCAGGGTGCCAGTTAGTACTTTCCCCTGTTTGGAGTGAAGACAGGCAATGTATAATTGCCCCGTGGGGGGCTTCAGAAGCCTCACTAATGTACAGCTTGTTCTCTCCCCTTCCCCATATCAGAGTGCAGTTGCATACTTACTTAGGGAGTGAGCCTCTCGCTCTGCAGTCTCTCTAAACTCAGTGAATAATATTAGTCGTCGACCTTGCGAAACCTGAACATCTCCGTCGGCCTGATCTTGATCGAGCACCTTCAACTGCTGTTCAATGTTCGCTTGTGTGTGTCTGAGGTCCCTTAATACTTCGGCATGCTTGGAGATTCAAATCCTCCGAATGTAGGCCTTAAATGCCTCCCAAACAGTCCCTGATTAACAAGAGTATTCAGTGGCTACGACATGTTCGTAAGTGCAGATCACTAATTAGGGAGGATATATCCTCTGCTATAAGATATTGTTCAAAGGATGGAGACACCGATTACGTGTGCCTTACTCTCGTCTCTCCATTGCTGGTAGAGAACTTGTTGATTTTTGAGCTGAGAACTTCACATCTTATCCATACAAATATTAGATTGAAATTGAACCCTCCAGATTTTGCTAATCATTTACCATTCAATACCCTTGAAAGAATGCTAAACTGGGATTCATCCCTACAAAATATTGACTGACCATTAATTGGTACGAATTTACAGGGAGGATCCCTGATGGCCAGCACTAGGAACGGTATTGTAAGCTCTTGTACGGGCCGTCCCTCTGGTACTGGTTCAACAGGGGTGGATTCTGAAGATGATTTGCCATTGACTTATTTGAGAACACTGAGAGCAGACCATACTAAATTGGGAAATCTAAACCCTAAAGTAAAGCACTCTCCAGTCTTAGCCATTCCTGCAATAAGTGTACCATCTATGGCTAGCTCAGGCAATAATTTGGAGAACTGCGATCCATCCCTACTGAGATTAGCATCGTGGAATATAGCAGGGTTGACCAGTAAGATTAAATCATCCGACTGGATATTGTAGCGTTTCAGGAGACTTGGGCGATGGCGCCGGTCTTCCACCATGGCTACCTAACTTTCCACAAAGCTGCAGTGGGCGGACATAAGGGAAGGCCCTCTGGAGGCCTAATAATTTGGGTAAGGCAGTCCACCGCTTTTAAGATAACAGAACTTTTGACCGACAATATGGATATTTTGGCGCTACTCATTTGTACTAAAAATCCACCCAAAACACTTATAGTTAACGTCTATGCTCGGGGTTTGGTAGGTGGCAGGTCCTCAAAGACTATTACAGATCTTAACAGTTTTTTAGTCAGCAAAGGTGAAGGGTACAATATAATTATTGCTGGTGATTTTAATACTACTTTTGAGCCATTAGACCACATGGATAGCCAACTAAGCACAGATGAAGACGCTCAATGGGGTATCCCCCAACTGGAAATTTCACCAATCAAAAAATGGACCGAGGCAGCCCTCAAGTTGAAAGACCTTAGTTTGGAGAGGGGTGTGCGAGCAGTAAATGGCCATACTCCATCAGACCGCTCAGGATCCCACACTTACAATAACGGTCTGAGAAGTAGCCGTATAGATTATATTTTTATCAACGTAGAGTATTGGTCTTCAGTAGTAGATATGAAGATTAGTACTAGGGTCGAAAGAGATCATAACCCATTACTGCTAGACGTTAAAGGCTTAGTCCAAGTAGGACCCTCGTCTCCAATAGAGATAACTGAGACCGCTAATGTTGTAATTAGTAACGATATGAGGAGGGTTAAGTGGTCTCGGGTAATTGAAAATGAAAGTTCCATCGCAAGTATGAATGCTGAGGTGAAAAAGACATTAGATCTCCTTGAACAATATTCAAATCAGGACGAAATTAATCAAAATATTATAAATTTACATGAGTCCTTGTTTGAAAATATCAGGAGTTTTTTTAACTAAACCTTATGAAACCCCAAAGATATTGTACATTGGTGCAATAAGACATGCAGGATAGCATACAAACAGCTGTCCTGGGCTATAAAATCAAAAGATATAAATTTGATAAGATTAGCCCGTAAGCAGTATAAATCTACACAACAATCTGCAAAAAGGGCCTGGGATGAACAAAGATGGAAGGATCTTCTGCTAGCAAGCAAAGGAAAAACCCTCAATCATTCTAGCAGCTTATTAAATGGGGACAAGGAGGCCAAGGAAATGCTCTAAGGGAAGTCGAAATAGCTGTGACCTCGGCTCCTATAGGTAGGGCACCAGGTCCTGACTGTGTCCCAGTGGATTTATTCTTGTCCGATAAAGAAAATTGGTTTAGGTACATATTGTTTCTTGTAAATGCAATTGCTAACAGAACATCTATACCTGACTCCTGGCGTGGGGCGGAAATCCTCCCCATTTACAAGAAGGGGGATCGTTCGAGCCCCAACAATTATAGGCCTATCAGCCTGATTGATTCTACGCAAAAGATCATGGCCAGATTGGTTCTGAATAGAATACAATCATGGATTGCGGAGAATAACATACTATACCCCTTCCAAGCTGGTTTTAGGGCTTACGTAAGCACGATAGACCAAGTCTTTTATTTTGTATTAATCTACTGGCGTGTTGTACTGCTGGCGGGTGGAACAATCTCCGCTACTTTCGTAGATCTCAAAGCAGCTTTTGATACTGTACCAAGGAGTAAGCTTTGGTCTGTATTGAGAGACCTAGGAATTCCATCTGAGCTTTTGCAGCTGGTGATTAAATTGCATGAATCAACCTATGCGCAGGTCCGATGGGGTGGCCAAGGGAATACTACAAACAAATTTCCAATCTCTAAAGGGGTACGACAAGGATGTGTGCTGGCCCCAACCCTGTTTTTGTTATTGATAAAATTTATAAATAGAAGTAATGGCGCTTAAACATTCACAAATAGCAGGGTGATTTTGAAAGAACACAGGCTATCTCAAGCTAAGCCCGTTGGTCCCGCACTTAAGATCTACCACGCTAAAGTTATGGCGTCTATTTTATATGGGGCAGAACTATGGGGGTTCGAAAATTTCTTCCTATTAGCTCAGGCTCAAAAACGTTTTTTGAGAGGTCTGGTTGGTCTCCCCCAGAGCACCCCTCTTGTTCCTCTATATTTTGACATGGGGTGTCATCAGCTAACAGAGGTCGCAAGGTTCAAACCATTGGCTTACTGGAGAAGGCTCTGGTCTACTCCGGAACTAGCCCATTATGCCTCAGCCCTTATGGACATAAGAGGAAACGATATGTCCCATAAGATCAGTTGGTTACAGCAGGTTAAAAGATCCCTGGTGGATATGGTCATGAGGCATCTATGGGATGATCCAGCTCACAATATATTTCCTTCCAAAAAAGAATTCATGGATGCGTACTGGTCTATGAATTTCGAATCATTACGGGTCTAAATCGTTGACCAGTGCCTTATTGGATCATAAACTGGATCCTCTTTATGAAGAATTCTGGGACACTATAGTTAAGCCACTGGATAGAAAATGCTATTTCCAGTTTAGGGTTGGATCATTGCCTACCAAAGTCTTTACTAAATCATGGCACCCGTCTCAAGATAGTAAATGTTTATTTTGTCAAAGTATGGATGAAACGATCTCCCATATACTTTTTGTGTGCCAGGCATACTGTTCTCCTCGGAGAAAATGGCTCAAACCAGTTTGTTTGAACCTTGGTACTAGGTCAAGTGTGGTTGCGTTAAGAATATTAAAGTCCAGTACCCAAGAGGCAATTGTAATAGCCATAGCGAAGTTTCTGGGATGGGCTTGGAGAATAAGGCAACAGTTCGAAAAAAAGCAGACTGCGACAGTGATTTCGAATGCTCTGTCTTCTGCTTAGTTTTTTTTTTGGTACTGTTAAATATGGTTTATATATATTTATAAATGTTTTATATCTGTATATCTGCACAGGGGCTTGCTGGTACTGTCCACTCCAAGAAATGTTTCTTTTTAGTCTGTGCTTTTAAAATATTTTTAATAGGGGTTTATATTGGACAGCTATTTAGTGGATACTCGCTGGTTTTTTTTAATATGTTTTTTTAATATGTACTATTATAGTCCCCAATGAAAAATGGATTTTATCTATGTGATGTTGTAAATATTTGTGTCTTTTATGATCAATTTGGTCGAAATAAAGACTAATAATAATAATAATAATAACTTGCTTGCCCTTTCTGGGGTTGTTTAAGCCCTTAAAGTTCCCGGTGCACAGTATTAAATCAGAGAAAGTGGACAATTTACCCCCAGCAGCCATGCCCTGGCCGTGGAGCGCGGACTGCTACAACAGTTGTGAAGACCATTCAATTGCCACATTGAGTATCGATCCGGAAAATAGTGTTAAACAGTATAAACAGACATAACCCCCCCTCCCATCCCTGCTCCCCAACATGCAGGGAAACCCCTTGTTGCTTAATTTGTAGAGTGCAATGTGGATTTCCCCATACGTACAAAGGAGTTAAAACAAACATCATACACTCAAGGTGCTAAAGTCAAGGTGCTAAAGTCAAAACTAACTTGATACACACTGAGAGTGGGCAACGCCACGCTGTCCCTCCCAACTTTGAATGGATCCCAAAAAAGGATATTGTTACCACCATATCAGTGTTCTGCGTTGTTAAAACGCCACGACAGACCCAGTACCGACCAAAAAGGTGGGCCGTAGTGTCACTTCATTCTGATGAGAACAGTTCCACACTGGCTGCCAACCCGCTGGGGGGGGGTGCTCCATGTGGGAATTTCTGCTGGGATCTGCCGGTTTCCTTGTATCTGCGGCAAAACTCCTGGACTTCTGAGGGGGTGTCAAATATTTTAGTCTTCCCTTCCATGTCCACTCTTAAACGAGCCGGATAGATCATTCCATATTTCAGCCCGATATTCCGGAGTGTTGCTTTCACGCCGGTGAACTTCCTTCATGCCTCCTGTACCACAGCCGTGAAATCCAGAAGCAGCGTAATGGTGGCACCCTGCCAGGTCAGGGCGTCTTGCTCCCGTGCTAGCCGCAGCTCCATGTCTCTATCTCAAAAGTTTAATAGACAAGTCAATATTGGCCTTGACAGGGCACCAGGGACAGGGCGAGGACCAACCATGCGGTGCACCCGCTCTACTAAAAATGAGGAGGTAAAGGGCTCTCTGCCGAATAGTTCCGAGAAGAGCATTTCCACAAATGTGTGCATACGGCCAGTGTTGGTGGTCTCAGGAACCCCAAGGATTTGCACGTTGTTTCGCCTACTTCGCGTCTCCAAATCCTCATTCTTCATGGCGATATTTTTAAGGATTCTCTCTAGTCGCTCCAGGCGCATCACAGACTGTGCCACCACGTCTTCCAGGTCAGATACCCTGCCTTCCACTGTGTTCAAGCGCTTCTCATGCTCGTCCAGCTTGACCCCCACAGAGTCCAGGCGCTTCTCAAGATTGTCAAAGTGCCCATCTAGCGCCTTGAAGCCAGCTCTCAATTCCAGCATCGGGTTATGGGGGCCAGGGGGCCTGCTTTCCGGTCGGGCTGTCTCTGAACCACCCTCTGCCATGCCTGTGTTGGGCTCTGTCAATGCTCCGGTTTGATTGGTGAGTTGAGGGACCTTTTGCTTAGGGTCCTTCCGTACCATGACTTGGAGCACACCACTGTTGGTGTATGTGGAGGCCTTAGCTCTCGCTGCGCTGGCTGGGGGTGCGCTGCTATTGTGTCCCCGGGCTATATTCACCTCTAGGCGATTTTACGGGTTGTGGTTTTCCCTGGGGCAGCCTCACTCTGTCTAGTCCAGAAACAGCGCGGTCCCACCCACAGACACGTTGTTCAATTGAATCGGGAGTTAGAATGGTGGATGTTTAAGGGAGCCTGCAGCGTGCATGGGGCCGTACACACACCGTCAGGAGTAGCGTGTGAGTCTGATGCAAATTAGGCCCCATGCTCTCTGGGTCCGCAGCCTTCCACTTGCGCCACACCCACGCGCCTGGACTTACGCTCAGGCCCACTCCCAGTCTGCGCAGAATGGACCTGCTAGTCGCACGACTGGCTCCCAGGCTCACCCACGGCCCCTGTGGCTGCAGGGCCTCCGGGAGCATGCAGGCCGGCTTACCTGCAGGTCCGGGACCAGGTGACAGTGTTTTCGGGATTCCGCCGAAGGCCTCTCTCGATCCCAGCAGTCTGCCTTTCAGTCTCTGCAGATTGTGAGGAAGATCTCCCGATGTTGCCGGAGAGCGCTCTCGAATCTCGATCTGGGAATAATCTGGGCAGGCCCAAATGGCCGACGAGCGTCGTTTCCTCCGTGCCGGGTCCCCATGGCCTCTCCAGCCATCGGATTGCCACAGTTCGTGCGGGGGGCCTCCATCATGCAGGTCTGCTGCTTTAATGACTGGATGAGCGCTTAGCTTGTGCGGATGGCATCAGGATGTTGCGACAAATGGTGGAGCTTCAGTGCTACATGGCCATCTTGGTCAGTAGCCTCGCCATGCCCCCAGTTTCCCTGTGAGCTTCCTCCTCATACTCTGTGATTTTCCCTCGGAGGGTGGCTAAGTGTTCGAACCTACCAGTGTGACAGTATATCAGTTTGGTGTCTCAGATGTCTTATTCTAACTGTGATAAGGTCTGTCGACTTCAGCACCCCTGCCTGCTTGGCTATGCATGTGTCAGGCACTTCCTTCCCAAATCCTCGGAGTGGTGTCGATGCTCTATGGGGCCCACCTCCCGATAACACCAAGTCCAGAATGTAATACTCACAGACTGTTGGAGTTATCAAGCGGGGGAAGGAAAGGGTAGGTACAGCAGGGAGGGAGACTTGGAAATGACACAGGAAAATAATATCAGTAGGCGTTTCACAACCTCCCTGCCCAGATTCAAAACAGATGCGATTGTAAAATGACTCTAGAGCAATTCGCCTCCCCCTACCTGTAAAGGAAAATAACCAGAACCATGAACACCAGAAGAGAGTAGGGCGTTTGTGTATTCATCTGCCTGGCACTAGGGATGACAAAGAAGAACAAATACATTGAGTGACACCCTGTTCCCCAAACCCCTCAGTGGATCGTCCACTTCACAGAAACCCATGCAACACGTACCACAGGGATAGGCTGGTATGGCTTTAGGCGAATACTGCGGGCTTCGCCCTATGCTCTCTCTCTCTCTTCTGGATAAAGAAAAAAGGAACAAATACAGGACAACCAAATTGCTGAGTATCCTGAAGGGTAGCAGTGCATTCACAGTCTATAGGATAAGTAAGCAGCCCAGAACATTGATACTCCTCAATGCCCTGTGGCAGAAGAACATGCACCTTAAAAGACTTGGCACCAATACAACCCCTGTGATGCATAAAATAGCGGCCTGAGTGTCAGGGAAGGGGTTCACCAATCAGGCGTCCTGCTCCACAACTCTGGCAATGAGGTACTTTAAACGAATTGTCTGTCCGGGCACTGCCAAACCTGCCTGATTGCTGCCGACAGACAAGACGTAGGATTGTATCGCAATAGTTCATCAAAATGACCATGAGCAGGGTTTCACATCCAAAAGACCGTCGCGTACTGGTCTCGTTCCCCAAACACAACAACCCGTGGCAAGGTCCCTTGTTGAGGGTGCTTAATGCCTCCTCTGCACGAGCCCAGCCCAGGACTCTTCCAACAGAGGAGGAGGGCCTAACAAGGAAGTGAAGCCCCCACTCTCGTGGCTTCAAGAACTCGGGGAAAGCGGTACATGGAACGTGCTTTACAGCACTCTTACCGCCTTGTCATGCAGTCCTCAGGTGAAGGCTGATGTCCGCAAACAACCTGAATCATCGGCAGCGTCCTCTTCCCGGACCTTTACGCTATTCCCGACGTTGCCTCGCGGTCACGTGGGGCGTGAATCGCGGAGCATGCCGGGATCTGTAGTTTTTTAGTTCTTTACTTCCTGGTTCGCGCTAGCGGTACAGCTAGCGCGTAACCGGGAAGGAATCCTGACAGCATGATCCTCTAATCACAGCTTTAAAGGCTTTCCAGAGCACCAGGGTGGATGATGCTGAACCCTTGTTAAGTGAGAAAACTAAAGTATCTCATTGCGGATCTCTTCCCTAAAGGACATGTTTAGTAGGGCATTTGGGGGTGGTCGCCAGCTAAATGCCGGAGGACTGCTTGGGGTATTGACCACCTGAGGATGACAGGAGCCTGGTCGGATAGTTTTCGTGACAAGTGTCGGGTATCTATGGTCCATGCCGCCACATCTCCGGACACCAACCAGAAGTCCAGTCTGGACCAGGCATTGTGATGTGGCGAAATGCAACTGCCCTCCTTTGCCTATTGGTGCCATTTCCTCCAGATATCTATTGACCCCTGTTCCTGAGTGATGGATGTCACTTTCTGACTCGACCCTGGGGTGCAGACGGCGGGAGGAGCCCGAGTGGTCAAGTATGTCGGCTAATATGGTGTTGAAGTCACCGCCCCATATTATTGTGTCACATCCCATCAAGGTGTTCTTCGACCAGATAGTGTTGAAGAATCTGGAGTCGCCAACACTGGGCCCATGGATCACCACCAGGGTAATTGGAGTTGTTCCAATATTCCGTCCATAATGACGTATCTACCTTTGGGGTCAATGATGGCATGAGAAATGGTCCAGCCGAGGCCATGGCGTATCAATACAGCTACGCCTCTGGCGTAATAAGAGTATGCCGAAGAGTACACTTCCCCCCAGTGCCTATTATGCAATTTGGAATCTGAAGTGTTCTTGGGATGTGTTTCTTGCACGAAAGAGATGTCTTTCTTGTGCCTAAGTTAGTACGAGTGGGTAAGCTGTGTTTTCCTGTGGTCGTTAAGCCCTTTATATGTTCCAGGTGAGGAATGTAATCAAGGTCATTTGGGCCATTAGTGTTCAAGTGTGTCATGGATTAGGCCAAGTATGCCACTCCATGTTTTGCTATCTAGCCTGGGTGTGCAGTGATGATATCGTAGGGAACGTGGTTGCACTCGCTGGGGCTGATTGCCGCAGCCTGGGACTTATGGGGGTCTGGACTCTGGGCGTGGCACCGGGGCAGGTGCGGGCAAGGCCATCCGGCCAATGACCCCCAACCACATTTCAAATTACCCACAATATCCTCCTCAATGAAGGAAAACGCCTATGGATAGGTTTGGTTTGCACCGACTCCATTGCACTCTACGTAGTAACCTTCCGTCATTCCCTGTGGAGCCAAGTGACTCCCCACTCAGTATGATCATCACAGCCCCCGATAATGTCCATCTACTGCCCTGCCTATATCATGCTTCCATGCGATTAAAGCCTATAGGGGTGGAGAGAGCGAGGGCTGCATAGGAGAGAGATTTGGGGTTACCTCTACCTGACAAGATGTGGTACTACTGTTGTGAACAAACTGGGTTGATTTCCAATAACCATTACCATAAACTATTGAATTTTAAATGCCTGCATCGGTCAAATGCCGCGCCCAGGTTTCTCACTAAACTTGACCCAACCAATCACATCACTGCCCTAGATGTTAGGCAGAATATGCTGATTTTGGCCACTTGGCTTGAACTGCTGTCCTATGTTTCAATTCTTGGAGACAGTTCATTCCACATTAGCCCATATGACGGGGCAGACACTCACTTCAACCCCATTATTGGCTTTATTGGGGTCTGTTTTTTGTTGTTTTTTTGTTAACCTAATTTATGGGTTTTAACACAAACACATCAGGTGTACAACCATTGTCAGTGCATAGTATCGGTATAATCATTTGAGTAGCAGGTGCAATACAGAGCCTCTCAATACCTTATTGGGGTATGTTAAGCCCATACTGAAAAATGTTCATCGTTTTACTGCTGTTGCATTGTTGTTTGCCAAGAAGCAAGTCGCTTTGCATTGGTGCAATGTTTCTTACCTTACTCAGGCAGCATGGATACGATACTTAACTTTCTGTGATGTTATGAGTGGAGTGTATACCTCTCTCTATCACCCCACATCACGACCTAAGGATATATGTTATATAATGTTATGTTATGATATGTTATGTTATATAACTTATATAGCGTGCATATAACCGTAGGTGTCTTGGTGCTTTCAGGATCATAAATATACTACGCTGAGGTAAAGCTAATTTCTAAAAAGCCAAGTCTTGAGTTGTTTTCTGAAAGCGAGGAGGGTGGGTATGGTCCTAAGGTATAGAGGAAGAGAGTTCCACAGCTTGGTTGTACTGTGACTGAAACTCCTACCACCCCAGCTCGCCTTTCTAATTCTAACAGTGGTCACCAAGCTTGCATTGGATGATAGAAGAGATCTATTTGGAGAGTGCCAACTGAAAATATTCCGGGGAAATGTTGGACCTTCTCTGTGCAGAACCTTGAGAGCAATGCTGAGTTCTTTAAATTTGACTTGTTGGCAAACTGAGACAGTGAAGCTCTTGGATGCCAGTTGCTATTGATTGATATTTGGGAACTTCCAGGATCAATCTGGCGGCATAATTCTGTACCGCCTGCAGCTTTCTAAGTAATCTGGCCTGAACATTCATATATAGGCCTTTACAATAGTCCAGATAGGACAAAAGCAGCGAGGACACAACAATTTTTCTGGTGTTTCTAGGAATAAAGGGGAGGATTTTTCTAAGAGTTTTGATGGTGAGAAAAGAGGAGGACACCACCTTAGACACCTGGGTCTTAAAGTTAAGTTTCTCATCCATGACAAAGCCAGGGTTCTTGGCTTTTGTTACTGGTATAGGAGGTGGACCCAGGTTATCTGGCCACCAGGCAGGAGACCAAGGTGGAGAGAGGGTACCAAACACTACCACCTCTGGTTTGCTTGAATTCAGTTTCAAACAGTACCTGATCATCCAGCTTCTAAGGGCTATAATGCAGTCATGTAGTTTTAGAGAATAATTAACATCCTTATCTACCGCCAAAATCACCAGCTGGGTGTCGTCAGCGTAGGATGTTGGGTTCAGGTTGAAAATTCTAATCAGTGGGGCGAGTTCAGAGACATAAATATTAAAAAGCGTAGGGCTTAACGAAGAGCCCTGAGGAACCCCACAAGGCAGGGTAAATGGTGAGGACTTAAACTGACCTAAATGAACCATTTAGGATCTCCCTGATAAAAAGGATGCTAGAAGAGTAAGGGCCTTTCCTCTTATCTCTATAGTGTTCAA
The DNA here is from genome assembly GCF_964204655.1 of Triturus cristatus. NCBI lineage: Eukaryota > Metazoa > Chordata > Amphibia > Caudata > Salamandridae > Triturus > Triturus cristatus. The sequence goes on along the minus strand of NC_140592.1, from coordinate 515,327,045 downwards.
ACAGTGGACCAATAAGCCATGGTCCACCGTATCGAACGCTGCGGACAGGTCCAGCAAAATAGGAGCCGCTGACCCTCCGCTGTCTAATCTCATGCGTATTTCTTCTGTAATTTTTATCAAAGTGGTCTCGGTGCTATGATTTGCTCTGAAACCAAACTGACTATGGTCTTAGAGCTGATTTTCTGAAATAAAGTTAGAGAGTTCCACATTTATTATTTTCTCTATGATTTTTGCTGAAAGTGGAAGCCTTGATATATGACAGTAGATAACAGGATCGCTAGTGTCCAGATTTGGCTTTTTAATAAGGGGGAGGATGCAGGTCTGTTTCCAAATGCTAGGAAATGATCCTTGCATCAGCATTTCGTTAAATACTAATGACAAGTAGGGGCTGATGTACTGACTTGTGATTTGTAGACTCTTAGGGGGGCAAGGGTCATGTGGAGATCCAAATTTAGTAGCAGAGAGAAGCGTAGCTATTTGGGTTATGGATGTTGGAGTGAATTCTAAAAGCAACGTCTCACAGGTTGTTTCCTTCTTTATAATTGGTATTAACCTTATTTTTGTCAAAAAGATCAAAAATTTGATTAACCTTATCTTTGAATGTCTGAGCAAGCAAGTTACAGAAATTTTGGTTATGACTAGAAGGGTTGTTTTTTGTGACTGAGGTAAGTTTATTTATGACCTGAAACAGTTCTTTACTACAGTTGGCAGCATTTTCAATTTGTTGCCTGTAATACTGACTTTTCGCTTTGATGAGCTTCTTTTTATAGTTTGCAAGAATAGCTGTATAACAATGCTTTTTGAGTTTGTCATAGTTTTTGCGCCATTTCCTTTCTTGCCTCCTACATGCTTGTTTTTCTAATCTTAAGGCATCCGAAAACCAAGGAGACGATGGTGTCCCTCTATATTTTTTCACTGAGGTGGTGGGGGCTAATTTAGCAAGATTAGATTCAAGCCATGTGGTGTAGTTTATGGCCGAGGAATCGACTTCCACTTCAAGGTCAGGTTGGTTTTGTGTCAGCTGAGTTGCTAATGCTATAGGATACATTTTATGCCAAGGTCTACTAAGTAACTTAGTGTCTGGTATGATCGCAGTTTTAGATGGAGATAGCTTATGGCTGAATAATACTGCGCGATGATCCGACCACACATGGGGAAGTGTAGAGGGATTAGAGATGGCAGGATTATTAGTAAAGAGGCCATCCTGCGTGTGATCTGCTGAATGTGTAGGATATTATATCAATTGTTTAAGTCCTAGTTCTGATGTCATTTCAAGAAGGTCTGAAGTGTCTTTATCTATCATAGATTGTAGATGAAAGTTTACATCTCCTAAAATGGTAAAATATTTGGATTGGAGACCTATTTCTAACAGTGAAAGAAAGCTAGTTAGAAATTAGTTTTTAGGACCAGGTGGACAATAGATTAGTATTCCTCTCAACGTTTCTTGCTTAAGAGGTGTAACTTTAAGAAGAAAGGCTTCACACATTCTGAGGAGGGGACCACTGAGCTATGAGTACTTAACTCACTGCGGTGGATTAAAGCCAGACCTCCACCTCTTTTTAGTGATCTATCAAGTTTAAAGATTTCAAACACTTGAGGCACTGCTATATTAAAATAGGTATTGGTTGCCTCTGCTAATGATCTTGCATTGATAAGGGCAAGTTGAAGCTCACTGTGTGTCATAAAGGACTCAGAGGGCTTAGTGGTGTCACCTTTCATCCTGAGTGGAACCATAGGGATTGTTACCTTGCAACATGCATATTAGGTGTTTTTTAACGTTGTTATTTCATAGATATTAAGTTTAGTGCATGTATGGTGTACCGGGGGACTCCACTGGTGTATTGGAATTGGGGTTTTTTTCTCTTGGAAAAGGACCAGAATCTCTGGCCATAGGCCCGGTCCAGGCGCGGACGGGCGCAGACGGGCTTGCCTTAGGCTCGCCTTTGGCGCGGCAGCGTCGTGCCTGCTGCGCACGTCCACTCCAGCATCCACCTAATAGGTGCTGCTGGGAACTAGAGGGCTGACCCTTGCCGGAAGCGTGTCCCCAGAAGTGAGTAAAGTAAAGACTTCCCTCTGCAAACAATCGGCGTGAAGCCGCGGCTGACCGGGGAAGCCAGAAGAGGTAAGGGCAGTTGTGCAAACCTAAGCAAAAGTGCAAAACAGTATAAAAGGATAAAAAGCATAAACAGTCCTATCAACTTTTTAAAATATACGAGGCTAAAATAGTTTGGTGCGAGCAGTAATGAGAGCGTGTGGCCTTACTGTGGCAGCTATGACAGCGGTATGTCTGATCCGCTGTGCGCCCGCTCCTGCATCTACCTAAATAGGTGCTGCTGGGAACTAGAGCGCTGACCCTTGCCAGAAGCGTGTGCCAGAAGTGAGTAAAGCAAAGACTTTCCTCCGCAAACAATCGGCGTGAAGCCGCGGCAGACCAGGGAAGCCAGAAGAGGTAAGGGCAGTTGTGCAAACTTTGGCAAAAGTGCAAAACAGTCTGAAAGGTTAAAAAGCATAACCAGTCCTATCAACTTTTTAAAATATACGAGGCTAAAATAGTTTGGTGCGAGCAGTAATGAGAGCGTGTGGCCTTACTGTGGCAGCTATGACAGCGGTATGTCTGATCCGCTGTGCGCCCGCTCCTGCATCTACCTAAATAGGTGCTGCTGGGAACTAGAGCGCTGACCCTTGCCAGAAGCGTGTGCCAGAAGTGAGTAAAGCAAAGACTTTCCTCCGCAAACAATCGGCGTGAAGCCGCGGCAGACCAGGGAAGCCAGAAGAGGTAAGGGCAGTTGTGCAAACTTTGGCAAAAGTGCAAAACAGTCTGAAAGGTTAAAAAGCATAAACAGTCCTATCAACTTTTTAAAATATACAAGGTTAAAATATTTTGGTGCAAGCAGTAATGAGAGTGTGTGGCCTTACTGTGGGAGCTATGACAGCGGTATGTCTGATCCGCTGAGCGCCCGCTCCAGCATCCACCTAAATAGGTGCTGCTGGGAACTAGAGCGCTGACCCTTGCCGGAAGCGTGTGCTTGGAAGTGAGTAAAGCAAAGACTTACCTTCGCAAATAATCAGCGTAAAGTCACGGTGTACTGGGGAAGCCAGAAGAGGTAAGGGCAGTTGTGCAAACTTAGGCAAAAGTGCAAAACAGTCTAAAAGGCATTGACAGTCCTCTCAACTTTTTAAAATATACGAGGTTAAAATAGTTTGGTGCGAGCAGTAATGAGAGCGTGTGGCCTTACTGTAGGAGCTTTGACAACAGTATGTCAACCACTCAGAGACTATTTATCACCCTCAACCTCAGATGTTGGCGAGCATATGGTAGCCTCTCCTGCTCCTCAAGGCTCATGTGTGGATGGTGAATAGCTTGTATTTCTACTATGTATCTTTATACATTTCCTGGGATAATGTACTTTCCTTGTATTTACCCTGAAGGTCCTGCTACTCATTATTATTTTCTCCCCACTGTCCCCTTTCTTTATATTAGAGTGATACCTGTACTACAGGGATATGTTGTGCAGATGATTTGAAATGTTATGTTTTTTTTCTTTTCTCTCTATATTTGTAATTTTACTGCCTCTTTATTTTTCATTGCTCTTTTATTTTTTGTTTGCTGTTTTTAATAACGGCCTTAGAACCTGTTGAGCACGTAGGTGCATAAAAGCAGACTTTACATGTAGGCGACAATGCTGTCAGATCTGACAGAGGAACACAAATAATCATGTTGAGTTCTTTCAGCTGCATCAGGGAGTAGCTTAGACACCCCTGTGGATGAGGACCAGGGTCTCTGGCCCTTTGCCCTGTCCGGACCAGGACGGGCGCAGAAGAGATTGCCTATTTATGGGATAAACTAGATGTATCGACATAAAAAATATTAAACCTCCTTGATTCCCTTTCCTTATTTAATATATTCCCCACTAATAACGTTGGATGTCTACCGTACACCACAAAATGGTTTGGGTACACTCAAAATATATGGATCTGACTTTCTTCTCTCACTTCACATTGATATTTGGATGTCAAGATTTTTCTTATTCTATCGTTATTCTTCGCCTTCTTTATCTTCCATTTTTCCATGCTGTTATTCTTACTTTTTTTTCTATTTCTATAAAATGTTTCAGAAATCATTTACAACGGGAGAGTTGTTTTATTTTTTTGCATCACAAGATGTGTGTACTATTATGTATATTCACTGGCACAAGATTGTTGATTCATGAGTACCCCTAGGTTTTGACTATTTATATAATTGATGTGTTTGTCCAGTTTTAGAAGTATGGTACATTTAAAATACCACTAAAATACTTTAAACACATCAGCTTACCCTGCTCAGGTTGAGGCCTCCCGGCAGGCTATGTTGAATCTGTTCAGGATGGCTCCGGTACTCTATGGGCTACCACCCCCCACCTCCTCCAAAGGGGAGCCGTTCATTTGCTCTTGGCAACTCCTGCGGCTCCAACCCTGATGCCCTACTGATATCATGCCTTCAAGGGCTCTGACACCTTGGAAGAAGTTGATGTCTTGCAAGATGCATTCCCTTGGTCAGTCAGAATTTCTTTCAGCACCAACACAGATGCCACCCCTGGGGCTGATGACAGCACTACTCTCAAAGCCATCAACATTGGAGGAAATCATTCATACAGCAAGAGAGAAATGTAAGGCTACAATCAATAACATTCTCTCAGCAGAGTACCCCATGCAGATGGAGGAAACGTTTGGCTGTGATTCCTATGACCTCGCAACTCCTGATAAGGACCATGACCTCAAGAGGAGGATGATTCGGAGGATGATAATGCCCTGCTACCCCTACTATTTTGTATCGGGGCTTAAAATTGAAAGTGACTTGTCAGGAGGGGACATCTCATATCTCTCTGACCCTGCTTCAGACAATTTTTCTTCATTTGCAACTACCATCCGAAAAGCAGCTAATTAGATTTGACTCTGCCATCTTTGGAGGTGAAATCTGATATTTTGGAAAAATATAGTACAACCCTCCTTCTCAGTAGTGGTGTCTTCACTTCCATTATGTGAGGGTCTCTAGAATACTACCCTGGCTATTTGGGAGAAACCTTTTAGTGCCAGTAGTCTACAGACATATAGCCAGAAACTATAAGCCTGCTCTAAGTGACTCCAACTTCTTTTTTTCCCTCTCATCTATCACTGGAATGTCTAGTGGCCCTAATGCCATTCTTGAAGCTTAACCTGGATGCCTTCCATATGGTGTGTCTCAATAAAGTCAAAGAATCTTGATTCCATGAGCTGAAAAGTGTTTTCTTCTGGCACCCTTGCACTACACGTGGCTTATGCCATCTGCAACCTGGTTAGATATTTTAATGCTTTGTGAGAAATAGTGAAACTTACAGTGATCAGCGTACCAGACCAAATGCAAAAGCATTTCACAGATCAGGACAGTGATGGATTGGATGCATCCAAACAGAAATAGAAGTATGCGCTAGACGCTACAGATAATCTCATTCTATCACTTGACAAGGCTGTCTTTCTGTGTTGGATGCTTGGATTCATTCCACTGGTTTCTCTGGGGAATCAACAAAATCAACATAGCCGGCTGGAAGGCCTCAGCCTGTGCAGGGTAAGTTGATTTTTGCTGCATGTTTGTTTTGCATCTTCACTATTCTTTACCCAACTCAGGTAAATAACATTCTTCAAAAAACAAACAACGATCACTCTTAAAGTATTTGCCATAGGCAATATAAAGAGCCATGAACAAACAACAAGCCGGGAGATAGCAAGGCATGGTCAGGCGGTTGTGGAGGGGCTGGAACTCACACAGCCCGGAAAGGAGTAATCATGCGTGCCTCCGGGAGATTAAATTGACAATCAGTGATGGAGTCCAAATAGTTCCCAGATGTTGTGCAGCATGACTAAAATTAAAACAAAAAAAACGGTTTGACACGAGCACCGTTTCATTTTGTAGGTGAGTGCACCAGTCATGCGCGCACCTACAAAATGATGCAGTGCTATCTTTTTAGGTCTTGCCTAGGCAGCCCATGCGTTGTCTCTTCGAGACATTCTGTATCTAATAAATGGGCATTCATCATGCCCCTCGCTTTTCATTTGTGTCTTTTTGTGTCTTTTAGAATCAGGGTCTTTTCGGTGGTGAATACGTCCCAATTGTCCCGCCTTTTGTGTTTTTGTTCCCATCCATGGCGACTGGCCCTTTCACATGTCTTATTTCTCTTCTGGGCATTTGTGTTAAGGTCGGCACACAATATTTTTAGTTGATTTCTGGCTGTAACACAAGCGCTCATGTTTTTAGTCATTCCGCTACTGTTTATCAAAATTTTCTTAGCAATACTGTTCCCGTTGAGTGCATGAGGCATTGTAGTCCCTCCCACCCCCCCTTGTTAAGAGTGGCGGCAGCTTCGAGATGCTCTGCCCCTTTCTTATTTTCTGCACGTACCCGCTTGTTTCCTTATCATATCAGAGGACACAGTAGGGCCGGTGTGTGCTGGGGCTGCCGGCAGAGGCATGGGGCTTTGTTTAGGACTGGTGCCAGAGCAGCCCCTCTGGCGTTCCACAACCCCTCAAGCACCCCCACCCATCTTCATCGCTCCCCGTGAGGCTGTACAGGATGTTCTGACTAAAAGGTAAGTGCTTTCCAACGCTTCAGTCGCAGCAGAGTTAACTCAACCCCATTTTATGAAAATGTTCATACCAATACTGTTCCCGTCCAGCGCATAAGCATTGCAGCCCCTCCCACTCCCCATTGTTAAGAAGGCAGCTTTGGGGACTGCACTCCTCTCTTATTTTCTGCATGTACCTGCTTGTTTTTCTATTGCGGTGCTTGAGCTGCATCCACAGCAGCTGAAAACTGATGACACATCAGAGGGCACCATGGGGCTGACGTGCTGGGGCTGCTGGCAGAGGCACGGGGCTTTGTTTAGTGTTTGGGAAAGGGAGAGCCCGTGGTGCAGCCACCAGGTCATCTCATTCACATATCGCTTCTTCTTCCCACAGCCTAACAGAGCTCTGGTTTTGCATCACATGAATGCACTTCCTCCCCACCCCTCTCCCTTCTTCACGTCCCACTTGATTCCACCATGCTGTGTCACATTACACGTCTACCGGTCACTTCTTCAACCACAGCCCTGTTGTGCAGCGGGTCTCCAGTGCGAGGCTTCTTTTTTCAGTGCTGGTAGAAGGGGCTCTAGTTGTTTACTCATCCCTCTCTCACAGTCCCTATCTCCTCTCTGTACTGCCTGCTCACACATCCACCTCTCTCCCCTCCTCTCTAGGTGCCCCTCCCACTCATCTCAGTGAGGCTCTCACTTATACTCGGAAACTGGAAAATGTGCATATCCCATCTCTTTCCTTGCTCCCTCTGTCCCCTCACACACCTCTCTCAGTTGGGTACACATCCTCAGTGCCCCGCCGTCATCTGGTGGGTGATCATTGCCTTTCTGAACACCTGCCTTACTTTAAGGTTAATAAGGTTTCTTTGGGAATAACAACCAGTCTCTCTCTCTCTCATACTCTCTCTAACCCCTCTCACTTGCTCTTTCACACACTCTTCCCACCTCTCTCATGTGACTGACTTCAGGTCTTCTAGCACAGGTTCTTTCCCATGCCTTTTTGAGTTTCCATCCCTCATTCCCACGTTCTCCTCCTCCTCTTGGGGTGTCTTCTGCGTACACAGGTACTCCATCTTTATGGGTCTGTTGCCTGCTCTCCCCTTCTTACTCTCTTTCCCCCACACTCTTTCTGCTTCTCTGTCTGGAGTTCATTCAGAACTTCCTGCATAAACTATCTATCCCTCTCTGTCTCACTGTCTATCTATTTTGTGCAGCTCTCACCCCTATCTATCCATCAGTGCCCTCTCCTCACGGTGTCACAGTCAGCTCTGAAGCTCCCTCCTCACTATGGCTCCCACATGCTATGTCTGGGACCCCAGTTCCAAAGCCCAGGTGCATTGCGGCTGTCCTGGGCATCGCTGTGCTGTTCGTCATCACCCGGCTGCTCTGGTCCTGGATTGAGGTGATGTTCCTTCTGCTCCTGTTTGCCATCCTCTTCCTGCTTCTGTTGACTGGTGCCCTGTCTCCCATGGGCCTCATCCAGAGAAGGGTCTGAGCACCTGGCCAGGGTCCATTCGCAGAGCCAATGCTCAGGTTTACGCCTTCTGCCCTGCCCAGGATAATGTGCTGCATGGCTAAGCACTTATAAAGGCGTGTGTGTTCTAGTCCTATCCGATCGATCTGATAGGATTTGGACACACACGCCAAAAGGCAGCTTGAAAGGAGCCCAGACATTTGAACAGGGAATGAAAGGAAAAGAAGTATTTTGAGAAGGAGGATAAATTAAATTGCCCCAATTAAGTCCTTAAGGGATAAAACGCGTTAGCTGGGTCTGTTTTAAGTGTGATGGAATTAGATACTTAATAAAAAAAACTTTATGGAAAAAGACACCAACTTCTGTAAATTAATTGAAAAACAAGATATGGAAAGTAATTGAAAACAAAAGAGTGATTACAGATAAATGCAATTTGGACTTGAGTTCAATGCGAACAGGGAAATTAGGTTGCCCTCATAATATTGTGAAAATATTTCCAGATCTTGCTAGCTGCCCCTGCTTATCTACTCAACCCTCTATTTTTAAGGCAATCTCCATCCCTCCACAAGCAGTCAGTAATTTTTCTGGTCCCCCACACTGCTGACCTAAAAATTGAGTGAGGCTGATGATTCATCTAGTGGATCAGAGAGGTCTGAACACACACAGATTGCTAAACTGTCAGAAGCTACAAGAGAAACAAATACGCCTAGAATCATGACTGTTGTGGCATTTCTTACCACCCTAGCTTTGGCCCAGAGCAGCTTACAGAGTGGGACAATGGATCAAGCCCACTTAAGCTCTTCACTTTGACTGCAAAAAGCATATGCACATTGAGCCCTATTAACGAAGGTACCTTTTCACATGCACAACTGCTCATGTGTAAATGTAGCTAATAGTAACTTTACACTTTTTTTACTATTCACATTTCTGAGTGTAAAACTCTTGCAAGGTGAAGACTTGCATGTCCTCTACCCCTCAAAACTGTGGGTGGAGCCTGCTGGAGCAGGATTTATGAGTGCAAATGACTTCTAGTAACTTTTCACAAGTAGGCAAAGGTCTCTGCTACCAGGGCAGAGATCCCCCAATGGTAAAGGGTAGGGAAAAATAATAAAGATTAATAACTATTAAAAATATTAGAAATATTTTAAGTTAAAAAAAATTGGTAATTAAAAATATTAATTATTAACCTATAACTTCAAACATTAAATATGACAACAGATAAACTTATCAAATTAATGCTTAATGAATAGATAAGACATATACACTAATTACATTTATAATTATTGTAATTTTTATAATTGTTAAAAGAATCCCACCCTGAGTATAACTTTTAATTGTGGTTACTATTTATTACATTTTCTTGAAACATATTTGTTTGACTAATTTTGTTTTTTTAACTCGTTTACTACAGCGGAAGTAAAGGCGTTCTAAAGGGTGGGCGGGGCTGCATCGGCTAACGGTCGTGCGCTGCACCGAGCACGGAACGGGTTAAAGGTATAAAAGTTTGTTTAACTTTAAACAAAAATGTAAATATGAATTAAATAAATTATATATTAATTTTAACATCTATGGGGTGTTATATTAAGTCACTGCTGCCGTTATTTTCTATGGGAGAGTGTTACAGTATCTGTGAGTGTCCCTGTATGGTGCTGGGCTTACTCCAATGCTAGCCTGGAGTACATTTACAACTATGTTGGGTCCTTTTGACTATAGTAATTTTAGAAGTGCAGTATGTGAATAGTGCTGAGCTTACTCTTTTGTTGGTGGATGTTTGTATTTGCATGTTTCTTGCTAATTCCCTCAAATTGAAAGTAAAGTTCCCCATTTTTCTGCTACTACCCCGGGTTCATTCCATGTTTAGTGATAAAACATACCCATGTTTGCGGAGACACCCGCAGCTAACGCAGTGAGCTTCGCATAGAGTGACCTACAGAGGTGGAGGTCCCTGTATGTAGGTTTGTGACTACATTTCGCTCATAGTATATATGGCAATATTCAACAACACTTTATTCGGTTACAACAATAGCCATAAAAGTACATAAAAACATAATAACATTTTAAATTTAAAAAGCAGTTCATAATGTTTGCAGATAAGGTAGTGGACAGGGTACATAATCCTTATTTCATTGTTCATGTGTTCACATCATAATTGATTTTCTGCAATTAAAAATATTTTTTAAAAAGACAGTTACAGAAGCTATTACAAATTCTGTCTCTAGCTGTTGTAGAGCCACAAACGCTGGGCGACATTGCTTCATACCATATACTTTTAAGACAGAAACAATCCATAATTTTCTCTGTTTAGAGTAAAATTTGCAAAACAATACCACATGTATAGTTGATTGTACCGATACATCATCACACGGGCATTTACCTAGCTCTCTTGACCAGTCGTTTGTCTCGGGAAAGCTTAATGATCTGTGCAGAATACCCAGGCGAAAACGCATTAATAAAAATCTATCATAATCATTTGATATCAAACATAAATACGGCTGCATTCTGAATGTTGTTAGTGTGAGATTATGTGCTTGCACCGTAATTTTGTTCATTTCCATACATAATCTCCTTTCGCTCAATAAATTCAGACAATGATTTTTAAGGTCTTTCCTGGATATCATATTCATAGTACAAGGATTGTCATAAAATTCTTGGTGGCCTAAATTATATAAAAAGGATTTCACGTATGACAGCCACCTAACTTGCTTCACCCCGTCCAGGCCCATGCAATCCGTTAAAATCCAACGATTAAACTGCGTTTCCTCTGTGGTCCATACCCTATGCCACAACAGAACAGGTTGAATTTTTATAATATCTTCTAGCTATTGCAACCCTAGTTCTGTGAGGCATATGAAGGAGGAGGTACTGTTTGGGACCATCAACAGGAATCGCAAAAATATGTTTTCGGCTACCTGAATGGGGCCCACATCAGCATACCCCCATATACCAGCTCCATAGGAGGCAACAGTTACGCATTTTGCTTTATAAATATTTAGCAATTTGACCGGGGGGCGTCTGCCAAATTTCCTACTAAAATTTGATAAGGCAGATAAAGTCCTTATATACAAAAGTATATACAAAAGTCTAGAGGAAGAATGGGTTGAGCACTTTGCTAGAATCTACTCAGCACCTGATGAAATAAAGCCTCAAATCAGGGTGTCACCGGACCCAGGGGTACGTATCCCTGGGGTGTATGATGGGGTCCCCTAATGAGTAGGCAGGAGACTGTTCCGAGTAAACGTGATGTTCGTTTTATTTTTGGATAACAAAAGGCAAATAATAAAGTGTTCGTAGCACACAGGACTCCGAGCTCTCCACTGTCTTGGGGAAGTCTTGACAGGTGCCGCCTCTTCCACGAGATGGCAAACCAGGAAAACAAAGAAAAACAAACCACGTATCAGTGGGGTGGTTCAACGTCCTGAGTTGAAGGCGAAGGGAGCGTGAGGGAGCACCGAACACCAGAACCCCGTGAAGTACAGACAGTGGTGACCACCCTCAAAGCTTAACCCGTTCCCACCCAGTGATTTTGAAAACCCGCGTATCCGGCGACGTACCTGCTCCAGCCACACTCCAGTGTCCTCATTGGCCTCCTGGCGTTCTTCCTCCCCGGACATTCGAGGCAGCAATACAATCTTCGGGGGCAGCTTCTTCCTTCTCTACTCTCTCCGGCTTGTCTCCGTTTTCTTCTCCGCCGGCATTCGCGCTGAGAACCGGCACTTCCTCCTTTTCCTCGAAAGTGTTCTCCTGTAATTGGTGGCTTGCGTGTGACATCACAAATCCAGACCCGGCTCAGCTTCTCTCCATGAAGAATTGAAGGGGCCGTACGGGTCCTGCGCACAAAGCACCATAGCGTCAATATCGGGGGATAACAGCGAGTCCTTGTGCACAGGTGTCTCGTGACACAGGGACTGACGACAAAGGATAAGGAAATACAGCCCCTAACTTCTACTATTTCCCCCTTCTCCTACGAGGAAGTAACTAGAGCAATCCATTCTAGTAAGAGTAGGAAAGCACCAGGGCCAGACTCAATCCCGGTGATCTATACAAGGATAATGTAGATCTCTGGGGACCCTTAATCACGCAGGTGCTGAGTCCTTCTTGCCTAGTAGGCTTCCTCGTGTCCTGGGGGGAGTCACTCATAGTACCGATTTATAAAAAAGGGGACCGCCAGGACCCGGCATGCTACAGGCCGATCTCCTTGATTGACTCCCTGGTAAAAATAGCAGGACGGATAATCCTAGAGAGATTGGAGAACTGGGCGGAAGGTGAGGGGAATCTTACAGATATGCAATATGGGTTTAGATCTGGGGTTGGTACAATTGAGCAATGTCTCAATTTGAATATGCTCATTGGGATATATGTAAGAATTAAGAAGGGGTTTTTATACCTAGCTTTTGTTGATCTTTCATCGATGTTTGACTGTGTGATACATGTAAGGCTGTGGGTAAAGCTGGAAGAAATGGGAGTAGATGGATCAATCATCAGTTTTTAAGGGAGTTATATACAGGATGCAGAGCCAAGATAAGGTACAGGGATGGAGGAGAGTGCACCAGGGCCTTCGACGTGGAGAGAGGGGTAAGACAGGGGTGTGTCTTGGCCCCCTTCCTATTCACACTTTAAAAAAATAGCGTGGGGGAGGAGCGTGTGGTCACTACTAAAGATTTACCCCAAATAGGTTCACGACCAGTCCCGGCCCTCCTCTACGCCGACGACACAGTGCTAATGGCACGCACCCCTCGGGCGCTACAGACGCTGCTTTCAAACTTTGTTAAATATATGAGTGATCTGGGATTTCAAGTTAATCAATCAAAAACCTTCATCATGAAGTGTGGAAAGAATAATGTAAAATGTAAAAATGTATTGATAAATGGGAAAAAGATTGAGACTGCAAATACCTTCTCTTATCTTGGAGTATTATTCGATAAGGATGGGTCATGCAATAATGCAATTGAAAATAGAAATATATTGTTTAGTAGGGCATGCTGGGAGATTAGAGGCTTTGCAAGTAGATTAGGAATTAACCCCCTGAAATGATGCTGAAAATATATAAGGCAAAATGCACTAATATCGCACTTTACGGGGCGAGTATATGGGGGCACAAGAGATGCAAGGGATTGTAAGTAATGGAAAACAACTTTTTTAGATAGATTTTAGTTACTCCAAAAAGCACCTTATCTTATGTAATACATTCTGAACTTGGAGCCCCACTTCTCAGTGATTTAATTAAATTACAACTAATTCTTCTGTGGCATAAAATATGGACGTCAGACCACACTGATTTCAACCAAGCGATAATCAATGACTATTTGAAATTAAGTGCGTATAAATCTATCCCATGGTTGGCGTATGTCCAGAAGTTTTTTGGTGATCTGGCCCATCCAGAGTATTTCTATAATCCAGAGACACTAGTTTCCATAAGTAGAAAAACTTTGAAAACAGAGGCAGTGGCGCACTTGGAAAAACTTAGCCTGACGACTGAAATCCTAAAACCTACCGTCCAACAGAGTCAAATGATATTGATCACTTTTAATATGCAGCCATACCTTAAAACTGGTTTAACCACATATCACAGGTTTGTGCTCACACGCCTGAGGCTGGATATTTTTCATAGAACGTGTACCTTTCCCAAAATGAATGACTGGTCACAAGACTTGGTACATTGCCCCTGTGATGGCAGACTGCCCCAGAATACGATGCATGTGGTTTTATTGTGTAAATTGTATTCTAAGTATAGGAAACTGTATATTCTTCCAATTATAAGGCACCTACACTTCAAACAATGCCGCCCAGCTTATCTGTATTTACAGTCATTGCCATCACTAGAGATTTGCTGCAGCATGTCATCTTTCCTCTGGGCAGTGTTTTATGCTAGAAAGAAGCTGATTATTGATGCCAGATAGAGCATATCAATTGGAACATATACCAAGAACCATGATCAATAAGGTACCCGGGATTAATAACTATGAGAAGCAGGAAATGAAGAATGTTGGGTAAATGCACTTAGGATTGTATAATTGAACTCCGCATAGTGGCCGTCTTCTCTGTGACCATAGCTTTTTATATATGAATTTGATTGATAATAATGATTATTTTTTTTTAAGTAGAAGTTTTTTATGATGGAAGTGTTTTTAACCCTTTTTAGAAATGTAGTTATATGAATTTGAAGCCTATGGCTTTTAAGTGTGTGAATGCTTTTATGGACGTTCAATCATGGCTCCGAATAAAGCTATGTATATATATGACTAGCATTTTGTAGTACGTGAGTAGTTCTATTATATAATACATTATATAAAACAAAGTGCAGTTTGTGAATAGCCCTATTGCTCACTTCTCCTTAAAAATAGTCATTTCTCTTCAGTAACAAAGTTTTTTCAATGTGTTTTTATTGTTATTAGTTTATTTCATTTTTGTATATTATCTTTGAAAGAAACTGATATTTATTATTCTCTTGCAATTTGGGCACCCAGTTTGATGGTGATTTGTTTGCTGTCTCTTTTTTTAAGTCTTGTCTAGTAGACCGCATGTGGAAGGTCTGTTGAGAGACGTATTGTTAGCTTATCAGTGGACTTAGTGTCCGCCCATTACTTACCATTAGTTTTCTTTATTGTCACTCTATTTGCTTGCTTCCTATTTGTCAGCTTCTGTAGGCTTTCCTTCCTGTTCTTGTGTTTGTCTCTCCCTTGGAGCTTGGACCATCCACTTGTGCCCTTCCACTGCTCGCTTTCCAAGCACTACATTTTTCGTTTTGGATAAGCACTCCACAAGAGTGCATGTGCTTTCTAGCTGTTCTCCCTCATCAACTTCCCTCCCCCCCACTGCACTCTATGTTGATTTCTCGCACCTGTTTGCTTTTTTCCTATCTGCACCCTCCATGTTGTTTCTGTCCCCACTCATGCCCCCATGTTGCTTCTGCACCGACCTGCCCCTCTGTGTTGCTTCCGCCACCCCATCCATGCCCATCGCATTGTTTCCTGTCCACCCACGCCCTCCATGTTGCTTCCACCCACCATCCACCATTAAGTTTTATTTTTGTATTCTGTACCAAAGCTACAGAGCAGCTGGTATGCTGTGCAGCTTGGCTAAAAACAATTGGCAAAGCCAATAGGTCCCAAGGGTGAGACCTGGAGTAGCGCAATTTAGACTCCATCCCTTACACGTCATCACTGCACAATTTGCATTTATATTTTGACACTAAATCTACTGTATGCCTTAATAATATTAACGTGTGTGAACATTTAAACGTATTATTGAAATGCATTTACTGTAGAAACTAGAATTTTATAAATGTACACTAATGTTCAGTTTAACATGATGACATGTATTCTGTATTCACGTTTGCATTTATACTTTCAGTCTCAGTTGCATATATTCTGAAATTCATATTTGAAAGTGTAATCAAGTATGCTTTTATTCACGTTTACATTTGTTCTTGAGTTACATGTGCACAAGTATAACCATGTATTTGAAATGCACATTAAATGTTTAGTAAAAGTTAGCCTGACTAAAGGCCTTGTGATTTTGAAATGTACTTTGCTTGGTCAGCGTGTTCTTTCTTTTTCAGGTGCATTCTCAAGGTTTCATTAACTAGAGAAAGAGGTATTGGTGTCTATATTAGTTTCTTGATACTAAGGCCTGAGACGAGAAATCTTGGCAAGAATTGTGAAGACCTAATGAGCAGGTGAAGCCTCCTATTCATCACGTATCAGGAACGAGGAGTGCTCAAGGTTGCAGTGACTGTCCAAGATCTGTGGGATGGAAAAGCTTGGTAATGTTGCAAATGCACAAACCAATGGTGAAATGATAGGTAACTGGTGGTGTGGGAAGACATGATTTTAGTTGAACTTTTAATTAGTATTCACACTGTTAGAAAAGAGCAGATTCCCTTCGACTTTGAGGGGTACAGACCTCTCTGCTTCCTTTATTCGTGGATGTCATGCCTCATGCTAAACACTTATCCCAATTCTGGAAGACTTCTACTGGAGTCTTCACTATGCGGACACCTTTTTGCAGTTCTGAATTTCCTTGAGACCCTATTCTACGAACCATCCTTATTATAAACTTAGAATCTTGATTAGATTAACTTTAGAACGTATTCATGTTTAGGAGAGAGAATCAGAGTTTCTTCAAGTAACACCTATTTCTAATTCTCAGTTTCTGTATTGGTGTGACTGTGATTAATATGTATCTTATCCTGTTGAGACTGAACCAATTTTGATTTTTCTGCTTGCCAGCTGTAATCCTGTATCTTCTTAATATATATTCTTCTGACATGCATATATATTGGATTGACTATTAATTGAAAATAAAATTTCTCAACTTCAATCACAGAACCTTGGTCCATAATGGACTTCATGAAGGATAAATTGTTTTATTTTTGCTAATTCCTTTGGCGTCTCAGTCAATTTAAAAATATCTATCAGATGAGAAGTTGTAAATCATGCACCTGCACGCTCTCAGATGGTAACATGTCAGATGGTTTATTATTGAGATAGAGGGAGATACTGTATTTATGTGAGAGCACTAGATTTGCCCAAGACCAGTCTTGATCCCAAAGCCCATGTCCCGATTTGGAGGAGCAGAGGTATTCCAGCAATTCCAGGAATGAGGTTGTAACAGCAGAGGAGTGAGTATTTATAGGGTTGTGCATTGCAATTGCTTATGTCTAGCTTGCGGTGTTTTGCTGATATTGTGTGGTGTGATGCGGTGTTTTTTCAAGTTGTTGTGCAGATGTGGAAGCACTTAATGCAAAGGAGTTGAAGTGGTTATTAGGCTCGACGTAGCTTAATGTCCCGGGATGGTAAGAAGTTATCACTGTAGAAAGCACAGTGTTGTAATTGTCTGCTTAAGTTAGTGGTGCTAGTCATGAGACGTCATCATTGCACAATTCAGATAGGGACATATACCTTTGTTCAAAAGTAAGGTATGGTTGATGTGGTGGATCCTTTTGCACAGGGGTGAAGCTACACTAATCTGGGTGATTTCCCGCTGGTCAAGGTTTCACTCGAGTGTGAATCAGAGTAGGATGGAAAATGTCGCTCCGGACCATTTCTTGTGTGATTAAATACTATTGATTATTTAGTGGAGCAGACAAAGTTGTTGAATTTGCTTTGCATTTTTACTGTGCTTGTATTTCAACACTCGTGAAAAACTGTAAATGAGGGTGAGTCGCAGTGAGGAGTGAGAAAAATGTCACAGTGTGCAGCGCTGAGATTGAACCGTTGGCGTTAGTGCAGCATTGTTATTGGTTGATACTTCATAGAGTGCCATGCTGTTATCGGTTGTTAACATCGGACGAGAATTGTGGTAAAAAAGAAATTCTTTTCTGTTTGAAACAACGTTTTATTTTTGATTGTTAACATTTTTTGAAAATGAAATTCTATGAGGCTATAAGAAATCTGATTAGGGGATATGTGAGAATACCTGTTCAAAAGGAGGAAAAGGCACCACCAATGACACACAAGGTCATTATATGGCCATACATGTGGGCCTTCCGACATGTATTTGGCTGAGTCAATGGCATACAGTCGCTAAAAAAGAAGGAGCATTGATGTTTCCATACCAAGGCACATTTCATTTGAGAATCATTGAAAGTTTGAAAAGGGTATTGTACGAAATGAAGCCACCTTCTAGGCTCGCACAGCTTGAAGCACCTAATGCTTGGGAGCGTGCAGCTCATGTTATGCAAAGGGAAATATATCAGGGAAAAGTCCGAAAGGCAGTGTGTAGCTGTGCCGATACTAGATGGGATGCAGAACAACAATGATGGAGAACTGATATAATAGAGGTAACTAGACTATACCCAGCATTGACAAGTGAAGAACCCCAGAAAAGAAAGAAAAGAAGGAGAAGAAGAAGGAAGATAAGACAGGAAACCTAGTGAGCGTAGGGAAACATAGTGATAGTGATTCTAGTGATGATTTCCTAGATATGTTGTCATTAAAACATCCACCGGCATATAATGTGTCCCAACCTGAAAAAATGAATGGTGCAGTAAAAGGTGGATAGTCTGGAGTAGCTACTGCACCAGTAAATACAGGAGTGAATACGAGTCAGAGCCTGATGGGAGAGAGTTCGAAAATCAGTGCCCATGTTAACGCCACCAATCCCATACCCCAATGCTCCTTTGGTCCCAGGAATAGGAAGTACTTTGTTGGTCCCAACTCAGATAAATACCCCTTATGTTGCCACTACAGCATCAACCATGAATCAAACAAGATTTGATCCTATAGGAGAGTCCAAACAAAGATCGCAAACTTCTGAGTTGTCTATTTGGAATTCACCTCAGAGTGTTAACAATAGTAATCCCAGAGAAAGGATAGCATCTATTACCTCTGTAGTACAGAATGGTAATAACTCCTGAAAACTAGATGGTTTTATTAGGTTCCTAAATGAGTCCCCAAGAGAAAGTGAAGAAAATGCAGTGAATGTGGTCAAACTAAAGATAGAACTGGATGAAATGATGTTCGGAACCCTTGACCTTTCCCGATTAGATACCTAACAAGAGAACAAACTTGTACATATGTGTAAAAATGTCACTAAATGAACATGACAAGCTCATGATAAATTGTATGAACTGGCGCAAACTTGATGATGTAGATTTAAGCCGAACCTTGGAATTGCAGAAAAGTTGATTGTGTATATTTTGATGAGACTGACATTTGCCGTATGTGTACACCAGGAATGAAAACGCAAATTCAGGAATTAATTAGTTGCATCCAAAAATGGAGTGAGCTAGATAAGTGGGAAGGCAGATGGGTGAAGAAGAGAAATCAAAAGAAAAAAAAAGGAGAGCTATCTCTGTCTTTAGTGGATGGAGTGGGCACTTCAAAATTTTCATTGCGGGAAATGCCTGGTGGAGGTTATGTCCATGTGCCTTGGAGTAGGAGTGATGTTACGTCATTCACCAATGATTTCCCCACGTTGAGAGAAAAGCCAGTGGAATGGTATACACAGGTTGAGGTATTTGTGAAGATTTCACTAGTCTTTTGGATGGATTTGAACACCTTTTTCTACACTCTGGTACCGAATGATTTTGTTCGCAGAATGTAAAGTGGCTATAGAGTGGCTAGAGAAGGAATCCCAGAGAATGCCGATTTCACATGCCATATCACGGCTGATGAAAAAGTATTAACAGGTGATGATCTTTTTGAAAGGAAAAATACCAGCTAAAGACATTGATTGGGTCAAAATTGACAGGACGACTCAAGAGCCCAAATAATCAGTGCATGCCTATTATGCATGGAGTATATTAGTAGGAAGCTCCTATGATGCAAAGTGGAAATGGGTTCCCGCAACAAGGTAGAGGTCATGGTGTGCCAATTGATCCGAGTACTGGGATCGATGTGGCAACTTTGAAGAGATCGAATCCTTGTCACTATTGCAATAAGTTAGGGCATTGGAAGTGGGAATGTTGTCTTAATACCAAGAGAGTGATGCATGAGAACCAGGTTCAGAATTCAGGGTTTACACAGCCCCAGAGTAATAACCCCGTACAGTCAAAGAATGTACAGAGACGAGAATGCAAAATTCTAATGTGTGCCAAGCTCCAGTGATGCAGATTCCACAAGCCCTGAAGCTGCAGCAAAAATGCAAATGGTCCCTGATTTAATCCAAATCAAGTCCCAAATTTTAATCAGAATTCCGTCCAAAATCTGAATGCGTTTCAGCAATTTCCTATGTTTGAGACTCTTGAGAGCTACGGCTCTGATCAGTCACAATGATGGTGCCTGTGGGAGAAGGAAGATTGCGTACTTGGCGTAGTCGTGGAGATAGACCAGAGTGGTCCATTTGTAGAAGACAAGGTGAATTGCCACCCCATTTCATTCTTTTTGTTTGTCAAATATATTCTGTTATTTTTAGTTTATATAACAAACACACTGTCATCACAACCGTAACAATCGTCGCATAGAGGTCATTCTCAAAATACATTGTTATAGCAGCACTAGTGATTCCACATAGTCAGTAAGACAATTAAAAGGCACAGTGCTTCCCATTTCAATACACCATCATAAGTACATCGACAATGATCCATACTAATCTTGATTGACCATTATGTTCCGAGGATATGGTTGTGCCCACACCTGCATCTATAGGGTTTCTTGAGTATCTTCCAGTAGGTTAAACCCATAATAGCTCATCCAACAACCCTAGACCTTTCGACATTTCCAAGGGCAGCCCCTGCTTTTATAAGTGACCTTCTCTGCAGCCATATAGAGGTCCATCTCCTTTCTCCATTCCGGGATTGTGCGAACCTTGGTTGCCCCCCATCTTCTGGCCACGTCACGCTTAGCCCGAACTAGGCCCAGAGCACTAAAGAGTAGTTTGGATCTAGTAGCATCTGCATCATTTGGGACACCCAGAAGGACAAACTTGGGGTGTGCCGGGAGAGACACATCTAGGATCGCTCTAAGCTCCTCAATGATTACCTTTCAGTAGGCCTGTATGACAGGGCATCCCCAAAATGAATGCAGAGTGTCTCCACTGGCATTCCAACATTAAACACATGTCAGAGTCTCTGCCCTCCCCATCATGTGCAGTTTATCCCTATCCTAATACGCTCGAAGCAAGATTTTATATTGAATGAGGCGTAGTCGAGCTTTAATATCTATCTCCCTGTGGTGCATTTGGGTGTCCTTCCAATCAATATCTTCCATGTCCCCTGTATCACTCTCCCACTTCTCCCAAACTCTACCAAGATTATCAGGCCTATTATTATTTAGTGTCTTATATGTGAGGGACACAGCTTTGCTCATTAGCTTCTCCTGCAATAATCTCCCCTCAAACGGTGCATATTCTGGTAGCTCAGCACACGCTATTCCTTCTGCTAACCACACATGGCGCAATTGCGCATACTTGATGAATTGGGGCCTGTGGAGCATGTATTCAGCACAAATTCTATGAGCCACGTCCATTTCCATAGTGGCATTGCTTTAGTGACTCTGCGGACCCATCCTATTGATTTTGTCACCTGTTCCCATACTTCCAGGGTGACCTGCGTCATTGGAAGTCGACTTGAGTACCTTTACACTCATAAAGATAATGCAGGTGAATGTGGGGTTCCAGTGTCGTCCTCTTTAACCTATATGTGGAATAATCTATCGCTGCATGTACCAATTCGTTCAGAGGGATTAAATGTGTGGCCCAGTAATAAGCCTCAATGTCAGGCAATACTATCCCTCATTGTAGGGATTGCAATGTAGTGTCTTTGGCACTATCCTGGGGGGTCCACACTGCCATATCTATGAATCTCAATCCTCTAACAATGTCATTAAACACTCTCTTATGGAGTGGGTGGTATGTGTTTTGGAGATTGCACAGGAGCTGGGGCAGAGTAATCATTTTTAAAAATGGCTGCCCATACCAATTAGGAGAGGGGGAGGTCTTTCCATCTCTCTGCATCTTCTTTAAAGTTGGATATTATCTTTCTAATATTGCAGTGCTGACACACCTCCTTAGAAAGGCACCAAGATAGTCAAAACCCTCAGTAGCCCTCTTTAAATCCCCGGGTAGGCGAGGCCAGTTTTGCATCAATCCAGGGCAACATTGTGGGCTTCTTCCAATTAATCTTATATCCTGAGTGCCTCCTGTATTTTTCTAAGGTGTGCAAGAGTATAGTTGTCATAAGTTCCCTCACATACAAGAGAATATCGACTGCATAGATGGAAATCTTCTCCTCCATGTCATCATTGTGAATAATTCTAAAACCCTGTATGCCCTGAATGCTTTCGAATAGCACATGCCAACGATTCCACAGTGAGCGGAAAAAGGAGGGGGGATAGGAGGCACCCCTGCCTACTCCCACATCCAACGGGGAAGCCCGAAAACATTGTGCCATTCGCCTTTACCACTACTATCGGTGTATTATATATTAGTGCTACCCATTTCTGAAATTTTGGCCCAAATCCAAATGTAAGTAATATACAGTCCAGGAATGGCCAATGCACTGCTTCAAATGCTTTGTCTGCATCTAACGTCAGGTAAACATGTGGGGCTACACATTCTTTAACCTCCATTAGCCAGTTATGTGTTCTGCGGAGATTCAACCGGGTACCACGACCCAGCATGAACCCGGACTGGTCACTGAGGATAAGGGATGTGATTCACTTTGATAGGCGTGCTGCTAGAATTGTAGCTAATATTTTAAATTCGGTGTTTTTATAAGGAAATGGGATGATTGAAGTTGCATCTGTCTTTGGGTTTGTCGTCTTTATGTATAACCATCGTGGCTGACCGGAGGTCTAGGAAAAGGGTACGGTCTTTGTATGTATCTTGGTAAAGGCTTAATAAGTGGGGACCCAGTAGATCTATACAGCGTTTATATAATTTGACGGGTATGCCATTCGGGCCCGGAGGTTTACCCTGTTGTAGCTTAGCGAGTGCTTCCTGCACTTCTGTTAATGTTAGGTCTTCTCCTAACCCCTATACCACCTCTTCCCCAAGCACTGGGGTCTGAATGACTGCCAGATAATGGTCTATATCTGAGAAGCTGCTAAGTGTACGTGCCTCGTAAAAGCTCTGTAGTAATCCACAAACACCTTGGTAATTTGTCCCTTTGTGTTGTAAGTCATCAGTAAGACCCCGCACCCATCTAGCCTCCATCTCTTTCTTGCTAAGCGAGGCAAGTTTCCCAGCCTTGTCTCCGACTTCATATAGTCGGTGTAGAGTCGCCAGTCTCTGCTTTCTGGTGTTGTCCTGTGCTAGGCCGCTATAGTCTCGTTGCAGGGCTTCTATCTGTCGGGTG
The DNA here is from genome assembly GCF_964204655.1 of Triturus cristatus. Lineage (NCBI taxonomy): Eukaryota > Metazoa > Chordata > Amphibia > Caudata > Salamandridae > Triturus > Triturus cristatus. The sequence continues at coordinate 515,304,250 of NC_140592.1, read as the reverse complement.
ACCAAGGAGTCCTACATGTCAATGGATTACCCCTCAAGTGAAGGATTTGATGTGCTAATCGGTCCAATTTCTCAACCCCCTTTATTTCTGGGCTATTCAATTTTGAGCCTTGTCGTGGAACAATGTTTTATAGGCCTCCCACAATATAACCCCAGAGGAGACTGTGCCTTTATTTTCCATGAAGAAAATTTCTGTAATGACCTGAAGACCTCTTAGAACCTCTCCATCCATCAAGTGCCAGGAATTAAGCTGCCACCCTGTATTTGGACCACCGGACCTTGTTCCCAATTGTAACAGGAGCGGGTAGTGATCTAAGAAGCCCCTTGCTAAGTAGTCGGCCTGTCCTATCTCGCCCATCTCAACCGTGGGCACAAATACATTGTCCAGTCTGGAGTACACTTTATGGCCCCTGAATACTATAAATATTGTCTATCATGTGGATGTTGGTAGCGTCATAAATCAGTTAGTCCTAGTGTGCTAGCAAAACGTGCCAACAGAGTAGTGTGCGTAGACCCTCCATGAGTCTCAGAATGATCAAGTGATGTGTGCCTTTCATCATTAAAGTCTCCCCATCACATGGAGAGATGAGGATGTCTCTTGGAGAATATTCACCACCTTAGCCAAGGTAAAGGACTGCATTCGAGGTGGTGCATATATGCATATCACGGTGACCTCACATCTGTCCCACACCCCAGTAACACCCTGTACCATTCTTGATCGATACTGCTGCTACCCACTCCACTGTTAGAACAGTGAAAGTTCCTAACCTACCCCTCTCAGGAAAAAGAATCTAAGTTGTAGGAGTCGCAAATAAGCAAATTGCAAACCCCATAACAGAAGAAGTACCTGTTAAAATATGGTCCTTTGACCAGTTTGTGGTGTGTGATTCAAGTCCTGTGAGCTTACTCGGGCGTGACTTATTGTGCAAATTAAACTGTACTATCTATTGTACTTTGAAAGGAGTAGAATGTCTGACCCATGATAAAAATGTAGGCTTTAAACTGATTAGTCAGTGGCCAGAAGTTGGGTTGTATCCCGTAATGACAAATGAGGACCTACCACCGTACCTTAAGGATACGATAAAGCCTGAGGTATGGGACTGTTCAGGAAAAGATATTGGTCTCATAAAGGGAGTTGAGCCTGTTCGCATAAAAGTAAAACCCAATGTTGACTACCCAAGACCCCACAGTATAATCTGACACCTGAAATAATGGCCAGGATTACTCTGGTGATTGCGTTAATGATACAGCAAGGCATTTTGAAGGAGATAAGGGGGAGTCCATGTAATTCATTCATTATGAGAAATCTAGCAGTAAGTACTGCATTGTGCAGGACCTTAGAATGATTAACAGCATTGTTGTTCCCTGTTGTCCCATGGTCCAGCTCTGATTTTGTTTCAAATTCCATGTGATGCTGAGTGGTTCACTGTCATCAATTTGTATCAGGCCTTCTTTTCTATACCTTTGCATGAGGACAGCCAGTACCTATTTGCTTTCCGGTTCCAAAACCTGTGTTTTGGTATGGTGCTGAGTCCAGCAAGGGTATTACAGACAGCCCCTCAATTTTTAATTAGATCCTCAAAAAGAATCTTGAGGCTGTGATCATGCACTGTAATTCTGTCCTAATTCATTATATTGACAACATGTTAGTGGCGTCAAATAATGAAGAAGCTTGCAAACGAGACATCATTGCATTGCTGAACGACTTAACTGAGCATGGACATAAAGTGTCCCCGAGTAAGTTCCAGTATTGCCAGAAAGAAGTCTTGTATCTAGGACATCGCATTGAGAACGGAGCGAGGAAGGTGTTGCAAGAAAGTATCTTGAGGATTCTTAAAATGAATCCGCCAACCACCCAGATTGAAGTCAGGAAGTTTTTGGGAATGGTGGGCTACTGTCACCAATGAATACCAGCCATTTTCCTAGTGGCCAACCCTTTAAAGAGGCTGACTCACAAGGATGTGCCTGATCCGATAGCATGGGATAATAAATGCTTGATTGCCTTCCTACAGCTGAGAGACAGTCTGTTGTACCCCGGCACTGGGAATGCATGATTACAATAAAGGTTCAACTCTTTTCTGAAGTGAGACGGAGGGCTGCCCTCTCAGTGCTTACACAAATGCACGGAAATGCGAGACAACCGGAGGATTACTTTTCTTCTACTCTTGACCCTGTAGCCACAGGGCTGCCTGGGTGCCTTAAAGCTGTGGCAGCAGTTGGTATCAGCATAGAACGGTGTGAAAGTATTGTGATGGGACATACCCTAACTGTTCTTGTTCCCCACTCAGTTGAAATTTTGTTGACACATACCTGCACACAGTACTTAACCAACAGTTACTTGACAAAATATGAAAAAATTATGCTTTCTGAGGAAAATGTTACCCTTAGGAGATGTGCTACCTTGAATCCTGCCACCTTAGTGCCTCTCCCGGACAATGAAAACGATGAGGGTGAGGTTGTGCATGATTGTTTTGATGTCACTGAACTATGCAACAAGCCAAGATCAGCTATACGAGATGAACCACTGGTGGAGTCTGATCACATACTGTTTATGGATGGGTCATATTTATGAGACAACAAATGAAATTTTAGAGGTGTATATGCAGTCTGCATAGTCTCAGGGGTAGTCGAAGCCTCCATGTTTTGAGGGGTGTTCTCTGCACAAGTGGCTGAATTGATAGCTCTTACTAGGTCTTGCTGTGTCTTTGAACAGCTGAGAGTGACTGCAGTTACAGATAGTCAGTATGGTTTTGGTGTTGTTCATGATTTCAGACAGTGATGGTTTCAAAGAGAATTTATGACACCATCTGGATCCCCGATCCGCAATCAGGAACATGTCATGAGAAACTCTACAGCTGCCTGATAAATTTGCAGTTGTGAAGTTTCCCGCTCAACGCAGTGGTGATGATTATGTGACAGTAGGCAACCGTTACTCTGATAAGGTTGCCGGATACTGTGCTCATGAGTCACGAACATTCAATGGTGAATACATGAATGAGTCGAAAGGTGAGACCAACTGTCAACAACTGATACTTGGGAGGATGTGAAGAGATTGCAGGAGGAAGTGTCAGAGGCAGAACAGCAGGGTGGGATCCGAGCAGGATGTGTGAAGAAAGATAATTATATATGGGTTTATGTGGATGGCAGACCAGTGTAACTAGACAGAGTGTTGTCCCCAATGGCAAGACAATTCCATTGACCCGCTCATATTGGGAGGCATGCCATGGTCATGTTGTTTAGACAGCATTTGTTTAATCCCGGATTTAGATTGGTGACTGAAGAATTGTGCCACAGATGGGTTGTGTGCCAACAGATGGATGTAGGGGAAAGTACTCTCAGAAAAGGTTTTCTTCCCTCCACCCCTGGATTAGAGGAAGTAGGGTTAGTACCTTTGGATAATTTCATAGTGAGTCCTGATGAAAGCCGGGGTATTAGAGTTTGCTGGCATGTTGACAGTTTTTGCAGAGTGGAGGGCTTGTTAACTCATTATAAGTTCTCCATATCACCATCCACTGGTCCTGATGTGACCACTTTTACTCTGGACAGGGTACCCAGCATTAAAATTGGTAAATGGACCCCCGTGGCCAGATTTTATCATTATCCCTGCACCTTTTTTCACTTGTGATCCCACTTTATTATCACTTATTTGTTGTATTGTCTTCCCCCTCCCTCTTGCTCCACCTCCAGCGTTGGTCTGCGCGGAGGTGTGTTATCAGTCCTATGATAAAGCATGACAGTTCGCTGTGTGTGAGGGCAGTTTTAACACACTTGAGTGTTTCCCCCCCTCTTTTGACTTACAGCAATTCGTATATACAGTCCCTCTTCTATGTTGTGGTTACATAGTTGTTGAAAGAGGTCGAAGCAGGACAAAATCCTCCTACCCCTCTTCTTCTGTGTGAGTAAATAAATTGACTCTTAACACTAAGTTCATGGGTAAAAGTGATTGTAATCATATATTTGAGCATGTAGGAGTTTGGCTTCTGTTCTTGGAAGGACACGATCCTGTTATTCCTGGAGTTTATTTTGTTTGTAGGGAGCATGCATTCTGAAAATGCCCATGGGATGGTATGATACATGTTATTTAGGTGTAGTTTTCTCAAAGATTTTTCATGTGGAACATTTGAATGATCCTTTGTGTGGCAAACAAAAACTAATACTAAACGAGGTAGTGCTGGTGCTGAAGTTGTGGGAGACATTTTTGGGGCAACAATTCCATCTGTAGGTATAATCGTGAATGATTTCAAGATTAGAAAGTTGTCCACCATAATGGGTAGATTGGCCACTAGTACTACAAGTTCTTTTTTGGCTGTAGATACTGAAATGATAGCTATGAGATCCATGGTTTCGCAGAACCGTCTTGTGTTAGACATCCTTCTAGCGAAAGAAGCCAGAGTCTGCAAGATGTTAAAGGTCCAGCAATGCTGTACCTATATTCCTGACAAGAGTGAGAACTTAAATAAATACATTAAGAACATTACGGATCTGAAAACCAATTTGAAGGAGTTAGAAGCTAGAGGTACTTGGGAAGCAATTGTCAATGGATTTGCTGCAGTAAGCAAATGGTTTGGAAACCTTGGGAGTGGAATACTTGATTCCATTTTGAGATCCCTTGTGATAATTGCCCTTTCTGCAATATCTCTGAAATCTTTAAGAGATACAAGTACATGAAAGCAAAAAGATAAGTACCAGAGAGGAGGGGAATAAAGAAAAAGAGAAAGGATGTGGAAATGGAGGAAAGTCAGTTTAGATTTTAGGATGACATGAAACATCTGGAAAATACTAGATGGAAGTTGATAAAAACTTAAAAGTTTTGAGATGATTTCACTTCAATTCAAAACTTAATTTGGCAACATTGTGGCAGCCATAAAAGTTATTCACGAACAGAACATGATAAAATGATAAAAACATTTTACATAGTAGCATTTTAAATTAAGATTTAACCAATATATAAAATGCCTCAGCTAGAAGGATAAAATATCTCATACAGTACCAAATTGTAACAACATATTTCATCAGTGCATTGACGTTCGTGACTGCGTGGCAGCCTTTAATGCACCCACATTAAAAGACACTTCATCATTATGTAAAATAAATAAGAATCTGGGAGCGGGTCTGTGTTGACTTAGGCTGTAACAATACTTCTTTAAAATGGGAATTAAAACAACTTGGAATATTGTGAGTAAAATTTTCAGAAAAAGATAAAATGGAGCATAGTCTGATTAGAAACATCGTCACACGGGCAAGATATAGAATCATGATGCTGTGTATAGCCCAGGGGAAAGCATAACAGGTACATAACAGTGCCTAATCTAAAACGAAGTAAAAGTGAACATTCCCATCTGCTGAGAGCAGTCCATAAATAATTAGTGATGTTATCGGTGGCGTGTAAGTCCGAATATCTTATGACGGTTGGACATGTCTGGAGACTGCTGTGCTGCTGTGACTCCTCGAGCTGGAAAAAAGCCTCTGTCACACTCCTTTTGCTTAGTGAAATGCAGGTCGAGGGAGCCTGGAAAAAAGATACCATCCCTATATGATTATAAACGCCCCATATATAACTAATCCAGGTGATTTGCCAACCTTTATTCAGGGAGAGACAGTTCAGTTTTATTTATGCCTCTTCTTAGGGCAGACTCAGGGTTTTTCCATATTGATAACCAGAGCAGGGTTCATATGTGTGTTATTGTGATGGCTAACATTGCCAGCAGAAGAGGAATTAGTTAAGTTGCCATTAACCAACATTTTTGCTGTGGGGTTTTGATAGATCAACTTGGATAGCTTTGCAGAAATTCGTACCGATGTATTTTTCCAGCACAGCCGTCAGATACACCCAGTTAACTCTATCAAAAGCCTTTGTGGCGTCCAGAGTCATCACTGCCAGAGGAAGCAAGTATGTTGAGCCTAGGTCTATCGCCCCAATGAGACCGTATGTGAGTGAGTTCATACAAGCTTCTACCTTTAACAAAACCCTACTGGTCGAAGTGTAGCATATCCCCTGCTACTCTGCCCAACCTGTCCGCTAAGATTATAGTGGAGATTTTATAGTCTGCGTTGAGCAGAGATATAGGTCTGTATGACTCGCATTTGGCTGGGTTTTTCCCTCGCTTTAATATTAAGCTAATTGTAGCCTCGCCCCAGGAGTCAGGTATTTTTACCCATTTACCTAAGGTATCATTGAAGAGAAAAGTCATAGCTGGAATTAGAACCTCGCCTAGGTTTTTATACAACTCGTTTGGCAGTCCATCTGGGCCTGCCGCCTTCCCTCCCTTGCTTGAAAATATAACTTCCTTAACCTCTTCCTGTGATATTTCCTGCTCCAAGATGTACTGGTTCGATGCTCCCAGAGGTTTATTCATATTCTGGCACAGCCATTCCTTGATTTGATGTTTGTTCACCATACTATCTTCCGAGTATAATTTTTGGAAAAAATCATAGAAGAAACCCTTTATTTCTACGTCAGTAGTCAATTTGACCTTACTCACTTCATCTTCAATTTCTCTGATCACATTACGTGTCTTATCTGTTTTAGCTTTCCAGGCTAGCAATCTCCCTGCCCCTTCCCCACACTCAAATTGGGTCATCTTATGCGCTTCCCATTTCTTGGCTAGTCTCATTTGTAAGATGGAGACGAGCTGTTCTTTCAATTCCTTCAATTTATCCCTGTACCCCTTCCTCTTCTCCTCTTCCTTAGTACGCCACATATCCACCTCGACGCTCTTCATATCAGTTTCTATTTTTGCAACCTCCTCCCTGTAACTCCTATTTCTAAAGCATAATCTGCCAGAGGTTTTCCCCCTCAGATACGCCTTCAAGGTATCCCAGACTACTGGGGTAGAGCCGGTCCCAACGTTAAGGCTTAAGAATTGTTTTCGCTCAAGAGATATGTAATTCTATTATTCAGCACCCTGAAGAAGTGTCCGGTCAAGAGTCCAAACTCTTTCAACCCTCCTACTTTTTAAGTCTAGGTACACTCCTGAGTGGTCTGACAGATGAGCCGTCAGGTACCCAATATCCTGGATTTTTTCCCTAAGACTCAAGCTAACTAGGACATAGTCTATTCTAGATTTATGACGGTATTTCCCGTTATAGTAGGATGCTCCCATCTGAAGGCCAGATCTGTCTCTCCATATATCACTCAACCCCATCTGCTTCATCATTAAATGTAGAAATGCGCGTGAGTTAGATGTCACCGCTGCTCTGCTATTTGGAGATTTATCTAACTTGGGATTCAGTAAAATATTAAAATCACCTACCATTATTACAGGATCTGGATAATCTGGTAAGTTCACAAAAACTGATTTTAAAGGTGCCAAGCCATCACAGTTTGGGCCATAATATCCTACTAGGGTAATGATATTTCCCGAGAGTAATATTTGAGCAATAACCCATCTTTCACAGGTGTCCGCTATTGAATCAATTATATGTGCCCTAGCTTGCTTCTTTACTAACCCAGTTCACATTTTTAAGATTGCTTTACATTCGTTTTTTATCAGATGGGCCTCTTGCAAGATAGTTATTTGCGCTGGGGAGCCCTTAAGATACTGCAAGAGCTTAGCTCTACAACGTCTATATGAATTTCCGAAGAGCCATCGAGTTGATCTATCAAAGCCCCATAGCAAAAATGTTGGTTAATGGCAACTTAACTAAATCTTCAGAAATTACCCCGGGTACTGATCAGGGTTGTCCCCGATCCCCCATTCTCTTTAACCTCTACATTGAGCCATTCGCTCAGAAGCTCATAGCGGAGGCTAACATTCCAATAGCCCTATATGCTGAAGATATATTGGTTTTCTCATCAGATCTTGCTGCCACCCTCCTAGCTGTTTTAAAACAAGCAGGACATTTTGGGAAGGTGTCAGGGTATGAGGTAACGCAGAAAAGACAGAGGTTATGACATGGAATTAAGAGGCAACTCAACACCAAACCACAAAAGAGATGAGATATTTGGAGGTGAAAATAGTACAGGAGATAGACAAAATTGTTGCCGTTAACATGTCTAATGTCACAAAATAGTGCTTTTGGCTTATAAAGAGTAGGGGTCAGCTTTCACTGTCAATTTTGGGAGGGTAAACCTGATTAAGATGAAAATACTACCAAAACTCACCTTCTTTTTCAATGCTATCCCTCTACATATTGATAAGCCCCTTATCGATAAACTCCTACAGGCCATACATTTCTTTATTTTGGCGTATAAATGAACCAGAATTGCTTGGAAGAGGTTGAGACGCATGAGGGAGAAAGGCTGGCTATCCCTTCCAGACCTACAGTATTACGCATGGGCATTCCAACTGACTCACTCCAGAATACTGTTAAAATCACCTGATACTTCTGGTGTAGGGTCAAGTTTTTCAGCTATGTTGAAGGGGGCTAAATTGGGCAAATAGGGCTTCATGTTTAAATATGGGGACCCTAAGTAAAAAAAAAAAGTGAGATTAAAGGTACTATAGGATGCTGCCATAATATAGGCATGTATCAGAAGAGTGACGGGACTTAGCTACTATTCCAGTATCGCCCCCGCTCTGGGACTTCCCCGCAACACCGGATTGTCTAAAAGACAAACTAGCGCAGGCAATAGGGGATGCTGGGATCAGCGTATGGGAAGACCTTGCTCAGGAGGGCACAATCCAACCTTGGTCAACATTACAGGCCACTCTGGAGGTAGAGATTTCCAGGTTCAAATATATCCAGCTGAAAAGCTGGGCCCAGAAGAAGCTTTCATTAGGTGCAGGTAACTCTTTAGAAGAACACTTGGTAGCAAAACCTCCTGGGAAAAAATAAGTTTCCAGGTGGTATTGGAAAATTGAAGAAACAATTGACAGAGACTTCAAACTGGCTGACAAACTATGGGGTGCCTGCCTCCCTGGAGTATCCATGGAAGACCTCTGGCAAGTATCACTGAATACGCTGTTCCTCACTGTTAAGCCAGCTTAGTTAAGGAGGAATCACTTGTTTTCTGTCCACAGGGTCTACCTAACTCCTCAAAAGCTTTTTACGGGGCCTCCCGTAAAAAGGAAGAAGTGAGGACTGGAGAGAGCTTCCGACATCCACATGTTCCAGGAGTGTCCGGCAATTCTTGACTTCTGGACAAAGGTCGGCAATACTATCTCCGCCCGTCTCGAGGCCCAAGTCAAGGTAAGCCTCTCTATAATTATCTTTGGAATTTCCAATCAAGTTATAGGCCCTACGAGAGCTTTTCTTTTTTATGCGATATTACTAGCGAGAAGGGAAATCTGTTGCAGATGGGTGGAATGCTCTCCTCCCCAGCACTTAGACTGGTTAGAATCAGTAATCTCAACACCAAAGATTGATTTGAGGGGGGGGGGGGGCAATCAAAGAGAAAGAATGCCCTTTGGAACTCCCAATAAGATGGCTGGACTCAGATGCTAGGTAAACCAAATAGGGCTCCTCATCCAAGCATGGACAAATCTTTGCCCTATGATTATACCTCTCTGGATCTCGCTAGACTGTGATGGGCCCCGTCCCCGTTTCTCCATTTTGGCACATCTAAACAGTCACCGATTTATATTGGACGAAATTTGGAGATTGACCTTTTCCCTTTATCGAGGCAATGCCTTCCAATTCACAGGTGTACCCCCAGGGGGGAATACTCTATATCTTTTCCACACCTGCTTCTAGGGCGCGATGTGTACCGACATTTGAAGCGGTTAGTGCGGTCAGAGGTGAATGAGGACATGAAAAAAAGAAGGGGAATTAGAGTAGTGCAATTTAGATTCCATCCCTTACATGTCATCATTTCTCAATTTGCATTTATATTTTTACATCATATCTACTGTGTGCCTTAATAAAATTAACGTGCGTGAACATTTAAATGTATTAATGAAATGTATTTACTGTAGAAACTAGAGTGTATAAATGTTCAGTTTGACATGAAGACATGTATTCTGTATTCACGTTTGCATTTATACTTTCAGTCACAGTTGCATATGTTCTGCAAGTCATATTTGAAAGTGTAATCATGTATGCTCTTATTCACATTTGCATTTTTTCTTGAGTTACATGTGCACAAGTATAACCAGGTATTTGAAATGCACATTACATTTTTAGTTAAAGTTAACCTAACTAAAGGCCTTGTGATTTTGAAATGTACTATGCTTGGCCAGCATGTTCTTTCGTTTGCAGGTATGTTTTCGAGGTTTCATGTTTAGGAGAGAGAATCTGAGTATCTTAAAGGAACATCTATATCTAATTCTCACTTTCTGTATTGCTGTGGCTGTGAATAATTTGTATATTATCCTATTGAGACTGAACCGGTTTCGATATTTCAGCTTGCCAGCTGTAATCCTGTATCTTTGTAATATTTTTCTGACATGAATACATTTTTTATTGACTATTAACTGGAAATAACATTTCTTAACTTCGATCACCAATTCTTGGTCCGTATTGTGTGCCCAAATGGGCTTCACGAAGATTGAATTGTTTTATTATTGCTAACTCCCTTGGCGTCTCAGTTAACTTGAAAAGATCCATCAGATGAGAGATTGTAAATCACGCACCTGCGCGCGCTCAGACCTTTTCGCTTTGCCAATGCTTGTTTAAAGGTGCTGTTCTGAAGTGTTTAAGTGATGTTCCGTCATTGTTGCTGCCAACAATTTGAGTGCTTCACTGGGTGATAATTACTTCTTGTCACTTTCATAAAAAGTAATGGTAAAATGCCTGGCACACCTGAAAGGCTTACTTAAAAAACACACACAAGGAAAACGGCAACATGTGAATAGTGGGGTTTAAAATATGCTGCAGCGCATTCAGGATTCCGGCTCTTACCCACTTGTTGATCTTAGCCAATGTCCTGGTAACTCAGTATTAGCATGGTCCTCACTCAGGCCTTCACCAAAGTCGACGGGTTAGTCGTGTACACTTCTCTGCTTAACACTGAAATTCACTTACATATATCTTTCCGGGATGTATCTCGTCTGTACCAGTCATCTCTGAAAACGTACCCCTAAAAATAGGCTGTTTGAATTAAACATCTGTTATTCCGTTCATTCTGATTCTCGCAACGCTCTGAAATGCCAGTGAAAAGATGGCGCGGTGTGAACGCACGACCCAAGCGCACTATTTAATAGCGAGAGTCACCTCTCCTCCAGAGTTGCGGAAGCTTACGAAATGGCTCTTTCTCTGCATAGTTCCCAGGTACTTGGTTTCACTTATGACGGCAAGGCAAGCTGGCCGGCTCTCCAGGGAGCAGAAGGAGTTTATTTATATCTCATTATGAAATGACCTTGGAACTCTAAGCACAGATGGTTTACAGTGATTGGATGACGGTGACATAGGCGTGTAAATAATCTGCCACGGGCTCCTCTTTGAAATCACTGCAGCGACAATTTTTTTAGCATTTAATAGGCCTGGAATAAAGAGGCCTTACGCCCCTGTTGAGATGTAAACACATATTAGGGAGATAAAAATCCTGTTTAGCTCGGAAATTACAAATTCTCTTAAGCATGGAACGAGATCAAATCGGTATGTATGAAATAGCTTGCTTTGGACTGTCAGCTATAAAAGAACGCTAAGAGAGAGCAAGTGTGGATATGGAATCCCAACTTTAAATGCCATAGGCTAGGACCCTTAAGATCTAATGGTAATTGAGATCTCTGCTTGATCTATTTCTGAAGACGGTCATCACAGATTGCTCAACCCCCACTGAAAATGATATGTCAGATTGCTAATTTTGAAACATTACTCATATCAGAAGCAATCGTGGTACCTTACCCAGTTTACCTTAAGAAACATGGGACCTGGCCAGGGAAAGCAGATGAGAAAAGGAGCTGCAGTAAAATGCAATACTCAATGGAACTCGCTGGTCGCACTTAGATTCATGGCCTTGTTAGTGCCATTTTAAATTTTGAATAATATGTGCTTTGTAACAGGAACATTTTCCAATTACAACAATAATGCTGTGATGCAGGACCAGACCTGCCGTAGCGTACATCCGCGTTTTACCGAGAGGGTGGAAAGATGTGGGGGCTGGTTATTCAGCATTGGGGGCCGGTTTTGCAAGGGAAGTTGCTATATCGGCCCACAGTAACAAAAGCAACAGTTCTTCACACTTGCACCACCACCCCACCCTGGGGGGTGGGGGAAGAGGGGGCCTAGTCAAACAAAATTGCCAGGGCTGCTTTCGGTTCCCAGTCCGGACCTGCTGTGAGGTATAGAACTGTGTTTTCTTGGTATAGGCCGAACTAGGCCTTGAGAAGGCCTCAAATCCATTTTGCATTGAGAAATAAACCGTGTTGTTTTCCCTTATCATTGATATGTCACTCCGTATAACTTGCCTTTGTGCTTTGTGTGAACATGCTTATGCTGACTGTGTGATTTCCATTGCTTTTTTGTGGTGAAATTTCCTATCAAACTCATGATTTTGGGTATGAGGGACCCTAATGCCTTTTCTCAAGGGATGCTGTTTGATTTGCTGCACATTCCGGACTTAGACTATTTTGCTGATTGGGTATTTATTCTGATTGACCTCTGAGCTATACGCTTACGACTGAAATATTATGCATTTTGATATATTTTTGCCACCTGTGTAGGAAGGTAGGATATGACTGCATGGTTACCCCAACTTTTTGCCTGGTGTTTTGCTGGTTTTTGACTAGTCTGACTGGGATCTTGCTAATCAGAACAGAGTCTATCTGCTTTCTCCCTTAAATTGACATACATGTCCTTTGGTACACTCCAGATTGGATACTGGGGTACCCTTATAAGTCCCTAGTATATGGTACCCAGGTACCCAGGGCATAGGTACCCCAGAGGCCTCCCATGACCTGAAGCATGTATTATGCCACCCATGAGAGGCCATGCAAAAAGGAACTATAGGACTGCTACTGCAGCCTGGGTAAGATGGTGCTTGCACCACTTACTTTAGATATAGGGTCACTATATCGAATGGTCACTACACTCAGAACTTATAAGTCACCCCGACAGCAAGCCTTAACAATCCTAAAGGCATTGTGCTGGGTTTTAGGTGAGAGGGTGCACCTGCATGAGCAGAGCCTTTCTGTAGCCTTCGGAGACCATTCTCCCGGGTTGTCTGTGACTAAGCCGGACATATAGGTAGAGATGCATTATAACCTCGCCGTAAATGCTATCTCGAAAACGGCTGCATAGAAACATATCATGCTTGGTATCAAACACCTTGGAATCATACCTCCACACCACTAACTGGTGTGGGAGGTGTGATTCCATCCTTCAGAAGCGAGCTTCGTGAGGTCACTGGTCTAAACAGTGAGCCTTCTCGACCCGGACAGCACAAAATGAATGCTGCCGACCAGAGACACATTTCTGCCCTCCTGATGCTGAGCCAAGCTCGAGCAGAGGAAGGCAGCACAATAGGCATCCTGTCACAGGGAGGTGTCCCTGTGCATAGTCCAGCTCAAACCAGTTCTGGGAGCCATTGGCTCCTGATCTGGCGCAAAACTGGACAAAGGACATGGGTGTAGCCATCCCTCTGTCCTGCCCCTCCCCCAGGAGGGTCCCCCGAATCTGTCCATCCTTTGTAGGACAGCTCACCTTCGGCTCCTGGTCATCCTCGACATCTCCTGGTCCTCGTGGCTGGAGAGTCAAACATCCCTTCTTCGCACCTGAAGCACCAGACATCGGTGGGCATTTGTCTCCCGAGCCCCTGGTCACTCTGAAGTGACCCAGACTCTGTCCCCTCTGCTTTCAGGTTCCTTCCTTCCAGAATCCAGGCTTGGATTCCTCCAGACCCTTCTCACCTTCATGGCAGCAGTACTTCTTCACAGCCGTCCATTGAGAGCCACAAGAGTTTCCGACCCTACTTCAGACCTATGCACCCGGCTACTCTGGGATAGGTAACTCGGGTACTACGGTATCCTCGGGTGGGGTGGCTCTTTAAACTCTTAAGTTCCAAAGGGTTCTCTCAAAGTCCTCCTAGAATGGTCTTTAAACTTTGAAAGTGTATGTAGGAGAGTAGGGTCTGCTATCCTATGGTCACCCCAAATGTTTGCTTTTTGCTTCACTGCTTTTTGACATATTGAGGCTGTGGGCCTGCTAATCAGACCCCCAGCCTGCTGTTCTCTCTACTAAATTGACACTATGCCCTTTAGGTGCATAACCAATTGGAACTGGATCACCCTGTGAGCCCCTGTACCAGTGTACACTAGGTACCCAGGGCATTGGTGTATCTAAGGCCTACCAGGGGCTGAAGCATGTATTGTGCCACCCCTGGCCTGGCCCAACAATTTGACACAACTGGCTGATCACTCAGCTGGGGTAAGTTGGTGTATCCACCTCTTACTTAGGTGTAGTATACCTATACCTAACCTTAAATAGGACACATGTTAACCTATAAGTCACTCCTATGGCAGGCCTTAACAATCCTGAAGGCAGAGTGCTTGGTTTCATGTGAGATGGTGCTCTGGCATGAGCTGAGCCTGTCTGCAGTGGTCGGAACGACTTCCTTCTACCGTTTCCAGATATCGCCATACCATATACTCTTAAGTGCATTATGAACCTCGCGGTTAAATGCTATCTTTGGTTTGGCTTTATCAAAACATGTCGAGTAAGGTGTCATACGAATTGGAATACTAACCCCTCGCCGATTCTGGCGACGGGGTTAGCATTCCACCCTTCTAGAGGGACACGACATGTACAGAACCTGAAACCTGGGTAAAATCAGACATAGCCTCAGCTCCACAAAATGGACGCTGCCACCACCGACACAAGTCTGCCCTCCTGCTGCTGGGAGTCCTTCCAGCTTGGGAGACGTGGACAAAGGGTTTCCTGCCAGGGGAGGTGCGAGCACCACCCCAGACAGGATTTTGTGTATTGGTCAGGTAGGGCTTGAATAGAATCAGACATGCCTGAGGCTCACAAGGAGCCTCAGTGCATATGCCAGTTCAAACCGGTCCTGGGGCACACCAGCCCCAGACCTGGGGCGAGCTGGACAAAGGATTGGGGGTGTAACCACCCCCCTTCCTGGTCCCACCCTTAGGGAGGGACCTAGCAGGTAGTCCGGCCCCTAGAATCCGCTTAAAGGTAGGAGCTGTGTCCTAAGACTTCAGACATCCTGGAATCAACTTGAAACTAAGAAGAAGACAGGAACTTCGACGTTCTGCTGCACAGAAGACTGAAGGAAATCTCCCCTATGGTCAGGGAGTGACCATCTTGCTAACGCAAACACCATCCAGCAAATTGACGTCTGCTTTGCTCCCGCCGGAGCCCCAGCCCAGAGACTGACAAGAACTGGACCTCCAGACCTCTCACCGCCCGATCCACAGTCCCTGCAAAGAAGGAACCCGTGGAGGCACCGAGACACGTGGAGCCAGCCATCTTGGAAGACACTCGACAAGCTGCAAGCACGACAACAGAGGCTCCCTCCAAGTTGTGCTTTGGGTCCTGAGAGGCCCAACATCCGAGCAGCATCTGCACCAAAGGTGAACCCTCCAGCATCTCCACGATCTGTGTGGGGCCCCTCTGCACTTTGCGACTCGACGCGCCTACCCGGTCCCTGGCCAGTTGGCTAGAGGCCATCTTGGCGAACCTTTTTGAAAACTACAATGCTGGTCTGGTTGCTCCAGACTGGCCCATGCTTCCCTCCAAAGGAGCAGCCCCTCTGACCTTGCTGGTCAGAGCTAACAGCTTTCTTTGATTCCTGTGACTCCTGCTTTTATCAAGGCTTGTTTGCTTCTTCTGAGTCGCCGACACCGCCGACAGTGAGAGCCTGCGTGGCACAGCTCGTGAACCGACTCCTGGACGTCGTCGACCTTCAGGGACCATGTGGCTGCAGAGACAAGCTACACCTCCTCACCTGTTTGCACCCGACATCGCCTGGTACCTACCTGGTGCCACACCGGTCACTGGCTAGTGACTGTGAACACTGTCCACTCTGCTTACAGGTCTTCTACACTTCTGATCCATCCTTGGATTCACCGCATCTCTTCTGGACCGACCGCCTGCAGCATCTTTGTCGTCAGGCTCCATTGAACAGATAGACGAAACCCGACGCACTTCGAGCCCTATGCACCCGCTTCCTGTGGGTGAGGTAAAGTTGGCACTCCGGTGCACAAGTGTAGAGTAACATCTCTAATGTCTAGGTTTGAAGTCTTGATTTCGTAGTCCAACCAGAAGACCCTTCTAGCAGTAACTTTTGAACATTTACGCACCCATTGAAAACCTATGGGAGCCCGCGTGTAACTTTCCTCACTGCACACGCGACCCGTGTACCTCCTGACCACTAACTAAAGTTAGCTCCTTGTAGGCCCAGCGATTCTAGAGGCCCTAGGCCCTCTCCCTTTCCTGTTCGTGGTACTTATACCACTATTTTAGTATATGGTTTGAGCGGCCACCAGGGTCTATCCATATAAAGTGCAACTTCTGTATATTGTGATACTTTCTTGTTTAACGATTTGTGCTCCTGTGCTCATAAAGAGTCTAGGGGATACTTTGAGTAATAAATACATATATATTTTGAATATATATCTGTGTGGTGTCCTTTCATTGGTATAAAGGGGGGTTACATATGGTAATACAGCTTGCTTTACATGCCTAAACGAGTTTAGCCTGAAAGACTGCCTAGCCTACGCTACCACTAGGGCAGCTGGTCCGAAAAGGTTGACTTACAACCACACCATAAGGGTTGTTTGGCATGGTACAAGGTGGTCACTTTAATTAGTGAACATCATATACCAGGCCAACTTCTCACATTGGTGAGCAGCGGTTGGGATTTGAGCTTGCTGTTGTTTTACCTCTGTAATCTCTTTGTTACCAATTGAAAGATCATACAGGTACCTTTAGGTACATATAAAACAAGTCAGTTATATACTTAAGTTCTACTGAACTTAGTTGTTGTAGAGCAAAGGGAGTAGCACACCCTGACTACAACTACTAGATAGGTTTAGTAGGAAAACACAAGTGTAGGTAGTTGCAACACATCCACCCACACTTAAGAGCAATGGCTGGGGCAGAGGGGTCCAACGTACCCATCTCTGTCGAGAGTGACCCCCAGAGGGCACCATCCGTCTTTGCTACCCTAAACCAGAATGAGCTCAGGCAGTTGGCTAATTCCAGGGGCCTTAAACAGCCCAGGAACCCTACCTCTGCTGAACTCAGAGAACTCTTGCAAACTGATGAAGATCAGAGAGCTCTCAAGAAAGCCTCCCAGTTAGGCCCCTTAGGGACTGGAACAGGAGGCCCTCCTTCTGAAGATGCTACTGAAGCACCCCTTCCTAACAGTCGCCCCTTAGTTGAGAATCAGACTACAGATGATGAGGATCAGCGTAGGGACAAGGATGACAAGGGGGATGAGTCTGATAGTAGTAGTAATTCTGATGGGAGAAATAGCCAAGTGTTATACTTGGCTCAGCTAACTTAAGGCTATTTGGGAATGACAATGGGTTCCCCCCATTGAATCTCCCTAGTGGACTTAACCAGGGGTTTGGGAGACAGAGGAATCACTCAGGTGACTCTAATGCCTCTCATGCCTCTAGAGGCTCTCAGGGTCATTCCAGAAGAAGGATGACCAGCCCTCAGAGGAGGGAGCATGAGGCCAGAATGCAGGAAGCCCAGCTGAGGATCAGGAAACAGGAGCTAGAAGTAGCCCTGATGGAAGAGAAACTGAGCAAGGCTAGGCAACCTAGAGAGAGTTGGTCTATATCCACTGGTGGCAGCATTGTCCCGAGGGACAAAGATAGGGTCTTTGATAATATGAACCTGTCCAAGGTTGTGCCCCCCTACAAAAGTGGGGATGATATCCACAAGTGGATGACTGCTCTTGAGAGAGCCTGCAAAGTACAGCAGGTTCCTGAGGACCAGTGGGCAGCAATCTTATGGCTCTCCTTTGAAGGTAGAGGCAGAGATAGACTCCTCACTGTTAGAGAGGAGGATGTCAGAAACTACAGAGCCCTGAAGAGTGTCCTGGTTGATGGGTTAGGCTTAACCACTGAACAGTACAGGTTAATGTTCAGAGATACCCAGAAGACACAGACTCAGGACTGGTCTGAATATATTGAATGTGCCACTAAGGCTTTGGAGGGTTGGTTGCTGGGAAGTAAGGTTTCTGATTATACAGGATTGTACAATTTGATGATGAGAGAACAGATTTTAAATAACTGTCAAAACCAGCAACTGCATCAACACTTGGTTGACTCAGATCTGACCTCTCCCCAAGAATTGGGAAAGAAGGCAGACAAATGGGTCAGAACCAGGGTTAAACAAAATAACCAGAACCAGGGCCAAGGGGGTGATCAGAAGAAAACAGACCAAAAGGGTAATGACCAGAAATCCAAAGACCAGAAGTCTTCAACAGGGCCCCTAACTAGTACTAATGAGGGTGGGTCCCAACAATCTAAAGGAAAGAAGAAAGAAGGTCCAAAGAAACCCTGGTGCAAATCTTGCAAGAATACAACTCACTGGACGAGTGATTGTAAGAAGGGTGGAGCCCCCAACACTGTTGCCCCTAAGGCACCTGCTCCCAGTAGTACTGTTAGCAGTGTTGGTCCCCAGACAAAGGGTGTAGTGGGAATCACTATGGGAACTGAAGGAGATTCTGACTTAGACAGAACCCTTACACAGGCAGTCTTGATCTGTGATGGGGACATGGATTTGTCCCTGACTGTGAGCCCCAGTAATCTGGGCAAGTACAGACAGACTCCATTGATAAATACAAAAGTGGCTCAAGCATACAGGGACACATGTGCCAGTGTCACTATGGTGACACCAGGCTTTGTGGATCCTGGACAGTACATACCAGGTGAGAATTACCTGGTGACCAATGCCAGCAATACCACTACTTCCCATAGTGTGGCTATTGTTAACTTCTCATGGGGAGGGGTAACTGGCCTCAAAAGGATTGTGGTTAGTGCAGACCTCCCAGTAGAATGTTTGTTGGGCAATGACCTAGAGAGTTCTCTATGGTCAGAAGTGGAGTACAGGACACATGCAGAGATGTTAGGTATATCACCACATGTCCTTGCTGTGACCAGGTCACAGGCCAAAAAGTGCCTTACTGAACCTCAGGTCTTGGATCCTGGAACAATGGACCAAGTACCTACCAAGAAGAAGAACAGGAGGGTTAAGGCTGTGCCTTCCCCCCTGCCTCCAAGTGATGATCAGTCTTCCCAGGAGGATGATCTCGAGAACCCTGAAGGAACTGTCCCTGAAGAGCTTGAACCTGACCAGGTTGAGTTTCTGGAGACAGGGGGACCTTCCAGGGCTGAATTGGGGCAGGCTCAGTTATCCTGGCCATCTCTTGAACCCCTCAGACAGCTGGCTGCTGCTGAGGCTGCTGGGAATGCTCAAGGTACCCATAAAGTGTATTGGGATGATGGGCTCCTTTATTCAGAGGCTAGAGACCCAAAACCTGGTGCAACCAGGAGGTTGGTTATACCTCTGCAATTTAGGGTCTTCCTTCTTACCTTGGCCCATGATATTCCTCTAGCAGGACACTTAGGCCAGAACAAGACTTGGGACAGGCTTGTCCCTCACTTTCACTGGCCTCACATGAATGAAGATACCAAGGAGTTTTGTCGCTCCTGAGTAACCTGCCAAGCCAGTGGCAAATCAGGTGGCACAACAAAGGCCCCCCTAATACCACTACCTGTGGTGGGGGTTCCCTTTGAGAGAGTGGGGATTGATATTGTGGGTCCCATGGATCCCCCCACTGGATCTGGGCACAGATTTATACTGGTGGTAGTGGATCATGCCACCAGGTATCCAGAGGCAATTCTCCTTAGGACCACAACAGCTCCTGTTGTGGCCAGGGCCTTACTGGGAGTATTCTCCAGAGTGGGGTTTCCTAAGGAGGTAGTTTCTGACAGAGGTACCAACTTCATGTCAGTATACTTGACAGCTATGTGGAAGGAATGTGGTGTCAACTACAAGTTCACCACTCCTTATCGCCCAGAATGCAATGGGCTTGTTGAGAGATTCAACAAGACCCTAAAGGGTATGATCAAAGGATTACCTGAAAAGCTCAGGCGAAGATGGGACATCCTTCTACCCTGCCTTCTGTTTGCTTACAGAGAGGTCCCACAAAAAGGAGTTGGCTACAGCCCCTTTGAATTGTTGTTTGGGCACCCTGTAAGAGGCCCCCTATGTCTGGTGAGGGAAGGATGGGAGTTACCTCTCAAAAAGCCTAAACAAGACATAGTGGACTATGTACTTGGTCTCCGCTCCAGGATGGCTGAGTACATGGAGAAGGCATCCAAAAACCTTGAGGCTAGCCAGGCCTTACAGAAAGCTTGGCATGACCAAAAGGCTGTCTTGGTTGAGTTTCAGCCAGGACAGAAGGTATGGGTGTTGGAGCCAGTGGCCCCAGCAGCACTCCAAGACAAATGGTCTGGACCCCATACAACCTTGGAAAAGAAGGGAGAGGTTACCTACTTGGTGGACCTAGGCACTCCCAGGAGTCCCCACAGGGTACTCCATGTTAACAGGTTAAAAGCACATGTTGACAGGGCAGACATGGGCTTGCTCATGGCTACAGATGAGGGACAGGAGGAAGAGAGTGACCCTCTCCCAGACCTGTTGTCTCAGAACCCTGAAGATGGATCAGTTGAAGGAGTGACCCTTGGAGGCAACCTCACTGAGCATCAGCAAATTGAATGTAGACAAGTTCTACAATCATTTCAGCATATGTTCTCACTGATACCTAGTCAAACTGACTGGTGTACCCATGTGGTGGACACCGGTGACAGTCTTCCTGTGAAGAACAAACTTTACAGACAACCTGACCATGTCAGGGACTGTATAAAGGCTGAGGTACACAAAATGCTGGAACTGGGTGTCATTGAGCCCTCAGAGAGCCCCTGGGCTAGCCCAGTGGTTCTGGTCCCCAAACCTCACACCAAAGATGGCAAGAGAGAGATGAGGTTCTGTGTGGATTACAGAGGACTCAATGCTGTCACTAGGACAGACGCACATCCTATTCCAAGGGCAGATGAGCTCATAGATAAACTGGCTTCTGCTAAGTTTTTGAGCACATTTGATTTGACAGCTGGCTATTGGCAAATCAGGTTAGCTGAGGAGTCTAAGGCCAAAACAGCATTTTCAACCCCAGGAGGGCACTACCAATTCTTGGTGATGCCCTTTGGTCTGAAGAATGCACCTGCCACCTTCCAAAGGTTGGTGAATCAAGTCCTTACTGGGTTGGATGACTTTTGTGCAGCATATCTTGATGACATTGCTGTCTTTAGCTCCACCTGGGAGGATCACCTGATTCACCTGAAGAAGGTACTTGAGGCTCTGCAAAAGGCAGGCCTCACAATCAAGGCTACTAAGTGCCAGATAGGGCAGAGTAAGGTTGTGTACTTGGGCCACCTTGTAGGTGGAGGCCAAGTTCAACCACTGGAGAGTAAGATACAATCCATCAAGGACTGGTCTCCTCCCACCACCTAGACTCAAGTCCGAGCTTTCTTGGGCTTGACTGGGTACTACAGGACGTTTGTTAAGAACTATGGGTCCATTGTGACTCCTCTTAATGATCTGACATCCAGAAAAATGCCCAAAAAGGTTCAGTGGACAGTAAGCTGTCAAAAGGCATTTGATGACCTGAAGAAGGCCATGTGCTCTGCACCTATCCTGAAAAGTCCTGACTACTCCAAAGAGTTTATTGTCCAAACAGATGCTTCTGAGTTGGGTGTGGGAGCTGTGCTGTCACAACTTAATATAGATGGTCAAGACCAACCCATTGCTTTTATTAGCAGAAGGTTGACCCCCAGAGAGAAGAATTGGTCAGCTATTGAGAGGGAGGCCTTTGCTGTGGTGTGGGCCCTGAAGAAGCTGAGGCCATACTTGTTTGGCACTCACTTCAAGATTCAGACCGGCCATAAGCCCCTCTTGTGGCTAAATCAGATGAAGGGTGAAAACCCCAAACTGCTTAGGTGGTCCATTTCCCTACAGGGGATGGACTTTACAGTGGAGCACCGGCCAGGTACAGACCATGGGAATGCAGATGGTCTCTCCAGGTACTTCCACTTAGGACATGAAGACGAAACTGGTCAAGGCTAGTTTAATGTCCCTGCATTTGGGGGGTGGGTTGTGTAGGAGAGTAGGGTCTGCTATCCTATGGTCACCCCAAATTTTTGCTTTTTGCTTCACTGGTTTTTGACATATTGAGGCTGTGGGCCTGCTAATCAGACCCCCAGCCTGCTGTTCTCTCTACTAAATTGACACTATGCACTTTAGGTGCATAACCAATTGGAACTGGATCACCCTGTGAGCCCCTGTACCAGTGTACACTAGGTACCCAGGGCATTGGTGTATCTAAGGCCTACCAGGGGCTGAAGCATGTATTGTGCCACCCCTGGCCTGGCCCAACAATTTGACACAACTGGCTGATCACTCAGCTGGGGTAAGTTGGTATATCCACCTCTTACTTGGGTGTAGTATACCTATACTTAACCTTAAATGGGACACATGTTAACCTATAAGTCACTCCTATGGCAGGCCTTAACAATCCTGAAGGCAGAGTGCTTGGTTTCATGTGAGATGGTGCTCAGGCATGAGCTGAGCCTGTCTGCAGTGGTCGGAACGACTTCCTTCTACCGTTTCCAGATATCGCCATACCATATACTCTTAAGTGCATTATGAACCTCGCGGTTAAATGCTATCTTTGGTTTGGCTTTATCAAAACATGTCGAGTAAGGTGTCATAGGAATTGGAATACTAACCCCTCACCAAATCTGGCGACGGGGTTAGCATTCCACCCTTCTAGAGGGACATGACATGTACAGAACCTGAAACCCGGGTAAAATCAGACATAGCCTCAGCTCCACAAAATGGACGCTGCCACCACCGACACAAGTCTGCCCTCCTGCTGCTGGGAGTCCTTCCAGCTTGGGAGACGTGGACAAAGGGTTTCCTGCCAGGGGAGGTGCGAGCACCACCCCAGACAGGATTTTGTGTATTGGTCAGGTAGGGCTTGAATAGAATCAGACATGCCTGAGGCTCACAAGGAGCCTCGGTGCATATGCCAGTTCAAACCGGTCCTGGGGCACACCAGCCCCAGACCTGGGGCGAGCTGGACAAAGGATTGGGGGTGTAACCACCCCCCTTCCTGGTCCCACCCTTAGGGAGGGACCTAGCAGGTAGTCCGGGCCCTAGAATCCGCTTAAAGGTAGGAGCTGTGTCCTAAGACTTCAGACATCCTGGAATCAACTTGAAACTAAAAAGAAGACGGGAACTTCGATGTTCTGCTGCACAGAAGACTGAAGGAAATCTCCCCTATGGTCAGGGAGTGACCATCTTGCTAACGCAAGCACCATCCAGCAAATCGATGTCTGCTTTGCTGCCGCCTCCCGCCGGAGCCCGAGCCCAGAGACCATCAAGAACTGGACCTCCAGACCTCTCACCACCCGATCCACAGTCCCTGCTAAGAAGGAACCCATGGAGGCACCGAGACACGTGAAGCCAGCCATCTTGGAAGACACTCGACAAGCTGCAAGCGCGACAACAGAGGCTCCCTCCAAGTTGTGCTTTGGGTCCTGAGAGGCCCAACATCCGAGCAGCATCTGCACCAAAGGTAAGCCCTCCAGCATCTCCATGATCTGCGTGGGGCCCCTCTGCACTTTGCGACTCGACGCGCCTACCCGGTCCCTGGCCCGTTGGCTAGTGGCAATCTTGGCAAACCTTTTTGAAAACTACGATGCTGGTCTGGTTGCTCCAGACTGGCCCCTCCTTCCCTCCAAAGGAGCAGCCCCTCTGACCTTGCTGGTCAGAGCTGACAGCTTTCTTCGATTCCTGCAACTCCTGCTTTTGCCAAGGCTTGTTTGCTTCTTCTGAGTCGCCGATACCGCCGACAGCGAGAGCCTGCCTGGGACAGCTCATGAACCGACTCCTGGACGTCGTCGACCTTCAGGGACAACGTGGCTGCAGAGACAAGCTACACCTCCTCACCTGTTTGCACCCGACATCGCCTGGTACCTACCTGGTGCCACGCCGGTCACTGGCTAGTGACTGTGAACACTGTCCCCTCTGCTTACAGGTCTTCTACACTTCCGATCCATCCTTGGATTCACCGCATCTCTTCTGGACCGACCGCCTGCAGCATCTTTGTCGTCAGGCTCCATTGAACAGATAGACGAAACCCGACGCACTTCGAGCCCTATGCACCCGCTTCCTGTGGGTGAGGTAAAGCTGGCACTCCAGTGCACAAGTGTAGAGTAACATCTCTAATGTCTAGGTTTGAAGTCTTGATTTCGTAGTCCAACCAGAAGACCCTTCTAGCAGTAACTTTTGAACATTTACGCACCCATTGAAAACCTATGGGAGCTCGCATGTAACTTTCCTCACTGCACACGCGACCCGTGGACCTCCTGGTCACTAACTAAAGTTAGCTCCTTGTAGGCCCAGCGATTCTAGAGGCCCTAGGCCCTCTCCCTTTCCTGTTCGTGGTACTTATACCACTATTTTAGTATATGGTTTGAGCGGCCACCAGGGCCTATCCATATAAAGTGCAACTTCTGTATATTGTGATACTTTCTTGTTTAACGATTTGTGCTCCTGTGCTCATAAAGAGTCTAGGGGATACTTTGAGTAATAAATACATATATATTTTGAATATGTATCTGTGTGGTGTCCTTTCATTGGTATAAAGGGGGGTTACATATGGTAAAACAGCTTGCTTTACATGCCTAAACGAGTTTAGCCTGAAAGACTGCTTAGCCTACGCTACCACTAGGGCAGCTGGTCCGAAAAGGTTGACTTACAACCACACCATAAGGGTTGTTTGGCATGGTACAAGGTGGTCACTTTAATTAGTGAACATCATATACCAGGCCAACTTCTCACAGTGTAACCGTGACTTCCCCATAGAATTGTACAGAGCCCATGTGTCAGGTTCTCACCTGTGTTTCTGCAGAAACGCCAAGGAACTGATGAATTGTCCACTTCTTCACCCAATCACATATGATGCCTGACAACGTCTAGGCACCAATGGTAACCCGGGGAAGAAGGGAAACAAAACAAGGGAAGAGGGGGAAGAGAGCCCTCGACGTGGTTTGAATTTCCACAGGATTAAGGGTCAGAAACAAAGGCTAAAAAGAGAGAGTAAAAATATTTAGGACACAAAAATGACCTTTTTTCTAAATACTCTGATCGTATCTCTGCTTTACCTTAAATGTTCCCTCCTTCTGATTGATATGAAGAGGTGAAAAAAGAAATAGCTTGGCATATAACATAACTGTGGGAAGAGAAGGAATAATCAAAGGTATGTGATCTCACTGTCTAGGCTATTACTTAACATAAATGTGTGAAAGCAAACTGCTCACCTAAACCACTGTAGGAGAACAATTATAAATGTCTTGTGGCAACAATGTAATAACAACAAATATTCCCTTGTAGGTGAATCTTGAAACTCTGGGGGATGAGGACCCTCTATAATGCCCAGAACACCATCTTCGGGTAAGTATTGCACTGTCTGTACATCATGATAAATTACAAAGTAAATGACAGCGCTACAGGCACTGTTACCGTAACCACGGCTTGAGGAGGCAGGTATCTGACAAAACGCAACGAGAAACGAGAACTCTGATGGGGGCGTGAGGGACGCGACGGAAATCTGGAAGTTACGGGTAATTCACACGCAGGAACACGAAGCGTCAGAGACATAGAAGGGCTGGGCTTTAAACGCGCCTGACCTGTTCTCGCTCATGCGCGCGTTCCACCGGCGGCCATGTTTGTAGTCCGAGCTGCCGCCAATCGTGACACCGCCGTCGTGTTCCCACACTGCACCCGGCCTTCGTGGGGTCCCTGTCTACTCATCTTGAGAGGTTCCTTGGGGTCCCAGCAATTCTACATGCTCTAGACCTTGTCTTGATCTCAGTCGTGACTGTTATACCACTATTTTAGTATATGGTTTGGTCTCTCCCTGGAGCCCACTGTGTATTGTGCTACTTGCAACTGTTGTATTGATCTTGTGTTGTGTGCTTTGTGTTCTATCCTCGTGTAGAGGATAGTAGAGAGTGTTATAATAATAAATACATATTTTAATATAACTACTGTGTGGTTCTCATTTATTTAGTCATTCAGGAGGTGATACCCTGGTAAAACAAGCTGCTTTACATTCCTTCAAGATTAAGCCTGAAGGCTGCTCTCCACAGATACCACTAGGATAGCTTTCTAAAGGTTATCTTTGACATCATACATCATAAGGGTCGTTTGGACTGGTACAAGGTGCCCACTTTAATTAGTGGACAGCATATACCAGGCCAACATCCCACAACCTGTATTGCACTTTAGATTTTTAGTTAACCTTCAATGTTTCTAAATTACTAAATCGCAAGCCCTTTTGTTAATCATGGCTAATTCCATTAGACAGCCTCTTCAAATGTTGTTTTGAATCTTATCTTCGAAACACATTTCCTCATTTATTCATGAGCAAACACCCTCTGTGACCCCGCATTAGGCGCTTTATTTCTAACATTACAGATTATTATCAGAAATAGAGCCATCCGCATCAATGGGATGAGAGTGTGCAACTGTAAGGGCAAACCACAAGAAGACGCAGGCTAACGTAGTCCCTCTATGGAGACTTTGGAGTGATGTCAACCAAGCTTTTTAGGTTTCTCCTACAGACAGGTTTTTTTTTTTTTTTGAAACCTTTATTACAGAAGTCAAAAGATATACAAAAATGGGCCTACAACGTTCGGGCCGGCCGCTAGCAAACAATAAGAGCATAGAATACAAGAGGGAAACACACGCTGCAGCGTGAGAGAGATCACAGGAGTTGGAAAGAAAAAACGTTGGCGGCCACACCGTCCGGACCCCCAGATGGCGGTTCCATTTTTATGTAAGAAATAACAAACAAATCCACAAGGCAGCAAGAAGTCGAAGCAGCAGTATGAGCTCCCCTGGGGAGGACCCTACCGATCCACAGGAAAAGCGGGGGGGGGGACAGGCCGGAGCGGAGACAAAGTGGACTCAGTACCCAGAACCAAGGAGACAAGGAGACTAGGGAGACGGGGCCAGTGCCAGATCAGGCGTCAGCGGCGGGGTACAAATTCCGCCACGGTAGGAGTTCCAGGGGACCCATACTTTCACCCATTTCCCAGGCTTACCTCTCGCGACATACACCACTTTTCCCGAACCATACACCAATCCATGTTGTCCTTCCATGCCGAGATCGTTGGCGGCCTCTGGGAGCCCCACAATTGCGCTATGTCACGCTTGGCCACCATATAGCCCAGAGTCACCCACCACGTCTGCGGCACTGAGTAATCAGTCGGCTCCCACACATTTAGCAGACACCTCCTCGCCTCAGGAAGCAGCGGCACATGTGTGACCGCCTGCAACACCGCATGCACACCACGCCAGAATCGCGCCACCTCCGGACATTCCCACAAAATATGGACGAAGGTCCCTAAGGAACCACACCCACGTTTACACAACCCATCCACGGAATATCCCATACGCATCAGACCCGGCCCCGTAACATAGACCCTATGGAGTATTTTGAGCTGGACGAAGCGAAGGCGGGCCGGTATGGCCACCTCTTTCGGGGAGGCCACCGCAGACACCCAGTCCTCGTCGTCCAGCTCCAATCCATCGGCGACCCACGCCTCACGAAGGCTAGTCAACAGTCCAGAGCGATCGTTGATGAGCTTTTTGTAAATCAAGGAAATCGTGCCGTCCGGCACATGCCCATCTAGCACTCTATCTTCCAGAGGGGAGTACTCCGGGATGGAGGCAACATCCGGGAATACGGAGACCAGCGCGTGACGGACCTGTAGATATCGAAAGTACTCCCTGTCCTGCAACTGGAATTCCGTCTGCAGCACATCGAACGTTTTGAATCCCCCCCTCGTCCAGAGATCGCCCACCCTGCTGATGCCTATCATGTCCCACTTCTCAAAGCCCTTCGAGGTCCACAGGGAGCCCAGCCGCTCAGAGGCATACAAGTTTGCCGCATGCCACACCCGTACCATGACCCGCGTAGGGCCCGTCAGACGCGCGTCGAGCGATCGAGAATAAAGCGCCCGATTATAATCACCACCCGGCAGTAATAGTTTATCCATCTCAAAGGCCGGGTTTAGAGCGGGCCCGTAAAGGCCGTGGTTTATCGCGGCCAGCTGGGAGGCCCAGGAGTACCGTTTGATGTCTGGGAGGGCGACCCCCCCGTCATACCACGGGAGTGTCAGCTTCGCAAGGGCGATACGCGGCCTCCCATCCCAGAATAGGTGGCGCTGCAGACTCTCCACCTCGCGAAAGTAGCGCGCCGGGACAACGTCCATCGTGTTCTGTAAAGCATATAGGAAACGTGGCAGCGACATCATCTTAAACAATGCCGCACGGCCAAGCGCTGAGAGCGGCAAGCGCCTCCAACGCGCCACGGCCTCCTTCAGGCGCTGGAGGGGGGGGAGCAAATTTTGTTTATATCGGGCCTCAGCGTCCAGGGTGATAAAGATACCCAGGTACTTAAATCCCTGTGGAGCGACCTGGATAGGGCAGCCCCGCGGTAGGATAGGAGTCTCCCCGGAGAGGACATACACACAGGATTTAGCCCAGTTGATGACTAGGCCAGAATTGCGGCCAAAGGAATGCAAAACATCCACTAATACAATCAGCGATTTACGCGGGGAAGCACGGTATAAAAGGATATCATCTGCGTAAAGGGATACGCGATCCTCATACTCAGGGGTCCAACGGAGACCACGAATGGAAGGATCCCACCGCAGCCACTCCGCCAGGGGCTCCAAGGCAAGCGCGAAGAGGAGCGGCGACAGCGGGCAGCCCTGCCGCGTACCCCTGCCCAGCTCAAACGGAGCCGACACTCTACCGTTCACCACCACCTGCGCCAGAGGTCCGGAGTATAACAGTTTCACCCAACCAATGAATCCCGGGCCAAAACCAAACTTCGCCAGCATCGCCCAAATATATGGCCACTCAAGCGTGTCGAACGCCATAGTGGCGTCCAAGAACGCCAAAATGGCCGGCTCTCGTATGAACGGGACCCGCGCGAGCACCCCATGCAAACGCCGCAGATTAAGCGCGGTGTTGCGATGAGGGATAAAGCCGGACTGGTCCTGGTGAATCAGATCGCACACCACGCTAACCAGCCGATTAGCCAGCACCTTGGCGAGAATTTTGGGCTCCGCATTTAACAGAGAAATGGGCCTGTAAGACGTGACCCGATCCCTCGGCCTCCCCTCCTTATGAATAACCACGATAGTGGCCAGACGCTGGTCCAGCGGGAGGGAACCCGCCGAACGGGCCGCGAGGAACATAGCACGGAGATGTGGCACCAGCGTATCCGGTCGCAGCTTGTACAATTCGATGGGAAGGCCATTAGGACCCATGGCCTTGCCGGAAGCGACCGAACGTATGGCGAGGGCAATCTCCTCAGATGTAGGGGCGGCGTCCAACGACACTTTATCCTCATCCGAAAGGGAAGGCAGCGCAATGTCCCTGAGCAGAGCATGGGAATCCTCTTCCGAGCGGGAAGATACCGGGGAATACACCCCACGGAAATATTCTGCGAAGCAATCAACAATTTCACCCGGATCAGTGACACACACACCATCCAATTTCTCAATCGACGGGACAACTCGACTCGCTCTCTCCTTTTTATCCAGCCACGCAATCAATTTACCAGCCTTATCACCCACATCATACAGTCTCCCATGCTGCTCTCTACTGAGGCCCCTGGCTACCTCCGTGACGAGGGCCTTATAGTCCGCCTGCTTGAGTCGGAGAGCATGTAATTTGTCGTCCGTCACCCCACATTCCAGAGCACCCTCCAACTCAGTTATCTCAGTTTCAATACGGGTCACCTCCTCCCACCCGCGCCACCGGGAATGGGAAATAAGGGACAGGGCCTCCCCCCGGATTACCGTCTTAAACGCCTCCCACAGAGAGACCGCAGACGATACAGACCCCACATTATCTTCAAAATACCGCTCAAGAGATTTAACCAAATCTGCGCGAATTGTGGGGTCACGCAGGTACCAGGGATTGACCGGGACCACCCTCCCCTCCCTCCTCGGGACAATGTCGAAGTGCAGCAGGAGCGGGGAGTGGTCCGAAATACCCCGCGCCAAATGTCGTACCTCCCCAACCCTCCCCGCCTGTGCCGCTGGCATCAAAACATAATCAAGCCTTGAAAGACTGCCATGAGCCCCGGAATGAAAGGTGTACTGTATCTGCGTAGGGTGTTTCAGCCGCCAACAATCCACCAGCCCCAATGTATCCAAGAGGCCGGACAACCACGCTTGGGCACGGGGGAGATCCCTAGGAGGGTGACGATCCTCAGTACCGGAGATTACAGCGTTAAAATCTCCCCCAACCACTAGAATCCCCTCCGGAAGGCCAAGGAGGAGGCATCCCAGATCAGCGAAAGTAGTTGTTTGCAGCCCTGGCGGGACATAAACAGAAACTAAAACAATCACTCTGCCCTCCAATCTACCCACCAGAGCCGTGTATCGTCCCCTGTCATCATGGAACACCTCATCCATTTCCAACGGGAGCGAAGTTTTAACCATGATTCCCACGCCCCTCGAACCAGAGGTGAAGCCCGAGTGGGCTACAAGGCGATAGCCCCGTCTATTCATAGCACGAAAGGAGTTTCCAATGAGGTGCGTTTCCTGCAGAAATACTATATCGGGAGAAATACGTTTTAAAAACTGCAGGACCACACCCCGTTTTATCCTGTCCCCCAGTCCATTAACATTCCAGGACAAAAGACTCAGTCCCCTACCCCCCATCATAGCCGAAGTCGAGCCATCTCCCCCCAGGGAGCACTGTAGAAGTAACACAACAATACATCTGCCTTGTGGTACAAATAAACAATACCCAACCCTAACCCAACAGCCCCAACAAAACTCCCCCCTCCCTGCACCCATGCATGAGCCCAAACAGCCCCCCCAACTTGCAGTGTGCCTGTCGCCCCTATGTAAATGAAACTACTAAGACCCCCTAGAGGAGGAGGGAGAACCCCCTCGAGACCCAGCACAACCTCCCATGGAGGAGAAACAAGGCACAATAGGCAAAAGACCCTAAGCATGGCCAAAAGTGGCATCATACGGGGTGAGCCACGGTGTCAGTACCTCAGACCCGGTCCGGTGAGCGCTCACCTCCCGTCGCCCCCCCTCCATCCCGACCATGTCCCCCAGTCAAAGTGTCCAACCAGTCCCCGGCCATGTCAGGACGGTCAAAAAAGTGAGTGCGACCATCCGCCTCCACCCGCAGCCTGGCTGGGAAGAGCATGGCATATTTTAGGTTCATGTCCCGAAGCCGCCGCTTGACACCCAGGAAACTCAGTCTCTGCTTCTGGACCGCCTGCGTGAAGTCAGGATAAAAGTTCACCTCCATGTTTTCCAGCTTAATCGGCCCTTGCAGTCTGGAAGCTTGCAGAATCGCATCCCTGTCCCGAAAGTTAAAAATACGGGCAATAAGAGGCCGCGGAGGGGCTCCGACCTTCGGCCTGCCTCCGGGAACTCTATGGGCCCTCTCCACCGCAAAGAATTTGCTCAGCCCCTTAGGCTGGAGATGGGTAGAGACCAGGTCCTCCACAAAGAGATCCGCCGCCGACTCCTCCCGTCCCTCGGGCACTCCAATAATGCGGATATTATTCTTCCGGGCCCTGCTCTCGGAGTCCTCCAGGCGCCGATCCAGAAGCGCACTTGCCTGACGGAGCCGACTGAAGGGCCGCTACCTCAGTCATGAGGCCCGACGCGGTGTGGGCCAAAGAGTCGACCCGGTCATTGGTCTTAGAGAGATCGGCTCTAACAAGGTTGACATCGATGAGGACCGCGTCGAGTTTATGTGCCAAGGTGTCGAATTGCTGGCCCACTGAGGTCTTCATCTCGGCAATGGCGCCCATAACATCCTGCAAAGTCAGATCCGCAGGCAAATCCGGGGCTTCCGAGGGGCACTCGGAGGACTTGTGCGATCCGCCGGGAGACCCCTTCGGGAGGGTGTAGTGGTCCATAATGTTGGCCTGATGCGCGGTGCCACGCCGGGTAGACTTGGCCTTCAACCGATCCCCATCCTGCTTCGTGGCCATCGTCGTGTGGCTCGCGCCCTCACCAGCTACGCAGTGGAGAGCAACCAATCAAGGCCGAGAGCCCCGGGGGTCACCCCAGGACGGCAGAGTGGGCCACCGCAGGCAGGCAGGCAGGGTCTCCCAGCGAGGCCACCCCAACACAAAGAAGCGCCGTAATCCCACTTGCGATGAGGGCAGGGGGAGTCAAAAGCGAAAGTGAAAGTGCGGGGTACGCGACTCGCCAGGTCCAGCCCGCCGTTGTTGTTCACTTCGCCACTGGGTTACCCCCAAACTCGAATCCGGGGTCAGGAGGGAAGTAGGCCGCAAACTTCGGTCGGTGCTCACCCCGGCACCCGGGGTCCGATTCAAAAACGGAAAACGGGTACCACCTCGGCTCAGGCTCACCGACACAGTCCCCTCAACCGATTCAGGATGAAGGCAGGATAAACGTAGGAGGTTGCGGAGGTCCTCGGGAGCCTCGCACCTACGCGGCCATCTTGGTTGCGCGCTAGGCTCCTCCTCCTACAGACAGGTTTTAGCTGTGTTTTGGAAGACCTATTGTCGACAATGCCAATACGTACAGTGGGCTTTGGGCCAGCCCATTCTTTACCATTCAATAGCTTTCTTGTCAGCTTGTTTGCATGCTGCTTATTCCATAGCTTTTAAATCCTCTTTGTGTGTTTGCCTTGGGGCAACTGTTTCTTTTGTGTTCATACTATGTCTAAGCAGCCCATGACATAATATGCATTATATATACACTGGTTGGCTTTGTGTTCTCATGTGGAATACTACTGTATTATTGTTCTACTTGTTACCAGTTAAAAGGACTTTCCTGTGTCCTCTGCAGCAGCAACTTATGTTTCTTCTATTACAATGGATCAGTGCTATTTATTCTATACTACAAATAAAAGTGTCTTCTCTACAGTCCCTCATCTAGTGCATAATCTCTTTACTGTCCAATTGATTGGATGGCTTATATCCTTTCAATTATCACAATCAGAAAACTACTTTTGCTGCTTCCTGCTCAAATGTGCCCCCACATCCTCTATGATGCTCCCTCTAGTCCCTCTCATCTCACCCATTGATCCCCCCATCTCTCCCATCCTGGCTTTTTTTTGTTCTTTTATTTGTAATCTCCTCACCACAAACGTTTCCATTGCTTGACATGCACCCTCACTTGCTTTGGCCCCCGGTATTCAGACAAAATATCGAAACTAAAATATCGTCCTACCAAAATATTGTGTGCAAAATATTGTGATATGGAAATATCATCTGCAAGAATATCGTTGTCAAAAATATTGATTTTAAGGTAAGTCATATCGATTTTGAAAATGTCGGTCATTAATATCGTTTAGAAAAATATAGTTGTTAATATCATTTTTTAGTTAATATTATGTATATTAGTATATATTTTAAATGTATATGATGTACATTTTTTGTATAACTTTGTTTTTTAATGTAGTTGTTACATTTTTAGTAGTTACTAAATATATTTTAATTATTTTTTGTGAATTTTAGTAACATAGCGGGTTGTGGGTTTATAGGGGTACAGGGTGGGAAGTAATTTAATTATAATTAATTAAGAATTTGTTTTAATTAATATTAACTTATAAATAGTTATGTTTATTGTTGAATTATTATTTTTTATTTAAATTTTAGGTGCGGGTTGTGGAGTTTAAAGGGGTACAGGGTGGGAAGTAAATGAATTTTAATTAATTAATATTTACTTGTTAATTAATACACATTATTTAATTGATAATTAATTATGCTGATTGTTTAATTATTATTTTAACATTTTTTATTTTAGGTGCGGGTTGTGGGGTTTATTTGGGTACAGGTTGGATGTAAATTAGTTATAATTAACTAATAATTAGTTGTTAAATAATATAAATCATTTAATTGATAATTTTGTTAATTGTGCAATGACATTTTATTTTACTTACATTTTTAGGTGTGGGTTGTGTGGTTTATATGTGTGTACTGGGTAGGAAGTAAATTAACTATAAGTAATATTTCGTTTTTATTTGATAATAAGTATTTAATTGATAATTAATTATGTTAATTGTGCAATAATTTTTTTTTTACTTACATTTTAGGTGTGGGGTGTGTATTTTGTAGGGGTATAGTGTGGAAAGTAAATTAATTTAAATTAAGTCATAATTAATTCATAATTGATAATAGTTATTACGTTGTTTATTAATTATGTTAATTGTGTAGTTATTTTTGTTAATTTAAATTGTAAGAGCATGTGAATGTATAATAATTATAGAAATGAAAAATATTTGTGTAAAATATGTACATGTATTTTTTATTTTATACATTAAGATGCCGATTCCGATCCTGTAAAACCCGGGTACGAACTGTCGTACGGAGCGTTTTCTCTGTCCGACTCGTACCCGGGAAAACCACCTTACAAACCCGCAAGTACGAATCGTACAGAAATACCATCTCCGTACGATTCGTACAAAACACCGACCGGCAAAAATGTACCCACAATTCCGATCCGGGACACCGCGTACGTGACGTCCGGACGGAGTCAGGCAGCGTTTTACGAACCAGCAAGTACGATTCGTGCCTACGTCACTCCGCACATGAGGGGTGGGTGCAGAGGACTCCCAGCAGTGGACAGACATATGAGGGGTGGGTGCCTATCACTCCCAGCAGTGCCCAGACATATGAGGGGTGGGTGCCTATCACTCCCAGCAGTGCCCAGACATATGAGGGGTGGGTGCAGAAGACTCCCAGCAGTGGACAGACATATGAGGGGTGGGTGCCTATCACTCCCAGCAGTGCCCAGACATATGAGGGGTGGGTGCCTATCACTCCCAGCAGTGCCTAGACACATGAGGGGTGGGTGCAGAGGACTCCCAGCAGTGCCCAGACATATGAGGGGTGGGTGCAGAGGACTCCCAGCAATGCCCAGACATATGAGTGGTGGGTGCCTATCACTCCCAGCAGTGCCCAGACATATGAGTGGTGGGTGCCTATCACTCCCAGCAGTGGACACAGACATGTGAGGGGTGGGTGCCTATCACTCCCAGCAGTGGACACAGACATGGGGGTGTGTACATCCTTATCAGATGATCCCAATTCCATGGGTGTTTGTATGCATCCCGATATTTGGACTATGTTGATAGTGCCATAACAACGCATCACTGACAGCAGTGTCCCACTCCCATGAGGATGTATGTCCTTCCCCCACTGCATGACACACCACATGTGGGTGTGAGGACAAATCACACATGCATACCCACCCCTGGCGGATGCTGCACATTACACACACAGAGATCATGCCACAAGACTGTATGGTCATGTCAATGCCTACTAAACTAAGAGAGACAAAGGGAACACACACTGTCACGCACATCCCAGGACTGATAGGAATGTACAGGTGCTGGGACAGCCACCAAGATGTTGTCTGTCATGGAAGGAATAGGGTGGAGTTCCCACAGATACAATGCCCACAATTGTGAGTCAGGTGTTCAAATACCCAGCAGAACAAGTACCATATGTCTGCTAGGCTGAGATTACACACATGCATTGTGCGGAAAAGGGACAATTTCTCCATGAAGGCATGGCAAAATACTCTATACACAAGTACAGTGAGTACCAAGGATGGCACAGACGATGCAGCCGGAGACATTGCTGAGAAGGCATGGCCAGAGTTGAAGGGATCCATCACCAACAAAGGAAATGTAGACACAGGGCAACACAACAATTGTGCAACCCTCTGCAGGGGAGATGTCAGGTGCCACAGAGGAAGGAACACTCCTCGGGACAATGTCTCAAAACACAAAGAGCAGACACGACCAAAGATTATTTGCAGAGACCTTGTGAGGGCACGCAGATACCAGGTTCCACCCCATGAGATGCAGACTACAACATTTCCATGAAACATAACACATTCCCACAACCCCAAATCCTGGAGCCTCAGCATCAACATCAATACATGAAATGCAAGACTTTTCAAAACGGAAAAGAAAATGCTTTATTCAGCATGAAAAAATAAGATGTAGTAAAGAACACTATGTACAAAGGCCAATGGCCAGTCCAGATATGAAGTCCTTGGGGGGGACACATGGCCATGCGTCTCCCCTAGCTTGCCTGCACATACTAAACCTCTGGTTCAGCGACTGGGGGGGGGGCATCATGTGGTGAAGGACCAGGCACCGCAGGGACAGGAGGGGGAAGGGTAGGTGTGGTGGGCACGGCACACAATTACGCACACCATGCCACATGTGCAATACCACGTGACATGTGTCTGCATGCATCGAAGATGGTATTGCGACCTGAGGACATATCTGCGTTGTCTCAATGTCTGGTTTATCAGCATTTGACATGTACCCCTTCATGGAAAGGTGTGTGATCTGCCCTTTTTAAATGACATCTGACCTGTGCGTCTAGCTTCCCGCCTGCTGTCTGTATGAGATTACATCCTTCAAATGCAGATATGTGGATGTCTGTCACACAGCTCGTTTCATGGCGTGTCACGTCGACCTTGCAAATAAACTATTGTAGCTGGCTCTTCGTAGGAGTATCACCTTGCTGGCATACGTGTGCTGGATGTATTGCACAGACCAGACTCTGTATTTAGCAGATGTGTATTAGCTGTTGAACATGTGCTCATTTCATTGACATTGTTGTTGTGATGTACTCGCTCATCGTTATTCCTTCCAAATCTCTGCAGGGCACCGCCTCTCCCCCGACCAATGCCAGACCTGGGTGCCATGTGTGAACATGACTGCATCCGAAGATACCGCTTCTCGCAAGAGATGATTGAGCGCTTGACCACCCGGCTGGAACCACACCTCCAACCGCGACACAGGTATCCTACTGCTCTGATCCCCAAGATGAAGGTGATGGCAGCCCTACATTTTTTTGCCACCGGTACCTTTCAATTCACCATAGCTGATGTCGGTGGCATGTCCCAGACAATGTTCAGCTGTGTCCTGCATGATGTTTTAGAAGCCATGTTGGAGCACCTGGATGAATTCATCCATTTTCCCACTTGTGAGCAGTTGACAGGTGTCAAGGGTGAGTTCTATGCCTTGGGAGGGATGCCTCATGTAATTGGGGCCATTGATGGGACACATGTGGCTTTGGTACCACCACAGGCACAGGAGGTAGCCTTTAGGAACCGCAAACATTATCACTCTATTAATGCCCTTGTGGTGTTCTACCTAACATGTGGATTTCCCATGTCTGTGCCCGTTTTCCAGGGTCAGCACACGATGCCTATATCGTGAGGTGTAGCAGGGTGCTAGAAATGATGCTGCGGCTGCACGACGAATGAGCATGTCTTGTTGGTGGGTATACTCTGTTTGTCCTCTGTTTAGCGGTATCTTTGTATCTTACGGCATCTCCTGACCCACTTCTTCACATGATGTTTCCATGTAGGGGACTCTGGCTATCCCAACATGCCATGGCTAATGACGCCTCTCCGCAATCCCAGAACAGCCGCAGAACACCGTTACAACGACGCCCATGGGCAGACCAGGCGCGTGATTGAGAGGACGTTTGGCCTCCTGAAGAGCCGATTCCTGTGCCTCCACAAGACCGGTGGGTCCCTCCCATATGCCCCGGTGAAAGTCTGCAAAATCTTCCTTGTGTGCTGCATGCTGCACAACATGGCAGTGGAGAAGGCAGTGCCACTCATCCTGGATCCCGATGAGCAGGAACATCCACCCGTGGAGGATGAAGGGCTTGGGCACGAGGAAAGTGAGGAGCAGGAGGAGGAGGAGGACATCCGGAGTCAGCTCATCCGCAACTTCTTCTCATAATGGTGAGTCCCTGTGTCTGAGTATGCACGCTTTGAGCCTTGTGTGGCATGTGTTGCAATGTGTGTGTCCAGCTGACTGTGTGCTAAGTGACTTGGAGGTGTGTTCTGATGTGTCATTCAAGTGATGATGTAATTCCACACATTTTAGCTGGGACACTAATTTGTTAAATTAGCATGGTGACAACATCATTCCTGTAGAGTACATGTCCATGTCTGCCGATAACTAGCTCTTTGCTGACTTGTGGTGTGTCTGTCATCCACAGTGTCTTGTGCCTGTCGTCTGCTCGTTTCATCGTTGGCCTCCAGCTATTCCTCATGAGTATTGCAACGTGTGCTGAATCAGCGTTCCATGCACGGACATGGTGAAAAGTAAATTTGGGTAAGGAGTGCAGCAAGACATTTTGTGGGTGGTACGTGTTTGGTTTATGTTGGGACTGCTCCTGTGCATGTTCTATTACCATGCATACCTGTCGACTCACCATGGGGCACATGACTTGATATTCACCGTTCCTGACAGTCATCTGTAATGTTTTGTGGAATGTGATGAAGGCATCAATGTGTGTAAAACGTCCCTCAGGAACATACGGGATGCTGATGGTGGACATAGTGTGGGACATCCCCATAAGAGGCTCAATGGTGAATTGCAGACTCTCCGTGTGGAGCAAGGGGTGTTTGGCTCACCCACTTCACTTGTGTGCCAGCCCAGTAGGATTTTACACATCTGTGTGTTGCAGGGGGTGTCCATTGTAGGTCCCACATGGTCAGAGGAATGACCTGTGAGTCTGTTCAAAAGGATGCATTTCCCTTAGTGTGAGCCTGAGTAATAAAGGTGTTCCTCACACTCCAAGGTGCCTCATCTCTGTCAATGCTGGTCTCTTGCCACTTTGCATGCGGCATCTCTGGCATAGTTGTGAAAGATTGTGCATAGGAATCCATGTGTAGTTTAGCAACATGCATGCAGTTCCTCATGGATAATGATCCCTATTGTGCATGAAGTCCATGGTTGTGTATGTATTGTGGCATGTTGGTCCACACAATGGGCCATCAACACCTGCTGAGGGTGTGTCTCCTGTGCGCAGCTCGGCCTTCAGTTCCCTGATCCGGTGTCATTCATCTTTCGTGTTTGTGCATGCATTGTCTCTGGGTGTGCCATGTGAAACCGGACACTCCTTCCTTTACACACGCCTGTTGCAGTTGTCCTTCTGACATCCTAGTCTTTGTGTGCAAATTGTGGAATATTTTCAAGGACATGCCACCTGCTGCTGCGGACCCTGCAGCAAGGGCCCACAGAGTATCCTGATTTGGCAACACACACGCCTCAAAGATGCTCCTCACTTCCTCCTTCCACCCATTCATTTGGCTGTCCTCAGCTTGTCTATGCCACAGTTGGCGCCACGCGGTGGCAAAGGCTGGACCATCAGCACATGCAACGTGCACTTTGCACGACCCTCATGTCCTTGCATAACTTACATCACACTACAGTCTGATGTAGCAGGCACACTCCAAGCAATGTCCATCCGCAAATCTACCGCCTGCTGTCAGACATACCCTAAGCGCACACACGACAGGTTTGCATGCTGAGTGTGCAACTCCAACTGCCTACACAGCGCTGCCACGCCTTCCAGGCCCTGTCACACCAACCAGGTCATGTCCCTCCTACTCCCCACCGGCTCTGTACCCCAGCAAGGCCATGGGAGTGGGACTCAAGGCTTCTGCATGTAGTATGGTGTCGTCGTCTGGCACATGGCACAGGTATCATCTCTCAGCGTGTCAATCTACAATGTGTTCAGGACCCCCCTCTCCACAATCACTTGCACTCAGCACCTCATCAGCTCAAATGCCATTGACAGCCAGGTGCTCCTCACCCTCACCAAAGACGCAGACATTGCCAGTTCCATTATTCCTGAATGCATGAGATCCATTGATGAATGGCGGTAGATGAGCCACCTGAGGCTGGACTTGTACAGGACTGAGGTGATCATCTGAGGATTGTCCCCTTACAGCTGGGTCAAGTGCTTGTGTCTCACCCGCAAGAGCCCTGCACAAGCACCCAGTGGCCAGACACACAAGATGGTGTGCATGATGCATTGCTCGCACACATTTGCCATGTCAGTCCACAGCATCTGTACCTCATGCTGCAATGCCCTCTGCATTATGCACATGATCCACAGATTGATCCACTCCAAGGAAAGACAGACCATCCCCCATGTCCACGACAACATCCGTGTCAAATACTGCCCTGCCCTCTACGGAGCACGTACATGCAAACTCCGGGGAAACTTGTCCACATCCAGGGTGCATCTGCACACCTCAGCTTCAACATCCTGCGTCCCAGCCACATCACCGTCCACCATAGATAGCTGCAATGGATTACTGTCTGCTGCAGGATGACCTCAACACTCCCCACCCACACTCAGGAGGCAGTCCACAACCCCGACACAAAACCAACCTTGTACGTCTTGTCATACGAAACCCGTTGGGCCATCTCCGTGCATCCGACCTTGCGCTGGCCACCATTCTTCACATCCACCGTTCTCCAGCATGCAGGACATAGTTCTCCCACCTGCCCACACATACCTGGGACTCCCTCCCAGGGAACCTCCACATGAGCCATGACCTCTATGCCTTCATGATAATCTTCCAAATAGGTCTGTCCGCACAGTATTGCAAGCCCCCCCTCAGCAGCTTGTGGCCATCACAGGTGAGGGTTCTGCTCCATGGCTGCTTTGAATGATACCTTGTTACCCATGTGTGTCCTGTACCAGATTCAGATCCCAGGGTATGGCTGGCTGGAGTTAGTTCAACACTCAGGCATAGTTTGACATTTACACACAAATATGTTGTGGAATTAAGCTACATGACAGCATCGTCTCATGAACCAAATAATATTTTTATTTGCGGTGGGCTACGTGTTTTGGTAGGTGAAATTAGGTGCTCTACCGGGGGAATAGAATCCAAAGTTCACAGGGGGAGATGGTATCCTTGGCATTGGAAGTCATCAGAGTCCAGAGCACAGTGTTGGTCATCATTGGTCAGACTGTGACCAGCAAGTCCATGTGGCAGAGAATGTCATTGGATGAGGTGCTGCTGTTGCGCCAGAGGGCCAGGTGCCAGGCCAGGTGACCTGGGAGATGTTGATGGTACGCTGACTCTCACGGTCTTTTCCATGGACGACCCACCTTCCTCCGGGGACCCTCAGATGCAGGCCTTGACGATGTTTGGGACGCTCCGTCGGATGAATCCTCCTCCTCCTCCTCCCTCCCTGTGGCTGGTGCTGGTTTGCGCCTGCTGTCACAGGGAGGGTTGCCCATGTTGTCGGCAATCCGACGGAGTGAATGGCTAATGTCCCTTTGCACCGCCAGGAGCTCAGCCTGTCTTGCCTCCATCCGTCCTTGGTGTTGTTGTTGACTGGCATGTTGCTCGGCCTGCATGTTCTCGATCTCGTATAGGGTCCCCTGCATCTCTGTGAGTCTTGACACTACCTGGCTGATGCCCCTGGTGTCTCGCCGGTATGTGTCCAGGATGTGGCATATGTGGGACATACCGGTTACCTCAGCTGGCTGGTCAGGTTTGCGCCTCCGCCTGCCTCCACTCCCACCACCCCTGCCCACTTGAGCCTGGCCTGCCGTTGTGGGCACATCGGATCTACGGGACCCCTGAGGGATGGCATTTGCAGGGTTGCCTGCCTCCTCCTGGGTGCCCGGAGAACATTGTCCCTCCTGGTCAGACTGGCTCTGTTGTTCAGTGCGAGCAGGGCTCCTGGGTGTCTCCTGGGATGTGGCAGGAATGGGG
Organism: Triturus cristatus; assembly: GCF_964204655.1. NCBI lineage: Eukaryota > Metazoa > Chordata > Amphibia > Caudata > Salamandridae > Triturus > Triturus cristatus. The sequence continues at coordinate 515,262,729 of NC_140592.1, read as the reverse complement.
GTGGTGGTTGGCAAAGATGTACCTGACGCAGGTGCTGCAGGGGCTTGGGCACCAGAGGGGCCAGGTTGGTCGGGGTCATCCACGGAGTGGTGAGAGTCGTCGCTGCCGGTGGGGTCATCTTCATGCCGAGCCTGGGCCCGTGATTGTTCCCCCCCAGTGTTGGGGGGAGTTCCACGACGTTGCCCTGTGTGTGAGAGAGAGACAATGTTAATGCTGTTTCATGCGACATCCATGTTTCATACATATTCATGTTGTCACAGTTCCTCCAGGTAGTTGGATGTGCCTAGCATTCCTCTCAATGTCCACTTGGGGATGGGTATGTTGCAGGGGACAGATTGAGATGTTCTCCTGAGTGTTTGACCTGTAGAAATTAGGCTAGGATGCTTATTTGGCTATGGATTGGTCTTGTGTCACGTGTCCATTGTAAGAGTGTGTAAATCCGTTGCCTGCCCCGGAGGTGTGTGCTTGTGTAAGGGGGGTGTGTGTGACCGGGCCTGCTGTTGGGTGTTGTGTGATTTGTCATTGGGTCTCCCAGGTGATGTGTCTGTCCCCCAATGTTGAATGCTGGCATGACAGTGAGTGTGAGTTCCTGTGCTAGTTACCTGTGCTTGTGGAGTTGGTGTTTGAGTGTACAATGGTCCCAAGAAGGCCTTGTGCTGCATACAGCAGGGCCAAGTGTCAGCTACCTTGTCAGTACTTTGCCAGTCCCTGTGCATTGTGCATGGGAATGTACCTATGCCATATGGGCTGAGGGCATTTGTGTCTGCTTCTCATTTTCACAATGTGTTGTGTGAGGCCCACCCTCCCAGCCTCCCGGACATCCAGTCTTGGGTTTGTGGTTGGTGTAGCCTGGGAAATGGCATTGGCTTGATTTGTGAATGGTGCATGGAGACGTTGGTGGCATGAGCGTGGTTTTTGAGTGTGGTTGTGTGCAGTGAGGGCTTGGGGGAAGTAGCGTGCATTTAGTGTATTTGTGGTGTGGATGGCATTCCCCCCATGTTACGTGAGTTGTTTGTGTACTCACCAGGCTCTGCGACTCCTTGGACTCCATGTACTCCCACCGGCGGAAGCGTGGCCATCACCTTCTCCTCCCAGGGATGGTAGAGTACGGGTCTGCGGGGCAGCCCGCCTCCAGTGATGTGACTCTGGGCGTATTCCTCATTAATCTTCCTCTTGACTGCCTTGCGCAGATCGTACCACCTGGCTTGGCATTCATGCCTGGTCCTTCGGATGGGCGCAATAGCATTCACCTTATCGACGATCCTCTGCCACAGGCTGGTTTTTTGGGATATGCTGGTCTGTCTGACCAATGTTCCAAACAGCTGTGGCTCGACTCTGATGACTTCGTTGACAAGGATCTCCAGCTCCGCCGTTGTGAACTTTGGATTCTTGTCTGTGGGCATGGTGTGGGGTGTGGGTGTGGATGGTTGTGGGGGTGTGGGTGTGAATGTGACAGTGTGTGTGTGAATGTGTGTGGGGGTGTTTGTGAAGGAGGTTGTGTGAAGGTGTGTGAATTAAGGTGTAGTTAAGGGCTCAGTAAGGTGCAGTTGTTTGTGTGTGGGGTCTGGCAGCAGTGGGTCTGTTGCAAAGGCTCATGGGTTGTGTGTGTGGGCCCTTTTTATTGGTCCATTTTTGGGTGTGGCTGTGTCTGAATTTTGGTGGGTGTGTTATAAGAGGTGGTTGTGAGTTTGGGCCTCTGTTTGCCTGTTTGGATGTGCCAGGTCAGTCTTTGAGATGTATTTTGTAATGTAGACGTGTTTTGTGGTGTTGTGCGAGTCGAATTGACCCTCTTTGTGCTGTTTTACAGTGTCCTGGACGATTATTTTTCGCGTAGATACGGTCCGTACATATGCGATGCTGGGTGAGGGTGCTGGGGTACGGGGTTGGGGTGCTGCGCGTACATGCTGTGGGGGTACGGCGCGTACATGCGTGGGTACGGCGCATACAGGTGCGGGCCTAGGGCGGTGGGGGTACGGTGCGTACAGGTGCGGGCCTGGGGCGGTGGGGGTACGGCGCATACAGCTGCGGCCCTGGGGTACCCGCGTACATGGGGGTACGGTGCGTATATGCGGGGGTATGGCGCGTACAGGTGTGGGCCTAGGGCGGTGAGGGTACGCCGCGTACAGGTGCGGGCCTAGGGCGGTGGGGGTACGGCGCGTACAGGTGCGGGCATGGGGTGGTGGGGGTACGGTGTGTACAGGTGCGGGCCTGGGGTTCCCACGTACATGGGGAGGTACGGCGCGTACATGCGGGGGTACGGCGCATACAGGTGCGGGCCTAGGGTGGTGGGGGTACGGCGCGTAGAGGTGCGGGCATGGGGCAGTGGGGGTACGGCGCGCACAGGTGCGGGCCTGGGGTACCCGCATACATGGGGGGGTACGGCGCGTACATGCGGGGGTACAGCACGTACAGGTGCGGGCCTGGAGTAGCCTCGTACATGGGGGTGTACGGCGCGTACTGGGGGGTACGGTGCATACAGGTGTGGGCCTGGAGTACCCGCGTACATGGGGGGGACAGCGCGTACATGCGGGGGTGCGGCGCGTACTTGGGGGGTATGGTGCGTACAGGTGCGGGCCTGGGGTACAGTGCGGACAGGGGGGTGTACGGTGCTGACATATTGGGGGGTGGGGGGTCTGTACGGCTCGTACACGGGCACAAGTTTACCCATGTACATGTGTGCTACAGCGTTGGCTCCGTACGGGGCCTTTTACATGCGGTTGTGTATTCGGACGGGCGGTACGAATCGTACTTGCGCGCTCGGACTTTTGTTTTACGATTTGCATGTAAAAATGTCCGGCTCCCTCTCGTACACTTTTCACGAGGCCATTCGGACGTAAAAATTTCGACTCCCTCTCGTAGAAATTTCCCGACACTATTCGTAGGTATTTTTCACGTCCGAATCGTACTTGGCCGTTTGTACGGTACTTGTACGATGCGTACGTGAAAAAATACGGATACGAGTCGGACGGTAAATTTTTTTTACGGATCGGAATCGGCACCTAGGTGTGAGTTGATGGTGGAGTAAATGATGGGTAGTTAATTAAATATTTAATTTATGATTATTTATTTGTTAATAATAAATGCTTAATTAATGTTGAAAAGAATAATAGTTTTTTATTTATATGTTTGGTGTATGTTTTTTGTAAGGATAAATGGTGGGTTGGTAATTAACTATAATTATTTTAGGAATACATTTATATTACTATTATTTTAAGTAATGATTAAATTTGTAACATGTGCAAATAATATTATTTAAAATTACATTTTTTAGATATGTGTTGTATTCTTCGTTGACATTAGGGTAGCTTAGGTTATAACAATTTTAAATGTAAGTATTTTATAAAAATGATGTTATTTATTATTGTATGTGTTAACTGTGCTGTGTTTTGTAGATGTAAATAATATTTTACTTGTTTTTTGTCGAATATATATTTATATTTTAATTATAATAATATTTGTAGTTATTTATATGTATTTAACATTGTGATATGTTTTTATTTTATTTACTTTTTAATAGAAAATATATTTGTATTTCTTTTTTTTTTACACATTTATATTTGTAATTGTTTAATATGTTTTTGAAATGTTTTTATTATGTTGAAGAGAATTTGTTTGCTTCTAATGTTGCACTGACTGGAGTGAGAATTGTAGATTTTACCCCTTCGCAATCCAACACTTTCCCTACTGCTGCACAGACTGGAGTGGGAATAGTATATTATACCTCTCAGCAAGCCAACACTTTCTTTAGAGTTGCACTGACTGGAGTGGGAATAGTGAGTTTTACCACTTCGCAATCCAAATGTTTACCTACTGCTGCAGTAAATGGTGTGGGAATAGTTAATTTTACCAGTCCACTATTTTACCCCTGTGTGATGTAACAGTTTTCCTACTGTTGCGTTGTGTGAAGTGGGAGGAGTGAATTTTATACATCCAACACTACTTTTGTATAAATTGTAGTGGGAATAGTATATGTATTAAATGTAAAAATGTATAATTTATTTTATATTGTTATAATTTATATTATTATGTATTTGTTTAGTTAAAATGATCTTTATAATTATTATTGTTTTAATGTGTAAAATATTTTTATTAAATTATATGATATTTATGTTGTTTACTTTTTTATTTGAACTAAAATAACTTGTTTTTTAAATATTTTAAGTTCTTGATATATATATTATACAAAGATGATTTTTACGGAAAATTACTGGCCTGGAAAAGTGCGGGAATTATAACCTCAGAAGAATATAAATTCATGAAGAAGGAAAATCCAACAATTCCCAACATATATTTTATACCAAAAATCCACAAAGACAACGTTAATCCTCCGGGACATCCAATTATATCTGCACAAAATAGCCTCCTGGAAAATGCAAGCAAATACATCGATTTCTTCCTACAAGATCTAGTTAAAGCTCTACCTACATATATTAGAGACACTAGTGACTTGCTGGTAAAGATACAGAATTTTGAATGGAAGAAAGATTACCAACTAATGTCTCAAGATGTAGTTTCTTTTTATACCAGTATCAAACATCGTGATGGTATCAGAGCATTAGCACATTTTCTGGGAAAAGGGAACATGAAATTGTCTGCACACTGCAATATGTTAAGCGATTTGACTCAATTTTGTTTAAATAACAACATTTTTTTATTTGATAAAACTGTATATCAACAAATGTGAGGTGTGGCGATGGGGGCCAGCTTCTCCCCAAGCTATGCTTGTCTGCACATGGGATGGTGGGAGGAGCTGGTCCTCAACGTCACACACAAAAATTTTATGAATGAAAATGTTAAATTGTTTATGAGATACATTGACGATATTTTCATGGTGTGGGAGGGATCTATGACAGAGGCTAGAAAATTTGTTGACGAGATTAATGTAAATGACATCAATCTAAGCTTCACAGCTAGTATAAGTAAGGAAAAATCAACTTTTTAGATGTAGAATTATACATCCAGGACAATATACTAGAAACAAGGCTATTTAGAAAAGAAACTGCAGATAATTCAGTCTTACACTCGACAAGTTCACACCCCAGACACTTGATTAACAGCATCTCCTATGGGGAAATGCTGATAATTAAGAGAATATGCGGCAATCTGTTGGATCTGCAAAAACTGCAACAGGAAAGTAAGCAAAGATTTTTAGCAAGGGGGTATAAACCTGCCACGATTAATAATGCCATCGATAAAACTAATAACTTGAATTGAAATACATTACTCAGTCTAAAAGAACATTAATTCGGATGAGGACAATAGTCAACTCCAATTGCGACTTATTACACCCTATAATAAACAAAACAAAATCATTAAGAAAATTGTACAACGCAATTGGCCACTAGTCCTAAATGACCCAATCATAGGCCATACCTTACCCAAATCTCTGGGAATCACTTACAGAAAAGCCCCCTCCATGAGTGGAAGCTTGGTCAAAAGTAGCCCGGAAGTTACAGTGCAAACCAATTGGCTTACCCAAAGAAAAGGCTTTGTTAAATGCACTAGTTGTAAAGCTTGTCAATATTGTATAAATAAAAAAACATTCAAAACACCATTCAGTGAACAAGAGATAGAAATCACAAAAGCCTTGCAGTGCAAAATAGATTTTGCTATATACATCCTAGAGTGCTCATGTAATCTAAGGTATGTAGGAAGCACAAAGCTCCACGCTAATAAACGAATTCTTCAACATCTTAGGGCTATCACTAACCAAGATCCCACCTACCCAGTGGCCAGACACTTCAAGGAGGTCCACAACAATGACCTGAAACATCTGTCATTCGATCTTATCGACTCCATCCCAAAGAATAGATGGGGAGGAGACAGAGAGGGGGTTTACGTGGATTGGAAACTAGATATATCCTCAATCTAGACAGCAAATATCCGGGGGGTCTAAACACCACGGAAGATCTGTATACATGTATCTAGATACAGCACCATAAGGATAATCTAATGAAAGTCGTACAATATTAAGCCCTACAATAATTTGGACATCAGATGAAAACAAGACCACCTGGGCCAGTTAAACTAAATTCAATGTATTGGTACAATAGATCAAAATATTATTGGACAATTCTGTATCAGGCTGCCACCTGACCCCAACCAGAAATAATGTTTTTTAATCAGTGTGAATTTGCACAACAAACTGTTGATTTTAATTGATAAGCACAATTTAGAAGCACTACACTTTGCACATTAGGTTACACACTGGGGAGAATAAACGAAGACAGCCATAAACATTTTCTCTAGTATATACAAATATCAAAAATGCCCACTAGTAGTAAGTAGGGGGCATTGCATTATGGTATGGATGATAAACAAGCAACATATTCATGTGCTGTGGAGAAATAATTGGATCGACCTTTGATTGCACAATGCCTTATCAAAACTCGAATTTGCACATTTTTTAGATACATTTCTTTTTTATATATATATTTATTCTCTTATTGGTTAAATATTCTAATATTTTAATATTTATACAATATTTATAGTGTATTCGTTAAGATATTTAAAATATTCATATTTATATGTTTATTTATTTGTGCCTAAATAGGATAAACTCATTGATTCAAATTGTGTAAACAAAATGCTATGATTAGAACAACACATGTTATTGGCTAATTTTGAATGAAGCAATACGACGAGAAAAAATTATATCAAGTATGTCTTCTATGTTTATGAGAAGAAACGTGGAAACCGGAAATTGATAATATGCACTGTCACTTTAAAAAGACAAAAAATGTCCGTGAGCGCTGCCATGTGACCAAGATCCAGGAGGGATCGAAACGCGTCATGGCCGACTGAGCACAGGAAAATGAAATATTGGAAGCACATATTTGTGGTCCATGCCTGCTTTTTGTCGCCTGCTGCGACCTTGGGAACCGTAAGGAGCCACTAGCAGTTTGTGAATATATATATATATATATATATATATATATATATATATATATATATATATATATATATATATATATATATATATATATTAAGCTCACAGTTCCATTAGGTAATCGTACCCATCACGGACGACAGCACTCACGGGGGAGAGTTCAAAAAAGGATTTATTATTTGAACCCTGGGCAAAGACGCGTTTCGGCACTCAGCCTTTGTCAGTTTCTTACAGGAGATGAATCCTCCAATGAAGATGCAGTGAGTGGGGCGCCAATGGATGCACCTCCTTTTCACGAGGAATTTCGACTCATCAGAAAACAGCAATTGCAGGGAGGCAGAGGCAAGCCTCCAGAACCGGCAGCAAGAGGAAGACAAGGCGGGGGGGCGGGGGCCAGAAAATTCGAAGGCTCTCCACCCATGACCCGCAGCAGGAAATATTTCAACAAACGGAAGTGAATGAACAAAATTTGACGATAATCAACTTGACCCCTAGAGTGTTAACCAAGGAAGAAGAATCGGTTCTGAAACTTGGTCTCTCGTTTTGTCCACAAAGGAGTATCGAATTTACCCAGACCAGGATTGACCTGTTTAAATTCACTCGTAAGCTGAAACTTCATAAGTACTTTAAATTGAAACCTTCTACTAGGCAAAACACGAATCCTAGTCAGAGAATAATTACATCAGATGCTCTAACTGGTAGAGATATTGCAACTTTGAAAGTACTGGAGGATCTGAGAACTGAAACAACTGAGATTGATAACACTGGCATCAATCCTACACAACTCATGGCCCAATATGAAATACAACAAAGTGGAGGATCAAGTCCATTTAAACCGGCATCGGTATTTCTTCCACAAATGGCCAATGATGCGATTGACACATTCTCAGATGCTGTGATCAAAGACCTCACTCGCTTACGTCACGACAACAAGTATAAAAAGAGCATTACGAACTTCTCCAAACAGCATCAGAAGGAGTTGGATAATTTATCTATGGACACCTCCCTGGTTTGTAAGCCATCGGACAAAGGAGGGAATATAGTTCTACTGACTAAAACCCAGTATGAAATTTAAGCATTTCGTCAATTAAACGACACTGTATGCTATGAAAGAACTAGTGCACAGATGTACAATCAGAGTATCACCGATTATCATGAGATGATTTCCTCTTGGTACAAAAAGAATAAACTAAATCTAGAGGAACATCTGTTTTTTAGGTGTTTAAATCCTATCATTCCTACTTTCTACTACCTGCCTAAGGTTCATAAAGATATCAAGAACCCTCCAGGGAGACCTATTATTGCCTCCCAAGGCAGTCTTACTGAACACCTTTCTATGTATGTCGACTTTTTTATTTCTCAACATGTGGTTACATTGAAATCATATTTGAGAGATACAAAGGATTTTTTAACACACAGTGATGAGATTGAATGGCAAGCCAGTTATTGTCTTATGGTTCTTGATATTACGAGTCTCTATACATGCATTGCACATACTAACGGTTTAGAAGCTATACGCTTCTTTTTAGAAACTCGTGATCTGAGATTTTATGAACACAATAAGATGATTTTGGAATTTGTCAATTTTTGCCTGACTCACAACATTTTTTTGTTCCAAAAACAGATGTTTAGACAGATGTTGGGGACCGCCATGGGAACCTGCTTCGCTCCCAGCTATGCGAACCTGTTCGTTGGCTGGTGGGAGGAGCAGGTGGCCTGGGCGGAGCCTAATGCACTTTGGAACTTGAGGATAAAGGCTTGGTATCGCTATATTGATGATTTGTTCATTATATTTGACGGTCCACCTGACTTGGCTAAATCATATATTGAGGTTTTAAATTGCAACAATGTGAATCTTAAATTTTCAGGTGAAGTTAGCACCAAGGAAGTTAATTATTTGGACCTCACTGTGTACGTAAATGATGGACAGCTACAAACTAAACTCTATCGGAAAAGCACCGCGGGGAATTCCACCCTTTTTGCCACTAGCAGCCATCCTAAAAAATTGGTTGATAGTATTCCATATGGGGAGCTACTTAGGCTGAAAAGGAATAACACCAGCCATAAGGAATTCGAAAAGGCAGCAGCATTGAGCCTGCAACGCTTTAGAGTGAGAGGCTATAGCGAAGCGGTTCTGGGTAGTGCCCTTGATAGAGTGAATAAGATCCCGAGAAAAGACCTACTTGCGGAGAAAGCTGCAAATAAGTCCAAAAATGGTGCCTTCCGCTTGATTACCACTTTTTCTGAAAATGCCAATCAATTGAAGAGGATATTGCATAAGAACTGGCATATCCTCCTCACCGATCACATCATTAAAGAGGATCTACCAACGAATCCTTTAGTTACGTTCAGGAAAGCTAGATCACTTAGAGATCATTTGGTCCATAGCTATCATGACGTAGAACCCACCAGGATATCTTTTAAAACACTTAATGGTTTTTATCCATGTGGTAAGTGCAAAGCCTGTAAGAAAAGCAAACACACTTTAACGTATGATGTACCTGGACTTAGCACACCTAAAAAGATCACCAAGTTTCTTACATGCACTACTCCTTATGCTATATATTGTTTGGTGTGCCCTTGTGGGCTCCGTTATATCGGGAGCACAATTCATCCGGCTAAGATTCGGATTCTTGAACATATGAGGGCGATAAACAATGTAGATGAATCCTACCCAGTAGCGAGACATTATAACAAGATGCATCGCAACAATAAGGATCTCCTTTCTTTCTTCTGCCTAGATCATGTACCACTAAGCCCTAGGGGTGGTGATAGGATACAGAAACTTAGGCGTTTAGAATCACGCTACATTATCGACGTACAAAGTAAGAATCCACTGGGTTTGAATAGTAGTGAAGAACTTGCCGTGCATCTAGGATGAATTGATTCACATTGCTATATTGTGATGAATTTTTCCTCTGATTTTCCTCTAATTCTTGTATATAATCTGCATTTTTTGTATTTATTGGACGCAAACTGTACTATATGAGTATGTATATAAGGTGCAAATTTATGAACCCTGTCATAGGAGATATAATACGAGCCCATCTGTGGGCAGGATTCACGTATGACTCCCCTATGCTGTTGTGTTCTACTTAGTTCTGGTGGAATTTTTGAGACAGTATATGAATGCCCATCTGTGGGCTAAATCAAATCAATTATATATTGTAATAGGAATGTATTTGCATATCTTTATATGGAATTTTTGCGATATTTATTGCACTACTTCCCTTCCTTTTAGACGTTCAAAGATGGCGTTCTGATTTGTGGATGATTTAAGATTAGTCTGTTTTCTGTCTCTACACCGGAAATTTTGAAAGTGCTTTAAAATGTGTAATGGCTGCCGCGTTTCATTGCAGAAATTGACAAAGGCTGAGTGCCGAAACGCGTCTTTGCCCAGGGTTCAAATAATAAATCCTTTTTTGAACTCTCCCCCGTGAGTGCTGTCGTCCGTGATGGGTACGATTACCTAATGGAACTGTGAGCTTAATATTTGAAGCGGGAACACCCCCGCTTGACGTGCACCCGTTCGAGAGTGCAACTGGCTGGTGTTGCGGAGCATGAATATATATATATATATATATATATATATATATATTACCTACTGGCGGTCGCCAGTAGGTAGTTATAGTTAGGACCACGTTTCCATAGGAAATCCGCAACATTCTATTTTGAATAACTTTGGCGCCGGTTGACGAATCCTCGCGAATTTTTCAAAATAGGTGGGGCGCTACGCTCCGCTCCTACCCTGAAAGTCTCGAGGGGATTCGTCAAGCGGGGGCTGAGATAAAAGGGGGGGCCCAAAACGCGTTTTTCCCATGCATTTTTCCATAGGACCTTTAGACACAGCTACAGCCCGAACGGCTGAACAGAATTTAATTAAATTTGGCAGAGAGGTAGTCCTCAGGTCAAGGAAGTGCCTTTTGTAGGTTTGGTGTAAATCTGTTCAGTAGATTCAGAGAAAATAGCCTTTAAATCAATATATATATCTGAGCCAGCTTACGGTGCGCTTACCGTACGCGTACGGTGGCGTGCGCGAGCGCGATTCTGATTGGCTGTTAGATCTTAGTAAACATTCGAATCGGTCGAAACCAGGAAGCGGCGGCCGCCATTTCGTGTGTTTCACTCAGAAAAAAAAGGGTGATATCTTGAAAAGGGGGCAAGCGAGAGAGTTACAGACCCCCTAACATTTGTAAAGGGGTCAAAGAAGGACAGAAAAGTACAAAGAAAACATTTATTGATTTTAAAAAAAATCGCGGGGTACGCGTACGGTAAGCTCAACGTACGCGTACGGTAGAAAAAAAAAGAAATGAAATTCAGATTTAAGAGTTTAGATATTAGGGGGCCTCTAAAAAGAGCCGTTGTGTTTATGAAGTGATTTGATTTTTTAGTGGTACCTACAAGTAAGTACCGATGCAGAGTCTAAGGTTCAAGAGTAAGACTCTGTTCCCTTCATCATTGAAGTGCACACCATCTCCTCTATAAATGTCTTGCATGTCGTAACGCAAGTTGTTGTGGTAAATGGAACCCATACCATAGTCTCTGAGGAAAGCAGAAACAGATTTGTTGACGTGCTTTCTTGCTTTGTCAATCTGCGGACAAAAATGATTGGACCAGTTCCATTTTTGCCTTTGGCATATGTTAGAAAAGACAAAGGCAGTTTTAGGGAAAAGTGAAAACAGTTGTGCAAAGGTGTCCTTCATAAGCATTTCCAGACCTACCCCAGTCAAAGTGCCTAGGTCATTGCCACCACAGTGCACTATTATGAGGTCAGGGTGTTGGATTTGCATGAAGGATTTCACCAATGGCATCAATTGGTGCCACTTTAACCCTCTCTGACCAATCCATTTAATGTCTACATTTGGCAAAGCAAGGTCTCTCACCATATCTGTTTTCTCTGCATACTTTTCACTCCAGAAGACATAGCTGTGCCCTACAATCCACACTGTGAACATCTTCAAAGGAGAAATGGATGCACTCAGGAGGTGAAATTCAGTAGAATGGTAAAAAGAAATGAAAGACAGTTTGGAAATGGAGGCATACATATTTTTTTTATAAAAAAAAGAACTGATTGGCTGTTTCATACCATTCTAGAATAAAAACTAGGCTGTATGTGTAAATTAATAGAAGCATGTTTTGTATTGGTACAGAAAAATGTGTTACCAAAGAACAGTACTATGGATTTGCTGTTAGGTTTGAAAAGTCAAGCACTCTTGCTCTGTGGAACTGAAACATTGTTTGGTGAACTTCTGACCTAACTCCACACAGCAGTGTTCCATGAGCTGTTGCTATGGTAGCAGGCAGAAGTCAAGTTGGGGGAAGGGTACTAGGCAGAAGTCAAGTTGGGGGAAGGGTACTTTTGGAAAAGGGTTGGGTTTTCAACCAATAGAAATGTGTGATTACATTTGAAAAAAAGGGGGAAGCACTGAGATTTGAAATTAACATGTATATGTGTGGAAAAAGAGAGGGAAAGTTTGCCATTATCTGGTTCTGCTGAGAGGAGAGAGGTGTAAAGAACAGAGATCCTGGCTCTGATAATCTGCTGTTTGAGTGCCACATTTCTTTCACAACTAACTAATTTTAAAGGTGAGTTTAGAGTTTGAGAGGGGATGTATATGGTAAATTAAGAAATGAATAATAGAAATGGAATTCCTTTTGTTGAAGTTGTGTTTATCATTTTCTGTTTTGGGAGAAATTTAAATGTGAGGAACATGTAAAATAATATGGACTATGTTTTCACGATAAATTAGGGTGTACTGGTAAAAAAAAGGAATACTTTAAGGGTTTCAGGTTGCACTCAGTAATGCAAATACATACAGCATCAGTAAGGCTGGTTGCCCTTGCTGGAGTGTAGTCAGTCACCCAGGTTACAAATGGTGCTGGTTTGAAAAAGCAGTTTGGACATGTGCTGTTTTCAGAATCTGAAAAGTGGATTCAAGATGTGTCAGTCTGTAAAAGTGTTTATCACTTGCCAAAAAAAAGAAAAGTAAGTGTGCTTTCAAATTGGCAAAGAAATTTCGTTTTGTGACTAATGTGAAAACATGACTCTGTGTGCAAAGAGGAATTACAGGCAGAGATTTATTGCGTATTGCTCTGGTGATTTCACAGTTGCATTAGATGGAAAGGGGGAGCCATTTTTTTTGTGTAGAAGCAGACTCTTAGCACACACCCAGCTGCTTATCCTCTGGAATCATGCGCAGTATTCACAACCGAGTGGGGTTTGAGGTTTCAGTCAGTAATGCAAATACATACAGCATCAGTAAGGCTGGTTGCCCTTGCTGGAGTGTAGTCAGTCACCCAGGTTACACATGGTGCTGGTCTGAAAAAGCAGTTTGGACATGTGCTTTTTTATGAATCTGAAAAGTGGATTCAAAATGTGTCAGTCTGTAAAAGTGTTTATCACTTGCCAAAAAAAAGAGTAGTAAGTGTGCTTTCAAATTGGCAAAGAAATTTCGTTTTGTGACTAATATGAAAACATGACTCTGTGTGCAAAGAGGAATTACAGGCAGAGATTTATTGCGTATTGCTCTGGTGATTTCACAGTTGCATTAGATGGAAAGGGTGAGCCATTTTTTTTGTGTAGAAGAAGACTCTTAGCACACACCCAGCTGCTTATCCTCTGGTATCATGCACAGTATTCACAACCGAGTGGGGTTTGAGGTTTCAGTCAGTAATGCAAATACATTTAGCATCACTAAGGCTGGTTGCCCTTGCTGGAGTGTAGTCAGTCACCCAGGTTACACATGGTGCTGGTCTGAAAAAGCAGTTTGGACATGTGCTTTTTAAAGAATCTAAAAAGTAGATTCAAAATGTGTCAGTCTGTAAAAGTGTTTATCACTTGCCAAAAAAAAGAGTAGTAAGTGTGCTTTCAAATTGGCAAAGAAATTTCGTTTTGTGACTAATATGAAAACATGACTCTGTGTGCAAAGAGGAATTACAGGCAGAGATTTATTGCGTATTGCTCTGGTGATTTCACAGTTACATTAGATGGAAAGGGGGAGCCATTTTTTTGTGCAGAAGCAGACTCTTAGCACACACCCAGCTGCTTATCCTCTGGTATCATGCACAGTATTCACAACCGAGTAGGGTTTGAGGTTTCAGTCAGTAATGCAAATACATTTAGCATCACTAAGGCTGGTTGCCCTTGCTGGAGTGTAGTGAGTCACCCAGGTTACATATGGTGCTGGTCTGAAAAAGCAGTTTGGACATGTGCTTTTTTAAGAATCTGAAAAGTGGATTCAAAATGTGTCAGTCTGTAAAAGTACTTATCACTTGCCAAAAAAAAGACTAGTAAGTGTGCTTTCAAATTGGCAAAGAAATTTCGTTTTGTGACTAATGTGAAAACATGACTCTGTGTGCAAAGAGGAATTACAGACAGAGATTTATTGCGTATTGCTCTGGTGATTTCACAGTTGCATTAGATGGAAAGGGGGAGCCATTTTTTTGTGCAGAAGCAGACTCTTAGCACACACCCAGCTGCTTATCCTCTGGTATCATGCACAGTATTCACAACCGAGTGGGGTTTGAGGTTTCAGTCAGTAATGCAAATACATTTAGCATCACTAAGGCTGGTTGCCCTTGCTGGAGTGTAGTCAGTCACCCAGGTTACACATGGTGCTGGTCTGAAAAAGCAGTTTGGACATGTGCTTTTTAAAGAATCTAAAAAGTGGATTCAAAATGTGTCAGTCTGTAAAAGTGTTTATCACTTGCCAAAAAAAAGAGTAGTAAGTGTGCTTTCAAATTGGCAAAGAAATTTCGTTTTGTGACTAATATGAAAACATGACTCTGTGTGCAAAGAGGAATTACAGGCAGAGATTTATTGCGTATTGCTCTGGTGATTTCACAGTTACATTAGATGGAAAGGGGGAGCCATTTTTTTGTGCAGAAGCAGACTCTTAGCACACACCCAGCTGCTTATCCTCTGGTATCATGCACAGTATTCACAACCGAGTAGGGTTTGAGGTTTCAGTCAGTAATGCAAATACATTTAGCATCACTAAGGCTGGTTGCCCTTGCTGGAGTGTAGTGAGTCACCCAGGTTACATATGGTGCTGGTCTGAAAAAGCAGTTTGGACATGTGCTTTTTTATGAATCTGAAAAGTGGATTCAAAATGTGTCAGTCTGTAAAAGTACTTATCACTTGCCAAAAAAAAGACTAGTAAGTGTGCTTTCAAATTGGCAAAGAAATTTCGTTTTGTGACTAATGTGAAAACATGACTCTGTGTGCAAAGAGGAATTACAGGCAGAGATTTATTGCGTATTGCTCTGGTGATTTCACAGTTGCATTAGATGGAAAGGGGGAGCCATTTTTTTGTGCAGAAGCAGACTCTTAGCACACACCCAGCTGCTTATCCTGTGGAATCATGCACAGTATTCACAACCGAGTGGGGTTTGAGGTTTCAGTCAGTAATGCAAATACATTCAGCATCACTAAGGCTGGTTGCCCTTGCTGGAGTGTAGTCAGTCACCCAGGTTACACATGGTGCGGGTCTGAAAAAGCAGTTTGGACATGTGCTTTTTTAAGAATCTGAAAAGTGGATTCAAAATGTGTCAGTCTGTAAAAGTGTTTATCACTTGCCAAAAAAAAGAAAAGTAAGTGTGCTTTCAAATTGGCAAAGAAATTTCGTTTTGTGACTAATGTGAAAACATGACTCTGTGTGCAAATAGGAATTACAGGCAGAGATTTATTGCGTATTGCTCTGGAGATTTCACATTTGCATTAGATGGAAAGGGTGAGCCATTTTTTTTGTGTAGAAGCAGACTCTTAGCACACACCCAGCTGCTTATCCTCTGGAATCATGCATAGTATTCACAACCGAGTGGGGTTTGAGGTTTCAGTCAGTAATGCAAATACATTCAGCATCACTAAGGCTGGTTGCCCTTGCTGGAGTGTAGTGAGTCACCCAGGTTACACATGGTGCTGGTCTGAAAAAGCAGTTTGGACATGTGCTTTTTTAAGAATCTGAAAAGTGGATTCAAAATGTGTCAGTCTGTAAAAAAAACTTATCACTTGCCAAAAAAAAGACTAGTAAGTGTGCTTTCAAATTGGCAAAGAAATTTCGTTTTGTGCCTAATGTGAAAACATGACTCTGTGTGCAAAGAGGAATTACAGGCAGAGATTTATTGCGTATTGCTCTGGTGATTTCACAGTTGCATTAGATGGAAAGGGGGAGCCATTTTTTTTGTGTAGAAGCAGACTCTTAGCACACACCCAGCTGCTTATCCTCTGGAATCATGCACAGTATTCACAACCGAGTGGGGTTTGAGGTTTCAGTCAGTAATGCAAATACATACAGCATCAGTAAGGCTGGTTGCCCTTGCTGGAGTGTAGGCAGTCACCCAGGTTACACATGGTGCTGGTCAGAAAAAGCAGTTTGGACATGTGCTTTTTTTAGAATCTGAAAAGTGGATTCAAGATGTGTCAGTCTGTAAAAGTGTTTATCACTTGCCAAAAAAAAGAAAAGTAAGTGTGCTTTCAAATTGGCAAAGAAATTTCGTTTTGTGACTAATATGAAAACATGACTCTGTGTGCAAAGAGGAATTACAGGCAGAGATTTATTGTGTATTGCTCTGGAGATTTCACATTTGCATTAGATGGAAAGGGTGAGCCATTTTTTTGTGTAGAAGCAGACTCTTAGCACACACCCAGCTGCTTATCCTCTGGAATCATGCATAGTATTCACAACCGAGTGGGGTTTGAGGTTTCAGTCAGTAATGCAAATACATTCAGCATCACTAAGGCTGGTTGCCCTTGCTGGAGTGTAGTCAGTCACCCAGGTTACACATGGTGCTGGTCTGAAAAAGCAGTTTGGACATGTGCTTTTTTAAGAATCTGAAAAGTGGATTCAAAATGTGTCAGTCTGTAAAAGTACTTATCACTTGCCAAAAAAAAGAGTAGAAAGTATGCTTTGCAATGGGCACAGAAATTTCGTTTTCTGTCTAATTTCAAAGCATGACTTTGTGTGCACACAGGAATTATTTTTAGATATTTAATTTGTGAAGGTGTTATTGTGATTTTCATTTATAGGAAAGGGGTTTATAGTATTTTAAGATTTCTAAAGAACATAAAAAATGTAGTAATATATTTAAATAAAATAAAGGAATTTTTTTTTAGTTTTTTTCAGGTATTGCTGAAGAGCAGTGAACAAAATTTAAGATGCCTACAAAATCCAGACTAAAGAAAGACCACAAAAAAAACCTATATTTGAAGACAACTGGAGGACCTAAGTTAGTTGGAGATGCTCATGTTGGGAAAAAGAAAAAATCTTCTGGTAAGCAGACAAAAGATTTTTTAAAGAACATATTCAAAAAAAGGAAAAATGTACAAAATGTCTGTACTGGAAAGAATGTTTTCAATAGAAAAGGACAGGAAAAAATTGAGAATTTAGTTAATGCAAATATACCTTCTGTAAATATAAAGATTAACTTAAACAGAAAAACAGCGTTTAAAGAGATACGTAGAAAAATGTTTCAGAGAAGAGTTATGTCCAATTTGATAAAGGATGTGAAGAAATATAAGCAAAAGGCAAAATTTTACAAGAGAAAAAAAGAAATTGAAGCCATTGCAGCAAAGGCATTAGAATTAAAAAGGAAACTATTCATTTTAATTTTGAATAGGATGCGTACATTAGATAAAATGGTTAATGTACTGAAATCACAAAGCAAAAGGAAAAGAGTAGTGAACAGAACAAACTTTTGTAAAGTGTTTTTAGGAAAATGGATGCATAGTTCAAGTAGTGAACCTTTTTTTAATGAAGAGAGCTATTTTCAAAGTAATAGTTTGCTGCATGCAGTTGACACCAGAGATCGTGCTTACGAAGTGAAAAATGGTTGCATAATGGAGAAGGAGATAATGGTTCCAAGAGATGAGGTACAAGTGATGGCGGATGAGGCTATGGGGAGACGTCCTAAAGCCCCAGTGTACACTTGGAATTGTAGTAGTATTTGCACTGTGCGTCAGGAATCTATTGATAAATTTCGTGAGTTTCTAAGAGAATATAGTAAAAAAAAGTGTAAAACAGAAGATTAAGGTGCTTCAAAGTCTAGATCCATGCAGAGTGAGAGAGAATACTGGTTTGCAGGGTCATTCTCTGGCTTGTCTATCTAGAAAAGTGTGTAATAGTGTTTTCCATCATTTTAGGATGCTGGCTGTTCATCATACTGAAATGAGAAAGTTTGTGAGACGGTTGTATTTTGCTAAAAGTCCAGCACTAAAGTTAGATGAATTGAATAGGGCTCTGTTCCGTGGGTCAGTATCAGATGTAGAGAAGGTTGTTGATGAAATTCAGTTTTGTTACTTTGGTCCTGAACAAAACAGTGCAGAAAAGGACACAGTAAATGAGGAAGAAGTGGAAGAGAATGTAGAACCATTTGTAAGTAAGACATTTAATGATCACATAACAAAATTTGAAAAAATCTCTAATGAAAGACCAAATATTACTTGTATTTGTTGCCGCAGAACTCATTATAGAAAACAAACCAGGTATGTTGATCTCTATAGAAAAAGTGAAAATGAAGATAATTATAAGTGGAAGGATTTTGCCACATATATATTTCTTGAAAATTGTTTTGAATTGGGTGAAGTTCAGCGTATTTGTAAATACTGTTACAACAAATTAGAAGAAAATAGAATGCCGACCAGAGCTGTACATAATAATTTAGAATTGGATGTTATTCCTGCCGAACTTTCTGAATTAAATACTTATGAGTCTATACTTATTCAATGTGTTCATCCGTTCCAGACCATAGTACGTATGGAGCCCAAAACTGGTAAATTACCTCCTTCAGATTTACTGAGAGGTTTAAAAGGTAGAGTGGTGTATTTGCCCTTGGATTTGAAAAAAAATATGGAAACTATTGATGCAGATACTTTGGAAACTGAACCATTAGTTATTCTGGTTAATGGTGTACCTACAAAGAATAAGAAGATTTGGCAGGAGCTGGTAGATGTACGGAAAGTACAAAGAGCAAATTTGTATTTGAAAAGGAATAACAAATGGTATGAATCAATTTATATAGAAGAAGAAGAAGAAGAAGATTTACAAGAAGACACAGAAACACCAAACAAATTGAAAAAGTGGACAAGTCAAAGGAAGAAGAAATTTATGAACATTTTAGCATACATCCTCTTCATTCAAAAGAAGTTATGGGAGACAATATTGATCTGTTTCAGATGAAGAAAGCAAAAGGAACTCCCGTGAGTGTATGGGAGGAGAGCTTGGAAGCTTGATGTTTTCCCCAGCTGTTTCCTAAAGGAAAAGGAGGACGATACGATGAACGTCCAGAACAGATTCCAGCTTCTGAGTATCGGACTACAAGACTATATGCTGAAGATCCCAGATTTCGACAAAGTATTCCTTATTTGTTCCATCTTTTATTTGAAAGCGACTTGTCTGCACTGTCTTATGCAGTAAATCACATTTTAAAAAGTGGAGTACATTTACAAAATGTGTCTGCTAAGGATTTTATGGAGAAAGTGCAGCACCGAGATGATCATTTGGAAACACAACTGATCAATCTGATGGCTTGTCAGCGTGGGACAAATGAATATTGGTACCGACGCCATGGTGAATTAAAATGCATGTTACGGAATTTAGGAACACCAACATGGTTCCTTACCCTAAGCTGTGCTGAGTACGCTTGGGATGATTTACTGGATTTTCTACGAGAGGCAAATTCAACCATTAAAAACATCGAATTAAAGACAGCAGGAGAACTGTGCTCATTGGATCCGGTTAATGTTTGCAGATATTTCAATCATAGATTTGAGGCTATGATGTCCTTCATCTGCAATAAAAAAAATCCACCTCTAGGAGAAGTAGTGGATTTCTTTTGGAGAAAAGAGTACCAGGCGAGAGGTGCTCCTCATATTCATATGCTGTTGTGGATCAAGGATGCCCCAAAGTTTGGAACAGATGCTGATGAAGCAGTGTTATCTTACATTGAAGAATATGCAACATGTGCTATACCAAAAAGCACAGAAGAGAAAAAGTTAAAGGAGCAAGTTTTACGTTTCCAAAGTCATCGGTGTGGAAAATACTGTCGACGGAAATACAAGAGCAAAGATAAATACTACACTAAATGTCGATTTGGATTTCTTAGACCTGTTCTTTCAAATGGAAGAGTAAACAGTTTTATGTCATCTGTGAGACATACTATCACAAGAAAATCACCTAAGAATACCTACAACCTTAAAAGAAAAGAAGAATCAAAAAATATAAATGACTACAACCCAGTCATTTTATCCATGTGGAATGCTAACATGGATATACAGTATGTAGCTGACAATTCCATTGCTGTTGCTCGATATGTAACGTCTTACATTACTAAATCAGAAAAAACTGAATTGAAAGAAATGTGGGAAGAGATTTCTCACGAGAAGACTGTCAGTAAGAAGCTGTACAGTTTCAGTTTAAAGATGTTATCGCATCGAGAAATTGGATCCTACGAATGTTCAGATAGGTTATCTTCTGCAAGTCTCTACTCGAAATCAAGAAGAATAATTTGGGCAAGTTTAGGCCTTGCAGCAATGAAATTGAATATTTGGCCGAGAATGACCCAGAAAGTACAGATATTTTGAAATCAAACATGTTGGACACATATTATCCCAAGAGAAGTCATCATCTGGAGAACATGTGTCTCTATGAAGTGCTGCAGAACTACATTTATTCACGGAAAGCCGCAGAAGACATCAACAATGGAAAATATAAAGTCATTGGTGAGGAAGGATGTTTGGTGAAGCAAACAAAAGGAAGTTTGATAAATCACAGGAAGCTGAGTTGCGACACTACTGACAAAAAGGAATTTTACTACTTGGCTCTTTTACAGCTGTTTAAACCATGGCGTACAGAGGATGAACTACTGGGAGAATTTCAAAGCTATGAAGATTCTTTTAATGCTTGCAAAGACAGCATACAATGCAGTACATTCTCAACTTATCTGCAAATGTTAAATGAAGAAATTGAACAGAAAACTACAATTGCAGCAGAAGTAGCTAGAGACAGTTCTCAGGACAGCCAAAGTTCAGGAACACTCAGTCAAGATCCCCTAGGACAACCAATCGTTGAAAATGAAGCATCAATAGCCATGAATGAAGTGGAAACGGCTATGAATCAAGCTCAAGAAGAATTTATAGACTTACAAAATTTGGAAAGACAACTGAATGAAGAGCAGCAACAAATTTATGAAGAGATCAGAAGCAAAATTGATCACGGATTTCAACATGAAAAAAAAGAGTGCTCATGCACATCATTTGATCCAATCAGGATGTATGTAAGTGGACAAGCTGGAACTGGAAAAAGTTTCTTAATAAAAGTCATCAGAAGCTACCTACAGCAAAAAACGGATTCTACTTTGTCTTGTGTGGTTACTGCTCCAACTGGGTTAGCAGCCTATAACATAAAAGGAATCACCTTACATCATTTGCTAATGTTACCAGTGGAGCATGAGAACAAAATACAATACAACAAGCTAACTGGAGAAGCATGCTTGGAAGTTTCAAGAGTATTGAAGAAGATGCAAGTTCTCATTATTGATGAGGTGAGCATGGTATCAAACTTAATGCTTGCCTTTGTGCATTTAAGAATGCAGCAAATTCTAAGGACAGACTATGACGTGTTATTTGGTGGAAAACATGTCATCGTTTTTGGGGATCTTCTACAGCTTACTCCAGTTAAAGGACAACCAGTGTTTAATACTGTGACACATGAAGACACAAAGAAGTCATTGGGAAGCATTGGTAATGCAAATATTTGGTCCTTCTTTGAGTACAAGGAACTTACTACTAATATGAGGCAAGCAAACGATGAAGAATATGGAAGTATTCTGAAAGATATCAGGATTGGACTACTGACTGAAGCTGGCACAAAAGCATTACAGAGTCGGTTGCTACATAATTTATTTCCAAAGGAAGAAATAGTTGCAGAGAAGATATACAAGAACATTGCAGAAAAGAAAAGTGTCATCTGCTTAATGCCAACTCTACGTGAATGCTCAATATTCAATGAGGAGCTTTTGAAATTGGAAAAGGAAGATATCAGGAAATTGGAAACAGTGGACTAAATTGAGGATGGAAGAATTACTATCACATTAACAGGCACACTGAAAAATAAATTGGATTCACTAGAGAAGAACATTTCCAAAACAGCTGGATTAGAAAAAAATCTATATGTTTGCATGAACTGTAGAGTATTTTTAAGGAGAAATTTGGATGTTGAAAAAGGTTTAGTTAATGGAGCTATGGGAAGAGTTGTGGGTTTTATTAATTATCAGAAAAAAAGATGGAATTGAATGTTTAAAAATAAAATTTGATCAGATAGAAGAAGTTAAAGACATTTGTCGTTCTTCAGTTCGTTTCATGCTTGTGAAAGACTTATATGTAGGTAGGAAGCAGTTTCCGTTTTCTCTAGCATATGCTGTAACTATTCACAAGTCTCAAGGATTGACTGTAGATTGTGCATTTGTGAACATTGGTTCAACTGTGTTCAAAGAAGGTATGGCATATGTTGCTTTGTCACGAGTGAAAACATTATCAGGTTTATTCATGATAGACTTTGATGACTCAAAAGTTAGTGCTGATACAAATTGTGTAAAGGAGTATAATAGATTAAGAAGAAGCTATGCTCCTCATTTAGGTCAGTATCCTGTGTTGGAGAAACGTGTAGTTTCTCGTAAAAGGAGAAATGAGAATATCTGTAATGAAGATGTAGAGAGGAGGAAAAAAAAGAGGAGTGATGTAATTGCAAGCAAAAAGAAAAAGGAAAATGAAGAACAGGTTGTAGGATGTCATTTTGAAAATAGCTCTGGTGTCAACTGCTACGCTAATGTAGTGCTGAATGTTGCATTTTATCTGGAAAGTGTGCAAGAGCAGATAATAGTAAATCAGGGAAAAAGATTCTGTTCTGAGTTGAGTCTCCTTTTTCAAAAGCTGAGTAATGATAAAACTCAAATAGAAAGTGCTACTGAAATTAGAAAACTTTTAGATGTATGTTCAGGACGAACACAGTTTTCTCAAAATGTACAGCAAGACGCACAGGAATTCTTGATGTTTTTTCTTCAGGTACTGGAAGAAGAAGGGGTTCCCATTGAAAATGTATTTGGTCTCTCTTATAAATGGGAACATAGTTGTGAAAACTGTTACAATATATGTGGCTCTAATGTTGATTCTGAAAGGTTTATTTATTTAACATTGCCAGAAAGTAAAACAGTCACTTTTGCTAAATTAGTTAAAGATGCTAATCATAGCATGGAATGCAGTGAGTGTCAATCTGATATGTTTTCAACGTTAATTTTAAAGGAATACGGACAATATGTAATTTTAATGATGCAACGCTGTAAAGCTGATGGTTCAAAATTAGATACTTTAATAAAGAAGTTTACAGGACAGCAATTATCAATTTCAGGAAAAACTTTTGTAACAGTTGCAATAATTGTCCATGAAGGACCTACTGTAACTTCTGGACATTACACAGTTTATCTTAAATGTGAAAAAGGCTGGACACTGTGTAATGATTCCCAATTGATTTTTAAGCAACGTTTGCCTTTTGATTTAGCAAATTCCTATCTAATCTTCCTGAAACCTAAATTTGAGAGAGATTTGGCAACATCTGTACAAAACAATTTTACCATTTTATTGGATTGCCATTGGAATGTTAAAAAAAAATGATTTTACAAATTATCATTTGGCCTAATGGAAAGGTAACCAATTGTAATGTGGACTTTTTCAATTTTTAATGAAACTTTGGAAAACCAAAAATTTAGACAAAATCGGTAACATCTGCACAATTTAAATTTTGGAATGTTATTGGATTGCCATTGGAAATTTATTCAAAAAAGATTTTTAAAATTACTATTTGGCCATGCGGAAAGGTAAACAATTCTATTGTGGACTTATTTAATTATTAATTAATCTTTCGGAAACCAAAATGTTACAGACAATCGGTGAGATCTGTACAATTTAAACTTTAGATTTTTATTGGATTACCATTGGAAATTTAATCAAAAAAGAATTTTAAAATTACTATTTGGCCTAAAGGAAATGGAACCAGATGTATTGTGGAGTTATTTGAGATATATTTTTGTGATTATACTTCTGAAACAAAAATGTCAGACGGTATTTTAAAGAAATAAGTATTGATATTAGATGATATTTTTTAAGAATATTATGCATTTCTATAAAGTTATGTTTATGCAAAAAGAGATTGTGGGCTTTTTTGAAACAATCTTTGAGATTGTTAATTTTTTTTTTGCCCGCTGTTAAATGATGAATGCAATTGCTTTCACAATTTATAGTGAAATGCAATATATTCTGAAAACAGCAAAAAAAAGGCAAACATTTTTTTTGAAAAATATGTAAATATGTGTACTGTATTATAAAATGTTTTATTAAATATTAATACTTTTTTCTTTTTTTTCAGATTGAGATAGAAAATTTTCGAAAACTAGAACCATTTTTAAAGCAATTAAAATTAAATTTAAATTAATAAATATTTTTTTGAGTGGGTATGGTAAGTCAAAAATTTCATGGTCCCTTTTTTCCACTTCTCCACAATCACATTTTCAGTTTTTCATTGTAGTCTCTCAAGGACCTTGTAATGTGATAATTGATTTTTAGTGTTTTTAAAAAAAAAAAAAAAATTACGCGTACCGTACACGTACGGTAAAAAAAAAAATCAAAAAAAAGTTTTAAAAACATATATACAAAATAGTTGAAAGGTAAGGTTGGCTCTTACAAGAGCCGTTGTGTTCATGCAGGGACAGAGGAAAGAAAGAATGGGAATATTAGTCGGTACGACAAATGTGCTGATCTATTTTATTGTTCACTAAGGAAACACTGGTCTCCCTATGACAAATTAGATCATGACAAGTGGCGCACCGTATTTCAACCCTCACAAACCGATGGTTTGTTTCCAGAGGAGTAGAAAAAGGAGATGCTCCCACCACAGATGAAGGGCTCACCTGACCTGCCGAAGATGGACTCGGCCCTGCAGATGATGGACCAGGCTGAGCTGCTGTGGATGTGCTTGGTTGACTTACTGAAGGGTTACCTTCAGTATGTCGAGCATGTGTCCTTCTGTGTACATCTTTAAGGTGTCTCAACATGGTGTGATTCCCGAAGGAATACTTCTTGTTGGGATTCCCTCTTGAAAGTACACGGCCACACAGCTTACAAGTCACTAAGGGTGCATTTACCTTTTTCTTGTCCTCTGGAAAAGTAAAATACTCCCATATGAAAGAGGTCTTTTCTTTCCTCCTTCTCTGCCTCAAGGTAGTGCTGCTAGCCTCACTCTCAGAAGAGCTCTGCTGTTCTGTCATCGTATCACAAAGACAACCCAGCTCCTTCTCCTAAGGGATCACAAGCAGAAATGAGGGGAATGGGTGTGGTGTAGGAGAGTTCTAGAACTGAAAGTAGTTTCAACCAATCAAAAGTTGTGTTTCATGATCACATGACCCACCGTGCGCGTACGTTACGCTTACGGTGCGCTTACGGTGCGCTTACGGCAAAAGTACGCATGCACGTAAAAAAGACACGCGCTCGCGCGCATGCGCATAACAGTCACTCCCCAACACTTCCGCGTAACGTGCGCGTGTGTTCGTACACGCCTACGCGCCCCACGCGCAGTACGCGCGGCTACGCAAATTGCGTAACTATACGCAAACAGAGTAGATAAATTACGGACATTGCGTAAACCGTACGCTTACCGTACGCTTACCGTACGCGCACTAAAAAAAAAAAAAAAAAAATATTAACAAAATTATACTAATATATCTTACCTGTTTGGTAAAAAAAAAAAAGAGAAAACTTGAAATATTGCAGATTTTTTAGAAAAAAAACATAGTGTTTTAAGAGAATAAAAAGTTTTAAAAAAACTTGTTTTAAAAAAAAAAAAACACATTTAATATAAGAATTTATAATAAAAAAATCATAAAAAATCAATAAAAAAAAATATGGGAATCACATATGTTATAGCTAAGAATTAGCATTTAAAAAACCATACAAATTCACTGAAAAAACCATGGGTTTCACACACGTTATAGTTAGAAATTAGCATTTAAAAAACCTTGCAAATTCACTGAAAAATCCATAGGTTTCACACGTTATAGTTAGGAATTAGCATTTAAAAAACCTTGCAAATTCAGTGAAAAAACCATAGGTTTCACACACGTTATAGTTAGGAATTAGCATTTAAAAAACCTTGCAAATTCAGTGAAAAAACCATAGGTTTCACACACGTTATAGTTAGCTGGACATTTCACTCATAAAAAACCAATGAAATTTCCCCGTTATAGTTAGTTAAGCTAACTATAACTCGCGCGCCCGCAATGCACTGCTGATGACGTCACATATTACATCACTCATGACATGGTCAGTGACATCACTCATGACATCACTGATGACATCTCAAATGACATCACTGATGACATCACTGATTACATCATCCATGTGATAGAGTGGCAGACCTCCTCTCACCCTAATATAACCTTTGATACACACATTCAAAAATAGAGACTGAAATTTTCAAAAAAATGGACATACCAATACCAATTACAACAACCTCTTCAATAATTCTAAGATCCACATAAACATCCACTTATTCACCAACAGTCCTGTACAGTCACTCATTCGTGTACTCACACATCATATGTACTCATACACCTATACATCCTGTAACACAATGCCTCTCATCCATAGAGTTACTCACACACATAGTTACTCATGCTAATAAAGAATGAAACATACATTTATTCGCATATACAGTTATACACACACCACCACACTTACTTCTATGGAAACTTACACATACTTAGTCTTTTAAACAATCACTTATAGAAACACATACTTATTCATACAAGAACTCTTTCAATCTCTCACTCTCACATACACTCACTTATATACACCAATAGTCACATATACTAGTTTAAAACATATGTAGTTACTCATAAAGACACTATTGAGACAGCCATTCACTCACTAACACACCCATACACACACTCTTCCACCCATACAGTCCTGCACATATGCTGTCTTCAACACATACAAACAGTGAGTCACTCATTCATGCACTTATGCACTACGTAATACCCCCCACTGAACCATACAGACACTCAGACACTCATACTGATACTCAAAAAACCAACTAATAACCTATATAGACACTCATGTTGCTGCTCACCAACCCATGCAGCCACTTATACACAAAGTGAGAGACTGATACAGGTATTTACACATTTAAACATTACTCACTTAGCCATGTATTCAATAAGATACACTTAATCAGTCAGTAATACAATCAATTTTTCAAAAACAAATCATCCATTTAGACACTTATATACTCATTTATTCTTCCATCGACCTTGAGATATATAAAACATATTTAATTTTCAGAAAAACACACATTCACTGGATGATGTCATCAGTGATGTCATCAGTGATGTCATTTGAGATGTCATCAGTGATGTCATGAGTGATGTCACTGACCATGTCATGAGTGATGTAATATGTGACGTCATCAGCAGTGCATTGCGGGCGCGCGAGTTATAGTTAGCTTAACTAACTATAACGGGGAAATTTCATTGGTTTTTTACGAGTGAAATGTCCAGCTAACTATAACGTGTGTGAAACCTATGGTTTTTTCACTGAATATATATATATATATATATATATATATACATATATATATATATATATATATATATATATTCACTGAAAAAACCATAGGTTTCACACATGTTATAGTTAGCGGAAATTTTACTGATAAAAAACCAATGATATTGCCCCGTTATAGTTAGTGCTGGCAACTATAACTCACGCGACCGCAATCCTCTGCTGATGCTAATACTGTATTTAGACACTTATTTGCCCATGTGTTCTTCCATACATTTTTAGCTATACATATATTACAAATATTTTTTTTTATAAAGACACATATGTCATCAGCAGAAGATTGCGGTCGCGTGAGTTATAGTTGCCAGCACTAACTATAACGGGGCAATTTCATTGGTTTTTTATCAGTAAAATTTCCGCTAACTATAACATGTGTGAAACCTATGGTTTTTTCAGTGAATTTGCAAGGTTTTTTAAATGCTAATTCCTAACTATAACGTGTGTGAAACCTATGGTTTTTTCAGTGAATTTGTACGGTTTTTTAAATGCTAAGTTACTTTACGCCATTCGAGGCGTGCGCGCCCACTTAACGCAGTGCGTTCCGTGCACGGTTTTTATCAACTTTAATAAGCCCTGTACATTTGGTGGCCTTCGGCCACCGAAAAGAACAGGGGGTGGGGTCAATGTGGATAGTGTTTTTTTTATTTCGATTTTATAATTTCATGTTGCCAAAATATAGTTTTTTTACTGATGTAATAAGCCCTGTACATTTGGTGGCCTACGGCCATCAAAAGCACAGGGGGTGGGGTAAGTGTGGATAGTGTTTTTTTTATTTCTATTTTTTAACCGTACGCTTACGGTAAGCGTACGGTAAGCGTACTCGGCGAAATTGCCGAAAAAAAAATAAAACCGTTTTTGCTCTTGGGGGATGTTTGGGGACTCCCTCAACATGACTATGTGGGAGGGAGTTGTCAAAACAGCCCCGTAACATGTTTTTGGGCATCATGTTTGATAAATAACACTCAGTGCGAGAGACAAAATGGCGGACGCCGCTTCCTGGTTTCGGCCGATTCGAATGTTTACTAAGATCTAAGAGCCAATCAGAATCGCGCTCGCGCACGCCACCGTACGCGTACGGTAAGCGTACGGTAAGCGTACCGTAAGCGGGCTCAGATATATATATTGATTTAAAGGCTATTTTCTCAGAATCTACTGAACAGATTTACACCAAACCTACAAAAGGCACTTCCTTGACATAGGGAATACCTCTCTGCCAAATTTCTAGTAATTCTGTTCAGCCGTTCGGGCTGTAGCTCTGTCTAAAGGTCCTATGGAAAAATGCATGGGAAAAACGCGTTTTGGGACCCCCCTTTTATCTCAGCCCCCGCTTGACGAATCCCCCCGAGACTTTCAGGGTAGGAGCGGAGCGTAGCGCCCCACCTATTTTGAGAAATTCGCGAGGATTCATCGACCGGCGCCAAAGTTATTCAAAATAGAATGTTGCGGATTTCCTATGGAAAAGGGGTCCTAACTATAACTACCTACTGGCGACCGCCAGTAGGTAATATATATCTCCAAAAAACAAGTTCCCAAACGTCCATTCTCCGATGGGAAAAAAGGGTACAGACTCCACTTAACGTACCAAACTTCTATTTTATTTCACAAACTGCTCCAGCTTGTTCTGACACGTTTCGGTCACTGACGTGTGTGTGTATATATATACATATATATATATACACACACACACACACACACACACACTTGGTATATATTATTATATAATTTTCAAAATTCTGAAATTATAATATCTAAATTAAAGTTATTAGTTGAATAATAGTTTTTTAACTAGATATATGTAATATATATAGAACATACATGTGTGTTTAACTTTTTGAAATAAGTTTGATTGTATAACAATTGTACAATTATATTATTTAAATATACATTAAATCTATTTTACATTGATGAAATTGTTACTATTTAGGTGCCAATTCCGATCCTGTAAAAGCCGGGTACGAATGGTCATACGGAGCATATTCTCCGTCTGACTCGTCCCCGGGTAAAACACCTTACAAACCCGCAAGTACGATTCGTACAGAAATACAATTTCCGAACGAGTCGTACAAAAGACCGACCGACAAAAAAATACCCACAATTCCGATCCGGGACACCGCGTACGTGACGTCCGGACGGAGTCAGGCAGCGTTTTACGAACCAGCAAGTACGATCCGTGCCTACGTCACTCCGCACGGATAATATTTACAGCAGCCAAAAACTCCCAGGAAATTGAGGACGACGCGAACAAGGAGCACCGGTACACGACGGACAGCCATGGACCCCATCCTACGTGTCATCCCGGCCCTCATAGCCTACAACCTTGTGTACAGAAACCGCCGCAGACGCCGCAGAAGGTCAGAACAACCCCCATGGGCAAAGGGGGGGGGCAAGGGGCAGGAAACATAACCCACACCCCACAAAAAACAAATATATCCTGCACATTAATTACCTCCATGGTTTGGTCACAATAGTTTGGTAGGTCGATATTCTGAGAGGGGGTATTTTGTCAGTGAACCGTTGCCCCCTACTGTTGACTTGTCCCCGTTCCCCCACCCACACTCACTGCTCCCACACTCCTCATTTGCGAGCTTTTTATTAAAAAAAAAGTTTTCTCAACATTTTTTAGAAGCCCAGCAGGCATAATTTGCTGCCAGGGCACTCTTTAACAAAATTCACCTTTGCGCTGATTTATATTATAATTTTTTTTAACTGGTCCAAGACTGATGTCTGCCATCGTGGAACAGTACATTTTAATAAACAAAATGTCATCAATATCATGCCTTTTGCATGCACATGGGCGATGAGGTTTGCAGTCACTATGGTTTGCATACATGATGATGCATGCACACATACACATCTATTTTTTGCTAATAGTGTGCAGCATCAGCAACAAGCATTTATTTGTGTCTAATACACCTTCAAATCTCTCTTTATGATAATTCCAAGTTATTTAATCATTGTGGCAAAGTTTTGTCTCTTAGTTTGCGTAGATGTACAGATTAGGCAACTTAGAGCAAGGGTCTTCAAACTGGGGGGCGGGCCCACTAGGTGGCCTCAAGCAATCCCAGGGGGGACGCTGGCCAAAAGAAGCATAATGCTGATAACATTGTTTTTTTTAAGTTGAAAAAAGATGAGCGGCAGTAATCCGCTCTGTAACGGGCCATCTATCTCTAACATGTTTGTCATTTATATCCTACCTAGGAGTATGTGTCAAAAGGGAAGGGACTCTAAGTATATTTAAAAAACCCCACCTAACTTCTAATAATCACACTGTGGATACTTGTACACGTTAGTAAGGCCTGCCTAACCAGAATAGTATGTTTGGCAATCATGTATTTGATTGCACTTTTAAACCAGTAACAGAACTTAACTGCAATGTTTAAATAAGTCTAGACATATTTAAACTTTACCAATTGAACAGTATACTTGTAAAAATTCTGAGGGGGTCCGATTTTTCTTTTTATACTTTAGGAGTGAAAACTACTCGTCTCTCAACTCCACCAGCCCCGCCCGAGAGCAACTGAAGTATATAGTTAAATTAAAAAGAAAATAACAATAGTTATCATTTTATTTTTCCTTTTGGTCAGTGGAGAGACGCTCCTCCACTTTAGCAGAGGTGCTGCCACTAGCAGGCATTCCATTATGCAGACTTGGAAGTCATTCAAAGCAGCCATGGCCGCTGCAGGTAAGAGCGGTGGGGAGGTGGGTCTGGTTGGGGGGGATTTCGAGAGACGGCCACGAGGGAACATTTATTATTTATTTAATTTTCCCTTGTGGTCATCTCTCGAAATCCCCCCAGCCAGCCCCACCACTATTACCTGCAACGGATGCTGCAGATTAAAAGAGCTTCAAAGTGTGATCAGTATGCCAAAACATATCTAGCGAGTATTGGTGTCTTCGTACAGTCCTGTTAGTGTTAGAATTGGTAGCGCTGGCATGGTTGCGAGAAATTTCTGTAAACTTGCTTGCATTAATGCAATTTCATGTAACATAATGTCAATTTGTGCAATGCAAATTGGTTATGTAATGCCAATTATGCGCAGTACGTAATTGGCACCACATAGCTGTGCAGGTTGAGGGATTACTTGACAAATATTATGGTACTATAATGCTCTTTGAGGTTTTGGAGACATGAATGTTGTCAATCTCACTAAGCTCCCTATATGTATTGTTTGACCATAGTACATATTTCTTACTTGCATGCACAAATGTTTTTCTAGTCATTACATTGATTTAAATGTCTTTTGCAGGAATTATATAGTTTTGTGTCCACGTTGACACGTTGCCCTTGAAATGTGGCTTTTCAACAGCTCTGATCACAACAAAAGGCAGTCTTAGTTTGTGCGTGTGCGTATTTTTGAGTGTGTGCTCATTAAGCTGGTTTACACTGGTCTCAAAACCTATATTTCATTGAAATGATGTTGCTCCATTGAATTACGGATTTCAACCAGTGGGAAGCTTAGAAGTTAGCAGAGTTTATCAAAGTGTTCTGCCTTTTTGCTTCCAAAATAAATTGTTATTATGGTTAGTAATGCTTATGTGCATTTACAGATACATTCAAAACATGTGCAAGGTACAAAAACAGTAAAATACACCCATTCAAGTGTTGGTACTTGGATATGATCATGACTTTATTTTTCCATTACACTAAGGTACTCATTACGATGTCGGGTGGAAAGCCTCCGCCCGATAGTTGAAATCTTCCTGACCGTGTTGGAGCCCTTCCTACCGACTCGGTCAGTTTACAGTATGACTGCCCGAATACGATGTTAGCGGTCGGAACGTAATCCGCCCGTTTATTCCGACTCAGTTCTGACCGACTCACGGATTATTCCTGTCAGTCATAGCTGCATCGTAACTCCCTATTGATGGCGTTTCCACCGTCGGGATTACGATGTTGCTTCCCAACAGCCTTTCTGCTTAGGAATGTCTGACCCGGAAAGGCTGTCGGAAAGTGACTTTGGGGGCCCCTGGCAGGGTCTCATAGTACTCACAGCCTATGGTTGGTGTCCGAGGGGGTACCTAAGTCTAGGTGAATGTTTTAGCACTCCGGAAACAATGGTAAATATGACCAAACAGCAGCTGAAAAAGGATTTGTTATCCATGTTAAAACTAGATAATGAGCGGATAGAGATGGGTAAGAAGAAAGTCCAGGAGTATTTGCCATTGGTCTGCACAGACAACATAGAAACATATTTATTGTTCCCCTATGTCATACGGCAAGATTTCATTTGGTCAGATTTAGGTTCAGTATAGGCCACAGTTTGGTTTCCTATCCCCGCACGGCATATCGTGATGCTGAGCTCCAATCATGCCCGTGCAATTCAGAGTCAAAACAAAATATGGTGCATTTTTTATTCTTCTGTCAGCTTTATTCAGGGCCATGGAGAAATGTTATCAGCCCACTTTTTAAAACTTTGAATATAAGGAAATGTAGACCAGCCCTGTATTACTTACAGCTCCTGCAAACAGAAAAAAGGATTACGATGTTGCTTCCCAACAGCCTTTCTGCTTAGGAATGTCTGACCCGGAAAGGCTGTCGGAAAGTGACTTTGGGGGCCCCTGGCAGGGTCTCCTAGTACTCGCAGCCTATGGTTGGTGTCCGAGGGGGTACCTAAGGTACCCCCTGTGAAACCATGCACTGTGTGGCAGGCACCATGGGTACGAGTCTGTGTTTTGGCCAGTTCTCGGGCATAACACGAGCTCCCAAAGGTAGCAATGGAAACCGACCTAACAGTGATTCGTCGCATAGTAATCCGGCTTTTGGAACTATTGATCGCAAGTCCGTCGGTCTCAAA
The DNA here is from genome assembly GCF_964204655.1 of Triturus cristatus. Taxonomy (NCBI): domain Eukaryota; kingdom Metazoa; phylum Chordata; class Amphibia; order Caudata; family Salamandridae; genus Triturus; species Triturus cristatus. The sequence continues at coordinate 515,229,383 of NC_140592.1, read as the reverse complement.
TCTGAGCCGTTGTCGGGCAGAGGCTTTTCACCCGACATCGTAATGAGCCCCTAAGTATATACAGAACTATGCATGCTATAGTTTTAAGTTCTGGAAAAAACAGGTTTTGCGTTTGTTCTCTTTAACAGTACTCAATATTTTGACAAGGCAAAAAAGTCTAGGTTCACCCTACCAGATTTCATACTATAGTTTTCAAGATCAGAACTGATGCAGGAACGACTATAATTGGTTGAGCCAACTTGCCAGCAATTATACACAGCTCACTATACACGCATTATCTTGGATACATATTACGTATACATCATCAATGTCAATGTCATTTTGTAGAAAATATCTGTTTTTGAATTATACATTTATGTGTGATACTATGGTAATAAATATCCTTCCTGTGCCTCTGCAATTGTGTGACAGTCTCCGTTTAAGAGAAATGATGGTAGCTCTTCCACGCCTGTCATAGGTTAACGCCTCCGACAGTAATGCCAAGCAGGTCACTTACTTCGCCATCAAATAAGTCAGATGGAGCAATATTTACCATCTATTTCCTAATAGAACGGCCCGTCCTTGAGATTACCTGCCGCATTCCGACTGGTGGACGGGCTCCGAGGCCGTCAGGAGGCAGCCGGAATAACCAGTCGGATTTCTTTCCGACCGCCTCCATCAAAATGAGTCAGTGGGTAAGGAATATGACTGGCCTATTACAATGAGGCTCAGAAGGCCCCAACCGTGGGTCAGAGCCTTCTGAGCTGCATCGTAATTGGCCCCAAACTCTCTGAGACATGACGTCCATGTGTTCGAATGTAAGATTCAGACAACATAATAAAGTCATTAGCAAAATGCAAGTTAATGCCTGAATATAAACAGTGTGAGGAACACTCGCAGTTACTTGGAAGAGCACAGCAGGAAATATATTATAATGTTCATTGTTTTTTGGTTCAACATATATTTGAACATAACTCCATTGGTGATGAAACTTAAATACTGTATAGTAATTTAGTGACAAATTACTTTATTTGCCAACCTTTTCATAACTAGATATACCTTTTGCTCAAAAAGGAACATGGAGTCACTTGTGAATGTTAGGAAAAGCTCCTTTGATCGTAACGTGGAGATACTGTTTAGGTTTGCAAGGAAGTTGGGCCACAAGCGGTTAGACTACTTAATCACCCTCTATAAAGCCTGCAGCTGTACTGTCATTTTGTATGGGGCGGGAGTGTGGGGCTTTGGTAACTCAACGAGCCTCCAGACAGCAGAAAATCATTTTCTCAGATGTCTCCTGGCGGTTCCTAGGAACTCTGCCATCTATCTTATGTTACAGGGAGCTAGGTTTAATCCCGCTAACGCATTTCCAAAGATAGTCCCAATAATGTTGTGGCACTTGGTGTCGGTTAAAGAAGAGCCTGCGCTTAATTGCGCAATAATATTAGATTGTCTTAGCCTAGAACATACACAGGAGATTCCTTGGTTTCGGCACATCAAGAAAACACTAGTACGAGTGGGCATAGGTGAATGTTTTAGCACTCCGGAAACAATGGTAAATATGACCAAACAGCAGCTGAAAAAGGATTTGTTATCCATGTTAAAACTAGATAATGAGCGGAGAGAGCTGGGTAAGAAGAAAGTCCAGGAGTATTTGCCATTGGTCTGCACAGACAACATAGAAACATATTTATTGTTCCCCTATGTCATACGGCAAGATTTCATTTGGTCAGATTTAGGTTCAGTATAGGCCACCGTTTGGTTTCCTATCCCCGCACGGCGTATCGTGATGCTGAGCTCCAATCATGCCCGTGCAATTCAGAGTCAAAACAAAATATGGTGCATTTTTTATTCTTCTGTCAGCTTTATTCAGGGCCATGGAGAAATGTTATCAGCCCACTTTTTAAAACTTTGAATATAAGGAAATGTAGACCAGCCCTGTATTACTTATTTGCCAGCTGATCCATAGTTTTATTTCCTCAGCCGTACGTTTGCGTGATTTAGTGGGAAAATGATCAACATGTTGCTTTTTGCACAGTTCGGTGCCGATTCCAATCCGGTAAAATAAATTTGCGTACGACTCGTATCCGTATATTTTCACGTACGAATCGTACAAGTACCGTACAAACGGCGAAGTACGATTCGTACGTGAAAAATACATACGAATTGCATTGGGAAAAGGGTACGAGAGGGAGCCGGACATTTTTACGTCCGAATAGCGTTGGGAAAAGTGTACGAGAGGGAGCCGGACATTTTTACGTGCAAATCGTAAAACAGAAGTCCGAGCGCGCAAGTACGATCCGTACCGCCCATCCGAATACACAACCGCATGTAAAAGGCCCCGTACGGAGCGAACGCAGTAGCACACATGTACACGGGTAAACTTGTGCCCGGATACGAGTCGTACAGCCCCTCTCCCCCCGCATATGTCAGCACCGTACCCCCGTATGTCAGCACCGTACCCCCCCTGTCTGCACTGTACCCCAGCCCCATACCTGTACGCTCCGTACCCCAGGCCCGTAGTGCCTGTACGCGCCGCACCCCAGGCCCGTACCCCAGCCCCGTACCTGTACACACCATACCCCAGGCCCGTACCCCAACTCAGTACCTGTACGCACCGTACCCCAGGCCCGTACCCCAGCCCCGTACCTGTACGCACCGTACCCCAGGCCCGTACCCCAGCCCCGCACCTGTACGCGCCGCACACCAGGCCAGTACCCCAGCCCCGTACCTGTACGCACCGCACCCCAGGCCCGTACCCCAGCCCCGTACCTATACGCGCCACACCCCAGGCCCGTACCCCAGCCCCGTGCATGTACGCGCCGCACCCCAGGCACGTACCCCAGCCCCGTACCTGTACGCGCCGCACCCCAGGCCCGTACCTGTATGCGCCGCACCACAACACCGTACCCCAGCACCCTCACCCAGCATCGCATATCTACGGACTTCACCTACGCGAAAAAGACTCGTACAGGACCAGGACACTTTAAAACAGCACAAGGAGGGTCAATTCGACTCGCACAACACCACAACACACGTCTACATGACAAAATACATCTCAATGACTGACCTGGCACATCCAAACAGAGGCCCAAAATCATAACCACCTCTTATAACACACCCACCATAATTTGAAACACAGCCACACCCACAAATGGACCAATAAAAAGGGCCCACACACACAACCCATCCACTGCTGACAGACGCCACAGACAAACAACTGCACCTTACTTACACCTTAACTACACCTTAACTTACACACCTTCACACAACCTTCTTCACAAACACCCCCTCTTCACATTCACACACACACCGTCACATTCACACCCACACACCCACAACCATCCACACCCACACCCCACACCATGCCCACAGACAAGAATCCAAAGTTCACAAGGGGGGAGCTGGACCTCCTTGTCAACGAAGTCATCAGAGTCGAGCCACAGCTGTTTGGAACATTGGTCAGACAGACCAGCAGAGCCCAAAAAACTAGCCTGTGGCAGAGGATCGTCGATAAGGTGAATGCTGTTGCGCCCATCCGAAGGACCAGGCATGAATGCCAAGCCAGGTGGTACGATCTGCGCAGGGCAGTCAAGAGGAAAATGAACGAGGAATACGCTCAGTGTAACATCACTGGAGGTGGGCTGCCCCGCAGACCCGTACATTACCATCCCTGGGAGGAGAAGGTGATGGCCATGCTTCCGCCGGTGGGAGTACACGGAGTCGAAGGAGTCGCAGAGCCTGGTGAGTACACAAACAACTCACGTAACATGGGGGGAATGACATCCACACCACAAATACACCAAATGCACGCAACTTCCCCCAAGCCCTCACCTCACACAACCACACTCAAAACCACACTCATGCCACTAACGTCTCCATGCCCCATTCACAAATAAAGGCAATGCCATGTCCCAGGCCACATCAACCACAAACCCAAGACTGGATGTCCGGGATGCTGGGAGGGTGGGGCTCACACAACACATTGTGCAACTCAGAAGCAGACACCAATGCCCTCAGCCCATATGGCCTAGGTACATACCTGTTAGGGTTCAGGCATCCTATGCTGTAATTAAAACTACCTGTCCCAGAATGCTAAGTCAGGGAGGAGGGTTGTGTGCTGACCCATACTACCATGGGGCTGGTCAGGTGATTAGGGAGGGTGTTTAACTTCCCGTGACCTGACCTCAGGTGCTTGGCTTTGCTTGAGTGAACCCTGCCTGGTACCTTTTGAAAACCTACTTTCCGTGTCCCGTTGGATTTGTGGATTGTTCCATACGCTGTCTGGATCTTGCAACTGGCATAGCGCTAGGAAGCGCTGTTAAGGACTGTGTTTTGAGCCTCCTGTTCCCATGTCTTGGACGCCCGGCGAACTTCGCGGCTGAGGTGCATTTCAGTCGCGCTAGGTCGCGCTTCGCGTTGCAAGGATGGGCTTCATTGTTTGCTCCGCACTCTTACCTGCACGCATCGCGTGAATCTTTTCTTCCACCCGGAGTTGTTCCTGGATTGTTCTTGGGTATTTCCCCTCCTAACCCGCCGCAGAGCTTCGCGAGGAAGCAGTGCTGACTCCTTATTCTGTCCATCAGTCCCTCCCATATCCCCCGTCCTTCTTGATTCTTCAGTCCTGCCGATGGTGCGCACATGTAAGTCGCGCCGGATGTAATTTTGAACTGCCTGCAACCTTCTTTTTGTTCCGTGGAGAGAAAGTGCCTGCACACGAAGCGTCTAGCCATCTACAAAGTCAGTAAGGAACTTGTTTTTGTTATGAGTGGATTGTGAGCACAAATTATTAAGCTTTGGATATTTTTCTCACGTATGCTTTTTTGAACCTACAGACTTATCAAAGAGACTTTCCTTGTAAATTCTAAAAACTCTTCAAAGCTGTATTGACTATTGGCTTAGGACTTATTAAGCTCCCAATTATTTTTCAACTTCCCTTTTTTGAGATACCAGAAGAGACTGGCTAGTAGCACGAGGTCCCGAATAAGGTTCTATACCTGCTAGCTGTGTGAGAACAGGTGGGTATGGAACAGCACACAACCTATAGGATGTAAGAGGGAGGTGGATGTGTTTGAACTAGGCTGAGTGTATAGCTGTCATTTGGTATAACTGGTTTTATTGTCCTTTTGCAGAGAATTGAGTTGTCCTCTTCTATCTGGACCACCTCCTGTTGACAGCCTTGGGGGACTTGTAGCTGATCCTTTTCTGGTCTCTTCATTTTTTAAGAATATTTGCCTAGCTCATGTGTGTTCTCTGCTGACACTGAGTGGGTGATATCCTTGAGAAAGGGAGAGGCTTTCTCTGCGCTTCCGGGGAATGGTCATTTCTGCTTGGGAAGCCAACCCGCACGCGACAATACCCATGCACCATGCCCAATGCACAGGGACTGGCAAAGTACTGACAAGGTAGCTGACACTTGGCCCTGCTGTATGCAGCACAAGGCCCTCCTGTGACCACTGTACACTCAAACACCAACTCCACAAGCTCAGATATCTAGCACAGGAACTCACACTCACTGTCATGCCAGCATGCACCATGAGGGGACAGATACATCACCTGGGAGACCCAATGACAAATGACACTACACCCAACAGCAGGCCCGGTCACACCCCCCCCCCCTTACACAAGCACACACCCCCGGGGCAGGCAACGGATTTACCCATTCTCACAATGGACATGTGACACAACAAGGCCAATCCATGGCCAAATAAGCATCCTAGGCAAAATTCTACTGGTCAAACACTCAGGAGAACATATCAATCTGTCCCCCACAACATACCCATCCCCAAGTGTACATTGAGAGGAATGCTAGGCACATCCAACTACCTGGAGGAACTGTGACAACTTGAATATGTATGAAACATGGATGTGGCATGAAACAGCATTAACATGGTCTCTCTCTCACACACAGGGCAACGTCATGGACCTCCCCCCAACAATGGGGGGGAACAATCACAGTCCCAGGCTCAGCGTGAAGATGATCCCACTGGCTGCGACAACTCTCACCACTCCGTGGATGATCCCGACCAACCTGGCCCCTCTGGTGCCCAAGCCCCTGCAGCACCTGCGTCAGGTACATCTGTGCCAACCCCCACCCCCATACCTGCCACATCCCAGGAGACACCCAGGAGCCCTGCTCGCACTGAACAACAGAGCTAGTCTGACCAGGAGGGACAAGGTTCTCCGGGCACCCAGGAGGAGGCAGACATCCCCGCAAATGCCATCCCTCAGGGGTCCCGTAGACCCGATGTTCCCACAACGGCAGGCCAGGCTCGTGTGGGCAGGGGTGGTGGGAGTGGAGGCAGGCAGAGGCGCGAACCTGACCAGCCAGCTGAGGGAACCGGTATGTCACACATACGCCACATCCTGGACACATACCGGCGTGACACCAGGGGCATCAGCCAGGTAGTGGTGAGCCTCACAGAGATGAAGGGGACCCTCGACGAGATGAAGAACCTGCAGGCCGAGCAACATGCCAGTCAACAACAACACCAAGAACGGATGGAGGCAAGACTGGCTGAGCTCCTGGCGGTGCAAACGGACATGAGCCGTTCACTCCGTCGGATCGCCGACAACATGGGCAACCCTCCCTGTGCCTCCAGGCGAAGACGACCACCAGCCACAGGGAGGGAGGAGGAGGAGGATTCGTCCGACGGAGCATCACAAGCATCGTCAAGGCCTGCATCTGAGGGTTCCCCCAGGAAGGTGGGTCGTCCACGGAAAAGACCGTGAGAGTCAGCGGACTATCCACATCTCCCAGGTCACCTGGCCTGGCACCTGGCCCTCTGGTGCAACAGCAGCATCTCATCCAATGACATTCTCTGCCACATGGACTTGCTAGTCACAGTCTGACCAATGATGACCAACACTGTGGTCTGGACTCTGATGACTTCCAAAGCAAAGGATCCCATCTCCCCCTGTGAACTTTGGATTCTATGCACCCGGTAGAGCACCTTAGTTTATCTACCAAAACACGTACCCCACCGTAAATAAAAACTTTATTTTTTCATGAGATGTTGCTGTCATTTTGCATTAGTCCACAACATATGTGTGTGTAAATGTCAAACTATGCCTGAGTGTTGAAATAACTCCACCCATCCATACCCTGGGATCTGAGTCTGGTACAGGACACACATGGCATGGGTCACAATGTTTCATTCAATGCAGACATGGAGCACAATACTCACCTGTGATGTCCTCAAGCTGCTGAGGGGGGGCTTGCAATAGTGTGCGGACAGACCTATTTGGAAGAGAGTCATTAAGGCGCAGAGGTCATGGCTCATGTGGAGGTTCTCGGGGAGGGAGTCCCAGGTATGTGTGGCCAGGTGGGAGGACTATGTCCTGCATGCTGGAGTAAGGTGGATGTGAAGAATGGTGTCCAGGGCAAGGTTGGATGCACGGAGATGGCCCAACGGGGTCTCGGATGACAGTGGTACAAGGTTGGTTTTGGTTCGGGGTTGTGGCCTGCCTCCTGAGTGTGGGTGTGTAGTGTGAAGGTCATCCTGCAGCAGACAGTGATCCATTGCAGCTACCTCTGCTAGACGTTGACGTGGCTGGTGCACCAGATGTTGAAGCTGAGGTGTGCAGATGCACCCTGAATGTGGACAAGTTTCCCGGGAGTTTGCATGTGCCTGCTCCGTAGAGGGCAGGGCAGTATTTGACACGGATGTTGTCGTGGACCTGGGGGATGGTCCGTCTTTCCTTGGAGTGGATCTATCTGGGGATCATGTGCATAATGCAGAGGGTGTTGCAGTCTGAGGCACAGATGCTGGTGATTACCATGGCAAATGTGAGCAAGCAATCCATGATGCACACCATCTTGTGTGCGTGGACACTGGGTACTTGTGCAGGGCTCTTGCGGGTGGGACACAAGCAGCTAACCCAGCTGTAAGGGGACAATCCTCAGATTTTGACCTCAGTCCTGTACAAGTCCAGCCTCAGGTGGCTGATGTTCAGCCATTCATCAATGGATGTCATGCATTCTTGAATATTAGAACTGGCAATGTCTGCGTCCTTGGTGAGGGTGAGGAGCACCTGGCTGTCAATGGCATACGAGCTGATGATGAGGTGCTGTGCGCATGTGATGGTGGAGAGGGGGGTCCTGGACACATTGTAGATTGACACGCTGAGTGATGATACCTGTGCCATGTGCCTGACGACGACACCATACTACATGCAGAAGCCTTGAGTCCCACTCCCATGGCCTTGCTGGGGTACAGAGCTCGTGGGGAGTAGGAGGGACATGACCTGGTTGGTGTGACAGGGCCTGGAAGGCGTGGCAGTGCTGTCTAGGCAGTTGGAGTTGCACACTCATCATGCAAAGGTGTTGTGTGTGCGCTTAGTGTATGCCCGAGAGCAGGCGGTAGATTTGTGGATGGACATTGCTTGGAGGGTGGCTGCTACATCAGACTGTAGTGTGATGTGGGTCATGCAAGGACCTGAGGGTTGTGCAATGTGCACGTTGCATGTGCAGACGGTCCAGCCTTTGGCACCGCTTGGCCGCAACTGTGGCACAGACAAGCTGATGACAGCCAAATGAATGGGTTGAGGGAGGAAGGGAGGAGCATCTTTGATGTGTGTGTGTTGCCAAATCAGGAAACTTCGTGTGCCCTTGCTGCAGGGGCTGCAACAGCAGGCGGCATGTCCTGGAAACTATACCACATGTTCCACACAAAGACTAGGATGTCAGAAAGGACAACTGCAACAGGTGTATGTAAAGGAACGAGTGTCCGGTTTTCCATTGCACACCCAGAGACAATGGATGCACAATCACCAAAGATGACAGACACCGGATAAGGAAACTGAAGGCCGAGCTGCGCACAGGAAACACACCCTCAGCATGTGTTGACGGCCCGTTCTGGGGACCAACATGCCAAAACACATACACAGCCATGGACTTCATGCACAATAGAGAATCAAATACATGAAGAACAGCATGCATGTTGCTAATCTACACATAGACTCATATGCACAACTATGCCAGAGATGCCACATGCACAGTGGCAAGAGACCTGCATTGACAGAGATGAGGCACCTTGGAGGGTGGGGAACACCTTTATTACTCAGACTCACACCTATGGAAATGCATCAATATGAACAGACTCACAGGTCTTTTGGATGAACATGTGGGACCTACACTGGACACCCCCTTCGCACCACAGATGCTGTAAATCCATTGAACTGGCACACAAGTGAAGGGGGTGAGCCAAACACCCCCTGCTGCACACGGAGAGCTTGCTGCAATTCCCCATTGAGCCTCTTATGGGGATGTCCCACACTATGTCCACCCGTAGCATCCCGTATGTTTCAGAGGGAAGTTTTACACACATTGATGCCTTCATCACAATCCACAATCCCATTACAGATGACTGTCACGAAGTGAGACTATCAATTCATGTGAGTCATGCTACATGTCATGTGCCCCATGGTGAGTCGACATGTATGCATAGTAACAAAACCTGCACAGGCGCAGTGCCCACACATTACAAACAACTACCACACCCAAAATGCCTTGCTGCAATCCTTACCCAAAGGAGACTTTTCACCATGTCCGTGCATGTAACGCCAATTCAGCACACGTTGCAATACTCATGAGGTATAGCAGGAGCACAACAATGCCACGAGCAGACAGCATGCGCAACTACCTGGGGATGACAGACACACAAGAAGTCAGGAAAAAGATAGTCATCCGCATGCATGGTCATGGACTCTACATGAATAAGGTTGACACCATGTGTGGAATGACATCATTACTTGAGTGACACATCAGAACACACCTCTAAGTCACTTAGCATACAGTCAGCTGGACACACACATTGCAGCACATGCCACACAAGGCTCCAAGCATGCACACTCAGACCCAGGAACTCACCATTATGAGAAGAATTTGCGTATGAGCTGACTCCGGATGTCCTCCTCCTCCTCCTCCTCCTCACTTGCCTCGTGACCAAGGCCTTCATCCTCCACGGGTGGATGTTCCTGCTCATCGGGATCCAGGATGAGTGGCACAGCTTTCTCCACTGCCATGTTGTGCAGCATACAGCACACGAGGAAGATTTTGCAGACCTTCACTGGTGCATATGGGAGGGACCCGCCTGTCTTGTGGAGGCACCAGAATCGGCTCTTCAGGAGGCCAAACGTCCTCTCAATCACTCGCCTGGTCTGCCCATGGGCGTTGTTGTAACGGTGATCTGCAGCTGTTCTGGGGTTGCGGAGAGGCATCATCAGCCATGGCATGTTGGGATAGCCAGAGTCCCCTACATGGAAACATTATGTATAGAAGTGGGTCAGGAGATGCCGTAACATACAAAGATACCGCTAAATACAGGACAAACAGAGTATACCCACCAACAAGAGTATACCCACCAACGTTCGTTGTGCAGCCACAGCATAATTTCTGGCACCCTGCTACGCCTCATGATGTAGGCATCGTGTGCTGACCCTAGAAAACATGCACAGACATGGGAAATCAGCATGTTAGGTAGACACACCACAAGGGCATTAATGGAGTGATAATGTTTTCGGTTTCGATAGTCTACCTCCTGTGCCTGTGGTGGTACCAAACCCACATGTGTCCCATCAATGGACCCAATTACATGGGGCATCCCTCCCAGGGCATAGAACTCACCCTTGATACCTGTCAACTGCTCACGAGTTGGAAAATGGATGAATTCATCCAGGTGCTCAAACAGGGCTTCTAAAACATCATGCAGGACACGGTTCAACATGGTCTGGGACATGCCACCCACATCAGCTATGGTGAATTGAAATGTACCGGTGGCAAAAAAATGTAGGGCTGCCATCACCTTCATCTTGGGGGTCAGCGCTGTAGGATAACTGTGTCGTGGTTGGAGGTGTGGTGCCAGCCTGTTTGTCAGGTCCTCAATTAACTGTTGGGTGAATCTGTAACGGCGTATGCAGTCACATTCCCTCATGGCACCCAAGTCTGGCATTGGTCGGGGGAGAGGCGGTGCCCTGCATAAATTTGGAAGGAATAACGAAGATTGAGTACATTACAACACCAAAGTCAATGAACTGAGCACATGTTCAACAGCTAATACACATCTGCTAAATACAGAGTCTGGTCTGTGCAATACATCCAGGACACGTATGCCAGCCAGGTGATACTCCTACGAAGAGCCAGCTACAAACGTTGATTGTCAAGGTCTACTTGACATGCCATGAAACTAGCTGTGGGCCAGTGTAAGTGAACAGCCAGACACATTACAGGAGGGACATACATCCACCTATCTGCATTAGAAGGATGTTATCTCATTCAGACAGCTTGCGGCAAGCTAGACGCACAGGTCACATGTCATTTAAAAAGTACAGATCACACACATTGCCATGAAGGGGTACATGTCAAAACTGATAACACAGACATTGAGACAATGCAGATATGTCCTCAGGTCGAAATACCATGTTCGATGCATACAGACACACGTTACGTGGGATTCCACATGTGGCATGGTGTGTGTAATTGTGTGCCATGCCCATCTACACACAGACACATGTTGGATGCAGCAACAGCAGATGCAGTTGACGGAACACCAACAGCAAGCTCATGGGAACACATGACACACACATGACATAGTCACATCGTGGCATGATGGTAGTTAGATGTCAGGTGTAATTATCCATGTACCTGGCATCAGGGGACAGTTGCGGGTGTTGGGGACTGTGCCATACCAGTGATGCAGTGCTTGACACGTTTGTACTACATGCAGACATGTGCAAAGTGTGAAGGGGAAGTGTGCAACATAGTGCCCCCTCACACATGACATGTGTACACAGGTCACCACACATCTTTTGTACTAAAACATGAGGAGACATGTGCCACATCACTGCCTGACACACCTAGGCCCTGCACATGAAGGACTGCACTGACAATGACTTGATGTACAGCCTTGTGCGAGTCTGACACCTCCATTCCTTTTGTGTGCGCCTCCTATCACCAGTGTAAGCTGTGAAACGCACGGTACACACGCTCTGAGGGCGTGTGTACGGTCGTATCACTATATTGGGTTTGGGTAGGAGTACACGTGTGTGTACGGACCGTACACATGTACGTGTACGACCAGTGTGTACACGTACGTGTACTACGGTAGTACACGTACGTGTACACACTGGTCCTATCCCCATTGTAGTGTTGCCGTAGGTGTACGCCATAGTGATACGGCTCGTACACGCATGTGTACGGGTCATATCACTATGGCGTACACCTACGGCAACACTACTATAGGGATATGACCCGTACACGCGCGTGTACGGGTCGTATCACTATGGCGTACACCTACGTCAACACTACTATAGGGATACGACCCCTACACGCGCGTGTACGGGCCGTATCACTATGGCGTACACCTACGCCAACACTACTATAGGGATACGACCCATACACGCACGTGTACGGGTCGTATCACTATGGCGTACACCTACGGCAACACTACTAAAGGGATACGACCCCTACACACGCGTGTACGGGCCGTATCACTATGGCGTACACCTACGCCAACACTACTATAGGGATACGACCCCTACACTCGCCTGTACGGGTCGTATCACTATGGCGTACACCTACGGCAAATCTACTATAGGGATACGGCCCCTACACGCGCATGTACGGGCCGTATCACTATAGCGTACACCTACGCCAACACTACTATAGGGATACGACCCGTACACGTGCGTGTACGGGTTGTATCACTATGGCGTACACCTACGGCAACACTACTATAGGGATACGACCCGTACACGCGTGTGTACGGGTTGTATCACTATGGCGTACACCTACGCCAACACTACTATAGGGATATGATGCATACACGCACGTGTACGGGTCGTATCACTATGGCGTACACCTACGGCAACACTACTATAGGGATACGACCCCTAGACACGCGTGTACGGGCCGTATCACTATGGCGTACACCTACGCCAACACTACTATATGGATACGACCCCTACCCACGCGTGTACGGGCCGTATCACTATGGCGTACACCTACGGCAACACTACTATAGGGATACGACCCCTACACACGCGTGTACGGGCCGTATCACTATAGTAGTGGTGCCCTAGGGTTACGTGTGAAACGCACTGTACCTGTGTGAGGATTTGAAAATTACAATGGGGACACATAAGGGACAAGTATTAGGGCCTAAATGCATGCTGGTTGTCATGGATACCGAGTTTCAAGATCAACATTTTCCATCATGTGGGCTGGAAAAAGCAGTAGGCCACATTATACATTGTTGCAAAGTGATTGTTGACTTGACATGCTGCTGCAAATTTGAAAGATGCTAATGCTGTCACTGGTATGTTTAAAGGGATTGGAGGAAACGTGGGATGCAAATGAGTCTGACCAATCACTTTATACTCCTGTAAATGAAATAGGCCAGCAAGGCAGATATAAGTCAGGCAGAACCCATGAGAGGGCACTTGCCTGCACAACATGTCAGTCGACACCACTGCTGCTGTCTTGTCTTCCTCTGGCACCATGTCAAGGTCTGTGGAGAGGGCCCAGCCATTCACACAGGAAGAGAATGAGGCGTTGCTGGACGTCATCCTCCCACAGTACCCCAGCCTGTATGGGAGACCAGGGGAGCAGGTGAGTGCTGACTCCACTACCTTTGACTGTGCCCCTTTTTTGTGACTGTCACTTCTGGCATTGTGTCCAGGTGTGACAGACATGCAATGTTGTTTAGAGTGGGTCCCAGCGAGGGGGAATGGCTTATGTCTCTCATGCAGAGCATGATGTGGTTCATGTGTGCACTCCTCACTTGCATTGTGCTCACTGTGACATTCACTGAATGGTGCATGGCACATTCAGCGTGGCTAATCCACTTGGGCATTCTTGTTCTATAGTCCTGAGGTGAATCAGTGGTCCCCCCGGTGTGGCACGTGACTGTACCCACAGATGTGTGTGAGTTGAGAGGAGCTGTGGTGAGAGTGTCCAAATGATGTGTATGCCCCCTGGACATTGATGTGTGTGAATGTTCCTTGTCATGTGGGTGAGTGTCTATGTGGAGTGTTGCACCACAGCTGCATGGAGGAGGCAACTGCTCCACCCATCTGATGTGAGAAGTAAGCCGTGCTGTGTGTCTGACTTGCTGGGCTAGCCCCACGCCTGTGACACCCCCCAGGAAAGTGGCACATGTGCAGAGTGGGGTTTGTATCCGCTGTTGCCAATGGCAGGTGAAAGATCTGTGCCTGTGTGTGTCTGTGTACTCTGCTGAGGTTGCGTCAGTGGCATGGGGCATGTGACTGCTTGGAGGTGCTGTCCATCAGCCTTGTGTTGCTTGTGATGCACAGTGTGTGCCATGATCAGGGAGTGTGTTGAACCCCTCATGCCACCTGTGTACTTTCAATGCCATGTAGTGCATTGGCGATTACACAGAGGCGAATGTCCCTATGACAAAGGTGATATTAGTTGGCAGCATACTATGCCCTGTTCAACAAATCAAAGATGTTAAAATGTGTGTCTCTGTGACATGGAGCAGGTGTAGTGATGTAGTCTCACTTTGTCATCCTCACAGGTAACCGCCTACCAGAAGGGGAGAATGTGGAAGAGGGCCGTCAGGGCCGTGAATACGGTGGAGGATCGCAGTCGGCGCCTGCCCCAGGTGAGGAAATGCTGGCAGGACATCCGGTGCTGGACCAGGAGGATCGCCCGGGTCCTGCTGGATGACTCACCACCACGCCCCCACGGCGGGCGCCGGCGCCTGACTCACCAAATGAAGCGTGTCCTGGCGGTGGTCTTCCCTGAAATGGATAGGCGGTTACAGGAGAGACAGCAGCAGGAAGGGGGTAGGTACATGTGTGTTTGTTGTGTGTCACGAGCTTTTGGAAGTGCTCAGTCGCCTGGATACACTGCCAAGGTCTATATGTGCAGTGCATATCCTGTTCCCCCAAGTCAACCGGTGCTGTTCTTCCTCCCTTCCTCTCCTTGACATGTGTTCCCTGGTCTGTGTGTAATCACTATTGCACATGGTCATCTAGGCTGCAAGTTAATCAAGGTGCACACTGCTTTCAGCATCATGGGTGGGGGTGGTCTGTGACATGTGTTGGTACCTTGCCTGTGCCCTGTCCTGTTCACTGATTTGGGGGTCCATAATTGTTGGCACTGTCCTGAGTCTCAATATAAGAGTGTGAGGTTTCAAATAAACAGACTTGCAGCATGCATGACTGATGTAGTGGCCTCAGACATGATGTGCATGAGTGGGAGATATGCATAGTGCCAGGACGGTTGCTCCTGTTACAGTCAGATCATTCCAGGACCATGGGGCAGTGTGCCCACTACAGTCCCCTGTGACAGTTTTTCCTAGGAATCATGTGTGGCATCAAACACTGTGCCAATTCACTGTGTGTTCAGGATAGGTTGGCCTCTGTGGCATTGTTCCATGGCCTCATTTGTATTTACGTAAAGTGTGCTACATGTCTCCACTGTCCATGGAGACCCCATTAGGCTTGTGCATCCTCACACTGGGCAGTGCCTGTGTGTCTATGTACAACTATCTGTTGATGGTTGTTTGTCACAAATATGTGTGGTCAGCCTCACAAGGTGATGTTGAGTACATTTAGGAGTTCTTGATGCACATTGTAGTAATCCCAGATTAAGAGGTGTAACTACTTGCTCTGTCTCAATCACATTGTCTCAGGGAGGGGGGGTTTGTGCAGGCAAGGCCTACATGTCCAAACCTTATGTCTCCTTGCCAGGTCTGACCTGTGTGTGATAATTGTCTGGACAGACACTCAACGTGCAGTGACCCAGGCATGTTGTGCAGGGGGTAATGTTTGTGCTTTGCAGCATGTGGCAAAAGTTAAAAGACATGTTTCCTGCTCATCCATTTTTGGCACCGGTGTGTGCTCCAGATGCTACGTAGTTTGGTCTGTGTGTGCTGACATCTGTGTGGACATTCTTGGTTCCCATGAGGGTGTCTCCTCAGTGCAAGTGCTCCTTATTCCGACACAATTGCAGGGCCATTAGCTAATGCATTGTCCTGTGTCTGGACATGTGTGCCACTCCACATGACAGGTAGTGGGTCAGATGTGTTGCCAACTGTGTCATCATGGTACGGATGGCCATGTGACAGGTGGCATGATTCAAGTTGTTAGTCAAGATGTCTTGTACCTTGGCACTGACTACACTTGTCAACATGTCCCAATAGTTTATATGCTTGACTTTGATGTTTTGTTGTGAAGGACAATAATGTGCCTGCATGACAGATGTCTCCCAAGGAAGTGCACAAGAAACCACCTTTACACTTTTAGGGGACACGCTGGCACATTTAAAACAAAGGCACAGTTCTGTAATGAAATTGATTAGAGATTATACATATACATGTTCCCACAGTGTGGTTGCATTTGGATTAGTCCTCGGTTATTGCTGATACCAACTTACGGGTGTCAAGTCATCCAGACCACGGTGGTGCCATGTATTTGTAATTCCTGATACCACATTTCTTCTTAACAGTGGCTTATTTGCATTAGGCTGGCAGCTCATACAATGACTGTGTAAAAGTAGTTTTGTGTGCACCTCCTTGTGTGACTTCTATTATCCAGGCACATGTGTGTTCTGTTCCAAAAGTGGCACATTCACACATTCCAAACATGTCGATTGTGTAAAGTGTTGTGATTCCCAAGGGATCACAATGTATTTCTTTAGGGTTTACAAAGTACTCACAGGTCTCTGAGTGTGGGGACACCTTCAGCATTGGCGTCTGTTATTTGGCCTTGGGTGCACCAATACTGTTTCTTTCACAGTGAACAAGAGGTGGCATGCCTTCATAGTCTGGCTGTGCTCCACTGTTCACAGACACTAGCTTCTCAGTATAATTGGATATCGAGTTATTTGCTGTTGTGTCCTGATGTTCATTTTTTCAGGTGGCATGGTGGGTGAACCAACTGGGGAGTGCATGGCTTACATATGTGCGGCGTATTCTAGATGTTACTCATGATGCATTTCCTGATATGCACTGTGACCTATTTTGTTTGGACTCATATGTCAGATGTACACAGGTGACTGATTATTTCATGTCTCTTCACCTTGCACACAGCATCATCGGGGGACACCGAGGGAGACACCTGCACGGACCAGGAGGAGGGATCGACCACCGGTGCCACCACTGCTGGGGAGTCGGCGGAATCAAGTGGCACGGAGGGCGAGGGGAGTCAGGCGGAGGACCTGTCTAGTACCAACACCGACTACAACGCTGACGGGTCCGAGGCTGAGCTCCCTGAGGAGGCAGATGCTGCTCCAACAGCTGGCAGCAACACTACAACTGTCACCGCCCCCTCCATTCCCATCACCGCCCTCCCACTTGCTTGGGTCCCTTCTGTCCGTGTAGGGCAACAACGTGTCTCCTTCGTGCCAGGCACCGCACCCCCTGCCCCTGTCTCCCCTGCTGCCCTCACTGCCGAGTCTGTGGACATTCAGCGGCAGTTGCAGGTTGGGCAGACATCGATCCTGACTGTCCTCCATGGCCACACCAGACTGCTGACACAGATGGTGTCGTACATGGAGGGCATGTCATCAGCGATGTCTGACCAACGGATGTTGCTGAGGTCCATGGACTCGTCACTGACGGCAGCAGTGAGTCTCCTGCAGCGCTTCATCCCCCCCCTACCCCTGCAACATCCACACTTCCCACTCCCATGCCTGTCCCAAGCACACACAGACATTCCCAGTCACGCTCCCCACCAGACACAGGCAGCACACCAACAGGGAAGGGCAAGCGCACACCTCCTGTCACCCACACTCAGGGGGAAGAAGGCACACCCACTGGGTCTAGGGCACACAGGCAGACACGCAGCCACAGTCCAAGTCTGCATGCCTCGCTCCCCAGTCCCTCCAATACCACTCCCCTCGGCTCCCCTGCCCCACAGTCTGAGAAGGAGACATACTTGGCTGTGCTGGGCCTCAGCCCCACTGGTTCACCATCACGCAAACGGGCAAGGCACTCCACGGGTAGGGGAGTTGAGTCTCCCCCCCCCTGTCCACCACCTCCCCCAGTAGCGCTGCAACCCATCCCTCCGACCCCCCCCCTCCTTGGGGCCTGTGGTTCCTTCGGGTGCAGGGGAGACGCTGGACGAGCTTGCGGACGTGTGCAGCGCCATGCTAACCGCCACCTTTGGCGCTGCCCCACCCCCTGTGGTGGAGTTGTCCGTCCCTGCACCTACAACACCTACCCTTCCCCCTCCTGTCCCTGCGGTGCCTGGTCCTTCCCCACATGATGCCCTCCCCCCAGTCGCTGAACCAGAGGTTTAGTATGTGCAGGCAAGCTCGGGGAGACGCGTGGACATGTGTCCCCCCCAGGACTTCGCATCTGGATTGGCCTATGGCCTTTGTAAATATTGTCCTTTTATACCTTTTAATTTAATGCTGAATAAAGCATTTTGTTTTTCCTTTGAACACGATTGGTTTTCAGGTATTGATATTGGTGCTGATGCTCCATGAGTTGGGGTGGTGATCATGTGTTAGGTGTCTGGGAAATGTTGTAGTCTGCTGCTCATGGGGTGGACCCTGGTATCTGCGTGCCATCACAAGGTATCAGAAAATAATCTTTGGTCGTGTATGCTCTTTGTGTTTGGAGACATTGTCCCAAGGAGTGTTCCTTCCTCTGTGGCACCTGACATCTTCCCTGCAGGGAGTTGCACAATTGTTGTGCTGAACCTGTGTCTACATTTCCTTTGTGGGTGACGGATCCCTTCAACTATGGCCATGCCTGCTCATCAATGTCTCCGGCTGCATCGTCTGTGCCATCCTTGGTAGTTACTGTACTTGTGTATGGAGTATGTTGCCATGCCTTCATATAGAAATTGTCCCTTTTCCGCACTATGCATGTGTGTACTCCCAGCCTGGCACACATATGGTACTTGTTCTGCAGGGTATTTGTTCACCTGCCTCACAATTGTGGGCATTGTATCTGTGGGAAGTCCGCCCTATTCCTTCCATGGGAGACAACAACTTGGTGGTTGTCCCAGCACCTGTACATTCCTATCAGTCCTGGAATGTGCGTGACAGTGTGTGTTCCCTTTGGCTCTTTTAGTTTAGTAGGCTTTAACATAACTATACAGTCTTGTGACATGATCTCAGTGTGTGTATTGTGCTGCATCCGCCAGGGGTTGGTATGCATGTGTCATTTGTCCTCACACCCAAATGTGGTGTGTCATGCAGTGGGGGAAAGACATACATCCTCATGGGAGTGGAACACTGCTGTCAGTGATGTGTTGTTATGGCACTCTCAACATAGTCGCACATTGGGGATGCGTTCATACACCCATGGAGTTGTGGTCATCTGAGGATGATGTACACACCCCCATGTCTCTGTCCACTGCTGGTAGTGCTATGCACCCACTCCTCATATGTATGTCCACTGCTGGGAGTCCTCTGCACCCACCCGTCATATGTCTGGACACTGCTGGGAGTCCTCTGCACCCACCCCTCATAGGTCTGTCCACTGCTGGGAATACTCTGCACCCACCCCTCATACGTCTGTCCACTGCTGGGAATACTCTGCACCCACCCCTCATACGTCTCTGTCCACTGCTGGTAGTGATATGCACCCACTCCTCATATGTCTGGACACTGCTGGGAGTCCTCTGCACCCACCCCTCATATGTCTGTCCACTGCTGGGAATACTCTGCACCCACCCCTCATACGTCTCTGTCCACTGCTGGTAGTGATATGCACCCACTCCTCATATGTCTGGACACTGCTGGGAGTCCTCTGCACCCACCCCTCATATGTCTGGACACTGCTGGTAGTCCTCTGCACCCACCCCTCATATGTCTGGGCACTGCTGGGAGTGATATGCACCCACCCCTCATATGTCTGGGCACTGCTGGGAGTGATATGCACCCACCCCTCATATGTCTGGGCACTGCCTTAGTGATATGCACCCTCTCCTCATATGTCTGGACACTGCTGGGAGTCCTCTGCACCCACCCCTCATATGTCTGGACACTGCTGGGAGTCCTCTGTACCCACCCCTCATATGTCTGGACACTGCTGGGAGTCCTCTGCAGCCGAACAAACCAACCAACCCCTTTGGTGCAGTACACTGCGGTCCTGGGCATACACCCCCCCCAAATGTACTGCTAATATGCTGCACCAGGCCGTAGTCCGACATTTGTGGCGTGTGTATGCCTTGTATCCATAATGTACTGGTGCCGTAGGGGTACGGGTGAGATGGAGCGTACCCCTGCATTCATAGGGTGTGTACGGTCCGTACCACGGTGCCCCTACATCACCACGACAATGGTGGTACGGACCGTACCCACGCTCTGAGGGCATGGGTACGGTCCGTACCACGCGTACCCCTACGTCACCACTACAATGGTGGTACGGACCGTACACAAGCTCTGGGGGGCTCTTTTTATGTAAAATGCATTTCCCTACCTTGGTTTTTTTAGCTATGTAATAATGAGTCTATATGGTGTCTATTGACTTATGGCGACTATCTGATAAATTGAACAAGACTGATACAAGCTGAAAGTTACTTATTTTACACCGACTTTAATACGCTTTTAATAAATTGAGTTTTATGCACTCAGGCATTCGAGCACTTTACCCACTGATTACTTTTTGTAAAATTATTTTGAATTGTCTTTTTTGCTTGTTTTAACCACACATAGTGATGATTAATGCTCCTAATTGTATTTTAATTGTATGTTTGATGTACTCTTTTATGGTTACGGCATAACCGAATAAAGAATATTTTGACTTTGACTAAATACTGTATCCCTCGTTAATCAAGACGACCAACTGCCTTATCTAAGAAAGAAATACGAAATCTGTCACTTGGAAGGCACAATCTACACTAGATTGGCTTTATTTTTTCAAATATTTTTAACAGAAAGCATACCACAGTGACGACAGGCACATAGCACAAGATAGAAAATATCAGTAGGACTAGTCAAATGAACAACAGTAATCACAATTTAGTGAGTTGAATCTCTAGAGAGTATGTTGTAAGTTCTTCATATCAATCGTTTTTTTCATAGTTGATTTGTCTACTGAGAAATCAGCCAGTCATATTGTGACTGCAGACATTGCTCTGTGTGGCTGTAAAATGCTCAATGGTATGCGGGGAGCTTGCCCTACAGTCGAGGGTCGGTTCAAACGGGAGAAGCGCGCAGACTGTTTTGCTGGCAGAAAACCTCCATAAAAATGTGTAAAGCTAGAAAAATGGGGAACCATAATTGTATAATTGTACTTGTACAATTGTAATTGTATTCATACAGTGCTGAATTGAATTGAATTGCTTACTACCCCTGACAAGGCGTGGAAGTGCTTTTCGGCAAGTAGCGTGCTACTCTGGCACCTAAAAAGGGTTCGTGGTGAATTAGTATAAGGAAATATGAATTAATATGAGTGTTAGACATGCGAGCTTGTTAGTTGAATTGAAAAGGAGAATAGAGGGATAGAAGAGGGAAGAGACTAGAAAGCGTTGCTCAGGAGATCTTAGTAGTAGGAGGAGGTTTCGGACGCGTAAAGGAGAGATTGAGGATGGATAAATGAGTGAAGAAATTAGACAGGGTTGTTTCGGAGATCATAGTAATAAAATGAGGTTTGAGGTGATGCAAGGAGAGATAGAGGAGTGAAGAGTCTAGAAATTGGTTATTTATTATGCTAAATGTTTTAAACAGGTAAAAATAGTAGATATACCGAATTTGAAATGAGAAACAAAGCACCAGTCTCTTCTTTGGCATGTCGCGCAACGAAGACAGTCTATGTTGCGATCAAAATTCGATCTTTGTTTTGCCCTCACCCACTTTTGTATCTTTATATGCACAGCTGGTTCGCTGTACTCACCGGCAGCCCATGAAGACATATTTGGCCCACACCATGGAGTAGGCTAACAGCGGGTTTTGGCAAGTACCAGGAGGTACGAGTCCACTCCCTATGTCGCACCGCAGAAACTGCCGACGGTGCAGCCACTGCTTTTCGGATTCACAGTCCTCACGTGCTGCCTCTGCCCATGCAGCCTCTGCTTACTCCGCCTCATAATTTAGTGAACTGAAAGCTGTCATTGGTGTAAATGGTTCTAAGAGGGTATGTTTAAAGTGGTTAAACAAATAAGAAGAGGGTGAAGGCTGTATTACCGCACCTGACAAATGAATAGTGTCGTTAACGTGTGCTTCTATAGTGCAAAGAACCGAGGAACACTTCCCTCTGAGCTCCTCAATCAGGAACAAGTCCTATCAAAAACATACACGCAACAGGGTTCAGCACTATTAATAAAGAGTCCGTTGTATTTAAAGGAATGTCCAAGACGTAAAACTGATTTAGCACCATATTAATGGCTCAATTTCATCACAGGAAATGGTGTAATTCATCACTAACATTGAGACCAAACTTATTTGACCTAAGACGGCAAATCCAGGATGCCTCACGCTGCCTGAGTAGCAATTCTCTATTGCCTCCTCTCTCTGGCATTTTAACATGATCAATGCCACAGAAGGTAATGTTCTTGTCATTAGGATGGTCATGATGTATGTGTAAAGCAATAGGATATTTGGAGTCACAATTTCTTATTGCTCGTACATGTTCCTGAATTCGCAGTTTCAAACTACGAATACTGCTACCAACGTATACCTTATCACAGGAGCATGTTATCATATATACCGTGAACGTCGTATTGCAATTGATAAAGCAGTTTATTGTGAACTCTCTCGATTGTCCACTCCTGAATTTTTTAAGTTTGTTTAAACCATGTTTGCATATAGAACAACTTTCACATGTGTAAAAACCTAGAGGTTTTTCCGGTAACCATGTGAGATTAATGGTTTGTGCATAAATAAAACCTCAGAGGGTTGTTTTTTGGCACATTGTCTGCTCTTATTGCTGATCGTTAGCATCTCCTTTCTGTTCAGAGACAGAACTAGTTTCTCTGCATTGTTCAGACATGACTGATCATAACCTCTCTTAGAGAAATTATTTTTGATTTGAATAATATTCCTGCTGAAGTCTTTATCCATGCTACAATTCCGTCTTGCACGTACCATTTCTCCATAAGGTATGGCTTTAATGGTAGATTGAGGATGAGCACTTGTGGCATGCAAATAGCTGTTACAAGATGTTTTTTTCTTGTACATGTCACTATGAATCTTAGTGCCGCTTGTGAACAATTTCAAATCCAGAAACTCTATGCTAGCCTCAGAATGTTGGATGGTTAATCTAACATTAAAGTTATTCCTATTCAGATAGTCATGGTACATGTTCAGACTCTCTACTGTTCCATGCCAAATCATAATAATGTCGTCAATGTACCGTCCATAAAAAATTATACTGTCACTCCACCCCTGGGCCCCAGACATGCTCCACCCTCTGAGGTTTTATTTATTACTGAATATAAAATTTTCAGTAATCATATTTATAACATCTTAAGAAAAAATTGGAATTTGCTGAAGGTTGACAATTTTCCAGCTAATGTAGTATCGCATAAACCCAGAGTAGTGTATCGCAGAAATAGAACTTTCAAAGATATACTTAGCCCTAGTTACATCAAAGATGCACAAACCATTAATCTCACATGGTTACCGGAAAAACCTCTAGGTTTTTACACATGTCAAAGTTGTTCTATATGCAAACATGGTTTAAACAAACTTAAAAAATTCAGGAGTGGACAATCGAGAGAGTTCACAATAAACTGCTTTATCAATTGCAATACGACGTTCACGGTATATATGATAACATGCTAAGGTATACGTTGGTAGCAGTATTTGTAGTTTGAAACTGCGAATTCAGGAACATGTACGAGCAATAAGAAATTGTGACTCCAAATATCCTATTGCTTTACACATACATCATGACCATCCTAATGACAAGAACATTACCTTCTGTGGCATTAATCATGTTAAAATGCCAGAGAGAGGAGGCAATAGAGAATTGCTACTCAGGCAGCGTGAGGCATCCTGGATTTGCCGTCTTAGGTCAAATAAGTTTGGTCTCAATGTTAATGATGAATTACACCATTTCCTGTGATGAAATTGAGCCATTAATATGGTGCTAAATCAGTTTTACGTCTTGGACATTCCTTTGAATACAACGGACTCTTTATTAATAGTGCTGAACCCTGTTGCATGTATATGTTTAAAGTGGGTTTGCAATGACTATGTTACATATTTTAAATGTCCTGTTTGCTGTTGGCTCTTTAATTTGTGTCTTCACATGGTGCAGGAAGCACAATTCTGCAGTAGGCATTGTAACGGGCCATATCTGCAACCATGTCTGCCTTGTTAACTTGATAAGGTCAGATCTTACATTCCAGGCTTTGAAGGCGGTCCACAGACGTACACAATATTTGGGAGGATCCCAGAGAGGGAGGTGCAGTGGGAGAGGGGGGGGGAGACACAGACAAGGGTCACAACTGACAAAACACAGGTACACTCATGGAGTTCTTCACGAAAAATAAAAAAAAGAGTTCTTGGAAAGGAAGCACCTGTAGAAGAATAGAAGGAGCTAATCATAGAGGTGATAAAAGGGCTATGTTACCTGGGAGGACAAAGACATGCTCAAGGGGCTAAAACGAATAAAAGTCAGCGAATAGAAATCAAGAATATGTGAGTGACAAATCACAAAGCCAATGGTAAGCAATGGGCAGAATGCATTTATAGGTAAGTTTCAGCATGTCCCCAGTATGTCTTTGCAACCAGGCAGCTGAGCTGCCTGGTAGGTTTCAACCTAAAAATGGGGCAGGCATCAGGTTAGTCCAAAGTATGTCAGGTACTATATAGCTGATGTCTACCTATCAAATGTGTCGTACCAGTGCCCTGGAATAGACAAGCTAGTGCTTCATGAATTGCCATTGGAGCAGGTGAATATTAAGGGTCAGAGCAACAGAAATTGTTATTTTCACACAGAGATAGAGGATGACTTGTGGTCCAGGTTGCAGATATCAGACTATCAGTGGTGGCAATCATTAAAGTATCAGGTTTGCTACAAGTTGTGCAGGTCTCCAACTATTGACATATACTAGGGCGAGAGGGGGCATTTAGTGATCCAGAAAACATTCTGTTTCTGAAATCACCCTAGGGTACACACTACTGTTCTATAGAAATAGATTATACGCTGAGAAAGAGGGATAATTGTATATGCCCCTCATTACTTCTATAAATCTTGCGGGGCACTCCCCATAACAAAGAAAATGATGGCCAGGAAGAGGGTCACCTCGTGGTTGGCCTCCTTCATCAGGTTCATGTTCTTAATGCTGCAGCTGGATGGATCTGGTCTGTAAGAGGCTGAATCCTGTTGGGTTGTTGCTCCTGAATATGCCTTACTGGTGCAGTGGGAGAAGATCGGGGACACATAATGCTAGTGTGGGATAGCAGCATGCTGCTGCAAAGGGAGTGAGAAGCGGTGGAGATTGAATGTCATACTTACTGAAGAGATCTGCCAGGAGCTGTGGGAAAATAGCGGGGATTCAGCTTGGTGTCAGTGAGGAGAACAATGGCACGATGTTGTCCAATGCATGTTGTTGTGTCTAGGGGGACGCTCAGCCACACATGAGGGCCTACATTTGGCAACCAGGCACCAAAAGAAAAACTCCTGTAACACTTGAGTCTGATGGTCTAACGACAAGCCTCACTCTTGGGTCCCTTTTATTAACTCTCTCCCGCCTGACCTGAGCTATATTACCTCAGGCCAAACTAGAGGGGATGGCGGACACACACGTAGGTCTTGTGGGGAGATGCAGTCTACCACTCCCAACATCACAATCCTCCTCAACTTTTAGGAAATAAGCAAGCAAAAACAAAAAAAGAATAAAATAAAACAAAAACAAACACAGAGAGAACACAAACACAATATCAGACTAGAACACCAATACAAAAGCATCCAATATCACAACTGTTCTCATTGCACCCTACTGTCTCTGAACTGCGGACCCTCTAAGACAGGTCCACACTCTGCACTCTAAGCAAACTCTCTGTATGATTTGTTTTCCTATTCCTGTACCATCAAGCACATACAATCACATACAAAATCCTGAAACTTCTGTGAAGGAATGTGTCTGGGCCTCAGGTGATACCTTTCCATTCCTTGCCTGGATGCTGTTGGGTCAGTGTCCTTTGGACAGGTCACTGGTGACAGACCCAATTCAGGACTACTTCCTCAGAAGGTGAGCTGACTGTTTGATACTCGAGACCCTCGGCCATCTATACTAAAAGTAACAGGCGCCTCTTTCTGCAGCATTTCACTTTTCTCAGACTAGTCCTCCTTGCTGTTTTCTGCTACTGGGGCTGGTGGGTCACAAAACACATCCTCTGGCTTCTGGTCTGGCACCAGGCGGGGGCAAGAACCGTTTGAAAAGGAAACATTTTGGTAATTATCTCGGAGCCCTTCTGAGCGATTATCATGTTCCCACTTATGCAGATGATTTTCCAGGGGACTATCTCAAATGGAAGACGAAACTTGCCTACCGGATGACAATCTTTCACTAACACTTGTTTGCCCACCCGCAGCATACTAGGTTCGGCCCCTCTCCATTGATACACCTTTAAATTGAGGGCCTTTTACTCCCTCAGTGCTTGACGCACTTTTGCAGGGGCAATGTCTTCCCGGAGGGGTGGGTAAACGTATCTGCAATGCTGCGCTTGAAACAGACTTGACTAGTGTTGATGCAGTGGTGGCGATACTCTCTCAAAAATGCATACACTGCATTCTTGACATGTTGGTTTTCAGCCAGAGCGATCCTTATGACCTTATTAAAAGTGTGCCAAAAACGCTCAGCTTCCCTGTTAGCCTGAGGCAATCGCGGGATGAGGCGCCGGTGGACGACACCCTTTGACTTCAGATATATTCGACGACCTCCTGACTCGAGAAAGTTGGACCATATTCGAAGCAGAGTTCTTTCAATAATCTATGGGTTGCCATGATTTTCATCAAATTCGCTTTGGTGGTGGTAGCGGTAGTTGAGTTGACAATCTCTGCTTCAGATACTTCGAGAAGTCCTCAATCACTATGTGGTGACCCTCTGGGAAACTCAAAAAATCTGCACTAGCATGTCACCAAGGTATCGCAGGAATGTGTTTGGAGATAATCGGTGCTGTGGGTCAGGGGGACCTGGCTTGGCAGACAGGGCAATTGCATAGTGTACTCCACCTTTTCATTGAGCCGCAGTAACTAGACTTTGCTCCTTAGCCAGGATGTTGTTTTGGCAATGCCCTTGTGAGCTGCAGGGGCCAGTTCAATGAACACTTGCACAAGTCGCTTTGGAATGACCAAACGGGGTCCTTGTAGAAGACACCCATCTTGCTTCACTGCCAACACACCCGTTACATGGTGAAGGGATAGCAGTGCTTGTTGGGCTTCCTCCGTTCTCTGTGGAAAGTGTTGGATTAAGGTCTTCCAGTTCCCTGTCATCACCGCTTCCACAGCTAGTTGTAGGCATTCATCATATTTAGTAGCATCCTCTATTTCAGCCAGAGACATGGTAAGGGGTTTTGACCTTTCCACAATAAGTCTGACATACTCCGCCGTTTCCTCTGCATCCGACTGTTCCCGGTTAGTGGCCAATCTTGTATGAAGATATAGATAATCAGCGGGGCTTTGGATGCCTGGGCAGAATCCCACAGGGGAACGGTATTCTTGGAGTTGAAGACTCCACTTTTTAATTCTTGAGGGTGGCTTGGATGATGAACCTTTAAGCAGGGACAATAACGGCTTATGGTCAGTCAGACTACGAAGGGATGCCCATATAAGTAAATGTGAGAATGCCTGCAGCCCCAATGTATCGCAATTGCCTCCTTTCCAATGTGAGATTACTGTTGTTCCGCATCTGTTAGGGCACGAATGGCTTCGCAATTGGTGCCTTTTCACAATTGTCTTTTCGCTATGCTCAGATAAAGCATTCTTGGGAGCTTGGAATGCTTCTTCTTGGGCAGCATTCCAGACCCACATCATGTTCGTCTTCGTCAGTTCTCTTAGTGGGCCATTGAGGTTTGTCAGGTTAGGAATTAACCACCCAGAATAGGTAGCCATTCCAAGAAAACTGCAGATGCCAATCACATTGGATCTTGGCTAGGTCAGACAGGCCCTGTTTTTGGAAAAACGGTACACAAAGAAACTGATCTCAGTCCAAAGGACCTCACATTTTTCGTGGTGCAGAGTGAGGCCATTTTCTTGCAGGTGATGAAATGTTGCTTGCAGACAGGTTATATGTTCTTTAATGGTGGGCAAATGAACCCATATGTCATCACTGACATTGAGTACGCCTGGGAGTCCTGATAATACACCCTTAATGACGTCTTGGAATACCTCTGCTGCGCTGGATATGCCAAAATTCAGACGCTTTATCGTCTGAGGCCTACATGGGTAGTGAAGGTAGTAATCTGCCTGGATTTAGGGGCAAGCAGGATCTGATGGTATCCAGCTCTTAAGTCCATCTTGGAGAACCAACGAGAAGCAGAGAGCTTGGCCACCATCTCATCAACGGTAGGCGTTAATTGTATATCCATATTAGACAGACTCATGTCCACACATACCCGGACCTCTCCCAGCTGTTTGGGTTTTCAGGCATCCTTCCGTTCAAATACCCTATTCCATCACAACGGGGCTCGAACTCCTCCATTAGCATGGCAATGCTGGCTGCATGGATGCTAAATGCAAACAATACCAATTGCAGGTGTTCAGTCATTTGGCAGCTAAGAGTTATGCCAATGCCTCCTTCCATAGCATACAGCTCAGTGAGGGTTGACCTAGCCCCATAGGCAATATCTGTAATGAACATGCCAGCCAGTGGGAGGAACATGGCAGTGCCAAATTCATACACCTTGGTCATTGGCGCGCAGAGCTTGGGTCGATGTGGTAGAATTTTTAACAATTTGTACAGTGGAATGTTTATCAAGGCAACCGTGTCTGAGTGCTGACTTTGGGTGACCTGCTACGCTGACGTTGCACCTTATGGTACTTCTGTCCATCTGGTGAGTTGGCTCCGCCATCTATGTCACTTTCTTCCTCGGTTGGAGAAAGGGCCTTCACCTCAATAACTACCTTTTCCTTTTGTTCCCAACGTAAAGATTTTGATTGGTACACTTTGGCTAATAGTTGAACTTGCCACTCGAGGAGCACTTGTTCCCTTGTGTCTGGCACTCAACCTGATGAGGGTATGGCCCTCCACACCAGTGACAAGTTTTGGGCATGGAAGACAGTTTCTGGCAGTCCTTCTTTGGGTACAAGGTGGTGGTTCTAGAACTTAATATCTGATTGACTCGCTCCACCTTCACCCAACACTGGAGAACAGCTTCCATGTAAGTGGCCCTCGATTTTTAGAGTTCTTTGATATGCACAAGGGTCAGAATGTTAGCCATGGTGATGCCTGGAGTTTGCAGTATCTGCTCCCTCAATCTAGCTGAAGAACAGCCATGAATAAGCTGTCCGCGTATTTTGTCATCAACATCAGGCAAGGTACACATGCTGGCAAGGTCCTTCAACCGGGCATAGTAGATGTCGTCAGACTCCTATGGGCCTTGTTGAGTCTGATACAAAAGAAACTACTCAATTTCTGGGTTCGCCAAAGGCTTGAAATACTTTGTTAGGGCTGCCTTCAATGGGTCGGGCTGGCTTCAGCGACAGTCTTAGATATCTTGTGGATTGCAGCACTGGCCAGATAGAGAAGAATGGGACATTTTCGACCATTCTGCATCCCCACTGCCACAAGATAGCTCTCTAAACGCTTCACCCACACCTTCCACCTTGCTGCCTGAGCTGGTGGGGGATGTTCAACCACAAATGGCTCCAGGGCTGGGACTGTTGATGGAGCGGGTAGTACAAAATGTTGTATACCCCCCCCCCCTATTTTTGCATAAATATACTAGTCGATTAATTTATTAATTATAATATTACTAAATAATTTTGCGTGTGTATTAATCAACCTTATTAATGTACGAAATATACGTGGGATTTGGATTTTTGCATGGCTGAATAATTGTTATTACTAAAATACGTACGCATACTAACAATAGTATATATAGTAAATAGAATATTGCATGATATATGTTGCTTTTGTGATGTTTTCATTATGTTGCCCCAGATGACATCAAATGGGTGAATATGAACGCTTTAAATGTCACTATACGCTAGATAATTACAAGCACATAGAGGGATTAGTAAGGGGTTAACATTTTATTCATTATTTCTATGTATTAATTACTTTTTTGTGTTTGTTTCGCTTAAGTTGTCCTTTGGACCTAAAAACAAGATGGCTGCCAACGAGACACGACGTGATGGCCACCATTCCACGAGGTTTCGGGCGAAGTGCGACTGCGCAGTAATTTGTTCCTGTGGCCTCGTCCTGACCCTAGTCACACACTGTGCCCGAACAAGTCCAGGGTGGGAAGTCAGCCAAGTACCACACAATGGACATTTAAAGAAACCGGAAAAATCCAAAAACCATTACATAACCTCTTGAACTGTGTGAAACCTCACCAGATGATCCCAACTGACCAATCAAGAAAGGCCAAACCTTGAAATTCGTTACATCTTGACATTATTTTATTATAAAAATTATGGTAGAATAGAGAGGGGTGCTGTACTTTTCTTTTCTTTTTGCTGACGGAGACGACGGTGACGCTACGTGATTGATGTGTTCCTGAATCCTTGACAGACTGAATGCTGCCCATTTTCTTGATGAACTTCGAACGCTATAAAATCTATGGGCACTGATAGATGCTTGCACATCACTGGTCCTTGTCT
Organism: Triturus cristatus; assembly: GCF_964204655.1. Taxonomy (NCBI): domain Eukaryota; kingdom Metazoa; phylum Chordata; class Amphibia; order Caudata; family Salamandridae; genus Triturus; species Triturus cristatus. Next base: position 515,198,709 of record NC_140592.1, on the reverse strand, counting down.
ATTCTTGGGACTGTAGTGTGCCGCATGAAGAACTTCTAAACTCTGACTGATTGATGACAAATTTGGTGACTTCGAGGACGCCCAATAGCCAGATTAGGTAAATATGGTGTTTGTGATTCAACATAAAATTAATAAAACTTTCTAGATGAAGATTTAACCCTTTTTGCGATAAAATAGATAAACAAATTTGATTAACAAGCAAATGCGTTTGTGAATCATTGAGGGAGGGGAGATCAAATGTTAAAAGTGTTTTAGCTGGTTCTAAATCACCACAACTGATCCAACTAAATGATCCATTGATTACGTGAGAGGAGTGTCTTGATGTTTAAAGATTGAGATCTGTAGATATAGGGATGTTAATGTATAGATATGTAATATAACTTTTATTCCTATAAGTTATAAGGTATTCCTCTCATGTCAGCGCATGAAACACTCATCTCTCCTGTATGTGCAGACCAGTGGAAGTGATGTGGGAATGTTGGTGTTATGGGCCCCACCAATGACTGTATGTGTGACAGCGTTAATATGATATCTGGTCTGTGATGAAGGGAGGATATTTGGTACAGGTGTTGTCCCTTTTCTCCGTTACCCAAGTTTCTGCGCTGCAACACTGTCACCAAGGCTGATGGCATACTTGGAGGCGTTACGACAAGCAGCACCTTAGGTTGGTACAGATGAATGAGTTACAGTACTTTGTGGCCTACCTGACACAGTGGCTGTTGGTGCACTACACACACAGTCCTGAATTGCATGTGCCAACTTCGCTACACCCTTGTGTGGGGTGACCACTGCAACCCAAATGGCGTACCTGCAGATACCAGCAGACGTGACAGCCACAAATAGTGGAGCGATATGGCAGCTCCGGATCCTCCACTAAATCATGCAGCACACCAATACTGCGGAGCTGCCGTCAGCGGCACTGTTGGCAGACATAGATGGGGTCACAGCCTGGAATCCCTAAACCGGCAGCATGCATGACTGCCAAGGGCCTAAACAGCCATGTGGAAGTGCACTGGTGGGCAGGGCCTCGACTCCAGGACTGGGGCAGGTACAGGCGTTGCTGCTAGAAATACCTCCGCTACTGCCAAAGACTGAAAAAGATGAACTAGGGGGAGGAGAGTCTGAGCAGGCCCACCCGAAGCAGGCAGCATGCAGCAGACCGGCGGGAAGGGGCATGCCATCACCATTCGAGCACACCCAATCGGCACAGTATGGCCCTGTAGGGGAGAGAGCCTGATACAGGTAAGCACCACGCGTTACAACAAGCAATTGATGGACGGAATGCTGACAATGCAGACATTCTCCCCCAGTCAAGAGATCTGGGTTAAATCCATCGTTCTTTTGACCATTACACCACCCCAGTTTAGACATGGCCATATGCAAATCAGTCTTGACCCTGTGCCTCATGGGAACAGTCCAGCCCGAACTGCCAAGCCATGTCTTCCCTGGACCGGAATCAAGCATCCTAGGACCGGTTTCTGGCTATCAGCCGTCATCAGCCAGGATAGCTTGACTCCAGTGGCGTAGTGAGCACGGGTCCCACGTCTGGGAATACCCATCCCACTTAGGGCAAAAAGCGTTACAACAAGCAATTGATGGACGGAATGCTGACAATGCAGACATTCTCCCCCAGTCAAGAGATCTGGGTTAAATCCATCGTTCTTTTGCCCATTACACCACCCCAGTTTAGACATGGCCATATGCAAATCAGTCTTGACCCTGTGCCTCATGGGAACAGTCCAGCCCGAACTGCCAAGCCATGTCTTCCCTGGACCGGAATCAAGCATCCTAGGACCGGTTTCTGGCTATCAGCCGTCATCAGCCAGGATAGCTTGACTCCAGTGGCGTAGTGAGCACGGATCCCACGTCTGGGAATACCCATCCCACTTAGGGCAAAAAGCGTTACAACAAGCAATTGATGGACGGAATGCTGACAATGCAGACATTCTCCCCCAGTCAAGAGATCTGGGTTAAATCCATCGTTCTTTTGCCCATTACACCACCCCAGTTTAGACATGGCCATATGCAAATCAGTCTTGACCCTGTGCCTCATGGGAACAGTCCAGCCCGAACTGCCAAGCCATGTCTTCCCTGGACCGGAATCAAGCATCCTAGGACCGGTTTCTGGCTATCAGCCGTCATCAGCCAGGATAGCTTGACTCCAGTGGCGTAGTGAGCACGGGTCCCACGTCTGGGAATACCCATCCCACTTAGGGCAAAAAGCGTTACAACAAGCAATTGATGGACGGAATGCTGACAATGCAGACATTCTCCCCCAGTCAAGAGATCTGGGTTAAATCCATCGTTCTTTTGCCCATTACATCACCCCAGTTTAGACATGGCCATATGCAAATCAGTCTTGACCCTGTGCCTCATGGGAACAGTCCAGCCCGAACTGCCAAGCCATGTCTTCCCTGGACCGGAATCAAGCATCCTAGGACCGGTTTCTGGCTATCAGCCGTCATCAGCCAGGATAGCTTGACTCCAGTGGCGTAGTGAGCACGGGTCCCACGTCTGGGAATACCCATCCCACTTAGGGCAAAAAGCGTTACAACAAGCAATTGATGGACGGAATGCTGACAATGCAGACATTCTCCCCCAGTCAAGAGATCTGGGTTAAATCCATCGTTCTTTTGCCCATTACACCACCCCAGTTTAGACATGGCCATATGCAAATCAGTCTTGACCCTGTGCCTCATGGGAACAGTCCAGCCCGAACTGCCAAGCCATGTCTTCCCTGGACTGGAATCAAGCATCCTAGGACCGGTTTCTGGCTATCAGCCGTCATCAGCCACGATAGCTTGACTCCAGTGGCGTAGTGAGCACGGGTCCCACGTCTGGGAATACCCATCCCACTTAGGGCAAAAAGCGTTACAACAAGCAATTGATGGACGGAATGCTGACAATGCAGACATTCTCCCCCAGTCAAGAGATCTGGGTTAAATCCATCGTTCTTTTGCCCATTACACCACCCCAGTTTAGACATGGCCATATGCAAATCAGTCTTGACCCTGTGCCTCATGGGAACAGTCCAGCCCGAACTGCCAAGCCATGTCTTCCCTGGACCGGAATCAAGCATCCTAGGACCGGTTTCTGGCTATCAGCCGTCATCAGCCAGGATAGCTTGACTCCAGTGGCGTAGTGAGCACGGGTCCCACGTCTGGGAATACCCATCCCACTTAGGGCAAAAAGCGTTACAACAAGCAATTGATGGACGGAATGCTGACAATGCAGACATTCTCCCCCAGTCAAGAGATCCGGGTTAAATCCATCGTTCTTTTGCCCATTACACCACCCCAGTTTAGACATGGCCATATGCAAATCAGTCTTGACCCTGTGCCTCATGGGAACAGTCCAGCCCGAACTGCCAAGCCATGTCTTCCCTGGACCGGAATCAAGCATCCTAGGACCGGTTTCTGGCTATCAGCCGTCATCAGCCAGGATAGCTTGACTCCAGTGGCGTAGTGAGCACGGGTCCCACGTCTGGGAATACCCATCCCACTTAGGGCAAAAAGCGTTACAACAAGCAATTGATGGACGGAATGCTGACAATGCAGACATTCTCCCCCAGTCAAGAGATCTGGGTTAAATCCATCGTTCTTTTGACCATTACACCACCCCAGTTTAGACATGGCCATATGCAAATCAGTCTTGACCCTGTGCCTCATGGGAACAGTCCAGCCCGAACTGCCAAGCCATGTCTTCCCTGGACCGGAATCAAGCATCCTAGGACCGGTTTCTGGCTATCAGCCGTCATCAGCCAGGATAGCTTGACTCCAGTGGCGTAGTGAGCACGGGTCCCACGTCTGGGAATACCCATCCCACTTAGGGCAAAAAGCGTTACAACAAGCAATTGATGGACGGAATGCTGACAATGCAGACATTCTCCCCCAGTCAAGAGATCTGGGTTAAATCCATCGTTCTTTTGCCCATTACACCACCCCAGTTTAGACATGGCCATATGCAAATCAGTCTTGACCCTGTGCCTCATGGCAACAGTCCAGCCCGAACTGCCAAGCCATGTCTTCCCTGGACCGGAATCAAGCATCCTAGGACCGGTTTCTGGCTATCAGCCGTCATCAGCCAGGATAGCTTGACTCCAGTGGCGTAGTGAGCACGGGTCCCACGTCTGGGAATACCCATCCCACTTAGGGCAAAAAGCGTTACAACAAGCAATTGATGGACGGAATGCTGACAATGCAGACATTCTCCCCCAGTCAAGAGATCTGGGTTAAATCCATCGTTCTTTTGCCCATTACACCACCCCAGTTTAGACATGGCCATATGCAAATCAGTCTTGACCCTGTGCCTCATGGGAACAGTCCAGCCCGAACTGCCAAGCCATGTCTTCCCTGGACCGGAATCAAGCATCCTAGGACCGGTTTCTGGCTATCAGCCGTCATCATCCAGGATAGCTTGACTCCAGTGGCGTAGTGAGCACGGGTCCCACGTCTGGGAATACCCATCCCACTTAGGGCAAAAAGCGTTACAACAAGCAATTGATGGACGGAATGCTGACAATGCAGACATTCTCCCCCAGTCAAGAGATCTGGGTTAAATCCATCGTTCTTTTGCCCATTACACCACCCCAGTTTAGACATGGCCATATGCAAATCAGTCTTGACACTGTGCCTCATGGGAACAGTCCAGCCCGAACTGCCAAGCCATGTCTTCCCTGGACCGGAATCAAACATCCTAGGACCGGTTTCTGGCTATCAGCCGTCATCAGCCAGGATAGCTTGACTCTAGTGGCGTAGTGAGCACGGGTCCCACGTCTGGGAATACCCATCCCACTTAGGGCAAAAAGCGTTACAACAAGCAATTGATGGACGGAATGCTGACAATGCAGACATTCTCCCCCAGTCAAGAGATCTGGGTTAAATCCATCGTTCTTTTGCCCATTACACCACCCCAGTTTAGACATGGCCATATGCAAATCAGTCTTGACCCTGTGCCTCATGGGAACAGTCCAGCCCGAACTGCCAAGCCATGTCTTCCCTGGACCGGAATCAAGCATCCTAGGACCGGTTTCTGGCTATCAGCCGTCATCAGCCAGGATAGCTTGACTCCAGTGGCGTAGTGAGCACGGGTCCCACGTCTGGGAATACCCATCCCACTTAGGGCAAAAAGCGTTACAACAAGCAATTGATGGACGGAATGCTGACAATGCAGACATTCTCCCCCAGTCAAGAGATCTGGGTTAAATCCATCGTTCTTTTGCCCATTACACCACCCCAGTTTAGACATGGCCATATGCAAATCAGTCTTGACCCTGTGCCTCATGGGAACAGTCCAGCCCGAACTGCCAAGCCATGTCTTCCCTGGACCGGAATCAAGCATCCTAGGACCGGTTTCTGGCTATCAGCCGTCATCAGCCAGGATAGCTTGACTCCAGTGGCGTAGTGAGCACAGGTCCCACGTCTGGGAATACCCATCCCACTTAGGGCAAAAAGCGTTACAACAAGCAATTGATGGACGGAATGCTGACAATGCAGACATTCTCCCCTAGTCAAGAGATCTGGGTTAAATCCATCGTTCTTTTGCCCATTACACCACCCCAGTTTAGACATGGCCATATGCAAATCAGTCTTGACCCTGTGCCTCATGGGAACAGTCCAGCCCGAACTGCCAAGCCATGTCTTCCCTGGACCGGAATCAAGCATCCTAGGACCGGTTTCTGGCTATCAGCCGTCATCAGCCAGGATAGCTTGACTCCAGTGGCGTAGTGAGCACGGGTCCCACGTCTGGGAATACCCATCCCACTTAGGGCAAAAAGCGTTACAACAAGCAATTGATGGACGGAATGCTGACAATGCAGACATTCTCCCCCAGTCAAGAGATCTGGGTTAAATCCATCGTTCTTTTGCCCATTACACCACCCCAGTTTAGACATGGCCATATGCAAATCAGTCTTGACCCTGTGCCTCATGGGAACAGTCCAGCCCGAACTGCCAAGCCATGTATTCCCTGGACCGGAATCAAGCATCCTAGGACCGGTTTCTGGCAATCAGCCGTCATCAGCCAGGATAGCTTGACTCCAGTGGCGTAGTGAGCACGGCTCCCACGTCTGGGAATACCCATCCCACTTAGGGCAAAAAGCGTTACAACAAGCAATTGATGGACGGAATGCTGACAATGCAGACATTCTCCCCCAGTCAAGAGATCTGGGTTAAATCTATCGTGCTTTTGCCCATTACACCACCCCAGTTTAGACATGGCCATATGCAAATCAGTCTTGACCCTGTGCCTCATGGGAACAGTCCAGCGCGAACTGCCAAGCCATGTCTTCCCTGGACCGGAATCAAGCATCCTAGGACCGGTTTCTGGCTATCAGCCGTCATCAGCCAGGATAGCTTGACTCCAGTGGCGTAGTGAGCACGGGTCCCACGTCTGGGAATACCCATCCCACTTAGGGCAAAAAGCGTTACAACAAGCAATTGATGGACGGAATGCTGACAATGCAGACATTCTCCCCCAGTCAAGAGATCTGGGTTAAATCCATCGTTCTTTTGCCCATTACACCACCCCAGTTTAGACATGGCCATATGCAAATCAGTCTTGACCCTGTGCCTCATGGGAACAGTCCAGCCCGAACTGCCAAGCCATGTCTTCCCTGGACTGGAATCAAGCATCCTAGGACCGGTTTATGGCTATCAGCCGTCATCAGCCAGGATAGCTTGACTCCAGTGGCGTAGTGAGCACGGGTCCCACGTCTGGGAATACCCATCCCACTTAGGGCAAAAAGCGTTACAACAAGCAATTGATGGACGGAATGCTGACAATGCAGACATTCTCCCCCAGTCAAGAGATCTGGGTTAAATCCATCGTTCTTTTGCCCATTACACCACCCCAGTTTAGACATGGCCATATGCAAATCAGTCTTGACCCTGTGCCTCATGGGAACAGTCCAGCCCGAACTGCTAAGCCATGTCTTCCCTGGACCGGAATCAAGCATCCTAGGACCGGTTTCTGGCTATCAGCCGTCATCAGCCAGGATAGCTTGACTCCAGTGGCGTAGTGAGCACGGGTCCCACGTCTGGGAATACCCATCCCACTTAGGGCAAAAAGCGTTACAACAAGCAATTGATGGACGGAATGCTGACAATGCAGACATTCTCCCCCAGTCAAGAGATCTGGGTTAAATCCATCGTTCTTTTGCCCATTACACCACCCCAGTTTAGACATGGCCATATGCAAATCAGTCTTGACCCTGTGCCTCATGGGAACAGTCCAGCCCGAACTGCCAAGCCATGTCTTCCCTGGACCGGAATCAAGCATCCTAGGACCGGTTTGACCCGTGCTCACTACGCCATTGGAGTCAAGCTATCCTGGCTGATGACGGCTGATAGCCAGAAACCGGTCCTAGGATGCTTGATTCCGGTCCAGGGAAGACATGGCTTGGCAGTTCGGGCTGGACTGTTCCCATGAGGCACAGGGTCAGGACCGATTTGCATATGGCCATGTCTGAACTGGGGTGGCGTAGTGGGCAAAAGAACGATGGATTTAACCCAGATCTCTTGACTGGGGGAGAATGTCTGCATGGTCAGCATTCCGTCCATCATTTGTTTGTTGTAACGCTTTTCGCCCTAAGTGGGATGGTGTTCTGCTTGGGTTTTCGGAACCCGCTCAACAGAGCCTCTCTAACCCAAACCAGAACGTTACCCCCTCCCTAGGGCCTATTTACACCTAAATAACCACATATACCACCTAAGGACAGGGAATTCCTATTACATACATGTATACCAAGACCTCACAGCCTCACGGTCCCAAACAGACCCAGGACTTCCTGCCCAGACGGCAGCCACAGCCTCGCGGTCCCAAACGGACCCAGGACTTCCTGCCCAGACGGCAGCCACAGCCTCGCGGCCCCAAACGGGCCCAGGACTTCCTGCCCAGACGGCAGCCACAGCCTCGCGGTCCCAAACGGAGCCAGGACTTCCTGCCCAGACGGCAGCCACAGCCTCGCGGTCCCAAACGGACCCAGGACTTCCTGCCCAGACGGCAGCCACAGCCTCGCGGTCCCAAACGGACCCAGGACTTCCTGCCCAGACGGCAGCCTTTACGAGTTCATCCTATAATTACCACGACATACAACAAGGGAGTTAATCAGTGTTACTATGTATCAGATCACACAAAGACGGCTAGTTGAGCACAACCTGTTCCCCAGTTCGAGGGGCTCCTTTCTCCCTTATTCAGTTACCACCTACCTGATCAGGATTAACATCTGTTCATGTCAAGTCACAGCTGACTAGAAGAATAGGTTACCCTCTTATACAAGAACACGTAGCACATATTGCTTTACTACAAACTGAATACTTTATTTAGTTACTACATGCACGCTCACGGAACATAATACATATCACATAACCTGCAAAGAAAAGTGAAAGATTAAGTTGTACACTCTAATAGTAAGGGGTTGACATCACCTTGGTCGTATGTAGCCTGCACTCAATGGTCATCTAGGTTCCCTTCTCGTCTGCGCCTCGGCTTCGCTTGGAAGTCACACCTCCGCAATCACGGATTTACTCCTGTCTCCCTCTCCGAGTCACCGGGACCTCTTCCCTTCGGCTACTCTCTTCTCTTTGGAATATCTATTTCTCGGTTTTTTCTCCACCTTCGAGTTTGTCATCTGTCTTCCCTGGAATAAGTAGTAGCTTTACTGCTAACGGCCAGGTGCCGCCTATGGACTAAAAGCAAGTGCCAGTATCTGCCTCAAACTTTTACTAATATAGATGTGCATTTCCTCATGGAAAATTCCAGCCCGTAACCTGCCGCCCACCAAATTCTTGTACCTCCCCGTGCCAAGGACACGTTCCCAGCCGGCCGGCCTGATGTAGTGTCTTCGGCATGAAGAAAAATACAATCCTTCGATAAGGGCCGGCCTGAACCGGTTCTCTCCAAGCGAATAACACCTCATAACTAAAACATCACCCTCGACCTAAAAACATCCCAAGCTGCCGGAGCAGAAAGAAAGATGGAGTCTCTCCTGATTGAGGCCTACCAGGCCTGAATTCAGCACGGCTCCATGAAATACCCTCACTACAGGACAGGTTACCCCTAATACTGACGAATCTATCCCCTAGGCTATGTGTGCAAGCCCTGATCTATGGGGAAGAACACAGGATCATGTTGAAGTGCCTAATAAATAGGCTCTATACACTACTCTAACCCTTAAACTTGAATGGAAAGAGACTGAAGTCATATTGGTCCCTCTTTAACACAAGAAAGGCCGGGAAAATCGAGCAGTACATTTCACCCTTGACTTCAGTCTATTATACATTCATTAAATGGAGCTAACATCTGTAGAAGAATAATATGAAACAAAGCTAACTGATCTATGTCTCGTACCAAGTGTGCAGAATTGAAGTAGTGAAGGAATACACTGAATAAAGCAACAGATAGAAATCAAAACAGCAATAGCAATCAAAATACCACCCAATGTTTGGCGTAGCATGTGTATATCGGGTAACCAATTAAAGAGCCAGTCAAACCAGCCCTGGTCAATGTGTTTTCTAACTTCTTCTGTTAAGTCACGCAACTTGTCGATGTGTGCACGAATGGATTGTGTATGGTCAGACAAGTTAAAACAACAGAGACCTTCAAAGTCGGAGCAATCATGTCCATGTTTAAGCAAAAGATAATCAATGGCTGCTCTATTTTGCAAAATGGCCCTACGTTCACCCTGGGCGTCTAATAGCATGTCAGACAAGATTGTAGAAGTATGATTAATAGATTTCACCATCCAGCAGGCCATTTTCCCAATAGATTTGGCATTATAAACCGCCAAAGCGGGAACACCAATAATTGAAACAGCTAAGCTAAGGTATTCAGACTTGGAATATAAATGCAAAGATGGGTCACAATCCTCCTGTAACATTACAGTATCTCGAAGCACACGAGAGTTGGCATTCGGATATGATGCGAACATCAGCAAACTGAGTCTCGTAATGGCACAAGGGCCTCCGGAAATGTTTGCAGGGACATATGGCCAGGAAGTATTACCACATGAGAAAAGCCATCCGGCAGGTAGTAACATCGTGCGATAGTGACTGTGGGTAACTACCAAACTATTACAAGTCATATTGTTCTGAACTGAAACACATGTGGTCGGTGTCCTTTGAAAGCACAAAGTCCGTTCATGAGCTGTAAATGAAGTGGCGCTTTTAGTTTGAGGCGCAGACATTCAGAGATCGCACTAGGATTACACGTAAGAAAGAAGCACAAATCACCTTGTGTGATATTATAAGTAAGTATTTGGGACTGGATGGGGGTTTGCTCGTTCGGCAATTCAATACATAGGGGGCAATATACATGGGTAGCAAAATCACCCAGGAGAATATTGGGACGGGCCTTCGAAACATTAAAAATATGAATTAAAGTTTCCAATGAGGCGGGGACAGCAACCAGACAGGTCGCCAGAATGTCATGTACGGATCTCATCGGTGTCAAACAGAAGTGAGGGGCGTCAGTCACCCTCTTAGCTAGTGCTGTCCAAAAGTTCGATGATGAATCCCACGCAGCGAAGGAACGCAACACTCGGGTTCCCAGTTCATCCCGGGTTGATAGGATCCCTCCTTTCTCGTCGTACCAGTCCGAAAACAGTCCGGCTCCGACACATCCTGCAGCAACAATCCAAAGAATGATCTGAAAGAGAACCAAATACAGGCATTAATCATTCTCGTAAATAACATTTATCAGCCGGGACCGCTTCCCAGCTATCTTTCCCTGGTCTCATAACCAAAATGGTATTGTCCTGACCGGTGGCAATGACCTCTGCTTGTTCAGGGGGATTCTTAGGCGACTGCACCCAAACTCTGGCCCCAGGATTATCCGTGGAGCCAAAACCTTTCTGGCCTCGTACAGTTAGCAACGTTGGAGCAGTGCCTTTCATTAATGCACCACTGAAAACAGGCATTATGAGTAATTGAGCCACTCGGTCAGTGCGATGTATCAGTAAGTCAACCTCACTGCTATTCAGCAGGAGCACCTTAATCTCTCCCTGATAATCACTGTCGATAATTCCTCCAAGCACCTGAATGCCTTTTACAGCCAGCCCCGATCTAGGGGCGATCAATCCGAAATTTCCAGGTGGTATCTGAACACCAACACCTGTCTCTATGATGACTCGATCTCTACTTTTTATAACAATGTCATCCATAGCATGCAAGTCTAAACCTGCCGACCCTGGGGTCGCTCTACATGGAGCCAAAGCTCCGGGAGTAAGTTCCCAATACATCACAGTTTCTCTGATTTCATTAGGCATAGCCTCAACATTCGGGGGAAACAAACGCATAAGTGGAGATTCAGCATTTAAAAAAGGACGATTATTCAAAATCAATAGTGCTTGGGGCAAAAAGTCTCGCCAATTTTTATACTTGTCATCTGTTAACTTACGCAGCTGGTCCTTTAGCAGGCCATTCAATCTCTCCACCAGGCCCGAGGCCTGTGGGTAGTAGGGTATATGGAATATCCATTCAATATTGTTTTCCGCACAGAATTCCTGTACCAATCTTCCACGAAAATGGGATGCATTATCAGATTGAATTTGGAATGGCACACCATAGTACATCATAATCAATTCTAATGTTTTAATGGTATTCAATTGGGTAGCTTGCTTACAGGGAAGGGCTACCAGCAGGCCACTGTATGTATCAACAATAGTGCAAACATATTGACAATTCCTACTCATGGGAAGTGGACCAATGTAATCAATCTGCCAAATTTGAGCGGGCAGTTTTCCGCGATGTAAATGACCTTTAACAATTTGGGGCACCTTACGCTGTCTGATATGCTGACAAACGGGGCAGTGTAAAATAACATTTTTAATTAAATCTAGGGGAATATAAATTCCTCGATCAGCAGCCCACCTGCTAGTGGCCTTCTCTCCAAAATGTCCTGCCTTCTGGTGTGCCCATTTCGCCAATCCCGCAATATCAGAATCTTGCCTGTCCACCACTGCCTCAGCAATTTTAGACTTCTCATCTGCAATGTTATGAAAAAAATTTGTCAAGAGAATCTATCGGGGTGTGAGCATCCACATGGAAGATTGTAACAGTACTCTGTGGGAGCATCTCCCAAATTTCTTGCCATAACTCTTTTCCCCATAATTCTTTGGAATGTAACTTCCAATTATGGGAATGCCAAGTTGGCAACCAAACAGCCAGTCCATTGGCAGTAGACCAAGAATCGGTGAAAATATGACATGTACCAGGTAACTCTTGTTTCAAAACTTGGTAAACAGCGTAAAGCTCGGCGAATTGGCTGCTTTTACCTTCACCAGTTGTGCTCAACAATTTCTGTGTAATCGGATTATAGGACACCGCCTTCCAGTGCCGTGTCATCCCTATAAACCTCGCTGAACCATCAGTGAACCAAACATGGTTTCTTTCCGCTGCGGACAAATCATCAAAAGGCTTACCCCACTTGACAGGAGACTCCTGTGCTAAAGGTACGGAACATTCACTCTCAGTCTCAGTCGATGGTGCTCGCGCCACCTGCTCATGTAAAGAAGCAACTCCTTTCGGGCCCACACGTGCCCTGTCTTGTATGTACCATTTCCATTTAATCACACTCGCCTCTTGAGCGTGTCCAATTCGGTGAGTTTTCGGCGAACTCAGAACCCACTGCATGATAGGAATTTCCGGACGCAGAACTATATCATGTTCCAAAGTCAATTGCTCGGTATCCACCAGAGCCCAATAACAAGCAAGTAACTGTTTCTCAAAGGGTGTGTAACGCTCACCCGCATCAGGTAACTTTTTGGTCCAAAAACCTAACGGTACTCTACTCCTGCCTTGTTTCTGCCACAAACTCCAATTGGCATAAAGGCCCTGTACAGACACATTCAAATCCACGTCACCATCACGTACAGGCCACAAATCCAGAGCATGTTGAATTGCCTCTTTTGCCAGACTAAACGCATCTTGCTGTGGTGTATCCCATTCAAATGCATTCTTTTTACGCGTGACCCGGTACAAGGGGGCCAATATTTGACTCAAATGAGGAATATGCTGGCGCCAAAAGCCAAACAGACCAATGAAGCTCTGGGCTTCTTTCCTATTCCTAGGAACTGCAAAATCAAGAATCTTCTGTTTAACCTGAGGGATCACTTCACGGTGCCCTTCATGCCAATTAATACCCAAAAATTTTACAGCCTGGGACGGACCTTGCAATTTATCTGGGTTGATTTCCCAACCTTTCTCACGCAGGCACTCAATGACTCTGTCTAATTGGGTCTGAACTTCCTCTTGTGTTTCGCCTTGGATCAAAACATCATCAATATAATGACATATCTGAATTTGGGGATGAACCGGTACCTCAGCCAAATGCTCTGCCACCAGCCGGTGACATATCGTAGGACTATGCACATAGCCCTGGGGAAGACTTCTAAACGTCATCTGACGCCCGTTCCACGTAAAACTGAATTGTTCCTGACACTCTGGGGCAATCGGAATCGAAAAGAAAGCATTAGCAATATCAATGGACGCATACCATGTACCTGGATGCTTTTGGATTCTCTCAATTAGTGTAATAACATCCGGTACTGCAACAGTCAAAGAGGGTGTGTGTCTGTTCAATTCTCGATCATGCGCCAAGAGTTATCACTCTTACGCACCGGCCAAACAGGATTATTCCAAGCAGAAGTAACTGGGGTTATGACTCCTGCATCCACCAACTCCTGAATAGTGGTACTAATCTCCTCATGACCACCTGGAATACGATACTGCTTCTGACAAACCACTTTTGTCGCCTGGGGAACTTGTATGGGGGGCATTCTTAAACGACCAACCCGTATAGGTCTGGACGATATATAATGCGTTGTTCCAAATTGGTAACATCCGTCATCTAGATGCAAAGTCATTCCTTTCAAAATATCAATCCCAATTATGAATTCTAGGAGTGGCACTACTAGTACAGAATACTCTTTTCTAGGAATTCTACCTATTCTCATTTTAAAGCAAAGTTTGAACTGCAGGGGTTTCTTTTCCACCTAATCCGGAAATAGTAAAAGGCTGACCTGTAAACTTCTTCGATTTTCCATGAATAAGAGTGGCCTCCGCTCCTGTATCTACCAATGCTCGGGCCCTTTGGATATTACGATGTCTCCAATAAATGTCAATATCTACATAGGGTCTATTATCTCTGTGAGCCCATCTGTGTACCGGAGCTTGACCTATTTCCTAATCATTCTTACTGCATTCTGTGTACCAGGATAAATCAGGATAAAGACTCTCACGCTTCTTAGGTATCGGTACCTCCTGTTCATATCCATTCCCAGTACGGAACGGATTCGTATCTTCTGCATTGTACTGCGGGTTACGATCGACCAAACTGTGACGATCCTCTCTCCTCCTCAACTCAGGGGATTGATCCCTATCATCTCTACGTCTGCTGTAAACATAGTCAGTTCTCCCCCTTTCTCTTTCCCCCTCTCTCTCCCTGTCTCTCTCTCGACGGGGGGACACATCACGTACAGAACGTCGATCATCACGACGAACAGAGTGCCCACGGCGGTCGTCATCACCGCTACCGTCAGAACCACCACGATCACACTCAGTGGTCCGAACACGCCGGGCACCCTCCTTTCGATCCAAGCCACGTTTGCGAAACAACTCCCACAAGCGAGCGGTAGTCTCACCATCAATGTCCTCCCTCCGCACACCATCAGCCAGAAGACCAGAAAAAATATCACGTCTAGTAAGTTTATTTTCACCAGGAGTACGAGTGTCAGGCCGGGACTGACGTTCAGGTTTAAACCACTCACCCAACTCACCGAGTTGGCGCACCGATTCCAAAACCGTAGATAACACGTTACCAGTCTGATTAATCAATAAAGTCATCATGACCTGCTTATAGGCAACAGGGGAAGATCGAATGATACGGTTCCGCACAGAAGATGTCAACAAACCATCAAGCAATCTGTCAGCAGTACCCAGAAAAATTGCCGTTTTCATCACCTCCTCTTTGAGACGTTGAGCAGCATCACGCAAAGTATACCACGGCTTGTCATTCACAGGCCAGTCAGATTCAGTAGGATATTTTTGAATACAACCCTCAGTCGCCAATTGGAGTAAAGAAATCTGACCACCACCATTATAGTTACGAAAATGATCCTGCACAGTAGAATCCAAACTCAAGGAACAGAACTTTAAACAATCGCCAGTATCCAACATAATACCAGCAGCGCCCAGTTCATAAAGGCGCACCATCCATGTGAGCAAGGACTCACCAGCTCGCTGTCGAAATCGCTGCAAAATATCACTAATTTCCTGTTGAGTAAAGTCTTCTAAACAGTCCAAAGAAATACCCCGCGGAGCATTGGGAGACTGCTGCAACTTCCGACGGAAAACTGGATGCTCAGAAACCGCGGGACGAGCATCACAAGGAGCCCGATCAGTACTCGTAGAGGGACAATCAGTGTAAGAGGCATTGATCCCACTCGAAGAACGAGCGTAATCACGGGGTGCACCATCAGAGGTGCGTGAAGCAGACTTATAATCATGGCGGGAGCGAGAAGACTCGCGCTTGGCAGACTCCTCACCCGAGGAACAAGAATCAGTCGAGTTCCAGATATTACCATCCCATTCATCAGGATTCCAATCCAGCCCGGCTGTCGCCACGACCAGACGCACCTTTCGCGTCGAAACCCGACCACGCCTGTTCTTGTATTTATAACGAGCAATTCGCACAGCCGCCCGTTCGGCAATAGTTTGGTAAGTCTCAAGTTTATCAGCAAGCAACCTATTTTGACACCGCAACAAAGTATGAGAATTCTGAATCTCAACAAAGTGCGCTTCCACATCTTTAAGAGATGTCTGTAACTTCAACAATCTCTCATGTAGAATCCTGTACGCAGACAAAACAATCCAACCTCTGCGCCCCAAAATGGGA
The DNA here is from genome assembly GCF_964204655.1 of Triturus cristatus. Classification (NCBI taxonomy): domain Eukaryota; kingdom Metazoa; phylum Chordata; class Amphibia; order Caudata; family Salamandridae; genus Triturus; species Triturus cristatus. Next base: position 515,182,818 of record NC_140592.1, on the reverse strand, counting down.
ATCTCCTCACCCTTCGATACGGGTGCCTTCTGCAAACAAGCAATCACATTAGCCGGCTCTGCCAGCTCCAAAGAAGAATTCCAATTCTCACTCAAACCAGTAGAATCAGCCCACTCACGGGCCAAGGCTTCATAAGGCGTTGAATCCCATCCGGGAATATCAACGGGCAACTTAAAAGTAGATTTAGACCTTCTAGAAAACATCGTGAAAAAGGAAAAAGAAGAAAAGAAGAAGAGAGAGAAAAGAAAAAAAAAACTACACACACAATTATACAAAAATAAAATGCAAACAAAACCACGCACGCGCCGAAAGCAAACACAATACAACACAACGCACACAGGTTTCGTAAACGGTTCGTGACGCCAAATGTTCTGCTTGGGTTTTCGGAACCCGCTCAACAGAGCCTCTCTAACCCAAACAAGAACGTTACCCCCTCCCTAGGGCCTATTTACACCTAAATAACCACATATACCACCTAAGGACAGGGAATTCCTATTACATACATGTATACCAAGACCTCACAGCCTCACGGTCCCAAACGGACCCAGGACTTCCTGCCCAGACGGCAGCCACAGCCTCGCGGTCCCAAACGGACCCAGGACTTCCTGCCCAGACGGCAGCCACAGCCTCGCGGCCCCAAACGGGCCCAGGACTTCCTGCCCAGACGGCAGCCACAGCCTCGCGGTCCCAAACGGACCCAGGACTTCCTGCCCAGACGGCAGCCACAGCCTCGCGGTCCCAAACGGACCCAGGACTTCCTGCCCAGACGGCAGCCACAGCCTCGCGGTCCCAAACGGACCCAGGACTTCCTGCCCAGACGGCAGCCTTTACGAGTTCATCCTATAATTACCACGACATACAACAAGGGAGTTAATCAGTGTTACTATGTATCAGATCACACAAAGACGGCTAGTTGAGCACAACCTGTTCCCCAGTTCGAGGGGCTCCTTTCTCCCTTATTCAGTTACCACCTACCTAATCAGGATTAACATCTGTTCATGTCAAGTCACAGCTGACTAGAAGAATAGGTTACCCTCTTATACAAGAACACGTAGCACATATTGCTTTACTACAAACTGAATACTTTATTTAGTTACTACATGCACGCTCACGGAACATAATACATATCACATAACCTGCAAAGAAAAGTGAAAGATTAAGTTGTACACTCTAATAGTAAGGGGTTGACATCACCTTGGTCGTATGTAGCCTGCACTCAATGGTCATCTAGGTTCCCTTCTCGTCTGCGCCTCGGCTTCGCTTGGAAGTCACACCTCCGCAATCACGGATTTACTCCCGTCTCCCTCTCCGAGTCACCGGGACCTCTTCCCTTCGGCTACTCTCTTCTCTTTGGAATATCTATTTCTCGGTTTTTTCTCCACCTTCGAGTTTGTCATCTGTCTTCCCTGGAATAAGTAGTAGCTTTACTGCTAACGGCCAGGTGCCGCCTATGGACTAAAAGCAAGTGCCAGTATCTGCCTCAAACTTTTACTAATATAGATGTGCATTTCCTCATGGAAAATTCCAGCCCGTAACCTGCCGCCCACCAAATTCTTGTACCTCCCCGTGCCAAGGACACGTTCCCAGCCGGCCGGCCTGATGTAGTGTCTTCGGCATGAAGAAAAATACAATCCTTCGATAAGGGCCGGCCTGAACCGGTTCTCTCCAAGCGAATAACACCTCATAACTAAAACATCACCCTCGACCTAAAAACATCCCAAGCTGCCGGAGCAGAAAGAAAGATGGAGTCTCTCCTGATTGAGGCCTACCAGGCCTGAATTCAGCACGGCTCCATGAAATACCCTCACTACAGGACAGGTTACCCCTAATACTGACGAATCTATCCCCTAGGCTATGTGTGCAAGCCCTGATCTATGGGGAAGAACACAGGATCATGTTGAAGTGCCTAATAAATAGGCTCTATACACTACTCTAACCCTTAAACTTGAATGGAAAGAGACTGAAGTCATATTGGTCCCTCTTTAACACAAGAAAGGCCGGGAAAATCGAGCAGTACAGATGGGTATTCCCAGACGTGGGACCCGTGCTCACTACGCCATTGGAGTCAAGCTATCCTGGCTGATGACGGCTGATAGCCAGAAACCGGTCCTAGGATGCTTGATTCCGGTCCAGGGAAGACATGGCTTGGCAGTTCGGGCTGGACTGTTCCCATGAGGCACAGGGTCAAGACTGATTTGCATATGGCCATGTCTGAACTGGGGTGGCGTAGTGGGCAAAAGAACGATGGATTTAACCCAGATCTCTTGACTGGGGGAGAATGTCTGCATTGTCAGCATTCCGTCCATCATTTGTTTGTTGTAACGCTTTTCGCCCTAAGTGGGATGGGTATTCCCAGACGTGGGACCCGTGCTCACTACGCCATTGGAGTCAAGCTATCCTGGCTGATGACGGCTGATAGCCAGAAACCGGACCTAGGATGCTTGATTCCGGTCCAGGGAAGACATGGCTTGGCAGTTCGGGCTGGACTGTTCCCATGAGGCACAGGGTCAAGACTGATTTGCATATGGCCATGTCTGAACTGGGGTGGCGTAGTGGGCAAAAGAACGATGGATTTAACCCAGATCTCTTGACTGGGGGAGAATGTCTGCATTGTCAGCATTCCGTCCATCATTTGTTTGTTGTAACGCTTTTCGCCCTAAGTGGGATGGGTATTCCCAGACGTGGGACCCGTGCTCACTACGCCATTGGAGTCAAGCTATCCTGGCTGATGACGGCTGATAGCCAGAAACCGGTCCTAGGATGCTTGATTCCGGTCCAGGGAAGACATGGCTTGGCAGTTCGGGCTGGACTGTTCCCATGAGGCACAGGGTCAAGACTGATTTGCATATGGCCATGTCTGAACTGGGGTGGCGTAGTGGGCAAAAGAACGATGGATTTAACCCAGATCTCTTGACTGGGGGAGAATGTCTGCATTGTCAGCATTCCGTCCATCATTTGTTTGTTGTAACGCTTTTCGCCCTAAGTGGGATGGGTATTCCCAGACGTGGGACCCGTGCTCACTACGCCATTGGAGTCAAGCTATCCTGGCTGATGACGGCTGATAGCCAGAAACCGGTCCTAGGATGCTTGATTCCGGTCCAGGGAAGACATGGCTTGGCAGTTCGGGCTGGACTGTTCCCATGAGGCACAGGTTCTAGACTGATTTGCATATGGCCATGTCTGAACTGGGGTGGCGTAGTGGGCAAAAGAACGATGGATTTAACCCAGATCTCTTGACTGGGGGAGAATGTCTGCATTGTCAGCATTCCGTCCATCATTTGTTTGTTGTAACGCTTTTCGCCCTAAGTGGGATGGGTATTCCCAGACGTGGGACCCGTGCTCACTACGCCATTGGAGTCAAGCTATCCTGGCTGATGACGGCTGATAGCCAGAAACCAGTCCTAGGATGCTTGATTCCGGTCCAGGGAAGACATGGCTTGGCAGTTCGGGCTGGACTGTTCCCATGAGGCACAGGGTCAAGACTGATTTGCATATGGCCATGTCTGAACTGGGGTGGCGTAGTGGGCAAAAGAACGATGGATTTAACCCAGATCTCTTGACTGGGGGAGAATGTCTGCATTGTCAGCATTCCGTCCATCATTTGTTTGTTGTAACGCTTTTCGCCCTAAGTGGGATGGGTATTCCCAGACGTGGGACCCGTGCTCACTACGCCATTGGAGTCAAGCTATCCTGGCTGATGACGGCTGATAGCCAGAAACCGGTCCTAGGATGCTTGATTCCGGTCCAGGGAAGACATGGCTTGGCAGTTCGGGCTGGACTGTTCCCATGAGGCACAGGTTCTAGACTGATTTGCATATGGCCATGTCTGAACTGGGGTGGCGTAGTGGGCAAAAGAACGATGGATTTAACCCAGATCTCTTGACTGGGGGAGAATGTCTGCATTGTCAGCATTCCGTCCATCATTTGTTTGTTGTAACGCTTTTCGCCCTAAGTGGGATGGGTATTCCCAGACGTGGGACCCGTGCTCACTACGCCATTGGAGTCAAGCTATCCTGGCTGATGACGGCTGATAGCCAGAAACCGGTCCTAGGATGCTTGATTCCGGTCCAGGGAAGACATGGCTTGGCAGTTCGGGCTGGACTGTTCCCATGAGGCACAGGGTCAAGACTGATTTGCATATGGCCATGTCTGAACTGGGGTGGCGTAGTGGGCAAAAGAACGATGGATTTAACCCAGATCTCTTGACTGGGGGAGAATGTCTGCATTGTCAGCATTCCGTCCATCATTTGTTTGTTGTAACAGGTAAGCACCACAGCAGAAGATCAGCAGCAATGCTGGTGGGTGCACGACCAGTTCTAGGATTTTTGGGGCCCTTGGCAGAAAGGGAATGTGCGAGGCCCCTCTAATTTACATAAGTGACACATTCAGGGCTGTTTGCATCTGAATAGATGCCCCGTCTCCTGAAGCTGCAGCCCCTCCCTCTCAACCACCTACAAGCACCTCTTAACGGCTCATCAAGGGCTGAAGCTGTGAGGGTTGCTTATCTCTAGAGATTATTAAGGGACTGCAAGGGAGCTAAACAGCCGGGCAATAGCCATCCCACTGTGCCACTGCATGGGTGGGGGATAAAGGCCTAACTGACAGACAAACCTGAGAAATGTGTCTACTTGCAACTGAGAATGGGGACCCCCCTCCACTCGGGTTCCCCTTGCTACACCATAGCAGTGATGCCAGGGGAGGGGGCTGTGATGGCCTATAAGCCATAGACCTCGTGGTTAGCGCGCTGCATCGCGCAGTGATTCACTCGGACACACGATGTGGTTGCCAGCGTGGTCCCGACTGCCGTTTGCGGGCCACGCCCCTTTATTTATATCCAGCGCATGACGTCATGCGTCAGCGCTCTTCCCTCACCTCCGACGCGGGTAGACTATACCGCTACCCCACGTCGGAGGACACTACATTCCTTCTAACCTTTATCAAAACAAACAATAAACATTTTGACCTAGTAGGTCTGTTACCAGTCACTGGAATTCCAGTCCCAGGTCCGTCACACCAGGAAGTCAGCCAGCTGGGAGGACGGCGCCGGATTTCTTCTCAGGCTGTATCCGGACTGCTGTCCCCGTACTGATGGTGTTGTCGGGACCACTCCTTGCGAGGCTGCGCCCCCTGGGGACCGCTCCTGAGGGCTGGGCGACCTCCCGCCGGGTGTTCCTGGCGGCGACGTCGCACTCTGGTCTGGGTGATCCTCGTGATCGGAGGGGGTGGGCCCCTGACTCCCTTCTGAGCCTCCATCCGCTGGCGGCTGACTCGGCCAGTCGCCCTGGCGTTCCGACGGACGCTGGTCTGAGGTCCCGGGGTGCACTCTTTTGAAGAACGATATGTTCCTGGTGACCTCCTCGGTCCCTCGCCTCGCGGTGACCAGAGTTCCAGTTCGGCGGACTACTGTCCAAGGTTTGTGTTCAAAGGGGAGCCGGAATTTGCTCCCAGGATACCTGTCCTTGAGATAGACTCTGTCTCTAACTTGAATGGTTGACATCCGGGCTCCCCGGTCGGCACTGGCCTGTTCATTGGTGTGGGTTCTATTGGCTAGGACCTTCCCCGCATCGATCTGAGGCGGAATCCAGCTTGGGTGATGCGGGATGGTGTCTCGCACTATTCTGCCCATGCTCGCCGGTCCCGGGGCTGTCTCTGTCGTGAGATGAGGCGTCAGCCGATATTCTCTCAGGAAGCTGTAGATGGCCCTCTCGAGCGGCGACCCTTCGGCGTGCGCAATGCGTACCACTTTGTTGAGGGTCCGCATGAACCTCTCCGCTTCCCCATTGGCTTGAGGCCAGCGCGGGGTCACTTTCCGGTGGTGGATTCCCCACTCCTTTAGATAGTCCGCAAATTCTTGCCCTTGGAAGGGTGGGCCGTTGTCTGTCTTGACCACTTCAAATATTCCGTGCGTGGCGATGGTCTTCTCGAACTTTGTGATGACCTCCGCGGCGGTCTGGCTTCCCACCACCTCGACCTCCGGGTACTTTGTGTAGTCGTCGATGATCACCAGGGCATAGCGTCCATCTGGGAGGTGCCCAAAATCTGCGCTCACCTTCTCCCATGGTCGTTGCGGGTTTTCCTCGGTGATGACGGGGTGGGGATGCTCCGGCTGAGCTGACGCCTTGCACTAGGAGCATGTTCGGACCGTTCGCTCCACCATAGGGTCCATCCCCGGGAACCATACCTTGGCTCTCAGCCGACTCTTTGTCTTCACCATGCCTTGATGGCCCCGGTGTGCCAGGTCTACTGCTTGCTGGGTCAGACTGGATGGGATCACCAGTTGCGGGCCCCGAAGAAGACACCCGCTGGTGTCAACCGAGAGTTCATCCTTGACCCGCGTGAGCGACTCCAGGATGGCCTTGGCTTGCGGCGTTCGTCTGGCCATGGAGGACTGGATGGGGCGCCAGTCATGTGACTGGACGGCCGTCAGGACTAGTTGCAGACATTCGTCCTCCTGGGTGGCTGCTACGATTGTGTCGAGGCTCATGGGCAATGGCCGGGACCTCTCTGATACCATCCGGACATATTCTTCCGTGTCTTCAGCATCCTCTTCTTCCGCTTTAGTGGCTACTCTGGGATGTCTTGAGAGATAGTCCGTGGGATTCGAGGAGCCTGGCTTGTACTCTACTGTGTAGTCGTACTCCTGTAGCTGAAGGATCCACTTTTCGATCCGCGGCGGGGGTTTTGATGCCGATCCCTGAAACAGGGGGATGAGGGGTTTGTGGTCCGTGGACACGGTGAATGGATTGCCGTACACGTAGACGTGAAAATGTCGGCAGGCCCAATGGATGGCGATCGCTTCTCGCTCGATCTGCGAGTACCTCTGTTCTGTGTCCATCAAAGAGCGGCTCGCATAGGCTATCGGGGCCCACTCACCATTCTCCTGCAGCTGCGCGAGCACTGCCCATAGCCCATACGGGCTGGCGTCCACTGCCACATTGGTGAGCCGTGCCGGATTGAAGTATGATAGGGTGGTATCAGCCGACAACGCCGCCTTGGTGTCCTTAAAGGCTTGCTCCTGTTCTGGTCCCCATTGCCACGGGGTGGTGGACTTTGTCAGTTCCCTGAGGGGCTTCGTGAGGTTTGACAAGTCCGGGACAAACCGGCCGCAGAAGTTCACCATCCCCAGGAAACTCCTTATTTCCGAGATGTTGGAGGGTGCTGGAGCGTCCTGCACATCTTTGACCTTGTCCGGGTCCGGGGCGACTCCTTGGTCGGAGAATGTGTATCCAAAGAAACTGATCTTCTTCTTTAGGAATTGGCACTTCTCCCTATGTAGGGTCAGTCTGGATTCTTTGATCCTCTGGAGGACCCCTCGCAGCCTCCGGTGGTGGTCTTCTATCGATGAGGCGTACACCAGGAGATCATCGCTTACGTTCAGGACCCCTGGCAGCCCGCTGAGGACTTCTCGGATAGCGTTTTGGAACACCTCCGCGGCGCTTGAGATTCCGAAGTTGAGGCGTCGGTACCGCCTGAGGCCGACGTGTGTCGAGAAGGTAGTGACGTAGCGAGAGTCTGGGTGCAGCGGCAGTTGGTGATATCCGGACCTAAGGTCCATCTTTGAAAACCATCTGGCACCGTTCAGTTCTCCCAGGATGTCGTCAATGGTGGGAGTTAGGTGACGCTCCCTCTTCACGGCGGCGTTGGGGAGGCGCATGTCCACGCAGATGCGGACCTGCCCCGGCTGCTTCGGTTTTCCCGCCAATACGATCGGGGGCACCCACGGGGTGGGTCCGCTGACCTTCTCAATAATCCCCTGTCTCTCCAGTGCCTCTAGCTCGTCCTCCACCTTCTTGCGCAAATGGAACGCAATGCGCCTGTGTCTCAGCGCCACCGGTTGGACCGACTGGTCGATGTGGAGGGATACTTCTTTACCTTTGAGGCATCCGATGCCCTTGAAGACGTCTTCGAACTCCTCTAGGATAGCCTCTAACTCTTCCTCCTGCACCGCCAGGGCGAACGATATCAGCCTCAGCTCTTCCGCTGACTGCCCACTGATCAGCATTCCATTCCCTTCAGGGGTCACGTATACTGTGGTGGGTATCTTGACGTCGTTGTGGCATATCTCCGTCTTGAAACACCCCAAGAGCGGGATTGGTGTCTTCTGCCCATACGCAAACACCCTGATTCTTGCTTTGCTCAGTGGGGGGCTGGGATTCAGTTGTTCATACACATTGGCCGCCATGAGCTCGATCGACGCCCCCGTGTCTATGGTGGCTCTCACGTCCTGGTTGTGGACCTTGACTTTGCACCTTGGGAGTCGTCGTCTCTTCCGTCGTGGTTGGTCTACCGAGAACACGTAGTGGACCGGGTAGTCCCCTGCTTCGTCATCCATGTCCTCTCCGTCTTGCTCTTCCGCCACCGTCTGGGCTGCCTCCTTCCGTAACTTTGTGGACCGGCAGACTGCCGCAAAATGGTTCATCCACCCGCATGCACTGCATCTTTTCCCTCTTGCTGGGCAGTCTTGCAGGCGATGGGGCGCGCCTCCGCAGTATCCGCATCCCTTTTTCCTGTCTTGCGGCTTCCTCCCTGCGTTTTGGCGCGATTTGGGCCTTACCACGTTGGTCGTGTCCACCGCGTTGACTTGCTCTGTCTTGACAGGGCGGTGGAGCGCCGCCTCCATGTGCGACGCCCTGGCTTGCGACAATTCTTTCGACCGGCCCAGAGTGAGGATGTCCGCCAGGGGCTTGCCGTCCTCCTGAAGAATGTTGACTCTGAGTTTGGACGAGAAGCATCCTTGAATAATCTGACCTCGGATCTCCTCCTGTTCGTCGCGAAAACCACACGTACTGGCCAGTTCCTTCAGGCGCCCATGGAATGCGTCCAGCGATTCTTCTGCTTCCTGCTTGGCCTGGCGGAATATGAACCGTTCGTAGTCCCTGTTCGCCATCGGCTCGAAGTGCGTATTCAGGGCATTGAGAAGCGTGTGGTAGGTCTTAGGTGTTGCCTCCACCAATGTCTTGTAAATGCGATGGATGTCCTTGCCTCCCAGGTGAAGAAGTAGGGCCCTGCGCCGCTCTCGGGCTATGCCCGCCCCTTCGAAGTAGATCTGGAGACGATCGGTCCAGTCTTTCCATCGTGGGGCAAGAGAGGAGGAAGTGCCGTCGACCACAAACGGCTCAATGGCGGGAATCGACGCCATCTTGGCGCAGTCGCAGACACACTCCGCAGCACGTGAGCTGCCTACCTTCCTGGGACAGTGACAGCCGCCTGGCTGAGGTCAGGATGGACACCCTCAGGGCCTCTTCAGTGTCCCGGCCGCGTCAGGCCTCGCAGCGGGGTCCTCCGCTCACCAGGGTGCCGGGCGCGTATCTCCGTAGGCTCCACCGGCCACGTGCGAGGCACACACTCATCAGCAGGCACACCTCCGAGGAGATGGGCCCAGCGTGGGGTCTCCCAACTGGCCTAGGGCACATCGCAGGCAAGCTGCACCCAGGCGAGACAGCAAGGGGCCAGGGTCGAGGGCACAGCAGAGGTGTATGAGGAGATGGCTGTCAGCACCATAGCATGGGGTCGTTTCTGCCCCTCGTCGCCAGTGTGATGGCCTATAAGCCATAGACCTCGTGGTTAGCGCGCTGCATCGCGCAGTGATTCACTCGGACACACAATGTGGTTTCCAGCGTGGTCCCGACTGCCGTTTGCGGGCCACGCCCCTTTATTTATATCCAGCGCATGACGTCATCACCTCCGATGCGGGTAGACTATACCGCTACCCCACGTCGGAGGACACTACAGGGGCCTCCTAAGGTGGTGCACTTGCAAGGTGGCTCCTTTCATGGTGTGACTTTGTAGCATTGGTGCTGGTCCCAAGTTGGAGGGCTGACAACCAGGCCCTGGGCAGCAACCCACACTGCCCATGCCTAGCGCCCGCCGTGGGTGGGTGGCATGGCACTCAACCTCCTCATCGCCAGTTTGTTGTGGCTGGAGGAAAGCTCAGCCACACATGAACTCCCCAGCTACAGACGTGGGTGGACATTTGACAAAAAGGGGCACCCAAAGAAAAAATCCTGGCACCCATGTCTTAGGGTCTGACCGCAAGTCTTACTCTCGGGCCCCTTTTAATGCGTATCTCCACCTGACCTGAGCTATACCACCTCAGCCCAAACAAAAGGGGGAGGCAGAGACACACCCCTAACTCCTGCGGGAAGATGGCGTCTACCACTCCCAACATCACACACAAGATAAGAGACAATTGTGTGATTGGAAATACATAAGCACGTCGTGACAGCCACTTGGCAGTGCCATGTATTGTGAATGGCAAGAGGAACACATGTTTTGCCAGCCACAAATGAACCTCACCGGGTTCTTTTTTAGAGCACTAGTTGAAGTGCATTTTATTCACAGCAGCTTCATGCTGCTGTTGCTAGCTCCCTGATTGAGAGTGTTCCATTACAAAAACAAACAGGGCTATAAGTGATATCATAATGTATATGTACAACAAACAGGCTACTTTATTCAGCTCTCTAATCAATGCAGAAACACAATGCAGAATGCAGACTGTGCAAGTCAACACTGAACTTTCCTATCATCGGTCTCTCTGTATTCTCTTTTTGTTATCACTTGAGGCTTACAGGCAGCTGAAGATGTCTAGACCCAGATCTAAATACATATCGTGTGTATGTTAAACATGCAATTCTTGGAATGTATATTGGATGTATATATCTTTGATAGGTAATGAATGAAGTCAAATTATTTCCTAAAATTCCTCTAAGAATATTAGTACCACATATTTATACATTTTTTGTCTTTGAAGAGCTTCCTTCCTTCAATAAATAGCCTGGAATGTTGCTATGATTTTGTGCAGTATATGTGTGGTACATTTTGCTCACACTTTGTTGTGGATGCTCTGTCTGTGCCATCGCTGCCACGCTTGCTGCGGTCTCCTGAACATCAAGCTGTTACATTTTAAGAGGCCACTACCAATCCAAAGGTCAATCACCAGTGCCCACATAACACCCCAGTTTAAAAGGTCAAATGTCCTTATGTCTATAAAAGCTAATGCTATTACTTTATGAAGACCTCCGTGATGCTTTTCAGATTCAGGCTCATTGTTAACTTATACTCTTGCTTTACTAGATTCTGTGTTGTTGTCTAAAGGTACACCATTTTCTTATATCTAATCTCATAGTTGTATTTTAATAAATCTAGGGAATAATTTCACTTGCTTGGCTAATAAATTAGCCTAAAGCAAGTTGCATCTGCAATAGTTGGTTTCTAGAAAATGTTGTTTATTATCATTGCTTTTCACCACAGCTCCAGATCGATCAACTAGGTAGCGGACACATTCAACACCTAGGTGAGTACAGAGGTGAGTACAGACATTCATACTTTTGCCTGAAATTTGCATCTGGCTTGTTAAAGATTTTTGTAGGGTCTGGGCTAAAAACCTTATGTGGGCCCATTCCTTATGCTTTGTTCTAAATATAGAAACAAATATGTCTTGGGAGAAAGAAGAAAACATGGTGACTCCAGTATCTGGCTCAACTTTAGCGGTAGCTCTTGTCAGCCGCCTCCTCATTAATAAACAGTGCAGGATTGCTTTAGAAATCTGTTTCTGGAGCGAGAGAGACGTGTGGTGGGACAGAGCACCAGGGAGGAGTCTGCCCTTGTTAGTGGAAGTCGTGAGAGGATGTTTGTTTGCTTACCTTGAAAAGGTGAGCTTTATGGTCATGTTTGCCCTTGACCCCCTGTTATGTAGTGTTGGGTGCTTGAGGGTTAAAGGGTGCATGGAACTGACAGATGCATGGACGCAAGTGGGCATCACTGGGCTAGGTGACAAATACTAAGGGGGGAACTAAAAACGCTTGCGAAACTAGGGGCAGAATATGGGTTGTTGAGGTGGACAGCTCCATATATACAACAGAATCGTGCTTGCAATAGGCCAGGTATAGTAAAACAAATAGGACGAACCTCTCCTAAACCCTACGGATCAGCATTACAACTCAAACTACCAATGGGAAGGGGTAGAAGGGTTATTACCCAACTGTACGTTGAGTGAAGGACTGGCAGTGCACTGACCTGGGAAAGTATAAAACTTGAGTGGAAAGTAAAACTGGGCAACGAGTTCATGGAATCAGAGCCGAATAGGAACAAGGTTTCCCAAAGATACTATCTTGGGAATGTTATATTTAAATGTATAAAGTTAACAAACGTCTTACATCAAACGTACTTCATTCACCCTTGAGAGACTGCTCAGTATTAACCCAAACATCTCCAATGCCTGCCCAGGCATTCGTCTTCCACACAGTATGGTCATTTCACACACTATACACTACTGGACATCTGGATTAGGAATATTGTCTTGGTGATGGGCAGGGCACATTTATGTGATCCCATAACCTGTCTACTGGTTGAGGCCAGGTAAGTGACACCCAAAAAGATCAGGATCGAAATTACATTTCCAGATCTGACATTATTCCTGACCAAACGTCAGATATCCAAAGCTGGAAGGCACCTGTCCCGCCAAAGATAGCGACTTGGGCAGCAGAAATAGTGGTTTGGGTTGAGACGGAGATAATGCTATCAGAAGGCCAGGTAAAATTGCGGGAACCACTGATGACGCAAGCAGGAGACGCACCCTCGATTCTTGCTCCCAAAGGGATCAACCGCCACCCTGAGTTCGTAAATGTCAACAGTGGTCATGGCATGTTTAAATTAACGTGGGATACACCGTGTGACTATTGGGGTTGGAGGTCAAATGGTGAGTTGGACGATGGGCCCTCTTATGATCACGTTTTCTAGGGTGCACTGGTTCCAAAGGGGTCTGTGCCTTTCTTTTTTTGCATCTTCAGTGCACACATTAACTGGAAACATTCCTAGAGTTAGTGCATGGGCTGCAGACAAGGGATTCGAAAACACAGGGCAGTCATTTTCTCTTTAGGTTACCGAGCTCTCCTGTCAGCAAAACATCTAAACGTGTACAAACTCAGAGATTTGTCCAGATAATGTATGCACTGAAGACATGAAACCGAAACGCACATCCCCTGTCTGCACCGGCACAGTGCAAGAAACGGCTTCTGGGCGGAGGATGAGATCTGCCTCCTGGAGGATTCATAAGGACCTGAAGGGCTGAGAAGACCAAGCATGTGCCAAAATGTCGTGAACATATTACACGGATTGCTGGTAAGCTAAACAATAACTGTACATGTAACATTACTAACCAGAACACATTGTATACAAGGGGTTGATGCAGATGGGTTATTTTAGATACCTTTTGTTGGTTCCACAGACTACTTACATATCCACAATTGGGATCACTTGTATAAATCTACCTCCTACAAATATGTAAACTAAAAAATGCCAATACATTTTTTTTAAAAATACATAAGGAGCGCACAGTTCTGCAAAGCACAGGGCATAGTGTATAATGTCCCTTTGGATACCCGTGCCCCCCCCCCCCCACCCCACACCCACCATGCAACCTCTTTGTGACAGCCCTGGCCTGCCTACATCTGGTGGTCTTGTTAGAGCATGATGCTTTTTCAAATTTCTGAATCTTAATTTGTGGGTGAGCCATTGTTGTGATCTTATCTCAACACTTTTTTAGGTCGAAGCCTACTAGACAGCACAGCTGTCTGGTGATACAGACATACTGGGGACATGCTGAAAGCTTCCCTAGGAATGCATTCCACCCATTACTTGCCATTGGCTTGGTATTTTGTAACTCACATCTGCTTACTTTCTATTTGCTGGCTTTATTTGTTTTGCAAATGGTCATTGCATTTATATAGCGCTTACTACCACTCAACTATACAACATTGCACCCTACTTCACTCTATGCCACTACATTCTTCGACAATCTACTCTACTCCACTCTACATCACTCCACTCTATGCCACTCTACTCCACTTTACAATATCTACTCTGCTCTATGCCACGCCACTCTACACTACTAATCTCAATGCCACTCTGCGCCACTCCACTCTATGCCCCTTCACTCTGACACTCCACAAATCTTTACTCTACTCTATGCCACTCCACTCTCTGCCCCTCTACTGTATGACACTACTCCACTCAATGCCACTCCACTCTATAACACTCTACTCTGCTCCATTCAACAACACTCCACTCTATCAAAATCCACTCTACGACACACTATTCCACTTTATGACACTCCACTCTACACCACTCCACGTAACTCCAATCTATGCCACTCCACTCTATACCACTCCACTCTAGTCGACTTCACTCTACGACACTCTACTCTACAAAATTCAACTCCACTATATGCCACTCCAAGCCACTCTACACCACAACATTCTACTCTACTCCAGGACATTCAATGACTCCATTGCATTCTACTCCACTCTACTTCACTCCTTGACACTCCAAACTACTTTACTCTACACCATGCCACTACACTCTACATAAATGCACTCCACTGTCTGACACTCCAATTTAGGATACTCTACTCCTTTGTATGTCACTCTACTCCACTCTATACGACTCCACGATACTCTGACACTCCACTCTATGACATCCAGGTCTGGTGGCTCAGTGGACTAATGCATTCAGTGCAAGGGCCTGTGTTCGACCTCATGGTCACAGGTTCAAATCCTGGCTGGTCCACTGAGCCTTTCATCCATCCGAGATTGATAAAATGAGTACCATTGAGTTGGGTAACAATAAACATCTGTTATTCAGCGCAAAGATACCCCGTTTGGAGAGAACGTGTGCTTTACAAATACACATGTTATGTTATGCCACTCCCACTCTATGCCACTTTACTCTATGACACTCCACTGTATGACACTCTGCTCTACTCTATGCCGCTCCACTATACTCTATTGTACTCCACTCTATGACACTGAACACTACAACACTCAACTGCATGATACTCCACTCTTTGACACTCCACGATACAATCTACGATACGTCACTCCACTCTATAACACTCTACAACTCTTTGCTCAACTCTACTCTACTCTAAGATATCTACTCCACTCTTTGATACTCCACTCTATGCTACAACACTCTTAGCCACTCTACACCAATCCACTCTATGCTACTTTACTCCACTCTATGTCACTTCACTCTAAGCCACTTTATTCCACTATATGACACAGCTCCATTCTACGCCACTCTAGTCTATGTCATTCTACACCACTTCATGCCACTCAACTCTAGTGTGCACTAGGGCACTTTACGGAACTCTACGCCACTCAACTGTACAACAATCTACTCCACTCTGTGCCACTCTACGCCCTCCACTCTACGACACTCTATTCCACTCTATGCCATTCCTCTCTATCACACACCACTCCACTCCAAACTATGGAACTTTACTCAACACCACTCCACTCCACTCTATGTCACTCCACTCTATGCAACTTTTCTCCACTTTACACCACTCCACTTCATGCCACTCCACTCTATGATACTCTACTTCACTCAACGCCATTCCTCTCTACGACACCCCACTCCACTCTATTGTGCTCCATTCTATGTTATGTTATGTTATGTTAAAATGGGTCTTGTATAGCGCACGGCTACTCTACAGAGTGTCCCGGCGCTTTTATTGAAGACCCACCTAGAGACAGCAGACACAGTGAGGCAAGCAGAAAACAGAAACACAACATAAAAGAAAACTGCCAAACTAAAGAGTAAAAAGCCAGGTTTTAAGGCCTTTCCTAAAGGCCAACAGGTTGGCGGTGCAGCGCAAGGCCAGGGGCAACGCATTCCAGCGCTGCAGTGCCAAAAACCTGAAAGAACGCCCACCGATGCGAGCTTTCTTAACACGGGGGACTACGGCCAAAAAAAGAGACTCGGACCTCAGAGCTCGGGCCGGATGATAGAAGACAAGCCTCTTTTGAAGATATTTCGCACCGGAGGCATAAAGAGCCTTGTGCGTAAGCGTCAGGGCCTTGAACACAATCCGTTTCCAGATCGGAAGCCAGTGTAGTGACTGTAAGAGGCAAGAGGCATTGGCTCGCCTGTGCAGGCCGAAGATCACCCTCGCGGCCGAATTCTGGACTACCTGCAGCAGTTGCAGAAGATACTCCGGTAGGCCCAGATATAAGATGTTAGCATAATCCAGCCTTGAGCCAATCAGGGCCAACACCGTCGTCCTTCTGTGCTCTTCGGAAATAAGAGGAAGAAACTTGCGTAACATTCTCAGGAGGCCGAAACAAGTTCCGGTGAGACCTAGAATCTGGGTTTTTAATGTCAACCCATTGTCAATCTTAATCCCCAGATTCTTAGCGAGCTGAGAAGAGCTCGCTGGAGGAAACATGTTAGAAGGCCACCATTCCCGCCAGTTAGGGTCCGACGAGCAGCCAAAGAAAAGTACCTCTGATTTGTCTGAGTTGCACTTGAGACTGTTACCCTGAAACCATTCAAAAACAGCCCCAAGGCACTCACGAATGCTCTCCCCATCAAAGTCTTCGCCTTTCCTGCATGTGAAGAGGAGCTGAGTGTCGTCGGCATAGGAAACGATCTGAGCTCCCCGAGACTCCGCCAGGGCCGCCAAAGGGGTCATAAAGATGTTGAAAAGAGTAGGGCTCAACACAGATCCTTGTGGAACTCCTACTCCCAGAGTCGGCATCGCGGCGGAGCCAGGGGGAACCCAAACCGTTTGCTGACGGCCTTCCAGGAAAGATCTAAACCACCTGAGCACCGTCCCCCTCAGACCGATGTCATATAGCCTGGCGAGGAGACCCTCGTGGGGGACGGTGTCAAAGGCTGCCGACAGGTCTAACATGACAAGCATAGCCTTGCCACCAGCGTCCAGCACCTCTTTAATGGCCTCGGACACTTCCAGAAGCGCCGTCTCCGTACTTAAATCGGGGCGAAAGCCGGATTGTGATGGATGCAAGAGGCTATGAAATTCCAGGAAATTGGAGAGCACAGAGTGAACATGTTTCTCCACAATCTTGGCCAAGGCCGGAAGAAGAGAAATAGGTCTATAGTTGGCCAAGACCTTTGGATCCAGGCCAGGCTTTTTAAGAAGAGGAATCACCAGCGCTTGCTTCCAAGCCCGCGGAACCAGACCCCGACTAAGGGACAAGTTCAGAAGAGGATTAGCCAAAGGATTAACAACTTCCGCCACCTTGGCCATAAACTTGGCTGGGCACGGATCTAGAGGTGAGCCAGATTTGAGATTGGCCATAAGAGCCAGAGATGATGCAGTCGAAATAGGCGGAAAGGATACCAAAACCGGGCCTGAAGGAGTCCCCGGATCTAGGTCACACTCAGAACTGGGACAAGGCTTAACGTTACTCCACGGAAGAGTATCCAGAATCGATTTGATCTTCTTGACAAAGAAGTCTGCTAGGGCGAAAGCCCATGACTCAGAGGGAGCAGCCACCGTCTCATTTTGGCGCGTGGACGTGAATTCTCTGACAATAGTAAAGATCTCCTTACAGGAGTTAGAGGCGGCCTCAATCCTCTTAGCCAGATAGTCCTTTTTTTCCGCGAGAATAGCACGATGGTAAGCTTTAATTGCCAACCTGTACGTCAGCTTGGCAGCAGGATCGTACTGCGACCGCCAGGCCCTCTCGGCTACCTATGCCACACCACTCCACTCTACTCAACGCCACTCCACTGTATGCTACTCTATGCCACTCCACCCTTTGCCACTTTACACCACTCTATACCACTCCACTCTACTCCACTCTATCGCACTCCACTCCACTCTATGCCACTCCAATCTATGCCAATCCACTCTATGACACTCTGCTCCACTCTATGCTACTCCACTCTACACCACTCCACACCACTTTACTCCACTCTACGCCACTCAACTCTACACCACTCCACTCTAAGCCACTTTACTCCACTCTACGCCACTCCATTCTACTCCACACTATGCCACTCCAATCTATACCACTGCAACACTCCACTTTACGGCCCTCTATTCTACTCTATGCCACTTCACTCTACAACTGTTATGTTATGTTATGTTATTTTGTATTTATAAAGCGCACAGATGCCCCAGCCAAGCGGCGTCCCGGCGCTACAAAGAACAAGCAACACAACAGTAGATGTATCATAACAGCCAAAGACACTAAACCAAAGGAAACAAGAATGTTTTCACAGCTTTTCTAAAAAGGAACAAGTCTGAAATAGACCGGATACTGACAGGCAGTGTGTTCCAGAGGCCAGCTGCTAGAACACCAAATGAGCGCCAGAAATTGACCCATTGAGCGAAGTGTTCTGGCAGGAGTATAAAAAGATATAGTCTGGGCTAGAATTGGAGGGGAAGCAAGCTTCAAAATTTTAAAAGTCAGGCACAATACTTTAAATTCTATTCTCTGCCTAACAGGCAACCAATGAAGACTGGAAACAGCACGTCTGACTGAGCAAAACTTGGGCAAACCAATCAGCATACGGGCGGCCGCATTTTGCACACGCTGAAGGCGTGTAAGCTCTGCTTGGTTGGTGCCCAATAGAAGACCACTGGCATAATCCAATCTAGAAAGAATGGTAGCCTGCACTATAAGTTGCCTGGTGGGGGCATCGAAGAATTTAAAAATGGGCCTGAAACTTTGGAGAACGCCAAAACAGGTGCCCGCCACTTTCTTTGTGTGGGGGGTAAATGATAGATTGGCGTCAAGCCGAACCCCGAGATTCTTCACCTGAGTTACCGGTGTAGGGGCTGGACCTAGCTCCGATGGCCACCAGTTGTCTCCCCAGAGGTGAGTGTCTTTGCCCAGCACCAAGACTTCAGTTTTAGTGGCATTGAGTTGGAGACGATTATCGGTCATCCAGCCTGCCACCTCCCTGAGGGCTCTGTGAAAGTTGGAAGCGTCCAGCGCTGTATTCCCATTAAGTGCGACCGCTAACTGAGTGTCGTCAGCATATGACACTATGGTTAAACCCCATTTATCGGCAACCTCCATCAACGGTCTCACATACAAGTTGAACAGGGTCGGGCTAAGCGCCGAACCCTGTGGAACACCTTGGGAAATAGGGCGGGAGGAGGACTCATAGGGGGGAATGCACACTTTAAAAGTGCGCTCGGCCAAGAATGATCGAAACCAATCCAGAGCGGTGCCTTCCACTCCGGCTTCTCTAAGTCTCTGGAGCAGAATATGATGGGAAACAGTATCAAAAGCGGCACTAAGATCCAAAAGGATCAGTGCCGCCGTCTGTCCAGAGTCTAAGAATTTTCGAAGTTGCTCAACCATAGCCACCAGTGCTGTCTCAGTGCTATGGCCTGCTCTGAAGCCATTCTGGGAACGGTGGAGAGCGCCTGTTTGTAAAAGGTGGCCAGATAGAATGTTATTAACATGTGCCTCAGTGATTTTGGAGGCCCATGGAAGCAAAGATATGGGCCGGTAGTGTTCTGGTTTAGCTGGATCTAATGTGGCCTTTTTCAAAATTGGCATAACTATGGCTTGCTTCCATTGAGTAGGCACCATCCCAGTGCTCAGAGACAGGTTAATTAGAGTATGGAGAAGCGGGAGACAGATCTCTGCAGATTCCCTAAATTGGGCAGGTCTCAGGGGGTCCATTGGAGAACCCGATTTGACCCTCACCACTAGGGAATCAAATTCTTCCTGAGAAGGTACAGGGAGCACTAGCAGTGGACTGGCGATAGCATTCATAGGTTCCACGATGTTTGTGGGTATAGTAGGGGGAGGGAAGGATCTGTAGATCGCATCTACTTTTTCCACAAAAAATGTAGCTAGTTCTTCGCAATAGGCCTGAGAACCATTCCCCAATGCAAGGGCTTTCCTGTTAGTTAGATCTTTAAGAACCTTAAAGATAAGTTTGGTGGGGTTAGTACAGTTCTTAAATTCCGAGGAGTAGAAGGAAGCTCGTGCTTTGCAGATAGCTCGATGGTATAGCTTGATACTGGCCTGATAACCCTGTTTAAGGATAGGATCATATGCCTTGGGCCAAGCTCTTTCAGCCCTTTTGCAGGCAACCTTAAGGAGCCTGAGAGATTCGTTGTACCATGGGCTAGAATGGTCAGGTCTGGTCTTACTCCAGCCTGCTGGTATAAGGGTGTCTAAGGCCTGGGTCAACCAGGTACAAAAGTATTCATATCCGGAGGAAACATCGGTGGGGAGCTCCAAAGGATGTAATAGTAAAAGCTGGTGAAAATCCGCCGCGTTCAGGCTCCTCCATGGTCGTTTGAAAACGACTTGTGCAGTATTTCTAAAAGGGGCAGCAGTCGAAGTAATCCGGATATCAATCAGATAATGATCTGTCCAGCTTATTGGTTTAGGCGGCAATGCTTTAGCGCTGTCCAGATTCGTCAGGAAGGGGTCCAAAGTATGTCCCCCTACATGAGTAGGACCGCCTATTAGCTGATGTAATCCTAATGCCTCAAGATCTGTAAGAAAACTGCACACCGCAGAGGATTGAGGAGCATCCATATGAAGATTAAGATCACCTATTATGCTAAAATTAGCTGATCTAAGGGCTAAGGAGGAGACCACCTCTGGAAGAGCTGAGCGAAAGGCATCGTCAGGACCAGGAGGTCTGTAAATGACCAGTCCAGAAAAAGTAAACTGGGAGGTCATTGAGATAGCAAAGTGTGCGCTTTCACAACCAACTATACTTAATGCCTTCCACAGACAGGGATAGCATGCCTTAACCGCGACCGCAATTCCTCCACCTCTCGAATTGCGGTGTACAGTATGCATAATATAGTCCGTAGGCAAGGCAAGGTTACAGAGGGCGTGATGCTATGCGGGGGCTGTAGGGCCCTAATAGGCATGGGCGTAGGAAGCTCAAATCTACACCCAGCACATTGCACGGGACCGGAGAGGGGATCAAGATCTCTATGCATACATGCACTCACCCTATTTCTGTAACTGCGCAGATTAATGGCCGTGAGCATGGTTAATCACCGGCGAGGCCAGGCCCTGCCGAGGCGCGGACGAGCGCAGACGGGCAGGACTCAGGCGCGACTCCGGCGCAGGGAAGGCGCGCACCACTGCGCGTCACCGCTGCTCGTGCAAATGGCTGGGTTAAATGCCCCGTCGATGCCTGGACTTCCCGCCTACTCCCCCAAAATGGCGCCCAACAAGGACCCGGCTTTTCCACTTTACGGCACTCCAGTCTATAACACTCTACAACATCCCACCCCACTCCTCGCCTTGACACTCCACTCTACAACACTCCACTCTACAACACTCCACTCTATGATACTCCACTCTATGACACTCAACTCTATGACACTCAACTCTATGACACTCAACTCTGCGACACATTATTCCACAAAACAACACTCTACTCGACTCTACACCAGTCGATTCCACACCGTGTCACTCAACTCCACTCTATGCCACTAAGCTTGATGGCAATCTAGTCCACTCTACATCACTCCACTCTATACCACTCCACTGTACAATACTCCACTCTGTAACACTCTACTCTATGCCACTATTTGCAATTTCACTCAGCTGTGCTCTATGCATCTCCATTCTACACGCTACACCACTCTACTTAACGCCACTCTAGTCTACAACACTAAACCCTACTCCACTGTTTGCAACTCAACTTTATGACACTCTACTCCACTCCACTCTATGCCACTCCACACTACTCCACTGGGTGATATTCCACTCTACGACACTCTACTCTTCTCTATGCCAGTACATGCCATTGCACTCTACGGCACTCTGTCACTCTATGCCTCTCAACTCTACAACACTCTACACCACTCTACCCCACTCCACTCTACACTACTTTACTTAATGTCACTCCAGTCTACAACATTCCACCCTACTCCACTCTATGCCGCTATATGCTCTACACTCTACACTCTACGACAGTGGTCTTCAAACTTCTTAGTGTCATGCCAGCCCTGTAAAACAAAATCATCTGGCTCCCCCTCAATTTTTTTCACAATTATTCTGTTAAACTGGCAATGTTTAAATATGTCTAAATATATTTAAACATTGCAGTTAAGTTCTGTTACCCCTTTTATTCATTCTCCCAGTCAGGATATAAATGAGTTGTTAGTAATGGCCCATTACAAAGGGGCTTCCTGCCTCTCATGTTTTTATCACTTGAAAACAAAGCAGGATGCTTATCTTGGCCAGAGCCTGGAGCCCCCCCCCCTGAGATCACTTATGGCCCCCAGAGGGGCCCACCCCCCAGTTTGAAGACTTCTGCTTTACAACTCTCTAACCACTCGACTCCACTCCCCTCTAGGAAACTCCTCTCTACTGCACTCTACTCTATGCCATTACACTCTATGCCACTCCACTCTACGCCAAGCCACTCTACTCCACGCCACTTTACACCACTTCATGCTATGACACTCCAAGACATTCTGCTTCACTCTACACTACTCCTCTCTACGACACCCCATTCCACTAGCCGGCACTCCACTCTATGCCACTCCACTCTATGCCACTCCACTCTACGCCACTCCACTCTACGCGACTTTCCTCCAGTGTATGCAATTCCACTCTACATCACTTCACTCCAAGCCACTCCACTCTACACGACTCTACAACACTCCAGTCTACGATGCTCAACTTCACTCTATGCTACTACGCCACTCCACAAGACTCTACTCCATGCAGACACTCTACTCCCTGCCATTCTACTCTACTCCACTCTATGACACTGTACTCCACTCTACAACACTCCATTATATGCCTCTTTACTTCACTTTACGCCACTCTTGTCTACTCCACTCAATGCCACTCCATACCAATTTACTCCACTCTACTTTACACCACTCCACGAGACTCTACTCCATGCAGGACACTCAACTCCATGACACTCTACTCCATTCCACACTACTCTACTCGTATGACACTCTACGACACTCTACTCCACTCTATGATACTCCACTATACACCTCTTTACTTCACTCTCTACCACTCCACTCTACTCCACTCTATGTTACTCCACTTTATGCCACTCTAATCTATGACACTCTACTCCACTCTAAGACACTCCACTTTACAACACTCTACTCTATGACACTCACTCTACTCTACTCCACTCCACACCACTCCACTCCACTCCACCCCACTCCACTCCACTCAACACCACTCCACTCAACACCACTCCACTCTATGCTACTCTACTCTACGACACTCCACTCTATGCCACTCCACTTCACAACACTTTACTCACCTCTATGCCACTGTATGTCACTCTACTCTACCCACTCCACAGTACTTTACTCCACTCTACGCCACTCCACAGTACTTTACTCCACTCTATGCCACTATACTCTACACCACTCCACGCCACTCCACTCTACACCACTCCACAGTACTTTACTCCACTCCACTCTACACCACTCCACAGTACTTTATTCCACTCTACGCCACTCCACTCTACTCCACTCCACAGTACTTTACTCCACTCTATGCCACTCCACTCTACGCCACTTTACTCCACTCTACACCACTCCATTCTACTCCACTCTACGCCACTCCACTCTAAGCCACTTTACGCCACTCTACGCCACTCCACTCTAAGCCACTTTATTCCACTCTATGCCACTCCATTCTATTCTCCTCTATGCCACTTCACTCTACAACACTCCACTTTATGACACTCCAGTCTATAAAACTCTACAGCATCCCACTCAACTCCACTCCACTCAATGCAGGACACTCTACTCCACTACTCTATGCTTCTCCACTCTACACATCTACTCCACGCAGGACACTCTACTCCATGACACTCCACTCCACGACACTCCACCCCACTCCTGTCCACAACACTCCACCCCACTCCTGTCCACCCCACTCCTGTCCAGGACACTCCATTCCACTCCACCCCACTCCTGTCCACGACACTCCATTCCACTCCACCCACTCCTGTCCACTCCACTCCACGACACTCCATTCCACTCCACTCCACTCCTGTCCTCAACACTCCACGACACTCAATTCCACTCCACCCCACTCCTGTCCACGACACTCCACGACACTCCATTCCACTCCACCCCACTCCTGTCCACGACACTCCATTGCACTCCACCCCACTCCTGTCAATGACACTCCACTCCCTTCCACTTCACCCCACTCCTGTCCACGACACAACACTCCATTCCACTCCACCCCACTCCTGTCCACGACACAACACGCCATTCCACTCCACCCCACTCCTGTCCAAGACACAACACGCCACCACACGACACTCCACCCCACTCCTGTCCATGACACTCTACTCTACTCCACGACACTCTACTCTATGACACTCTACTCGACTCTACTCCACTCCTCTATGCTTCTCCACTCTACACCTCTACTCCACGCAGGTCACTCTACTGCACGACAATCTACTCCATGACACTTTCCTCCACTCTGAACCTCTTTTTTTTGTTTGCTCCGTTTATTGAGTTTCATATTTGCAATGGACATATATCAATCGCATATGAATCGCTCTGAACCAGTATACATTTACAACAATCAAGTCATTTTTCACTTAATGATGGACTAGCAGAATTAGAGGCCTTGCATCATGGATCATTACTACACCTTTACATTCCTTTCGATGACTATAGTCGGCCTAGCTGTTTCTTCTGGGTTATTGATCAAACTTCTTTATAGATAACCATTAAATAATGAACAATAAACCAATGAAAAAAAGAAGAATACTAACGAAAAGAAAAAGGGGGGGAGAGGGGGAGGGAGGGCAGGAGCTGTACAATAATACAATAATCATTCCAGAGCTCCCATAGGGATATCAACATACCAGATCTCGATGTGTTTTTGTGGATACTGAACTGCAACACAGTAAGCCAGTTGTCAGTGATTGACAAATATTTCTTAGTATACCAAAGTATAGGTGCAATACAGTACATGCACAGTGCGTATTTACATAACATCAGGAATGTTTAAGGGGTCCTCTGGAGATACAGCCACTTGGAGTGCCATCAAAATCGTACTCCAAACGGACGATATAGGATATCTGCGCAGCCCAAGTATATCCTCCTTTAACAGAGATACAGTTTCTGCCCAGTTTAGCATTGATTGTGTCCAAGCCTTAAATGGTGGAGTGTCTATAGCTTTCCATTTTCGCGTGACAAGCCTCTTGGCCAACGCCAATCCCACTGGCCACCGCCAATCCCAGATCTAGGAAGAAGGATGATGCTGTGTTCTTCTTATCTCTGGGAAATATTCCCACAATAAAAGCCTCCGATGTGTGAGGAAGTGCCATGTCCGTGCTTATATGCAGTATTCAAATCACGTCCTGCCAGTATTCTCGCAGTCGGGGACATGACCAAAGCATATGCAGGAAGTCTGCATTCACCAGTTTACATCGCGGGCAGTAAGTGTCTGTTCTATTAAAATATCTATTAAGCTTGTCTGAGGTTAAGTACGCCCTGTGGATTATATAGAATTGAATCAATTTGAACCTTGCATTTCTGGAGATATTTTTAGGGCTCTCCAATAATGTATCCCATTTTTTGGGTGGGTACGGTCGCGCCATGTCGGCCTCCCATTTGCTGCGCAGTGGCACCAAGACCGCCAAGGTATGCTCACAAATTGCCTCCACAAACCATTTTGTAAGGTGCCGCCCTGTACCCATCACATGTATGTACTGTATCAGGAGATGTGTTGGAAATACTTGTGATATACTACCCCAATATCACCCTAGCGATGCCATCCAAGCAGCATGACTCAAAAACTCCCCCAGCTGGATACCCTCTTTGTCTATCAAGGAAAGAAAGGGCCGCAGTACACCTCCTTCATAGAGGTCTCCTAATGTGCATATGTCTGCATCCTGCCAGCTCGCAAGGTCTGTTGTTCGAACCCTAACCCCCCTCCCTCGGCATCCCCAGCAATGGAAGCGTAGGCATAGGTGCATAGGTTACAACGTGTTTTGTGAGACGTAGAGCTCTGTGGAAGCATTTCTGAGCCATTTGCACTTGTAAGGGGAGAGAAGTATGCACTTTGGTGCATGGGTGAAAGATAAAAAGGAGCTTCTCCAGAGTATATGGAAGATTACCTTCTGCCATATCCATGAGATGTAATTCTGCTACCCATTTCACAATCCATTGAATCTGGGGCGCCAGGTTATATTGTTCTACATTGGGTAGGGCCGCGCACCTGGTAAGTACAATTTAGCTAAAGCCACCCTGCAGCATGTTTTGTTCCATTTGAGGTCTTGCATCATGCCCTCTAGTGAATGAAAGAATGACGCTGGTAGATATAACGGAGGGTTAGCGAAATGATACAATAATCTACACAGCATCACCATTTTAATCAATGCCACACTACCTGCAACTAAAAGGTTGAGTGTCTTCCAAAAGTCTGAGAACGCAGAGCAGGGATTGTCCTGGTTAGGTTCCCATCTAGGAGGTTCCGATCGGTGTGATAAATCTGGATTCCCAAGTAATGGAACACAACCGGCTGCCAGGCCACCAGCACGCCATCTACCAACAAATGGGGGGTGTCCGCATAAGGAGTGAAGGGGTACAAACAGGACTTTCCCCAATTCACGCCCAAACCAGTCCCCACGGCAAACTGCTTAAGTACGTTCGATATGACCAGGGAAATCGCCTGAAGATCCCTGATATATAGCAGGATATCATCTGCATATAGAGATACAGCATATATTTCCTTCCCAAGTGGTATACCCCGATGCTCGGCTGTTCTGCGTAGCACCATATCCAGAGGCTCCATAACCAGGGAAAAGATCAATGGGGAGAGGGGCACCCCTGTCTGGTCCCTCTTCCTATCGGTATGGGTCTCGAGAACAAACTTCCCAGATGCACGCGTACCGAAGACGCTCTATACAATAGTTTAATGAGGCTAAGAAAATATGGCCCAAATCCGTAGCGCTGCAGCACTTCCAACATTTAAGGCCACTCCACCGTATCAAAGGCCATCTCCAGGTCTAGGACCATGCAGCCTGCTACAGGCCATGTCGCTTTCGGTGCTACGTATCACCCTGAAGAGCCTGTGAATATTTAAAGTGGTGTTACGGCCCGAAGGAAACCATTTTGATCTATATGAACCAGGTGCGGGGTGAGGAGTGCCAGCCGGCCTGCTAAAACGTCAGCTAAAATCTTATAATCCCCATTTAGCAATGCCAAAGGGCGATAAACACCGGTCTGCGTTTCTGTCCGGTTTTGGGAGTGCAATCAGTGTCACTTCTGTCAGAGCGGCCGGGAGTGGAGGGCTCTCCAAAGCTTCAGTATATATCTTCAAAAGGTGGGGGCTTAGCCAATGAGCAAATGCTTTCTAAAATTCATGGGGGAACCCATCAGGACCAGAGACCTTTTGGGCACGCATTGTACCCCTTACCTCCTTCAGTGAGATTGGTGCCTCCAACTCCTTGTGTTGTTCAACTGTAAGGGTAGGGAACGGAAGCCCATCCAGGAAAGAACCTATTGCTGCTTCGGAGATGGCCAGGGTCGACGTGTATAGTCTTGTAAAGTGTGTGGTCAATATACTATGAATTTCTTGTTGTGTGTATATAATGTTACCGTCCTGTGGTCTGAGTGCAGTGATGGTCCCCCTGACATTATCCTATTTAATCAGCAAAGCCAATGAAGGTTCAGACCTGTCTGCTTTAGCGTGCACCGATGCAGAATGTGCTTAGAAATTCAGACACCTCTGGCGTTCAAGAAGCTCCGTATGCTTCTTCCGTGCCTCCAAGAGCCGAGTCGAGTCGTGTGTGCCCGCCGCCACCTGGGATTCAAATGTCAATAATTTCTTTTCTAGTGCTAATAGTTCTAATTCTACCTGCTTCTTAAGGCGCCTACTATTCCCAGGTATTTCCCCCGTATAGTAGACTCCATGGCATCCCACTCAATCATGGTGGACGAGGCAGACCCTGCATTAAGAATAAAATTATCATCAATGTCTTCCCAATGGATTCCCGAAAAGAGGGGTCTTCTAACATCGCCGGTTGCAATCGCCATGTGGGGATAGTAGGCCTGCCCTCCCATGCTAGTGTGATGTAGTGCGGGTTATGATCAGAGTGTGTACGACGCCAATAGTCTGAGTCTTTTATATAAGGAAGTAGAGGTGGTGAACATAAAAACCTATCCAGACGCACGTGTAAGGTGTGAGTCACTGAGTAAAATGAATTTATTCCCCCTTCAGGATTCCGATGCCTCCAGATATCCGCCAGGTCCCACCCCCGCACCCAGGCACCCAGCACAGCCGAATTAGCTGAAGCGGCTACACACCGGAGAGGGGGAAGGACCTATTCAGATTAATGTCTAGGGCACCATTGAAATCTCCCCCAATTAACCATGGGATATTGCGCCACTTTGACAGCTGTAAGGTATGAGTTACTGAGTAAAATGAATATATTCTCCCTTCAGGATTCCGATGCCTCCAGATATCCACCAGGTCCCACCCCCGCACCCAGGCACCCAGCACTGCCGAATTAGCTGAAGCGACTACACACCGGAGAGGGGGAAGGACCTATCAAGATTAATGTCTAGGACACCATTAAATTCTCCCCCAATTAACCATGGGATATCGCGCCACTTTGACAGCTCCAAAAAGATCAAGCTAAAGAAAGGCCCTTGGTCAACATTTGGGGCTTACACATTGCCCAGCAGTACATAAAGCTCGTCTAAACAACCGTTCAAACAGACATATCTGTCATCTCTGTCGACCAGGGTCTGCCCGGGCGCAGATAGGGAATAATCAGTGGCATATACCCTTCTTCTCCATTTTCTTTGCAGCCATGTCACTTCGACATTGTTTAGGTGTGTTTCCTGCAATAGGGCAATGCATATATTATGTCGCCTAACGTAAGAATAGACCGCATACCTGCGAGATGGTGTACGGAGAACCCACATTTTCCAAGTGAGTATAGTGTGATCAGCCATTACCATGTCTGTTTCAAACGAGTAAAACAACCTGGCCCATGTGTGCAACTACAGATGTAATTTGAGAAGCCATTGCAACATCACTCAACCCTCCCATGTGAGAATCCAATATTACAACTAAAAGGAAAAAAGATAAAACTATCCAATAACTGTAAAAACATAATTAGATCGGTCCCCACAGAACTAGAGGTACTACCCAAACCCCTGACGAGGAAACAACCTGTCAGTTCAAGTGAACTGGTTACCTTAAAAAGGAAAAGGTATAAAGGGGCGTGAAGCCTCTCTGAACCTGCCACCCAGAAATCCCAGATTAGCTCCAATCCAAGCATCTAGATACACAATCCCGCTAGGGCGTCCCACCTGCAGTGTTTGAAGTTCAGTATGTCCATACAATCATATTGTTCCCACTTTACGCTAGGCAATGCAGTTTGTGAGAGTACCAAATGTCTCTAGGACACAGCTCCACCTCCTATTGTCAACGGTGGTCGCGCCAAGGACCCAGCCACTATACAAAACCATCTGCAGTCTGTGACGTCACATCTGGCATCCGTGAAGACACAACATCTGACAAGCCCGTCGCTGATGTGCCTTCATCTTCTGATGTGGGAGCCGGGGTCCCTCCTTTGCTGTTACTCTCAGTGGCCTCTGCAAGTCTCTCTGCTACTCGGACCGCCGCCTGTTGCTCTTGTCTGATCATTTCCAGATCTGGCATTACTGACGTGGCCCGACGTCACCGCCCGGACCCTCGGCGATGATCTGTCATGCCATCCTTCTCCTTGCTCTTTCCTCCTGGTGCACCCGATGGTCTGGGCCCCGCAAACCGGCCCGTTTCCTCCAGCCTGTCCGATGCATCTTGGGGTGTGTCAAAGAACCGCGACTTCTCTTCAGAGACCACTTGGAGCCTGGCAGGATAAAACAATGAATATGTAATCTCTAGTTGTCTGAGTTTCTGTTTGACATGGAAGAAGGATCCTTTTTGACCCTGAACCTTCAGTGTATAATGGCGGAAAAAAAGGGAATTTTGATATTTAATCTCCGGCATCTTCCTGGTCTCCCACAAAACCATATCACGATCTTTAAAGTGTAACAGCTTGAATACCTCTTCCACGTTGTCTAGATTTATTGCTGCCTGCACTATTGAGGCCGAAGAGGGACAACTAAAAGCAAGAACTTACCACAAACCTACAGCAAGGAACACACTATTAAAATTTGATAGCTTCCACCCGCGCTCCTTGAGAGAAAACTTACCCTATGGCCAATTCCTCCGTATAAGAAGGAATTGTAATCACATTGAAGACTACCACGAACAATCAAGGGAATTATCGGTAAAACTAAGCAAGCTTTGGCATAGCCAATATGTCTCGCCTTTGGGACCTTAGAAGTATTTAATTATGCAGCACAATATCCTTGGTGCAACATCAACTGTTGCATGGCTAAACACTTATAATGTCCCAATGACGAGACCTATTGGCTATGCCAATGCTATTTTTTCTTTCGCTGACCTACCTCTCCCTTTCTCCCTCTCCCTTTTGTTTAAGGCATAGTCCCGCCCTTATCCTCTTTCCTCCAGACACATGGAAGAGAAACAACAAATTAAACCAGGAATGTACCTTAAAAAAATCAGGATAAACAAATATAGGCCTTGACCAAACACTGGGTCACATTTTTCCAATGTGATTCATGCAACCGCAAACGGGTGGACAGCAAACAGTACAACTTGTGCAGTCAGTGCAGCTACACGCAGGCTGCAAAGAGTGTACTAGTTGTACCACAAGTTTAGTGTAGCTAGACACACGGATTACAGACACTTTACTCTTTGTGCCTTGTTCTAGGTACAAACAAATTGGACTGCTATGAATGATGACTTTGTTCTATTGGGCTAGTGTATCTTCCCATTCCCATACCATTAGGTTTTCGAGAGCTCCAACACTCCTTTTAGCCAGACCTAACAAATTTCCATCACACCTATGATAGCGGGTTGTAAGGAGGACCCTGGGCTTTAGAAAGATATGTGAGAGGACAGTCTGGCCATTGTAAGGCATGTGGGGGTTCAAGGGATTGCCTACTTTGGTGTCTAGCAGCATTCATCCTTTTGAGCCTTCAGTCACCAGCCCCTTTTTTGCATAAATTCTCAACGCAACCATTAATATAAATGGGGTGACCCAGAAAATGTCAAAGGACCTGGGTATCAATTAGTAAAGAAAACAATAAGTCCTAGACGATATTATTAAATGTTAGAATCAATGTTAATAGATTTTTTCTTCAATAAATGATTAAATCCTGAAATTGAAAAAAGAGAAAAGAACACAGCCAAAATACATTCCTTATTGATGAAACAATACCCAATGATACAATTATGCAAAAAAACATTGATTTATTTGTAGTCAATCATCTCTAGTTGAATTGGAAACATACATATTTTCAGAAGAGGGTTACTACCAAGGGGTGAAGAAGAAAGTCAAAAGTTGGTACTCACGTGAAGGAAGAAAATCAGGAAAACTGGAAAAATATTTAAACAATGTATAGGATCTGGCTCAGATAATTTGCCAAGGCCAATATCCTTATGTTAGCAGGCCTGCCCCTAGTATCATTAAAGTCTTAATCATTGTTTGTTTTTGATCAAAGCACAGTGAGACTTCATCTGTGACTGGGGTGGGGGGTGGGGTACATAGAGTACAGGCCCAACGGGAGGGATGTCCTTGACGTTTCGACCCAGATGCAAAAGGGTAAGTAGTCTCCTCAGCTACGGGTCTTCCCGTATCTATTAACATTGATTCGAACATTTAATAAAATTGTCTAGGACCTATTGTTTTCTGTACTAAATTCTCAAAGCAACCAGAAGTAGGGAAGCAAATCAGGCAGGAGCGCCATTTTCTAAATATTACAGTAAGGAGGAAGGCACTGATAGGCCCATTTACATTGCACCATATTTCAGGGACCATTGTTGGCAACTGCAAATTTCCATCTAAATTGTACCCTTGTTCTACCTACCTAGTCTATACTTAGATGAACTTCATTATCTTCTTTGATTTAAATTCGCAAGTTGATCACAGTCTTGCAGATACTTTTCAGCAACCTTAGCTTGCATGACTTGCATGACTTGCAGATCGGTACACATTTCACCTGTGCGGTTATTTCTGCTTATCATGTGCAACGTTTTGTTGGGATCATTTGCGTGGCACATTTCTACCTTTATATGGCCCGCTTATCATGGCCTGTCTGTGTCACAGACTGCAGTTAGGGTGCAATGTGGGCATTGTGTGTGGTTGTTTAGTAATGAATCCCATTGGATAGTAGTTGTCGGACATAGATTGTTTATCTAAGGGGCGAGAGGCCACAGGCTCAATGTGAGCAGGAACTGGGGCACCCAAAAATCCAGCCCCTAAAAGGTCAACTGGTTTCTGTGAGTGATCCCTTGCTTGCTCTTGGTAGCAATGTGCATCAATGACTTAAACAGCAAAAAGTACCATGGGGCAGATATAGTTTTAAGAAAAATGTGGCTACTAAAAGCGGGGGCGTAACAAGCAGCAGGTGCACCAGTGTCCATGGGTGAGAGGAGTTCACAGCACCCCAATTATTGTTTTTTTTAAAGTTATCAAACAAGGTGATTGAAGGGTTGGGTGCTATTTTCCTTCCTTACCTTATGGCCCATGGCAGCGTTTCTACGGCACTGACCATAAGATTATAATATGTCCAAAGCTGCATCCTTGTCACATTTCCCTTAAGCTCATAGCTTTATATGGTGGAGTCAGCTGGGGAACACAGTCAGATCGCCGCCTCTAAGCCACGCCTCCTCTCTTACGGCAGCGAGATGGCTTGGAAACTCCTGTCTGATCCCCTCTGGTGTAGCCAGGGCACCATGTGATCAGATTAAGTGCTCATGCTATTTACTGTATCCTCATTTCCCATCAGTTGAAAGAACCACCAAGGCTGCGGCTCTTTTCCACCTCATGCGATTAGCGCTTCTCTGTGTAATTCGTTTTTTCTGATTCATCTGATTACAATGCTAAGAACTTTAATCTGAAAACTGATTAACTGGGAAAATAGCAACACAATGTAGAAGAAGACAGGCATCCTGCAATACAGTAATAATGCGTGGATAATCAGAACTTTGTTAAATGAGGATTTTCAATAATTATATTTTTATACATTGTCAAACCTTGGTGATTCCTTGCTCGTTACGTTCAACTAAAATGTGTGCAACAAGATCATTTTGTAAAACATGAGGCAGCACCCCACCTGCATTTAATGAAGCAAGGCTCATTTGGGGCAGGGGGGTGGGGGTAGGGGCGTTCCACCACGAAGGAAATTTAAGGCAAACTAATTGTAGAATATTTGGGGCAGTCCAGTTGCTGGATTAGGGGTGTAGACATTAATTTTACAAGGCAACACTTTTTCAGCTGGTGTGTAGTGTGTGCAATAGCCAGTAGTTCTACTTACATTTTGGAAAACGAAACGTTGGTTTGTAGATAGATAGATAGATGATAGATAGATAGATAGATAGATAGATAGATAGATAGATAGATAGATAGATAGATAGATAGATAGATAGATAGATAGATAGATAGATAGATAGAACATAGATCTGATCACTCATTCTGTCCCTGGAGTGTGCTCAGTGCATACCAACGGCCAGCAGCCGAGGCCCCGGGGGAAGGGAGGTGTGGCGTGCCCACTGATGGCAGATAGCTGTCATTTCCTCACTGCTGCTGCTAGAGGGGTGAGGGCAGAGGGCTGTTCTCACTGTGAAGAGTGTGGGGGCACACATTTGTTGTCGCGAAGGGGGTAGGGGCCAGGTGCCCCTATTCCCCCACTGGCGACACATGATGCAGCCAGCGAAAACAAACACTGCCTTCAGAGCCTGGGTACAAGGATGTCGCTCCTGTTTACATTTCACCTTTTATTTACAGTTGCACTTCCGAAGAGTGTTTGCTTTTTTCAGGGTGTTGTGTGTCTGGTGTTTTCTCAATGCAACATATAACTCGCATGTAGTGTGTACTGTGAAAAGAGTCACCTCTGAATGTGCGTGGGTTCCGGTTGTGGTGGAGCGGGGTGTTTAAAGGGGCCACAATTGCGTGCTGTGGAGCACAGCAGGCTGAAGGCACTAAGAATGTTTTTTGCGGTGTTGACTAGTGGGCCTTAAAGATGTTCAGAATTCAGAATTATGGTTCTATGTAAAAGGAGGCACACAGCTGTCAAAATACTGGCAGGGAAAAAGTAAACAAGCGCCGCCACGCTAATGTGAAATAGATGGCCCCTGCACGCCGCTGCTCGCTCCCGCAAGGTGGATGCCAGCATAAGCACGAGTGCTTGAAAAGTGCAGACCAATTCCAAAAGGTCATCTCCTAGAGCAGCGCATGTGCGCTGCCTAGGTGAGACCTAAAAGCGGAGGCTATCTGGAGAAAATAATCAGAAACTCAAAAAGAAGAGCACGCAATCAAAACAGGGATTCGTTAGTGGAAGAAAATCAAAGAATTGACACAACTACACCATTGACTTGTGTCACGACATACAACACTCTCTCCAATAAAATGACGAAAATAATCAACAAACACTGGAACATCCTGTTGACTGGCAAACTCAAATGGGAGAAACCCCTCTTCGCTTTCAAAAAACCAGCAGCTTAAAAGATCGTCTCATCTCAACATGTCCAAGAATTGCCACTAATAGCAAAGAGACATCCGTACTGAATGCATGGGGTCTTCTCAGTATCACAGGACATTATCCCTGTGGAAATTGTAGTGTGTGCCACCTCACAACTACTACCAAAACACTCGGACTGGAACCAGGAAAAAAAAACAAGTTACTTACCTGTACACTGTAGTTCTCCAGTATTGATATCTGTCATAGATCCACATGCTTTTATCTTACCCGTCGTCATGGTGGGAGTCTCGCGATAGTTCGAAAAGAAGTACCATAGAAGGCATAGAAACCACCAAAAGGAAAGAAAAACGTTAACATTCGTCAGCATCTTTATGTAGGTCCAAACTTTAACCAATCAGAGACCAGCCCTAGACCTCAACTCCCCTGCAGAGCCTCCAGACATCAGATTTTGCGCACAAGTGTGCTAAGGTAAAGAAATAACATGAGATCAGAAGTGGCAAGCCTGGACGGGGAGGAGGGAGGGCCGCATGTGAATCTATGAAAGATATCAATACTGGAGAACCACAGTGTACAGGTAAGTAACTCGTTTTTTCTCCAGCATTGAATCTTTCATAGATTCACATGCTTGTATCAGAGAAGTTAGCAGTGTCATTCCTTAAATTTGCGACTAGGCGAAGACCTTCATATGCAATAAAAATTAACATATTTACACATACCAATACATATGAATCATGAAATCCAAGTAAATCGTTAAGTGGCAAATAAATTTGAGAAAAACCAAATACAAAAGATAAATAGAAGTGATAGATACGAAAGACTGTACCTTAAGCACACAGAAGTCTCAGGACAACTTGACCCACTGCAGCATCGGCTTTCCGTGCCGAGTCTAGGCAGTAGTGCTTGGTGAATGTATGCACATTAGACCATGTTGCCGCTCTACAAATGTCTGGAAGTGATACCCCGGCAAAGAGGGCTGTAGAAGCTGCCATCTTCCTTGTGGGGTGCGCAGACACTTTCTCAGATAGAGGTTTTCCAGCTTTGTGTTGGCAGAAAACAATTGCAGAGGAGATTCAATGTGCAATACTGCTCCTTGAAAGGCCTTGGCCCTTCCTTGGTGAAGTAAAGGAAACAAATAGATCCTTCGATTTTCCGAAAGTCTTTGTTTTATGAATGTAGAACTTGATGCATCGCTTTACGTTCAAAGAGTGCAATGCTCTTTCAGCTGCAGTTGAAGGATTTCCAAAGTACATGATGAGTACAACTGGTTCATTCAAGTGAAAAGAAGTTGAAACTTTAGGAATTAATTGAGAATTTGTTCTCCATAATAGCTTGTCTTGTTTGAAATGAAGGAAAGGTGCCGCTACCGTGAAAGCCTGAATTTCACTGATTCTTCTAGCCAATGTGAGGGCTAAAAGGAGAGCCGTTTTCCATGAAACATATTTTAAATCAGCCTTGTGTATGGGCTCGAAAGGCGATTTCATCAATTGGGCTAGTACTGTGTTTAATTCCCATTGGACTGCAGGGTGCTTTAAGGGTGGGAAAACCCTGAAGATGCCTTTCATAAATTCTTTAACAATTCTTGTTGACTACATGGAGAGTTCTTCTGGTTTCCTGCGAAAATGGAAATTGCAGCTAAGTGTACTTTGATTGATGAGTGAGCCAATTTTGACTTAGCGGAGTGAAGTAAGTAAGGCAAAACCTGTTCCGGGGTTGAGAGCAAAGGATGTAGATCTTTTTCCGTGCACCAATGGCAGAATCTCTTCCATTTTGCAGCATATGACCTATTAGTGGAAGAAGCTCTGGCCCATTGGAGGATGGACCTGCAATTAGGAGCGATGTCTAAATCTGTGAATTCATAGTCGTGAGGTTCCAAGCTGACAAACTTCGAGATTTTATTTGAGGATGAACAATCTGACCGTTGTTCATTGAGAGTAGGTTTGGCAGTGGATGAAAGAGTGTGTGGAGATATCGAGCACAGGAGAAGCTCCGTGAACTAAAACTGCCTCGGCCATGCCGGAGCTATGAGAATGAGATGACATGGTTCTTTCTTCATCTTGCTCAATACTCTTGGGATGAGGGGAAACGGTGGGAACGCATAGGTGAACGTCCCCGTCCACTGCATCTGCAGAGTGTTCCCCCAAGAGTTTTTCTGAGGGAACCTGCTGGCGAACCTTTCACACATCCTGTTCCTTTCTGTCGCAAAAAGATCCAGTTTTGGAGTGCCCCACAGTTTGAAGACTCGTCGCAGCTGTGACATTGGGAATTGGTTCTGTTTAGAAAATCCACCCAATCGTCCACGCCCGGAACATGCTCTATTTGCAGCATTATGTTGTGCTGAATTAGCCACCTCCAAATCTCCTGGGCCTGTTCTGAGAAAGTGAGAGACCTGGTGCCCCCTTGGTTGGCAAGATAGAACATTGTTGTGGTATTGTCTGTTCTTACCAGAACAGAGGACCCCTGGATTCTTGGAAGAAAAGCTTGCAGTCCCAGAAAAACTGCCCTCAGTTCCAAAAGATTGATGTGTAAAAACATCTCATTAACAGACCATTTTCCGTGGATTTGCAATTCCTGGAGATGCGCCCCCCCAACCGTCCATTGGAGCGTCTGTCGTCTTAATGTAACAAGACTGTGCTGGTTGGAACGAGTGGCCTGGAGAGATATTGCTTTCTTTTTCCCACCATGACAGAGCCTGCTTCATTGTGTGAGAGAGAGAGAGAGATGATGTCCTCGAAATAGCCATGCGCCTGAACCCACTGTAAGTCTAGCTGCTCCTGGAGCGGCCTCATGTGCAGCCGACAATTGGGAATCAACGGAATGCATGATGATAGCATCCCCAGTAAGGATTTGAATACTCTCACAGAGGTGGACTCTCTTGCTCGTAGAAGGGTTCCTAAGCGTCTTATCTTGAGCTTCCGTTCTGAAGTGGGAAACGCCTTCATCAACTTGGTGTTCAGTAACGCCCCTAGAAAAATACGCTTCTGTCTTGGAATCAATTGCGACTTCTCTACGTTGAGTTGTAACCTCAAAGACATGAAGAGCCGCTGACAAGCCCGCATAGATTTTCTGGTAGAGTGAAATGTAGCTCCTTTCACTAGCCAGTCGTCCAGGTAGGGGTAAACCTGGTGTCCCTGCCTTCTCAGAAAAGCCGCTACCTGAGCCATACATTTCGTGAAAACTCTGGGAGCTGTGCAAAGGCCAAATGGCAAAACCTTGAACTGGAAGTGATCCCCAGCCACCTCGAACCTTAGGAATTGGCTATGCTTTGCACGAATGGGGATGTGAAAGTATGCATCCAAGAAATCAAGGGACGCTAGAAAATCTCCCTCGTTTTTTAATAAGAGTATCTCTTGAAGGGACAACATCTTGACCGACCGCTTCTTGATGTATTTGTTCAGCTGTCTGAGGTCCATGATCTGTCTCCATTTACCACATTTTTTCTTTATATTAGGAAGAAATTGGAATAAATGCCATTCCCTCGTTGTCTGAAAGGCACTTTTTCTATCGCCCCTTTTTTTAGTAGAGTCGAAATTTCTTGCTTTAACAAGAACAGATGATGATGATTCATTTTTCTTGGAGGTGGAGTTCGAGGAGGCTTGTGGACAAATTCTAGGGTGTGGCCGTGTTGGATGATGCCCATTTGTCCTTCGTGATGGCTTGCCATTGATTTAGAAATGGAGAGGCTGAAAACGAGATGAGGGGGCTGGCGGAAGACAAACGTCCATGACGTCTTGAGGAATCCTGCGATTTTCCTCGTCCTGCAGGCTTGCGTCTAGCGGATTGCTGATTGTATGACAGATTGGAGGCATGAAGTTGCCGCTGTTGCTGCCCTCCATATTGTGGTCTGTAATTCTGCTGAGAATATGGTGGATATCTGTATGACTGGTAGGACGGTCTTTGCTGGAACGGACCTCTTCCTCTACCTTCACAAAAGGACTGAAAATGCCTTTGTTGCAGGGGACTAAGGAACGTGCAGTCTCAGTATCCTTTTTGATGCCCTGTAGC
This sequence comes from Triturus cristatus, assembly GCF_964204655.1. Classification (NCBI taxonomy): domain Eukaryota; kingdom Metazoa; phylum Chordata; class Amphibia; order Caudata; family Salamandridae; genus Triturus; species Triturus cristatus. The sequence continues at coordinate 515,144,489 of NC_140592.1, read as the reverse complement.
TCTTCGTCTATGTCATGGGTACTCACAAACTTTCTCTCGGGGGCCAAATTTACAGTGTGGTTTGCGGTCGAGGGCCGGACCGTGGGGGCGGGGTCATTGGGGGAGGGGGCGGCTAGAGCAACAAAAAAAACCTGTGACCATGAGGTGGAACACAGGCCCCTGCATACACATATCTCTCTCTCTCTCTCTCTCTCTCTCTCTCTCTCTCTCCCTCCCTGTCTGTCTCCCTCCTTCTCTCTATCTCTCTCTCCCTCTCTCTGTCTCCCTCCCTCTCTCTGTCTTCCTCCCTCTCTCTCTCTCTCTGTCTCCCTCTATCTGTCTCCTTCTATCTGTCTCCCTCTCTCTGTCTCCCTCTCTCTCTGTCTCCCTCTCTCTCCGTCTCCCTCTGTCTCCGTCTCCCTCTCTCCGTCCCCCTCTCTCTCTGTCTCCCTCCCTCTGCCTCCCTCCCTCTCCCTCTCTCTGTCTCCCCCTGACTCCCTCCCTCGGTCTCCCTCTTCCTCCCTCCCTCTGCCTCCCTCCCTCTGTTTCACTCCCTCTGTCTCCCTCCCTCTCTGTGTCCCTCCTTCTCTGTCTCCCTCCCTCTCCCTCCCTCTGTCACCCTCTGTCTCCCTCCCTCCCTCTCCCTCCCACTCTCGGTCTCCCTCTGTCTCCCTCCATCTCCCTCTCTGTCTCCCTCTCCATCTCTCTGTCTCTCTGCCTCTATCTGTCTGTCCTTGTCTCTGCCTCTATCTGTATCTGTCTGTCCCTGACTCTGTTTGTCCCTGTCTCTGTCTCCCTCCCTCTGTCTCCCATTCCATCTCTGTCTGTCTCTGTCTCTATCTGTCTGCCCTGTCCCTGTCTCTGCCTTTATCTGTCTCTGTCTGTCCCTGTCTCTATCTCTGTCTGTCTCTATCTCTGTCTGTCTCTATCTCTGTCTGTTTCTGCCTCTATCTGTCTGTCTGTCTGTCCCTGTCTCTGCCTCTATCTTGCTCTGTCTGCCCCTGTCTCTATCTGCCTTCCTCCCTCTGTCTCCCTTTCCGTCTCTGTCTCTGTCTGTCTCTGCCTCTATCTGTCTGCCCCGTCCCTGTCTCTGCCTCTATCAGTCTCTGTCTGTCTCTGTCTCTGTCTGTTTCTGCCTCTATCTGTCTTTGTTTGTCTCTGCCTCTATCTGTCTCTGCCTCTATATGTCCCTGCCTCTCTCTTTCTCTCTCTCTCTGTCTCTATTGCTGTATGTCTCTGTCTGTCTCTTCCTCTATCCGTCTCTGCCTCTATTTGTCTCTGTCAGTCTGTCCCTGTCTCTGCCTCTATCTAGCTCTGTCTGCCCCTGTCTCTATCTGTCTCTGCCTCTATCTGTCTCTGTCTCTATCTGTCTCTGTCTCTATCTGTCTCTGCCTCTATCTGTCTCTGCCTCTATCTGTTTCTGTCTCTATCTGTCAGTCTGTCCCTGTCTCTGTCTGTCACTGTCTCTGTCTCTATCTGTCTCTGTCTGTTTCTGTCTCTCCCTACTGCCCGCTGTCACCTCACCCGACTCTCACACCCTACTGTCCTTTGTCATTCTTTATCACCTCACCCCCGCTTGTGTGGCAGCTGAGTCAGCTTCCCTTCCCGGGCACAAACACAGCCCCACCCGAGTACTTCACAGGTCTTTAAGAGAGCATTTGCATGATAACGAGGCTTTGTTGTATTTCACCTCTTCTTAGCGCCCCTGTAGCTCCACTCGGACTATCACTTGAATCGCCTGGCCACCACAGAGCAGAGTCTGTGTTTGCTGACAGTGTAAAAAAAAAAACCAAACACCGGTACGATGTCCGCGGGCCGTCAAGAAAGGCTTGCCGGGCTACTGGCGGCCCGCGAGCCGTACTATGAGTACCCGTGGTTTATGTGCTTTCCAAACAGATTTTCCCCATCGAAGGACGTATCCACTCCAGAACTTTTGATTGAACTTCAGGGTGGAAGGACGTCGCCCTAAGCCAGCCCTGTCTGCGAAGAACTGCTACACCTGCCATTTGCCTGAAAGCAATCAAAGACAAATCCATTGCCGAATCGATCACCTCCGAAGATGCTCTAGCACCCTCCTGCAGAAGGACCTTTGCTTCTTTTTTTAATCCTCGGGCAGGTGTTCGAGAAGAGGAGCCAGATCTCACCATAACTGACAGTCGTACCTCCCCAAAAGCGCTAAGGCGTTAGAGGGCTCGATAGCAGTAGCGGCCATAGTAGCGAAGCACTTGCCGATGCTGTAAGGCGTTTGCCCTTCCTGTCTGGAGGCACCGAGCAAGGAGATTGCGGATTCCTAGAACGCCTCTGTGCAGCTTGCATTATAACTGAATCCGGATGAGGATGACCAGTTAAACACGCCGGAGCAGAATCAGGTGCCTTTTTTTTTCTCCATCCTCGATAACACAGCAGGAACGAAGGCTGGGTTCTTCATAATTTTTAAACCTTCACTCCAAATATAATCCACAATCGGAATGGATCAAACCGATTTCTTTGTTTCATGCTTAAAATCATAAAGAAAACATTCGGTTTGTACCACAGGCAAAGGCAAATCAAATCTTCTAGAGGCTCTCTCGAGTACTTCATGGAAGCCCCTAATATCTCCTGGGGGGGAGTTGCTGGAGGGGGAAAAGGCGACGGCGAAGATGGAGCCACATTATCATCCCATTCTTGACCAAGTAGGTCTGGATCCTGAGTGAGCTCACCCTCCTCGGGTTTGTCGTCTGCCTCACTCTCGATGTAATCATCTTGGATATTAATGCATCGAGGAGCCTGTCTCTCAACCTGCGCAACAGGCGGCGGAGTAACCACTGGTGGAGGCGGAGCAACCTGAATATTCGGACTGCCGGGCGTTAATGGAACCGGCACATGAGAGTCCGGAAATCTTTTATAATAGTCATTTAACATCTGCCTAAGGTCTGTGACCAGGGAGATTGGCACCAGCATGGAATCCCTCCTAACTTCCTGACACTCTTCATAAGCCTCATAAGAATAGTGCTGTTGGAAAGAGCCATATCGTTGGGCTTGAGATCGACCCGTGAATGATCCTTCTATATATTGTGAAGTGTCCTGTCCTTTCACCTCCTCCTCATCAGTGTCCTGGCATTTAACTCTGAGCTATGAGGGGCTGTAAGTGGGACCAAAAAGACTTTAATTCCCTGATTTATCCGTATCAAGAAGGTGAGAGGGAAGCAACAGTGATATCTTGGGTAAAGGTGACAAGCCTGGTGATTTTGGAACCAAATGGAGACCTTTAATGTCCTGTTTTTGATTCGCCGACAACGCCGTCGACGACGGAAGACGCCTGATAGTGATCATCGTCGACACTGGCCAAGAGAGTGATTTAAACACTGTCGTCAACGAAGCGCCCGTCGATGGGGCCGTCGACATCCTCGACGACGGTGTTCCCGTCGATGAAGTTGTAGACGCAATCGTCGACACTGTGTTCGTCGTCATCGTCGCCGATGCTATCGACGAGGAAATCGTCGTCACCATGTTCGTCGACGATGCCAACACCACGGCCATCGACGATGTAGTTGTCGCCATAGAAGTCGGGGATTTAGTGGAAGTCCTCGACGACGAGTCCGTCGACAGTGCTTTTTTTGTCGACGAAGCCTGTTTGAGAGGTGAGACAGGCAGAGAAGCAGTGGAGGATTTCTTCAGGCCTGATTCCTTAAGCTTAAGGGCTGTTTTATCAGCATTTGAGGATTTCTTTGCCTTTAATCTCTTTGAATCAGCCTTTAGTGAGGTAGAGCCCTCACTTTTACACTTCCTCTCAGCTGAGGATGGCCCAGGGCTCTCTTCAACATCAGATCCAGAGTCTGATTTTGATTTCTTCTTCTGGCGCCATAACAACAATCGGGCCTCTCTATCCTTTAGAGTTTTTGCTGAAAAGGTTCTGCAGTACTTACAGTCTTTGGCTGTATGTTTAGGGTATAGGCAATAAGATCCAGAGTCTGATTTTGATTTCTTCTTCTGGCGCCATAACAACAATCGGGCCTCTCTATCCTTTAGAGTTTTTGCTGAAAAGGTTCTGCAGTACTTACAGTCTTTGGCTGTATGTTTAGGGTATAGGCAATAAAGAGAGTCCTTGTATGGATCTTCGGAAAAAAGTCTTGCCTTCCTACAGGATCTACAGGGCCTCAAAAGCCTCTTCTTAGAACCCTCAGACATCTTTGAAGCAAAGAATGTAGAAAGACAATACCTTGAGGTGAATTCTAGCAGGGTCAAAAGTTCACTCACTGACAAACTGAGCAGAGCTCAGGGAGACTTACAAACGACGTGCGGTTAGAAATCTGAGGTCTGGTGGCTCTGCTGGGGAGTGGAGGTCTAGGACTTGTCTCTGATTGGTAAAAGTTTGGACCTACATAAAGATGCTGATGAATGTTAAAGTTTTTCTTTCCTTTTGGTGGTTTCTAAGTCTTCTATGGTACTTGTTTTCTAACTACCGCTAGACTCCCCCCATGACGACAGGGAAGATACAAGCATGTGAATCTATGAAAGATTCAATGCTGGAGAACCTGGTCTCTGAGAAAGCATACAAACTGCAATTCACCACACGACATATATACGATCACATGTCCCTGTGGTCTAAGATACATTGGCATGACCAGCAGAAAAATGAAAATAAGAATATGTGAACACAGGAACAATATACGTTGCAAACGCAACACAATTAAAATGACTGATCCTTTCTTAAAATCTGGACACACTCCCAATTACATGAAATGGGTGGTCATCGAGCAGATAGACCACAACCAGACTACTTCAGAAAACCTTTTACTGGAAAAAGAACAACGCTGGATATCTTGTGGAATTCTCTTAATTAACAACTTCCACATCTTTGTTTTCTAAGGTATCCTTGGTACTCCATGTTAACTACTTTAAACCTTATTGGATTGAACCAATATAACTTATACAAACCTTTTACCAACCACACTTTCGTATTTATGGTCGTCTCAAAAATTCTGTTTCTTACACTGGTTTCTTACAAACTTTTCCCATAAGGCAACTTTTAGTACTCACCTTATGGGCACTATGTCTGTCAACATACAAGCTACATTAGAGTAAATGCCCACATCAGTCAGTCAGTATTTCTTTATTCGATGGTTAAAAAACATCATAAAAGCACACATATACAGACAGTTAAAAATGCTATTAAATCATTATCCAGAATCCTGACTGCTACTACACATAAGTGGGAAAAAAACAACAACAAAAAACGCCCACATACTCATAGTCATATTTAGGTCTCGCCTGACACAGCGCATGCGCTGGTCTGGCGAGACATTTTCAGAGGGCTCCAAAAAGTGCTACCAGGCCAGCCTAGAGCTGCAGTGCATGTGCGCGGGCGCGCGCCCCGCTCTTGACCGCAATTACTTTCACTTTCGCAGCCACACGGCCGCTTGTTTACATATAAAGCACTGCCAGGGCCATTGATTAATACGATTGACAGGGGCCACTAATTAGAATTATTCCTTGGTGCACAATGCTCCAGGAGGATACCAGTACATATTACTGTTCTGGGACCACTGATGCTCGCTGCTATCTGGGGTCATGGGTGCCTACAATGCTTGGGTCATAGATTCCGGTGCTGCTGGTGCATATACTGTCTGTGCCATTAACTCATACTGCTAGGCGCTAATGAGATACGTCTTTTTGGAAATGAATATTGCTGGCATTGCCTTGCTGGAGAGGTTCATGCTGAGAGGCAACAGATATTTGGCACATGCACTTAACACACATCCTGATATTACCCATTTCGTGTCATTTCCTGTAACATACTTTACTTTAGTAACTTGTTTTCACCATTTTCGGTGATGCCACTACAGTCAGGTCGTATTAGTTCCTGAAATGTCACTGTGTCAATAATGCTCTCATGGCACGTGCGCTGCACTCTGGGGCTTTTACTATGGATACTGACAGTAAACACAAAGACACCACAGTCCATAAAGTTATATTAAGTGGGATCCCAGTCCAGTTACTCGAGGCGGCAGGCTGCAGCTTGTGTGTGCGATAAACCGAGTCTGACTCCGGCTGCTTCTGGAATCAAACCGTTTCACAACCACAAGGCACTCTTCCTTCCACTAACCGCTATGTTAATAGAATGGAATAGAGCACGAGGGCCATTAGCAGGGCTTTGCAGCACTGTCGGGCTGGGGCACTGTCACACGCTGACTTGCAAAGCATGCTTCAGTTCTTGGAACTGTGCAAACGTGAGAGGTGAGGCCCGAGTCAGAGAGGCAGTTACCCCCCATGGGGCAGATCACACATCTCAGACCGTGCCATACTGGGTGTAAGTGCGCCGCATGCAAGTTCAAGCACTTGTAGCCTCACTGTCCGGACGCAGAGCATCAGGTGGCCAACCCACCCTCAGCCTTAGAGGAGCGTGTGTAGGCTTCTGCATTTCACAGCCGTGTCACAAGAGCCTGGTGCATCACAATGAAGCTTCCCAGGTCCATGTCTGTGCTTGCAGCTCATCTAGTCCAAGGTGTCACTGTGCACTGACGACCTTGCAGTCCTGCATGTACAGGACTACATGTCCCAGAATGCAAAGCCCAGGACAGTATTAGTCACACATTGAACCTGAGCGCTCCACATGTGCATATCAAGTCATGCACATTCTAACAGACATGCCAGGCAGGCATGCCAGGCCCTTGCAAACAGGCATGCCACGCCCCTGCAAACACAGGCAGGCATGCCAGGCCCCTGCACACAAAACCATGCCAAGCCCCTGCACATAAAACCATGCCAGGCACATGCAAACACCGGCATGTCAGGCACAGGCACGCCAGGCACATGCAAACACAGGCATGTCAGGCACATGCAAACACAGGCACATGCAAACACAGGCACATGCAAATATTTTTCCTCCTGTACTCTCCACTTCTACCATTTTCTCCATGTCTCCCCTCCGGTTTATTTTTTTCCACTTTCAATCTATTTTCTCTTTTCTTTTTCACCCTTTCCTTCTCTTTCTTTCTTTCTTTTTTGTTCTGTCTTGTTCTTCCTTCTTTCCTACTTCTTTGTTTTTCTACTTCTTGCTTTTCCATGTTGCCTTCCTCCTCTCTGTTCGCTCATTCCTTTCACTATTGTTTATATTTTTTTCGTACTTTTTTCTTATTTCATTTCTTTATTTTGTTCCTTTCTGTTTCCGCTTTCCTTTGTCTCTCTTTTTTCCATTTTTCTTTGCTTTTTTCCCCTCCTTTCTTTCTCGTGTCTTTTATTTGTCATTCTTTCTCTTTTCCACTCATTGTTCCCTTTCTCGGTTTGTCTTTCTCTTTCTCCCTTTCTCTGTGTCAAAAACAAAAGGGACAAACCCCTTTTTTCTCTGAAATCTTTTTATTAGGTTCTCAGAGAACATTCATGCATGCAGTAAACAAGCGTAGTAAGTTTCCAAACTTCCAGCACAGTGCGGCGGGGGGCGGAGGAACCGTCTCTGGGGATGAGCGGCTGTGCCAACCTGGAACGTCTGGCACTTTAAACCAGTATAAACAATCACAACAACATTTGTGGATAATTATAGAAAAAGAAAGAAGAGCAGCTGGAAGGAAAGAGAGGCGAGAAAGAGGGAGGAAGGGAAGAGTACCTCTATGTGGCCAGTGAGGCCCGACTTCCAGGATAGTACTGACATATATCCGTCTTGGTGATTGAGTGAGAGAAAGGTTTGGGGGTGGCTATCGAAAATAGAGGGGAAGGCAATAGCTGGTTGAGCTCTATATCTCTACCAGGTTTTTAGGTCTCGCCTGAGCCAGCGCATGCGCTGCACTGGCGAGACATTTAGTAGCTGCTTTAAAAGTGCTACCTTGCCAGCCACCAGCCTGCTATTACGCGCACAAGCGCGCGCGACGTACACAGCACTTTTTCCTGTCGCGCGCGCACCACTCACATCACCACTCGATTATAGCAAAAGTAAATAAATAGAGGTTTTTTTCTATTTCTTTACTTTTGCTATAATCGCGGCACCCGCGCTTTACTTTTAACGTTAAAAGTAAAGCGCGGGTGCCGCGATTATAGCAGAAGTAAAGAAATAGAAAAAACATCTATTTCTTTTCTTTTGCTATAATCACGGCACCGGCGCTTTACTTTTAACATTGAAGCGCGGGTGCCGCGATTATACGCTGTGGGGTGGTTGCTATCCCTACAGCTGTAGTACCAGAAAACAAACCGTTCCTCTATGTAGAGGATATTCTTAGGTAGATGGTATTTTAGGACAAAAAAAATACTATCACTGCCTGAACCTGTAAGGTTTCCATCCCCTGTGAGACAGCACTGCTATACAAGCCTATGAAGTCTGGTTAGCTGAATAATTCTACCTACGAACACAACATTGCCATATTATATTTTTCAACCCTACCTATATTTTGACTTGCTATCGGAAAAAAGAAATATGAAATGTAGAAGTTTAAATAAATAACATGGTAGAAGGCAGACAGTTTGAAGGTGCAGTTTCTCAATTGTCTACTTCACAGATTGCCTTTTAATCATTTTAAGAGAAACTGTTAAAAAAAAGTGCATAACTGATCGTTTTTTAGCAAAGTACATTTTGTGAACATCTTCTAGGGGGATAGATAACCTCCCCAAGCTACTTTGCTTACTGAAAATTCATTTCAGGCACTACACCGGACCCCTTTCAAAGATCACCAGTAGCCACCGATTCCTTCCCTCACCTGGCTGTCCTGTATCTTCACTTTGCGGCGATTGCTAACCTATGCATTGTAGATAGGTTAATTCTTATAGAGCTCTATGTATACCTAACCCCAAGTTTGAATACACATTAACAAACTTGTTATTTTAAGTTTCTTTCAAAATCTAAAGAAACAATTGCTCAAGAAACAAAAAAATTAAGGTGTCTTTGATATTCTAAGTAAAAGCAGTTGAGACTCCATACACCAAAACAGGAGAATAAAAATTCACAGTTGCACAGCACTGCCTCCCAGACAGGCAAACGTAGTCGCAATACTGGTATGATTTTCATGTCACTTGAGATGTTTTATTATCACATAGGGAATCAAAAGGAAACAAGCAGTCTAAAGATGTTCGACCATTAGTACCTTATGAAAACAGATCGTTTACAATGAACTATATCAGAAAATATGGCTACTAAGACTAGACATTTTTCCACGTTCCATGTTCTGCTAGGTGCAGTTGCCTAGCGCCTACTTCTCATGTATAAGGCTTGAAGGGCATTTGGATTTTTAGCGCTCCTCGGCGTTCTGATAATCGTTATTGTGAAACATAAGTAACAAGCAGTGGCATAGCCAATAGATCTCGCATTTGGGACCTTATAAGTGTTTAGCCATGCAACAGGTGATGTTGTTGCACCAAGGATATTGTGCTGCATAACTAAATACTTATAAGGTCCTAAAAGCGAGACCTATTGGCTATGCCAATGCTTGTTATAATTTTTTATCACTTTTATAGTTTCTCATTAAATACCAATGAGTACTCAAAAATTGGAGATGTTTTCTGTCAATGCGTAGGACACATTACAAGGCATATTCACTCACGCGTGCGCCGTTAACTGCAAACACGACTACCACTGATTTTCGTTGCAATGACGAGCGCCCATGGCGCGCAATCGTCATTGCAATGAAAACAAAACTGAAACTTAGTTTCAGTTTATCAGTTATGGTGCTTGTGGGGCTATCTCAGCCCCCGAGCACCGAAAAAGATGGCAGAGGTATTGTTGGAAAGGGGAGAATCTCCCCTTTCCAATGGTACCCTTCCCTAGTGGATCCCTGCTTGGGGATCACCCCAGGAGGGTGATCCCCAAGCAGGTATCCACCCACTAGCACCAGGGAGGGGGAAGCGGCCCCTTGGGAAAGGGCCTTTGCTCCCCATATATTTGTTTGGGCACAGCAGTCTTTCTGCCCCCCCCCCCCCCGAGGGCAGATGGGGCAGTAGCCCCCAATCAGAGCCCCCGGAGGGACAGAAAGCCCACTAGAAACCAGAGATTTTATTTATTGACGTTGGGGTGGGGGCGGCCCAAAAAGGGCATGGCAATGCCCCCACCCCCCCAGCAAAATGTCAGTCAGAAAGCCCACTAGAAACCAGGGATTTTTTTTATTGACATTGGGGTGGTGGCTTCCCAAAATGGGCATGACAATGCCCCCACCCCCAGTAAAATTACAATCTTTCTGCCCCCCGGGAAATGTCAGAGAAGTGTCAGTCTTTCTGCCCTCCCCCCCTGGGGTGGCAGAAAGCCCATTAGAAATCAGATATTTTTTATTATTGATTTAGGGGTAGGGGCTGCCCAAGATGGGCAGGCCAATGCACCCCCAAATAAATGCAACAGTCTTTCTGCTCCCCCCAGGGGCAGATGGGGGCAATAGCACCTGATCTGCCCCCAGGGGAGGCAGAAAGTCCACTAGGCATCAGGGATTATTATAATGTAGTGGTGGGGGCTGCCCGGAATGAGCATGATAATGCCCCCAACCCAGAACAATTACCACAGTCTTTCTGCCCCTCCCAGGGGGCATATTGGGGCAATAGCTCCTTATCTGCCCCTGGGGTGGGGCAGAAAGCCCACTAGGCCTCAGGATTTTATTTTAGTTTTTATTCAGGGTTGAGGTCAGCCCAGAATGGGCATGCCTATGCCCACCACTCCCCCCAAAATGCCAGAGTCCTTCTCCACCCCCGAGGAGCGGATGGGGGCAGTGGCCCCTGATCTGCCCCTGGGGGGGCAGAAAGCCCACTAGGTGCCAGTAATTACGCTGGCTTTTTTTCTGTGTGGGGGTGGGGGCTGCCCAGAATGGGCATACCAATGCCCCCACCGCCAAAAACATAGCCACTGTCTTTCTGGGGGCCCTTGCCTGTCACAGGTACTTGACCTACCCACGCGAGTGAGGTACCATTTGTATTGGGAATCCTGGGGGAATGCTGGGTGGTAGGAAATTTGTGGATCCACACAGATTCCAGAACTTTCCCACGCAGAAATTTAAGGAAAAAGTGCCTTTTCAGCTAAATTTGTGGTTAGCAGGGGATTCTGGGTAGGGAAATGTTGGGGGACCCACACAAGCCATACCTTTCTGGTCTCCCCCGGGTGTCTAGTTTTCAGAAATGTGTGGGTTTGGTAGGTTTCCCTAGATGGCCGCCGAGCCCGGGCCAAAAACTCATGGGACCCCCTTGCAAAACCAGGTTGTTTTGTGATAGGTAATTTTGATGTCGCCTCAATAGGTTTTGGGCCCTTGCCTGTCTCGGGTACTTGACCCACCCACACAAGTGAGGTACCATTTTTATTGGAAGACTTTGGGGAATGCGGGGTGGGTGGAATTTTGTAGATCCACACAGATTCCAGAACTTTCCACCACAGAAATGTGAGGGAAATGTGTTTTTTTGGACACATTTTTAGGTGGGATTCTGGGTAACAGAACATGGAGAGAACCAAGCAAGTCACCCCATCCTGGATTGCCCTGGGTGTCTAGTTTTAAAAAATGTATAGGTTTGCTAGGTTTCCCTAGGTGCCGGCAGAGCTAGGGTTCAAAATCTACAGCTTGGCACTTTGCAAAAAAAGGGTCAGTTTTCAATGTAAAAATAAAGTGTGTCCACGTTGCGTTTTGAGCCGTTTCCTGTCGTGGGCACTAGGTTTACCCACAGAAGTGAGGTACCATTTTTATCGGGAGACTTAGGTTAACACAGAATTGTAGAGCAAGTGTTATTACCGATTGACTTTCGATGCATTTCTGCCTTCTAAATGAAAGACAATGTGAAAAAATAGGTCATTTTGAAAAATGACCTATAATTCTCATGCTAGTATGGGTACTCAAAATTTCGAAAATGTGCAAATATCAACTGTTTCTAAACTCTATATTTTGTTCCAATTTCAGAAATACATAGGTGTCTTTCATATAGATTTTTCAATGTATATATTTTCCCTAATTAATTGCTATATACCCGGTACATAATAAAAAAACCATTGCAAGACGCTGCTCAGTTATTGGCTCTGGGTTCGTTGGGTTCTTGGTGAACCTACAAGTCCTATATATCCTCACAGCCAGAAAGCTCTAGCGGATGTAACGGTATATTGCTTTCAAACAGCTTTCACAATTAGAAGAAGTTACAGTTGAAAATGTTGGCACAAATGGATGTTTTTTTCAAGTAATTATCACTTTTTCCTATATTCAACTGTTAGTTTCTATAAAGAAACTGAAGGATCTACTCAAATGACCCCTTGCTGAATTCAGAATTTTGTCTACTTTTCTACAACGTATAGCATTCCAGGATCCATTATTGCTTTCATACCCATTTTTACCATTAACTGTAAGAAGGTTGAAAGCACAAAAAATAGCAAAAATAGGCTATATACCAGTAAACTGCCAAAACTGTGTAAGAAATGTTGGTTTTCTGACAAAAGTCTGTCAGTCCCTAAAAGCTGGGAAAATGGTGATTTCAGCCCCACAAACCCTTTGTTGATACCATTTGCAGGGAAAAAACAGACACTTTCATTTGCAGCACTTTTTTTCCAGTCCCCCCCCTCAAAAAAAAATATTTAGCTAGATTTTGGCTAATTTCTGGGTCTCCTCCAGGGGAATCCACAAACCCTGGGTATCGTTAGAATCCCCATGATGTTGGAAGAAAAGGACGCAAATTGGGAGTGGATACCTTATGTGATCAAAAAGTTACAGGGGCCTAAGCGCGAACTACCCCAAATAGCCAAAAAAAAGGCTTAGCACGGGGGGGAGGCCTAGCAGCGAAGGGGTTAAAATCTGCAGCAATGTAAGGCAGTGTCTCCACACAGAAGCTTGAAACATACTCTTTAAGGAGACATCATTGTTACTACAGGAGAAGGTGGGCTACCTGTCCCAGACTACCAAGGCTGTGGGGGGGAGGCCAGGACAAGCTCTAGCTGCAGACACTGTTGGTGCTAAAAAGCGCGTTGTCTTCCCGCAGTGCGAAAAATGCACGGGCAAAGCCCGGGCCAAGGTGCTGGCCCATCTTGCGCCTGTCAGCGCTACAAAGAGGCAGGGCAGGGCCACCCCGTTGGTCCCGGCTATCTGAAAACACTCTGGAGATGTACTGCAGTTCTAACAGTGTGTACAAATTCTGACATTTTCATTTGCACTATGGGCAAAAGAACGGCCTCTGACTGTGCTGCAAGTAACGGGCCAGATAAAAAACTAGCTAAAAAACATACAGCCGGCATGTGCACCTTAGATGCCACTGGCTCTCTGATAGAGAAAGTGGAGGATAAATTAATCAATGGCAAACACAAAGAAGAAGTGAGCACCAAACCAAAGATCACCCATTTCTTAAAAAGCAGAGGCAGGAAAGGCAGGGCAGCTTCTACTTCAGCTATCACCCGTCCAACCACGGGAACACCTGCTATTGCAAATTCAAATGAACAATGTTTAATCAACACTGCCAACTAGTTACCCTCTGACCCTATAACCCAAATAATTCCAATATTACCTACTACAACAGGGCATGCCGGTCCCCCACCAAGCCAAGCTTAGTCTGCTCAAATCACTATCCCCCCCCACCCCCTTTGCAAATTTGACCAAAGAAACAGAAGGGCAGAATGCTCAGGAGGACATGGGTTGACAGATTGCAAGCCTGAGAGAAGAGCTAGATGCCTTAAAATCAACTGTGCACTTCCTGAATGCGAAAATGTTAGAGCTCCAAACCACCAACACATGCACAGCAAAAAACACTTTCTATCCATTTAGCTGCCAGTCAAGAGAAGCGAATGAGATTTCAGCCCTGCCCTAACTGCTCTGAGAGCTCAGAGCAGGGGGGGGGGGGGGCGCTCAAAAATGTACAGGCTCAGCAGTCAGCAGTACGGGCAATAGTGATCGGCGATTTCCTGATAGATAAGATTATGAACAAGAAGGGAAGCACAAAACGCCTACTACGAGAAACTTCATCTGCCCAGACCATGAATCCAAAGGGACTACCCAGAATCACCACGGTGACATATTGGTACATGGCCTGCCATTGTCATTAGCATTACCCCCACCGCACTGTCTTGCTTCAGACCTAACTGAAAGAAGACACCATTTGCATTGGTCAATACTAGAGTATAGAGCAACTCCTCCCATGCATTCAAATAGGTCTAATCAAAGGCCAGCATGGGCGGTAAAGAACCCACTAAAGAATCTCTTATTTGTATGACAGGGGTCCCTAAATTGTTACACGCCTGTCCAAATTGCAAAGTACCTATGACATTAAGATACCAATGAGCCAGCAGGCCATAGAGGATGGTCTACTGGCCCTGGAGGCTCGATCTATTCTATTCCCAGGTCTGAACATCCAATTCAGAGGTGAACTGGACATCTCTCATGTAATTTATTCCACAGGCGACCACCCACCTCAAGAATAAACACTTTCGACCCTCCCTCGAACATTCAAGAGAAAATGCAGTCCCATATCAACCATACAGGTGGAATCTTCAAAAAAAAGATGGCTCTCCGGCCCTGCTCAGCAAAGTGGATTGACTATGTACAAACAAGCCAAGCAACAAAGAAATTTTCAACAATGACACTATTGGGTTATATAAACTACCCTTGGCAGTGGAAAGTGTGCTACAATCTTTAACACAACCAGCTCTGCTTAGCTATCCACAGAGGTTGCACAAATCCCCATGGTATGGTATATCTTAAAGCAAGTACAGTCCCAGAGCAAAACTAATAACTTTTTCAACTTTTCTAATAACTGTGATCCACCGCAGGACCACAGAGGTGCAAAAAGAATACCACTTACCTTATTCTCCCAATACAGCCACAATCCAAGGCCTGACAGCGCTATGCTGGAACATTCCTCTCCTCTGATGCACCCTCATTCTCAAAACCCTCAAGTGATGAGGGAAGATCCCCCTGTTGATTATCTTAAATTAACTGGAACATAGCGGGACTTCATTCTAAACTCTTAGACCTTGAGTGGGGTGCCTTTATTGAACAATGTGATTTGATTTTGTGTCAGGAAACGTGGGCACATGAACACCATTTCAAGCAAGGCTATACTTACTTTGGCATAGAAGCTGTTGCCTCAAATGCAGGCTACCCTTCCTGTGGGTTACTTATATGGGTAAAAAATCTGTTGTGCCTGTCACTAAGCAAGATTGAACTTAACAGTAAGGATATCTTGGGCTTAACCATGAGAGGTAAGAATGGCTGTAAGGTTAAAGTATACAACATTTACAATCGTACTGTACACAGAAACAAGGAATCCTGTACACTGCATTTATTAGCCAAACACTTAGCAGAGAGTAGGGATAATGCTCCTCCCCTCGATCGCTGGTGACTTCAACACCTCCTTGGAGCCCTTGGATTGCATTGAGTCGGCCATTGATATTGAAGATGAGGCAAGGGGAATCCAGAGATTGGAAACTAAACCATTACAATCATAGTCGAGTGCTGCCACACAGTTAACGTCTACTTCTCTGACCCATGGCCTAAGAGGGCCTGAATGAGAGATTTTAGCCCGATAGCCCCCCAAATACAACCTTCAAAAGGGGCAACCATCAGAGTAGATTAGACTACATTATCTTAGGTCTCAACCTCTGGAATCTTACAAAAGACTTCCAAATTGTGCTTAGACTGGACAGCGATCATCATTTTTTTTTTTTTTGCAGATTTTCTATAGTGTGAACTCGACCCGAAGGTATTGGAGCGCTTTACATGAGCACCAGTTACGTTACACAAGAACACATTCATTTTTAGGTCGAGCCTATGGCAGCGCATGCGCTGCCTAGGAAATCGACCTCTTGGAATCAGTTCAGCTTCAGGAGAAGCTCGTGCATGTGGTGCTCACGAGCCATTGGCCTTTGCGTCTGGCTTTAGCACGCAATTGGCCAAAAGCGTGTGGATGTCCCAGCTTTTAGTAAAATGTTCACTTCCAGAGGGTTTTGCTCTCGGGAGCCAGCAGCGGGTGCACAGGCTGACATCTGTTTTGTGTCACCTTTCATTTATTTCTTCCTGCTTTGGCTTTCTCTGGGCTGAGGTCTCGCTTGGTTTACATGCAGTCTTTCTCCCCCATAAAGCCGTTGTGTGACATTTACTGAGCTGTCAAAAATCTCTCCTTGCGCCTGTCCAGGCATAATCAGGGGCTTTGTCAGAACGCGTGCCTTGAAACAACAGGACTTAGAATCGTTGCTGTCAACGGCCGCCTTCCCTGTGATACGTCTGTTTCATCATTTCACTCGACTGACGGTCCCTGCTTAAATATTCTTTTTGCATGAAATATTCATAATTCCTTCGTGTCCGCACGTACGAAAGCGATGTTTTTTTGTCAGTGATCGCATCAATACAAATTTGTGAAAGTCGGAGTTTTTGGTTGCGTTATTTAGCAAGGCATAGGCGGGAGATACATTGTTGTATTCCTGTCGTCTGGTGTGGGTGGGAAAGGCGCACACAGGGCTGCTGACATGCACTCAGCAGCGAAGCATTTTTTCTAGGCCGTTGTACAGCCAAATACGTTACAATGCCCGGGCGCAATTTGTTTCTTGTTGCTGATTAGCCTCGCAGCAATCTTTCACCATAATTTCCTGTTTGCCTCCGGTAAGTAGAAGCAAGAGGCCTGCAGCGTTTACTTAGCATGGGCACCTTTGTACCATTTCCAGGAAAAGCTTCCTTTTAAGTGACGTCACGTTTGCTTCAATTTCTTCCAGATGAATCTGGGGCTTTTGGAACCGTTCACGGAGGGGTTACGATCAATTTATTAAGGTAAATGTAATACATTTTCTAAATAATTTGAAATTGGACCGAGAACACTGCAGCACTTGACACGCGCACCAGATTACTTTTCATATTTTTGGGGGGGCTTTTGTTTTTTAAATCAGTGTTAAAGGGTGCTTTCCTAACTTTTATCTGAAACAATGTAAGCACATGCATTGTTTTTTATCGGGAGCTAAAGCGAGGGAGGAGGTTACAGTCGGCCCGTGTATCAGATCATTGTGACAAAGATTAAGCGATTTGCCCAGAATCACAGGATGTTGCTCCGATGCCGAGATTCGGTTGCAAATATGCTAATGCTGGGAAGATTGGAGACTTCATCTCCTGCATCTGTACACTCCACGGAATGCTGCGGTGTAAAGGGATTACTGTAGTTTGGCAATATCAGTTACAAGCACAGCTCTGCTTTCACAGGCCACAACGAAAATGTGGTGGAAATCTTTACATTAAGGGTTCTAAGCCATTTAGAGTGCGGCACACAGTATTGGGATGGTTTTAGTGAGTGCATCCACACACCTTTTCCAAACAGTCCACTCCACCCCAAAAATAGTAGTCTGGCCTGAACGGTGAATCGGTGTCGCAAAGTCACCTGCACCCTGGACGGCAGGCAAACCGGCACTGGTGTTTGTCTCTAAAAGGGGAGTGGCCTATGTAATTAAGGGCATGATGTGAAGTACATTTATGTTATTCCCATACTGTGCCATTCAATCGACAGTTTGGTGCGTCTGAGCTTTCTATTATTGCATCCGGATATATAACACACCAACAAGTGCCATACAAAAGTAATTACTAAACGGAAAAAAATGAAAATAAAAACATCCTGGAAATAGCTAACAATTTTAGGAAATGCAAGACTACGTAAATATATTTTTTTTAAAAGCAGGAAGTAAATCGCTGAAATCGCTGACTGAATTACTTTACCGTATTTTACATTAATTTTAAACCAATCAGTGTTTTTACCAGTAAGGGTTAACAGGCAATGATATGGGGCCTGACGGGAACCCGTTTTTAATTATTACTGAGTCTGAGATCCTGGAACCGCCCCATTTAATCCCTGACCCCACACAATTTGTAATTTCAGTGGCCTCAGTAGTAGCATGTCGCTTGAGTCTCTAGGCACATCGAGGAAGGCAAATATCACGATATCAACGAAAGGGTCTTGCGGTGTAAGCCTCTGCTCCAGTTGTTGTCGTTTCTGCTAAGGTTGCCAGCCTAGAGTGCTCTTCAACCCGCCTCTTCATTTGTGGGATGTATTTATGCAACAGTAGGCAGCATACCTCCCTTAAATACATTAAATATAACTAAAATAGCGTCAGGCTCTTGCTTATGTTGGCAAGTCCCTTTCTTGCCCTTTTTAGGTCTCGCTGAACCTAGCGCATGCGCTGGCTCGGAGAGACATTTTGGAGGTGAGTTTTCAAAGTGCTGCTGGCTGGCCTAGTGCTTGCGTTCACGCGACCGTACACGCGCGAACCGCTTGCCTTCAGCAGCACTTTGAAAACTCGTGTGTCATCGTGATCGCGATCACTTTCGCTTTCAGAGCAATCGCGATGACGCACGCTTTCAATGCTTGTTCTAATATTTGATGCAGCTGCTTGGGCAACGCTAAACGCCTCTCTGTGATACAAGGTAATACAAACAACAGCACGGGTCAACTTTCACACGCAAAACGTATTTGGAGCTGAAAGTTCGCGAGTGCAGAGTCAACCTTCGAGGAATGCCAACTACACTGCTATCTATGCAAATAGGGCGTCTCAGGACAGAAGCAGCACAAACGTCGATTGGTTTTCGTGCAAAGTCAGATCTACTAAAATAGTGTAACCAGCGTGCAATCCTGGCGCCAAATGATATGAGCGGCACAAGAGGCAAATTGATTATAGGACGATATTCCTATGCAGAGCATGTCATGTCTGCAAAAGGACACATGCATAGCTCGCAGTTGAATGGGTGTCCTTTCATTTAAATATATACCCGTGAGGGTACCTAATTTACAAATCTCGCACAAGGCAGCTCTGTCTCACCTTTGCACCACAGCGGAAAGCTCGGCTTGCATAACAGTACATTTTTAGCATGTGTGCAGCCAATGCAATCATCAGCACACAACTCATATTAAATATGGCTCTGCACTATTTGTTCACACCCACAGAGTGCAGTGCTGAAACGCGCTAATATCAGTCATTAGCTCAGCAGTTTATTTAACCCTGCCTCGCTCAATGGCTTTCCTAATGCAACTAATGGCAACTGCCCACTCTCTTGTTGCCCAGTCACGCATGTTCATGCATAGCTGGGCAAGTGCGTATATAAACCACTGCGGTTTTCTTATGCTGATGCTGTTCAGCATCTTCAATAGCAATTTTTGGTTGTTTTTACTGATGCTGAACAGCATCAGCAAAAAATAAATGGCAGAGCCCATAGGCCTTTTGGCTTGGCACATAATTGTTTACAAAGGCCAGCGGTTTTTGAAAACTGAAGATTCCTTGACTTATTTCCATAAACTTTATCAAAGAATATATGCTTACATTTCCCAAATATCTCCTAAGAAATTAGGCTTTTAGAAGCAATGTCGAAATTGGAAAACAAATGTCATTTCCATAGAGAAAATTGTTAAAACAAAAAAGAGATGTCCTGAGTCATTAAGATTCATCGTGGAAAACTTGGCAAAACGGGGCCACGTTCTCCCTTCACACAAGTGAAAAGTATTACTGTGGAGAGCCACGACATGGGCTTACTGACTTGGTGACATAGTCTTATAGCCCACCGCACTTTATTGGCTATTAAAGGACAAACAAGTTTTGCCTCGAACCATTTTATTTTGTCCATCTTAATTATCATGTTCTGTTTCAGCTAGTAGTCTTGGATTTTAATCAAACATTCTTTTAAACTCTTGTGGTGTCTATGCATTCATTCTTAGTGCACTTCTTTTACATGTAAATGTTGGAATGTTACTTTGTACTTGCCTAAGTATTCCATGTATTACATGTTCGGAATGTTTGGGTTAGAGGATGGATTTGCTTCTCTAGCAGTTGGAGCAGCCACCTTGAGCCCTCTACACCTGTATACTTGTGTTTCCTGTTTACTGCAATAAATCCTCTTAAAGAGTGAAGACTCCTGGTCTACTTGAAATTGCTGTACAACTTATTGAAGAAGACCACTTCAACTCTCTCAATACGTTTGAGTCTATATCTTTACAGTATTCAGAGATTGTGTTTACTATAAAGCGTATTACGGTCTGCCCTCTTTCAGGTCATTCAGAATTTGTTCGGATGTTAATTTCTCTCCCATATTCCTTTGATATGTCTGCATCTATTACTGCTTTGTTGGCGAGCTGATCTTCTTTGTTTTAATTTCCACATTTTTGTGTGTATGCATCCACTTTTTAGTGCCCTCTTTTGTGCGCTCCGGATATCGGGTTTCTCTCGTCCCCTGTCTCCCCAATCTGCTGCTATGTATGTCTTCTACCCTTTCACCTTGCACAGCTTCCTATTTTCGCTTATCTACTCCACTACTTCCACCGTTTGAATACATTGTCAGTGTTTATTACTAAAACTCTGGTGTTGCCTAGTTTTGAGAAGAAATAAAAGGATATTCCTCGTGATACTTAAACTTATCTTCTGAATGAATTCCCTTGCATCATTGCTATTACCTGGATCCTTTCATGATGCTTTTGTATCAATATTTCCTTTTCGGGTGTAAATACATACAAATAAGTATCGTAGAAACAAGATATTATCACCCTCCCTATTAGGCGCACCCTACTAATACCTTAACTGTTCATGCTCCATGATCTTGCAAACCCTATCCATTTTGATCCTCGTAACCCTTGATTCCAGCTGCCCTCTGTGTATAAATGGCACCCTGTTATTGACAGCTGTGTTTCAGTTAGCTCTGTTGCCAGAGCCTTGCTGCTCAGCAATGGGTGCTTCAGTCCCATTATTTATGAAAGAAATGTGTGGAGGTTTTTGGGACTGTAGAGTCGCCATCATTGAATTCTTTTGAGGGAACCAGTTCATAGTCAGTTCATTCTAAGCCCAAAGGGATATATGGTAATTGAGACCCCCTTCTTAATAGGCATATATTATGCTCCACAGCTGCACTCCAAAGAGAGCGATAACGTCAGAGAGACAGAAAATGGAAGACAGAGAGAGATAGGCCCAGTGCTAAATTTGTGGTAAAGAAATAAGTAGGGACCCAAAGTTTTACTTAGGAGCACGGCCGCCCCCGCTGCTGAATGTCAGGGTTGCCAGCTACCAGCGTGTCCTAGTCAATGTTCCACAACATGCCTTTTTTGAACACCCTGCACTACAGGTCATGGGTTTGAATACCGACCTTTTCAACTTCGTTTATTTACAGACTTTGATACAGCGCCAAATGGTATGTACAGGGAAAGTGGGAAAACACAATGAAAACGGTGATGTTGCCCGGGGGAGGGGGCGGGCTAATAAACGGACAGCTTGTCTTTCATCATTTCAAGTTGGTCGTAATACATTCTACCGGCAACAGAGTGCGTGCCTACTGCAGAGAACAAGGACATTAAGGCTATCTCCTTTAACCTCCTCCATAATGAAATCTTAGCAGTCACCCCATCTCTACTGCGGGATGGATGTATAGAGGGCAACAAGGGTCTTAACAGAGGGTCCAATAACACCGGCTCCACTATTGTAGACCTGGTCAGCGTTTGACAAAGAAAGGTGCTGACTACGGATGCCGCTAAGAAAAAGGATTGGCATAGCCAAAATGTCTCGCTTTTGGGACCTTATAAGTATTTAGTTATGCAGCCTTTCTCTCTCTCTTCCCTGCCTCAGTCCTTCTCTCTCTCTTCCCTGCCTCAGCCCTTCTCTCTCTCTTCCTTGTCTCAGCCCTTCTCTCTCGCTTGTGGGACCTTATAAGTATTTAGTTATGCAGCACAATATCCTTGGTGCAACAACATCAACTGTTGCATGGCTAAACACTTATAAGGTCCCAAAGGCGAGACCTATTGGCTATGCCAATGCTTGTTGTATCCTTTTACTCGTTCAAAAGCATCTCCGCCTGGTGCATCATTGAGACAAAGACAGTGGGAGATTAAGCGATTTGCCCAGAATCACAGGATGTTGCTCCGATGCCGAGACTCGGTAACAAATATGCTAATGCTGGGAAGATTGTAGACTTCCTCTCCTGCATGCAAGCATGCCTCTACTTGGTCACTAAATGGCAGGGTTTCAGTGCAAAGTAATTGCACAGTTATTCAATACCTAGCAACACAATACATAGGATAATGTGCTGCATACCTAAACGCTTATAAGGTACCAAAGGCAAGACCTATTGGCTATGCCAATGCTTGTTTTGTTAGGTACGGGGAGATTAAGTCATTTGCTCAGAATCACGGGATGTGGAGTCGACCCAGAGTCTCGAACCTTGGTTTCCCAGCTCCAAAGTCAGCAGTGTAGCCATGAGATCACATCCTCTCCCCATAATGCCCTTAAACTGTCATTAAAAGGTGAAATATTTATGAAAATGATAGAGAAGGGTAGTCATTCTGAGTTGATTATTACACTGAGTAACAACAGAAAGACAGTTAAATGGTCGAAATAAAGTTTAAATGGGGAGATACTTTTAGAAATGTACATCCAATACAACAATATCATGAACCCCTGCATGAAAGGTTGTGTAGAAATGTCTTCTTTCCTAACTAAGCACAAAGAATTGTTTAACATGCTTTATTTATATTGTTTACCAAAGCCAACATCGGGAAAAAAACATTCAGCCCCATAATGGTATTCAACAGAGTGCCGTAGAATGAAGGACATTTTAGTAAGGCCTATTAAGAAGGGGAATAGAGACATATTTAGATTGATGTGGTCAACATAAGTCAATTATTTCAACATCTAAGCAAGACTGGATTGACAAACTGGGTGGCCATGATAGCTGCTTCCAAAGTAAAGATTCCCAATCCTTCTAGCATATCCTCACACATGGTAGCTCTAAATCCTGTAGCCCACTTGAATTCTCAATACAGCCTCAACAATAGGTGGAACACTTTAAGGTCATGTATGCATCATATGACCTAGAGCACATCCGTGATATAGACTCATTAAAGCCCATTCTTCATCCAGTAGCATCTGAAAGCCATGCTTCATACAGTTCTCACTAGACGAGACACTTAAAATCATAAAGTCCCTAAAGCCAAGAAAAGCACAAGACCCAGACAAGGTCCGGTAGACCTGTACAAGTCAGAACCATCTGTGTGGGCACCCTACATAAATACTTTATCAAAGAGGATTCTGGCGGGAGACAGAATACCCGAGTCACGGTGTGGCGTGGAGATAATTCTTCTGTTTAAAAAGGGTGATAGATCAATTTCTAGTAATTAACATCTGATAGCCTGATTGACAACCTTCAAAAGGTGTTTTTTCTTCAGCTTTTAGCTAGATTATTTGAATGGTTGCATGAAATAAAAATTCTATCCCCATTGCAAGCTGGGTTTTCGGAAGAGGGTGAGCACAGTTGACCAGATTTTTACATGAAACCTAATTACCTGGCAGTACCTAAAACTTTCAAAATACCATTTATATGGCATTTGTGGACCTAAGAGCTGCATTTGATTTGGTTCCCAGAAAATTACTTTGGTCCACCTTAGCCCAAATGGAAATAAATATTGAATTGCTTGAAATGCTAAAAAGATTACATGAGAACAACTTTGCCCGAGTTAGGTGGGGGGCAGTAGGTTAGCTGACCAAGTAAAAAATTCCCATAGAGCGAGGAGTCGGACAAGAGTGCGTGCTTGCCCCAACTTTGTTTTCATTATATATGAACGATGTGATAAATCACCTGGGCCAAAGCAATCATGACTCACCAAAGCTGGGTGGTGTACCAATATTCACATTGTTATCTGTAGATGAAACTTTACTGCTTTCCCACACCCCAGTTGGGCTACAAAATCCCCTAAATAATTTTGCTGATTTTTGCAATACACCTGTACTGGAGGTAAATACTTCCAAGATAATATTTTTTAAACCTAACAAAACTTTCATAGGAGAGTTTTTTATGAGGGGAAAGCACTGTGAACCGCAGAAAACTTCGACTATGTGTGTATTGACTGGACAAATAATGTACCTAAAAGTGCCAAATTTTTTCAATTGAAACGTCTCCACTCCATAGTGCTTCTGCGATCACCAAAAAGTATAATACAACTTTCCCTAGATCTGTTACTCCAGCAGTCAAAATCTATAGGGCAAAAGCACAAGCCACAGTCCTGTATGGGGCACAAATTTGGAGAGCAGGCTATACTTCTGGACTAACGGTCAAGTAGAACAACTTCATGAGATCTTTATTCAAATAACCCAAAAGCACACCAACCGTCCCTTTGTATTTTGACATGGGATTTAAAACCACTGCTCTTTTGGATAAGATTCTGGCAGGCCCCCGTTTTGTGTCTCCCAGCATGAATAATGGGACCGACACAGCCTTGAAGTTCACACTTCTTTATTTCTTTTTTTCTAATGTTCCCCTCTCTCCCACACTCCTCTCTTCCGGTTCCTCCTTCCCCTTCTTCATGCTTCCCGTCTTGCCTGGTCCTAGCACCGCACGCCGGAGCCTGGCATGACGATACTACATCTCCCCCCTTCGTGTTCAATGCTTACTTGCTAATAGTTCTTCAATAAATCGGGTGGGTCTCCGTATGGTTCACTGCGGCCGGCGTGGGAGGCGCAGTTCTCTCGACTCTTGGGCTCACTGCAGCTTCAGGTCTTTCACAGTTCTCTGTTTCTCTGCCTGATTCATCCGTGTCTTGTTCTGACTCTTCTGCTTGGGTATATACTGCGGGGTTGCATTTCTTGAAGTCTGACAAATTTCGCGTGATTCTCTTGGTCTCAGATGTGGCCGTGATCATGGTTCCTTTCCGACTTGTCACTCGTAGAGGTTGATCTTTGGTAACGACTGTCAGTTTTTGTTTTCTGTTCTTGTCTGGCTAGCACGCAGTCTGCTGCCCGGATGTCAGACGTTCTGGCGTTTCGGCGATTGTCTGTGTACTCTTTCATTTTTGCTTTCATGACCATGTCAAGTTCCGCTAGTGTCTCGTGATCATGAACTTAGGAACTGGAATGCACAGAGGCATCTGCGACGAGTATTCTGGTGCGCGGTGTAGCTGGGGGATGTATGTTGTTACAACGCACACTTTTACAACGCATGCACTTACAATGCATTTTTTACAACGCAACATCCACTACAACGCATTCCATTACATAGCATGACACTACAACGCATGTTTAAAAACTACCTTTACAACGCATTCCATTACATCGCATACTACCTTTACAACGCATACCATTACAACGCATAGTATAGAGGTAAAAATTACTATTCTAACTCCAGGGGGTGCAACAGTAGGGTAAGTGTTGGATTGCATTGTAATGGTATGCGTTGTAAAGGTAGTATGCGATGTAATGGAATGCGTTGTAAAGGTAGTTTTTAAACATGCGTTGCAGTGTCATGCTATGTAATGGAATGCGTTGTAGTGGATGTTGCGTTGTAAAAATTTTGTTGTAAGTGTAGTGCGTTGTAACAGTTGCGTTGTAAAGGTTGTTCACCGTAGCTGGGCATTTGTTGGTGGTGCTGTGTGGCACAGTGCGATAGGCTCGTAATACCTCATTGAGTGCGAGTTGGATGTCTCGTCGGGCTAGTTCTTCTTGTTGTATGGTTCTTCTTTATTGTGGCCACAAACCTCTGTACCATCCGATTGGCTTGAGGTCACATAGGGGTGATTTTCCGGTGCTTGAAGTTCCGGTGTCTTGCAAACTCTGTGAAGTCATGTCCATTAAATGGCGGGCCATTATCTGTTTTTACTACTATGGGGATTCCCCACACGGCAAATGCTTCATCCAGGACTGGTATGATGGTGGTTGCTCTTGTTGACAATACTTGATGCGCGATAGGGAGTCTGGAGTATTCGTCCATGATGACAATAATGTTCTTCCCGGACTTCAACAGGACGAAAAAGTCAATGGCCACCTATTGCCATACGCTGTCTGGAACGTCAGACATTTGAGCGGGGGATGTGGTTCTTCTTGCCCTACCAGTTGGCATAGAGGGCAGTCTTGAAGCATGGTTTCTACCATTTGGTCAAGGGAGGGGAACCAGACTCGCTTACGTAGTGCTTTCTTTGTTGCCACTACGCTTCTGTGTCCCTCATGCGCTAAATTGACAACTCCTTGTCGTAGCTGTTGTGGGATGACACTCCGTCTGTCTTTTAGTAATAGTCAGTTGTCACTGATTGTGAGATCATCCTTGATATGTCAGAAGGACATGAGTTCCTGTGTGTTGACGGTTTTGTCGATTGGTGCTTCCTCCAGGTGTCTCCGCGAGTTAGTGCGGATGCGGTGCATTATGTTTTGGAGCGTGGAGTCCTTAGCAGTGGCTTCTGCGATTGCCTCCAACGGGACGGCTGGTGGTCTTGCCTGATCGATGACGAAGTGGATGTATTCTTCCACCACCGAGTGTCTCGTTCGTGTCGAGGCCCTGGGATCTTGCGAAATGTAGCCTGCTGGATTCTCTGCCTTCCCTGGCTTGTGAATAATGGTGTTCGTGTATTCTTGGAGGCGAATGCCCCAACGTTCAGTCCACGGTGGCATCTTTGCTTGGGGTTTCCCGAATATTGTTGTGAGAGCTTGATGGTCGGTGATCAGTGTGGAGTGCTACCCGTAGATGAAGATATGGAAGTGCTTGCATGCCCACACAACCGCCAGGCTCTCTTTCTCCGGCTGTGAGTAAGCTTTCTGAGTGTCCGTAAGGCTGTGACTGGCGTACGCTGTGATGTGTCGCTGATCTCCTTCGTCCTGGGCTAAGATGGCTCCGAGTCCTACTGGGCTTGCGTCAACCGTGATTTCTGTTTTCTTGCAACGGTTGAAGTATGCCAAGTTAATGGTAGAACTTACTGCTGTCTTGATTTGGTTGAACGCTTGCTCACATTTGGCTGACCATTGGAAGATTTGACCTTGTTTTGTAAGATCCCTCAGAGGATAGCTGATGGTGGCGTAATCCTTGATATATCGGGTGTAGTAGCTGGCCATGCCCAGAAAGGATCGTACATCGCTAACATGTCGGGGGCACGGGGTGTCAGCGAATGCTGACACTTTTTCAGGGTCAGATCGCATCCTGTCGCTGGAGAAGATGTGACCGTAGAATTTCAGTGTAGATTTATGAAACTCACATTTGTCTCGGTTGAGTGTAAGGTTGCCATTTAGAAGAGCGTGACACACTCGATCTAGAGCTTTGTCGTGTTCCTTGCAGGTTTCACCAAACACCAGGATGTCGTCACTGTAGATGAACGAATTCGTGATGTGGTGAATAACTCACCTCACTGCTTCTTGGAATATTTTGCTGCTGAAGAAATGAAGAAGTTAAGGCGTTTGTATCTGATAAGCCCTTGATGTGTTGAGAAGGTGGTGATATAACGGAATTTCTCGTGAAGCTCGAGCTGGTGGTACCCCTTGTTTAGGTCCAGTTTTGAAAAGACCTTGCTCCATTTAGACGAGTGATCATGTCACTGATATGAGGTCCCGGGTGTCGTTCACCTTCTATGGCTGTATTTGGGGCCCTCATGTCCACGCAAATGCGCACTTTGTTCTCTGATCTCCGTTTGTGCACCACTTCTACTGGGGATACCCACGGGGTGGGTCCAGTCGATCTCTCAATGATGTCAGCTCTCAGTAGATCTTTTAGCTCTTCATCCACTGCTTGTTGGAAGTGAAAAAATACTTTCCAGTGATGCTGATCTACAGGTGTTACATGTTCATTTATGTGCAGTCAGACTTTGAAGTGAGCAAGTTTTCCTAGTCCGGAGAATAACTTTGGGAATTTGCTGATAATGTCTGGTGTGTCGTCTACTTTGTACAGTATTTCCACAAGTTTTACACACTCGGCCGTGGGCAGGCTGAGAAGACAGTCGGCTGCTTCGGGTCCTTCTATGACATGAACTTGTGCCTGAACTGTTATATCTTCATATGTCAGAGACGAGCAAAATTGTCCCAGGCATCGCAGTGGTTCTTTGGACATCCATGTATAAACACGCACAGCAGCCTTCTGTAGTTTGGGTTTCGGATTCATTTTCTTGTATTCTGTTGCGCATTTGTAGTTGAGCGACACTCCAGTGTCTAAGACAAATTTTGCTGGGTGATTTCCCATGTGAATGTGCAGCGTTGGGTATTTCTTTAATCTATCGGGGTCTGCAATGATGCATACGTATTCGTCGCTGTCTTGAGATATGGGAGTGAGGGCCGAGGATTCTCTTGATGACGATTGTCGAAACCGGTTTGTGAGGCGTGGCCGTGTACTGGATCTTGATTAACCAGTTGACCTATCTCGCCTCTCACGTACCCCTCTTGTGTGATGCCGAGGTCCAGAGTTTCGTTTTGTTGGCGCTGACTCCTTGCAAGATGTTTGGCACACCAGTTCGAAGTGATTTTCTTTCCCACAGCGATGGCACTGTTGTCCCATGGCAGGACATGGACCGGTGTGAGGGTAATCTTGACCACAGCGATAGCACTGTAATTGTTGTTTACGATTACTGCTGTTCTTATTCCCGCTGCGAGTTTGGCTTGTGGGTTTCTGAGACTTTTTGTAGTCTGACTGGCATTGTGAGTCTATTGAGAGTGCAGTGGGAAGGCTTGTTCACGTTTCTATGTTTTGTCTGCTTCCATCTTTTTGGCATGTTCTTCAGCTTGGTCGTTTATTCGCATCAGCTCTTCGATGTCGTCGAGTGAGTAATCTTTCTTCAGCAGGCAACGACTTAGAGATTCTGACTGTCACCCTTCTACAATTTGAAGGCGAAGTGCGTCCTCGGTAGTGAAATTATCTAATTCGCAGTAGTGAGCTAGGCGTTTGAGGCGTGTGATGAAATCACCTTTTGGCTCCTCTTTTTCCTGATTCTGCTTGTCACCCTTCTATAATATGTAGACTAAGTGCGTCCTCGGTAGTGAAATTGTCAAATTCGCAGTAGGGAGCTAGGCGTTTGAGGCGTGTGATGAAATCACCCATTGGCTCGTCTTTTTCCTGTGACGCTAAGTTGAAGGTGTATCGTTTGTAGTCCAGGTTTCGCTTGTTGAGGAATTTCCTGTTTAGCGCCTCCTTTAAGTCTTGATAGAAGGCGGACGTAGCCGGCGGCAGTACTTTGATAACTTACCCAACGTCTTTTCCAACCAGATTGCGCAAGTCTTCTAGCCAGCTTTGCCATCTAGGACCCATGCCGCTGCTAGATGTCAGAATCAGAGATTCTGGGGGGCGTAGGAAAGATACACCCAGCAATACTGGACCTGGCTGCACATTTAGTGCAGGGCCTGGTTGCACATTCTGTGAGGTGTCTGGGGACACCGACATGATAACGCGTGGATGAACCTTGTATACTCTTCCCAAGAGTCAGCAAGGCACCCTGGGGCAGGCGTCTGGCAGTGTGGTGGTGTAGAATGCAATTGTGATGCCCAGGAGTGGTGTTTGGTCAGTCCATATAATTTTTTTTTCTATTTGCCTGGTTTCAAGGTGGCCACCGGAGTGGTAGCAGGGTCTTTGCAGAAGGGCCTGACTTTAATATGGCCGCCGAGGAGGACATATATGCACATGGCTGCAGGCAGGAATTAGGCAGTGAGGCTTACCCTGGAGGGATGCTGCATTTGGGTCAGGCTCTAGAGTCCAGGCGTTAAAGAAGGCTCATTGTGACTAAAATGGCACGCGCTTAACTCAGATGCAGTCTGACATCCAGCAGGCAGTGGATGAAGCAGGTGGCGGGTCCCAGGATCGTGGAACACGTTGTCCGGATGAAGTCAGGTCGGCGGGTCCCCGAATCCCACCCTTGTCGCTAGTTTTTGTGTCTTCCAGCATGAATAACGGGGCCAACACAGCCTTGAGATGCACAGTTCTTTATTTCTTTTTTTCTAATGTTCCCCTCTCGCCCACGCTCCTCCCTTCCGGTTCCTCCTTCCCCTTCTTACTGCTTCCCGTCTTGCATGGACCTAGCGTTGCACGCCTGCTCCAGGCATGAAGATACTACACCCGAACTCTCCGTTTACAGACAAGCAATGGAAAGGGTAAAAAAACCATGGGAACTGTAACCTGATTCCCTGGCTCAGACACATTAGAACACAACTCAGTGAGCTAGGGATGAGTATGCTCTGGGACAACCACACATTGATTAAAAAATAACACCAGATTAATAATCAAAGAGGCATTCTGGGAACATAAAATGATAATGTGCCACCGCATTGCAAAAAAATGTGCCTTGGTTAATGATTTTCTAACTTACAAACCAGTGCCCATCCAAGAATCATTTATGGATGCATTTGTAACCCTTCCCCTTGCTCAAACCGTGTACATAAAATTTCAACTGGGTACTTTGCAGGTTGGCGCATTTGCTACAAAATGGAAGGGAAACCAGGACAAATCATTACACTCTGCACTTTGTTCACACATTCCTGAGGATGTGGAACATTTGTTGTTTCTTTGCCAAGCCTGAGCTAAACCCAGAAGGATATGGATAAGACCATTCTGCATTGCCCCAGGCATAAGGCATTTTAAGCTGGCACAATGATTATTTCGTACTAATCGTGACGTCTCCTCATTCATAAGCATTAGCAGCTACTATACTTCGTTTGGCTAATTAGGAAATTTAAAGGTCTCTTTTATAACTTCTTCCCCAATAACTCTTTAAAAGTATGAACTAGCATTCCATTCTGGTAGTCATAACTGTCGAAAACTATTTACATTGTGCTAATGTATTTACCTCAGTGTGTCTTGGACGTATTATATTCTGGTTTAAGGTGTTTTATATGTTCTTTCATTAAAAAAACATTCCAAACGGTCTTTATGAATACTGTTTCTTACCCAATCCCACCGGACCTTACCTTTTAAGCGGTAAATGCTTTTAGATCGACAGGTTTTAAATATTAGTACCCACTTTTATTACTGTATCAAGGCAGTGATTTACTGTGTTCCTTTTAGAATTAGAACTGGTTGTATTCACTTATCAACGTGCAATTCATGGGGAATAAGGAGGAGAATAATTGAATTTACACCATTTTTTCCACATAGGATTTCCCTTTGCACTCTCGGTTTCATAGATATTTATCAACAAACTAGAAGTAATGGCATATGCAACAATCATTGGCAAAGGCAATAGGTTTAGCCTATACAAGAGCTATTGGCTTTGACAATGTGTTTTGCCATGTTGTACACTAATGTGGCTGCTGTTCAGCATGGCTAAAAGTTAGTGGCATAGAGCGTTCTAGAGAGGGTGAGGCAAAATGACGCAGTCTGGATTTGTTGGAGTAGAGTGTTCTAGAGTAGAATAGGGGGAGTAGTGTGTCATGGAGTTGAGTAGAGTTCATTGGTTCAGTGGCAGAGAGTGTCGTAGAGTGTAGTGTCAGAGTGCAGTGTCATTGAGTGGAGTTGCTCAGAGTAGAGTAGTGTGGATTAGGTTGGAGTGGGTTGGAGTGGATTGAGGTAGTGGGGTGGATTGGACTGGAGTGGGTTGGATTGAGTGGAGTGGAGAGGGGTTGATTGGATGGACCGGATTGGATTTGGGTGAGGTGGATTGGATTGGAATGGAATAGATTGGATTGGGCTGGATTGCGTTGGATTGGATTGGTGTGGGGTAGATTGAATTGGAGTGGGGTGGATTGGAGTGTGGTGCATTGGGGTGGAGTGGAAGGATTAGGGTGAGGTGGTTTGGGTAGGAATGGGGCGAATTGGAGTTGGGAAGATTGGAGTGAAACAGATTACAGTAGGGCAGATTGTTTTGAATTGGAGTGGGGCACATTGGTTTGGGGCAGTTGGAGTGGATGGATTGGAATGGGGCCAGCTGTTTTGGATTGGAGTGGGGCAGATTGCAGTGGGCAGGTTAGAGTGGGGCAGACTGTTTTGGATTTGAGTAGGGCAGATTGGAGTTGGGAGACTGGAGTGGGGCAGATTGGAGTGAGGCTGATTGTTTTGGATTGAGTGGACAGATTGGTTTAGATTGGAGTGGGGCAGATTGGACTGGGCAGATTGTTTTGGATTGGATTGGGGCGGATGGAGTAGGCAGATTGTTTTAGATTGTAGTGGGGCAGGTTGGAGTGGGGTGGATTTGAGTGAGGCAGATTTGAGTGGGCAGATTGTTTTGGATTGGAATCGGGCAGATTGGATTGGGGCAGATTGTTTTGGAGTGGACTGGAGCAGATTGTTTTGGATTAGAGTAGGGCAGATTGGAGTGGGGCAGATTGTTTTAGATTAAGTGGGGCAGACAGTTTTGGATTAGATTGGGGCAGATTGTTTTGGACTGGAATGTGGAAGATTGTTTTTGATTGGAGTGAGGCAGATTGGAGTGAGGTAGACTGTTTTGGATTGGAATGGAGCAAATTGGAGTCGGGTTGATTGTTTTAGATTGGAGTGGGGCAGGTTGTTTTGGATTGGAGTGGGGCAGATTGTTTTGGATTGGAATGTGGCAGATTGTTTTGGACTGGAGTGGGGCAGATTGGAGTTTGGACGATTGGAGTGGGGCCGATTGTTTTTGATAGGAGTGGGGCAAATTGGCTTGCATTGGAGTTGGGCGAAATAGCGTTGGGCAGATTGGAATGAGGTGGCTTGAGAGGATTGGAGTTTGGTGAATTGAAGTGGAGTGGATTGGGCTGATTAGTTTGAATTTGAGTGGGGTTGAATGTATTGGGGTGGGGTGGGGTGGACTGGATTGAGTTGGGTAGATTAGTGTGGGGTGAGGTGGGGTAGATTGGCTTGGATTGGAATGGGGTGGATTGGGGTGTACTGCACAAATATGTGTTGAAGCATCCTTTCAGAAATTACACATAAGAAAGAGACAATGTTGCTTTGTAATAACATGATACTCATCTTTTGAGAACAGCGCCCACAAGCAAAAACAAAAGAAATCATGAGTGCACAGTGAGCAAAGACTAGGCAAAATAAAAGAAAGTTAATAACTAAAGAAAAAACCTTTGCATTTTTGTTTGTCCTGCTGTGCAAGTTTTTGTCATGCGCCTTCTGTTTGCCGTCACCTTTGTTCGACTCACGACAACCTCATCCTTCCCTCTAAATACAATCTGAAAACGAAGGGTGATAAGACTCTCAGTTTCCTTGCAACCAAAGCTTGGAACAAACTGCCCAAAACACTCAGACAACAAACCCAGGAAAAACCCTTTAGAAAGCTCCTAAAGACATGGATCTTTAATCTCTCGGATGATTACTCCAAAGCTTCCATATAAATTCTCATGGTCTGGTTCTTTCAGGATCCTCAGCGCCAAGATGCTCCCTCCGGAGCGAACGTTGCGCTCTAGAAATACCCCTCAAATATCAAATATCGAGCACTAAAAGTTAAACAGAACAAAATAGAACCTCAACCACGCCCGACAGCGAACGGGCACTGATTAAGTTGAATCAATCAGTGCTTGATCCCTGCTCCGCGGAGAGAAATGAAAATGATGTTAGGCCTGCTGTGACGAATTAACGAGGCTGTAAAGAAGAGTGCCACACAAGCCAACAAATGAGAAGTAGTGTGCGGGCTGCAAGCTTTTTTTTCTTAAAACAGTGTCTTGCAAGCGAGAGGCATGCTCTCACAGACTCGACCCTAAAAATGAGAACAATCAGAAATGTGCTTAATTCCTAATGAAGACAAGTGCTGAAAGAGGTGCAAATGTTATTTGCAACCTGTTTAGTGCCTAGGGGTATAAAAGGAGCCCTTGACCTTTACCCCAATAGTATAGGCCTCTGTAATGAGGGTTTTTTGGTCTGCTCACCCAGCCATTTAGTGAAGAAAGCCGCGATATGAGATGGTTGCAGAGATCCCCTCGCCGCATCTGTTTTGTCTTGGCATGCAGTTAAGTTACCCCTGCGCCGCTGGGCAGGCTATCAGTGTGTTTTGTTATACGGGTGGGGGTGGGGGGGGGGGAGCGTTGAAAGAAGCGTGGGCAACTGCGCTGGAGCTGAGTGACGGAAGCACCGAGTGTCGATGCTGTGGAGTAATTGTGAGGCATCGGGTTGTCGGAAGGGGGGGGGGGATACATCCGTGCATCGACTTGGATGCTTGAAACACATAAATAGGCCAAGGTTTCAACCATACACCCAAACGAGACATTGTTATGATGCAGGCAAAGGGAAAACGTGTTTTATACTCCACATAAAATGATTGCCTTCGTTAGCTTGTTGCCCCAAATAATACAGACAATTACAATAAAGAGAATCCTACAGAAGGAGACACTGCGAGTTTTAAAGGATGTAAACTCGGGCAAAAGTCGCTAAGGTTGCTGATGGAAGGGTGTAGAACAAGGTGACGCAAAAGAAACATCTTTAAACAAGCATTGGCATAGCCAATAGGTCTCGCTTTTGGGACCTTATAAGTATTTAGTTATGCAACTGTTGCATGGCTAAACACTTATAAGGTCCCAAAAGCGAGACCTATTGGCTATACCAATGCTTGTTGAGAGCGGGTCGGATGAGGACGCACATTATCACAGTGTGGTACAGGGCAGGCGCACGTTTTCTCCGGCTCTCTCAACACAGGAACATGAGCGGAGCGGTTTAAAAGCCACCCTCTGCCTTGTCTTTCCCAGGCAGCACAGCATGATGTAATGAGGGGGCGACTCCGTGTCCCATCAGCCCAAGCCAGACTCAATAGCAGCCCGCCCCTGGGTCTCATCACACATGTGTATATGTAATATTTACTCACTCACTCATTATTTCCATGCACTGGCACTTTGTCCTTAATTGCACCAGACATACAGAAAGTAATGACCCAGGAGTCCACTTGCCATTAGTACGATTTTGTAGCTTTTAACCGTTTCTATACCGGTGACATCTGCTTCATTCTCATCTGCGTCGCGCGAGCTCGTTGGTAGCATTAAGGACAATTATTGAAGGAGTCTGGTGTTTAGCGTGTGCTTTTGTATTTTTCACTGCGCGTTCTATAATCATGTAATGGTTTCAATTAACTGTATCGTAATGAATAAATACAAGAGCTATGAAATATATGCATATGGGAAAGTGACCTTAAATATTTTTGGTGCAGTCCTTTTGAAACCGTAATCCGGCCCGACCAAAACAGTCCTATTTCTATGTCGGCGGCCGTCCAGGTTGTTTCATTCTGAAAATCCGGTCACCTCATGCTAAATGCTCATTATGTGGGGTGCAAAGCTGGCCTTGTTTCCAGTGCGAGCATTGTACTCGAGAGTCTGTGGCTGTAATGTACTCGGCAGTGTTATGATTTGTTAAAAAGTGCCAGGGCACTCCTCACGAGCCCTTTGCAACGTGCACTTACCCATTCATTGCCCCTGCCATCTCTGCCAATGACAGTGCCAGCACAATTACTAGCAAGCCCCCAGAGCCATAAGAATGGCATGGGCGGCAGGTATTGGCCATTATTAATGTATATTGAATTAATAAACAACAGTTGTTGTAAATAAGAGAGACCGCGCCACCAGGCGACTGACTCTCATAAGCATCGGTGTTGACAATTAAAAGCTGGTGTTGAGCACACAAACCACCGGCTCAAATTAAGCACTCTAGGTCCTGTGGGACTTGCAAGCCCAGGGGCGAGGGCAGGGAGGTAGCTTGATGGAGAGAAGATGCGGTGGGCTGGTACAAAGTGTGGACTTGGAGCTACGGTGGCAGTCAGGGGGCTTGCCAGATGAAGAGGTTGTTGGCCATCTAGGAAGGGCTCTGGTCTGTAAAACGACAAGGCGGGTGTGCAGCGTGTGTGAGCTTGTAGCTCTAAAACATAAAGTGCCCCTCTTGTGCAGTGACCGCCTGTGGTGACTTGCGCAGTTTGGCCCATCATGTGTCTTAGGCTCGGCTCTGGCTCCGCCTCCCGGAAGCGGTCCAAGGTTGTGTCCGGCTGTGCAGCCAAGGATCCCAGGATGCGGCGGCTGCTGTTTGCCTTCAGAGCTTGACAAACACTGAGCACTTTTCCCTCTCGAAGTTTGCAAACTCATCCATGTGATGTGTTTAAGGGGAAGGAGAGAGAGGGGGGGCGATGGGCCATCGCCCAGGTGGCAGCGAGCCCGGCTCTCATTGCAGGGTGAGAACAAGGAATAGGGAATGTAAACGATTGGGGCAGGGGGCTGCAATTATAAAAGGTGCACGGTAAATTTGACAGCAACATTCCATCTAGAAAGTATGTGCATGCATAGTTTTTCAAAAAAAGTTTAATAAAAATAGACCAGTCATGCTATTATTAAACCATTGAGGGTAAAGATAGTATTAAAACGTAGCAAGTGCCCTGTGCCAATGGCATTCCAGTGAGAGTGCCTGAGTCACTGGCCCTGAAAAAGTTTTTGGAACCCTGACACACACACACTGACACTTTGAGGTGCCTGTGAAGTCATCCCGCACCAAGCCTTTAAATATGGAATCAAGAGTCTCCCTGGTGTCACACGTCTCGCGTTAGAGCGCAGTGCTAGAGGGGAATGAAGGCAGATCGAAAATCCAATAAAACAAGCAGGAAGTGGGATAAGGGAGGGGGTGGCAAATGGTGTGCACTTTCGCGGCCGCTTTGATGTTCTCAGTGGCCACGCAGCTCACTGAGAACATCAAAGCGGCCGGGAAAGTGATCAGCAGGCTGCCAAATGGTGCGCGCCCCCGGCGCACATGCACTGTAGTTGGCGGCCTGAAAAGCACTAGTTTGCACTTCCAAATCCCGCGTTCTTTAGCTCTCGCCAGAGCAGCGCTAAAGCGCTGGCTCAGGCGAGACCTAAAAACGTGTACAAACTGATCCTGAAATATCAGTACTTTTAAACAGATTATTGGGGGAAATATGGACACAAAACACCCTGACACAAAAACTATTTGAGGCAGGTGCTTCCAGTTTCTTTGCACACGATTCAAAGATCTGGCTGAAAATGGGGAATATATGATGTATGAACATTAATTAGCTAGTAGCTACATTTGCTCTACATATATCCACAAACATACATCCGTACAGACATAATACAACTTAACAAGTACTGACATAGCCAATAGTGGTGTCTTACCTCGGAGGAGAGAACCTCATTCTACGACTATTGGAACAAACTCCTTAATGAAAGCCAGTTCTTACAATGAAGTACTGCAGGATTTCCAGATAACAGCACCAGTCCTGCATAAGCAAATCAAGTCTCTCTGCGGGGCAATGAGTTTAACATATGGGAACGCAAATAGATGCAAGAGTAGTGCATTTGGACCTAGATGTGGTGGTAACTGCAGGGAAACCTGCTGGAGCAGAGTTTTCTGTTGAAAATTTATCGTGTTTTAAGCTCCAGTTTTGTCTAAATGTTATGATTTAAACTACTAATTTGAAAACACTAATAAATAGTTTGTTTTGTTAAAAGTCTGAACTAACCAACATTACTAATGAGAGGAAACGATTACACGTGGGTCGCATATATGTTGCTTAATAATAATGTGCGGTTTTACTAAATGAGTGTTGTAAAAGTGCTATTTGTTTCATGTTTATGCTTTTAAAATAACGTGTACTAATGCTTTATTGCGTTGCAGAAGGCCAGATAATTACATACACATATGGGTATTAGTGGGGATTAACACTGTTTAATCATTATGCTGTGGTAACGTTATTTTGTGTTTCTTTTAATTAAGATGGTCCGTTTTGGCCTAAAACAAGATGGCTGCCTTTTACAGCCTGCACTCGAGTGATTGAATTTTGATGAGAGGCCTTGCTGAACATGGTCGAGAGTCACCTGACCGCAGACTTTGCCTGGTTAGAAAGCTTTCCGTGAGGACAGCAGTTCTGGGAACGTTTCCAGCTGCCCTTGGATAAGGATAAAGTCACAATGAACAATTGCGGTGGCTCTGCTAAGATATCAAGGAAGAACATTTACGAAAGATACTTTTCCTATAAATATGTTAGACTAGAGAGGGTCCGTGTTCATTGCTGTTCATCGTGTCCATTGCGTCCATTGCGTTCAGTGCGTTTCTTGCAGTTCATCGCATTTTGGACTTCTTCCTGAACCTATGCTGAGGACGGCATCTCGAGAGACTTTACTGAGAGACCTGTCCTGACCCTTTTAGCTAGAATAGGTAACTATAAGAATAATGATTTCGCTAATGATTAACTTTCATTTTGAACTAATTTAGATAAATAAGCATTTGTTTGAATTACGGTGTTGGGTGTTCATTTCTTGTCATTTATTGAGTTTCAAATGTATTTCCTATGTTTTAAAATCATGACTCAGGACAATGATTTTCTGGTCGCATTGACCTGATTGTAGATGCAGATTGGTTCTCCTATATTCAGTGTGGATAGAGTAATAGTATGAATTTTAGTGTGATGGGCCCTAGCGTATGATGTGTGTTTGTGCGTGTGACTGTAGGTTTACTCTGTCCGTGGAAGCAGGGAGAATTTATATGCGCCGATCTGCAGCAGTTTCCTGGTAGCAGTATGATGGTTTGATTATTGTCTTGATCAGATTAGATTGCTTGTGCATTGGCTTTTGATTTATTGATTTATTGATTGATGTTGGTATATGTACTAATACTATATGTTGAAGTCGTCGTATTGAGTTTTATGTAGTGCTTCTGGAACTTGGGAGCTGGTGACGGTTCTGTAGTAGGGCAGAGGGAAGTGTGTGCTGCTCTCGGGAAAAACGGGATTGTTGGAATTACCTGTATGTATGCAGGAAAAACGTGTGACAATTGAAGTTGCGCGTCACATTGTCTGGGTTCGGAATTAGTGACATTGTCGTGTGTTACTATTAGAGATATTTCCAGTATAAAAGGAGTGTGTATGGTAGCGGAAGGTTATCTGTGAAACTCTGGTCATAAGTCCCAGGGATCCGTAAGGTTTGCCGTTAAAGCTTATCGCGGGAGGAGTAATAGGTATTCTCTGAGCTTGTCTGAAGGACTGGGCAGAGGTAAGCGCTGCTTGGTTAACGTGTGTTATAATTCTGTAGTGGAACAGACTGTTCGCTGTTCTCGGGAAAGGCAGGATTTTGTGTGCATGTGCTACATTTTCTGGTGTGAAAGTGCGTGAATGGATGAGCATTTAATTGATTGTAAGACTCTTTGGAGCAGTCCTAGAGGAAACAGTTAATGGATGCATGTTAGAAGGGCAGAGTAGAGGGATGTGCTACTGTGTCAACGAGAGTAATAATTCCGTAGTGGAGCAGAGGTAAGCGCTGTTCTAGAGAGAAGCGGGATTCTTGTGAAAAAGATTTCTTTTACTATTCTGTGGTTAGAGAAACAGACAATGGAGATGTTTATGTGTTGTAACTAATAGATTTTGTGGAATCTGAAACGAAGTCTACTGAAAAGGCTTTGTAAAGGAGGGGTAGACGAGTGACAGGAGACAGGAGCAGAAGCGACTGCAGCGACTGCTGACGTCATACAGACCGCGCTCTGATTGGGTACTGAATCAGAACAGTGCTCGCGCTAGGATTGGTGCGTTAGTGTGAGCCGCGCAGGGATTGGAAGGAGTACAGAGTGACGTAGACGCTCCAGGATTGGTGCGTTGGTGTGAGTCGCGCTGTTATTGGACAAAAGATCGTAACTGTACGGAAGGGATTAGAGAATATTGGTAAACATTACAATGTATTACCAACCAGAGGAAAAGAAGAAGATATCTTTGTTCGGCAAAATAAAGAAGTGGTTCGACAAGGATAAGAACATAATAACCAGAGAGGGTGAATTGCTACCTCCGACGAGAACTCCTGCATCCTTCATGGTTGCGAAGTATGGGTATCATACCTGTATTTGGTTAGATAACTGGGCTAAGTATACTAAGGAAGATGGTGTGTTAGCGTTCCCGGAACATGGTTCATTTAATTTGGCCGTGTTGAGAAATTTACGGGAAAAGATGATGTGTCTAGAACCTAGACCAAGGCCGACACAGTTCGAGGCGTTGGTGAAATGGGAAGATGAGGTGCATGAGCGAGAAAAGCAGAGGAGTGGAAATAATTATAGGTACTTTTTTGGGAGGAAATATGATCGTGAAACTCATCATGATCGCATGAGGAGATGGCGAGATGCTAGTATGTCAGAGGGATTATATCCTATGAGGACAGTTGAAGAAGCGGAAGGGAGGAAAGGTGCAGCGAAGGTGCCTGATGCAGAGGTGAGAAAGTCTGGAGTTAATGATTATGAGGATGAGGTCTTGGATGACATGATTTACAAGAGACCACCTCCGTATAGACCAGAACCAGAAGAGAGCATGCCAGTTGCTACTCCAATAAGAGATACTTTGCGAATTATTAAAACTGAGGTTGTGACACCTGATCTGAAAAGTGATAGCTCTTTCACGGAAGGAGAAAGAGAAAGAGAAAGAGAGCGAGAGAGAGAGAGAATCGAGTCAGTGACGAGAAAACAAGAGAATTAGCCAGATCGACATCTGAACTGACTGAGAAAATAAGAGAGCTGACGAAAAATCTTGAAGCAGTTACGGTGCCTGTAACCATAGGTCCGGTTGTGCCTATTTTTGATAAGCAAAGAATGGGTGAAAATAGTTTGACAGTTCCCTATGTTGGAAATGGTTTGGTTGGTACTTGTTCTTTGGAGGAATCGGGAATAAGGATGGGAGGAAATAATTTGAGTCAATTGAGACATGACACTTGTAGTGGAGGATTAGATGTACAGCCTAATTCAGGATTGAACACTGGTTGTTTGGGAGGAACAATATTGGAACCACAGAGGGTGACAGAACAAGTGGGTGCAGTGAAAAAATCTACTGAAATAACAGCTGAGGATTTGAATGATTGGTTGAAAGTTCTTCAAAAGAAGGATAAAGATTCACAGGCAATTGATGTAGCAAGGTTGCGCATAGAACTGGAGGAGCTTATTGCAGGGACAATTCCTACAGATATACTAAAAAATCATCATGATGGGGAGTTGTTATTCATGTGTAAAAGTATCACCTGGAGGGCTAA
Organism: Triturus cristatus; assembly: GCF_964204655.1. NCBI lineage: Eukaryota > Metazoa > Chordata > Amphibia > Caudata > Salamandridae > Triturus > Triturus cristatus. Next base: position 515,103,994 of record NC_140592.1, on the reverse strand, counting down.
GAGTACACATGACAGGTTAAGAGCAATAGCGAGTGAACAAGGAGTTGACATGGATAAGGTGAAAGCTTTGCAGAAGTCCTACAGGATGGATTTCACTGACAAAGATATTGAAAATCTAAATGGTGCTGGCAGAACAGGACAGATTAAGGAAATGATTGCCTTATTGCGAAAATGGGGTGATGTAGAAAAGTGGAAGGATAGATGGTACAAGAAAAGGGAAGATTCAGTGGATAGGACTTATTCAGCTTTCCCTGTAAGAGAAAAAGAGAAAACAGTGGATGCTTATCCTATGAGAGAGATTCCTGGAGGTGGATATGTACATGTCCCATGGACTAGACAGGATATTCTATCATTTACGAATGATTTCCCTCGACTGAGAGAAAAGCCCGTCGAGTGGTATAGGCAGGTAGACAGGTTTGTGAAATTGTCAAAAGTGCTGTGGATTGACCTGAATAGTCTGTTTGATATAATTGTTCCAGCAGACTTGTGGGCTGAGTGTAAGATAGTTATAGATTGGCCTGCAAAGGAGTATCCAAGAGATCCGAAAACAGGAGCACCAGATCCAGAGGTTATGAAGAAGTATGATCAGGTTATTGTGTTCCTGAAAAATAAAGTACCCCCGAAAGAGACAGACTGGGTTAAGATAGATCGAACACATCAAGAAGCAAAAGAATCAGTTCATGCTTTTTACGAAAGGCTGATACTGGCTTTTAAACAGTTTAGTGGAGATGAACACCTGGGTGACAAGGATTTGAGTCAATTTGTATACAGATTTGTATATGGTCTGAGACCTGAAATCAGTGAAAGGATTCGTGAACATACAGTTGATTGGCAGAGTAAAAAGATTGATGAGATCCTGAGACGTGCAAAATACTTCAGTGATGAGATTGAAGCAAAACAGAGAAAGTTGAAAGAAAAGGCAATGTGGGCACAAGTGAAGGTTGCTGAAAGACAAGAAGCACAGTTGATGGAACAGGCAAATAATCCAGGAAATAGACCCAGATATGCAGGAAAAGGAAAGGGGAATTTAGAGGAGGCCAAGAAGAAGTTCCCTTGTCACAACTGTGGACAATTGGGGCATTGGAGATCCGAGTGTACCAATCCACCATTAGTGAGTAATGAAAATAAATCATTAAATCAACAGGTGCAGGACGAGGGGTGTAATCAACAGCAGAAGGTTGTCAGACAGCAGAGTCAAGAGCCAAAACCGCCCTTGCCGCAGAATAGAGGGTCCCAAAAGTATAACCAGGACTCAGGATTCTACAATGATGAGCAGGTAAACACACCGAGACGTTCTAATCTGGTACAACAGTACTGGTTAAAGAATGAGGGGAGTGAGTCTGAAGGGGACTACTGACGGTGCCGAAGAGAGGAGGAAGAGTGCATACTTGGTGCAACTCTAGAAATAGACCAGGCAGGACCATTTGTAGATGGGAAAATAAATGGGGAGAGTGTTACTTTTTTGGTAGACACAGGAGCGACGAGATCAACTGTCAGGTCAGCAGATATTAGAAATCTTCCTCTCTCGGACGAAGCAATCCAAGTGGCTGGTGTAGCCAATACACAGATTAAGACTCGTCTTACTGAACCAGTAAGGGTGAGTATAGGGAAATTTTCAGACATGCACAGATTTGTTGTCTGTGACACTAGTCCAGTGAACTTGTTAGGTAGGGACCTATTGTGCAAGATGAATTGTACAATTTTCTGTACTCCGGATGGAATAGCTTTTGAGACACCAGATGAGGATGTTTTGTACCGGATGACTCTAGATAATAGAGAGAGTGAGATTGTTGGTACATATGCTGTGTTTAATCCAGATGATTTGCCTCAGGAGTTGAGACACACAGTGAAAACAGCAGTTTGGGATTTTACTGGAGAAGATGTGGGATTAATGAATAATGTAGATCCAGTGAAGATTTCAGTGAAAGAGGGTATTGTTTATCCTAATATTCCTCAGTACAGATTGACACCAGAAATAATTGAGGGAATTACTCCTATAATTGACAAGATGATTCAACAGGGTGTTTTGAGAGAGATACTGAGTAGCCCGTGTAATTCACCGATAATGGGGCTGAAGAAACCTAATGGAAAGTTCAGGATTGTACAAGATTTGAGAAAAGTGAACAAAATTGTGGTGGCATGTTGTCCCATTGTGCCAAATCCTTCAGTGATTTTGTATCAGATTCCTCATGATGCTGAGTGGTACACGGTAATTGATTTGTGTCATGCTTTCTTTTCAATTCCATTGCATCATGACAGCCAGCCGATTTTTGCATTCCGGTTTGGCCAGCGTATTTTAGCATGGTGTCGTATCCCACAGGGGTATACAGAGAGTCCTTCGATATTCAATCAGTTATTGAAAAAATCATTGGAGAGTTTGATCATGCCTGAAAGCTCAGTACTAGTGCAGTATATTGATGACTTACTTGTGGCATCAAAGACACGTGAGGCTTGTGAATTAGATACCATAGCTTTACTGAATCATCTGGCAGATGGAGGATTAAAGGTATCTCCAGCCAAATTGCAGTTTTGCAAGAAAGAGGTGCATTATCTTGGACACAATATTGAAAAGGGTCTGAGAAAGGTGACCGATGACAGGATCAAAATTATCAGAGGAATGAGAGCCCCAATGACCCAGAGAGAAGTGAGGATGTTTCTGGGGATGGTGGGTTATTGTCGTCAGTGGATAAGTAATTTCTCGCTGATAGCAAAGCCACTGATTAAGCTGACAAAAAGTGAAGTGAGAGACCCATTGGAACTGGATGGAGAACAAATGGCAGCATTTGAAGAGTTGAAGAGCAGAATGTGTGAAGCCCCTGCTTTGGGAATGCCAGACTATGAGAAAGAGTTTGAGTTGTACTGCAGTGAGAGAAATGGGTGTGCACTTTCAGTGTTAATTCAGAAGCATGGACAACTGAGAAGGCCGATTGCGTACTTCTCATCGACACTTGACCCCGTAGCTGTGGGTTTGCCAGGTTGCCTGAAAGCAGTAGCTGCTACGTGCAGGAGCTTGGAACAGAGTGAGGGTATAATAATGGGATATCCTGTAAGGGTATTCGTACCTCATGATGTGGCAATTCTTTTGACAAGAAGCAGACCTCAGTACATGTCACATAGTCAGCTGACTAAATATGAGAAAATCATTCTGGGAGCATCAAATGTGACTCTTGAGAGATGTGTGAATGTGAATCCAGCGACACTTTTACCAGATGCTGAAAATGTGAATGTGGGAGATGATGTTGATCATGATTGTTTGGATGTGCTTGATTACTGCACAAAACCAAGACCAGACATAAGAGATTTACCATTGCCAGAGAGTGATCATGTGTTGTTTGTGGATGGATCATGTCTGAGGACTGATGATGGTGTGCTGAGTGCAGCATATGCAGTGTGCAAGGTTTCAGAAGTTATGGAAGCTTCGCCTTTGAAAGGAGTGAGATCTGCTCAAGTGGCTGAATTGGTGGCATTGACGAAAGCTTGCAAAATTGGAAAGAATCTGAGAGTGACTGTGATGACTGATAGTCAGTACGGATTTGGAGTCGTTCATGACTTTGGCCAGCTTTGGCTACATAGAGGTTTCTTGACGTCGAGTGGGACTCCAATAAAGAATGCTGAAGTGATTGGAAAATTACTTGAGGAGATACAGCTGCCTAAAGAACTAGCAGTTGTGAAGTGTGCTGCTCATGGACAAGGAGATGATTTTGTTACTCTTGGTAATAGATTTGCCAATGACATAGCGCAGTATTTTGCGAAAACAAATCAATCGATTAATAAGGCGCGAGAGAGGGAAATGTCTTTTTGTTCTGTGATGTTTACTAATGTCCTAGAAACGTGGGATGAAGTGAAACAGTTGCAGGATGAGGCAGGAGATGAGGAAATGAGAGATTGGATCAAGGCAGGTTGTGCCCCAAGAGAGACAGATCATGTTTGGATCTATAGAGATGGTAGACAAGTCATGCCAAATAGCATGTTGTCGACAATGGCAAGAATGTATCATGGCCAGGGACATCTGGGAAGGGACGCGATGATTAGGTCATTCAAGCAGACCTGGTACAATGCAAAGTTCAGGTTGATTGCAGAAAGCATCTGTCAGAGATGTTTGATTTGTCAGCAGTTCAATACTGGGAAAAAGACAGTGGTGAGTCTAGGAAAAATAGGCAGAGAAGGAGGTCCTTTTACCAGGATGCAAATAGATTTCATTGAAATGCCCCAAGTGAACAAATTGAGGTATGTTCTAGTGGTAGTTTGTTTGTTTTCAAGATGGGTGGAGGCCTATCCGACTAGGAGAAATGATGGAATAACAGTTGCAAAGTTACTGTTGCGGGAGTTGATTCCCAGGTACGGGTTCCCAGTGACAATTGAGTCTGATAGAGGTGGACACTTCTACAATGAGCTCATGGGTTTAATTTGTGAAGCATTGAGTATACAGCAGAAGCTACATTGTGCATACAGGCCAGAGGCTTCTGGCGTCGTAGAGCAGATGAACGGCACAATAAAAAATCAAATTGGTAAGATGTGTTTAGCCACTGGAATGAAATGGCCTGATGTCTTGCCTCTAGTGCTGATGACCATTAGGTCTACTCCAGATAGAACCACAGGTTTGAGTCCGCACGAAATTTTAATGGGACGTGCGATGAGACATGCTTTTGTGCCTGTGAACAAGTTGATGACAATAACTGATGACATGATTTTGGATTACTGTAAAGGCCTGGCTGACGCAGTTCATTCTGTGTTTCACCAGGTTGGAGGAGACGCTACTCCACTTGAGAAGAAGCAAGCCCATGATCTGAGTCCAGGGGACTGGGTGAGGATTAAGGTACACAGAAGAAGAAATTGCTTGGTTCCAAGGTGGGGAAGGCCGAGACAAGTTATTCTGACTACGACAACTGCAGTGAAGTATGCCGGTGTGAAAAACTGGGTGCATGCAAATCATACTCTGAGAGTTCCAAATCCAAAAGAGGGAACTGGTAAAGAGTATTTTGAAGAGTCAGATTCGAGTGATGATGAAGAAACTGAGCCAGTGAGAAGGAGAAAGAATCCTGAAAGAGCTGAAGGAGAAAGAGAGTCAGGTGATTCTTTCTTTCCAAGAGAGGCTTCAGGAGAAACCTTGAGAGTTTCAGGGGAAAGATCAGATTCTGTAAGAGTGCCTGAAGTTCCAAAAAGCAGTGGAGAAAACAGAAGAGAAAGGAGCAATTCCACAGAGACTACTCCTGAATCAGATGAGGAGGTTGAAAATCCACTTGAGATTACACCTGAAGAAGCAGGGTCAGAAGAAGATAGAGAGGGACAGATTGCGGAAGACCCTCGAGGAGGTGTAGGGAACATTCCTGATGAGCTAGGTGAAGGGACAAGTAGACAGCAAGAAGATTGCGTGTCGAAGACCCGAGGAGGGAAAGAAATAGGGAAGTCTCAATCAGTGGTGGTAAAAACTGTGGAGCAAAAGAAAACTGCTGAAGAACAAGAGGCAAATGAGACAGAATCAGATGAGAGTGATAATGAGAAATCGGAGGGTCGAGTTCTGAGAAAGAGAACTTGGATTGGAGAAAGAAATAATAAAGAAGTGAGACCAAAGAGGGTTGTAAGAGGAGATCTTTGGCCTAACAGGATAAAGAGGCTGAGGTACAGACTGACACGAGTAAATTCATCGAAAGCTGAACAGGTGAACGAGGTGTCGAGTCAGAATCAAGCAAAAGGTGAAAAACAAAAGGTTACAAAAGAACCAGAGGAGATCAAGAGAATAAGAAAACCTAACCAGAAGTATAGGTCACCGGAATGGACGTATGTGGCACTGTCTGAAGGTGAAGAGACAGAAGGTCAAGGAAATCCAGAGGGGACCGTACGAGAAGTGGTTGAGGAGAAAACTGTTGGAATCCTGAAAGTAATCTTGACTGACATTGGAGAAGAGTCGGATGCACAGGATGTTGTTGATGATCTGATACAATTTGATGTTGCTGAAGAAGAAGTGAAAAGTGATGAAAATCCAAATTGAGTAAACTAAAGGAGTCACTTGGAGAAGTGAAAAGGGAAAATCTGAAATTAGCTGTTTGGAATAATCTAGTGTTCTAAATCTCAGTAGTGGAGTAGAAGAGGCTAAGTTAAAAGACACTGCCAAAGTAGTGAAATGGCTAACACAGAGATTAATAAAAGTAGATGTGCCTTTTTGAAAAGATGGTGTAGAATGTGCTGCTGCAGTACTGGATTATTAATGCTATTATGGGGTGTATTAGCTTTACTAGTTACTTTTAGAGTTACAATAGATACTTTTGGAATAGATACTGAGAATGTGACCAATGTAGAGAAGAGTTCACAAAAAGTAGTTCCAACTAGAATTAGTAACATTTACATACATAAAGATAGGTCAATTAATGATTTTTCTAGCAATGTTTTTTCAAAGTTATTGTACGAATACGTAAAGACAATGGAAGTTAGGGATTGCTACGTTTGTATGCAGTTACCTGCATCCGTTTCAGAAGGTGTTACTGATCACCATTTACCAGCTACGTATGGAATTTCATGTAGTGTGTTAAGTAGTGTTTTTTATTTGTTAGGGAAAATAGATTATGAGATGTCTAACAAAGATAACATTTTTGGGCAATTGCCTATGAACCAAAAGCTGAATCCAGCTAAAGAAGCTAACATTTTTGGTGAGATTTTTATTGAGAAAGAAGAATTAACATTAGATTACATTTTTAGAAACAATTTAACTTGTAGTTTGAAAGAAGAGGAGAAAGCTTTCCTAAACATGGTAGAGGAAAGGAGAATGAGCATGCATGAGAAGGCAGGGAAATATAAAGTGAGTGAGACTATTTGGGACATTGAAATGGGAAAGGAGTTGAAGAATGGAGCTAGTCCAACTTTAGCTTTAGATGCACCACAGAAGGGTAAACTATGCATTATCAGAAAGAAGTCTCAATATGATACATATTTTGTTGGGACTAGTGAGTGTCATGATACATACTTCATTGCAACAGGATGGGGTTTTAAAGGTGGAGAGGATCCAGTTTTCCCAGGAGTGTTTTATGTTTGTGGGAACAAGGCTTATTACAAGTTGCCTGACCATTGGTATGGCACGTGTTATGTGGGCCTGGTTTTTCCAAAGATTTTTCATATAGATAGGATAGAAGATGTAGAACACATTAATTTACTAATACGTTTTAAGAGAGAAACGTGGTCAGAGATAGTGGGTGATATTTTTGGTGCTTTAATTCCAGCAGTGGGAATTTCTTTGAATGCATATGGGATTCGAAAATTGTCAACAGTGGTGGATCGCTTATCGACAAGTACCGCTGGAGGGTTTCTTTTGGTGAATACGGAGATGATTGCCGTACGTGCCATGTCTATGCAGAATCGACTTGCCCTTGATATTCTATTGGCCAAGGAGGGTGGAGTCTGCGGAATGCTGAAAGTTCAACATTGTTGCACTTACATTCCTGACGAAAGCAAAGACCTAAAGGTCTATATCCTAAAGGTCTATATCAAAAATATTACTGATTTGCATGAAGAATTAGTACCCCTGGAAGCTGAAAGTGTTTGGACTAAAATAGCTAATAAGATAGTTGCTGTTAAGAGTTTTATTGCTAAGATAGGTAGTACCTTTATTGGGAAAATATTGTTTCCTTTGACATGTGTAATTGTTGCTTTATTGATTCTAAGATTGGGGTGTTTGTGTTGTAAAACAGGGGAGGGAAAAAGAGAATAATTAGAGGAAAAACTGACAAGAAACAAAAGAGATCAAGGAGAGATCAGCAAGAAATAGAATTAGAAGAATTGAGGGAGAGTGTTTACTTGGAGACAAAGAGGGATGATGTGAGGGAGTCTGGTGTTTAATGTTGTGTTGAAAAAGACATTTTCTATTTCTCCTAAAAATGGGGACTAAATTTTTTTTTTGGGTTGGTTTTTGTGTTTTTGTGGTGATTAGATATCACCAAAGGGGGGATTGCTGGAGCAGAGTTTTCTGTTGAAAAATTATCGTGTTTTAAGCTCCAGTTTTGTCTAAATGTTATGATTTAAACTACTAATTTGAAAACACTAATAAATAGTTTGTTTTGTTAAAAGTCTGAACTAACCAACATTAATAATGAGAGGAAACGATTACACGTGGGTTGCATATATGTTGCTTAATAATAATGTGCGGTTTTACTAAATGAGTGTTGTAAAAGTGCTATTTGTTTCATGTTTATGCTTTTAAAATAACGTGTACTAATGCTTTATTGCATTGCAGAAGGCCAGATAATTACATACACATATGGGTATTAGTGGGGATTAACACTGTTTAATCATTATGCTCTGGTAACATTGTTTTGTGTTTCTTTTAATTAAGATGGTCTGTTTTGGCCTAAAACAAGATGGCTGCCTTTTACAGCCTGCACTCGAGTGATTGAATTTTGATGAGAGGCCTTGCTGAACATGGTCGAGAGTCACCTGACCGCAGACTTTGCCTGGTTAGAAAGCTTTCCGTGAGGACAGCAGTTCTGGGAACGTTTCCAGCTGCCCTTGGATAAGGATAAAGTCACAATGAACAATTGCGGTGGCTCTGCTAAGATATCAAGGAAGAACATTTACGAAAGATACATTTGCAAACTTGAGTTTCCTTCTTCCGTCTTTTTATTTTTGTGATTTTTCCTGAGCGGAGGTTTCCTAAATGAAACTGAATGGCATCCTTTCCTGTCCGCTCTGCTCAGCGGTTCAACGGATATCTAACATTTGTTTGTAACTTTTGTTCGAAACTTTTCCTATAAATATGTTAGACTAGAGAGGGTCCGTGTTCATTGCTGTTCATCGTGTCCATTGCGTCCATTGCGTTCAGTGCGTTTCTTGCAGTTCATCGCATTTTGGACTTCTTCCTGAACCTATGCTGAGGACGGCATCTCGAGAGACTTTACTGAGAGACCTGTCCTGACCCTTTTAGCTAGAATAGGTAACTATAAGAATAATGATTTTGCTAATGATTAACTTTCATTTTGAACTAATTTAGATAAATAAGCATTTGTTTGAATTACGGTGTTGGGTGTTCATTTCTTGTCCTTTATTGAGTTTCAAATGTATTTCCTATGTTTTAAAATCATGACTCAGGACAATGATTTTCTGGTCCCATTGACCTGATTGTAGATGCAGATTGGTTCTCCTATATTCAGTGTGGATAGAGTAATAGTATGAATTTTAGTGTGATGGGCCCTAGCGTATGATGTGTGTTTGTGCGTGTGACTGTAGGTTTACTCTGTCCGTGGAAGCAGGGAGAATTTATATGCGCCGATCTGCAGCAAACCCACCGCCAGGTTGCATGACTGAGTCAAGTGGCTGACAATAAATAACTTTACTCGCTCTGGGAGCATCCCCATATGCCCTTTTCCAAAGACATGGTGGAATCAGAAGGTCAAATTGACAGATGAAGATGGGCTTGGCAGGTACCTACGAGAACATGTCATACGGTTGGCTTGTACTTTCACTTGTTAGAACAGTCCTCCCGCAATGCATTATGGTAGATGCAGTTCAATATGGTCACTATTCCGCTATTGTACAGTTCAGTTTACTCGCATTTTAAGGACAGGCATTGAAGAGTGAACTTCCCTAGTGCTAAATCTACTGGCAGTAAAGTGGCTTAGTTACTCTGTAGACAAGTCCTCATAGGAACACAAGTGTCACCGAAAGACGTTGCCTCAGTCTTGAAAGTTTTTGAGTATGAAGAACAAGTTACTTACCTTCGGTAACGATATATCTGTAAGAAACATTAGTTAGTTCGAATATCCCTAGGCGTCAGGCTGGAACCCGGAAAGATTTTCGTCAGCAATACCCTTGCGCGTTTCTAGGCGTCGTCTACGGCTACGTGTCGGTCGTCGGCGTCGTGATCGCCGGAATGACGTCGTCGGAGTACTTAGACGCCGCCCTCGCGCGCTGACGTCAGTTCTTGTACATAGCTTTCCGCGCCAGGAACGCAGAGCCAAGCAAGAGACCGACACTGGTGCCAAAAAATGCTAGGGCCCTGAAAGGGATGACCTCAACCCTAGATATCGGTTCGCAGAACGGGGAAGATGGGTGGGTCGGTGAAGAATCTAACTAACTAATGTTTCTTACAGATATATCGTTACCGAAGCTAAGTAACTTGTTCATCTGAAAGAAACACATTAGTTAGATTCCTCACCTTAGAATAGATACCCCAGCAATACCAACCCTGGTGGTGGGTCGGCGAACCAAGATCACACCAGAAAGTCCTGGAGAACAGAACGGCCAAAGAAGCCGTCCCTCCAGACTTGGCTGTCCAGGCAATAGTGTCTGGCAAACGTATGCAGCGAGGCCCATGTTGCTGCCTGGCAAATGTCTTTCAAGGGGACTCCCCAGCCCAGGGCAGTGGTCGCCGCTGTGGCCCGAGTGGAATGGGCCCTCAGCCCTACAGGAGGTTCCTTTTTAGCTAAGGAGTAACAAGCCTTGATACACAAAACGACCCACCGAGAGATGGTTTGTTTGTGCACCGTCCGCCCCTTCTTAGTGCCCACGTAGCCGACAAAGAGTTGGTCGTCCACCCGGAACTGCTTGGTGCGGTCCAGATAGAAGGACAGCGCCCGTTTTGGGTCCAGACGGTGGAGCCTCTCTTCCTCTTTCGAGGGATGCGGAGGCGGAAAGAAGGTGGGCAGCGTAACAGACTGCCCGATGTGAAAGGCAGTCACCACCTTAGGAAGAAAGGAAGGACGAGTTCTGAGAACAACTTTGTCCGGATGGACAGAAAGGAAAGGAGGCTTAGAAGAGAGAGCCTGGAGCTCACTCACCCTTCTACCAGAGGCGATGGCTACCAGGAAAGCAGTCTTAAGCGTCAACAGACGAAGGGGACAATTATGAAGTGGCTCAAAGGGGGCGCACATCAGATACGTCAATACCAGATTCAAATCCCACTGAGGCATTACGAAAGGGATAGGAGGAAACATGTGAGTAATGCCCTTAAAGAAGCGAGAAACAACAGGGGATTTGAAAAGAGAAGGCTGATCAGGAAGCCGTAAGAAAGCAGAGATAGCTGAAAGATAACCTTTACGAGTGCCCAGAGCAGAGCTCTGCTGGGCCATGGAAAGAAGAAAGAAGAGAACCTCAGAAAGAGGGGAGGAAGCGTTTCCACCTGCAGGCGTATACCGATTTTGTGGAGGGATGCCTGGCTGCCAGAATAACATCACAGACTTCAGGAGGCAAGTCAAATGGCATCAACTGTCGCCGCTCAATCTCCACGCTTGGAGGTGGAGACTGGACAGGTTCGAGTGGAGGACCGTTCCCTGCTGCTGCTGCGACAGAAGGTCCTCCTGAAGAGGCAGTCGTATCGGGGGATCGATCGACAGACTGAATAGCTCGGGATACCAGTACCTCCTTGCCCAATTTGGAGCCACCAAGATGACTTGGGCCCGGTCGCGCCTGATCTTCTTCAGCACTCTGGGCAGAAGTGGTATAGGCGGAAAGGCGTACAATAGACCGCAACTCCACACGCAACGAAAGGAGTCCCCGAGCGAGTGCCGCCTTGGAAACTCCAACGCGCAGAACTGCTGACATTGCGCGTTCTCTCCGGTGGCAAATAGATCTAACCAAGGCTCTCCCCACTGCCGAAAAAGGCCTTGCGCCACGTCCGAGCTTAGACGCCATTAGTGATCCATCATGCACCGGCGGCTGAGTTTGTCTGCTCTGGCGTTCAGAGAGCCCGCCAGATGTTGAACCACCAGCGTGATGCCCTGATGTTCCAGCCATGTCCAGAGGCGCAGAGCCTCCTGACAAATGGTCCACAACCCCATTCCGCCCTGCTTGTTGCAATACCACATGGCGGTAGTGTTGTCCGTGAACATCTGCACTACACTTCCCCGGACAGAGGGAAGGAATGCCTTCAGTGCAAGTCGGATCGCCCTCAGCTCCAAAAGGTTGATATGGAGCCGAGACTCCGCCGGAGACCAGAGTCCTCTGATCCCCGCCTCTCCCATGTGGCCCCCCCCATCTCAGGAGGGACGCATCCGTCACTACTACGTGCTCTGGTTGGGGTAGGGAGAGGGATCTGCCACTGACCCAATCGCGGTCCGTGAGCCACCACTGCAACTGTCTCGCAGAGCCCTCCGAGATCAAGACCTGGTCGGACAGGTTGCCCCGATGCTGGGCCCACTGAAACTTCAGATCCCACTGCAGAGGTCGCATTCACCATCTGGCGTGATGCACCAACAGGATGCAGGAGGCCATCAGACCCAGAAGCCGCAGCACCAACCTGACCGAAAACCGGGATAGAGGCCGGAAGATGGGAACCAGAGCCTGAATATACCGGACCCGCTGTTCCGGAGGATAGGCCCGGAACTGCGCCGAGTCCATAACCGCTCCGATGATGAGGAGTTTCTGGGAGGGACTCAGATGCGACTTCGGCATGTTGATGGAGAACTCCAGCAAATGCAGGAGGTCGGCCGTAGTCTGGAGGTGGGAGACGACTGCCTGGGGCGAGCCCGCCTTCAACAACCAGTCGTCGAGATAGGGGAAGCCTGAAACCCCCAATCTTTGCAGATGAGCTGCGACCACCGCCATCACTTTAGTGAACACCCGAGGGGCACTGGTGAGTCCGAAGGGGAGCATGGTAAACTGAAAATGCTCCTGGCTTACCGTGAACCGCAGGTAACGTTGGTGGGCCGGCAGGACGAGGATGTGGAAATAAGCGTCCTGCAAGTCCAACGCTACCATCCAGTCTCCAGGGTCTAGAGCAGCCAGAACCTGAGCTAAGGTGAGCATCTTGAACCTCTCCTTCCGGAGGAAGGCGTTGACACTCCTGAGGTCCAAGATAGGGCGTAGGCCCCCTTTGCCCTTCTTGGGAACCGGAAAGTAGTGGGAATAACAACCACAACCTACTTCTGGACCAGGAACGCGCTCAATGGCCCCCTTGGCCAAGAGGCCCGTAACTTCCTCCTGCAGAAGATTCAAGTGATCCCCCGACATGCGGTGGTACTGAGGTGGCATGGCTGGAGGGGTCGCCTCGAAGGGAAGGGAGTAGCCCCTTCAGACGATTTGCAGCACCCACCTGTCCGACTTGATGGAACGTCAGTGGAGCAGGTGATGGCGAGCTCTGCCTCCCACTGGCGTGGATTGGGCCTGAAAGCACGGCTTAGGAGGGCTTTGAGGCGGATGCTGCCGGGGTAGATGTGGACGGACCGGCACGTTGTCCCCCTGTACCGCCTCGGCGGAATCCACGTCCGCGACCACGTGGAGGTTGGTTCTGCGGCCTGTGGCTAGGTGGACGTGAGGGGGCGCCCCTTTTCTTGGCCACGAAAGGGGCAAAAAGCGGAAGCTGGCGGGCGCGAGCCGAGAGGCCAAAGGACTTAGCCGTAGCCCCGGAGTCCTTAAAGCGCTCCAGCGCACTATCAGCTTTGTCGCCAAAAAGGCGACTGCCATCGAAGGGCATGTCCATGAGGGTGTTCTGGACATCCCCAGAAAAACTCGTGGACCGCAACCAGGCGTGGTGCCGAAGTGCCACCGTGGTCGACATTTCCCGACCTAGCGAGTCCGTAGTGTCCAGTCCACATCAGATTGCATGCCGTGCTGCATCCCGCCCTTCAGCAAGAGCCTGGGCGAGCCGTGTCCGGGCCTCCTCCGGGCACTGGGGCAGCACGTCCTCCACCGTATCCCACAGGGAGTGGGAGTAACGGTCCAAGAGACAAGCGGTGTTAATAGAACGCAGTCCCAAACTAAGGGAGGAGAACAGCTTGTTACCAAACTGTTCTAGTCTCTTGGCTTCCCGATCCGGGGGAGTGGATGGGAAGGAGGTCTGGGAAGTAGAGGCCTGGATAACCAGGCTCTCAGGTGTGGGGTGCATGGACAGAAAACTGGGGTCGCCCGGTGCAGGGCGGTGGCGCCGGGCCACGTTCCGGTCCACAGGAGGTACTGTGGAGGGATTGGACCAGGTGCCCTTGAGAACGTCAACCAGTGCTTCATTAAACTGCAGCAGAGGCTCCGAGGAGCTTGCTGACAGTTGGAGCACTTCAGTGAGGAGGTTCGTCCTCATGGCCACAGCAGGTAGCTCCAGCCCAAGGGCTTCGGCCGCCTTGCGCAGCACCACAGATAATGCAGCACCTTACTCTGAAGCCACAGTCGGAGGAGAGATGAAGCCAGTTTCAGGGGAGGTATCCAGACCACTGGCATCCCCCAGCTCATCTGCCCAGTCCTGAGATAACTGACCCTGCTGGGCCAGAGGGTCCTCAGACCCCTCCCAGTCATCACCGTCATCCGATTCCTGGTAGACAGGAGGAATGATCGGAGCCGGGCAGAAGATGAAATTGCCACCCATCGGCGTCGGGTGCGGCGACGCTCTGACGCCGGGCCCGGTCCGGGACTAAATCGGGGAACGGCGTCGTCTCAAGGCGGCGCCGGGGGTGGCACCGGAGTCGGGGTCGGCGCCGGCGGAGGGTTCGTGAGGTCGACTGGCGCCGACTGGAATCCAGGCCTGGATCCCTCGGGGACCTGCGATGTTGGGACCAGAGTCGACGACGGCGCCGGGGCCTGAGCCGCCGGCTCGCTAGACCTCCCGGTCGAGCCTGTGGGGCCCGAAGGCACACCAGTAGGCGTCGATGGTGGTCCTCATGATCTCGAGGAAGGCACTGATCTCTGCCGTAGTCGCGCCAGCCCCAGGGACCGGCGGGTATGGGGACGGACGCGACTATTGCGGCTCTGACGGACCCGCGTGGGTGGTACCACCCAAACCCTCTGCCGAGTCGGTCGACCGGTGAGGGGAGCCCGAAGAACGATGTTGCCTCTTGGACTTCTTACTATGCTTCGACTTACCCGAAGACTTGGAACCCGACGAGTGGTGGTGATGGCTGCGGCTCCGCAACCGGTCCCTCGACCTCCTCCTCGACCGGGACCGTGAACGGCACGGAGCCGACTGCCAGAGCTCGAGTACGGGGCACAACTCGGCATCTTGGTCGGCCCCCAGGCAGTAAAGGCAGTGGTGGTCCGTAACCAACATCAGTCGGTGACAGGAGTCAAAAGCTTTAAAGCCAGGCATCCCTACCGGCACCAGAGTCGAGTCGATGAGAATCGAACCAAAAGAGTTCAAAAAGTTTAGTCAAAAAATGACTAAAGGGTATGCTCTTCCCGGATCAGCGCTTACTGGCGCGGAAAAAAGAAGAACTGACGTCAGCGCGCGAGGGCGGCATCTAAGTACTCCCGACGACGTAATTTCGGCGATCACGACTCCGACGACGCCTAGCGACACGCAAGGGTATTGCTGACGAAAATCTTTCCGGATCCAGCGTGACGCCTGGGGATATTCTAAGGTGAGGAATCTAACTAACGTGTTTCTTTCAGATATAACCATATTTGATATGGAGTCTCTGATCAGGAATAGAATACATGCACTCTCCCACGGGAAAACAGCATTTGAGCTAAGAAAAAAAAGTCTTACACTCCCCACCAATGCTGAATCTCATGCCAACTCACAGTCAGCTCAGTTGGCAGAACGTACATCTTACCGAAAGCACATCCACCTAGAAATAAACACCAAAAAAGCAAATTACAAGTAAATATAGCGGTATAAAACGTGCAAAGCAAAACGTTTACTCATCTAAAATGAAAACCGCAAAGCAAGGGAGAAGAACCTTTACAAACAAACGTCAGTTTTCGATCGTTATCACAGCAAAAATGCCAGCAATACTACAATCACAGCATTGTAATGCACAGGTTGGCAGTTCAGGTCATTGAACACACACGTTTATAAAGACTGCATGAAACTCCTACATCAGCAGCCCTAAGCACGACCTAAACTAACAAGCATTGGCAAAAGCCATGATGAACAGCAGAAATGCTGCTGGACAACATGGCTAAAAGACATTCACATTGTCAAGGCCAATAGTTCGGGCATTGTCGCAATGTAGTGGCTTTACCAATGCTTGTTCTGTATTGACAAGGTCTTGCTGAACAAATGCTGAAGTGATAGTGAGAAACAGTTGAGAAGCTTTGAAGTTAAGTGAGGATGTGGCGTGACAGGGGAACTGGGGAACCAGGTTTGATTCTCAGGGTAGGCTGAACAATTTGTGATTCTGGACAAATCACTTACACTTCCCCTGCCTAGGACAATGAATGTGTCACTGTGTAATATAACTGGTGAGCACTTAAAGCCAGTAGCGGCTGCTACCAAATGGATGTGGGGGGGCGGAGGCAGGGGGGAGGGAATTAAAAATAAATGTTGAAAATCCACTTACCTGGATGCGGCCGGCCGTCGTCTTTCATCTGTCCTCTCATCCTCTTCCTGGCTTCTGTGGAAGCAGGAAGTACTCAGGCTCCCCTGAACCAATCACAATGCTGCAATGCAGCGTTGTGATTGGTGAGCACCCAGGCTCCCCAGAGCCAATCACAATGCTGCAATGCAGCGTTGTGATTGGTCTGAGCGCCATGGTTCGGCACTCAGACAGGGAATGGGACCCTGAGCATGTTCTCCACCAAGGCTGCAATACAGCTTGGGTGTAGAACATTCATGCGCATAAAAAGCGCTCCAATACAATTGGCTGGTGTTAGCAATATGGAAAGATGGAGGACAGAACAAGGGCTCCAATACCATCGGATCGTGTGAAAAATAAAAAAAAAACAGCGGCGACGAGGGAGGTAGTGAGGGGATGGGTCAAGTAGGGAAGCAGGAGGGGATGGAGAGATGGGCAAGCAGCGACGGGACTATGCAAGAGGAAGCACTCCAATACCATTGGCTTGTGTTTGCACTATGACATGACGGAGGACAGAGCAAGTGCTCCAATACCATTGGATCGTGCAAAAAAAGAAACAGATGCTGTTCATGTTTAAACAACTTTTAAAGAAATGCATTAGTGTAAGTACACTTGCATGCATTTTAGTGGTTTATGTGTATGTGCACAAGGGAGACGGCCTGAAAAGACAAGTACTCCTATGGAGTGTACTTGAAAACAATGAAACAAATAGCTCCGCAAATTGGGAGAATTGTAAGGAGACATGTACTTGGTCCATGCGCTATCAGAGGGTCAAACACAAGAAGAGGGCATTACACCTGCATGCAATGACGAATGGCATCAAAGAAAATGAGAGTGATGCTGAAGTTTACCAACGGTAGGAGATGGGCGGCATGTAAGCGCACAGATAGCACACAACACGTCTATTTGAGACAGTGCATGCGCTGTGTAGCTGAGACCTAAAAGAAAGTTGTTTGCCATGGCTATAATGATACTGTCAACCTGGCCGAAGAACTGCATCTTGTAGACATGCAAAAAATGCCCAGCTCACAAACCCATGCAAGACATCAAGAAGACTGAACTGAAACAAAGTAGAATCTTCCCTGGCTGCATGAGCTTGAAATGTCAACAGAGATACAGCTTAAACAAGGACATAATCAACAACCTCCTGTACATGACCTTATATCATACTCAAAAAGAAAACTTCCCGTTTCAAGCCATCAGAAACAAAACTATGTCACAAATTCAGTGCAAAGTTTCATTGGAGGCTTGGTACTTTACAGCTATCTAGCCGTTAATCAGAATTGCAAGTCACATTCATATATCATGTAGCACACTAAGTAACTTTTCTCAAAACAAGGGGAGGTCACCCTAGTGCTAAGAGACTACTACTTAGTTACCCTTGTTATACAAACTTAAACCAGGGGAGGTCGCACAAGCTTTGAGAGACTACTGCAAAGTCCCCTTTGCTCTAGGGGCCATTCGTTCCACATACAAGGTATGACTGTCAGATATGGCTACACTCACTTTGAGCTCTTTTGCCAATCCACTACTTCACAAATGCAAACATTATACTCCTCCAACAACACCTCCACTTTGGCATTGCACTTCCACTACCATGTCCATCATCTATAATTTAGCCCTCAAACCCTTGTACATCCCCCACTTGCGGGTTGGTCGTGTCCCTCTATGCGGACGGCGTCACCCTGTATGTAAAGCATCCTGAACGCAATCTCTCACCACTTATTTGCAAAATTATATGCTTTGGTGGCATGTCAACTGGGCTAAGCCCGCTCTGCTCCCCCTAACAGAGGCTGCAGTCCCGTTTCCCATGGAGTACCCACTTCAATGGGCAGATGGTCCTGTTAAGTATTTGGTGATATATGTATGTAATGTCACAGAGGAAATATAGTGAGCCAATTTTGGCAATGCAATGACTTGGCTGGAGGACCGAATCCCCATATGGACAAAACTACCGCTATCTCTGGTGGGGCAAATCACCATCGCAAAAATTGTGATCCTACCCAAGTTCCTTTATTTGTTCGTTAATATCCCTATACCAAACACGCAAGCTTTTTACAAGAGACTCCGGTCCAATCTCATAACATTAATCTGGGCAGGGAAATAGCCTCGAGTTAAATATGAACTCCTCACACTACCACAAGGCAGAATGGGCGCACCAGATTTGCAGCTGTATGCACTATGCGCCCAAGCACAATTTCTACACTATTGGACACACCCCACACCCTTCCAGCCACACGGTCCCACCATGCCCGCTCTCGACGGCGCTGTTCCTTCCATTCAAACACCCGGGCCCTGAGATAGACACTCCACAGTGTTTGAGGTGGGCATGGATGGGGTTGGCGAGACGCATGGGGCTCATGCGCCTTTACACCCCGTCAGTCCCGGTGGCAAAGCACCCACTGCTGCCTCCGTTGTTGGTCAGCGGTGCCTGAGCTAAACTTGGCATTCTCACCTTTGCAGACTTATTCTAAAATGACCAATTCTTAGAACCCCTGTCCAAAATCCTGCCATAAACAACCCACTGGACAGCCTTCTATACTACCAAATATGCGCAACTTGGCGGGCAGTATTCAAGACATTCCCATGCATCCTGCAGACACTTACAGCACTAGAATACACTTATACATCTACCACTGCGCGTAAGCTCATTACATCTCTGTACAATCACATGCAACGCTCAGCGCCTGCAGCAGACACGCCGGCCCGGGAAGCATGGGGAAATGATCTCCATACACCTCTCACAGATGAACAATGGTCATTCTGCTGTGGCCAACTTGAGTTCCTATCCCCTAACTATAGATTGCGCCTCATCCATTTTAAATTCCGGCACAGCATTTATAGAACACCCGTTCAAACACATCGTATGGGGCTATCACTGCACACTGTGTCATTCGCCGATGGCAGATTTTCTACACCTAGCTTGGCAATGCCCAGCCATCGCTGACTACTGGGGAGAGATATTTAACACTATCGGAAAAATTATAGACACACCACTAAACCCGTCCCAGCTGCTAGGGCTGTTGGGCTATGTGGCGGATGTAGATCACGGTGTCCGGAAACTTGTCGCACTAATGCTACTGATTGCAGAACGCAGAGTCGCAATGAATTGGGGACGCCCCCGAGCTCCACAAACCCGACACTGGCTTAAAGACACTGCATACTGCCACGAGCAACTGACCAACTATTGGGAACTGTTACCATCAAGATCTCGTCCTCATGATACTTGGGAGCCTTTCAACACCTATCTCCGACTATCGGAAGCTTCCTATGCGGGGCCTGACGGACAGACCATAGCTGTTGCTAGAACTGTTACAAAAGATTTGCAAGTCTTCATCAGCACATATGCAGCAGCTGCATTCCATTTGGACCAGGGTCCAGCATTTGCCTCCAGAGCTTACCGAACATTGGGTGTGAGTGTGACTGTGCACTATTCCTCACCATACTATCACAAGAGATGCATGGCAGTGGAGAGGAAGAAAATGTGTCTTAAAGCAGTCTTTAACAGCTAGAGTATTAGGTTCAGGTCTCAGTTGGGTCCACTACCTGTATGGGTTGCAGCGATCCTTAAACAGTCTGTAAAGAAGATCCTTGAGTGGTCGGACTCTCTATGAAATTCAGTTTGGGGTTATGATCAGGGGCGGCTACTCCGTTCTGGCGGAGGAGCATCGCCCCACTGCTGAGAGGCAGCAGAGGCAAACGTGAAAAATAAAATGATAATAAAACCATTATATTATCATTTTATCTTTTTCTTACCTTGACATTGCTGGCCAAATTTTAGAGCGGGAGCTGGGCGATCCTGGAAGCATCACTGCGTCAGCAGGATGGAGGAGGAGTGGTGAGTGCACCTTAGGACTGCCAAACCGACAGGCGCACTTATATTTCTCCAACCCAGCTGTGTTGCACAGCCTGGTAGAGAAATGACAAAGGCTCCCTGTGCCTGAGCGAGCGTCAAGTCAGCTTGCTAAGGCCAATCACGCCGCTTCTCTCATGCTGGTACCAGCATGAGAACAGCACAATAATTGGCCCCTGGGAGCCTCTGCAGTGCACCAGCGTCTGGAGAGGAGCACCAAGGCAGCAGCCACAGTGGCAGGTAAGTTAGTTAATTTATTAGTTCCCCCTCTAACCCCACACCACCTGCACATTTGCGTTGCCCTACCACTTGCAAATTAGAGCAGCCACCACTGGTTAAGCTGGGGGTTCCAGACCTTGACAGTCCTAGTACCGTGGCGGTGGAAACGCCTTTTGTTATCAGTGAACGTGTTAAAGATTGCAGGAATTGCTGTTAGCATGAGCTGAAAGCCATTTTGTTTTTGGCAGCCATTTTAGTTAGCCATGTGCTTTCTTCCTCTTCCAGAGCCTTGCACATGCTCAGAGAGACCTGTAGCTGCCAGAATGCACCTGCTCCTAGTATAGAACTGTCAGGCTGTTCTAACTGATGTCAGCCATTCATTACTCCTCCTACTTGTTGACTGCATTTTCTGCATGACCATCTAAGTGTGTAACTCTTCTCATGTGTACTTGTACAGCCTTCTTTTGAGCCCCTGTGTGGGTATAAAAGGCCCCTGTTCGCTGTACTCCTTAGACTGTCTCCTACAGTGGCCTGAGGGTACTGTATGATGCAGTCTCCCTCATGTGAGGTTATTAAATATGTGTTCTTGGTATTACAGCTTCTGTGCCAATCTCTTCTTTGTTAGTTTAAAGGACCAGGTGTATCAGTGAACCCCTTAGAAGGTTCTTATTTCTTCAAATGGCACCCGAAACGTGGACCTCATCAGAGAAGCGGCTATCCAAGGGAGTGGTCTTGATGGGAGACAGGAATCTACGGAGGAGGACAGGACAGAAATCTACTAAGGAGATACCCTGCGCACTGAGATTCTCTGTCTCTGCAGCCCAGTATATTTCTGGTCTTCACTGATCTGGCGCTCCAGGAGGTAGCCCCTCCTGACTGAGAACCTTTTTGGCGTGAGTATTCTAAAACGACCGTTAGGTCACTCAGAACTTGGCAGTGAGAGACTGGCGATTTGTGCTTGGACAGGTCGTCGACATGTGCTTGACTTGTATTGGCTAATGATGTGATTATCGTGATTTGTGGAAATATGTAAATTGCAATTTATGTAGGCAGGTAATGAGGAGATTTTTCTCTAACTTTTGAATAATTCGTAACGGCGCATATTGTATTAAGTGCCACTGCTGTATAATATTGTATATGCTACAATATTTTTGGCATGCCTGTTTCAAGCGCACATCAAAGAATGTGCTGCTTTCTTGGAGGTACCAATGTGAATCTTGAATGGAATCAGCCGGCTCCCCTAGAGGGGATACCTAAATTGGTTTAGGTATAAAAACGTATTTCTTCCTTGGTGACTAAGTACCCCATGGAATTAAAATATGTACATAAAAAAGGATCCTGATCTGTGCACTTTAACATCCATAAGTAGTGATATGCAGAGCGTTTTTGTTTTGGGGTGTTCTGCCAGCCAAAACTAGTGAATTTGGTGTATTTTGGCTTCTTGAACATGGAACAGTCTTTTGGGCTGTTTTTTGTGCAGTCTTTTGGACTACTTTTGAGAGCTTTTCTTGTAAATATGACTTACAACTAATATTTACAAATGGTTTGGTTTCAGTACAGTCTGTGAGCTGTCTCTTGGTTCTGTCCTAAGTGTTGATTTGTGGGTTAATTATGTGTTTAAATGTCTATGTGGTTTGTAAGTTTGACACCGGTGGTACTTGTGTGACTGAGTAGCGATTGCGCTCTTTGTGTAAGAATGGCTAGCCTGAAGCGCGCTGTATTGTGTGTTCTCAGTGTATGACCCCCTTCTGAAAATGTCTGGAATGAGCTCAATGTGATTTTTTTTGTCATCATTCTGTTATGCAAAATGTCATTGAATGAATTACATTTTTTTTTAAAGTCCAGAAATGAAATTATGTAACATATGCTAAATAGGTGCACACTACCATTAAATTGACAAAGTAAGAAACTATACATGAGTGCAAATTGCCACAATGCTAAAGATAAAATTAGAATTCACATTCAATAGGAATGAAATAGGCCTCATAGAAAGGAAGAAAAAACAAAATTGTGTGCTTTACACGCCTAGGACTTAATATAAAATGTCACAACATGTATCCTTATGTATTAGATATTAAAAGGCATTCACATCATCTGAGTGAATTGGTTGTTGCTGAAATAAACACGACATTACAGAACGATAGATTTGTGCTGGCTTGAAAGGCGTATAAAGTGACGCCTGCTGGTCAAGAGCACAGCTGCGTCAATAATACATGGCTATTCTTGGTCCCAAGCCACAAGGAAACTGCTGAGTCAACTAGATTTTAAGTTAGTGCAAAACACGGTATAAAGGAGTGCATTACAGACTGCTGATTTTAAAAGTTACAAAAGACAGTTTCATTTTTTTGGATAACAGAGAAAAGACTAAAAGTAGGGATTTCCTTTCTTAATGCCTTTTTACATAAGTACATCTGTGGATCTGATGGTAAAATTATCACTGCTCTTTAAAATGTGGCGCAGGCTATTCATGTTTCAGTACAACTTCTGAGCTTAGGCTTATAAATGAATGCATTTAAATATGCTAGGACAGGAATGAGGCTTGCTTTTCATATGTGGAACAATCAAATGGGTTGGTGTTATTAAAAAAAAAGAGGGAATTTTGATTATATGAAAAAAAGGTTTATTAAAAAATAAGTGTACTAAATTAGTTTTTTAATCTCTATAATGCCTAATAATGATACTGTGAAATCCTAGCATCAAAGTTGAATTTAAGCAGCGCTTTACAGCAATGGGGGGAACTAAAATGGAAAATTTCACTTTACCCAGGCATACAAACTCATTTTTTAAGGGTGTACCTTATAAATTTCTGATCCCCCATTCCTGGGATATTTAGGGGACACTCTGGGGATGACTAATATGCCAAAACATTGTAGGTTATTCATTTTTAAGTGCCCCTAACACCAAAGTCAAAATTGGGCAAAATCTACCTTTTAAAAGCAGTTCTGCCACTCATGGAAGTTTTCAAACTGATCTCAGGCTTCAGTAATGCACACATGCAAGTATAGAACAAGCAGCTGACCTCTGAACTGCTAGAAAGCACAACACACACAGCTTACAAATGTAAATAAGTATAAAAAAACAAGCAGAAGTTATTATCCTACCTCTAAATTACTGGCAAACAGGAAAGGAATAGGACTGCTCTTCAGCTGTGAGTCTCCATAAGTTGCTTTGAATTGGAAAAGCCACAGTCTGAAATAATTGTCGTTACGCGAGAGTTGCTAGCAGATTAATTTAATTTGAACAAGGATTCCTCGTTTGGATGCCCTATAACAGAAATGTGTCTTCATACGGGTTGATGTTGGGATCTGCCACTTTCCATTATACAGAGCGTGTGTTTATCTCACTTTTTAACGTGGACAGTGGCAGTTATCCGATTATCCCGTCGAATATAGAATTGCCATAACCTTGTTGATGGAAGATACTCTTTTTTGATCTCCTCACATAAGCCCAGGAGTACAATTACAGTTGGAATACTGCTGTTTTTCAGGTTTCGCCACAGCCTAAGTAATTTCAGGTACATTGTACAACATTATTGTGTCCTTGCAATCTATGAGAGCTTACATGTTCTCTCCTTCAAGAAGGGTATTCCCCTGAGAAGCCCTGATGAAGTTCTCCAAGAGAACAAAACGCGTTGGCTGAAATTCCCTGTTTTTCTGTGAACCTTATATATTTGAACAATAAAGAAACGTTGGATATTCTCAGAGCAAATTCCTGGACATTTTTTATATCCCTACACACGTCATTTAAGCATTGCTCTATGATCTGGATAACAGTGGCACCATAGGACGGTTGGTGTCTGGGTTTGTAGCGTGGGACATTTACAAAACAAACTGGTATAGAGGTGTAGGAAGGGTAGTCCACCGTCCGGTGTGTTTCTCTTGCTAAAGGCAAGGTTTGCTTTAACACTTTGACCTCTGAAAATTGTTGAAAGACAAGATAACAGCGCAGGGAGAGAAAGAGAAGCTTTGCTTACTATTCTTGGCAAAAGCAAGTTTTTGTGCAGTCATATGAACAGAAGGAAATATAGTGGTATATGTTTGCCCTGATTAGAGAATAGCTTTGCCATGTATATAGCACTAATGCTTTTAGTTTAAAGTTTACTG
This sequence comes from Triturus cristatus, assembly GCF_964204655.1. Classification (NCBI taxonomy): domain Eukaryota; kingdom Metazoa; phylum Chordata; class Amphibia; order Caudata; family Salamandridae; genus Triturus; species Triturus cristatus. Next base: position 515,079,617 of record NC_140592.1, on the reverse strand, counting down.
TGCAAGGGCTGAGATAAGGAGGCAATGGGATTTAGTTTGAATTCATGCGCCCTCATGTTACAACTAGTACAATTGCTAAAGGAATTGGTGGTTGGTTATTAATGTTTTCTAGCTAGCTCAATGTGCTATTTACCTCCTACAAGTGTATTTGTGCCTAGCTGCCACAAATAGGGATTGATAGTGTAGACAGAAGTGAAACCTGTTTCAGGTTTCCACTGTCCAAATGGGGGGAGGAGGTTAGCTCGTCTACAAATTAAGGGTAGGCAAATTTATATTTTCTCTCTCTTTTTCTCACTCTCTTTTGAGCCTGTCTATAAATTGTCTAGGAAATAGCCATGAGACATTTAATCGGATATTCAGTAATACTGTTTTAAAATTGTTAGCATTTAATAAAATGAAGAATAAAATATATATGCTATGTTACTGCACATCCTGTCTGACGAAATTATGAAAGGATGAGTAGTCTAGATTGCTGTTCCCCTATTTGACCTTTAAGGGGAACTATATGTTATTCTCATGCTACATACAGTTTTGCAAGGGCATTGCTAGTCTTTTATTAGTTAGTCTGTGTAAATAAGCTGACAGCCCTTATTAGAGCTGGCGAATATGTTTTTTTCCTTTCAAAATGATGTTGCATAGTCCACATCGTTAAAAGTAGAATGCATAAGGTTTATAATGTCAGGGAAGACGCCCATGTGATCCTCAGCAAACATTTTTGAAGGAAAATATTGTTGTATAGGAGTTTGTTTGTTACAACATGTTCTGCTGGAGAAATTTATGTACCCACTATGTTGAAGTTTTTTTTAGTTCTTTATGAAATAAGAATCCCTGTTAAATTAGCAGTTTTAGATTTTCTTGCTGCACCTATAACATGAGAACATGGTCCTAAGTGTACAATGTAGGTGTCTTTATGAAAGAAAAATCATTTTAGAAGTGTCTGCAGTCCTGTACAAGTAATGCAAGGTTTATGAGTAAAAGTGTAGAACATTTCCTTTTTTTCTTGAGGTTCTTCAGATGAATAATATAGGAATACACAAATGTAAGGATTTAGAGTATGTCTGTATTGTTTCTTTCTTTACCTCACAATTTAGTAAATGAACACTGACTTCCTTAGCTGCTTTAAATAGTGTAATAGGTCCAGAGTTTTTACTCTCAGATAGATGAAGTGGTGCTTGGGTGCCTTGCTAATACATGGGGCGCCCCAAGACTAGGAAGTATTTTGAGATTATCCTCTCCGGTGATAGATTATTTCTATGCCTTGTCTAAAGAACTTTTGTTCTGTCCACCAATAGATATTTGCTGCCTTACAACCATGCCAGAGGGGCCCAGACATCAGATCCAGCCTGAGGAGTCAGCACCAGTCCAGCTTGAAGCCAAGATGAAGGTAATCAGCACAGGCATTGCTGGCAACTAGGACCTCAGTGAAGGCGGAAGCACTGGAATGTGAAACGTGTACCCCTGCCACTGTCTTGGGCGAAAGACGGGGTCACAAATCAGAAAGGAGAAGTCATGGATCCAGTTTTTGATGCCCAGCTGAGAGTCACAGACCGACCAGAACGGCAAGGAGGCTTTTGCTTGAGGTGACCCCTTTGAAACAAGGGTTGCTTCAGGCCTTTGAATCCTGTTCCTAAAACTTAATGAAAGTTTACACCTTTGTTGATCAAGGAATACCTGGGCACACTGAATACAATCTGTGGCCCTAACAAACAGTGCGCCAGTGGAGCAATACAGGAGTTAGGGAAGGACTTGAGTTTAGGGTGCAGGTGCTGTGCCTTTGGTGCCTGTTAGATTGAAGTGAAGAAAACTGGTGCACTGCCGGAGACTCTGGAAAGACTTTTGCTTCTCAAACTGGGCCGTGATTCCTAAGTTGCGAGTTGTGCAGCTCCACCGTGGGAACAACAAGAGCCTGCCTGTGAGGCTCAAACGGACACAGGGAGAAGACTCCCCTCTGGCTGGTTGTACAGCGGCTTCAATTTCCCAAGGACTTCTTTTTGTTAGTAATGTACCCCTTTAGTCGTCCCATTTTTGAGGAGGAGAAGCCCTTTGCGGCTCCTCATCCTACTTCCTATGGCCCTGTGAGGTCCTCCTGGTCCCCTGGAGCCAGGATTGTTTTTGTAATAATATGTCTGACTGCTTTAATATTTGCATTAGGTATAATGCTTTTTTTGCAAGAGTCATTCTTCTGAGCAAGTGACAAATGTTACTTTGCCCTTTTCTTGACTATAATGATTGATGCTCTAGCCCTCATAAAAGGAACACTGGAAAAGTCTATTGAAAATGTGTTTTTTACATAGAATTAGACTAGATGGTTCTAGGATTTGCTTTCTGCTTGGGGTTGAAAAATATTGATCGTTTTGTTTGTGATAACAGTCATTACTCTCTCCAGCTATCTGTATGACCCAATGTTCTGTTCCCTTTGTACTCCTGCTTATACCTTATATATGCCTGTTTAACAATATTTAGAATGAGAAATGCCGACCCAGCAATGAATTAGGATATTGATGAATTTATTAAAATAAATGTGCAAAATATTTTCTATGTTCCTTCTAGTTCATAGGGATGTCTTTAGCTCATGCTAAGAGGACCATCTGTTAATGATTGCAGGAATCGCTGTTAGCATGAGCTGAAAGCCATTTAGTTGTTGGCAGCCATTTTAGTTAGCCATGCGCTTTCTCCCTCTTCCAGAGCCTTGCGCATGCTCAGAGAGACCTGTAGCTGCCAGAATGCACCTGCTCCTAGTATAGAACTGTCAGGCTGTTCTAACTGATGTCAGCAACTCATTACTCCTCCTACTTGTTGACTGTGCATTTTCTGTATGACCATCTATGGGTGTAACTCTTCTCATGTGTACTTGTACCGCCTTCTTTTGAGCTCCTGTGTGGGTATATATAGACTGTCTCCTACAGTGGCCTGAGGGTACTGTATGACGCAGTCTCCCTCATGTGAGGTTATTAAATATGTTTTCTTGATATTACAGCTTCTGTGCCAATCTCTTCTTTGTTGGTTTAAAGGACCAAGGATCAAGAAGAAATTTGGGCCATCCTGGCTGTTAAAGATACCAGAACTGTACTTTTACTGCCCCTTGCTGGTAGCAAACACAAGAGATTTGTGTCTATAGATCTCATCAAATCACACCATATGGTTGATTCCCCATGGTAACTCCAAGGTAGTTATCTGACACTGAAGTTTCTTGTTCTGCTTTGGATCTACATTTGGATTTCCATTTTATTTATTTTCCTTTTCTTTTGGATTGGTTTTGTGACAGTCTTCTTTTTGCTTCTCAATGGACACTAACTCCCAGAATGCTCTGCTGTTGAACTGTTAACCGAGGTATTAAAGCCTCATTCTTCATCACATAAAGTGCAAAGGGAACCCTTGTGAACATTTCAGTGGTTCCTTAAATTGATGGAATTGTTTGGGATCATGTACCCTATGATATATTTGGGCCGACAGAGGGCCTGATTCACAGAAGTAATCTGAGACGAAATTTTATGACTTTCGGTATTCACAAAGGGCATTTACGAGTAGTAAAGTTAGACTTTTGGTCTAAGTTTAGACCAAAAGTTTTAACTTAGACCAAAAGTCTAACTTTAGTAGTAGTAAAGTTAGACTTTTGTTCTAAGTTAGAGTTTTGGTCTAAACTTAGACCAAAAGTCTAACTTTACTACTGGTAAATGCCCTTTGTGAATACCGAAAGTCGCAGAGTTAGACTTTCGTCGCAGATTACTTCTGTGAATTGTGCCGAGACTTTACAGATTCCATATGTTTTTAAAATTTCTCTTAGTGATGTTATCACTCCTGGCATCATCTCTGATGATTGGTATATTCGTACAGTGAGGACAATGCTTGATGAATTAGAACATTATACTGTATTTGAAAGTGAAGATATGTATAGTGGTATATTTAATTATGATGAAATGTTTTGTTTTCACCATTATGTACACCATTTCTTACACAAAGCAAGTACTCCACTTGCAGTATTCAATCACACACAATGGGCAAACTGCCATACACCATCAGTGGGTAGCTCCAAGATATTTGCACAGAAGTTTGTGTACTTTTCTGCTCACAACCTTGTAGACCCAGAGTCTTATTACTATAAACTGCTCCCTTCCCCAGCAAAGAAGAATATGCTAACTAACAAAATTCTATTATATTCAGCCCCCTTAATTTCCCAGTTTTCAATACAAGAGTATAACTTTTGGAAGGACAATGTTGACTTAAAATCTGTTTGGTGAACTAAAGACTGCAAGGTTTATGGCAATGAGGCTTTGTTTAGAGCATGCCTTACACCAAGACAAATGATTTTCCTGAACAAACTGTGCAGCAAACGTCCTGTCTCATCCTAGCTAATATAAAGGATATGAATACATTATATATTCCCACATTTGCAAGTTTTGAGAATTGCCAGCAATTCACAAACTACATGGAGTAAACATTAAACAACATGCTAAAGAATGGTAAATACAATTCTTCACATTCCAACCCGGACGGTTGGCTAGTGTGGCCATAAGACACTAGTGAATGTCATGCACATTTTATCAACACGAGGGTTTTTTGGATAAAAAGGCCAGACCCACGTAACGTGCAGACACAACACTCAGGAGTGGTAAATATATATAGCATCGGAAAGTTGTGCCTAGATTGGCCAAAACTTTCAACGTTAGATGATGGGAAAAAACACTTGTTTCTCCTTTCTGATGGCATGGATTTACAGGATTTCTTGTTAGGTCCTAGAAAGCCACGTCAAAAGCACTTTGTGTATGCAATATACTATAAAGTATAGAAGGTTTCACAGCAGGAAGCTGCTTAACAGATACGTGAAGTTGACAGAGCAAATTTGGAAAAGGCTTTAGCCGTAGCTGACAATGGTATGAATAAATTGTCCACTAGGATTTATTTTCCGAGTAACATTATACAATCTGCTATTAAAATCATACTGAAATAGTATGAACCGTACAACAGATTTCCTATGGGTCCTTAGCAACTGGACCAATTACCCTTTTAGCACTTGACTCTCAGTGGTAGTGTGGTTCATTCAGTCCAAGGCTTCTCGGGGGGAGGCAGACATGCGTTGAACAAAGACTCACAACTCAAAATATGCACAGAAGCAGCAAAAAAATGATTATCCAATCAAATACTAGTTTTTATCAAAAAAGTCATATTTACATATGACCACGAAGTAAAATACAACATTCACAAACAATAAACACCTCTAAGGTCAGGACTCTGAATCCCACTCCCCTCTAGCTAGCAGTAGTGGTTATGCCCCCTTCACTAGCAGCAACATTCAGGTTAAGCCTCACTACTAGTCCGGGTCTCAAGAGTCTCTCTCCAACTCTTGATTAGAGTCAAAAGTGTTCCAGCTCTGCAGAACTATCTAACAAGAAAGTTCCAAGTTCTCCTGGGCCATGTGTGCTAGAAATCAGTCCAGTCCGCACCAGCAGGACTCAAGCTACCAGTGTCTCTAGGTGCACCTCCTTCGCAGACTCTTAAGCTTCAGCAACTGCATCCAGTAAGTCTTTCACATGTGGGCAAGTAGGGCTGTAGTCGGGTGACCTTGAGTTTCTCACATGCAGTTCTGCAGCAGCCGGGGGTTTTCCAATGCTGTTACGGATCTTGATATGTTCTTTGGGTTCCTTTCTACAGATAGGGGTGTCAGTGCGATGATCCTTTTGCTGATCCTCAGTCTTGGTTTAGGCCCACTCGGTGCACCACGACTGCCTCCAACGGCGTTTTCACCCAGACTACGCTTCTTGCTTTGTACTGGTGGCCCTCCTGGCACATGGGACCCCCATTTCTCCTATGTGCATGGGCTATGGCCCGATCGGCACAGCAGCAAACTTCACGGCAGCCCAACCTGTAATACAGGGTTGTGCTGACTTGATCCGGCACAGGGGTTAATATCCAATTGGCACAGTAGCCATCTTGACGGCAGCCTCACCTGGCATAATGGGTCGCTGATGTAATACCACACACGGGCTATGGCCCAATCAGCGCAGCAGCAATCCACACCTGGGTATGGCCCGATCAGAACAGCAGCAATTTTCACAGTCCGTTCGGTGCATCAACTGTCACGGCTCTCTTCACGACGGCCCTCCTCTGGCATACAGGTGATGCCGACTTTTCCCAGTACATCAGGCAATCACCCTATTGGTGCAGCAGCTGTCTCTTTACCCCTCACTACGGGGATCCACTTGCCAGGATCCTTCCACTGGACCTCGCTCCATCCAACACTCTCCTCTCCCTTACAAACATACTGGTCTTGGCAAGCAGGTAGGCACTGGTGCTCAAGGCTCCAAGCGCAGGTGGTCTTGGATCCCCTGAGTAATATCCCCTCACCCAGGTGGGAGACCAGCATGCCTTGGCCCCCAGTCCTGGTCACAGCAGAAGCCTTGCAGAGCTTCTCCACCTCGCACAGCTCGGCTGGTTACTTGACAGTTGACAATTTTGGGGGTCTCAGTTTCCCTTATTACAATCCATTCCCAAATGTGATTTAAAGTCTGAGTCTTTGCAGTTTTATGTTAGATGCCTGCTTCCCTTTCAAGTGCACTCTCCTCTGTTCTCTCTTCTTTCAGAAAGCAGTCTGTCACAGCAGTAGTGAATACAAATCTGATAGCTCCACAACAAAGGCCATGGGAGTGACTAGCGGTTCACACCCAGATGTTAGCCACATTGTTAGGTGTATTAAACGTTTACTCCAGGACCTCGGCCCTACTCTTTATGATTCTTATCAGCCCCATCTTCTCCCTAAGATGTCCCCAGGCACCTTCCAGGTGACCTCTCTCTGAATCAAAGAGCACCCTTTGAAGTGTACAAAGAGCCTGGCTATCTCTTCCTCTAGTGTGTCCCACCCAGATTACAGGAATGCAGCAATACACAAATCTGTCTGGGGGGACTACTCTACCTCCTCTCCTCGTGTTCCTCCAGTCAGTCCTGGGTCTCCCAAAATGAAATCTAGAGTCTTCCATGTATTGTGACCTTCACAGGCACACATACGCCTGGCACATGCACATTGGATCCATGTCCTGCACAGCACTTCATCCTTCATGTATTGTACCATTCACAGGCACATATACACCCAGGACATGCATATACATATAATATACATGCATTAAACAGCACTGCATTATTCCAGTATTGTACCATTCACAGGGACACATACACCCAGCACATGTGTACCTCACATGCACTGGGCAGCACTCGACACCACACTGATGTTGGACAAAGGTCAATTACACACATCAGTGGTGCTTTAAATGAATGAGCATGTAGGTCACACTCTGTGACACAGGTATAAAGGACCTGTTTATTCCTACTGATCACTACACAGTATGGTGCCACAACTGTGCTTGTGCTTCTTGACTCCTGGAAAAGGCAGTAGCTTTCTATTAGTAGGGGTAGCGCTTTTGGCAACCCTCTCGGTCCAAAAAGACCGCAATCTGTGAGACAGGCCTATGTCATGGTGCACATGCATGATCGGTGTTCGCTAATGACAATAAAAAAATATCCGGATTAGAGATCCAGACATCGTTACAATTGGGGCACTCAGGTCAGGGGTTTATGTCCATCACCATGTGAAGGACTTTTCCATTCCAACAAACTTAGTGAGGAAGATGATACAATTATATAGAGAAAGAAATGTAACTTTGACTACCTGTTCCTTCAATTGGGATAGCTTCAACTGACATAAGGATTAAAAAGCTATCTTCCTTAGTGAATCAGGTAATACTTCTGGAGCTTTAACAACCATTAGCAAGGAGCTGATAGCTTTGGGAGCTATAGATATGCAAAACAGGTTAGCTTTAGATATATTATTAGCAAAAGCAGGCAGAGTGTCCGTATGTTGCATGTACAGCAATATTGCATATATTTGCCTAATAACAGTAAACAAATTAACAGTTATGTTTCAAACATCACTAACATGAAGCGTGAGGTAAAGTTTCTTGACCAACCAGGTGCATGGGATGGACATTGCATGGTGTTTAGTGATCTGCAAAGAGCTTTCAAAGATTGGTGAGTGGGTTGTTGAGTTAGGAGGAAGCTTCCTTAGTACTATACCTGAGGTCTTCAAACTGAGGGGTGTGTCCCCTGGGGGCACCTTTTTTTAATTCCAAGGGGGGCGTCAGGCACTGGTGAAGAGAAGCATCATACCGATAGCAGTGCTTTGTTTTAGTGTAAAAAGAAAGCAACAGCCGCTCTGTAATAGGCAATCACTAACATCTTTTGTCATTCTTATCCTGGCTGGGAATAGGGATCGAGGGGGAGGGCCTCACACTCAGTGTATAAAGAATCACACTGTGGATACTTTATACTTTAGAAAGTCCTGGCTGACCTGAATCACATGTTGTCAATCAAGTATTTGATTGGATATTTAAAAAGGATGTTTGGACATAAATGCAATGTTTAAATATGTTTAGATATATTTAAACATTGCCAATTCTTATAGAATAAAATAGTGTGAAAAAATATGTTAATTCTGGGGGCCCTTATGATTTTTTTTTTTACTTGGGAGGACAGAGCATTAAACAATTTTGAAGATCGTTCTATTACACTTACCCCTATAATAATTGTCTTAATTTGCTTAATGAATGTTAGATGCTGTCAATCAAAGAGCAGTTTAAATTGTAGACATGTCAAGAAGCTATCAGCAACAAGTGGAAGAAAATGAAAACACGAAGATAGTGATCTAGATAACATCCAATCAAAGATGTATGATGAGATGAAGCCAGATATAAGAAGTTGAAATTAGAGAAGAGTTGGAGGAAGCCAGATATAAGAAGTTGAAATTAGACGGGGCCTATTTGATGAAGTGAGAATTATGATGATTTCAAAAATCATCCGGGTGTTGAGAAAGGTGTTTATGTATAATAGTATTAATATGACAATATATAACATGCAAGTGAAGCTGATTGCATTTGTTTCTACCATTGGCTAATGTAGCCGTCAATTTTAAAATGTTTGATGCCACTTGGAGCCATCTTTTTCAGTATGTAATCATCTTTTTTTTGTCTCACTCTACACCAAGACGATTCATATACAGTCAACTCTGTAAACTATGTTTCAGATGAAATTTCACTTTCCCAGGTACAGAATGATGTTTCTCTCTTTAGGACCCAGTAGCATTATATTCCACTGAGAGTGAATTGTTTCAAGGCCTCACCAATTGGAACCAGGGTGAGATTCTCATGAGAAAGTGCCTTGTATACTAAGGGGTCAATTACGATCTCGTTAGGAAACTCTTCCGACCGAATCTATTTTGGAATTGTTTCGTACCAACTTGTGTACTGCAAGGTGCACCGAACAATTAGGATGCCTTTGAACATAGTTCAGTCGGATTTGCATTGACTTCAATGGGAACCTGTGTTCCGAACGGGAACACAGGGTCCCATTGATAAAAAGGGGTGGTTGGGGAAAACCATGCACCTTGTGATGGGCAACCCATGGTGCCTGCCACACTGAGCATGGTTTAACGGGGGCTCACTTGGGTACCCACACGGACCCCAACCAGAGACCTCAGGGTGATGGGAGGCCTCCAACGGACCCCTCAAGTCAGATTCCAACTGCCGTTTTGTGTCAGGCAGGCCGAATCAGAACAGCTGTCCGAATCGGTCATCGTAATCGCTCATTTGGAAACTGTGTCCATGGGCTGTCCGAATGCTGTTCGTAACCGATTCGGACAGCCCGTACAGTTTCCTTGCATCGTAATCGGTCGTCCAGAAAAATGTCCGATTCGGTCGGAAACATAGGTTCTGAAATGGATTCGCCTAATCCGAATCCCGTTCAAAGCCTTTCCGGGTGGCTTCGTAATTGACCCCTTAGTAGTGATGTTTATATTAACAACTGAGGTGTCTGGATGGAACCAGGGATAGGAACTGTGTTTTGTGAATCAGTGGGATATTGCTGAATAATGTGATTTCAGAAACTTTATTGTTCTTCCTTTAACCTGATTGGGCCAATTTGTGTGATTTTTATACAATACTATTCATGTATAGATTTCTTTGTAGTTTGCATTATAAAAGAAGCCCATTCTTGAGAATTGTGGGCTCACTCTCACTTGATCTTTAGGGGGTGATGCTATGACAATCTGAGCTCTGATTTAGAACGTTGATGTATTCCTTAGAGCTGAACTATATCTGGTTCTGCTTCTTCATTTCCTACACTTTATTCTAAGCACGATGCTATTATATGAGAATTGATTAACTGATGGACTTTTAACCATGTAATTTTATTTTCTGTAATCATCTGAATCCTTTAATAGACCTTCGTGGTTTCTTTTTAAATTCAGGCCTTGTCTTCATTTTAATGCCTAATTTGCTTTACTATTACATAGTTTTTTTTCATTGAAATATGTTGAACATGTCCAGTTGAGGACCAACAAAATCCTTAGGGGGATCAACACTGCTCCCTGTCCATTTCTGTGCAGGTGTCAACGGAAGTGCACAGAGGAGCAGCACAGGGCAGGGGGTGCTTCAGGTCCATGTTTTGCACATGTGTGAAGAGCGCTTTCCATTTCAGCCCTCTTCACACATTCGCAACCCATAGACTTGCTGCACATGCTCTTTGCAGCGCAGCTTGTCTAAGAATGGATGCATGCACAGTTTGTGAGACAAAATCGCCCCCGGCCCTATTAGGAGTCAGGATGGAGTAAGGGTGAAAAGAGGGTTAAAGCTCAGCTCTAACCTGATTCCTGATACGGCTGTGATCAGCACATTCCTGGCGCTGTAATAAAAAGACCGAATGGAGCCATTCAAGACATGCAGAAACACGCAGGTAAGTAAACTATGGAAAGGAATCCTTCATTTAAAAGCATTTACAATAAGTTTACATCTTACATGACAATCACGCTTCTGTACACGTTTTATTTAGAGTTTCTGTACTCATTGTTCTGTCTTTGTTTGCTTTAATTATCAGAGAGAGAAAGTGATGAATTTGGATTAAAAAAATACTCTAATGTGTGGCAAAGGAAAGGGGGTTTAAGTCTTGAGGGCCAGAGCTTGTACACCAGAGTCTGACAGTCAATTTACAAATGTATTTCAAAATATATCTGCTGCAATAAAATTGGCATCAAGCACATATTTGACAGTAAATCTGTTTTAGATTACCTAACTGGTCACAAAGAGGCTGAATTGCAAACTATTTTACAGGGTTAAGACACCTGATGCAGAGGTCTGTGTCCGCCAAACAATTTTGAGGAGATTATGCTGGAAATGATGACTCTAGGGATTAACACAGCTCTGGAAGAGTTCTTTGTTTTTTCCATTCACAGTTTTGACTCATAAAGTAGTTTAGCGGATTAATGTGCCTGCTGCAAGGCACACTGTGTAACATGCAGATCACAGAATATTTAGCTAGGTAAGTGGGCTACTGCTTCTGAGACTGAGGCCATTTTGTTCCTTCCAGTTGTTAAGTTGAAATATTCTAATATTGTACAGTGATCTATTTACTGGCATGAAGGTGCTGCATGCAAACTGTAAGTCATGGGTTTACATCCTTATTTTTCCTCAATCTGTTGTTATTCTAAGATTGCACAGTAGAGGTCCTTTGGTAAGTGATAAAGTCTTGTTAGTACTGACAATTACAATCAACTGCATTACGTTTTATATTCTAACTATATGGTCCTCCCAGCCATTCACTCTTAATGTAAAACGTCTAGAAGTTTGGATGATATAAGATTCCTACACCCTGTAAGACTCAATGGCTTGTGTAACATTTCCTGTATATTGATTTACACACTTGTATGATTTATTGTGCCTCTCTGTATGATGTAAGCACTCCGACACCCTACAGGTGAGTGGCGCTATACAATAATTACACAGAAGAATTTAGTAGATGACAGTTAAATCAATATCACACTATTTAAAAAAAAAAAGAAATTCAGTGTTAGAACTCCCTGTCAATTCCCACCGGGAGTCAGGCTTGCTCCCTTCGCACACTCCTTTGATAATATACAGTGATATATTTTTGCTCACCACTTTCACAGTTAACCAGCCGCCACTGATGTCCGGTATAGCAAGTTGAAGACCTGTGTAGTCATAGAACATGAACTACTAGCTTATGCCAGAGGTCAACTGCATGGATTTATTGGGCATGGGATTTTACCTTGTCTCTAAAACCAGAAAGACACAGTATCTGTTTGTTTTTATATCTTTATTAAAGTTTTATATTTTTATATATCAATAAACAACAGTATTGGGTGCAAGCCTGCATCCAAAATAAATTAACACAAAAAAGGAGGAAAGGAGACATGCAAACATTCACAGAAGACAAGCACATAACAACAAGGAGAAGAGTGAGGCAAATAAACTACATTATGAATTGGGACAACATCACAGTGTATATCACAGTTCAGGACCATAGTGAGGATGCTGATGCGTCTTCCAAGCGGTAGAGACAGTAATGCCTAAGCCAACCTCCTCATACCTTGAGGAACTTACGAGGGCACCCTCTGCTTTTATGCGTAACTTTCGCAGCAGCCATTTAAAGATCCATCCCCGCCTTCCATTCAATTTTAGCAGAAACCTCCAGTGCACCCCAGTGGTACGCCACGTCTCTTTTAGCCACTACCAGCCCCAGGTTGCAGAAAAGAAGTTGCGGTCTGGGAACATCAACATCACCTGGGATACCCAGTAAAATATATTTAGGATCAAGAGAAATGACTGTTCCAGCACTAAGCTGAGCTCCCTCACCACCCGTGACCAATATGTCTGAATGGCTGGGAAGCCCCATAAGGTTTGTATGAATGTACCTCTAGCATCCCCACAGCATACGTAGGCTGAGGAAGCTGCCATTCTCATTCAGTGCAGGCGGTCCCTGTCATTACAGACCAAATGGAGTATCTTAAGTTGAATCAGGCGCAGTCATGCCTTAATGGCCACTTCCCTCGGGTGCATCTGGGCCCAGTCAATATCCTCCAGTTCCCCCATGTCAGTCTCCCTTCTGGCCCTCAGCCTAGTCAATGTGTCTGGCATATTATTATTCAGCATCTTATAGGTAAGGGAATTAGCCTCCTGTTCTAGCTCGTTGAGTAACAACCTGCCCTCCAACGGGGCATATTCTGGTAGGTCCAATTCTCCCATTCTCTCTGCATGCCAGGCATGTCACGACTGCTGCATATTTTTGGATACTGGTGGTTCTAGTGCATGGAATACTCCCTTTGTAGAGATGAAAAGGGCATCAGAACGCCTTCCTCCAGGATGTCTCGTATCTGGAAGATTCCCCGCAGGTCGCAGGCATCAAAACCCCTTGAGTTTTCCCATATTGTGCATCCACACACTCTTCCAGACGGTGTCGCCCGCATTAACTTTCCTCGCCAACCAATACGTCTAGTGGGTTTCTTCCATGTGTCCAAGGCCACCTGTGTTGTGGACAATAGCCGTCGAACTCCCTTTCCGCCATAAAGGTTATGAGGCACACAGGCCATCGAAATGCGCTCTCTCCGATTTGTATGTAGACTGATCTTGCTGTGTAAATAGCCAAACATTTATGGACACCATATGGGCCACCCAATAGTAGGCCCACATGCCCAGGGGAGCGATCCCACCATTGGAGGGCTGCAAGCACTATCCTGGGGCGGCCACAGCACCAGAGCAGGGTCCTCAAATCACCCTCTAACTGCCCAAACAGAGTCTCCGGCATCAGATAGTAAGTATTTTACAGGGTGAAAAGTAGTTTGGGGAGCGTAATATTTTAAAAACAGCCGCCCTTTGCATCAATGTAAGAGGCAGCCTACGTCACCTCTCGGCGTCAGCCTGGAAGTCCCTCACCACCCGACCCAGATTTTTAGCCAGACATGTCTCTCTGTGTGGAGTAATAAGGTAATGAAGGAAAGGAGCACACCCTACGGTAAACTCTGTAGAAAAGTTAATCGATAAGTTTTTAAACTCTTATGATTGTGGGTGCTAAGGTACTAGTTCCGCTGTCACTGCGGAAAAGGAATATAGAGAAAGAAAAGTGAGAAAACCCACTTGGTACCTTGCACTGTTCACAAACTTGGGGATCCCCCCAAGTAAACAATTAGATCAAAAATATTTGAAATGGCAATTCCATCTATAAAAAAACTGTACACGTATTTGAATAAACATAGACATCTTTAGTTTTAGATAATGTAGTTCCAAAATAAAACTTAATGAAATTCACAAAAGTACAACAAGTTAATGGTTTCTTAACTGAATGTACAAGTTGACTTATTCATTATCTAACAAATGTAGCTGTATTATACATAATGAAAAAATCTTTCAAGTTGTTGGTAGAAAGTGCCCAATGCATTTCGGGATCGAAAGAGTCCCTTCGTCAGGGGCCAACCTAGAACAAATGTAAGCATTATAAGTTTTATGTTCAAAAACTTTATGAAGCAATATCAATTCGATGATGCTCAAGTGGAGGTTAGTAATAACACACAGCATGCTACACGCTAAAAACCATGTGGGTAGTTGAAAAGGAAAAGCTCATATTGAAGTGCTCCTGTCAGTATGTGGAGACTGTGGGCATAGAGCATGGATGTTGTTCTGGCCTGGTGAAATTGGGAGTGAAAATGAAGTGTGAAAAGATACCAGAGCTTAGGACCCCTAAAGAAAAACGTGGGAAAATGAAGCTACAAACTAAAGTAAACTACGTGACAAATGAAGCTCACCTGAAAACAAGTCATAACTTTGTTTTTCCAAAAAATTCCACAATCGGAAATGAATTTCGAGGAATCTAAAATGCACGAATGTGTTGAATGTCAGGCTGATGTGGTCGTTAAGAGGAAATAGAAATGCATACGATAATGAACGCATAATGCGTTTCGGCGCTTACCGTGTTCGCAGGAGTGAAGTGGCAGCGCTGTTAAATCAATAACGTGGCAACTGGTGATGCCTCCTTGTATACAATTGACCTTGAGCCCGTGTGGCGGGCAACTTTCTGAAAACAGAAAGAAGAAAAATCTATATGGGAACAAGTGATGGCCAAGCAGGCAGCGGCTCTGAGCGGTAAATAGAAGCTCATTACAAGTAAAAAAGTACCTGAAAGTAGAAGCCCGGAAGCGTAGCAGCGAAAATCTGTAATAGATGGGACGTGCTGGAACAAGCGCCGTGATAGGGTGAAGAGACCGGTCATTTAATGGGAAACGCAACGGAGGACGTGTCACGTGGGTCAATGAACGAAGAAGAAATACTCTAGGGTGCAGCAAAGGAGAAAATATTATGAAAGTAATGATGGGCGCCTTGAAACGTGAAACAGCAAAAAGTGAAGTGGAAAAACAATTAGAAGCTCGTAATTGGAATAAAGCTCTCAATAAACGAAGTGGTGGAGAATGAACTCCAAAAAGTTACCATAACAATAAATAACCGCCTGAAAATGTCTGGTGTGATGATACCATGAAACCAGTAGGGGTGTAGCTATAGATCAATGACATAGCGTGTTCACGTGTTAACATAGGTGTGTGTGGGTTAATAAAGTGCTCTGTATATCGTGCGTGAAAGATACACTTTACAAAACTCTCTAGCTATTTTGAATGGGATGGACAGTTCTACGCACAACTCACGGGAACTTCGATGGGTTTTTCAGGAGCACCGGCATACGCCAATACTTTTATGGCACTCTTTGAACATGTAAACATCATGTCCAACCCAGAGTGGTGGAATAACATACTGATGTACTGTCGTTACATTGACGATATATTTATCCTCTGGAAAGGTACCACAATCCAACTAGAAACCATGATAACAGACTTGAATACCATTGATCCAAGGATCCAGTTCACCTGGAACATTCAACAACATACTATCCATTTTCTAGATGTCCTCATTTCCAAAACAGAAGATAACAACAATTTTGAAACCTCGGTGTTCTTGAAACCTACAGACCGCAACAGTACTGTAATAATCACCTTGCACTACACCAGTTTTCACCCAAACAGTCTTCTCAGGAACCTGCCATTTTCTCAATTTCTCAGAATAAGACGAATTTGTTCAAATCCAGAAGTCACCAAAAGTAAAGAACTGGAATACATGTCCCGTTTTCAAAATCGGGGATATCCAGATAATGTTTTACAAGAATGTCTACAACGGGCACAGCAACAGGACAGAACCACGTTGCTCAAAGAACAGATAAAACAAACAACTGACCGCCCAGTCTTCGTGTCAAAATTCTCCACAGCAGCAAGAGAAATAAAAAGCATCATTAACAACAGATGGGAAATGTTATCGTCAGAAGACGACTTCAACAATATTTTTTCTACCAAGCCTTTATTTGTGTATACCCGCGGGAGAAATTTGAAATCAAATTTGAAATCACTTTTGTCTACGCCATCTACTAGACAACATATGACTCTTTATAAAGGAACGTCTAAATGCAACAACTGTGTGCACTGCAACAATGTGATTACTGGCAACACCCTGACACATCCATCTTCAGGCAAACCAATCATTTTGAAACACTCGGGTAATTGCAATTCTATGAATCTAATATATTGCATTAAATGCCCTTGTGGCAAAGCCTACATCGGCAAAACGGAACGAAAAATCAAGGTGAGAATCACAGAACACAAAAGCAAAATCAGGATTCGCAGCACTTCTTCTCCACTTGCCACCCATTGGAACGAACTACATCATACCATTTCTCAATTAAGATTCCAGATAGTTTAACTCATCAATACCGCTCCAGGTACTGATACAACACAAAAACTTCTGAAAAGAGAGATCTACTGGATTAAACACCTTCACACCTTGATCCCATCAGGCCTCAATGACCGGATTGATATGAATTGCTTCCTGTGAACATTTTGAGTATCTTTATCCTATACCTTCAATTTCCCATCATACAAATACCCCATTTTCATACTTTTATCCCATTACCCTCACTACTTATATTATGGGGATACAATCTTATATGGATGTCACTATAACTTCAATAATGTCCATGTATTCAATTGTACAAATTGTATTTTTGCACAACTAGAGAGTTTTGTAAAGTGTATCTTTCACGCACGATATACAGAGCACTTTATTAACCCACACACACCTATGTTAACACGTGAACACGCTATGTCATTGATCTATAGCTACACCCCTACTGGTTTCATGGTATCATCACACCAGACATTTTCAGGCGGTTTTTTATTGTTATGGTAACTTTTTGGAGTTCATTCTCCACCACTTCGTTTATTGAGAGCTTTATTCCAATTCCGAGCTTCTAATTGTTTTTCCTCTTCACTTTTCGCTGTTTCACGTTTCAAGGCGCCCATCATTACATTCATAATCTTTTCTCTTTTGCTGCACCCTAGAGTATTTCTTCTTCGTTCATTGACCCACGTGACACGTCCTCCGTTGCGTTTCCCATTAAACGACCGGGTGTCTTCACCCTATCACTGCGCTTGTTCCAGCACGTCCCGTCTATTACAGATTTTCGCTGCTACGCTTCCGGGCTTCTACTTTCAGGTACTTTTTTACTTGTAATGAGCTACTCTTTACCGCTCAGAGCCGCTGCCTGCTTGGCCATAACTTGTACCCATATAGATTTTTCTTCTCTCTGTTTTCAGAAAGTTGCCCGCCACACGGGCTCAAGGTCAATTGTACACAAGGAGGCATCACCAGTTGCCACGTTATTGATTTAACAGCGCTGCCACTTCACTCCTGTGAACACAGTAAGCGCCGAAATGCATTATGCGTTCATTATCGTATGCATTTCTATTTCCTCTTAACGACCACATCAGCCTGACATTCAACACATTCGTGCATTTTAGATTCCTCGAAATTCATTTCCGATTGTGGAATTTTTGGGAAAAACAAAGTTATGACTTGTTTTCAGGTGAGCTTCATTTGTCACGTAGTTTACTTTAGTTTGTAGCTTCATTTTCCCACGTTTTTCTTTAGTGGTCCTAAGCTCTGGTATCTTTTCACACTTCATTTTCACTCCCAATTTCACCAGGCCAGAACAACATCCATGCTCTATGCCCACAGTCTCCACATACTGACAGGAGCACTTCAATATGAGCTTTTCCTTTTCAACTACCCACATGGTTTTTAGCGTGTAGCATGCTGTGTGTTATTACTAACCTCCACTTGAGCATCATCGAATTGATATTGCTTCATAAAGTTTTTGAACATAAAACTTATAATGCTTACATTTGTTTTAGGTTGGCCCCTGGCGAAGGGACTCTTTCGATCCCGAAATGCATTGGGCACTTTCTACCAACAACTTGAAAAAAAATGTCATTATGTATAATACAGCTACGTTTGTTAGATAATGAATAAGTCAACTTGTACATTCAGTTAAGAAACCATTAACTTGTTGTACTTTTGTGAATTTCATTAAGTTTTATTTTGGAACGAAATGATCTAAAACTAAAGATGTCTATGTTTATTCAAATACGTGTACAGTTTTTTTATAGATGGAATTGCCATTTCAAATATTTTTGATCTAATTGTTTACTTGGGGGGATCCCCAAGTTTGTGAACAGTGCAAGGTACCAAGTGGGTTTTCCCACTTTTCTTTCTCTCTGTGTGGAGTGACATAAATACCCAAGTAGCAGAAGCCATCATTTATCACCAGGAGTATCTGGGGATGTACAGATTAATCAAATCGGCCACAGGGGTGGTAAAGAACCAATTTGCCCCAATTGATATGGCAGTCAGAGTGAGCCCCGTAGGTCTCGGAAAGCTGCAGAATAGCCAGTATGGTGGTTTCCGGCTTGGTAAAATAGAGGAGCATGTCGTCTGCGTCAATGTCAGAAATTTTAAACCTAAGAATGTCAGGACAGGCAGAGGCCGACACAGCATCTGTTGAACCTTCTTGAGCTAGAGATGTGGAACCATTGAATCTGAATGAGCGAATGTCTACTAGCACATTAAGGGTTTGATATGCACAGGTGCGGTATATGGCAGCAGTGGGACGTGAAGACTTAGGGATCCATGCCAGAAGACGGAAGAGAATGCTTGACAGGAGGTGGTCAGAGCCACCACGACAATGGGAAGTAGCTGAGAACTGAGCACGAGAAAGGAGTAGTCATGCTGAGATTATTCTGCACATTTTCACAGGGCCTACTGCTGAACATGCAAGAAAGCAAAGATGTTTGCTTTGTGTGACAGGTAAAAAAACATTGCTATGGGACTCTTCACCTCGCCACTATGCACAGTGGTATGGGTGGTGCCTGTTCCTTGTCAGACTGCAGTTTTAGACATTATCATTGTGTGTATCCACAGCTGCTACCCTTCCTCGTTCATAAAGTAACGTCCTTGCTGTTTCTGCTCAGAAAGATTCCACGTCGTGTAGAGTTCTTAGATATAATTTCACTAGGAAACATAACTTTTCTCGGATGCTTTCAAAATGGCTGGCGCAGAGGGCCCTAAGAAGCTACGAAGCATTTTTTTCCACAAGTTGAGCTATTCATAGGTGCCGAGTACGGCGAGGCTTCTCTGATAATATGCACTCAGTGAGTGAAGTGAGCCTGTGACGTATTTAAAGGGCAGTGACCACATCTATAACTTTTATGTATGACTAGAAAATATACTTGCAGTCAGAGAAATTAATCTTCCACAAGGTAGGTTAGCGTTCCACTTGTGTGGTAAGGCATCTTGGCCATCCATGTGTTGGGGGCATAGTCAGTGTCGGATCCCCACCCTTAGACGTGTAACTGGGAAAAGGCTCAGCTGTCGCAAAGCAAGGTCTTTGCTCGGTGCAGGTGGTGGGGGTTGCGACACCCCTCGCCTCCCCCAGCAATTGGAAATATCCCTCTAGGATTGGCCTCCGGGGGTTGGCGGCCCCTCCCTTTTCTCCATTCCAGGATGGAACCTGATCCGGATCTGGAGGGTGGCTCATACTTATTGAGGACCGGTCACGTGGGCCACTTTTGACCAGGAGCTTTGCGCGGGGCGAGCAGCAGCCAGGACAGGGTCCCGTCTCGACGAGCTGCCCAGGGCTTCCACGAGAGAGGGCGCGGGCGATAGCAGATAGATATTTTTAAGCTAAAGGGGGTAGGGGGAAATTAAAGTGAACAGAGGGAGAGGAAGCCAGGGCATGAAAATGACTGCCGTCGAGAGTCACGTACAGTACAACCACTCCTATGTGGAGGAAACGACGTACATGACCCAGGAGGATGACTGGGACAGGGACCTGCTCCTGGACCCAGCCTGGGAGAAGCAGCAAAGGAAGGTAAGAAGATTCCGACAGAGACCCGCATATTGAAATGGTCTCTTCTCATGCATCTCTAGCGTGTGCCTTATGTGGTTATAAAAATAATGATAACTTGTAGTTCACACCTAAAGTTACTGTTTTGTAGTGCTGCATATAAGGTTAGAATAAATCCTCCCATTGGTACTCTGTCGATGTACTAAGGATGAAGGCCGCATCGGCTCCCACCGGGATTCAAACCGGTCACCTTGAGGTGCTACATAGATCGCAGCCACTCGGTGGATTTTTGAAGGTCGAAAAGCAGCGGCCCCGCCTAGATCGCTGCAGCAGGCGCGCAACACTCTGAGCGTTCCTCGTGACTTTATGTGATCAATCTACAACTTGAAGACAGGCCCTTTTTGAAAGTGAAGTAGCCATGTCAAATAATAGCTGTCAACCCCGCAGCAGTGTCACTGCCCTGGGACTTTGGTAAAATAGCTCTTTCAACGAAACAGAGCCTAACAAGCGCATGCACCCTGCAGTCTGGGTGAACGGGTGCAGGTGGTAAGCGGAACTGACGTAGATCTTCGTGGCTGAAAAGTATTTGAGATTTTCAACTGCACTTGCTTTTCGCAAACGTTGACAGTTCGAGGTGTCGTTCAACTAAGCAGTGGTTATTTTCACCCCATCTTGACCCGGGCCCCCTCCCCCGCGGGCCAGCTGACCCTCAAGTAACTGACACCAGCTGGTGCCACCAGGCCGTTAAAAGACACATTTAGGTCTGGGATTCTAAACGGAGACCCCGTCCATGTGCCATTTTAGGCATGGTGTCACCAGAGACCTGTGCAGATGGGAGGGGCGGCGTGAGATCACATTTCTGGTTCCAAGAGGGGAACCCGAGATTCTTCAGACCGGCAGTGGAAATAGAGCGTGTGCCAAAAACCCTGTCATTTAGCAGGAGTGGGACACTGAAGGCACATTCAAAAGTGGGCAAATAGTTGAAAACTTAATAGTTTGTTAGATCTTTGTGTAGCTGTTCTTTATTGAATTTTCCAGGCTTTGAGAGGGGTATCGGAGCAGGTGCTAGCAGTGACTTCAGGCTGCCTGGGGAGTGCTTGGGAATTCAGATAGCTAAATATAACCTTGACGGACCATTCCAAAGGGAGGGGAAGGAGATATCGCTGCTCACCCCTGCCATGAAGTGATCACGTCCCGGGTTTTGATTGCAACGGCCTTCGGTCAGCTGTGCTTTTTCTATTTAACATGGATTGTACCAATCTCTTTCTGGGTTACTAAAAGCAGGGTCTCTTCTCCAAAGCTGCTCATAGCAGGAGAGCGATGCGGATTTTACTTTGCTACAAAGAAGTCATGTATTTATTGCTTGTAGTTTTCGGCAGTTTACTTTCCAGGCGGTGCTACATTGCTCCAAGGATTTGTTAAGCACCGTATTACAAGTGGTAAGGGGTGTGCATTTTGCGGTTGATTTTTGTTATGATCAGTGCTTTTCTGTGCAACAACTTTCAAATTACAAACATTGGGATTCATACAGCAAAATAGCACCAAGTACTGATGCAAAAAGCAATGGTGCAAAATTTCACAGGGTTTCATCATGCAATATATGGTGTGGTAAGTAGCACTGTTAGGAACATCTGAGGAGTTTATGTATTCTGGGGCTGGTGTAACAAAGCCATTTTGTGGGTGCAAACCCTGCGCTTTACACACTCTAAAGGGGCCTCGCCGCCACTATTACGGCTTCAGAACATCATTTTTTGGACGTTCCAGTGGTGCAATGTGCCACTGGCATATTTATAAGGCCACGTAAAGCCACGTTACATGGCGTTTGATGATCTTATAAAATACGTACCCCTTTCTTGCAGAAAATTGGATGTAAGGTGTGTTCCATGGGTGTTGCTGGGGGCGTTCCCAGCAACATCCATGGCTTTTTGACACTACCCCAGATTTACAAGAAATTGTAAGTCTGAGGCAGCCCCAAAAACGTACGCCCCCACATGGGAGGCGTAAAGGAGGCATTCTGCAGTGCACATAGAAAGAGGAAACACCTCTTGTGATGGTCATCCCCGCAACGCACGTACCATGGTGCAAAGGTGCCTGCATTGGTGCACAGCAGCCCATTGTGCACCAGCGTGGAGGAAAAGGACAGGAATGCACCGTATCGGATAGATAGGGCACATTCCTGCCCTTTTCTTTTGCCATAGGGCAGATTAGCAGCAAGGCCTGCTGTGCTGCCCTACAGCAAGAAACCATAAATGAGGCCCAAGGTTTGTGACTGCAAAATTGCTTTTTGCGATCTACTGAACCAGTTTTGCAATTAGGTAAAGTCTGTCCAAATCTTAAAATAGGTTTACAAATTTGTTTCAAATCGCAATTGGGAACGGGAGTTAAGGGGATGTTCCCACTTAATTGGGATTTCCAAAGAGATTTTTCAATGGTTTGTGGCCGCAGTTGCAAACCATTTAAAAGTTACTGAGCCCTCAAAGGTGGTGGTAACCTATTTGTAGAGGGTAAGCTGTCCCGGAGGGATAGCTTCAACCTTTGGAGTTCTGTTGACCGACCTCCGGGGGAGGGCTGTGTTTTAAGCACCCACTCCCAGCTCCCCCTGATGTGTTCTCAAGTGGGAAATATATTTTTTTAAGTCAGCAGTGGCTTATTTAAGGAACACGACTACTGTAAAAAAAATGTGCTGTTTCTTTCAGGTCATCATCCCTGTGTTTGTATCCAATCCCACGGGGGCGCAACTCTCAACATGTCTAATTATTATTACTTAGGCTGGTCTTTCTGCGGCCTTCTGAAATGAGATTTTGCGACCCTATCTATTAGTACATAGGTCGCATCGCAAAATTGGAGGCAGGTCACAAATAGTCGGTAGCCTTCGACCACAACTATTTGCACCCGGTCTCTTTGCACATCAGGCCCCTAGTGTCTGCTGCTTTTAAAGGCTTACCCCAGTGCATGTTGGCACCAGCAATCTAGTCATTTTATTGGCAGCTGCTGGGATTGCAAATTAAAGTGCATGTACTGAGAGATTAAACAGTTGCAAAACTGCATGCCAGCGCATTTGAGAATATGTTTGAAGTGTCCTAGACACAATCTTTTTGTTTGAGTTAAGTGTTCTTGTGGTCCACCGATTTACTAGTAGTATACCTAACACGTTTTGCATATTTGATCATGGAGTTACATGCATTTTGTGTAAATTCAACTAGAAAGCATGTGTAGACGTGGTAAATTAGTGTTCCTTGCAGGAAAGTGCATTATCTGAGCCGTTGGTGAGCATTATTAGACAATGGTGTACTGCAAAATAATGGTGCACCCCTTCAGATTAGGATAAGGACCCTAGGTCTCTCGTATTTAACAGATAGTTATTGGCCTAGTGCTGAATGGGGGCCCCCTCCGCTACAGGGGCTGCAGGGGCCTTTGTTACTCCCCTGTTATTAGAGTGAATTGCGGAATGCCTCTACTCCTTCCATTCAGAGGTTCTCTCTGGTCTGTCTTCTCTCTTGCTTGGCAGTACCTTCCCAACTGTGTGGCTTGATTTGTAACGCTTTTGAATGGGCCAGGAACGTTTGGAGTGTGTACCACACAGCAAACACAAGGAGATGATGGACGGTGCGCTGAAACTTTTCAGACACTCACCCCCAGTCACAGATCTGGGTTGAATCCATCATTGTTCTTCAGCTCACTTTGCACCACACTCCACACACCCATACAAAAGAGGGAGGGTATTTAGAGGGAGGGTATTCACCTGGTTTTCATTTAAGTTAGTAACATGTTACTATCAGGGCCGGACTGGGAACCAAAACCGACCCTGGCAAAGTGCTTGGCCGGCCCCGGGGGAGTTGGAGGTGCGGTCGAGCTGTTTGTGAGTGCCGGTTTCGGCTGATTTTGTTACAGGTGGTGATATTGCAGCTATGCTGCAAAAAACGGGCCTGTAACAAAAACGGCCCCCCAGGGGCCCAATACCGGACCCCACCCTGGCGGCCCACCGGGGAAATGCCCGATGCCCGTTACGGCCAGTCCAGCCCTGGTTACTATTGTTAACCACAGCGGTACCTTTTCAGTGGTAGGGAAGGCTGAGTAGACTCGACCTATAAGTCAAAGCAGCGACCTCAAATTTCTTTAGAAGGCACATAAACCAACTGAACTATCTTAACTGTCCCTGGGAAATTTTGCTTTCCCAGGCCAGAATGACATCCTAAGCCCCCTTTGCTTAATGCAGAGTATGTTTAGTTGGGTACCACGTAGCCAGCAGTGGCTCTAACTAACTATACACTTTGAATTATTTTTCAGGACATTCACAGATTTATTACAGTCTGCCTGACAAGCATTTTGAGAACCATTTCGAAAAGATGAATGTTTCACTTCTTTCGCAACCCCTGAGTGGGACCAGTTCTTATAATAAAATAGTTACTTCACTCTGCACCTATCTATACACTTTTCTAATTTTAAAATGTGTATAAAATATCGGCACCA
The DNA here is from genome assembly GCF_964204655.1 of Triturus cristatus. NCBI lineage: Eukaryota > Metazoa > Chordata > Amphibia > Caudata > Salamandridae > Triturus > Triturus cristatus. The sequence goes on along the minus strand of NC_140592.1, from coordinate 515,055,041 downwards.
CATTAACTTTTTCTCAACTCCATATTTTCTGTCCCGACACAAATCTGCAGGAAACACTACCAGTCCTAGAAAACACAGTAGCAGCCGTAGTCCTACATGAGGACAATGAATACATGAATTAATATATTAGATTCTGAAATTAATGAATGGACTTGCATTTCTTTAATATCGCCCAAACATTGCTGTCTCCTTGGCAGGTACTACCCACGTGAAACCCACGATTTAATTGAGGTGCAGGAGATGGGTTAAGGTTGAATTGCCCAAAAATAAAGATCTGACATCTGTGATGAAGATGTTGACTGAATCAACAAATTGTACTGTATTTTATTGTAATTGCATTTACATAGAGCTTATTACCGGTGACGAGGGGTTGAAGTGCTTTTTCGTCGAGTAGCACGATACTCTGGAACCTATAAAGAATTAGTGGTGAATTAATATAGTGAAATATGAAAGTAATTTGAGTGGTGGATATTTTATTCAGTTATTTTGATTGAGGAGCATAGTGGAGGGATAGAAAAGGGAAAAAGGTTTGCATTTATTTAGCACTTGCTACCCCTGATAAGTGTTGAAGTGCTTTTTTGGTGAGTAGCATGCAACTCAAAACTTGGCTGTTTTAGGAAAAGTTTCGCTACCTAGAATCTCTCTATCCTTTATGCTCTTCATGATCTCAGCCTCTTGAATGGGATTCAGTGCGGGAACACTCGGCAATAGAGTAAGCATGGCGCTTCATAAACTGCTATAAAAAAACTCTGTAACCCAAATGATTCGGCAAACTAAGGTTGTCGATAACATCCCACAAAACAAAGTTGCAAACGATCCAAAGACCAAACTATTCAAGCATTTAAGTTGCCTACAGCAATAGTCAGTGAAGGTGGCATACCCATTCTTTAAATGCATTTATTTGTATATTAATAACAGACGAAGTGATAGAACTGCAAAATTTTCTAACTAAACAGACACCGATAAGCAGGGCCGGAATGGACACCAAAAGCAATTCTCTTCAGACATGCTCTTTCCAGCCTTATACTGACCTGAGTATGTGAGACCCTTGCACTTCCTAGGGGACTTGGGGGCAGGGTAGTCCCCCCCACCAAGAGTATGTGAAAAAAATACTTTGCTTGATGGGATATTTTAAAAAGCATTGCCTACAACTGTGGCAGGCTGTTCTTAAGAAAAACTCCTAGTTGATGTCATTACTCGTCAGGGTGCTGGTTTCATACCTGGCATGTCCAAAATATAAATGAGTGCTGCAAAAAACATTCCAGGCTGCTAACAGTTCTGTTTAAGGGTTCTGGTGATATATTGTATGGGATTGATAAGAAAATTATGACCATTGTGCTAGCCTGCTAAGGGAGGGTCTTGGGATATGGGGCATGGGGTATTCATGCTAGGATAAAGTGTTCCGCAATGTTATTCTCGCTTCCACTCTTTTCAATCTCCACAGGGAACTACTTGTCTCCTCCCTCAAACACTGAATATCACTTTTACGCCAATGACGTTCAACTCTATTTGAACATTTCTTCCCTCAAAAGACTTTGAAATTGCTGATCAATTTCTGGCTGACATCAAGTCTTGAAGATGATATACTACCTTAATCTCACCCCACTTAAAACACAATTCCTTCTGATGTCTCCCCAAACTGCACCGCCTCAGTCCAAGTCTGGGTCAATTTATGTTGTGTGATCTGGTGCCATCCTGCTGTGAAGAAATGATCCAAGTGAGGAACGTTCTTGTGCTTTCACGGTTTTACTGGAGAAAGTTACTACCTGTAGGAATCCCCAGTCTATTATCTGCCCCCTCTCAAAGCAGCATTAAATGCAGTGGCTTGGCTAGCTACTGGCTGAAGAAAGTTTGATTATTTCACAGCAACCTGATCACAGTAAACTAACTCTCCACTGAATCTAAAACTGTAAACGAGTAAGCTTTACCCATAAGGCATTCCACTCTAGCTCTCTTCATTTTATCTAGCTCAGAACCGGCCATTTCAGGTATCGAGTCCCATCTTTGGATTTACATACTCTCTCCTTCCTCAATCCCATAATTCAAACAGAAAGACACTAAAGCGCAATCCTTCTCCTGAACTTCCTCGAGAGGGTGACTCTCCATCCCAACACACATCAAAAATCAACCCTTCCCATGTTACCTTTAAAGTTAAGTAAAATGTCTCCTGTTTCAACGCCACCTCACACTTCGAGGAACACCAATCAACAAGAAAGCCCTTACATTTCTGGAAAGTCTGGAACTCTAATTGAGTTTTAGCGTTTACTTCAAGATTATTCATAACACTCATTGAAGCAACACGTAACCTGTACTTATTGAATGCTATTCTGTTCTCACTCATTTTGTATTCTTACTTACTTGTATTACATGTAGTCTCTCTCTTGCAACCCACAAATGGTTACTTGGAATTATGCCAAGTGATCTGTCCCACCTTGGGTCTCGAGTCGCTTTAGAAAACGGTAAAATTAAATGCATCGATGCTTGCACAGGTCAGGACCGCTCATTCTGCACAGGAGTATTGAGGTTGCTAAAATGCCATGGCCATTGCCTATAGTGCTATGACAGTCACAGGTTACTTATTATTTTCCTGTGGCTTAATTTGCAACACATTTCTAGAATGGATACGCCACCCATGAAAGTTTTCATATTGCACTGTACTGTAAGGCACTCATTGCCATCAGATTCAACAATGATCCCTTTATGTAAAATATGGAATGTCATGACAGTATTCCGCAATAGCCATTCGTGTAATCAATGCATTGCAATGACACATGCCAGATTTATAGCCCTTGGCCATCAAAGAAAACATCACTGTTGAATATGAATTAGATACACAGCATTAAGGAGATAAATGGCAATGTATCAAACATTGTGATGACATTTGCACAACTATAAAGAATACAATGTGATGAAGGTTTACAGTGTCCTTGTGTATAAAGGACACATTGCAATGGCTGTCAGTTCCATAATGCTGCTGCAACCAAACACACTTAACATGAAAACTCACCATGTCTGCCAGTTCTAGATGGTGAGGATGACATGCTGTGGTCGGGTGTCATAGGCAGTAGCCATGATTCTAGGGCTGGCTTGGTGACCCAACCCTACTGGGTCAGAGAAGGCCATAAGGATTTAAGAACAGGTAGGGTATGGAGATTGCAAGGGTTCAGTGGATGTAAGGATGTGGGATGAAAGTCTAGGTATTGGGAGAAGCAGTGCCAGAACTAGTATGATCATTCCATATGGCTCTCTGCATTCGGCAACCAGCCGGCCTACTTGATGTCAGTGGACGGAGATGGGTGATGTTCTAGCTATCTGCAGAGCAGGAAGGTGGCAAATGTTATGTTAAAATTATTCACTAGGGGGTTGCTACCAGTAGGCATTTACATACATTGAGCTTTGTCATTACCAATACGTTTATCAGGGATTTTGAATGGAAGGAGATGGTAAGTCATTGCGATGCTTAACAGTTGTAATGTGGTGTGGTGCTGGAGTTTGTGAAAAAGTATCCTACACTCATGATCATGGATTACATCTAGGTCTCCAGGTTTAAGAGACGAAGTCAAGCTTTCGGGGGAAGGAGGTTGGACAAGCATTGGGCTGCCGGAGAGGAACAGTGCTTCATTTTTGAAGAGGTTCTGCATTAAACACTTGCGTGCCATCTGAAGTATTATGTCACTTAGAAAATCAGAATTGTTTGTAGAAAGGCTGTGAGGGAGAGGAGGAGGAAGAAAAGGATCTGATCTCTCATCATACATGATAAGAAAAACTAAACAAGGATACCCTGACATCAAGGGACATAATAGCCAAAGGAAGATATTATGTCAGAAAAGACTGCTCCTAGAGGTCCCTGAATCAGTGAAGACGAACACCATGAAACAAGAATCCCCCTGTTTGGCCCCCAAACTTCAGAATTCATCAGACAAAAGTAAGCCTTGAAAACGCATCTACTCAGAGTAGGTCTAACCACTGAAATTAATACAAGTGGTCTCCAACATGAGAAATGTTCTTTACCTAACATGAACTTACCCATAAATCAATCAATCAATCGGTCAGGGGTTTGTAGAGCATGGCTACTCGCCTGTGAGGGTCTCAAGGCGTTGGGGGGGGGGGGGGGGTAGAGTTGCTGCAGATCTGTTTGGGTATGGAAGTTCAGTCGAAAAGCCAGGTCTTGGGGTCCTTCCTGAATTGTGTCAATAAGGCCTGAGGTGGAGGCGCAGGTCTTGGCGATTAGGTAGGATAAGGATCTTCCTCCGATACTGGTCTTGTGGATCAGTAGGACGGAGGCCAGGGTGAGTTGGGCGGAGCAGAGTAGTCTGGCGGGTGTGTGGAAGGTGAGGCGGTGGTTCAGATATTCTGGTCCTGCGTTGTGGAGAGCTTTGTAGGCATGTGTGAGGAACTTGAAGGTGATTTTCTTGTCGATAGGGAGATGAAAATTTGTAGTAACGTAGTCCACGCTGGTAGGATGTAGTTTGAATAAGTTTATTTAAGTAGACAACATGTAGCATAGATCCTGTACCGCAGGTAGTTAAGTTCAGTAGAGCAGCCCCACCAGCAGCAGCCTGCTAGCTGCTCAGCCCTTCCACCAACTGTCACCACTCATACCAGTCACTCAAGCATTCCACTCATGGCCCACACACCAACATTTCACACAGAGCACTCACACTGGCTGAGCAGCTAGGAACAAGATAACATAGAATATAATAACACAACATGAAGAAACTACAGAGTTGTCAGAGGTGTTGTGAAATAGGGCTGCGGTGGGGGATGTAGTGGACCAGTCTGGTTGTGGTGTTTTGGACGTTCTGTAGTTTCCTAAGCTGTTTCTGGGTGACGTCGGAGTAGAGTGCGTTACTGTAGTCCATTCTACTGGCCATGAGTGGGTGGATGACTGTTTTTCCGGATTCGGTGGGGAGCCATCTGAAAGTCTTTCGAAGCAGGTGGAGTGTGTGGAAACAAGATGAGGATACTGCATTGGTTTGGCGGTTCCTGAGAGCGAGGAATCCAGTATGATGTCAAGGTTGGATGTGTGGTCCATAGTGGTGGGAGGGGTTCCTAGTGCGGCAGGCCACCAGGAGTCATCCCAGGCTGAGGGGTTAGATCCCAGGATAAGTACTTTGGTTTTGTCTGAGTTGAGCTTGAGGTAGCTGTCTTGTATCCAGGTAGCGACTGCCTTCATTCCGCTGTGAAAGTTGATTTTAGCGGTTGTGTGGGTTGTTGGTGAGGGAGATCATTAGCTTGGTGTCATCCATGTAGGAGACGACGTTGAGTTCATCTTCTGACGATGGCTCAGAGTGGAGCCATGTAGATTTTGAAGAGGGTGAGGCTCAGGGAGGAGCCCTGGGACACTCCACAGCTGATCTCTGTAGGTCCTGAGAGGAACAGGGGTAGTCTAACTCGCTCCGTTCGGCCGGTCAGGAAGGAGTGGATCCAGTCCAGTGACATTTTGTTTCATTATTGGTTAATATTGAACGTGACGTATGAGTAGTTAGAATGTATGGCACTCTAGCGCACTCTAGTAAGCGTGCCCTCCATAAATACAAAAAATAAATAAGTTAATGAATATAGGGAGATACAGTAGAGGGTGAACAGGAGGGTCGATCCCAGGACTCGGTCTATTGAGTAATATACTGGATGGCATCATGCTAGAAGATTGCCAGGAAACAGAGAATAAGCAGTTAGGGAGATAGGAAGGGAACTTCTCTCTTCCTATCTCCCTAACTGCATGATAGAGTATTGAACCACGCTGTATGCATAAGAGAGGTCAAGGAAAATGATTATTAATGAGAGGTGATTGCGATGGGTATAAGTAAAAATGTTAGCTACGTAGGTGAGAGCTGAAAATGCAATTTATGAATGGCCGATAGTATTAGATTTAGATCTCTAAATGGGGTTCAGTGAGTAAAACAATGTATTTCCATTGTCAAGCCAGTCTGCCAATCTTCCACTACATGCATTTGACAGTTATGATAAATGGGAATAGAAACGAGAAAAGCAAATAGTAAGAGATGTCTGTTACCTTTAGCTTAGGTACTTGGATACGGAATATCATTTAAGGGATTTTTCAGTTTATAAAATGGTGCAAAAAAACATTCCTTCTGCTCTTCTCAATGAAAAGTGCTGAAGAACATTTGGTGAATCCCATACATTGACCATATTGAAAAGACTGATCTATCCACTGTTACAATTGACCCAGCAATATCTCTTTGGTGAGCATTTCTTTGAGAAGACAACTTCGTGTTATGAATTCCCCAATTTTGCAACTGAATATGTGAGTTGTATGTGTTTGCGTACATGTGTATTTCAGGATTACAATATTCATTTATACAGCAAAAAGTAGGTTTTTAAGATAGTGGAAGGTGCACCAGGAAAGAAGTCACGCACTCTGAAGGAAGTCCTTTGTATTTCTTTTATTGTTCTTTATAAAACATATGATTAGACATCAGCCAACGCGTTTCATTCCTATCAAAGGAACTTCATCAGGGCAATAAAGACTAGGTGAAGTAGTCCAAGTTATATTCTCAATTTCTCTCAAGAAGAAGCCCCACCGTGAGGGTTCACATGTCTCCAATCCAGCCACTTCAGTCTGGAAGTTCCTCTTCTTGTCAGCGGCAGGTACGCCTGGGAGAAGTATGTTCTGAACCATTGGTCCGCCGCGGTGTGGAGCTTTTTGTACTAGACAGCACAAAGTACATCATAACGTTTCTTGGTGATATCCTGAAGGAAGCACATTCTAGTAGAAAGTGCTGCTAAATGATTACTTATTAATTAAGAGTGGATTGGATAAAGGAACTCTTGGTCCACGTTAGAACGGATCTGCTTACACTGATCTACAATAACCTTGTAATGAGAAGGTCATGGTCGACGGAGTACAAGGACGCCTGGTCCTCTGACATCAACAACTGGGACCACCACAACCTAAGCACTCAGGCCAGAACCAAAACCAGCCTGCTGGGGATCTAATAAAGAGCCAGTCTCTACATATTCCTGCAATTGAGAAAAAGCTGAGTTTTTCCAACAATGTAGACAAGGACGGAGGAAGATATATTGGGCAGAAGGTGTTAGGATCAATTCTGTCTGTTGGCTCCTTTGTAGTATTGGCTTAAGTGCTCCGTCTTTCCAAGAATTATGTGGTACCAGTCCAGTTTTAAGTAAAGAGTTGAATACTGCTAAAACTTCTTTAGTTCATTTTTACAGACTTTGTCAGAAAGATATCTTGGGGAGAACAGAGTGACTGCTACAGTTTGTCACCTCAAGGAGCACAGATTCAGTAACTGGTAGAAATTTAGACAAAGAGGAGTTAATACTCTTTTTTTTAGAGTCACATTAATGACACAAGAAGTCAGTGCAGTAGTCGCTGTCTCAATTTCTTGCCTAATTCCACTTATGTTTTTAGAAAAAAGTGTTGCCAGGCTTTCCTGTAGTTGAAGAGGGGGCGGGGGTTGATTTAACTTTGGTTTGTCTTGGATGCTTGTAACTCCTTCACAGTTTTAAAGAGATATTTTATCATTTTGACTGCACAAAATACTTTGAAAAACATGTTAGCATAGCCAATTTGATATGATTATAATGTCTCCCCTTTGCACTATATTTCCTTTTTTATTTACTGGTCATATGATCTGCTCCATTTTAATTCTAACTGGCATAATTCTAATTTACTAGTTGCCAAGTTTGCGAAAAGCCAGGCATTGTCTTTCTTGAGAGTTGCCTTCATTTATGTTGCACAAGTAAGGCTTTGTCAAGCGCCCAAATAAGTAAATATATAGTCTAAGCATTGACAGGGTGTATTTCAAGTTGGGCTGATTCTTTAGTGTTATTATTTGTTGCTACATTCTTCACTGGAAACAAAAGCTTGAAGGTACAAAAGTACCCCAGTATGGTCGAATCATACCAGGGCTGCAACTTTACTGAGATGTGTTGAGGTTAGTGTTAGGCCAAATGTCTCGAAAGTATCTAAGAAATTGAGAGAATGCCTTTTGGGTATTCCGTAGAAACACGGACTCCTTTTGCAGACACAGAGTGCTAATCTCTTTGAAAGATCATACATGGAGTCTATCGTGGAATTGGTGGGTTAACCCCTTCAGTGCCACGCCCTTTCCCCGCCCTGTGCCGGGCGTTACATTAGCGGGCGGGGTTCATGACGAGATAGTCTCGTCATGGGCACAGCGCAACCGTGCTCCATGACGAGACTATCTCGTCATGGGCACTGAAGAGGTTAATATACTACGTCAACCAGTGCATGGTTCTGACCATTGTCAATTAATAGAATAAGATTATGGTGAGAACACTTCAAAAACTCTTGTCTTTTTAAAGTCATGCCGCCACGAGCAGTGATTCCCTCCCCTTGTTTGTCTTTTCAGTAGGTGCATCTAGAATAGCTTTGCTTTGTACGGTAGTCGCGTCTTTGTAGGAAAGAGGTTAGCAATGTTGTGCTGCTTTAATGGGCTATAAATATCTGCTTTATGGGTGATCGCTGAACATTGCATAGCCCAGTTCTAGCACCATACATTTTGTATACTTTTGTCTTATTTAATTTATACCTTATTGTCTGGATGTTAGCTATGTTAAGTTTAGATGTCAAAACATATACATTTTCACTAACCAAACTCCTTTGGTTTTTAAATCAGGTGTTCTTGCTACATAAAGCTTCGAATAGAGTTGCTGGCTTGTACAACTTAAAAGAATTTTACGGGAACGTTTGGTTGTAGAATCATGTTCTTTCGCAGGAGGGTCTAAGACATAATTAGCAGGATGACAGTCGGCAGGTGGCGTTTGGGAGCAAACTGGCCAAAGAGGCTTGCCTTTTACGTGCCTACAGCACAGCAACTGTGTTCTTCACTGTGGTTCGGTTGGCCCATGGGAGAAAAGGTGTCTGGACTGCCCACAGGATTACTTGTGCGCCCAGGTGCAAGAGAGGAGACCAGTATTGCCATAAGCGAGAAACTAACACAATTCTAAAGTGTACAGCTTTGTTTTTTAGCAGCTTGATTAAAAAAAACGAACTTTTTAAGAATTAGGGTTAAAAGTAGATATTTTCATTAAAGATGCAGTGATCTGAGTTTCATTCTTTGCGGTTCAGACATGCTTTTGGAAGAAGTTACTGTGGGTCAAGGTTCATACTTACCTATTAGTACAACCTGAATTTCACAGACCTTTCTTTATTTGTACCCTGTTCAGGAACAACGTATGATGATTCTGTACTTCGTGGTCTCGTCCGAAACAATATGACCACGCCATCCATTTTTGGCTATTCCTACACATAGATAAATACAGCTTTCTTGCTTTCAGGTATATGGAATAGCAGAGCATAAATCTATCAATGCTGAAACAGTTGAAATCTTCCCTTGCTAGATGGGACACCAATGCAAACTTCTCACGCTGAAAATGAAACAATATCCCCATCCTTATTATTATCAGGACCATGTCCACAGAAGAAGAGCCTATGAGAATGGAATGCCCTTAGCAGAAGAGTCTGTGTGCTTGAGGTGTCCTGTATCAGAAGACCCAGCCAGGTACCAGACACTCTAATAGGACATGGATTTCTCAGAGTAGAAGATCCAATGAGGTGGGATTGCCGATTGCGGAAGATCCGATGAGATTTTCGTGTCTATTGCAGAAGATTCGAAGCTATTGGTTTATGCCTCATATACAACACAGCGAAGTTGAGTTGATAATGGCAAAAGATTTAATGAGGTTGAGTTAGGATGTCAAGTGTGACCTAAAGGCGATAAATCAAAGAAGCTGAGTTGCCCACATCAGAAGCACCAATGAGTTTGTGTAGCCAACAGCAGAATAGTCACCACAGTTGATTTGCTTCTTCTGGGTCAGCTAAGGTTGAATTTCTATAGCAAGATTGGAGATTGGATTCCTCATAGTTTAACATCCATTGAAGTAGGGCTACCTTTAATCAGAAGATTTAATGTGATTCAATTACATCCAGGGATCTGGTGCAATGTAGCTTCAATTGGAGAAGTGAAGATACAATGACATTGGTAAAGTGGTAAAAATGACTTTGTCCATAGTTGGTGATGTATTAAGTTGTAATTCTCTTCCTCTTTTGTAGTATTCAGCAGTAGAAACCAGCTGTGAGTTTCTGTTTTGAATGGTTAGCCTCTCCAATAGATGTGCTTTTCATTTATTGGTATTCACGCTTGGATGTTTGCTTCATGTAGGTGATGTGGTATTTTTCTCTTGAAATGTCTGGAGCAGTTGAGTTTCTCTAATGAACTAGATAATATACAGAGAAAGGTCAATTACTTTGTCTCCTTACACTGGTGTCCATTGCAGTTGGTTGTCTCCTCCACTATAACAGTCATTTTGCTGTTGCCCTAAATAATCTAAGGAGAAGATGTGGAATTCGCACATGCGTAAATGGCCAAATCCTGCCAAGATCCCTCTATAACAGTGACAGTTCAGGTGGATTCGAGATTGCATGTGTAATGCAAAAGAATCTAATAAGGATGAACGAGAACTGCTGAAGCAAAGTCCGAATCGGGCTAGGCAGAAGTTGAACTAGTAAACCGTCATAGGGTGCAAGCGTAAAATATCCCTGCAAAGATATACTTATATATAAATGAGTAATATACATCCCCTGAAGAAGGGCAATCCCTCTAAACTCATTAAGGCAACAAGGCGAAATTGTTCAAATGTCAGGATGCAGTGAATTTTGAGCAAAGAAATTAAACGAATGCCATTGAATTTATGAGTAAAGTAACTAAATTGAAGTTGTAAAGTACATTATATGCTGGAAGATGGTTATTTTTTTATTTTTTTTTGAAACCGTTTATTACAAATCTCAAGAATATACAAGTATGGGCCTACAACCTTCCGGCCGGCCGCTAGAAATGACAGGAGCATATGACATACATTCATAAAACACTTGGCGTTGCAGAGGAGCATAATCAGGAGGTATCAACGTCGTAAGCCACATCAGCCAGACCCCACAATACGGTTTCATTTTAAATTACAAACAACAAGAAAAACCACACCCACAAGGCAACCCGCAATCGAAAATAGCAGCACGTGCTCCCCAAATGGGGGATCCCAACTATCCACAGAAGTCTAAGGAGGGGGAGGAGAACAGAGCGAGGACTGGGGGAACCCTGTGCCCGGGGCTGGGGGAAGGAGTCGGCTAAGGGGACGGGGCTGGTGAGGTAGCAGGCAGCAATGGTGGTGCGCAGATACCCCCGCGGTAGGCGTTCCAGGGGCCCCATACTTTCACCCATGTCCCAGGCTTACCCCTCGCCACATACACCACCTTTTCTCGAAACATGCACCAGTCCATGTGTTCTTTCCAGGCCGACACCGCCGGAGGCCTCTGGGATCCCCACAGTTGAGCAATATCACGCTTAGCTACCATATATCCCAGAGTCACCCACCACGTCTGCGGAGCCGAGTAATCAGTCGGTTCCCACACATTCAACAGGCATCTCCTCGCTTCGGGCAGCAGCGCCACACGCGTAACCACTCGCAGGACCTCGTGCACACCACGCCAGAATCGCTCCACCTTTGGGCATTCCCACAAAATATGCAGAAATGTCGCCAAAGCACCACACCCACGCTTACACAACCCATCCTCAGCATAGCCCATACGCAGAAGCCTTGGCCCCGTCATGTAGACCCGGTGGAGTACCTTAAGCTGGACGAAGCGAAGGCGAGCCGGTATGGCCACCTCCTTCGGAGAGGCCACCGCGGAGGTCCAGTCCTCGTCATCCAACTCCAGCCCGTCGGCAACCCAAGCCTCACGGAGGCCAGTCAGCAAGCCCGAGCGGTCATTGATCAGTTTTTTGTAGATCAGTGAGATCGTGCTGTCTGGGACGTGGCCATCCAGCACTCTATCCTCCAGGGGGGAAGACTCCGGAATGGAGGCAACGTCTGGGAAGACGGAGCCCAGTGCATGACGGACCTGCAAGTACCGAAAGTATTCACTGCCCTGCAACTGAAATTCCGTCTGCAGCGTCTCGAATGTTTTAAATCCCCCCCTCGTCCATAGGTCCCCCACTTTACTGATGCCTATTATGTCCCACTTCTCGAAGCCCTTCGAGGTCCACAGGGAGCCCAACCTCTCAGACGCATATAGAGGTGACGCCCGGGTCAAACGGTCCTTCCACCCCATAGCTGCATTAGCCGCGTGCCATACTCGCACCATGACACGCGTGGGCCCCGTCAGACGAGAGTCGGGCGAGCCAGAATAGAGCGCTCGATTGTAGTCGCCACCTGGCAGTAGCATCTTGTCTATTTCAAATGCCGGGTTTAAGGCGGGCCCGTATAGGCCATGGTTAATTGCAGCTAGCTGGGAGGCCCAGTAATACCTGGAAGATGGTTATTGAAGGGGATCCTCACAAAGGTAATTTGTTTACATGATATTCTTTATCATGACACAGATCCGAATTACAGCCTCCGTAGAGGTAATTACACCGATTTACAATAATGTGCTGTTTTGGGGACTTTTAAAGAATACCTACCTATGTAAGACCAAACTAATTGATAACACTGATAAGAAAAAAATTTAATATCTGGAGTCGAAATGCAAGAAGTTAATGCTAGTGACAATTAAGACTGAAAATACAATCCTTTTTTCACCATCTGCCCCTATGGTATGGGGATGCCAATTCTAAATCCCTAGAATCCAGAACTCTTTTGATGGTCCCAGAAGCACATGTTCCTTCTGAGTATACTTGTTCTAGTCTTACGTTTTACCACTTTAGCAGCGTCAGATCCAAACTTCCTCTTTTCACTCACATTGTGGGTAGGAAATTGGTCAGGTGGGGGCAACTGAGTAATTTCAAAGTGTCACCCTTAATATGCTATAAGACCATTTTATTGCAGTTTGTTTTGCAACGTGTCCACTTGTGTAATGTCCCTTCATCTGCCCCACCTATTATTATCTTTAGGTCTGTAATCCAGTTTTCCTCTTACGTGCAATATTACCCTATTGGGAGCTACATCTGTCTATCTATCTGTCTGGGAGTGCTTACACTTACTGGGCCATGTTTTTTAGCATACTATAGATACTAAGTATGCTTACTGTAGGTCGAGGCGTAGCCTATATCGCCAGGAGTGAACATTGAGATCTAATCAGCAGCGTCTCCTCAATGTCCTTCGCTCTGCTAAAATGCGACAAGGGGGCGGGTCCTTCACAGTCAGGACTGCCAAACTTTGGGATGCCTTGCCGAGTCACCTACGTATGTTAGATACGGAACATGAGTTCAGAAAAGCATTAAAAACCTGGCTCTTTAGGCAGGTGGAGTAGTTTCCTGAGCCGTTCAGTTCCTTTAGTCCATTTTTCAGAACCTGGATACCTCTGCTGAGGTAGCCGTGCACTATATAAATGGCCATTGATTCATTGATTGAGTGTACATCTAAGTGCATCGATTCTATTGTTTTATGATTCATACAACCCTCTATTGTGTATCATCCCAAGCTACTGGGCATACCAGGATCAGTGGCGGCCAGCGGCAAATAAAACTGGTAAGCGACTATTTGACCCACTGCAGGCACTGATAAAAACCAGAAGTGCCCTTAGACTCAATGCCAAACTATCAATCGTGGTACATTTTAAACAGTGTTCATAACAGGCCACGTTTGAGAGCTCTAAGAGTTGAGGGTGAAGGCACTGCGAGTTTTTCACAGTGCCTGTCAGTGAGTTAGTTCAACTTTAAATAAAAAAATAAAAATATTTACTTAGCCACTGCTACGGTGCTAGTCGTCATCTCAGTAGTCCGTGACTCCAGCTCAGGCTCCCTGAACCTCAGCCAGCTCCTGTCTACCAATCAAAATGCCTCTCCCATGCTGCTCAGGCAACATGAGAGAAGCACCAGGATCAACTGGTTTGACGCTCCTTCAGGCACTGGGGACAATGACCTGCTCTCCACCCAGCTGTCTGCAACAGCTCGGGTTTGAGTGTTTAAAGTGCGCTTGTCAGGCTAGCAGTCGTAACACAGCCGGCCATTTTATTTTTTTATTTTTGCTGCACTCACAGCGCAGGGGTGACATTCCTCATCCCTAATGGAGGAACTGCTGCTGACCAGGGTAGAGGCTTATAGGCTTCTCCCTGGGGCTGAGCTCTTGCGTACTACTGTGTTCTCTTCAAAAACCATTTCTCAACTTCTCTAACATTCTGGAAAGTTCCACTCACATACTCTTAAGCAACTGTGGTCACCCAGTCATATATCAGTAATCCACACAGTCTAAGAGGAACCCATTACTTTCTCTGCTGTTGAGCTTCTTTCCATCCTCGAAAAGATACACTGTTAGCTTCCTGTCAAGGATCCAAACGTGTGAGTGGACTTGTTCTCAGTCTACTAGGCACCTACTGCAGACCTTAAGCTCTCCTATTCACGCTCGCATTCCTCAAGGGTATTTGGCCCTACTTAATCACTAATTTACCATGATCTGACACAGTTGCCTTTCTTAACTCTGCACGGTGACTTGAATTGACGTATATAGATTTTCTGTAAAATAAATAAATGAAACATTCACTGAAGTTGATTACAAAACATTAATAAAAATGAAAACAATAATCAGCCTGACCATAAAGAGTTGATTAGTTAGCTGTCAAAATGCTAGAGTCTAAGATCTTTAAGTGAAGTACCAGGAAAATTCAAGGAAATAGCCAAGTTAAGAGTGTAAGGCGCGCCAAAACGAATTTGGAGGGGCTATTCCCGAGCATTATGGAATGTGCCTGTAAGTACACATACATTTAAAATTGTTCTGCTCTTAACATTGCAATGCAGCTTTTATTTTACATTCAAGTGGGGAGCACTATTTAACAATCCAATATTATTATATATGCATTAGTACCGGGACTAGGACCTATTTTCTCACGTTTTTAAAAAGCTAAATAAAGTACAGTATGTTCAAAGGGTGGTCGTTTGTGATAAGAATTAATCTTCCTTTGAAAAGCAAACTTCATGAAACCAGACTGACTGCATTACACCTCCACGCCTGCTTCCATTTCTCTTTTATTTCACCCTACATTCTTTACTTTTACTTGTATTCTATGCTCCACTGCTGTGTCTCTTCGCTTGGTCCTTTCTGTTGCTCTGACCAGATAAAAAAATGTGTTTTCCAGATCTCCTCTTCAGGCTGTTTTCTAAATAGACATGCCATAACATTTTAGGAATTGTGAGAATCTTTTGTAGATTTTTCCATAATGACCCCCGGTTTGGTAATAGGGGTCTGTTTTTTGTCATTAATTTGTCATGTATTTAACTATAAATTAACTTATCAACGAGTTGACCAATCATCGAGATGACCATCCTTCTTGTCCTCATTAGATAGAAAATCTTGTTGAGATTTTATTGACACAACTTAATACTTTATCTTTCATAGTACACAAATAAAACAAGAAATTAACTGGACACGACACTTCGTAGGAATTCTCAATAGAAAAACGTTGTTCCAAAAGAGGAATAGGAGCATGAAAGAGAGAATATCTGCTAAATTACTATAAGGAAAAATAGGGAAGAACTTGAGTTAAAAATGCTTCTGTTTTTGCCTCTATATTGCAAAGAAGGCAGAGCCCTTCCTGTATGCTAGTATCACCGAGCTCTGCAATGGGGCAGGTCTGTAAAGTTCAGCTCAGCTGCAGATGTCTGTCCAATTTTACATTTTCTTGTTCTCTATTTCATTGCACGCATCTGGCTTGAACCAACATTCAAATGGGATCTTGGTAGCCTAGGAAGGCTCAAGCAAGCCAACTGCTGATGCCATGCTCCACTATTTTTCATTTCCCTCCCATGGGCCACTTAGGGATCACAAGGCAGTGGCAACGATCACAACTCCTTTGCTTGCCATGATAGCCTTTAATTTCCCTAAGACTCAGAACTTTCAAGACAACTCTCACCTGACCCTCAAGCACTTATGGAAATGGAGATTAAAACACTTTTGTTCATCCCCACCTACAGCAGGACCCAGCACGGAACAGTCAACTGATGGAAGTTGTATCATTTTGACTGAGGTCACCAGGAGCCTTAACTGAGGCCTATGTATTTAATTATGACTTTAGTGCCTGCCTTTTACCAAACTCATCGAGATTTAGAAGTTATTTATCACTTTAGAACTTTTTTAGGTCTCGCCTGACCCAGCGCATGCGCTGGTCTGGCGAGACTTATTGAGAGGGCTCCAAAAAGTGCTACCAGGCCAGCCTAGAGCTACAGTGCATGTACGCGGGCACGCGCGCAGCGCTTTACCGCGATTACTTTCGCTTTCGCGGCCCCACGGCCGCTTTGATGTTTGAGCGCGATCACTTTCACTTTCGCGGTATTTAGTTATGCAACTGTTGCATGACTAAACACTTATAAGGTCCCAAAGGCGAGACCTATTGGCTATGCCAATGCTTGTTATTGATTGCTTGCGATTTTGACCAAAGACTGCAGTCATAAATTGTGCAATGCCATCAGTACCAAACTGCTTGAGACATCACTTTGTAACCCTGATAATTTTGGATATAGGACTACTGTTCCCTAATAACCCCAAATTCTTTCAGCGTCTTGCTCCCTTCCGAACAACATACCAGATTCCATATTTGTCTCGGCCTTGGTGTATTCTCAGCATTGGTTTTAGGGAACACCTGTGCTCATCGAATCACTCTGTACAATTTTCGCTTTGTGTTAAAGGCACTAGTAATAGACAAAAATTTAAGTTTTGAAATTAAAATGTTAGGCCTTTCCCAATGCACTTGCAGCATCTTGCGCCACTTTCTTGTCATGGGACTGAGTGTTGGAGCAGCGCTAGCTGCTTTTAAAACAGCAGTCTAGGTCATATGAGACTGCAATGTATATTTGTTTATGTCTTCAGTTATGGCTGTGCTGCTCTAGCATCATACGATTTTTTGGGGGGTGTCATTTACTCTGGGCTTGACTCTTGCAATGAGTTGTATAACGTAAAATGAATGGCATTTTGTGGGATTTGTGATGTGGGACCTTGTATTTTGCGTGTATGTTGGCATTTATATAACACCCAACTACCACACAATGGCATCCTCACTGATACACATAACACAACTCTATCCCATACCACTAACCAAGCCACTCATCACCAATACAACACAAATCCACACCATACATAATTATATCCTATCCAGACACACACTACCTGCTAATACAAAGCACCAGCTTACCCTCTAATTACTCCTAACAGACCCCTTTCTGTTACCACCAAACCTATACTCAGCCTTCCATCTTTTCATCCACCAACACTCGCCTCCTCTTTTTACCAAAAAAACACGACCACACAGCCCTTACCCTGCACTCTACCACACATATTACCTCTTCCAGCAATCAAATCCAACACAAACACTTAACTTTTGTCCATCCCCTCTCACACAACACATATACTCCTTTTTAAAACACATCACCACCCCTCTACCTTACAGCTTCCACTCTCCAACAATACTTTACATACAAATACTTCTCAGAAAACAAATACATCATCATCTCCTCTCACTACTCCTCAAAATCATAACACACATACCAGCACAACAAAATCACACACACACACACCACCTCATAATACTTTACGTCACAAACTAGAAACATACACCCACACCCACCCTCTTGACTACACACATAACATAAACCAAATCTACTGACAACATTGTCTCTTTCCCCCACACCCAACGCATATGCAGCACCTCTCTTTAACCGCCTCTCATGCCCTGGACAATTTAGAACCTTAAACCGTGACTCACATGCTGCACCACCACCACCCCTAACTCATACACCTTCCACCCGAAACCGACACAAACAAAATAAACTATATGCCACTCTTCACAACTTCGCATCTCCATGTCTTCTGCACAACAAGGCTACTCTACAAAAACACAGTTCACCAACTCACTCTCAGCCACCATCACCACCTACACATGCAGACCCTTCAAAATGCCTTCTTAGCCTGCTGGATGTGGAACACGATACAGAACCACTACACCACTGCTATCCTGATACAGCTACTATCAGCGCTAAAGATACACCTGCTACAAGTCCACAAAACACTGCTCACTCTTCTACAAAACAAAGTCACACTATCACAAAAACACATTCTCTAAACTGCCTACTAATAAATGCTCGATCACTCTAAAAAAAACAAGCATCATATCTACAACCTTTTTGCTGACACACAACCTGACTTACTCTTCATAAATGAATCATGGTTGAGGGATGACATGACTCCAGTGTTGTGTGAAGCCATTCCTCTAGGCTATCAAACTATCTCACAAAATCGTATAGGCAAAATAGGAGGTAGCCTAGTTGTTGTATTCAAGCAAACATTGAATATCACTAAAGGTGCCAACATATCCATACACGGTTGTGAGGCCCTGTTCACCAGATGCAACCCTACACCATCTCCCTTGTCTAACTTCCTACTCCTTTACAGACCTCCACCTAGCAATGCAACATTCCAAGAAACTTCTAGACATAGTTTCAAACTTGATAGCACAACACTCCAACCTATGCATTCTTGGTGACCTAAATATTTGGTTTGACAAACCCAATACGCCCCATCCAAAAACAATCACTGGCCTAGATGCACTGAACCTACATCCGACTGTCCACAAACCCCCACACATCGCTGGGCACATCCTAGATGTCATTTTTGCAAATACAGAACAAGTTACCTTTCAAACGATTACTCCAGTCACATGGTCAGACCACCATGTGCTTACTTTCCAAACAAAACACCACAAACAACACACCTAAAATAGCCTTACATGTATCCACCTTTCAACCGTGGAACAAACTCAATTTTGAACACTTAGAAACAAACAGATCTAGGCACAATAAAATCAGTTTAAAAAACGATATGAGTGGCTACAGGAAGCTTTTGATAGCCTAATAACACTAAGAACACCACAACAGAACAAAAGAAAAAGGACACCTTGGAAAAATACAGAGCTAAAAGAGATAACATAGCAAATTAGAAAGCTGCATCACAACTGTCTCAAAACAAATATAAATAAGACAAACTTCACCTACAGAAACTTAACAGATTATACAAGTCAGCAATAAAAAAGCTAAGAAAAGATACTATTCAGACAGAATTCAAAAGACTAAATGTTCAAATAAAGAATAATTATAAAATTCTCACAGAACTTTGTAAATCAAATTGCCTAGAAGGAACTCTTCACACGTGGAGTTTAGAGTATAACTCAGTTTAGTGTTTTGAGGCTGTGAAGCAAGCTGTTAACTCCATCAAAATGTGAGAACTCAGGGGCCGAGACATTCATTCTAAAGTCACTTTCAGGCAAGAATGGTTTAATGTGTTTCAGGAGGGCACCATGCTCTCTTGGTATTCTTCGAGTTGTTCTCTTTGATGGACAGGATGATTTTGAGTGTGCATGCAAGTATCTTGGTATTGGCTGATAGATGTGGGTTTGAGGTGCCCAAGTTCATGTGGTTCCACTTATGTTTACACTAGAAGTTATGTGTTGTTTGCAATTAGGAGCAATCAGGTCTATTTTGAATTGCTTTTGAGATAGGTGCTGGACATCCAAACCGGAAAGAGGTGGAGACAATGTCTGAGTTGCCTGAATGTTGAGGGCTGAGAACAATTTCATGCATAGTGGAGTGTCATTGGTGTGCTGGTGAATTTGATGCTGCTATCACTGAGTAAGGATTTTCGAGGGGTTCATGTAGAAGTTGAAGATGATGGGGAATTCTGAAGATAGTAAAGAGTTTCTGGTATCTTGAGATATGCATCTGGATGAGCTGGTGCACAGTGCAAGCAAAACATATGGGAGACATCAGGGTTGGACTTTAGGGTCAGGGTGGCTGACAGTGTCAAAGACAGCTGAGAGGTCCAAAAGTACTAGGAGGTAGGGGTCCTTTTTCTCTGGGGTCAGGCGGGTGCCATCTACTACACGTTTGGTTGCTGTTTCAAAGCTGCAATGTCATCTGAAGACTTAAAGACAGTTGTGAAGATGATTGGTGTTTATGTGTTCTTGAAGTTGGGTGCAGACTATTTTTTGTTTATCTTTGCAATGGAAATTAGATGAGTAATATGATATTAGTTTGTAAGGTCTTCATTGTTTAAGATGGATTAAAGCAGGAGCGGGAGGAAATGGTCCATCCTTTGAGAAGATGTCTTGGTAGAAGGCAGTGTTGATGTTGTCAGGTGGGAGGGAGAGCTCCTCCGGAGAGGAATTTGATTAAGCATGAGGGTATAACACTTTTATTGTCTGAAGTGGGCTTGGGGGAATTGAAAATGTAATGTGCCCTGTGAATGAAAGGTGGTTGCAAGACAATCATTTTGGAATATTGCACAGTAGGATAGGTGGTCAGAAGGATGTAGGTTTGGTTGGTTGTTATTTTGTTGAATTTATCTCTTTTATGAAGAAACAGCTGGCTGCATTGCACTTTCCAATAGAGGTGTGCTTGGTGGGGTTGGGAAGGGGTTGATGCAGTGCTTAATCATTAATTATTCTGTATCTACTTGTTGCTTCATAGATGGTTTTGGTGTAGTATTGGACCATGACCGATGTAATGAGCGGTCTCATATTTGATTGGAGAGATTTTCTTTCCTGTTTGCCATTTGATTTGCTTGTTAGCGGTGAGGTCTTTGGTATATCAGTGTCCAAATAGTTGTCATTTTTACTTTTGTGTTGTCAGTGAAGCATTAATGTTGATATTGTTTTTGATGTTGTTGACAAGGGTATTTATTTCACATATTAAAGGGGTGATGTTGATAAGAGTTGAGTTTGTGTTGTAGAGTTTCAATTGAAAGATTAGGGTAGGGTGATGAGAATTATGAGATGGTTTGTCCATTCAAGAGTATTAGTTGTTTAAAGCAAATGATTGGTGAGATTGCAAAGTTGTGGATGTGGCAATTGGTTTCAGTTGGTTCAGTGACATTGTATCCCATTTTAAGTGTGCTGATGAAGTTATGGAGACTGTTTCTCGTTTTGGTTGTGCTTGAGTTACTAGGGAGGTTGAAGTCTCCCAGTGTGTCTTTTGAATGTTCGATGTGGTGTACAGGGGCAGCTCCTCCATGTGGGCAGAGGAACGTCGCCCAACTGCTTTCTCGCAATGCAAGAAGCAGAAACATAAAATGGTATGAAAACCGTTTTATGTTTCAGCTTCTTGCACTGTGAAAAAGCAGAAGGGTTTGGTTGGGGGCGGGCAGGTGGGCGATCCTGCTCGTGGGCAGGGGATGAGTGGCTATCCCAATGTTGTGGGCGCTAGTGGTTTGGTTGGCCCCAGGGCCGATCAAACCAGTCATGCACACTCTCCCTTTTCTCCATATAGACTGCATGCAGCCAACATGGAGAAAACGGCCTCCCAATAGACGCCTGTGTGGTCGGTGTCCCAGTCAATCCCAACTCTGCCATTGCAGCATTGTGATTGGCTTAGGGGAGGGTAGGGAGGCTGCCTGCAGCTGCTTCCTGTGAGGGCGACGTGCCACAGGACCAGACCGCCTAAGGAACGTTTTTATATTTGTTTATTTAGAATTACCACCCCCCCTCGTGTCACCCCCCCCCCTCGTGACCCCCTCCCCTCCAAACAAGTCATGGCGGCCGCGACTTGGAGTGGTGGTCAGAGATTTCATCTGCTTGTATTTGGGAAATGTCCTGTAGATGACATTTAGGCTGCTTGTGTGTTTTGCAGAGTGTGTACCTTTGCATGTAAGGAAATCCAAAAATGTAGGTGTTTCTCTTTTGCCTAAGATGCAAGGCTAGGAGGATATGGGCGTGATGGTGAGGCATCTCCTACTTGAGTGAATGGTCTGCTTTCTGAATGCCGTAGCCTGTGAGCATAAGGATGTCTAGGATGTGTAATGATGTTGAGTGAGCCATCTTTCTGTGCTGAAGAGTGCATTGTGGTTGTTATGTGTGATGAGCTCTGAAATGTCTAGAGAATGGAGCACAGCAGAACCTACCTTAATGAGTATACAGCGATAGGTGTGTCTTCTAGTTCGTCTGTGAGTAGCAGTTAGTGGGATGTAGATAAGGTCTGAGCTGCATGCTGATCAAACATGGGCTGAGTATTAATGATGTCTGGATCTAGGTGAGAGTGTGAGGATGGGTAGTGTTATTTGCTGGGTGTGGCACATGTTTGTGTATCACCAGGCAGAAGCTAGATGCTGTCGCTGGAGGGTCCAGGGTTCTGATTTAGGCCATTCCAGGTCTTTAGAGGCCCAAAGAGATGACAACCTTGTTTTAGTCAGCAATGGTTGAATTTGATAATCTAAGCATTTATTTAAAGGTGTCTGCTCTAGAGTGAATTATGTGTCCTGCCACTGGGCTGATCATTTGATTAGATTGTCATTGTCAAGTTAGCGCGTTAACACCCTTATGATTAACCCCTTCCCTGCTCATGACGGAACCGTTCCGTCATGAGCCACGGTTGGCGTGTGCTCATGACGGAACGGTTCCGTCATGACAATCCTGTCGGCGGCCGCTCCGCCTGCGCGGCGCTGTTTCCCCGCCTGTGCGGGGCGACAACGCAAATGGGCGGAGTCATGACGGAACCGTTCCGTCATGAGCACAGCTCAACTGTGGCTCATGACGGAGCGGCTCCGTCATGAGCACAGGCCCACCGCGCTGCCCCCCTGCCCCCCCCAGCGCTGCAGCGGAATGTCCGCAGCAGCGAAGGGGTTAAGGAAAGAGAATTTCCAACGCCCAATTTTGTACACCTTTTTTGTGCTATCTATATGTTTGAAAACACATGTTCAGGAATTTCTGGTGAAGTGACCACAGATCACATTAGCACAAGAGAAAGGTTGATGACAAGAAAATAGGCAGGAACAGACACTGAACGGAAGATAAGAAGAACTAATGTCATGCTTTTACATAAAGTACGAACCTGTTGGCAAAAGAGAACAGGTTGAATATTCATTATATACTGTGAATGGCGTCCAGCTCCTCAGAGGGCTCTGAACATTTTCGCAGTTGGAGCTAAGGTATTTTTTTGCCCAGATCTCCTCACTCGGAAGACTTCTGCCAGGTGTATTAGTGATTTTACGGTTCTTTCATATTATCAAACTTACTGCCTCTCTTTCTTTCTTGACTCATTATTTAGTCCCTTAGTGGGTCATCCAACTCCAACAGCCGAAGGACATTTGTTTACCTCTGTCTAGATGTACTTTCTGTGGACCAATGATCACAGACTTCGAAGGCCTCTGAAACAGGTGGACAGTCTCCTGCATCAAAATCTGACTCGTGGTCCTAAAATCTTGTTCTCGTTGAAACATGCATGCTCATTGCATTATAGCAAGTGTAGCATAGTTGGCTTTGCACGAACATGAACCTTTACTGACACCTGCAGAGCAGCTATCTGGGCAACTTCCGGAAGTGTCTGCAAGTTCTGCTGATTGAGCGCCTTATTCAGAGCAGATCCTTGGTTTGGCGAGGCAATGTTGTGCAACACACATGCTTGATCCTGACTTTGAGCTACACACTGTCCATATAGTATTTAGGAATATGACAGGTGCAGACATCAAGAGTGGGAACAAGTCATATTTATAATTACTCCTTTACTTTGAGTCAGTTCTTTCAGTGTAGTAACTCCCACCCACATATCCTCATCTCTTGGCATCTATTCTACAAATGTTGCTTGATGTGTTTTTTTACTTTACTAATGAGTTTTGCACTTAGTTTGCCTTCTACCGTGCCTCTTGTCGTATTTTATTGGTGCTGATGTGCCCAGGAGTGCCAGTTTTGACTTGGGACATCGCTTACATCCTACTATACAGTATCTTCTCCCAGTCAGGATGTGACTTCTTCCTGAGTCCAGGATGCCAGCTTTATTTTGAGAAGTTCCTCTGCTACTGCCTTTCATCAGCCACCCCTACAGATCAAGACTTAACCTGGCTCCTTAGTCCCAGCACCACTGCTTCAAACTGAGAACGCCTTGCCTCCCACTGACTTATTTTGGACTAAACTGTCTCACTCCACGAAAAGGCCCATTGTGCCTGCGTGGAACAAGTGACTCTTTTCTGCAAAAGACGGTGTTCCTAATTCGATTGCAGAGCACTGTTCATTTACATAGGCCAGTTATGTGAAATGATCGCCCGGGAGTTGTGGAGGAGTGGCAAAACATTGTGACAGTTTCTTATTTGTATCCCTGAATTACATACACTACACATCTCTGCAATACCACTGGCCCAGCACCGACAACCCGTAGAGCAGATGATCCTTCCTAGGCCTTTGAGGGCAACTCTCCAGCATTCCCAAATCAAAGTCCAATCAGCAAGCGGCCTCTTGAGCCAATGGAGGCTTTTACCATTGGCAGGACCCGCACGTCTGTTCATGTAAGGATCAGTAGCACAGTATGTGTGGCATTCAGTAGTAGGTTGATAGAAAATCCCCAGACTATCAAGCGTGCAACATGTCTTTCATAGCACAGTATCTGCTTAAGCCAGTGCGTGCACACCCAATACTGTCATTCCTGTTTTATTGCTGGGATTCATTGTCTCAGTGTGTGTAAGTTTACTTGCTAACAGATTATATATGTTATAAAACCATGTAACAAGTGCATCATAAATGTCACCTGTACCTCGAGATGTCAATATAGCACCACATTACACATTACTCCTTGTGTGTTTTATAGGACATGCTTTTTTAATTAATACTGTCTGGGTACACTGCTTACGTTAAATATTCCAAGGCATATGCATGAGCCCATTTTAACTTCATGCTGAAACTTCAGGAGCCCGGACTGTCAGAAAGAAATCCTATTTTCTTGTTACTCTTGAAATTAATCATCTAATAAAAAAAGGGCAAATAGAGTTTGGCAGTGTGGGTGATTTGGTAGCTTAAGCCCTATTGTTTAAGATGCACAAGTTTGGGGGCTCTCATTAATTATTACAGACATTTTTTGCAGAAAAAACGTCTCTGCTTATTTTTAACATGTTTAGTGATTTTGCCATGGTCTGTGGACATATGTTTGCTACCCGGTGCAAAGTCACATTCTACCCTCCCTCCCCTCTTCTCAGGAGCAACCTTTTCTGCTCAAGAATGGTCTGGCAAGCAATGATGGTGTTTTCTAGCCAGTAGTTGGGCTCCTCCTTTTGTCTGACTCTAGAACTGGCCCTAGCGGGATGATGGAGAGGAGAGATATTGATATAGGTATTGGAGTATCTCTGAGGTATCAATACAGTATGTAAGAGTGGTTTCCAGTTGAGGTGTGAGTCTAGCTCAATAGACACATGGTCATAGTTGAGATGAGGCTCAGGTATAGCATATAGAGAATCCTATACCCTGAAAAGAGGGATACATTAACTGAACCACTTTGACATAGAAACTGATAACCACATTTAAAGGTCTCTGATTTGACACTGTAACTGATACAAGGACAGTTCATATTTTGATAGCTTGCTTTTGGAAGTGGTTATGTAGCAATGGGGTAACCAGATAGGCCACTGGACCCAGGTAAATTGTGGTACAAAAGATAATGTCACAGTGGAGAATAGTCACAATACATAAAGAGAACAGAAAATGGTCAATGTTATCTAATCAAAGTCGGACACCACCATTAAATCATTCCAACAATGGATGTGATTTTAGTTCATCACAATATGGAGGTCAATCAAATCATACGATACAATTAATTTCACATTTCGATATTTTTGAAAGACAGGTGCACACAGGGTGGAGTGATGAGTGCATAGGAGGGATTTGTGAAAAGTGATGTGAAAAGGGGACGGTAGTGTGCATATATACATCAGTAATCAGTAGTAACAACCTATCCAACCAGATGCATGGCATATGCATGAATGGCAAATCATAACATAATTTAGTAGATGTAGA
Organism: Triturus cristatus; assembly: GCF_964204655.1. Classification (NCBI taxonomy): domain Eukaryota; kingdom Metazoa; phylum Chordata; class Amphibia; order Caudata; family Salamandridae; genus Triturus; species Triturus cristatus. Next base: position 515,029,297 of record NC_140592.1, on the reverse strand, counting down.
TATACACTCTCTGTCATCTATGTTTGACCAATAAACAAAACACTGTTGACGTTTCGACCCCTATGTAGAACAGCAGACTTAACGCCTTGGGTTGGGGTCTTCATCAGGACCGAGGTGAGGGAAGGTAGTGGGCACCTATGGATAAACGGATGAGGTTAATGAGGTGGTGTGTCAAGAATGAGCGTATCAATGGGTTATATTATAAAGGGTAATTTACCTGTAAAAGACAGCGAGAAAACTTCAGGCTGAGGATTTAGAAAGCTGGGATTTGTGGGCTCCCAAGAGGGAAAGAGGAGACACAGAAGAAAACACTAGGATCTATATTTCTACTAGTGGAATGAGGAGTATAAACACAGAGCAAAAGCTCACAGAAACGTACTCAGAATGTTCGCAGATGATCGTGGTTAGTGATATGCTGGCCAAGGCTGATCAGTAACCTATGGCTAGAGAGAAAATGTATCCTGTGTCAAAAATGTGCAGGCCGCCATTACGCCAGCAAATCCAGACAAAGCGTGATTGAGAGCATATCCTAGATGATAATAGCAGTGAAGAGGGAAAAGACTGCGCATAAACAAGCCAGCAAATTGGTGCCCGCAGTGCACACCGCATTATAAATCCGCAATCCAGACTATAACTAGAAAATAACTCTCATGGTGCCTAAGCTATGGACTTCTAACCGAAGATGAAGAGGAGCAACGTGGAACGCGCGACTAAGATGTGTGCGCGTTGACTACTACAGTGACTAATTATGAAGAAAAATTAAATTCACGCACTGGGGTTAAATATTGTGTCTGCGCCAATGATAAAGAAATACTTAAGGCGCTCAGCACAGACTGCATTGGAAATCATACAAGCAGGCCGGTGCTTGAAAACTAAGTAATGCTCAGTGCGTATGAATTGTAACAAGGTAGCCCTCTGAACACAAGCGCGCTTCTAAAATAAAGCGGACCACTCCTAAGAGTCCTGCAAGTTAAAGCCCAACAGCACAAAACAGTGCGTCTTAATTATTACAATGTAACCACTGAAAGAAGAGAAAAGAAAACGTGTGTCTCGAAGGCAATGACAGCGCGTGTAAATGCGGATCGCTTTACATCCTTGCAAGTGAAACTGTGTAAAACTGTGTCTAAGTGAACAACCACATGCACAACAGAACTCCTCTCAACTCGGTCTGAGGGTAGGAACGTACCTGACCTGACGGCTGCTGGGGATACCCGTGATTCAGCTAACACTGTGGCCGTGTCGGGATGAAAGATTAAATAGCGGGAAACGGCGTGCACGCTGGGCACGTCCGTTGTGACAGCTGATGGAGTTTACGACTATTTGCCTACCGGAAGGAGAAAGAGGGAAGTCTTGCCAAGCCCTCAGTTTGCCCTCAACGCGATGTACTAGATTCCTTGTCTGCAGACTGCAGCACACAATAAAGCAAGGAGATAATACGAGCACACAATTCTTTATAACAATACTTTTGTCAAAACGCACAGTAGTAACTTTGGAATGTATTTCAATTATGAAATTCTTAGAGAGATAGAATGTTCATGATTACCAAGGCGATAATGAGAACACATGATTCATTATGTTGTCAAAGTGCAAAATAGTAACTTGTGAATGCGTTTCAGATAGAGAGGGAGAATGTTCATGATTTTAAGATTAAAAGTTGTACGCTTATTATTCACCAACATAAAAGCATTATGTAAACGTATATGTCAGGACCCCAAGGTAGTAGCATATGAGGTGTAAAACATGTAACTGTTCAGTTCCAAGAGTTGGCGCACAATCTGGGACTCTTGAATGTATTTCAGTTATGAAATTCTAGAGAGAGGGTATGTTCATGATGTTAAGGTTATATATCCAATAATCCAGTTTTACAGTTTCACTTGCAAGGATGTAAAGCGATCCGCATTTACACGCGCTGTCATTTCCTTCGAGACACGCGTTTTCTTTTCTCTTCTTTCAGTGGTTACATTGTAATAATTAAGACGCACTGTTTTGTGCTGTTGGGCTATAACTTGCAGGACTCTTAGGAGTGGTCCGCTTTATTTTAGAAGCACATTTTTGTTCAGAGGGCTACCTTGTTACAATTCATACGCACTGAGCATTACTTCGTTTTCAAGCACCGGCCTGCCTCTATGATTTCCAACGCGGTCTGTGCTGAGCGCCTTAAGTATTTATTTATCATTGGCGCAGACACAATATTTAACCCCAGTGGGTGAATTTAATTATTCTTCATAATTAGTCACTGTAGTAGTCAACGCGCGCACATCTTAGACGCGCGTTCCACATCGCTCCTCTTCCAGTGCTTAATTTGTTAAATATGAAGTGCCAGGGCTCTGACTAGGAGGCCACTGCAGCGTGCACCACCCATCGCCCTTATCATCTCTGGCAAAACAACTACTAACCATCTCTCTCGCGTGTAAATGCGACATTTCAGATTATTCCAGGCCCCCAAAGCTAAAGGAATGGCAGGGGAGGCAGGTATTAGCACTACTGTGATGTATATTGTATTCCTAAACACTCATGGTCTGCTAATCTCTAAATTGGGTGAACAGCGCCACCATGTGGTAGACTGTTCTAAGTATGGTGTTGACAATTAGGTGCCGTTGCCGAGCACCGGAAACCAATTAAGTGCCGGTGCTGAGCACCGGAAAGCACCGGCTCAAATTAAGCACTGTCCTCTTCATTTTCCGATAGAAGTCCATATCTTAGGCACCATGAGAGTTATTTTCTAGTTATAGTCTGTATTGCGGATTTATAATGCGGTGTGCACTGCGGGCACCAATTTGCTGGCTTGTTTATGCGCAGTCTTTTCACTCTTCACTGCTATTATCATCTAGGATATGCTCTCAATCACGCTTTGTCTGGATTTGCTGGCGTAATGGCGGCATGCACATTTTTGACACAGGATACATTTTCTCTCTAGCCATAGGTCACTGATCAGCCTTGGCCAGCAGATCACTAACCACGATCATCTGCGAACATTCGGAGTACGTTTCTGTGAGCTTTTGCTCTCTGTTTATACTCCTCATTCCACTAGTAGAAATATAGATCCTAGTGTTTTCTTCTGTGTCTCCTCTTTCCCTCTTAGGAGCCCACAATGCCCAGCTTTCTAAATCCTCAGCCTGAAGTTTTCTCGCTGTCTTTTACCGGTAAATTACCCTTTACAATATAACCCATTGATACGCTCATTCTTGACACACCACCTCATTAACCTCATCCGATTATCCATAGGTGCCCCCTACCTTCTCTCACCTCGGTCCTGATGAAGACCCCAACCCAAGGCGTCAAGTCTGCTGTTCTACATAGGGGTCGAAACGTCAACAGTGTTTTGTTTATTGGTCAAACATAGATGACAGAGAGTGTATATCTGCATCTACTCAATTATGTTATGATTTGCAATTCATGCATATGCCATGTATCTAGTTGGATAGGTTGTTACTACTAATTACTGATGAATATATGCACACTACCGTCCCCTTTTCACATCACTTTTCGCAAATGCCTCCTATGCACTCATCACTCCACCCTGTGTGCACCTGTCTTTCAAAAATATCGAAATGTGAAATTGATTGTACTGTATGATTTGATTTACCTCAATATTGTGATGAATTAAAATCACATCCATTGTGGGAATGATTTAATGGTGGTGTCCGACTTTGATTAGACAACATTGACCATTTTCTGTTTTCTTTATGTATTGTGACCGTTCTCCACTGTGACATTATCTTATGCTTTTGGAAGTGTCATACCTCCCAATTCAAATTAACAACAATAAATAATATAGGCTACCCAACTAGAGAATGCAAGTTCCTTATGAGCAATTTAGCACACAAGACTTGATTTGGGTTCACTGGCTGGATCATCAGTAGATTCCCTGTGTTCAGCTTCTTTAAGATGAAATATATGGTGCAACGCAAACTACACACTTGGATCAGGCATTTTAAATTCACAGATCTGGAGGAGTGTGCTGTGGATATGATGGCTGTGGACAGAAAAGTCCTCATTTTTTCCATTGAAAACACGATTTTACTCACTGTAGATGAACCGGCACCTGTTGCTGAAAATCGAGAAAAATAAACCTAACTCGTTTTCACAGTGGGATTAAATGAGGTAAGAAAGGCCTTGAAATGTAGGTGTCAATAATCACTTACCCAACCAATACTACCTTGTAAAGTGCATGTAACCGAATTCAACGAGCACCAGTCACCCCAAGCAAAAAATGGGCAAGGTTTGTATAATTTTCCTTGGAATCATTACAGATGAACAAGGCAGTTATTTTGTACCTCGTCAAGCACCTTTCATCGCATGTCGCACCACGCTGCGTGGGCCTATGTTGCAACAATATTATCAACTCTTCACTAAAACCGTATGAACCTCCTACTTAAAGAACTCAAAAGCAGGCTTCTCTGACAACTTAAATCCCCATTATAGGGCTATTTTTGTGTGGAAAAACAGAGAAACTCAGTGGCTTAAGAAAATGATACGTTCAGCTCTTGGAATAACAGCTTTCTATGCTGGGCTGTGTAGAGCTTGAAATGCCCTCTCCAAGACATAAACAATGTTCTTCTGGATTGAACTGAGGCTTGTCTGCCTGTTCATCCTGCATAAACTGTGTGAACCTGTGGAACAGAAGGAACTTACCAACATCCCAAAGTTACACTTGGTCATAAGTGATCGAGTCTTCAACTGGGTCACCTCTTTCCTGCATTATTATTCAGAGGTGCTGATAATGGCGAATTCCTTTCACAATCAATCCCTCCTCTATTCGGGGGAATCGCCTAAGACTTAGCCCACTCCTGCTCCCTGGTTAAGACATACATTAAGCCCCTCAATCACGTGATGAGCTACAAGAACATCAGCTTGCACTAATTCTAAGACGGTACTCCATTACCATAAAGTTTCCGGTGAACAAGACACCAACCTCCTTGAAGAGTGTCTGATGCAAAACCTCTTCTTTACAACTTATCTGGAGCACTCCCTCCCATCCAGAACAGATTGCCCACATTTGCTGCTGAATATGTTGTGTGAAATACTAAATCCTCAAAGTTCACCCTTTAAGCTTCAGCTCAACTTCCAGAAAATATATTTAAAAAGACTAGTGATTTTCCAGGAGTAGTTGATGGCTTAGCCACGAGGATTCTTGTGACTTTTTAAAACTTTTTGTTAAATTATTTAATTAGAAATATGCTTATAAAGTGTAAACCTACACCTAAGATAAAAGAGCACTGTGCAGAAAACGAGATACGTGTAGTATCAATCCCTGCATAACTACCGTAATGTGTCTTTTCAAACGCTATATATTATATTCTGCATTGTATTGGGTTTTGGGCAGTGTACTGATTGACTAAGTGCATACAGGTAAGCATCAAGGTACATCTATATGGTGTTAAGTAAAGTAAACCTATACTTACCTATATATACTTACCATGTCGATGGTTTGAGCTGCAATATTTTATTCATGATATTCTGGTGTCAGTATTAAGATGGAGTACTACCTGTTCTGGACTTCAGTGTGAACCTATATATTGTGCTATGGTATCCTCTGAGGCCTGATTTCGCTTTCGAAAACCTAAAAAACAAATAAAAATAAATAAATATCACCGGCCTCGGAATTCTTTCTTTAGTACCATTGAAACAAGATTCACCTGCTGTAGTACGGTTTGATTTCTCATGTGTTTGTTATTAACAATTTCTTTTAAATTTGGTAATATTGGGATCGTAAATGAAAGTGCTTAAGGCCAATTTAAGTAACCCTGAACATGATTATAACCAAATAGACAGAATCTAAGCAGAGCAGCTCACCTCCCACCCTGTCCTCTATGAATAAAATAGACCAATCTGTCCTTTGAGAATTATATGAACCCATCTCAATTAAACATCTAGCAAGACTGTCCTCTCCTTCTTAATTTCTTCTACCACACCTCATGCTTTGCACAGCTAAATGTTCAGCACACCACTATTGGAGCAAATCTCTGGCCCCTATGCACCACTCCTATGTAGGCTAGATAACCCAACATCCTTTCAATCTTGGTCGCTGAGGAATCCGATGTCAGTGGGAGTGCTTTGCTGCGCTATCAAGGATGTGCAAAAGACACACAATTGATGGACGGGATGTAGAACAAATCAAAACATTCACCCCCAGTCAAGAGATCTGGGTTAAATCCATCATTCTTTTGCTCACAATGCCAACACAGTTTAGACCTGGCCCAGGGTCAGACTGATTTGCATATGGCCATGTCTGAACTGGGGTGACGGAGTGAGCTAAAGAATGATGATGTATTAAACCCAGATCAGTTGACTGGGGGTGAGTGCTTGCAATGTTCAACACTCCGTCCATCTCCCCTTTGGTTTTGCTTTGTTCACCCTAAGTTGGCAGGGTATGCCCAGACGTGGGTCCCTTGCTCACTTTGCCACTGGATTCAACCTAGCCTGGCTGATGATGGCTGATTAGCCAGAAACCCCAGGATGCTTGTTTCTGGTCCAGGGAAGACATGGCTTGGCAGTTCGGGCTGGACTGTTCCCATGAGGCATAGGGTCAGACTGATTTGCAAATGGCCATGTCTGAACTGGGGTGGCGGGGTGAGCTACAGAATGATGATGGATTAAACCCAGATCAGTTGACTGGGGGTGAGTGCTTGCAATGTTCAACACTCCGTCCAGTATCCCCTTTGGTTTTGCTTTATCAAGGATGTGCAGCGCTTTATACATTTTACAACGCAAGGCTATGGAAAAGTATGCTGAGCGGCCTATGTTTTGAAAATGATATATTCTCCCTTGAGTTACTCAATTTGATTCTGCAATTCACTATCTAGATAATATGCTGTAATCAAAAAAGATGTATTTAATTGAAATTGGATTGCAGAGGTCTGGTGAAATGCTGGATGGACTGTGTACTACTAGCTGTTTACATTATGTTTTTCCATTTGTGAGATGTGTGATGTAATTACAATTATTATTTTTAAAGAAATGTAACGAGAAGGAGGTCCAAGATACATATAGCCTAAATTTGCCAGAATATGGGATTTTTGTCTAAATATTTATCTCAAAAAGCAATATAATTGCATCTGGAAGACTCTTTTCATAGTTGATATGTTTGAACACAAAGATCAGGGCTTAGTGTGGAAGCCACATTTCACTTGTATTGCTTCTGGTAACCATGGTTCACATATGATGGATTTGTGATCCATGATTTACAGTTGATGCATCCATGAATCAAGATACACATTTAACACATCTTCCAACTGCAATTCACAATTGGTGTATCTGAGTACACGATAAGCATCTGAAGTTCACTTTACATCTGATGTGTCCATACAACTTAATTCACATTCAACGCAACTGTGAGCCCCCATTCATATAAAGTGTTCCTGTGGACCATGATTCACACCTTGGGAATCACAACTTACATCTGTTGTGCCTGTAAGCCTGGATTTGCCTCCAGTTTTGTGAGCCAGTGTAGATGTGCCCGTGAGCCATGCTTCACGTCTGATCCAGTTATCACCTAAAAATCATTTTTAAGTTGAATGTATTTGTGAACAAAGCAAACACAAGGAGATGATGGATGGAGGGCCTAAACGTTTCAGACACTTTTCCCATGAGGCACAGGGTCAAGACTGATTTGCATATAGCTGGGTCTGAACTGGGGTGGCGAAGTGAGCTAAAGAATGATGATGGATTCAACCCAGATCTGTGACTGAGGATGAGTGTCTGAAAAGTTTCAGCGCTCCGTCCATCATCTCCTTGTGTTTGCTTTGTTCGCCCTAAGATGGCAGGGCATGCCCAGACGTGGGACCCTTGCTCACTTTGCCACTGGATTCAAGCTAGCCTGGCTAATGAGGGGTGTTCCCCCGAAACTGGTCCAAGGATGTTTGTTTCGGACCACGGAACACTTGGCTTTGCAGTTCGGGCTGGACTGTTCCCATAAGGCACAGGGTCAGACTGATTTGCATATATCTGGGTCTGTACTGGGGTGGCGAAGTGAGCTGAAGAACTATGATGGATTCAACCCAGATCTGTGACTGGGGGTGAGTGTCTGAAATGTTTCAGTGCTCTGTCCATCATCTCCTTGTGTTTGCTTTGTTCGCTCTAGGTTGGCAGGGTATGCCCAGATGTGAGTTCCTTGCTCACTTTGCCACTGGATTCAAGCTAGCCTGGCTGATGAGGGGTGTTACCCTGAAACCGGTCCTAGGATGCTTGTTTCCGGTCTGGCAAAGTGAGCTAAAGAACAATCTTGGATTCAACCCAGATCTGACGGGGGAGTGTCTGAAAAGTTTCAGCACTCCATCCAGCATCTCCTTGTGTCTGGAATGTATTTGTGAGTAACAAATCACATTTGAGGGACTGAGGTCCCATGATTCTTAACTGATGCGTCATTAGCATAGGTCTTGGTCTGACACTAAGAAAAGGAAATCCGTTGAGACTCATGCAAATTATGCAAATATTATAAGTCAGTGGATGTTGATTAGCAAGAGGTCATTGCTTATTTGTGCTTTAAAAATGAAATTATTTGGGTGATCACTAATTGATGTAAAAAATCTGCTTCCATATTGAGATGAATGTCTGCAGTTGATCAAGTAGTTGGGTCTAGAATTAATTATGAGTTTATGTACTTTCACAGGCCTTTCTTTGTCTTTGGAAAGTGCATGTGGAGCATGGGGTCAGCAAAGTGCATGTGCAGCGTGTCAGCTTGGAAGTGCATGCGTAACATGGAGGATGATAGCTGCATGATCTGCATGGCTGAAAAAGATAATGTTACCTTACTTTTTAATATTTAATTTTGACTGGTTCTGAGGACCCATTTGTTTTTTCTAGCACCCAAATTGTGAGTCAATAACAGCTTTCAATTTGGAAACAAGGCTTTTTGGGGGATCGATTTTATTGCATATACCACAAACACTACTATCTGTAAGCACAGTACATCTTCAGTTCTTGCAGTTATGACACGTCGAATCAGTGAGCATGACTTAGTAACACAACCTCCTTCTACCTTCTGAATTTTAAGACAAGGTCTGATCATTTTAGTAGACAAGAAAATAGGACAGTGGCTTCGATATAAAATTATGTTGTAAAATATTTGGGTTTACTTCACTGTGGGAATGCGGGGGAGATTCTCTGAGCTGTCTCAGCTGCAAATACGTTCCCTTGGTCAGATCAGTTTTCAAGGTGTGATCATTGTCAGATTAAAGGCTGTGATTTAGCATAAGAAATGGGTAAAGGGAGATGGGATGAGGCTACAGCATATCATCAATGTTATAGATTGATCATCTGATTCTATGTTCAATTAATTGTCTTTCAAACTGAATTGATGAGGATACCATTAATGAAAGTTTATTAACATTAAAACACTATGAACCTTCATTCTTTATATAAAATGATGTTTTATCTAACTATTGTTAAATTAAATCATAACTTTAATAAGGCAGGTAGGTGAGTATTAACCCTTTGTACTGTCTGAAGTTACTTTTAAGTCTGCCTTTAGCCAAGAGCTTTTGATTTTACTCAAATTATATACTTTCTCATTCGGGCTTTCAGATTGCTTTCCTCTTCCATTAGTCTGTTGTTGTGTCAGTCACATTTTTCTTACACCTATTTCAAAAATACAACAGGAGGTAGTGGGTCAGCTAAGTTGTGTCAGTGGCTATCTTCACTGTGAGTGACAGCATTCTTTTCTGTCTCTGCACATAAAGCAAATCCCCTCAGTGCCAGGGACTACCATGGCAATGTGCGCTTATCAAGACCAGCCAATGTTTACATTTTTCTATTCGATTGACAAGCGCCCGGTAGCTTCCCACCAAAAAATTTTGTGAAAACCATGACAAAACAAGTATTGACAAAGCTAAAAAGCTAGTGCTAATGCCAGACCTACTGACTTTGTCAGTGCTTTTTTATTATCGTTATTTATTGTATTTTGGAGAACATTAAGAAATCGTTTCTCCTTGTAGACCTTTCAAACTAATAGGTTCTCCTTTTGAACCAATATATAAATGTGACGTCTTGGACCTTTCATATAGAGTATAGGGCCTGATGTACAAAGCCGTTTTGCAATCGCAAAGCCTGCGGTTCGCAAAATCACAAGGTTTGCAACTGCAAAATGGCTACTTGTTATTTACTAAACTCATGACAAATTGCTATTTGGAAAGAGCTTCTTTAGGGTCTCCCTTCCAAATAGTGCGACTATAATCCAGTGACAAAACATTGAAAAGTTATCTACTAACGAGTTTGTGTGTTAACACATTTGCCAATAGAAAGGTCCACCTGGGACCTTATTCCTTTTGTGAATTTAAATAAAAGGAAAAGTGTGTTGGGGAGTGGGCCTATGTCCATCGCACTATTTTCAACTCTCATGCAAACTTTAAAAAATATATATATCTATTCAAAGTGCCATTTTACGTTAAGGAAAACATACCACATTAAAAAAAAATGCCTTATTAAAATTAGGCCTGGGCGAAGCACTACGCTACGCTCGCGTAGTTTGCGAAGTTCGCGCTACTTCGCACTACGCGAACTGCACGTAGCACAGTGCGAACACGCGTAGCGTAGTGTTGCGTAGTGCTGCGGTCATTTTTTGCTTGCTCGCGGTCCTCAACGTCAAGTTGGCGACCGCGAGCAAGCAAAATGACATCCTGGCGAGACTTTTTCCTTGTTCGCGATCGCGAGCATGGAAAATAAACCTCCCGGCGAGATTCCCAACGCGAGGAGGTCAGGTTTCTCATTGCGAGGGGTCGCGTATGCTCGCGACCGCTCGCGATGAGAAACTACCAGTTCGCGTTGAGAAAGCTGCAGCTCGAGTAAAAATCTACTCGAGCAGCAGAAAACTACAGCTCGCACTGTGCAAGATGCCATTTTCAATGATTGCACAGTGCCGGTTGCTTGTCCGCACTGTGCAATCATTGAAAACAACATCTTGCACAGTGCGAACATGTTACTACACAGTTCGCGAAGTGCTACGCGTAGCTCGCATAGTGCGAACTTCACTTTGCGTAGCTTCGCGAAGCGCTACTTCGCGAACTACGCCCACCCTTAATTAAAATGCAATCACAGAGATGGTGGTCTGCAGACGCAAGCAGGCCACTATCCCTGTGAAGGCATCCATTCATAGTGAATCATAATTCGCAACTTACCTCACGAATATTGATGAGGTTGGTCAGATTGTGTCCCACTACAATTTGGAATTTGTAAACGGATCTAGTAGTATATAAGAACATTATTTTCTATTCCCAGTTTCAAACATCAGGCCCCCTAACAATCTTGTAGCCAGGTGGATAGTAAAGTGTCTCTCCACATGCTATAAGAAGACCATCGGACTCCTTATAGGCAAGCCTGAAGCACATTTAACTAGAGGTGCATAAGTCGCTGTAGCAGACCCGTGCAGATCAGTTCTTATGTGTGCTAGATGCTAGGGTCTGAAATCTGACCACAGATAAAAATGCAAGTGGATCAGCCCTCTAAGGCGCATGCTTCTCAGTTTGCTTCTGGTTTTGCGATTTGACTTTAGAGCCTATTGTAGATTTTATGATACATAATGAAGACTTCACGTAGAAGAAAGTTACTTTATCATGGACAGCCTTGTTCTATTCATTATTCGGAAATGCCAGGAGAATAGATAGGGGTGGATCCTATCGCTGCCAAAACAACTGTCCCTGTACTATGTTCTGTTGCCTTGTTGCAACCAAGATGTGTTTTTGCTGTAGACGTTTCCCTGTTTCTTTTTTCTTTCTTAAACATGAAAACTGAAATAGCTACGTTACTTTTTTGGTGAGTGTTTAAATCAATCTTTAAACAAGCATTGGCATAGCCAATAGGTCTCGCCTTTGGGACCTTATAAGTATTTAGCCATGCAACAGTTGCATAACTAAATACTTATAAGGTTCCAAAAGCGAGACCTATTGGCTATGGCAAGCGGCCGTGCGGCTGCGAAAGTGATCGCGATCACGATCAAACATCAAAGCGGCCGTGCGGCAGCGAAAGTGAAAGTAATCGCGGTAAAGCGCGGCGCGCGCGCCCGCGCACATGCACTGTAGCTCTAGGCTGGCCTGGTAGCACTTTTTGGAGCCCTCTCAATAAGTCTCGCCAGCCCAGCGCATGCGCTGGGTCAGGCGAGACCTAAAAAAAAAACAAGTTTGATTCAGACAGACAGAGATATTTTTGGAGTAGAAAAGTATCTATATAAACTGTTCCCAGGCCCGAACAGCTCTGGACATGGTCTATATTTCATGAATATAATGAAGAAATCCATTAAGGAGAACTAGGATTGAAAGCCATGATTATCTGTTCCTGTTTCACAGTTCTGCATTGATGCCTAGGGCCATCAGTTTGTCGTTATGAGATCAGCAGTAAATCAGTTCTGCTTTAACGATTACAAATTCATCAGAGACGCTTGTCCTGCCTGGGCCTTTTTTACACAATCCATGGAGACAGGATGGCCTTGGTTGCAGTTGGGCATCACTGGTATATTGGTGGGTTCAAGCAGCCTATAAGGCTAGCAAGGCTTTGGCTCCAGGGCGCTCCTCATGTAAGATAAACAAGCATTGGCATAGCCAATAGGTCTCGCCTTTGGGACCTTAAAGTGTTAACTAAATACTTACAAGGTCCCAAAAGCGAGACCTATTGGCTATGCAAATGTGAAAAGTAATCGTGGTCAAGCGCGGCGCACGCGCCCGCGCACATGCACTGTAGCTCTAGGCTGGCCTGGTAGCACTTTTTGGAGCCCTCTCAATAAGTCTCGCCAGACCAGCGCATGCGCTGGGTCAGGCGAGACCTAAAAAGTATGGATGCCAGTTTCTGTCAGGTTGGGCCTCCAAACTCCTGGACCCTGGGGTGGGCGTGATTGCCAAATAAACGCTGCCTGGAAAAAACATTGAAAGAACATAAAATAGAATTGAGGCCTATGTTCAGGGTCACAAGAGGGTGTAGTTCTTGCTGGGGGGTGCGCCATGCTCCCCGAAGTGGCACGGCAAGTGAACAGATGTGATATATTCGTTTCTACTGTCATCTTTAGCGCCAGGAAACTTGGCCACACTGTGATGCTGGACAATTTACTCAAACTCTGCAGCGTGTGTTCTCTTGCATCATGAAACAGCGAATTCGTACGAACGTGTTGATCCCAAGTATTGTGAGTAAAAGTTGGACTTCAGTTATGAAATTGCTGAGGCGCTCAGTGTAAGCAAGGTGTCCAGGGCTTTTCTGCTGAGGCTGCGACTTTCGTAGACAGGCAGGTGGGCTGGGAGAAGGGGGATCGTATGGCTGCTGCTATTCCAGATCCTTGCCCATCTAGGGCAGTTTCTAATAAAAACTGCCCGGCCCACCCCCCGCCGAGAGAAGGGTGAGCGCATGCAGGTATTTTAGAATGCTCTTAATTAGGATGTATGTGGAAGTGCAACGCACACTCGCCGGGGAGCTATGGATAGCCAGCGCAGACTTCGGGAGACCGGGGGTGGGCGGGGGGAGGGGCGTGCGGGGGGCGAGGGGATGAGGGCAGCGGCCCCCCCGGGAAGCTCAGAAATACTGCACCTGTCTATTTAAAGAGGGCGTTAAAAGAGGTCTCGTAAATCAAGGCAAATGGCATTAGACCATGACGCTGTCTGCTAACAGGGAGGGTTTTTGTGACTAAGCTTGGCATTTCTGCGATTTGTTTTCCGGCATCCTTCCTACTGCAATCTGTGCCGTAGGCAGAGGCGCGCGCCCAAAATCACAGGTGACCTCATTTGATGAGGATGGCTTACTCTGGCCGAGGAGTATCAGGCAACAACGCTTTGCAAGTTAATTGTACGTGCTGTGGGGCGACAGCTCCCGGCATGCTTTGCACTGCGTGGTGAAAAAACCACGGCTGCGTGACAATCACGTCTTGACACCTGTGCTCACACGAAGCACCCACATCAGTAATCCACAACCAGAAGCGTTCGTTTTGCTTAAAGTGACTAAATCGTGAGTGACAAAAGTGTGTCTTTTTTTTATTTATCTTATGATCTCAGTGAACTTTCAGGTTTCTTAGACACATGTTTCAAACTGATAGTTGAGACTGCGGAGTAGTATAGCGTCCCGAACGTTGAGGTAAACACATCCTACAGGGACAGACTTGGAGAGTAAAGCTAAACTGTACCTCGGTCACACTCACATGGATAAATCTTGACAGCAGAGCTGGCCCTTAAACTACGGCATTCTTAAATACCAAAACAATTCAGCGGCGCAACAATACCTCACGTATTGCAGAGCGAAGCTGTGCCTTAGACCGCACCCTTTGTATAATCCAAGAGTTCCAGAGCAGAGCTGCCCCTGAACTGTACAACTCTCACAGCCCAAGGCCTCACACAGTGAGTGACCATCAGAGTCACCTGAGCTTGAAGTCTTTGACGTGATAGAGTAGCGTTTCCTCGAAATTCAGTGCTCACATAGTCCATGCCTGTGCACTGGCGGCAGCTCTGTCCATTACACAGATGTGATAGGTACAAGCGTAAAGTGTTCTTAGGTTACTCAGAAATGTAAAACCTACGGCTCAGCCAGAAAAAGTACCCTCTGTTACCCAGCTCTCCCATGTCTCGGGTTCAGAACTGAGGCTGAAAGTGTGTACCTGTGATGAATGTCTGGACTGGATTTCACCTGGGTCTGCACAGTATGTCCCCTGAGAGTCTGGCTAGTCTGCGGATTATTCTCCCAATCACCATCAGATGTGTGTGACCACCAGTAGGATATCGGTGCGCAGTGCATAACCCCCAGGACTTGGTCAGAAGTTTCTGCACCATAGACCACAGTCTGCAGTATATACACCAAATAACGGCCATGTATTCAGTGTCTGATACCCAGGCATTAGCTTTCAATGTTTACCCAATAGCCCTTGGTCTTCAGTGTGTGACCCAATATGCCTTGCATGGCACGAGATTAAATGTATTTTGGTCTGCAGTATGCATCTTCAAAGTCTACACCCCAGAGGGCCCAAACACCCAGAGGCCTTGGGCCCTTATTTACTAAAGGTCACATAGAAACTTGCATGACGCAGCCCAGTTTAGCTCTGTGCCCATGGGTCTTTAAAATGGCTAGTAAATTGACGGCGTGCATCTTGTCGTGACTGCCGTGTTTTGTGTCATGTAAAACTTTAGTAAACTACCACTTTGGTCTGCAGTGAGTCACCTCAAAGGCCTCGTTCTGGAGTGTAATATCACAGAGCCTTAGTCTGCAGTTTGGGACCTATTATGTATTGCTCTGCGGAGTGCAGCCTCAGAGTCCTTGGTGTGCTGCATGTGACAAAAGATGTGTTTGTTCAAAGTGTAAAAGCCAAAAGACTTGGTCCGGGGAGAGTGTCCACAGGGCCTTGTCACATCAGATGCTTTGTTTGGTAGGGTAATTCTACAAAATGATTAATTTAATCCCTGTACAACCAAATATTAAAATCTGAATATATCAGTTCAAAAAAGTTTCTTTGTTCTTCGTTCTTTATTTTCTTTCTTCTTCACATTTCATTAGATGTTCTTAATACACCTCGTAGTCACTCGGGTAACTTCAGTAGCCAACACGTGTTTCGTCATTGGGTACATACACCTCTGACTTCATCAGGGTTATGAGATAAATATAAACCATCAGCTCATCGTTATATACATGGAGCTGTAACCCCAACACCTACAAAACCTAAGTACTCGTTAGAATGATCTCTGTGTAGAAAACCACAGTGAACCACTAAGTAACATGTTTGCGAACGAGACCTCTAGTATATTTTAGTTAGTTAGAGAATGTGCCCATATCTATATATATTGTTCTATTAGGACCTATGTTTTCACAGAAGTAAGTACAAACATAAGTATATATTTAGGTCACAAAACACACTCAGTGATGGCATACTTTCCAACAGTGAATGATGTGTCAGAATCTCATGCGAACAAACTTAATACAAGTAAATACATTAGAACGGAGTAGGCATGCCCTACTTTATTGTTTCTCCTTAGTGCTACCTTATTACCCATAGATCAGACCTAGTGCCAGGAAGTCATCATGCCTGTTCACCTGTTATCAAACAATCATAATCTAATACCGTATCGTTGTAAATTAATAATCAGTCTCAAGTTCTTCAGTGGATCGGTTTATAAAGAATATATCAAATAAATAAATAAATCCGTGGCACACAGTCATACTGATGTGTCCAAATACATAGTGTAAAACACGTCTAAGTTCTCACCTATATTGTATATGTACAGATCCTCCTCTTTAGTATAACAAACTCCCGATGACAGGATATCAGTTGCCTAAAACAGAAACCGATAGTCAGTAAATATCTGCCTTTAACCCCTTATTTATTTAACCAGACGAACGTCTCAGTGTATGCACGAGCTCGAACTAATCAGTTTCTCCGACCCTGGGAACAGATCAGCGCGCTAAATCAGTATCTTACACGGCACATTCCACAATACATGAACACAGTTATATCTGTGTCTAAAAACCCGCATCAAACAGAAACGCATGCTCAGACAGTAACCTGCACAAAACAATATACAGCGCACAATATCATTCATACCTGTGCAAACTAGCATCTGACAGGAGAGTACTACAATCATGCGTGTGTGCAGGCATGGTAACCTGACCCCATGCTGTGTCGGGTTTAAATACTCAAGCGAGTCCACGCTCGTTAAATGCCAGTCACTAAAAAAGCTGTACATACTAAACGCAAATCAAAACATAGTTACGTGTGTTATTTATCACCTCATCTGTGCCCCAGAAATGTATCAAAGTGATGAAAAGTTGTCGGATCGGTGTGTTGAAATGTATCCCGTTTACCCAACATGGCGACCAAAAATCCTTTGCATAAACTGTGCAGTGCGGTAATTCTAACACGGCGGCCATCATACTATTAGATACTACTATCGCAACCTATGAAAATCATGTAAACTCTGTGTTTGCCTGGGAAATTAATAACTCGTCAATCCTGAAATAACTTTTATTATTAATTCGTGTGACAAAAACAGAGCGAATAAGAATCTACTTACACACGGGCCAAATCGAATGTTTAAAATATTCAAAATATATTAGAAAATAGGTGTGTTCATACATTGAGAGAAAAATTAACCCAGAGAGGTGGATCACTAATAACCAACATCGCTTTTTCAATATAATATGTTTACATATTGCATTCTACGGTAATGAGTGTAAATTGAATCAATGTAAAAGTATAATCCAGAAAGTCTAAACTAAGTTGAATTGAATTGAAAAGTTGTTCTGGTGAAATCCAATATCCATAGCATTCTTATCAATGAATGATGTGCTAATAGTAGTCAAAAGAATCAGCCACTAATTACTTAGGCACTGCAACAGGATGAAATGGGGCTCGGTACACAGAAGTGCATTTTGATCATTTGTTCCTAAATGCCAGACAGTGTGTATGGGCAACTCGGTGCTGAGTTTATGCTTGAGTTTATATTGGGTTGTGGGGTGGGAGGGTTGTAAAGAGCGGATGGTCACTATATGAGAACATTAACAAGCATTTGCAAGGCAATAGGTATTGCATTTGCGAGAGTTTAAGCTATTGGCATTGTAAATGGCAATGCCTTTTATTTATATGTTTTGATAATTAACACATAAATGAAAGACATTGTCATTTACAATGCCTATAGCTCAAGCTCTTGTAAATCTGAGACCTATTTCATTTCAAAGAAGCGTCAGCTATTGTCCTAGGCTGCTTGGAAAGTGAAAATGTGCATGGCATGCTGATTGTTGCAGGAAAGCATGTCGTGCCTGCAGTAGGAGAAACTCATTAAAGAAAATAGTGCCTACAGACTAAATAACAGAAGTAAAAGGGCCAGTCCTCATGGGAGATTTCAAATGTAGACAAGGCAGTACTAAGTGGGGATACCAAGCCTATTAACGAATCAGAATCCAGCATTTACAAAGGAGAATGACACAAGCCAATGAAAAATATGGGCGGAGCTTCAAGTCCTTACTCGAATACAGCATGCCTCACAAAGCAGCACATACGCTGCACAGGCTTCACCTAAAAATGCTTATTTCTGTGTCCCCTACATTCAAGGCTTTGATACTCTTGGGTGATGCCAGTTCTATTCTTCAGCTTAATGACTGGGAATAGTTATGGTTAGTCTGCAGTCTCTCAACTTAGCAAACATAGACCATCTTCAGTGATCTAGAAAGGGACAGTGCCGTGCTCTTGAAAGAGCAGCAGCTTTGGAGTTTTGGAGTTTGCTTTTACTCATGGATGTCAAGAAGAGGTAGCCTCGGTATCAAATTCTGCCCCTGGCATGCCAGTGGTACCTCTGGCACTGCCCATGCCACCTTTGAATAATGAAGCAAATGGAACAAAAAGTAAACTGTATGGAGCCCAGTTTACTGTCCCAGTTGACTGTCTGTTTACTGTTATCAGCAGCTAACAAAAGGCTAATGAGGCTCTACTGGTGGCACTAGGTGTCAATGCTGTGATTATGTGGGTCAAAGGGTGTGTGATGTCACATCTGCTACACCGGGTCTTTCGGGGAATCACTGCACATGCCTCCACTTTACCACCAGTGCTGGTGTTTTACCTATCAAACGTGTAGCCCATCCCTTCTCTGGTCGTGGTTTAGCTTGCAGGTTGGACTCTGTACTCCTTGAGTTTTAGATTCTCTGCGTTGGACACGGTTTTGCCTACAGGCTGTTGCAGGATTCAGAGCATGCTAGAATAACATTGAATGGTGCAAGTGCGTCAGTTTATTTAACAATGCCGGGCTCCATTCACATTATTTTTTCTGTAACATTGACCTACTGCTGACTTAGCAGTGACTAACACCTAAACTTGTCAGAGGTAGTCACCCATATTCCCCCCCAAAAGTTTCCTCTGTCAGACCTCCAATGCCCAGTGCCCAGTTTCAAATTTTGCACCTGTTGAGAGTTTTGGCTTTTTTTCTATTGACTCTTGTGGTGGTACCATCAACAGGATTTTACCGCGCAGTGATCCCAGTGCGGACATGGTATTGTTTTTCCATTGCATTGTTACTATTAACCTTGCTTCATTCTGCTGCACTTAGGAACAGTGTCTTTAGTTTGGTGAGAGTAGTAACAGATATTTTATTAGTCCTGCAGTTGCATGGACGTAAAAGGATTGGGGATCCAGGGATTAGCACCTCCAGGTTATATTTTTCTCATAAAAGTGGTAACAAGAATGAACTTCAGTCGATACTGGCTCTTTACTCTCTAATGGGGGTCTGTTTCCCTTACTTCTTTAGGTCTGTTTTTCCACTTTTCCTTCTTTCGTAGGTCTAACCCTATTAGCGCCTTGACACCTTGGGGCATTTGTTTGCGCTTTATACATTTCTTTTCATTTCATTTCACTTCACTTTTGCATGTTAATGGTCTTCATTCATTTTCTCTCTCTATAACGACAGTTATATTTCCCAGTTCTTGCATTATGTTAAAGACTGCCTCTTTTTGGCGAGTCGGGTTTGGAATATCACTCACACTTAAGGATTTCACTGGAACAAATGAATGAATATATATAAAGTGTGCTCATGCCCGTTAGTGTCTTGGCACTAAAGTTGCCATGGATGACCAGAAACCCCTACCAAGATTACATTGAAAATAACCAGATTTTCAGTGATTTCCTAAAATGCATATGGTTAGTCAGACTCTGAATAGACACTGGAAGACTAATCCACTGTTTTCCAGTAGCGAAAGTAAAACTTCTACCGCCCCAAGATGCCCGTCTCACTTTAGGTATCAGCAAATGTCCTGCAGATGAAGAGCGTAGGTTTCTACTTGGAACATGCCACTGGAACCTAAGATTGATATAGTCAGGTCCACAACTATCTAAGGCCTTGTGGGCTTTGCAGAGAACCTTAAAAGCACTACCTTTTTTACAGGAAGCCTGTGCAGCTTTTGTAATGCCTAGGATGCTACTGGAACTTGCGAAGACTGAGTAGAAGACGAGCAGCTGCGTTATGAAGGGTTTGAAGCCTATCCAGAAATTGCTGTTGCAAATGAACATAAAAGAGCATTGCAATAATCAATGTGTGATAGTACCAGAGTAACTATCACTGGTTTCTACAGATCAGATGGAATACAAGGAAATATTTTCTTCAATATTTTTATGATGTAGAAACAAGAAAGTTGCCAGATTGATTTGATCTGAAAAAGTAAATTTATCATCAGAAAGATCTCCTAAATTATTTACCTTTCTAGAAGGGGATGAAAAAGTGCCTAAATCATGCGGCCACCAAGAGGGCGAGAAGAAGGAAGCATCATTGCCAAACAGAAGGACTTCCGATTTTCCAGCATTAAGTTTAACGCAATTGTTTTTCATCCGTTTGCTATTATTTTGTAATAGTAATACCATGAAAATCACGTTTCACATTGTTTTACAAAAACTATTTTGAAATGGTTATTCCATGAAAATCACGTTTCACATTGTTTTACAATAGGTATTTTGCAATAGTTATTCCATGAAAATCCCATTTTGTACGTTACCGAAGACCGAAGATCACATGGACTCCCCCCCCCCCCCCCCTCTCTGCATGAGCTCACCATCTTGGCCAGTGGGCCTCCGTTGCTGTGTTGTCCAAGGCGAGCTTCTCTTAACGCCCTTATAAATAGTGGACTGGAAGCCATGGTCACCATCCATGAATGAACGGAAGCCTCCTCTAAATAGACCTACTCCAACCCTTCCCAGCACCACCCACTATAATACAAACGATTAAGCTTACGAAAAAAGCTGAATGAGTGCCCCTGCCTACATTTAAAAATAACTTCCCATTGTCAGCGGGTCGCAGCATAGCAGGACGCAGCCTGGCACAGTCCCCTGGCCCAGTCATGGCTTGGACTGCACAGGTACTGCCCAGCTGCTGGGACGCAGTCCCATAGTTGTCAGCTGGCCAGTGTTATGAGCTCATTTTAAAGCCATACTGGGGTTTCAGCCAATGCGCTAAGTATTCTGGGACCTGTAGACCTACACGTATAATAAAAAGAAATGAAACTACAATTCACAGCATAGTAAGTGATGTCAGCTGAAAAAATGACTAGCGGAAGTCACTTTTGCGAGTCAGAGTTAGCGGACAATAATGCCTTCCCGGGGTCTGACTTTATTATGGACAGGGTTGGATTAGCAAGGCCTACATATCTGCAATGAACCCTAGGCACTGACCTTCATTTTTGGTAAAATAAAGCTTTTAGTGTCCCACACTGTTTTTACTGAGAAAAATGACTGAGAAGCAGGAAAAGATACAAACATTACTAAATCTAATGATTACATCAATTAATCATAGATGCAACTCGAAAAGTCATCGATTCTTCTTTTATTGAATCCCTACAAAGTATTCACATATTATCCATATCGAAATAGAGCTACTATAAAGTGTGGTACATAAAACATTCAAATCCTCCTATATACAAAACGCTTTACAAAATAGTACAAAACTTTACAAATAAAGTCATACAAAACCAAATTATATCCCTATAAAAAACACTCCTATCTTTCACTAATAGGTCAATCCATCAATGCCAAGAAAATGTAAAATTGATGGTAACAAGGGCACCAAGTCTCACTGCAACATCCTGAGGCATATTTACTCAAAGTATACACAACGCAAGGCAGCAAGCAAAGTTGCAACTCTGCGTTGCGTAAACAGGAGAATGCTGCACAGCGCCATATCTACTAAAAATTTGCTCGTCAGCACTTTGCCTGCGCAGGTGCACTTGAGGCTGCCTAGGGCCAACGCAGGCAGGATTGTTTTTGTGCAGAACAGAACACCTTTCTGTCCAAAAACAATCCTAAGAGGCAATTTTCTCTTTCTATGTGTGATGCAGAATGTATCACGGACCGAAAGAGTCAGTAACTAGGAGAAATAAACATATTTCTGCTTAATATACCTCTCTGTGGTATGCACACCATTTTGGCGCAATCCCAGGTTTACTACCTTTAGGAAATTTGGGATTGTGTTAGATTCCATAGGTGGGTGTATGGGAATGCACATGCTCCAGTCATGGACCGCCTATCACAACACAACACAATGCAGTGCAAGCCACTGAATTGTTTTACATTTTCTTGACAAAGTCACGCAAGGTGGCCCAAGTAGCCCCTTGCATATCTTTATAAAGCCCATTAAAGGATTTGCATTGCCTTGCCCTAAGTGCGCGTTAGGTATGCCCAGATGTGGGTCCTTGGCTCACTGTGCCACTGGAATCAAGCTATCCTGGCTGAAGAGGGGTGAAACCCCGAAACCGGTCCTAGTATGCTTGTTTCTGGTCCAGGGAGGACCTGGCTTGGCGGTTCGGGCTGGACTGTTCCCATGAGGCACAGGGTCAAGACTGATTTGCATATGGCCAGGTCTAAACTGGGGTGGCATGGTGAGCAAAAGAATGATGGATTTAACCCAGATCTCTTGACTGGGGGTGAATGTTTTGATTTGTTCTGCATTCCGTCCATCAATTGTGTATCTTTTGCAACAACTTGCTTCACGCACAACTTAAGTCCGTAATAAATCTGGGCACCCGTGTCCCCACTGGATTAGCGCAAGAATAGGATAGACAAAATGGTAAGCAAGACTCCCTTAGTCAATGCATGAGAGGTTGAAAAAACAGTACAGAGGAAGGAGAGAATAAGGTAAGCTACGGCAATGACATAAGGACAGCACAGAATGTAGACAAGAATGAGAGCAAAGAACTGGGGGTCATGAAAGGAAAGAGATGAAAAAACATGAAAATGAAAGTTGAGGTGAGAAGAGAAGGTTTGTGACGAAGGAAGGAAGGGTGGTAGGAGATGGTAGTGCAGAATGAAAGTGAGGAGCATATGGAGAGGGCATGTGGGGAGACAAAAAGTGAATGAGAAAAGAGAGAAGGAACTATGAATGAGATATTGGAAATATGAGTATGGAGACAAGAGTAAATACGAGGAGAGTCAGTGGAGGGGCTCAGAGGATAGAGAAAAAAGTGTGAATATGAGAAGTGAAAGAGGGGATAGGAGTAGACAAAGAGCAAAAGAGAGGAGAAGCAGTGGACTGAATTAGAGGAAAGAGAAAGAAGAATGTATGGGAGTGCAGTGGTGATGTGTGGAGAGAAGGAAGAGTGAAGAAAAGTGAGATTGAAGAAGGAATGGGTAGAGGACGGCCAGGGGTTGGAGAAGAGATTGATAAGACAACAGAGGAAATAAGAAATAGTCTGAGAGATAAACAAATGAAGAGTTGTTGGGGGTGCCAAGAAGATGTGGTAGGAGGAAAGAAGTAAGGAATCACACAGGAGATGGGAAGGAATGGAAATTATATGGCATATATAAGAAGTGTGAAACGATGACAAGGATATTGATGTTACGACTGGTTGAGAAATGAGACTGGTTAGAGAATGTCAGGTAATGAGAGGATAAAAGATGGGGTATGGTGGAAGAGGCAGTGAGGCAAAAAGACACTTCGATGGGATTTAATCAGTGAGATGAGTAGCAGATCAGAGATGTGGAAAAGAAAAATTGTCACATGTGGGGATGAGGAAAATAATTCAAGGAGATTTTGTGTGAGGAGTAGAAAAGAGAAATTAGCATTAGAGTCAAGGGTGTCCTCTTTCGGTGACAGGTGGAAAGAACTGGGAGTAGTTCAGTGATGCACTCTTGGCGGTTAAGTTTAATCCCACCCTAGCCCTTTACTGCACGGTCTCTGCGTAACTGGTATGTGGAACAGGAGCCTTTTCATTCCAGAGCTCTGACAACACCCTCCTCTGCCCTCCTAAAAGAGCCCCCTCAGCAGGAGGTTAAGATCCTGCTGGCTGTGATCATTTCTACAAATAGCTCTGGAGCTATCCCCAGATGGTGTCCTGGGGTTGGACTTGAGCCAGCCCCGTCCAGCATTGAGCAGGATGGAGAGGTGAAAAGACTTTGCTTGTTGGCTTCTAGTGTCGATGCCCCTGCTTTGAGACCTTGCCACATCCTGCTTCCATTTGTGATAGTGGGCCAGCCACTTTAAAACTCTGAGGAGCATATTTACAAGGGCATTGCACCGCCGATCGGCACTTTTTAGGACGCTCTGATGGTGCAATGCCCTGCTCCATATTCACATGGCAGCGTTAAGCCACGTTGTCTGGCAAAAAACAACTTTGTAAATATCGTACCCTTTCACACAGGTATCTGCATGGAAGGGTTGTGCAAGGGGTGTTGATGTGGGAGTTCTACCGCAACACCTATTGCTTTTTGATGCTGCCTCAGATTTACAAGGATCTGTATATCTAAGGCACCTCTAAAAACTGACGCCATAGAACAACAGGTGTTATATTGGTGCAACAAGGAGAAATATTCCTATTTCTCCTAGTTTTTGCTCTTTCTGTGTGTGCTGAATTCTGCAGCACACATAGAAGGAGCAAATCGCCTTTAATGATTGTTTATGTGCAGTAGGGCTACAGTATCTGAGGAGAGCAAGTAGCACATCTTCAGTAGTTTCTTATGCCTCTCACTGTTTTGTAATCTGATAGACGTAAGGGTGAGTAGTTCACGCTTTACAAATATGGATTTATAGACGACATCACAAGAGCACATACAGGCTAGTCAACTCCCCTTTTGTTTTCTCCTCTTTCAAAGGACCTTCTCCAAACAGCATTATAAAGTCTGCATGGGTCGTCCAAGGCTTGAGTATGGGCCTCACCCAAGCTGGCTCATTAGCATCCTTTGCATTACAGTGAACCAACTGGCAGTCTGTACAGCTCCTACGGCTGCCTTAGCCTTTGTGTATTGCTTGGCCACCCAGACGGGTTGAGGTAGTATCCCTTTGGTTCCACTTCCAGGAATTTAACAACCGTGAGTCTGATTTAGAGTTTGGTACACAGTACTCTGTTACAAATGTGAAACAAATCCTGTGCACCTGGGATATTGTATTAAGACTGACTGGATATCCGTACTTCAAACTCTAAATCAAGCCTGTGTTTATTTTCTGTGGTTTCTGCTCCTTGCTGCCCCCATCCTTATTGTAGTAAATATGAGACAGTTGAAGGCCTATGGTAAGGGATTAGCATGGATGTTGATTCATCAAAATGCCAGGGGTAGGAGAAGTGACATCATATGCCATGTGACCCCTGCCTGATTTCACAGGAAGCGACTTCACTCAAACTTTGACCTGGTGACATCAAAGGAAGTGGCATCACCTGCCCTTTGACCCACCCCGATGATTTCACAGGAAGTGACATTGCAAGGCATTTGGCCTGATGACATCACAGAAAGTGACATCACATGACCTTTGGACCCCATGAAACCAAAGGAAGTGACATTGTATGAACTTTGGCTCAGTGCTATCACAGGAAGTGATAAATCTAACTTTTGTTTACTTACATAACACACAGAGGCTGGAAAATCTCTACAGATACAAAAGAAGTACCCTATAAACAGACATACTTCAAATCCTATTGAGAATGGAGCAACATACATTGTTTCAGGTAGTATCTTCAGATATACAATTTAGATAATGTAGCATTGATTACAACCTATCAAATAGTGAACGACAATGGAAAATACGCTAGTGTAGTTGAAATCAGCCATTATCAATATCAAATAACATAAAATGGGAAGGTTTATGGGCCTATAATGTTCAAAACAAGTTTTCTTTCTCATTTGTTTTAGAAACTAAGAGTGCCATGTAATTAATTTTCAGTCTTGGAACGTAGATAGCAGTCCTATTTAATGCAGGTCAGGTTCTCCCAGCAATCTTCCTTTCCATGACATGGTATGCATACTTCTTTATCCTGTGGAGCCATTGAACAGGTTTACTATCATTAATTTCTTCTACAGAAAACATACACATCACTGATACAGTATTTTGGTTGATTAGTAATATGCTTGTTCAGCATTAACTTACCTTACCTGCAACACATATCTTATCTAACAGCCAGAATGCCCAAAGGCATGAATGCTTGCTTTGCAAATGCAGATGTTGCAGTCCACATTTAAGCATAACTTCATTAATCACTGCTCCTAAAGAAAAACTTTACACATTTTCAAAATCCATCACACACACATACTGAGACAATTAATCATACATGTGTAAATCAGTGTATAGAAAATGTCACATATGTCAAAGTAGACTACAAGGTGCAGGATTCACATGTCATCCATACTGGTAAGCACCTTTTAAGAGTACTTGGCCGGGAGAAGCACAAACCCAGGATTCAGAACATAAGACAGTGGTTAGGGTTGACTTTAATAATAAGAATTTATCTCTACCCAAACAAACCTTTTTTAGCAACATCAGGATAGAAAGACTGGAAAAACATAACTTTCTAACCTGTAACATACAGCTTACATGCAGCTCTTAGATGGCAGTTCATCCCTCACTGTGCTAGATTACGAATGTAACTTATGAACTGTACAGTAACAACAGAATCTGTTTTTTTCCTTTATTTAATTTTCGCCAAATGACAAATACTTAAGTGATACAGATCCTGTCACACAAAATAAAACAGACAAATGCATGTATACCCGAGCGAAGGAATACGCAACAGTCAACAAGCCATACCTATAATACAAGGTGCAAATGGATAATTGAAATCACATAAAATACTCAAATGGATAAGAAAACACTTGATTTAGTTAACGATAATAATAAGTCATGACCAACCCTGAAGAGTCCAAAAAACGGCTTAACATCCCCCTCATTGGGTCCCAGATTCTTGTTCACCTGCCCTACATTCTTCATTATCAACTAAGGACATTTCCAGCAAACCAGTGTTCACAAATTTGTGCCACAAGAGCATAGAATTGGGAGACTCTTTGAGCAACCAGTGCCGTGACAGAACTTATCTGGCCAGCGTAATAGCAAATAAATATATCCCAGCTAAATGTGATGGGAAATCAGGAGAGTGCACAAAAATAATTTTTGGAATCCCACAAGTCTTTAGCTGGGAAAGCCTGGTTCAGTTTCCCCGCCACTGATTCCCAAAAAGGCTTAATTGACGGGCAAGAAGGAAAAACAGGGATGGCTTCTGCCTGTTCAGCCATACAATGAAAGCATGATTTGATTTTGGATGTTTGTGTTTTTGTAAAGCGCACTAATGCCCTAATGCATCTTGGTACTGATCTGAGCATGATAGGCTACTGAACTATTAGCTGGTTGGATTGTTTTATTTACAGTAGAGCCACATTTTTTATTTTTTCCTGAAGATAAGAAGAGTGGGGGCAGTTTTTAGTTCAAGAGGAAGTTCATTCCAGAGGAGTGTGGTATTTTTCATAAAGCCTCTCCCCCCCCATGTGGCCAATCTGCGGCGAGGCACAACAACTGGTTTTGCCAGGCTGGATCGAAGAGGTCTGTTAGGAATGTACCAGCAGAATTTATTTTTCCAAATACTCCGGACATCTCCCTGCCAGCGCCATGTAGGCAATACATAAAGATTTAAAAGCAGCTCGCTTTCTGACTGGAAGCCAGTGAAGATCATTCAACGCTGGGATAGCAGATTGGAATGTAGGCAGATTTTTTAACATTCTGCCTGCAGAGTTCTGTACAATCTGCAGTTTTCGCATGGTGTTAACTTGCAAGCTGAGATAGAGGTCATTGCAGTAGTCAATACGTGAAAGTACTACAGCAATCACCACTGATTTCAGAAGGTCATGGGGAGTAACATTTTTAAATGTCATCAAGGTTTTTTATGTGAAGAAAAACGAGGAGGTGACTGCATTGACCTGATATTTGCATGTTAGTTTGTTGTCCAGAAGGACTCCTAGGTTTCTGACTTCATTCTTAGGGATGGGAAGAGTCCCCATATCTTGGGCCAGTATGCCGGGGTTCAAAATGATGTATTATGGCCAAATAAGATCACCTCTGTCTTAGCTGAATTTAATTTTAGACAGTTTTTTCACTGACTGCGGACATACAGTTGAGGAAGGATTCCTAGATACCTTGGTTTGAATTGGAAAGGGATACAATTATCAGGGTATCATCAGCATATGAGATCAATGAGAACCTGAAGGATCTAATCAGATCAGTGCTGTGGAGTAACCTAGATGTTGAACAAAGATGGGCTCAAAGATGAGCCCTGAAGAACCCCGCATAGTAACACATAGGATTCAGAGGTGTATTCGCAAAGCTGAACAGATTGAACTCCAGAGGAGAGGAAGGATTTGAGTATAGCAATCACTTTGCCCTTGACTCCTAAAGTGCTTAAACGGTCGACCAAGCGCACATGGTCGACCATATCAAATGCTGCGGAGAGGTCATGTAAGACCAAGGCCGCTCTTCCACCTCTATCTAGGGTTGCTCGGATCTCCTCAGTAGCAACTGTAAGGGCCGTCTCCATCCCACGTCCACTGTTTTTAAATTAAAGATGTCATCTGTTCATTCATGACTCTTTTTACTAGTTTGGCTAGAAAAGGCAGCCTTGCTATTGGGCGGATCTGCCTAACCTTCATAACATAAAGACAATAGGGTATAAGATAAAAGTTATTTATAAACTCGTAATGATGAACTGTGACCTTTGAAACATTTAAGACAATCTGTGCAAGCAGATTACTGTGCCTGAGATCCTCAACTGTAATCTCTGAGCCAAGATGTCGGGTCCATTTATGCACTCTAGATTGAAAGGGGTCCACCCGGTCTCTAGCCTTAGCCTCCACTGAAGAGATCATCCTGTAGGCCAGGCTAATGGATCCCTTAAGAGGGCTATTTATTAAACAGTCCATAAAATTACATTGAGTACAACATAGATATTCAGCCTTCACACTTCCCAGAAAATGTCTTAGCTGTAAATAGCGAAAAAATCCAGCATGAGGGTGAGAGAACATTTGTTGCACCATCTCATATGGGAGTAGATTACCTACCTCAAATAATTTATAGGGTTGAGGGCCTTCCCAGCATGTCAGGAAGCTTTCATGCACTTGGCGAGGTCAGTTGGGATTGTAGCCCAAATGTGTATATGCATTATAGAGTCCGATATCCAGCATTTCTTTTTCGATATCCAGCATTTCTTTTTTTAGGTTAGACCAGATAAAATGATACACCTGCAGGGTCTTAAACCTAGTTCTTTTAAAGTAGATTGTGTCAATGATACCACAGCAGGGCACAATTACCTCACCCCAAGGTAGGTACTCTGGAAACATGTGTCCCTGCTTCCATGGTTCCCTACCAAGCACCTTTCTTAATCAGGACATGAATGCAGCAAAATAATAAAGGGTCAAACCCGGTAATGAGAGACCCCCCCTTTTTCACGTGACAATTGAAGTAGGTGTATATTTGCTCTAGGCTTCCTATAACTACAGATGAATTTCTGCCAAGATACTTCAATCTTTAAAAAAAGATTTTAGGAAGATAAGTAGGTGTACATCCGAACAGGTAAAGATATTGAGGCAACACGATCATTTCAATCAGGTTACATCTCCCAATTATCCCTAGATGAAGTCTATTTTACTTATTGAACGTCTCCTCTATTCTCGTGAACAACTGGCCAAAATTAGATTAAATTATTTCTTCTATTTCTAATGACAACTCAACCTCCAGGTATGTTGCAGTGCATACTCAGCGTCGACATCGGTCCGGGGTGGAGACATTTGACAAGACCTGAGTCTTATCGATGTTTAATTTGTACCCTGAGATTGAGCCAAATTGACTAGCAATTGTATCTATAGTGGTCAAGGCAGCGCTAGGGGCAGAGGTCAAGATTGCTACGTCATCCGCAAAGGCTAAAACCTTGATCTGTAGCTGATGGATTCGCAATGGAGAGAGATGCTAGGCCATTTTCAAAGCTTGGACATATGGATCAATGTAAATTATGAATAGCTGGGGTGAGAGAGGACACCCCTGGCGGGTGCCCCCACTAATACTTATAGGATCTGAAGGAATACCTGAGAAGAGCACCTTAGCCTTTAACCCTCTGCATAGTTGTTGGATCCAATTAGTAAACCCAGGACCAAAGCCACCAGGCCCCATCATTGCCCATAGGAACAACTAATAAACCCGATCAATTGCTTTTTCAGCATCAAACATTATCATTCTGACTGAGTGCCCATCCGCCCTACACAACTTCCATAGCAGAGATGGCCACGTCCGTATAGGCTGTGGTATCTCTTCCTAGTATAAACCTGTGTTGATTCTCATCAACCAGGTCTACAATCACAGAAGAAAGTCTGTTAGCAAGGATACGAGTAAATATTTTGGAATCCGTGTTAATCAATGAGATTGGCTGATATTACCCACAGAGCCTGTGGTCTTTCCCTTTTCCTGACCAGGTTTTGGGGACCTGCCCTGAAAGCTCAAAGGAGTTAAAGAGGTCGCAGAGAAGGAGCACAAGGCATTCAAAGGCTGCATAGAACGCCAGTGAGATCTGATCAGGACCGGACACTTTGCCTCTAGCTAGCTGTCTTACTGAATTCTCCACTTCCAATAGGGAGATTGAGGCCTTGAGATTAGAACTCTGTAACTCGGTCAACACCCGATGATAATGCTTACCAATACATTGATTGGTGAATTGTACTGGGGGTGCCTCGTCCTCCTAGTAAAGCTTTTGATAGTAGCTATGTAATTCTTCACAAATAAGTATCTGAGCTGTGACCTGCTAGCCCCTTTCATTAGTGATTACCGGGATGGTATTCGTACTCGTTCTGTCCTTAACCCGATACAAAGTATACGTCCCATCTCTTCACTAGTTAAAAAAAAAAAATGAAATCCTTGTGACAAAAGCAGCTATCCACACAAAATATTGTTCTTTGTTATGCATGGTACACATTCTTTGCGGTAGGCATATTAACCCTCTGTGCTAACTTAGATAAGTGAAAACTGCCAGAAGACAAAATTCCCCTATCTATCCAGCAAATACATCAATAAATCACCAGAGTTAACTTGACACTTTTATTTCTGCTGAATATACAAGGAGCTTTGCAGTGCTTGTAAAACTGCTTCACTGCTATAAAAATGACACCGCTAGCAAAACCTGCTTCCCACCCTTCCAGCCTCCCGGTGAAATGCCTGACCGTCGCCCAATGCCCTGTAGGGCCATTCCAGCCTTGGTGGTCTTCAAAACAGGCAATATCTTGTTGGCCAGTCTACCAGCACTCACAGGGGTGTAACAGAGGCCCCCGCATCCCCTGCAGTGCGGGGTGGCCCCGAGCTGCAGGGGCCCCCCTCAGCACTGTACTCACGCCGGAGAGCTCTGTATTAAATCCGGAGTGGGGCCCCTCTGTGTACCTTGCAGGGGGGCCCCTTCAACCTTCGTTACGCCACTGAGCACTCACAGACCGGTGTGCGCATGCTGCGGCTACACGGATGCAGTGTTCAACATAAACTATGGCAATTAATGTGTTATTCTCATTACCTAAACGATGGCTAGACCTCTAGAATGATTGAACCTGAAATGTGTGCTCTTAAACAGTAATTTCTGAAGTTTTGCAGGGCATTTGAAAATCTTGTGTCAACTCCAAAAACAGATAATCTTATCATAATTTACTTGTTGCTACTGTTAGAGGTTTTCCCAGGGCCTGCAGCTCATAGGAGTCACAAAGAACGGCACTACCTCAGGGGGCGTTGGAGGGTCGAGACTCTAGTGTAGTCGATGTGACAACTCAGTCACTCACTCTCACATGACCTGCCCTGCCCTGCGGCCCGCCCAAGGTCCAACCGTTCGACTCAGTCAGAGAGTGACAATTAAGTGACCCGGTCCCGAATTTAATCGATTCTAGTCAGTCACTCTAGAGTCTTGACACCCAGCACCCACACAGCAGGCACCAGTCCTACTCGACTCCGAGGCCATGCTGTGTCAGCACGGCTTTTATTGCCATGTGGGGGCTGGCCAATAATCTTTGCCAGAGCCGTCATCATTGGTAATGCATTCGCGCTACCAGATTGACAGCCCTGGGACCCGGTCGGCAATCCCAAACTTGGTGGTACACATTCCACACAGGCACCACATCCTCAGCTAGGTGTAGGGTGCTGCAGGTGCGTGCTTGCACTTACATACGTGCTGCTAGCTACAGCACGTGTAGTTAGTCACTGTCCAATCCTACTCAGTCATGCTGTGCATGCTTTGTGCTCACATGCTTCTTGCTCAGCTTCCTGGCCCAGGCCCTCATCAGATACATACAATGTATCAAATTAAGGACTTTGCCGGCCACCCTGGCCCGTTGTCACAATAGCAACAAGTGAGACAAGTTCTTTCCCCCACCCAGGCCTAGTTTGCAGGACATCCTGATATCTCTGCAGGCAGAGCTTTAGCACAGCAGTGCAATTAAGAGCTGCGCAAGCTGTGGCTGATTTTATGCCACCAGAGTGCTAGCCATGGCTGACAAGCAGGCAGGGGTTGCAAGCAGGGTAGCAGGGGTCGCAACGGGTGGCCTAGGGGTCACAGTTGCGACCCCTGGGGACCCCTAATTGACGTCCATGGATTAGAGCATTGATGTAATCTGGGGGTCAAAGGAGGCAGGGTGTCACTCTTACCACCTGCCATTAGTATCTTGCTTAAAATTTTCAACCCGAGAAGCAGACGTTCAAGATAACCTAACACACAAGATAGAGGGCAGCACAGACCAGCAGTGCAAGATTCCCTCCTAAAATGTCAGTACTAATTAAATGCAAGTATTACTTAGCATATACAATGTATGATGTTGTTACTGCTGTTGCCCTACAGCAGTGAATAAGGAGTCGCAAATCGGGTGTTCAAGCCAATGATTTTCAGTGTGTGCCATACTCAACATATAGCATAATGGATAGTATCTTTCAAGAACGAGGTTTACTTTCCTCTGAGTTACAAGTGACATCAAATAGACAACAAAAACACAGCTCGAGTAGTCTATGGTTCTACTCGGAACCTTGAGATGAAAAGTTCGACTTAATTGAAGGACAATCATCTACAACTTTGGCATGCATGGCCCCTCTTCAGTCCTGCCCTCCTGCGCAGGGAACAAGGGCGCATAGAGATGCCGTACACAGAAATGCCACTCTCCTGTAGCCCCCTCCGCTGACTGGATATTAAAAGTCACATTTACTTGGTTAGTATATGTGGGGTGGAGCCTGCCTTGAAGCTGCCTACCATACATTCCATTCACCTGCTGTTTCTTGACGGGATGGAATGAATGCAGGAGTGGAGCTGGGCGAGGCTGGCAACCGAGGCAATACAATGCAGTGCTGCCTGTTGAGCTTCAGAGGAAGAAGTCACCTTGGCTCATCTTTGGACTCTATAGTATCCAGCCAGCCACTCCCTAACACTCTTTGTGCAACTCCCCTCACCCGAATTTTACAGAACGTACCTCCCTCAGGTGCCCACACCATCAATTGTGCCTTCATCTCGTCCAGTTACACAACGTACCTGGTAGCCAGCCACGGTCACGCACAATCCTCAAACACTGTCCTCCACCCCATCCCGATATTTCTGAAATACATGCAAACCCGACGTCCTTCCAACCCCCCTCCCTACCCTCAACATCTTCCTCTACAGCTTGTCCCGGAAAAAAACAAAACAAGCATTTGCAATGCAATAGGTCTCGCATTTATGGGAGTTTGAGCTATTGGCATTGTAAATAACAAAGCCTTTTATTTGTGTTGTTTTTAAAACAGATAAACAAAAGGCATTGTCATTTACAATGCCAATAGCTTAAACTCTTGCAAATGCAAGACCTATTGCATTGCAAATGCGTGCTATACATTTTTTTAAAAGCATTAGGAGAGAGTGTGTCGCAGGCAGGCTAAAGCTATTTGAGAAAATAATGCTTGGAGGCTGTAATTAAAGGCTACTGTGCAACGACACACGTAACAGGGGGAGTCGCCATGAGAGGTTACAAAATGAGCAAGGAGGTACTTAGGAGGGATTACAAAGCGTTTTGACCAATGAACAGCCACAGTTTACAGTGTACAATGACAAAAGCCAATGAACATTGTGGGCAGAGCTTCAAGTCCCTACCTCAATACAGCCTGCCTCGCAGAGCAGAGCATGCGCTGCCCAGGCTCGACTTAAAAAGATATTTTCCAGGAAACACAAGAATATGGAAAAAAGTAATTGATTAAGAAGTAAGAAAAAAAGAATGACAAGAAAATTAACCAATTGTAAGCAATGGGTTGTCCCACCTCAAAGTTTTGATATTGTTGAAAAGAGGTATTTTCGAAAACAGACAGCTAAAGATGGTCTGTAGGTGAAACATAATAAATGCTCAACTATTTTAGCAATTCTGAAACATTGCTTTACAAAGAACCTTTTAATGTACAGCATCGTTACTGACCAATTGAAATTTGCACTCAATTTATAAATACAGATTCGCTAGTATTGAGTTACATTTGTGGCTAGAATGTTTTCATTTGGGATCAGTGTGGGTAAGGAAAGTTAATTTTGGAACAAGCAGAATCGAACCGCAGTTTGACGAAAACTGGAATACCGTGTTGGACAGTTCGTCAGACTTATGCTTGCGCTTCTAAGTCATACCATCTGCATAATGTGCGCTATTCAAATATCTCTGAATCAATAGAGGAGCCAGGATGGATGCCATAGGCCTTGGTGAAAGCTGTTGGCGGTGGTAAAATACAGCACGTCAGAGATCAGTGGGTTCCGGGGCCACTGTACCTGCAGCTCCGATGCCAGCTACGCCCCTGCTTTTAATATAACATAAATGAGTGACATCTATAGTACTTGCTAGTCACACTTCGAAAGCAGCAAATTCAGCGTGTAGGGAAGTGGGGGAAAAAATTAGCTTCGGGTATCACGTTTACAGAGTATGATTTGCAGTTTTATTTAAAGCACTGTCAGAAATGATCAGGCTGTGCTGGGAAACGGCAAAACCTCCTTTAGGAGTGAGGTTGTATTGCCATGGCAACAGGACGAATCTCTGATGCTTGGGATTGTCCCACAAGGTACGCTGAATGTGTCACTGGCCGCACAGCCTGACGGGAAAATGTTTGAACACCAGCCTCTCTTAATAACAAGCCGCGTTGCCTAATATAGGTGTACATTGTATTTGGCAGCGACGGCCCGTATAGGGCGTGTTACCGGGGCGGTGACGTGGGGCAGGGTGGGGGATTGCAAAATGCGGCAAACGGCCGATTGCAGGTAAGTTACGAAAAAAACAAACGAATTTCGTTGCGCGCGCAGCATCGCCAAATGCGATGCAGAGCGCAAAACAAAATTCGTTTTCTTTATTTTTTTCGTAACTACCCTGCAATCGGCCGTATGCCGCATTTTGCAACCCCCCACCCTGCCCCTCCTCTGCCCCACGTCACCGCCCCGGTAACACGCCCTATATGGGCCGTCGCTGGTATTTGGACCTCAGAAAAAATATCTGGTTCCAGATGGAGAGTAAAAATACTATATACTAAAGCATTAATGGGAGTCAGAAATAAATGTAAGGTCGATAAAATTAAGGCAAATACACAAAAGGGAAGAATGCGTGCACATAGGCAAACACAAACAAAACGTATTCACTACTAAAAATGACCGTAGTGATAATATGATCTAGGTGTATAGGATTCGTATGCATTAGGATTTGTATGTATTAATAAAAATCGTTTTTTCTGTAGCACTTAATATTACTTTTTCTCCTTTCTAAGAGCTGAAAATTAAAATGTTATCATACTCAGTTTACCGCCGTCGGAAGGATGGATGACTGAATCAGCCTTGCTATGATTCAAAATTGTTCACCTGCAGATCACTATATAAATCACAGAGGAGTGTTCAATTCACTGTGCCATATTGAAAAAGACAGGTAGAGTTTCAGTAAAACAACATTGAAAAAAAAATGACTTGTTAACTTTCATCACGAAAAAATGTGTGATACCCAATCACGATTGTTCCCAATGCGCGGCTCATGACTTCGCACACCATGTCACAGAGCCCATCACACATGCAACAAGCGGCACTGAAAGCTCGCTATTGTATAAAAAAAACACGCTCGCTAGTGGTGTGCACGCGCGCGCCACAGCGAGCCATATGTTTTCAATTATCTCGCCCGTGTCTGGGCACGATAATTGAAACCACATGGGTTTTTGTGCGCATAACAGACACCAATAGGCTATGGGCAGAGCAATGCGCCCGCCTTTGGCCTATTGCGTGCTCTGTTTTAAAAAAACACGCACTCAAAGCCCAATAACGGAAGCTAAAACTAAAAACACACGCACAAGCGTGTACAATTCCAGCGTCCGTTTCAGAACCCCGGACAAAAGGACTTTCGCTGTGCGAGCAGTGCTACGCACTGCTTTGCTAGGCACGAGACCTAAAAATGGAAGCCCTGCTCTCCAAGTCACTTTTGGTTTGAAAGAATGATACAGTAATGACAATTTTCTATGTGTTATTTAAGAGTTGCCTATTCGGAAAGAGGAATAAAGTCTATAGGCAGGCACAACATAACGTTGTTAACAAAACAAGTAATTCATCTACCTGTATGTTATCATGACACCAAAGTAAAACAAACATACAAAGTATGATTAGTGAATAGCACAATGCCTTAACAAGAGGCTACCCCAAACAGACAGCACTTCCAAAAACAAACAACCATTGGCAAAGCCATTAGGTCTCGCCTTTGGGACCTATTGGTTTGGTCAATGAGTTTTACTCATGTGATGCTGTGCAGCATGGCAAAACAATTAAAAAAGAAATGTTGACGCCGATAGCCGCATCACTTTGTAGGTGTAACCACCATGAATGCACAACTACAAAATGATGCAGTCACGATTTATTTTTTTAGCTACTGACACAAGCTGGATCGATAACTTAAAGGAAACAAGCATTTGCAATGCAATAGGTCTTGCAATGACATTATTTTGAGCTATTGACATTGTAAATGACATTGTTATTTTGTTTTGTTTTTCCTTTGTAAAACATAAATAAAATGCATTCTAATGTAAAATGGCAATAGCTAAATTTTTTGTAACTGTGAAATCTATTGCGGGGGGGGCTATGGGCTGCATTAGGGTGCACTGGGGTATACTGAGCTCTGCTGGGGGATGCTGTGGGCTACACTAGGGTGTGCTGGAGTACACTGAGCTGTGCTGGGGTATGCTATGGGCTGCACTAGGGTGCGATGGGGTACACTGAGCTCCGCTGGCAGGGTGCTATGGGCTGCACTAGGGTGTTCTGGGGTACACTGAGCTCCGCGGGGGTGCTAGAGGCTGTACAAGGGTGTGCTTGGGTACACTGAGCTCTGCTATGGAGTGCTATGGGCTGCGCTAGGGTGCGCTGGGGTACACTGAGTTCCACTAAGGGAGGCTATGGGCTACACTAGGGTGCACTGGGGTACATTGAGCTCCGCTGGGGGATGCTTCGGGCTGCACTAGAGAGAGCTGGGGTATACTGAGCTCCACTGTGAGGTCCTGCGGGCTGCACTTGGTTGCGCTGGGATACACTGAATTCCGCTGGGGGGTGCTATGGGCTTCACTATAGCGCACTGGGGTACAACGGCCTCTGCTGGAGGGTGCTAGGGGCTACACTAGGGTGCGCTGGGGTGCACAGTGCTGCACCGGGAGGTGCTGGGGGTAGGGTGAACACCTGGCAAGAAGGTGAAATCTGAACAGTGACAGTAAACATTCAGGACAAATGGTCACAATTCAGGACAAAAATTCAGGAGAAAGTGTCAAAATTCTGGACAAAAGGTAATTTTTGCTGACACATCTGAGGGGGTTGCGCGGTTATAAAATAGAAAGTTGACAAAAATACAAGCCAAAATAGGTTTATGTCCTTTAGTAGTATTACACATTGGAGTATTGAGCAGACATTCACATATAGTTGAACGTATACAGACCAAGCAGAATTTGACAGCCGACAATGATAGTGCCAGAAGCAGCGTTATGCTACTGAACGTAGACTTAGAGTTCACAGGCAGTAGCACTACTAGAGAGTGTGAAAATTAGAGAACAACTATGGTGAGAAAGATATATGCAGAGACAGAAAGACAGGAGGTTGAAACAGTGAGAGTAAAGAGGGACAAAAGAAAGTGAGGGCAGCTCAGCTGAGAGAGAAAGAACGGATGATGAAACAAAAGAGGATAACAGAAGAAGATGGTGCAGAGAGAGGCGCTTGAGCGCACTTGGGTGTGCTGGGTGCACTAGGGTGTGCTGGAGCGCACTAGGGTGTGCTGGGTGAACTTCAGTATGCTGGAGCGCACTAGGGTGTGCTGGGTGCACTACCGTGTGCTGGAGCGCACAGGGTGTGCTGGGTGCACGGCGGTGTGCTGTAGTGCTGCGAGCTCTTCTGGGAGGTGATATGGGATGCAATGGGGCCCCAGCGCCAGCACCGAGATTGGCTAGTGCCGCAGGTTTTACATTCAGAGCAGTATCTGTACTGGATCCAGCTGGATGTTACCTGAGTGAACAGAATTCCATGCAGGACCGCCCCCTGCCTGGAGGCCTTCGCGGGGGTCGGGTCTCTTGTCTGCAGCTGCTTGCATAAGGCTTTTAACAGGGAATACAGGCTGTGTGTGCTTCCCTTTTGGTCACTTAAGTAATATGGAAAGTTTGGGGGGGATGGGCGTACGGAAGGGGTGGGAGTTCACCGGTCTCCCCGGCTCCTGGGGTGCGGGTCCATTCACCTGGCCT
The DNA here is from genome assembly GCF_964204655.1 of Triturus cristatus. NCBI lineage: Eukaryota > Metazoa > Chordata > Amphibia > Caudata > Salamandridae > Triturus > Triturus cristatus. The sequence goes on along the minus strand of NC_140592.1, from coordinate 514,990,898 downwards.
GCCGCTCACAGCTGCTCGTCGGGGGGTGCATGCAGAGCCCTCTGAACCAGGAAAGGGGCTCTTCACAACCCACTGGGAGGGGGCTTCTCAGCAGCAAGAGTTGTTTCTTTCACCGACCCCTGGGGTGAGGGCCCGCCTCTGTCACCATAAGGACAATGTCCCCCTATCCTCCCCGTGGACAGGGGCTGATTACAAACCCCCACACCCAGGCCATTGTTGGATGCCTGACAGAACAACAAGGCACTGGCGATGCTCTGCTCTTTATTTTATAGACTTAGCCCATGGGCAATAGAGCGCTTCACAACAAAGCAAGATGTGTCCAGGGTAACAAACAAGATACAACTACGAAATAGTAACTAGAAAATACAGAGTAGCATCTGACCTTGCTAAGAGAAAGACATTGGAAAGCTTGCATTAAATATACGATTGTTTTAAAGTAAAATATTGTGCTCTGCAATGTGTAGTCGTAATGTGTATACTGTGCCCAATGGCTGCTAACCTACAGGCTTAGTTCGCGCTATAGAAAACCTAAAGTAGATCAATGTATACACTAAGGTATGGCAGAGGCGGGTGTTTCCTGTGTACCCACATTGACTCGTCGACACCCTGTAGGGCATGGCTGGCCGCAAGCCCTTCAGTGGTTAAATATTGGTGTATTGTCACTCGGCCAAAGGCTGCCCCAGCTAAGCTGTTGTGGAAAAGGTAGCCACATCCTCCGTCTTCCCTGGGGGGGGGGGGGTGAGGTTCCGAAGTGGCCCAGCCATTTCCCTATATCGCAAACTCGCTCTATGAAAGGATGTCTCTAGCCACTGTCGCTATGGGAAAGGGAACCCCCTCCTCCCCACACATGTACACGCACACTCTGAAACCCTCAGTAGACGTCCCCAAGTCACTGAGTGAAAAACTGGTTCGACCATCCATTCCATCAGCTGAGCTTTCCCCTACCCCCGGCCGTCTGGTGAACAAGATTGCTTTGGGAGGGAGCGGACAGAAGATACAAGCTTGGTGAAAGCAAATCGGGGGTAAAATAATTAAATGAACAAGCGCGGGGAAAGCTTAAAAAAGATTGCTTTGGGAGGGAGCGGATAGAAGATACAAGTGCAATGAAAGCAAATCGGGGGTAAAATAATTAAATAAATAAGCGCAGTGAAAACTGATAAACAAGCAAATCGCTGGGCAGAAAGGTAGGAAAAGCAAGAGCTTCTGAATGAAATAGAGATACAGGGACTAACGAGGGTAAAGAGAATGTCTCCGTGTGCCTTTGGCTCGGCTGGTGCCTCGGGCATGTTTATTGCTGGAACACATGGCAATGCAAAGCCATTAATCAAGCACGATGGCTCTGTCTCCCTTCACGCCCAGGGAGGAGGGAGATACAGCAGAGCATCAAAGGGCTGGGTGAGAAGGGAGGGGTGAATGCAAGGAGCAGCTGTGCACGTGCACGTCATCGTGCACTCACGCTCTAGGCCAGCAAAATCATGTGGGTAGCACTTTTGAAAACCCACTTACAAAATGTCTCAAAGAGACAGCTTTCGCTGTCTCAGCGAGACCTAAAAAACATGGTGGCAGGCAGGCATCCCGCTATCCTCGCACAACCTGCAGCGCATTCTCTCCCTGAAACCATGGCCAGACGCTCTGATTTCATTCAGAGCCGGAAGTCAGACTCTCTGAGAGCCGCTTGTCAGTGCCACCTTTAATCCCATGTCAGAGGGGCGGCTGTTGACACTTCGTCGCCTCTCGGATATGTGGAGACCCGAGGGGCGGGGAAAGCAGCAACTGTGAAGTGCTCCCTCAGGTCTCCAGAACTCAGTCCGCTGAACTCTGGCCTGGGGTTCGGACCGGTGTTCATTGCTCTGACGTCAGAGCGGTGGCTGGCCGGGTTTTGAACTCCACGTTCACGATGTCTTACAGTGGAAGCAACAAACAGTAGTCTCATATTCAATGTTTTAAGATGGATGTATTATGTGCAGTTACCTAGATAGACATATGTTCCTATATCTCATACAGTGTTACGTATGTCCCTTAAGTGTTATATGTTGGCATTAAAAATATGCATTCATGTTTTAATAACTGAGATCTGTGTGTGACCTGTAGGTCACAGGTTTAAATCCTTGAAAGATGATTTATGTGAGTGTTGTTTTAGATCTGGTAATATGAATTACATGCAAAAACTTTTAGTCTAAAGTGTCATGGATAAAGGTAAGATATAAGTGACATATTAATATTATGAAAAACAAAACGAGTTACTCTCTTCTGTCAAATGTAAGTCTTATCGTTTCTGCAGATAATAGTGTAGTTTAGTCAGGGTACAAATGTACAGTTTTAAGTCAAATAAAGTACATGCACACCTTGTTGAGGCGAGAACCACAATCAAAGGATAACTATTGAGCAGATCAGTTTTGGGACAATTAAGATTCCAGAAAGAAGCTCTTCTCTTCCAAGCCTCCTCCTCCACACGCCCAGCTCTTCTGAGAGATAAAGTGCAGCCGCCAGGGAGTTAAATGCTTCCTCTGATGCCACATTAACAGCTCATGCAGGGGCATAGCATGCACAGGCTGAGAGAAATGGTGGGAGGGCCCAAGGCACAATGTGACACAAGTGCACAGCTCACATTAAGACACCTCCCTCTGCCTCTTGCTAGGAAGATGACTTCACCTCCCTAAAAACAGTTTAAGGACGGCTTACCTCCTCCCTCCAGTTGTGTTGAGATTGTGTCACAACCACTAACAGTGCAAGCTTCCATCATACCCAATACAGATATAGACAACTCCAGCTCAACTTTTCCTCACAGTATGACAGCAGCAACGCAGTTTACCTCATAGGCATAGAACCTGTGCATCGTGGGCAACAGCTGTCTATAAGTGGTCCTCACACACAGAACAGGTGCAGCACAAACAGCATCGGCTAATTCTTCCTCACTTACAGAACATGTACACCACAGACAACTGCAGTGCACGTTTCAGACAACAGAGATAGCGCATGCAGCAGCAATGCTAGCAGCGCTCACCCTTTTCCACAAAAAAGGCACAGCATAGCTTGTAGATGTGCAAGATTCTCTCATACAACGAAGCAGGAAATTTCAGTTTTTCAGTGTGTCTCTGTTCTGTTTGCAGACCTTCACTGCCTGGTGTAACTCCCACCTGAGGAAAGCTGGGACCCAGATTGAGAACATTGAGGAGGACTTCCGAAATGGTCTCAAGCTCATGCTGCTGCTCGAGGTCATCTCTGGTAAGGGATAACTCATCTGGCTCTTGAGGTCAGATTGGCTTTTTGTGGGTGTGGTGGGGGAATTGACTGCTGTGAAATCTCAGCAGAGTTTGTTGGTTTGGATGTGTTAGAACTGAGATCCATAGATGCTTGGATATGCAGAGACAGATGTTTGAGAGTTGACCAGGATTGAAAGAAGGCAAAGGCTTACCATCTCGAGTAGTCAGGCCTAGGATTCAGGGTTGTTGTAGGCCAGCATTAAGGTGATTCAAATCAGTACTGAGAAACATTGGTTAGTCAGGCTTGTGGGTATGTTTGAATTAATAGGCAGAGGTACAATGTAATAGGGATTCAAGCGCTTGTCAGGACTAAGAACCATGTGTACGGAGCTTTATGAAACCCCTGGTCTGGAAAAGTAAAAACAAAAGTATAAATCTGGTGGCGATTGTAGGGGGTCAGCGTGACAATTTTGCTCAGGGGAATGGACACCACAGATGAACTTTTAGCTGTTGTATTTAGTTTCTCTTTGGTGAAGAGTGCATACGGGACAACGGAGCTCCCCCTCCCCACCCCCCCCCCTTCATGGATAGGGCTCACTTATGCCCTAACATTAAGAATTCTTGTGAGTTTGCTAGGCCAATTCTTGACTTAACCACAACACTTCTGTCCCTTGTAGATGAACAGTGGTTTGGTAAGGGCAAAACCAAGGTACAGAGGCAAGTAAGTGTGAAGAGATACAAAATATTTTTTCAACTCCGATGATTGTGTTAACATTTTAAATAATTGAAAGAAAGCTGCCGATAGCTGTGATCTGTGGTCCGCTGATAATGAGGCCAACAGGGATCCCTTTATATTTGACTAAATCCAGAACCTGCCAGTGGAGACACTATTTAAAGCTCCCTGGTCTTTATTCAGACCATAGTTTTGTACAAGTAAATGCCATTTCCATGCATCCTGTTTGTGCATCTCCCAGTTCCTTGCAGCTTTTTCCCTGTGTACCATTTTCTCGTTATTTTGTTGGTAAGCCACTTTTTCCACTATTTAATTGGCACCATCTTATTCTTGCACTTTTTATTTATCTAATTTTGTAAATAAGTAATTTCATTTTTGTTTTTAAAATATATTACTGTTACCAAGTCTTCTAGTATCTAATATGATCATAGAAACATTTTAAGAATATTGTAAAAATTATACATACATTTCAAATAAATGTAAGTTAATATCCTGAGCCAATTTGATATACATTTTTCGGCCCCTTATCAGATTAAAGAGCATTCTCATGAATAATCCTATTCCATATTGTCACTAGCTAGTGCCTGAAGGAGACCTGACGATTACTGGCTTGTGCCCCTGACTTGTACTGCATATCATATAATATACAAGCAATACTCACATTTTTCCAACAATTAAACTTAAAGGAGGGTTAAAAAACAATGAAGAGGGATTTCCTACCCCTTGATTTTCCCTATGATCTATCTTGCACACAGCACAAGATTGTGTATTGACACACACTTGTTTGCCTATTACTATATATTCTCTCTATCTTTTTACTATTGGTATATTTTGCCAACAAATTCTATTCATAAAGTACTTATGCTGTACATCACACCAATTCATTACAACAGTACATTAACAAAACCTACTCTCGTGGATGTAAAGTGCTAGTGCTGTTTTTCCTTTCTTTTTAATCACTATTTCATTCTAAAATGCTCAATTTTCATAACCAAATTTCTCCATATATGCACATGTAATTACTTTTAACTGTTTTAGAGAGAAGAATCCTTACTATATATGTACCTATAACTCTTCATCCAAATTCAAGCCATGCGAAATTGGGTATTTAACATCACAATATATCTTGATTCCAACTGTCTTAATTTAAGTTCTCGATTTCCACATCTTCTGTTCTTTGGAACCGAATCAATGACATGATAAAACAGCTCATTCATATTTCCTCCATGGACCTCATTAATATGTCTGGTGACAGGATAGCTCTTGTTGGAGTTTTTCACTGTCCTGAGGTGGTGCAGAATTCTCAAGTGAGCTATATGGATAGTACTCCCTACATATAATTTAGGGTATGAGTATTGTAAAATATAAAATAAATAGTCACTCCTGCAGTTGTAGGGACTGCAAATTTTCAATGGACTCTCCAATAGTGGTGATTGAAATTCTTTCTCACTGAGACCAAGTTTGCACACTTTGCATTTATGGCATCTAAGAAAACCCAGACTGGCCCTCAATATCCTTCTGTATCTGTCACCTTAGGGCTACTCACAAGTAGATCTTGGTGCATTGATTCGGCTCATCTGAAGGTTAGCAGTGATTTGCGTGGTGTTATGCTACTTAATATTGGATCACTCTTAACTATATGCCAGTGCCTAATCATTACCTGTCTCACCTTAGCAGGGTAGGCATTTTATCCTGTGATCATTCGTAGTTCATTCTTGCCTTTGTTATTTTTAGTACCTCTAGTGCCCTTACCTTCTGTCTTATTAGAAAACAATAATGAATCTCTGGTGATTCCCTCAACCTTATATTTGGCTTGTTCTAAAACCTGAGTACTGTACCCTCTATCAATAAATCTCTCTGTCAATTGCCCCTGCGCTTCCTTCAAAGATCTTGAATCACTACAATTCCTTTTCATCCATAGATGTTCTGCATATGGAATACTCTACTTTAATTTCTTTGGAGGAAAGTTGCGTGAGTGCAAGATTGAATTTCCTGCTGTGGGTTTCCTCTGTGTCTTAGTGTATATCCTGTTGTTTTTTCACAAACACCTCCAGATCCAAAAAGCAAATCTCTGATGCACTACTGGTGGACGTGAACTGTAAATTCAATGTGTTGGTGTTTAGTTCGGAGACAAATACCCTGGTTGATTCTTGGGTACCTTTCCACAAGAGAATAACGTTCTCAGACCATTCTCTGGCATATTTGACTCTGAGCACCTGCTCCTCCCACCAACCCATGTGGAGGTTGGCATAACTCGGGGCAAAACAGGTGCCCATGGCCATGCCCCTTACTTGCATAAAGGTGTCCTTTCCAAACATTAAAACATTATTTTCTAAACACCATTTTGCCATCTCAAGGAATGTTGATACTGACTTATTGGTCTTGAGTCTAAAAAGTGTTTCATAGCTCCGAGCCCGTCCGATGCTGGTATACAGCAAGGTTACGTCTATTGTCATCAAGATATCTATATCTATCTATCTCTATATCTCTAAATATATATATATATATATATATATATATATATATTCAAACCACCTCCAATTTCACTTCCGAAATCAGACTCCGACACTTGGGTGAGTTTTACCATCCAGCTTCAGTTTATTTTCTCTGCTTGACGCGTTTCGGCACACTTGCCTTTTTCACACTGGGAAGTCACTAAAAGAACACCGTTTTTAAACACATAATGAAGGTCACATGACAGATTTGTCAAATAGATATAGTGAACAGACTACGTAAGTGAAACACCATCATCACTATACATTAGACCGACTTTTTTTACTTCCTCCCTTACTCCATTAGTTAAAATCACTAATAGATTTACATATATAGTATTTAAAAAATATCATATTAGATATGTTAAAAACTCTGTACATGCTCTAGATGTTGATTCATTGGGAAGAATTATTCTTAGTTTCACATGATTACAATGACATTGTGTCGCCTTAAATTTAAATCCCACTAATAATTGCTGTTTCCTGATATGCTCTCTGGATAACAAACAATTTAAATATCAATCACTTATTGCTATGAATCAACATATCAATTTTTCATCATGTCGGTCACACTGTCCATTTGCAAAGAAATCTCGGGCAAATGCCCAAACGTTTAGGTCATATCCAGTCCATGATTCTGTTAATAAATAAAAACAGATTTCAATATATATATATTAGCTACTGGCAGGCACCAGTAGGTAGCTATAGTTAGGGCCTAGTTTCCATAGGAAAAGCTAATAACTTTGACGTTGTTTGACGAATGTCACAAATTATTCCCAAATGTCTAGTTCTCCATGGAAAGTTTTCGGGTGGTCTGTCAAGCAGGGCTTGAGGAAAAAGGCGGGGGGTCGAAAAATTTGCATTTCCCATAGGGATTTTACACACGACTACAGCCCGAACCGCTGAAGGGAATTACAGCAAATTTGGCAGAAAGTTAGATCTTTGTCCAGAAGGAGCCCTTCTTGTAATTTTGTGTAAATCCGTTCAGTAGTTTTGGAGTTATTGAAGGAAGAAGAAGTTTGTATATCTGGGCAGAGCCTAAGCACAGATCTCATTGTGATATCTGATTGCCTTCCAGCACATCAACCACGAAGTGCTGGCAGCTATCTTGTGACTCAGACTCAGCCAGGACTCACTTTGTGCCTTTTCAGCACCAAAAGGAGGGCAACACCCCATCCCTGAGTTATTGATGCCCGTTGCACAGGTAATCAAGAGGGCGGAATTAATCAGGTCCCTCTTTGCAGAGGCCTGACAGGGACATACCCACTCTTGTGTCTGAGTTGGGTGACGACCTGTGTGGAGCAGGAGGAGGTGAGCGGGACGGCGAGGAACGAGCCTCGTCTGTGGGTTCAAAGTCATACGAGGTGTAACTTCTGCGAGAAAAGAAGCGTCACCTTCTTAACTGCACAGGCTCAGCAATTTGGCAGCTGTGAATATTTCATGAACAGGACAGGAGTGGTGTCAGTGCCTGGCCATGGAAACTTTCAGATTGGAATTCAATGGCAGTTGTGGTGAGTGGATAGAGTGTGGCATTCCTGCCACCAGGGCTTCAAGTGGGCCGGGTCCAGCCGGTGTGTCGGTTTCTAAAAGCAGCTGCCCAGATGGGTCCCTATTGGGCTCTCCAGTTTTACCCTCAGGGTGAAAAAAAGCAAAAAAAAGTCACTGCTTTTGATGTAACTTCAAAGAGACTCGTTTTTCAGTTTTATATTGTTCAAACCTGGAGCGCTTTACATGAGCACCAGTTACATTGCACAAGGACATAATACTTTTTTGAAACACATGGTGTGAGACTCGAACCTGCTTTCTCAGCTCAAAGGTCGGCTACTCTAGCCTTAGGCCACAACCTCGCCCCCAAGAACTAAACCATTTTTAGTATTAAACACAACAAAGTCCTAGTTGTTGCTTATTTATCTTATGCAATTTACAATCATTGAGAAATCCAATAGTCCTGGCTTATTGTAGGTGTAATGTTACTTGTGCAATATATCTGAATGAATGGACTGAAGCAGCAAAAAAATACCAGTAATTTTTAGTTTAAGTGTTTTAAGCCACGCCCTAATTACAGTAGCCACGCCCCTATGAGAGACCCCCCAGTTTTTTCATCCACTTAAAGTCCTACCGGCCACACAAACCAGGAGGTCAAGTGAACTCTCCTGTTGGTGCTCATTGCACTGATGGTGCTCATTGTATCTGAACCTGTGGTCAGAGCCATCCTTCGAGTCGCTGTAAATATGCACAAGAGCAACTTCTCTCCCGTTGGCAGGGTGACCATAATTTTAAAGCCAAAAACTAGGACGTTTCCCAAAATTAGAATAAGGACTACAATTTTACCCAGAGCACAAAATGACCGCTCCTTAGCAGAGAATTACAGAGGAGGCAGTAAGAACATAAATAAAATGCCATTTTAAAGCCAGTACCATGCCTGTTAATTAAATTGCGTTCTTATAACAGCTGCTAACTATCCCCTGCTTTGCAAAACATAAAAAGACACCTTCCACCATTTTCAGCTGCCCCTCTCTAAAAACGGGGACATGAGTTTAATTTCCTGAAATATGCCAGTACAGCTGGCGAAAAAACAGGGACTGTCCGGGCAAATCTGGGACGCCTGGTCACCCTACCGTCGGACCAATTTTACAAGCAGTGACAAGCACACCCAAATACATATCCATGTCTGTATGTTTGACGCACGCATCTTTTCTACTTCTTTGTATTTTCCCAGTATACCACTCTCTCTTGCTTCCTTCTTCTCCCTAAGTCTCAAACAGCTTCATTCTTACCCGCCTTTTTTATTTAGTCCTAACTCTTCTCTCATCTGGTCGTGTGTATATCTACTTATACTATAGATAAACAACAGGAGAGAGACGGAAGGAAAATGGAGCCACTCTTGGTCCCCCTGAACAATATCAATTCAACAACGGAAGAGAGCAACCAACAAACAAAGAGACGGAAAAAGAAACCACTCTTGTTGTGATAAAAGAACCCTCACTCACCAACCTAGTTGGTGACATGCTTCATCATCGGGTTCCCACCAGAGAGGCCGAGTGCCTCTCTGGTGTGCTACGATGCCTGACTACAGTGGAGCAGGTTTTTTTTGGTGTATGGCGTGAGTGCAATACGTGAGTGAAAAAAGTGATTAAAAATGTCTTTGTTTTATTCCCAATAATATTTAATGGTGGAAAAACTAGGCACGGGTAAAAACAAGTGCTTTGGATGGTTTAATAACTGGTTAAATTGACCAGGTACATCCTAATGTGAAAAGAAGAATTGGTCAACATGTTTCTGCTTCAAAATGCTCTTAGCGAAGCATTCATCAGGACCAGCGCACCACAATGATATGCGCACACTAAGGCGCACCCTAACCTGTGGTGGGAAGAAACCGAATGAACTCACGGTTGTTGTTGAGCTTTCAGGATTTCCGAAAGCCGCAAGTATGTAAAGTATTAGATAACCTCACAACATGGGTCCCGGTGAGGGGTGGTGGCTTATAGTCACACGTTCGTCAAAGTCACGCGCCCGGATGGCACCTGCATACTCCCTTCCGCGGACCCTTCATCTTCACTTGACTAATGAGCTTGTATTTAAATCAATGCCTAGTCTAGGGACACCGACATTGAAAAAGGCTTCTACGCCAAAACGCGTCTGTCGGTGCGGGAGGGGGGGTCCGCACAATAAAAAAACCCACGAAGAACTAACCCATGAGTGCGTCTATTTGTGGCTCTAATTATCCCGCTGTGGAGGAATATATCGCGGCTCACCACCGCGAAGACAGCACCCGGGGCGAGTGGCGCGCGGCGGTGATTCTAGTGAAACTACATATATATATGTGTATGTATATATATATATATATATATATATATATCTATATATATATATATATATATATATATATATATATATATATATATATATATATCCCAAAAGCAATTGAAGAAAAACGCCGCACTCGCTCCAGTGTAGTCAGTTGGTGTTTATTGACTACATAGCTCTTCACCTACGCGTTTCGAGCTGAACACAGCTCCTGATCACGGTAGTTTTACAAGTCTTTTTTCAATTTCCTCATTTTATACCAAAATATCACATGAGCTGATGGTGGTGCATTATGGACTTAGTAGTCCATCCAATGTTATACTAACATTTATTTGGTTGTATGGGTTCATTTCTGTAATCATTGTTCATAATCAAATATGATGGATTGTTCCTTATCAATTATAAATTAATAAATTGATTAGATTAAATTAAATTGTTTGGCCTGAGTGGCCTAATATGAGCAAAAATTAAATTTCCTAAATTACGGCATTTAGCATAGTTGCTATTGTCTGCTCGTATTATTGCTCATAGTTTTGGGGGCTGAGTGCCCTGTTGTTACATGAAAAAATGAAACAAATCAACAAAGAAATGTGTTATACCAATAACTTAGCATGTACATCTAGTCACTCCGAGAAAAAGAAAGATGGGAAGAAAAGAAAGAGAGGAAGGATTATGAGGAAAAGATAGGAACCAAAGGTAAGAGGAGAAAAAAAGGAGAAAAAAAGAGAAGGGAGAATAAGTTGAGGAAACATGGTGCGTAATGGAAGAGGAGAAGAATCGAAATATAGCAGTCCTTAAATTTCATTATGCTTGTTTGTACAAAGTTCTACAAATGTACATGCATCTCCTCATCTCCATTAAGCCCAAACGGATTCTTGGTTTTGAACCGTATTATAAGTTTGGATTCTAGTCGTCGCAGTTTTTGAGTTCTATTGCCTCCTCTTTCATGATTTGGTATTGATGCTAGACCTGAATATTTGATGTCCAACCAAGTCTTGCCCTGATGTTGCTGGATATGCTTTGCTATTGCATAGGTGTTGTCTTTATTTTGAATTGCTCGAATATGTTCCAATATGCGTTTTTTCAACGGACAAATTGTTGATCCTATGTATCATTGGCCACAGCAACATTCGATTAGATACACGACAAATTGGGATTCACAGGTGATAGTGCTTTTGATTTCAAAAGTTTGGCCTTTGGGGTCTTTGATTGTTCTTAAATTTCTTCCCACTTTGCAAGCCTTGCATTTAAGGCATTTAGTGAATCCTGGTTGTCTTTTTTGAAGCCAGGTCTCTGTTTTTCTGGTCTCAAAATGGCTGTGAACCAGTGTGTCCTGAATTGAAGGTGCTTTTCTATAAGAAATCAATGGTTGATTTCCTATCTTTGTTCCAATATCAGGATCCTTTTTGATTATATTCCAATATTTCATTATTGATTTGCGAATTTTAAAACTCTCTTTGGAATATGTTAGGATAATTCTTGGTGGATCATTATTCGATGCTTTGGTTTTGCTTTTGTCTTTGCAAGTTAGAGTTTGGGCTCTTGATTTCTGTCTAGCTTTAATTTCTTCATTTGTAATATCCTTATGTTTGTATCCCCTTTGAAGAAAACGTTTTTTGGTGTCTTCAAACTTAGCCTCCATTTCTTCCGGTTCGGAACAATTTCTTTTCATCCTTAGAAATTCACCGTAAGGAATGCTTCTTTTTAAGTTCTCTGGGTGGAAGCTATTTCCATGGAGGATACTATTCGTAGCTGTTTTTTTACGAAATAGAGTAGTGTGTATCTTGTTACATTTTATATACACCTTAGTGTCCAAAAATTCAATTTCCTTCTGTTGGATGTTAAAGGTAAATGTTAGACCAACATCGTTCTGATTTAGTATTGTTATGTACTCTATCAGTTTGTCTTTAGATCCCTTCTAAAGAAGGAAGAGATCATCAATAAAACGCAGCCATAATGCTATATTGGCAGTGTATAGGTCGCTTTCTTCTCTCCAAGCCACGTTTTTCTCCCACCAACCCATGGTGAGATTGGCGTAGCTTGGAGAGAAGGAAACTCCCATAGCAGTTCCGCGTTTCTGCGAGTACATTTGTTTATTAAACAAAAACACATTATTGGTTAGACATAGTTCGATCATTTCTAGCAGCATAGTAGAATGCTGTAAGTCCCCAATAGGTCTCTGTTTCAGAAAGTAGGCAATGGCAGCTAGCCCAATATTGTGATTGATAGAAGTGTACAAAGACACAACATCAATAGTTACCAGCAAATATTCGGGGTGCCAATCTGTTTCCATCAGAATTCTCAAAAAGTCCCCAGTGTCTTTAATATAGGAACTTAAAGTTGGAACTATAGGTGCCAAAAAGTGGTCCACATAGGATGCTATGTTTTCATATAGGGATCCACAGCTGGATATTATGGGGCGTGCTGGAGGTTTGTTTAGTGTTTTATGCACTTTAGGCAGAAAGTATATAGTTGGTGTTACGGGATTGTTTGTGGTTAAGAAGGTCATTTCGTCAAAGCTTAATAGTCCCTTTTTGTGCCATTGCAGTAGCCGTTCTTGTATTTCTATGATCATTTTTGGAATAGGGTTGTTGGTCAATCTGGTGTAGTTAGTCTGATCATTAAGTTGGCGTGTGGCTTCATCAATATAATCCTGTTTGTTAAGGATAACAATGTTGCCACCTTTGTCCGCTGGCTTAATTTCAATTAAATGATTATTTTTTAGCTTCATTAAGGCTTGACGTTCCTGTATTGATAGGTTTTCTTTTCTATTGCCATGTTTGGTATTTTCCATGGTCTCCAGTTCTGCCACAACCAGGTCATGGAAAGTCTCTATCCGATTGCCAGGATGGAGTATTGGACAAAATGTTGATTTTATCTTAAAATTGGTCCTTGGATGATTATCTGTTTGAATTCCCAATTCTTCTAATACTTGTGTGTTTGTTAGATCACCTTGGTCCACTTCATGAGCCAGTTCATAAGCTGTTATTAGACCATTGGTATCAGCTATGGTGTATTCTTGCATGTTTGAAGTCACATTAATGCCTTCAACTGTTGCAGTTTGGCCTTTATTACAAGTTGTTTTTTCGAAGAATTTCTTCAGTTTTAATTTCCGAACATATGTGTATACGTCTATCTTAGTTTCAACTATGTCTTGATGTTTTTCTGGACAAAAGGTTAACCCTTTATTAAGTACACTGCGTTCGGATATTACAAATGGAGAAATTAAAGCTAGACAGAAATCAAGAGCCCAAACTCTAACTTGCAAAGACAAAAGCAAAACCAAAGCATCGAATAATGATCCACCAAGACTTATCCTAACATATTTCAAAGAGAGTTTTAAAATTCGCAAAACAATAATGAAATATTGGAATATAATCAAAAAGGATCCTGATATTGGAACAAAGATAGGAAATCAACCATTGATTTCTTATAGAAAAGCACCTTCAATTCAGGACACACTGGTTCACAGCCATTTTGAGACCAGAAAAACAGAGACCTGGCTTCAAAAAAGACAACCAGGATTCACTAAATGCCTTAAATGCAAGGCTTGCAAAGTGGGAAGAAATTTACGAACAATCAAAGACCCCAAAGGCCAAACTTTTGAAATGAAGGGCACTATCACCTGTGAATCCCAATTTGTCGTGTATGTAATCGAATGTTGCTGTGGCCAACGATACATAGAATCAACAATTTGTCCGTTGAAAAAACGCATATTGGAACATATTCGAGCAATTCAAAATAAAGACAACACCTATGCAATAGCAAAGCATATCCAGCAACATCAGGGCAAGACTTGGTTGGACATCAAATATTCAGGTCTAGCATCAATACCAAATCATGAAAGAGGAGGCAATAGAACTCAAAAACTGCGACGACTAGAATCCAAACTTATAATACGGTTCAAAACCAAGAATCCGTTTGGGCTTAATGGAGATGGGGAGATGCATGTACATTTGTAGAACTTTGTACAAACAAGCATAATGAAATTTAAGGACTGCTATATTTTGATTCTTCTCCTCTTCCATTACGCACCATGTTTCCTCAACTTATTCTCCCTTCCCTTTTTTTCTCCTTTTTTTCTCCTCTTACCTTTGGTTCCTATCTTTTCCTCATAATCCTTCCTCTCTTTCTTTTCTTCCCATCTTTCTTTTTCTCGGAGTGACTAGATGTACATGCTAAGTTATTGGTATAACACATTTCTTTGTTGATTGGTTTCATTTTTTCATGTAACAACAGGGCACTCAGCCCCCAAAACTATGAGCAATAATACGAGCAGACAATAGCAACTATGCTAAATGCCGTAATTTAGGAAATTTAATTTTTGCTCATATTAGGCCACTCAGGCCAAACAATTTAATTTAACCTAATCAATTTATTAATTTATAATTGATAAGGAACAATCCATCATATTTGATTATGAACAATGATTACAGAAATGAACCCATACAACCAAATAAATGTTAGTATAACATTGGATGGACTACTAAGTCCATAATGCACCACCATCAGCTCATGTGATATTTTGGTATAAAATGAGGAAATTGAAAAAAGACTTGTAAAACTACCGTGATCAGGAGCTGTGTTCAGCTCGAAACGCGTAGGTGAAGAGCTATGTAGTCAATAAACACCAACGGACTACACTGGAGCGAGTGCGGCGTTTTTCTTCAATTGCTTTTGGAATTTTAAACGAGGACGGGTCCTTTCCTCGACGCCGGCACCAGCACAAGTTGTTCCCCTCACAAGGATATTATTGCTCATTATATATATATATATATATATATATATATATATATATATATATATATATATATATATACACACACACACAGACACACACACACATATATATATCTATATATATAAAGATAGATAGATAGATAGATAGATAGATAGATAGATAGATAGATAGATAGATAGATAGATATATGTTTATTCCCCTGTAAAGCGCACACCACGTTAATCCAGTCCTAAATTGTTTCAAGACACCTTTAGAGAGAAAGAGTAGATACATGGCATGAGCAAGTAGAAAAGTCCATATGAGAATATTGGTGCTAGCAGTTACAATTTTGCAGTTATTGCATTTCTTTGTGTGGTTTACTGTGTGAGCGGGTGATGAAGTGCTTGTGATATTTGCAGTTGGGGTTACTTTTCTGCAGTTATTGGGATCATAGGTGTGGCTTACAGGGGTGGCTCCTCCATGATGGAAGAAGAGCATCTCCCCACTGTTCAAACACAGCAGATGATAAATAAAATGATAATAAAACATTGTTATTATCATTTCATTTCTCACTGTCTGAATTGCGAAGCCGCTGAGTACTAGGGCAGGGGCTGGCAATAGAAAAAACACAATAGGAATCACTGAGACAAACAGTATAAATTAGGAAGTAGACGATTTTTCTTCTTTGTCACGGTGCTTTAATGTTGACACTCTTCAGTAGCCGTTGAACATAGCCTAATGTTGACACTCTTCAGTAGCCATTGAACATAGCCAACACGTGTTTCGTCTTGATAGGGGTATAACCCCAAGACATCATCAGGGCTTCAGAAATATTCGAACAAGTAATCAGAAAAAGTCCAGCACCAAGAACTCACAACTCCTAAGTGGCGTATAACCAACACTTCTTCCCGAATACGGGAAAATGAGGAAAAAGAGCAGCTACACGGAGAGTACTCCGTCCTTCAGCGTTTAGCGTCGGCGCTGAGTCCGCTAGCGTATAGATTCCAGAGCCAGGCAATGTCAGGGAGGAGAAAGTGATGGGCACTTTTAAGTGTGCATGTCAGTTTAGCTGGCTGTCTTAGACCGGCCAAACCAACATGCGCACTTATGTTTCCCCAACCCAGCTGTGTTGCACAGCCGGGTGGAGAACAAGCACAGGCTCTGTGTGCCTGAGCAGGCTTCAGACCAGTCTGCTCAGGCCAGTCCCGGCGCTTCTCTCATGCTAGGTATTGCACAAGAGCAGCATCTGGGTTGGGTGGGGAGCCTGTGCTTCGTGGCCCATCGACTGCCGGGATGGGCGGAGCAACAGGGTGGCTATAAGCATTAGCTGGAGTTGCAGGTAAGTCAGTTTATTTTATTTTCATTCCCCGACCCCTCCTACCCCCCACCCGCACTGCCCTACCACTTTAGACTGGCGGTAGCCGCCATTGGTAGCTTAAGTTACAAATCTCCACATTCTGTGTGACAGAATTTAGTTCTGTTGCACGAGTTGCTGGTTGAATATTTAGGCATTTAGACTGTTTGATTGGGAGTTTCTTCATTCCCAGCATCAAAGGTCTGTGCTTGGCTATGTTTCATGCCTGTTTGTTCTTTAGCACTAGTCCTTGCAGTGTCTGTAGGCATGTTATTTGCAAAGCTGTATGGGACTGATACAGCTGTACACTATGGCCTTGGATCATCAGTGAAGGTCTGTCAAAGCAGACTTGTGAATTACATCTGGCACTGGGAAAACAGGTTTTCTTAACTGCTGCTTTCACCTGACGTTAAATACAAACCGGGTTGTACAGTATTCTAGGCCCCCTAAACAAAAACAAGTTTTCGTTTGTTTTTTATAAGTTGATTTGTGATTTTATGTGAAAGTATTCACAGTCCTTCCTATGCGCGATGATTATTTTCACCACAGAATTAAGAACTATAATACAACAAATAAATTGAAATTAACATCAGCAACGTTCGGCCTGCCCCCTGCAGCGCGGAACAACATTCACTGTGACCTGATGATTCCTTGGCAGACGGGCTGCCAAATAAGAGGTTTACACTGTTGAAACCAATGGAGGTTGCACTGGCAGCCGTGGCCCACGCTGGTAAGAGTGGTGGGGCAATGGGGGCCAATGGGGGTATTTCAACGGACGACGACGAGAGGAAAATTGAATAAATAATTGATTTTCCCTCGTCATCGTCTGTTGAAACTCCCCACCACCACCACCGGTCCCCACCACTCCTACCTGAGTTGCGGCTGTGTACTGGTTTAATCCAGGTGCTTCCACAAGAGTAAATAGAGCAGGGACTCGCTAGTTTGGAGTAGTGAGAGCATCACTCATTTACTGAATTGCCCCCTATTAGTAAAGGCTAAATAAAATCCCAAATTTTCAAATTCTCTCCAATCCCACCTGATGTTATTTGTTCAATAAGTGTTTTCAAAGATTCTCTGCTTCTGGATTATTTTATTTTCAAATGGTACACATCAGATGTCAAATCAGGAGAGCTTTTTCTCTAAAAAATCTCTCTAAAGCAGTTTCCCAAAAGTTTTAGAACCACGACCCGCTTTTTAGAATGACAAACTTTTGCGACCCACCTAGCTTTAAAGGACGTGATTTATTAATGTACGTAAAGCATCGTGTGGTAGCACATTGTCATTTACAGTTAGAACATTTTCCATTGAAATGGCCACTAAATTTGCACAGACATACCGTTTTACTGATAAAACTGATTGCACACAAATGATAGTGTAGAAATGGGGTTTCTGTTAATGTTATTTGTGCATCACCAAGTAAAGTGTCTTGTTTTGGTCTGAGCCTGTTAAAATCTTCGTTTCTATCTAATTTCCAAATTACAAAAAAAAGTGCTTCATGTTCGCTTTCTTAACTGCTGAATGTGTACAGTTCACTTACATTTTGTTGTATGGTACGAACAAATGAGATCCTACAGCCTTTCCTTTGACACTCCTGTACCCCAGCAAAATGGCCACATAATTGACTTGACTTTTCTTTCTCTGACCGCAAAGTGAGTGGAGTTTGTCAACACCAGTCCCTATATTAAAAACCATAGCCATAAATGTGTCAGAACACATAGCCAGACATTTGACCTCTGTCTTTAAAGCACAGAGAAAGATAAATGCAGAATTTAAAGGCATATTAATGTACTGCTTGGACCTTTACGCCCCATGAAAAATCGACTTCAGTTCTGCAGTATAAAGACTAACATAATTCGAGTTATTCCTTGTTGTCCCTAGGGATGTATGACGTAACAACGCGAGTCATTACAGCGCGTGCAGTTACATCGCATGCGTTACAACGCATGCGATGTTACAACGCTATGCCATTACAACGCAAGTCTTTACATCGACTTGCGCTAGCTGGCGTGCTAACATTAGAAAAGTGTAATTTACTATTCCAACTCCAGTCCACTTAACAGTAGGGAAGGTGTTGGGATAGTAAACTACACTATTTGTAATGTTAGCACGCCATCTAGCGCAAGTCGATGTAAAGACTTGCGATGTAATGGCTACGCGTGGTAAAAACCGCGTTGTAATGGCTGTTCCCCGTCCCTAGATATGCCCAGACTGGAAATCATGAACCGAGGCCTTGTTTCCATTCCCTTTTCTTAGTTTACATTTTTGTTGGGTTTGTTTTGCTTTCTGACAAACAGCAAAGCACTTGACTGAATATGTTTCAAAGTAACCGATTGAAGAGTCATAGTACCCAAGCAAGAACATGTTACAATGTTACTTATTAAACAACTATGCCCCTCTCACTGTCCTCAGTTTACGGAACTGCTCAAAAGCCCTATCCATACAGGATTACATGCACTTTATGGCAGCTTTATGCAGGAATATTAATTATGAGTTATTTAGCCGTTATTTTTTCGACCTGTTTGGAGGCTCCAGCTCCTTTGTACAAGCCATTAGACTGCGGCATTGTGGACTTTGCTGCACGTCTCATGTTATGCCCCTCAAAGCTCCTTTATCTCTGCACCCCTGTCTGTGCACTCTATGCCCCCTCATCACACTCACGCAATGGTGAACCCCAAGGCATTCTCCTCCTTGGTCTGTGTGCCAGGGGCCGTCACTATGTGCATTGTGTAATATATTCAACGCAGGCTATGTCAATGTCCAATTTAAGATCCACGTTTTCCTTCTTAGCCTGTTAAGTAACCAGAAAAGTTGCCAGTTTGAGAGAGAACGACTCAATTATGTACGTCTCCAATGTAAACAATTGTATTTATGACATTGATTTACAAAGTGGTAGAAAGGTGACATATTGGTGTGCTGTAAAACATACATTAATAAGTAAATCAACATCTCTCTTCTGTCTGTCCCTATTTGCTGTCTGAAATCCTGGCTGAAGAGTTTTGTGTCTCCTGACTAATTAACATGTAATAGGCAGCTGGTCGTCACCGGTAAAAACGTTAACTTATGCAAATGATCTTGTGCAATCAATAAGATTCCTATACGTTTACATCACTTGTTAAAATCACTAGATCTGAGCCATTCAATGTCCGTCAATCTTGGCGAAATTAAAATAATGTCTCCCACCAAAGTAAACAAAAAGTTCTGCAGGTCTATTGCTGGAAGCCAAACTGATTGCACAATATGACAATCGATGAAAAGCTATTATGGAACGCACACATGAATAAAAGTCTTTCAAGCATCTCTTGAGTCTGGAGGCAATAATATAATCTTTTATCCCCTTCTAGCGCAAAATTGCCCTAATCTGTTCTTAGTGCTTTTTCAGATTTAGCTAAACTCCATTTTGTGTTATATTGCTACATTATGTGGACAAACGCTATAAAAAACAATGGTGGCGAATTCTTGAAGACAGATGTGCAACATTAGTAACAGCAGGCCACAGGTAAGGATACAAGTTGAGGTGAGGCAGCTGGCGGCAGAACAATCCCAAAGTCAGGGTTTTATTAGGAGTTTGGCGGTCCACGGACTGCCAGACTTGCGGGAGTGCAGTGATGGCGGTCTTCCGGCCGCCTCATTACGACCAGGGCGTTCGGCTGCTCTGGAACCACCAGAACCTCTGATCCCTGGAGGTGGCACAGTGGTCTTGAGGCCTCATTATGCTTGGTGGGGCTGCTGCAGCCCCGCCAAGCATATTACAAGTTTCTTCACTGCCACACTTTTCATGACAGTGGGACTCCCATGAAAAGTGTGGCAGTGTAGAAACAACCCCTTGTGCCTCACTCCATGTGGATGCACACAGGGGGCACATCATGTGCCCCCCTGTGTGCATGCACACCAGTACCTGCACAACACGGACTGCAGCATTTTGTAACTCTTATTTCTTTTCTTCTTTTTTGGTCAGCATGTGCCAACTTCACTCCCACTTCGTATGTTTGACCCTCCCCTGGAGCAGAGCCCAAGTACTGCTTCCTGTCAGTGCTGTGTGAGCTTCCACTGTTTGCGTGCTTTCGGAGGTACTTTTAATTTTTTAGCTGTAGCACTCCCTAAGAGTGCCTGTTGGTAGGCCGTCTACCACCTACCTTCCCGCCCTGCATTTTTTTCATTCTGTTGTTTTCCATGTTGATGTTGGCAGTTGTTTTTCATTCATTTCTTGCCTCACTATTGTTTGGCCTGTCATTTCTTGGTCCATTAATGTTATCCTGTTGTTGTAGCTTGCGCTATGCATCCTTGCCTGGTTGTCATTGTTGCCCATCATTTTTGATCGGCGTTGTTGCCAGCTGTTGTTTGCTCATCCTCCACTGTGTTCTTGCTTGCCCCCCCTCCAGCTCACCACCATCCTTTGTTCTTGCTTGCCTCGCCCCCTCCCGCTTTGTTGCTTGCCTCATCTTCCTCATCTCCTCCTGCCAGGAAAACCAAGCATTGGCAAAGCCAGTAGGTCTCACCTATGCAAGACCTATTGGCTTTGGTACATTTTTTGCCATGTTGTACAGCAGCGCAGCTGCTGTGCAGCATGGTTGAAAGCGCAGAAAAAAACCCTGTCTAGCGTGTTCAGTGTGGATTTATTACTGAAAGGTGTGAATTTTCAAACGACAGAGGCCATCCTAGTCAGATCCAGAAGTAGGGTGTCACGTTCTGTGTTCCCAGGTTCCTCGGAGCTGTGCTGATGCCAAATGGGGTCCACCTCTTGACCTCCCCAAGTCTGGATATATACATCAGCGCGGACTGGTGAAGTGGTCAAGCGAGGGAAGGAAAGGGTAGGGACAGCGGGGAAGGAGATCTGAAATGAGAGAGAGCGCACTGTTAATATATATACCCCCAGAGACTTTGTGGACCCCGTGTGAATCCCGAATGGATGCCTCCCCACCCCTACCTGAAATGAGAAGCAGGGGAACAGAATAGTGGATGCGGGGTTGGTCGTGGTGTGGATTATCTCTGGTACCAGGAATCACGGAGACCGGTAGGATCTCTGTGAGAAATACAGTCTTTCCTCAACCAAAGATGGAGGCAAACCAGCAAAGAAATGAGCGGGGTTGTGTCTTACGAAAAGTGTACCAAAACCCCAAACTCATTTATACCCCGACATAACAATCAGTGATGATACAAGAACGCAATGTCTCCCAGTGGGAGTCTTACTGCCAACGGAGTGTGTCTCCTCCCGGGAATCCTCCAACAGCAGGACTCCCCAAGGACTCCGGCGTGGTGATCAGTGGCCTATCGCGATGCTCCTCTGCATGAGACGAGGCACCCGTCTCTCCAACAGAGGAGCTACCAGGGAACTCACCAATACCGGGTTGAAAGCCGGCACACGAAGCCGTAGTGCTCCTCTGCACGAGACGTCGCAATCGTCTCACCAACAGAGGAGCGAACAGGGAACAAACAAATGCCGGGTTGGAAACTGGCACGCGAAGCTTTATTGCTCCTCTGCACGAGACGTCGCAACCGTCTCTCCAACAGAGGAGCGAACAGGGAACAAACAAATGCCGGGTTGGAAACTGGCACGCGAAGCTTTATTGCTCCTCTGCACGAGACGTCGCAACCGTCTCTCCAACAGAGGAGCGAACAGGGAACAAATCCGGAGTTGGGTTGGGAAGGCTCAGGCAGGATACTCACAACTCTGAAACGGGAGCCTCCGGAGCTGGTCGACAGGACTGTACGTCACACGGAATGCCGTAACTGCATACAGCATGGGAATAACCAGCGCCTGTCCGTCCTTCCGGGTTCCCAGATATAGGCGTGGCGCGCGCATGCACGATGCGTGTCCAGCGTCTCGCGCTGTGCCTCATGGGAAACGTAGTTTTTTCTCCCGGCTGCCGCCGGGAATGGGACAGTCAGTGTTTACCGGGTGCTCGGCCTGACAGTACATCCGCCCTTCCGGGAACACTGACTGATGCGTGGCTTACCTGGGTATCGTGCATGGAACGCAGCAACCAATCGAGCCGCGTGAATCGCGGTTGCTGGTTCCCAAGAGTTCTCCTCTGGCCCATACCCCTTCCAAGCCACCAGGTACCACAACTTGTCCCTCACCACCTTGGAGTCCACGATCCCTTGCACCTCATACTCCTGATCATGTTGGACCCATATCGGTACAGGGCGTCTTTTCACCGGACAGTGGGATGGTTTGAGAAGGGAAACGTGAAAAACCGGGTGGATCCGCAGAGACGGAGGCAACCTTAGTTTGACTGCCACAGGGTTAACATGCCTGATCACCTGATAAGGTCCTATGAACTTTGGGTGAAAAGCGCTGTACTTTCTAAACCTGATATTCCTCGTGGAAAGCCAGACCCGCTCCCCTTTCTTGTATGTGGGGCCTGGTCGTCTGTGTTTGTCTGCCTGGGCTTTATACTGTGTTTTGGCGTGGAGTAACCTCTCTCGGGTCTTGAGTAAAATACTGCGGATATGTTCTAGTCTCTCTTGTACTGTAGGGAATTTGGAGTTCAGATGTGGAAGAACAAGAGGAGTAAACCGGGGGTGAAAACCGTATGTGCTAAAGAAAGGGGAGTGTTGGGTAGAAGAGTGTTCGGCGCTATTGTAAGCTATCTCTGCTACCCAGAGCCACTCCACCCACGCCTCCGTATTACTGTCTACATAGCATCTGAGAAACTGTTTTAGCGTTTGATTAAGTCTCTCAGTTTGGCCATCAGTCTGCGGGTGAAAGCTGGTGGAAAGAGCGGATTCAATCTTGAGTTCAGAGCACCAGGTTGTCCAGAAACGGGCAGTGAATTGGGCCCCCCTATCTGATACGATGACTTTGGGGAGGCCATGAAGCCGAATGACATGGGTGAGAAGCAGCTTGGCCAATGAGCTGGCTGTTGGAACTTGTTTACAGGCAATAAAGTGACCCATTTTGGATAGATAGTCAATGACGACCACAATAGCGGTGCACCCTTGATCTTTGGGTAACCCCACAATGAAATCCACCGAAAAGCGTTCCCAGGGGGTATCGGGTGTCGGTAGTGGGCGTAACAATCCCTGTGTGGGGCGATGGTCGGCCTTCATTTGGGCACACGTGGAGTAGTTTTTTACCCAAGACAGGACATCTGCACGAACCGAAGGCCACCAAAATTGTCTCTGTATTTTTTCCAGGGTTTTCTTCCCTCCGGGATGTCCGGCACAGGGAAGGTCGTGACACCAAGAAAACACCATCCTTCGTAGTTCTTGTGTTGGGATCAGGAGCTGGTGACCTTTTATCAACAGCCCCTGGTGGTTTTTCCATTCGGGGTGGAATTTCGACCAGGTCCTCCACGGAAACCTATTTACACCCCGCTTGGTTTTCTGCAGGAACAAATCCGTGTGGATGGTCCCAATCACTCTGGTGGGTTCGATAATGGCCCTTTCCAATGTTCTGGATTGTACTGGTGAGGTTTCTTGCCTCGTGAGAGCATCTGCTTTCCGGTTGTCTTTGCCGGGGCGAAAGGTGATGAGGAAATGGAACTCGGCAAAGAACAACATCCACCGAAGCTGGCGAGGGGTGAGGTGGCGTGCCGCTCGCATTAATTGGAGGTTCCGATGATCGGTGTAAACGGTGACTTGGTGAGCGGCCCCCAATAACCAGTGTCTCCATTCGCTAAATGCGTCCTTTATAGCCAAGAGCTCCTTCTCCGCTATCGTGTAATTCTGCTCTGCGGAATTGAGCTTTCTGGACATGAAAGCAATCGGGTGGAGATAACCCGTTTCTTCGTTTCGCTGGGATAGCACTGCTCCCACCGCTACTTCTGATGCATCTGCTTCCACGATGAATGGTATCTCCGGACGGGCATGGGCCAACACAGGCGCAGATGTAAAGGCTCGTTTGAGCACCTCAAAAGCCTTTTGGGTGTCCGAAGACCATATGAAAGGAGTCTTCTTTCGAGTGAGCCTGGTGAGCGGCGTTACCTTATCCGAAAAGTTAGAGATGAATCTTCGATAGAAGTTCGCGAAACCCAGGAATCCCTGGATTTCTTTCACATTCCGGGGCTGAGGCCAGTCGAGGATAGCTTTGACTTTACGTTCTGCCATTACCTGACCCGATGGGGTGAGCATTACCCCCAGGAACTCCACCGTGGTAACATGGAACTCACATTTGGATATCTTGCAGTAGAGTTGGTGGTCCTGGAGCGCTTGTAACACTTGTCCTACATGACCTTGATGTTCCTCTTCGGTAGCCGAATACACCAGAATATCGTCTATGTAGACAACAACAAAGCGATCCAGGAAGGGCCGCAGAACGTCGTTCAGGAAGAACTGAAACGTGGCTGGGGCATTACACAGCCCGAAGGGCATGACTAAGTACTCAAATAGCCCATACCGCGTCTTGAAGGCCGTCTTCCATTCATCGCCTTCTCTCATGCGAACCAGATGATACGCCCCCCGTAGGTCCAATTTGGTATACACAACCGCTGTCCTCACTTGTTCTAGCAGAACGGGGATCAAGGGTAGTGGATATTGATTCTTCACAGTGATGGCGTTCAATGCCCTATAGTCAATGCAGCATCGCAATTCCCCGTTGGCCTTGGGGATGAAGAAAAGGGGGGAGGCCGCTGGTGATCTGGACGGGCGGATGAACCCCAAATGTAAATACTTGTCCAGATAGTCCCGGAGATGGATGTTTTCGGGTGTGGTGAGGGCATATATTCTGCCACACGGGATCTCCGCGCCTGGAACCAAATCGATCCGGCAGTCGTAGTCCCTGTGCGGGGGAAGTTCGTCCGCTTTACTGTTACTAAACACTTCCGCGTGTTTCATGTAGCATTCTGGCAGGCTCACCTCCTTTTCTGCCGCTGTGGCCACGTAAAACCCAGTGGCTAACGTCTTTGAGGGTCGTGTGGCGGGCAAGTAGCACCTGTTCTGACAATAGCGCGACTGAAATGTTAACGTCTGGTTGTCCCATTGTATGGTCGGTTCGTGTTTTTGCAGCCAGGGAAGACGAAGGATCACCCCGTACTGCGGGGCATGGATCACTTGAAACAACAATAGTTCGTGGTGGTATCCTCCATAGACGATTTCGTATTCTCTGGTCCTGTAACTGATAGGGCCAGACTCCAATTACTTGCCGTCCACGGCATATACCTTTTCAGGAGTTGTTTTCTGGATGAGGTGCAACCGTAGTCGTTGGGCTTCTTTGTAATCGATAAAACACCCAGTGATGCCAGAATCCACCATGGCCTTTGTATGTCGGATGACGTTTTCCACGTGGATGTCTACCTCTATGTAGAAATGTTTTGTCTCGGCTATGTCATGGCTGTCAACGGAAGGGATCAGATACTTGCTTGAGGGCTCCCCTTCTTGGGCCTTCAAGCTTTGATGTTTTCCGTGTCCTTGTCGGTTGTGACCGCGGCCATTTGTCCCGGTCGAGAGCGTCCATACCTAGGTCTTACTGGACAGTTGCGTAAGAAGTGCCCCTTCTTGCCGCAATAGAGACAGAGGCCTTGCTTCCTTCTCTGGTCCTTCTCGCTCAGGGTGAGGGACGCCCGAACTGCTCCGATTTCCATGGGTTCAGGTTTGCTAGCCGGTGAGTCCTTAGGAGGACCATGATCGCTTAGGAACGGAGTTCTGTCCCTACGTTTGTGGTCTCCTTTCCGTTCCTTGAGGCGATGGTCCAGTCGCAAGGTTAGCTCTATGAGAGCAGTGCATGTGGAGGGTTGCGGGTCAATCTGGGCAAGGACGTCCTTCAGCTCTTCTTTCAGTCCCTGATAGAAGACGGCAGCTTGTTTGGATTCAGGCCAGTCGGTCTCCGCCACCAACCGCCGAAAGTGATTGAGGTAAGTAATCAAATCGGAACTGCCCTGGCGAAGTTCCAATAGGTCTTTGTCTGCCGCGAAGGACTCGGTCCTCCGATCGAATGTTTTCTCAAACTCGGTCCTGAACGAGTCCCAGTCGTATAGCAGGGGGTCGTCTTTTCTTACCAGTGGTACTGCCCACTGTGCCGCTTCTCCGGCCAGATAGGAAATCACGAAGGCCACTCTCGCTTGGTTCGTGGCGAACAATCGGGGTTTACAGGTAAAGTGCAGGAGGGCTTGAGTTAGGAATACTTGAACCTTTCTATTGTCCCCATAAAACCGTTCAGGAGAGGCCAACGGTATTTGCGTGGGCATCTCTACTACTACAGGAGCGGGGTTATGGCGTGGACTCCCTGCATCGAACGGGTTTCTTTGTATCCTATCTACTCTGTCCTGGAGGGCGGCCGTTTCAGTACGTGAAGCCGTAAGCTCGGCCTGCACAACCGCCAGTGCTGCCACAACATCCTCGAGGGTGGCCATTCTACCACCAGCACAACCGGGAAGAAACGAACTCGTGGGCTGGTTATTCTGTCACGTTCTGTGTTCCCAGGTTCCTCGGAGCTGTGCTGATGCCAAATGGGGTCCACCTCTTGACCTCCCCAAGTCTGGATATATACATTAGCGCGGACTGGTGAAGTGGTCAAGCGAGGGAAGGAAAGGGTAGGGACAGCGGGGAAGGAGATCTGAAATGAGAGAGAGCGCACTGTTAATATATATACCCCCAGAGACTTTGTGGACCCCGTGTGAATCCCGAATGGATGCCTCCCCACCCCTACCTGAAATGAGAAGCAGGGGAACAGAATAGTGGATGCGGGGTTGGTCGTGGTGTGGATTATCTCTGGTACCAGGAATCACGGAGACCGGTAGGATCTCTGTGAGAAATACAGTCTTTCCTCAACCAAAGATGGAGGCAAACCAGCAAAGAAATGAGCGGGGTTGTGTCTTACGAAAAGTGTACCAAAACCCCAAACTCATTTATACCCCGACATAACAATCAGTGATGATACAAGAACGCAATGTCTCCCAGTGGGAGTCTTACTGCCAACGGAGTGTGTTTCCTCCCGGGAATCCTCCAACAGCAGGACTCCCCAAGGACTCCGGCGTGGTTATCAGTGGCCTATCGCGATGCTCCTCTGCATGAGACGAGGCACCCGTCTCTCCAACAGAGGAGCTACCAGGGAACTCACCAATACCGGGTTGAAAGCCGGCACACGAAGCCGTAGTGCTCCTCTGCACGAGACGTCGCAATCGTCTCACCAACAGAGGAGCGAACAGGGAACAAACAAATGCCGGGTTGGAAACTGGCACGCGAAGCTTTATTGCTCCTCTGCACGAGACGTCGCAACCGTCTCTCCAACAGAGGAGCGAACAGGGAACAAACAAATGCCGGGTTGGAAACTGGCACGCGAAGCTTTATTGCTCCTCTGCACGAGACGTCGCAACCGTCTCTCCAACAGAGGAGCGAACAGGGACCAAACAAGTGCCGGGTTGGAAACTGGCACGCGGAGCTTTATTGCTCCTCTGCACGAGACGTCGCAACCGTCTCTCCAACAGAGGAGCGAACAGGGAACAAACAAGTGCCGGGTTGGAAACTGGCACGCGGAGCTTTATTGCTCCTCTGCACGAGACGTCGCAACCGTCTCTCCAACAGAGGAGCGAACAGGGAACAAATCCGGAGTTGGGTTGGGAAGGCTCAGGCAGGATACTCACAACTCTGAAACGGGAGCCTCCGGAGCTGGTCGACAGGACTGTACGTCACACGGAACGCCGTAACTGCATACAGCATGGGAATAACCAGCGCCTGTCCGTCCTTCCGGGTTCCCAGATATAGGCGTGGCGCGCGCATGCACGATGCGTGTCCAGCGTCTCACGCTGTGCCTCATGGGAAACGTAGTTTTTCTCCCGGCTGCCGCCGGGAATGGGACAGTCAGTGTTTACCGGGTGCTCGGCCTGACATGGGGCACTATGGTTGTTGGGGGAAGAGTGTCCATGTTCCCTCATATGCCTTTGCCTTATGACGAGTGCTGTGGTAGGTTTGAGGGTTTTTTGGCTCTGATTCAGATTTCATTCACATCCCCAACATAGTCTTTGATGACCATGATTACAACAGTGAGGGAGCCTATCTTCTTCCCCCTTTATGCTGAAATAGTGGCAACTACTTAGCACTCTAGAACGACAGTGGCTTGGATACCTGTCCTGAGGTAGAACCCCCAAAGCGGAATTCATACCTCCCCTGTGCAAGAAAGAGGGTTTCCTTTTTGAGTGAAAGAGAATAAAGCTAACCTCACAGAAATCCAGAAAATGGTATCTCCTGCAGTGGAGCCATTACTCCCTTTATGTGAAACACTGATGGATCTGATTTTGATTGCCTGGAGTAGATCACTTTCTCTGGTGAACCGCCAGGTCCCAGGTCAGTGTCAATTGTCCGACTCCTGGTACCCAACGTTTTTAACAGCTCACCCCTCTTTGCTTAGTCTTGTCATGCAGGCTTCCTCCTCTTTGAAACAGAAACTGAACTATTTTCCCCTCTTCTACAGTTATGAAGACAATTAGAATTACTGCAATTGGGAACAAAGTATTTTTTTTAGGGAGCCTTGCCATTTGCTCCACGAAAGTGACTTGTCTTCCATTCCCTTACTCTCATGCTGGGAAATGGCCAAATGATCATCTTGAACCTCACAGACCATATTTGGGACCATATTGCTCATTTTGTGCAGGATGGGCAATACGCAGCCAAACAGATCCTCTGCTGAGGCCTAGATATGGTCAAGTTAGTGGAACATTACATGGGCTTCTTTGTAACAATCCACCTCCCTGCCTGGACATTTCCCACTGTTTTTAAGGGTGAAATCCATTCGGGTAGTCTGTTATGCAGGATTCCCCTGCTTGCCAATTTCACCAACAGTACCGCAAGTTCAGGGGATAATCCAGTGACCTGCCTTTTCTGTGGTATCAGACTTCTGACCCACTAGAGCAGCACAGTGCGTTCTTTTGCAGCTACAGGGGGCATGGCAGCTGCAAAGGCCATAGAGGGCAGTCACAACCGTTCTCTTCCTTCTCTTCTCCATCATCTCCTACAAAAACTGCTCTAACTAACCTTCAAGGACCATGTGCAGCCCAAAGGGGGGAGTATGTCCATCCATTTACCATGTTGGCTGTCCATCTCCACGGAACGTTGAGTCCTACATATTTTCGAACCAAGTTATGCCTACCTATTTTAGAACATGCCTCCACCTAACCCCTCTTTTGCCTGGGTCATCTGAGATGACCATGCCTGCATTCCTCAGCCAGAGATTTTCGCTGTGTTGAGCAAAGAGGCTGTGGAGTTTGTTGCAGAGCACAAGATACTGTCTCTTGTGCAAGTCCTTTTGTGTACAGAGCTTGGAGACTGGATGGTGTGCCTCGACTTACAGGATCCATATTTTCATATACCAATCCTGCAGTTGCATAGGAGGTATCTGTGTTTTGTGCGGGGCTCCACCCATTATCAATTCGCAGTTCTTCCATTTAGCGTAACTTCAGCCCTGAGACTTTACAAATGTCTGTGGTTGTGGCACATCTTCACAAGTCATGGACTTCTGTATTCCTGTAACTTGACACCTGGCTGTTGAAGGTGTTAATGCTGAATCATCTGCAGGGAACAATCTTCCTGTTCCTCGACTAGAGGTCACAGTTTTAGCCCTCCCGGTGTCTTCTCTTCATTAGGGCGGCGCTGTATACCAAAAAGCCTTCCTATCTTCTCAACAGGTTCAAGATATTCCGGCTATGATCTTGATTTTTCAGGAGGAAGCTCTGGTCCCAGTCCTGAGAGTCATCCTCTGCCTTGTGGGCCTGCTCCCATTTTGTTAGTTCCCCAAGCTCTATGGCACACACAGTGACTTCTGTGTGGTTCCTCTGCTTTCTGTGGGCCCAGCTCTGGGGAGTCATGAAGGACAACAATTGAATTACCCAGAACCAACTCAAGGTCTGAGGTGATGGCTGGTGACAGACCGCCTTGCGTGCCGAAAACCCTTCTGCTTTCTACCTGTAGTGGTCACAATAGAAAATGATATATCACTCATGATTGAGGTGGGCATCTTGATCCTTTGGCGATCAGAGGCCCGTGGTCTTTTACAGAACAGAAATCATGCATTAATTGTCTCAAGCTTCCGGAGATACGCCTGCCCTCAAAGTGATTCGCCATCCATCTTTGGTCAGAACATTTAAGACCTTACTGGCAACACACAGTGATTTGATACACCTGCAGATGGGGGTGTAGGTCCTTGTTCCCTGTAATTGAAAGTACTGACGCTTTGGTTTTGAGCTCATGGACTCGATATGTGGCTGGTTGTAAGCCATCTGGCTGGCTGTAAGTCATCTGACTGGCTGTCTGAATGTGTGGCACAACAATCTCAGTTGGCACTATCTTATCAATCACAAGTGTTGTCTTCATCCGGAGGTGCTTCAATCCATTCTCAACCATTGAAACAATCCATCAGTAGATCTTTTTGCCACTCACAAAAACACATACTATCTTCACAATTCTGCACCCTTCAGTTTCTGCTTCTGGGAGTCCTGGGAAAGAGTTCAGTCTGAGGTTGGATTTCCATATCCACTGTGAATTTCCTCCCATCCCCCTGATTCCTCACTTTCTCAGATAGCTGCATCAGGACATGCACAGAATATCTTAATTGCACCAGACTGACCACAGGGGGTTTGGTACTCGGATCTGGTCTACCTATCCCTGTAAATATGCCAGGGTGGTGCCTTATACAGCTCTGTGATGTCATGCCCATGATAGTTCCACAAGCCGATTCAGAGCCGTTTCAATTATCGAGATCTAGTCTGGCCCATGGAGGGAGATTTTAGGGGTGAGGAAACTGCAGGTTGCTAGAGTGTCAACTAGAAAGATTGTAAGTGAAGGTTAGTAACCTGTTCTTCAAATACATACTGATTTTAAGCTCAAACTAAAAAGTATGATGGCACAAATCAAGGAGACTATTCCACATAAGCAGTCTATTCTTCTGAGTGTTATCTAAGCTCAACATGAATCCGAGCTCTTCTAGATGCTGGTTATTCAGACATTGTTGACAATGTATTACTCCTGCAGAGGCTTTAAAAGCAAAGCAATGAAAGTTTTGTCTTTAATGTTTTAAAGAATACAAAGTTCTAGTGGTTGCCTGATGTTCGATTGTAGGAGATAAATGGTTGGCTTCAGAAGGTTTATTTTGGGCCTGGCCTAAGACTACATAAGCTTGGATGAAGGTCCAGGCTTTGAAAGCATTTTTTATTTGATATTTTCATAGAATTCGTTTTTATATGTAAGTGGGGAGAAATTAAATGAAGCCTTAATATTTGGGAAAATAAAGAAAAACGTGAAATGTCTTCCAAGGAAAATAAGAAGAAACATCAAATGTCACCAACGAAAAACAAGAAAAATCCTGAATTGCCCTTTTTGGGAAAAAAGGACATCGTGAACTACCCTCTAGACCAAATGAGGGAAAGCATGAGATACCCCCTTAATGCAATATCCAATGGGCAAAGGAACCAAAGCATGAAATGGTGATTAGGCAAAATGATGAGCGTTATCAAGTGCTACCTAGGGAAAAAGAAGCGAGGTGTGAAATGAAATTGCATTTATTATTTCATGGTAATTCTCGTTATATGACTCCTGTGCCACTTCAAAGTATTAACATCCCATTCTTTGATGATACTTTGTGATTGAAAAGAAAGGGGATTTTGTGGAAAATGCATCAAGTTAAATATTAAAATGGATAAGCATTGAACTTTTGGAAAAGCTATGGATGTTTTAGAGTTAATTAGAACTGACAAATTTCCAATGCATATGTGTCCATATTGCCATTTTTAAATACAAGGATCTGATTTCCATCTTACTACTTCTATTCACTCACTATATTTCCCTAGAATCCTAAACCTGGTGCTCATGTACTTTTTTCGTCTTCTGCCACAGTTTTGAATTGCTCATAAACTCTAAAATTATTTGTTGCCCAAGACCGCTCTTGATTGATCACTTCATCAGATCCGAGGACCCATCCAGTGCAATAGTTATGAGTCCTGATCAAACATACATATTTTAATTGAGAAAAGTATTATTTGAAGTGAGGAATTTGCACATAAGGTCACAGATACTAGTGATTTTGGAGGCTCACACCCAGCAAGTCAGGCTTGGAACCAGTCCTATGGTCTAATTGCCATACACAAATTTTAAGCTTCAGATTGTATCTTGATCTTATGGTCTCTCTTTTTCCCTCTCAGGTGAAAGACTGCCTAAGCCAGACAAAGGCAAGATGCGTTTCCATAAGATTGCCAACGTAAACAAAGCTTTGGACTACATCGCCAGCAAGGGAGTGAAGCTGGTCTCCATTGGTGCTGAGGGTGAGTTAGATTGCTAACTGCAACAGGAAAGGTTTACATTTTTAAGGAGTTACAGGTCTCGTACTTTCGGGTGTCGTTACCTCTGTAGCACATCTATGTTCTACCATGTTTTATGAGCCTTTTTGAGTCATTTACAGTAAATATGAAATCTCTGGAAAGCCCCTGCTCACCAGATTGTTAAAGTGCAAACAGATAACGACACAGTCTTCTAAATGCCACTTGGAGAGATGTAGCTATCTTTTTCCACTTGGCTGAGCACCACTGCTGGTGAGCCATCGACTGTTCTTGTGAGTCGTCAAGTAAAAAGCACATAGAAGTCATATGTGTAGCTGAGTTCACACTCGAACCACATCAGCTAACGCATGCTCCCTACTCCACATCGCAGACCATCAAATGTTCTTGAACCTAATCCCCTTCTAGTCCTCTATCCACACATTTCTGTCGAAACAAGACTCGCAGCTGTTCGCTGTGTCTTCACTAATGTGTGGACTCATCTTCCTTTCCTTTTCTTTGCGGGCAGATGCTGTTTTATTAAACCCCTGTCGCTGTTTTGCAGCTCTTTCAGCCCCATTCACATGCATATCAGAGGCAAGTGCTTGGGAATGCTACTGCGGCATCCTTAAATGGTTCAGAAAACATGGGGATGGACTGATGTTTGGACATTATGTAGTAGTAGCATGTATTAATCAGTCACATTATAAAATAAGCCTTGTACAAAAGGTTGCCATTATTGTGCCTCTCAGCCATGCGGGCCTATTAAGTTTACTATAAAAATTGGAGAGATGAAGCGAGCAAAGGAAAGTCCTGTTGAGGGACTTACGACAGCAACCCAGAAGTGGGACCCAAACAGGCCACCAAATAGGATGGTCAAGAGAATACAAGACTGACTGGGTGAGACTGAATCAGACTTCTTAACCCCTTTCTCACCTTTAAACAGCTATGATTTCTGGAGCATGGTTTAGATACAAGGGCACAGGCCCTTCGGTAGGTCGAGCAGTGCTGGGTGTCTGGATTGAAATAGGGCCTTGTTAACCAGGAATTAATTTGCTATTTGAACAATAAAATAAGATTGTATTAAGACAGAAGACAGTGTTGGCTTTCTCCTGAGCCCGGTGTCTTTTGCTTTTCAATTGATACAGCCTTCTTTGTTCCACCATTTCTTTCACAGAGATCGTTGATGGCAACCTGAAGATGACCCTGGGTATGATCTGGACTATCATCCTGCGCTTTGCCATCCAGGACATCTCTGTGGAAGGTGAGTCGATGTCCAGGGGTGGGCCTTGGGTGTGAATGAGGCGTCATTGCTCTGTGCTGTGTGGAATGGATGAGGTCTGAAAAATGGCTCATTTAAAAAAGTTGGGGCGGCTTGGTGTTTGGATGAAAATGGCACCCTCGGTGGGGGTAAACGCCTACCAATTTAGTACCATGAAATGCATGAGCATGCGGAACCCTAGTTTGGAGCTGTAACAGAAATTAAAGATGTTTCCCCATTCAAATGTTTGCAGTGAGTCAGTGAATTAGGACAATCATATCACCATTATGAATATAAATACCTCTAGGTGCGCTTCAAATTAGCAACAATGACTACAATCTTGTCATTTTCAATTAATCACATCCTGTTTGATTGTAGCCTGTGAAAAACTTCTGCTACAATACATAAAACCTGTAAGCATTATGTGGCACCTTTAAAGGTTTTATTCAGGAAGGGCAACGTTGGGTCAGTGACCCTTATGATGATTGCCTTTGCCACAGAGATTGTAGGGAGATAGAAATTGTACACATGGAGTCTCCTCTGGATTTAGCACTTCCTTTCAAATCAGGTTTTTTTTTCATTACAACCAACTCTAAATTATCCCCAAAAGACAGCAAGTTAGAAAGCTGGAACCTGCTGAAGAAGAGCAACTCTTGGAAGAACAGTAAGTCAACTGTGAAAACTGCTGGGACGCAGCACAAAAGAGGACAGTTTGAAGAAAGTGGCCTGATGATCAGATGCACAGGGAGCAGAAGATATGGTGAAGGATCAATAGTGACAGTGCAAGCATAGGAGGAGGTAACAGTGAGCATTGTCTAATAGAAGGGAGCTGTCTCAGTAGCACAGGATAAGCTTAGGCGGTACGGGACGAAGACAGCGAGGAGCGTTCGAGAAGTTGAGGCAGGGAGATGAGTACTGGTGCCTGCCGTAGCCCAGCTGTGAAGGAGTCTAGAAGAGGTTCTGAGAGCAAACTCCTAGGTCAGAGCTACCAAGATTGCAACTGCACAGAACCAGGAAATCAGCTCTGGTTAAGTCACAAAATGGAAGGCTCTGCAAATACTACTGCTAACTAAAATTAATAATTACATTATTATTGCCGTTATGGGAAACAGAATCTTCACGTAGTTTGCTTACTGCAGTCATCCTAAATTTCAACAGGTATAGTTTTCTTTGTTTGTTACATTTGATCCTGTCCTTGTCTGAGTTATTCTCCCTGATACAGGATGTACAGTGCCGTAAAATTGAGCAAATATTGCTGTTCAATACTTTCCCCCACATATTTTGAATAAAATAGTTTCACTCCTTGACTAGTCGTTCTACGTTTCTAGTTCGAAAAGCTTTATTGTGCTGCCCAAGACAATTTCACTGTCATTTTTATTCCCAGATAGTCATGTTCCTTCAGGATCTGCATCGTAGCCTTACCTCTCTGCCTTAGTTGAGGCCATGATAATTTCCGAGACTTCATAATCTTCATATTTATGGTCATCCTTAATAAATTCACTTTGCTCCAAGTTTCTAAAAAAGTAAGCACGCTGTGGAGGCCAAGTGTGTTTTATCAAACGTCACATAATCCATCAGGGATAGGCTACCCCCATCCTCCCCACCAGGAATGGTTTCACTAGACCTCCAACAGGTAGAGGGTTGAGAAGTATTACACCAAAATGAGCTTAAGACTCAGGCTGTCTATAAGCTGTTGAGGCAGTAGAACCTCAAGTGTGTGTAGTCATATGAATGAGCTGCATCAGATGATTCTATGCTGCTTCAAAACGTAGGAGCGGACTGAGGTCTCGAGTACTCCCTGAATCGTGTGCAAATTAAAGCACACTGATAACCAAGTTTCAAGAATCCTTGTGATCGCTTTCTGGTAATTGCTGACAGTGGACAAAAAGGTGTGAAACATGCATCCTTTCAGAAAAGGGTGTTCATGTAATAAGGCCAGAAATGAGTGCTAGATTAGATCTGGTAATATCTCCCATGTGACGTTCAGGTAGCATCTCCCAGTTAAAAGACATGATGAGCTGTGACAGCACTTCCATGTGTCATATGTGAGAGTAAATGGTTGCCTTCTACTTTCATGAACTGTAGGAAACATTTGTGAAAAGGAGATTTTGTGCATGTTATTTTCATTCACCCTAATCTTTCTGTATCCTTTCAAAGAAACATCGGCCAAGGAGGGTTTGCTGCTTTGGTGCCAGAGGAAGACCGCCCCCTACAGGAATGTGAATGTGCAGAACTTCCACATCAGGTACAGGAGGAGCTTACTCGTTCCAGCCATCATAAAGACGGGAGAATCCTGCCATGTCTATTTAAAATGTGTACTTACCTATATTGTTAGAATGATAGAAAGTATGGGGTATTTCCATCTGTTGGTCATAGAAATCCTCCGTCCTAACTTTATTTCAGTCATTAGACCAACAGCACACACACATGCATTAATACGATGACTCATCAGGGTTGGGCCATAAATAAATCTGCTTTAAGGTTATAGAATGGACATTTTTAAGCCTGGTACAGAAATACACCTCTTTTCATTAGCTTGCATAATTTTTTCCCATTTGATGAAGTTCACTTGGACCCTTAATGTAGTCAGTCTATAGAAGCTTACGTTGGCAATGGTATTTTTAAGGAACCCTTTTCCATTCGAAAAGAACTCTAAGAGCGATTTGTCTGTTCTACAAATTTCTCTCAGATCACATTTGCATTTGATTTATTTAGGTATGATACTTTTACCATTCAGCTGACCCTCAGAGGCTTTTAGCCATTTCTTAATGGCCTGTATTACACTTTGATGGGTTATGCAGGAGCATAATCCTGGTCCCCTAAGTTATGGGTCTCTCCTATTCCCCCAGACTGTGGGTTACTCACTTAGCCAGTGGTGGAACCCAAAACTGCTTAGGAAACTGTTTAAATCAGAGTTTTGCATGGCTGGTACTTTTGACAAGCCATGTGAGGCACTGTCCCTTCCTCAATATAGGTGAATGCCATCTCCAGTTACCTTTACACCTCCACTCAGTGTGCTACTCTTGGACTCATTCATTTCCCACTGTGTTGCTCTTCATCCCTAATTTTTCTTGGTCGGTTTTATTCTTCTTCTCGTTTTCATTTTAGCCAGCTTGCGCCTCAACCTTTTCGTTTTAAGCCACATGCAAATTGTCATAATCAGTTTGCAGTGCATGTCCTGCATTTATGTTCCATGTTCTGTCTGAAGGACAACCATTTTGTGAACAAATAAAAAGCTTAGGAAATAGAGTGAATTACTAAAAGAACTCTTCAGACACCATTCCCTAAGAGACTACACATATATATGTTAAAAAAAAATACGTGTTTGCTCGACTCTCCAATGTGACCAACTGTTTCTGCTTGTGGACCTATTCAAGTGCCATTAGGAAAATATATTTTTTTTTCCTCCAACCCATTGTTCAAACAATGAATTCCTACACAGAAGATACGACAGCATTTCTTTTTAACAAAAACTGCAAAGTGTTGATATTACTGAGTTACAGGAATATGGCTATGTACTATTGACGTTAACTCTTTGTATATCTCAATACCACATGAAGCAAGCATAGAAGCAATTGAATGAGCCCCTTTAAAACAAGAAGAAATGGGAGCCAACATTTATTTGTTTTGTTAGAACCTCTCCATTTTTGTTTATGCCGCCACATCTACTTTCAATGGAATTTTTTTTTTTTACTCCAGAACAATGGAACTTCCATGGGATTTACAAGGGCACAGAGCTACGCAAGCATATTTGTTGAGTAATTTGAGACAGAATTTGTGTTTGATAATGCCCAATGGAAACAAGGCTTGACTCTTGACACTAGATACATAGACAACATTTTCATCA
The DNA here is from genome assembly GCF_964204655.1 of Triturus cristatus. Lineage (NCBI taxonomy): Eukaryota > Metazoa > Chordata > Amphibia > Caudata > Salamandridae > Triturus > Triturus cristatus. Next base: position 514,953,306 of record NC_140592.1, on the reverse strand, counting down.
TGTGGAATGGGGCACGGGATACTCTAGAGCTATTTATTTTTTAATTTAAATCAAATCAACCCTAATATCCAGTCAACACATTGCATTAAAAACACAAATACTATTCCTAGATGTCATGGTTTGTTTCACAGAATTGAGTATACAGACAAATGTATATAAAACGCTAATGGATAGGAATTGTGGACTATACTACCACAGCTTCCATCCTACATCATTGAAATACCACTTGCCGTATTCACAGTTCATGAGCCTCAAGAGAATAGCATCTGAAGAACACGTTTTTTTTGGTTTGCAGGATGAGTATAAAAAAATGGAACAGTCGTGGGCACCCAGAGAAAATTATTTCTACAGAACGTTTAAAACTAAGAAGTCGGGACTCTTTGATTATGACATCAAACAAAAAAGAGCAAATCAGGTTCACCTTTGTGTCCAGATTCTCCTCAAAGATTAAACAAGTAATTAAAATCATTGGGAAATTTTGCAATCTGAAAAAGATTTTGGTGAATTATATAAAAAACCAACCATTATTTGCATATCAACGGTCATGGAATTTAATGGCTATTTTAAAACAAAAGAGACCACAGATAACAGGCACAAACTTCAAAGGAACTTTGCGATGCGAAAATTACGTACACCCTAACAATATTTTCTAGGCAACAGTGTGGTACATCCATATAATGATCAAAAGGTAATTTTGAAGCATTCGGCAACATATGACATGGAAACTGTATTTACACAATTAAATGCCCTTGTGGTTTATTGTACATTGGTAAAAGGGAACGAAAGTTAAAATAAGAATTACAGAATACAAAAGTAATATACGCAATAAACAGCTAAATACAAGTTTGGTGTGCCATTCGCTTGAAGCATACCACAATACCTCCTAATTAGGATTCCAAATTCTGGAAGTGGTAACAATAAAACCAGTAAGAGATATTTGTAAGAAATTGTTGCAAAGGGAAATACAATAGGTGAAATTCCTAGACATTACACCCTTTTGGAATGAATGGCAGATTAGATTTTGCATGTTACTTATGATTTTGTACGCATTAATCATCTTGTCTCATATTATCAGATGTTTGAATTTCAAGACAATATATGTATGATTTTGAATATCTCTATTTTGTGAATTAACTGTGAGTACACTGTTTTTAGTACATTTGGATAACTTTCCGGAATCACTGGTGGATAGGGATATTGGTTCATTTTCCTTATTGTTTTGCTTTCTTGCATAGTGATACAATTTTGAGTTGATAAGTTGGTGGGTTTGACGTTGTTAATTCATTTATATTGTTTTAGGTGTTTTTTAACAGTACGAGTATATGCTTATAAGAGTAAACGAAGGTACATGGTGCGCATTTCAAGATGGTGACCATACTCTGCAATCGTGGTATTTAGAACAACTGTAGAGTTTTGTTGGTTACGTACAATAGTTTAAATTTCAGCAGAGCCAGGTTAGCGTTTTCACAGTTTGGGTACATTTAAGCATTCAGTTCTCCTTCTCGACGAGGTCAGTGCCCTAAGGTTATACGCATGTATGTTTAAGATTAGTAACGATGAGAGAATCAATTGCATGTCACTCTACTTGCACAATATTGTCATGCAGTATTAATATGAGTTAACTATGTTCACTGTTTAAAAAATTGCATCACACAGGTTTACACTGAGGTGGGTTGGAGTGTAGATTTGCCATCCATCACACGCAGTACAATGACTCTAGGGTGTAGTCATGGTGCATGCATGACGATTAGTACGATATAGAATGTTTTCGGAACCAAGAGTTTACGTTGAGTTTTGGTCATAAGTACAGTTTTATACAATCTTGCTATGTCGCACTTGGTTGTTGGGTATTGAATTGTATAATTGTTTTGCATTTTTTATTGTATTGAACATGCAGTAGCATGACATTCTGGTAGTGTTATAGTGTTATGTTGCAATGATGGTGATTAGGCCAACATAAAGCAATTATAGTAAGTTGGTAGTGTTGTTTAAGCAGCACAGAATATGCTAGCCAGGTCGTGTTATTAGATATTGATTTGTTTTGCACAGTGTGGTTTGGGATTAGATGGTTTTTCTTTCGGTTAATTTTGGACCACTTGAAATTGTCCTATCTATTGGATGCACATAATGAGTTTTGGCACTGGCCGTTATTAAACGGGTGGTTTCACAGATGTCTCTTACATTTGGATGCAGACAGATTTTTATTCAATTTATTTTGGCTTCACAGCGATATCCCCTGATGATGGGCTGAGGCACAGGAAATACTTTGGGTGATATGTGCATTTCATAGAAAAGTTAAGGAAGAATTCCTTTCATATATATATATATATATATATATATATATATTATCTACTGGCGGTTGCCAGTAGATAGTTATAGTTAGGACCGAGTTCCCATAGGAAATCTGAAAATTCTATTTTGAATAACTTTGGCGCCGGTTGACTTATCTTAGTGAAATTTTCAAAACTAATGGGGCGCTCCGCTCAGCTCCTACCCTGAAAGTCTCGGGGTGATTCGTCAAGCGGGAGCTGAGAAAAAAGGGGGGTCCCAAAACGCGTTTTCCCCATGCATTTTCCCATAGGACCTTTAGTCGAAGGTACAGCCCGAACGGCTGAACAGAATTACATGAAATTTGGCAAAGAGGTAGTCCTCAGGTCAGGCATGTGCCTTTTGCATATATGGTGTCCATCTGTTCAGTAGTTCCTGAGAAAATTGCAGTTAAAAGTACATAAATATCTATATATGCGCACGGTGCGCGCACGGTGCGCGCACCAAATGTCCGCGAGCGTAATTCTGATTGGTGGTTAGATGTCAGTCAACATTCCAATCGGTCGAAATCAGGAAGTGTCGGATGCCATTTTGTGTGTGACAGTGAAAAAGAAAGGTGGAGAACAGGAAAAGGGGGCAGGGTAGAGAGTTCCTGACCCCCTAGCCTTTGTCAGGGGGTCCCTGAAGGACCCCGAAGGGTGAAAAAAACATTTGATTTTTTTTCAAAAATTCGTGGGGTGCGCGCACCGTGCGCGAACCGTGAAAAACCCTTAAAAAAACAAGAAAAAACATTTTAAACTGTTTATAAGTTTATAGAAGATATTAACTATGCTGTTCAACTTTATCCAAATTCAAAATAAAAGAGCTGAGCCATTACATATTAAAGGATACAGTCAATCTATAACTATATACATAGGTAGTTTATTGTAAAATAAATATATAAAAAATATAATAATACATACATAAATTAGCATTTAAAAAACCTTACAAATTCACTAAAAAAACCATAGGTTTCACACACGTTATAGTTAGAAATTAGCATTTAAAAAACCTTGCAAATTCACTTAAAAAACCATAGGTTTCACACACGTTATAGTTAGGAATTAGCATTTAAAAAACCTTCCAAATTCACTGAAAAAACCATAGGTTTCACACATGTTATAGTTAGCTGGACATTTCACTCATACAAAACCATTGAAATTCCCCCGTTATAGTTAGTTCAGCTAACTATAACTTGCGCGACCGCAATCCACTGCTGATGACGTCACACATTACATCACTCATGACATGGTCAGTGACATCACTCATGACATCACTCATGACATCTCAAATGATATCACTGATGACATCACTGATGACATCATCCAATGAATATGTGTCTTTCTGAAAAATAAATATTTTTTATATATGTATATCTAAAGGTTAATGGAAGAATAAATGGGTAAATAAGTGTCTAAATGGATGTTTTTTTTGTAAAATTAATTGTATAACTGACTTATTAACAGTATCTTAGTGAATACAGTGATGTAATGTGTGACGTCATCAGCAGTGGATTTCGGTCGCGCGAGCTATAGTTAGCTGAACTAACTATAACGGGGGAATTTCAATGGTTTTGTACGAGTGAAATGTCCAGCTAACTATAACATGTGTGAAACCTATGGTTTTTTCAGTGAATATATATATATATATATATATATATATATATATATATATATATATATATATATTTATTTACAGAGTTTTATATAACACGAAGTTGACCCGAATCGGGTATCAGAGAGCTTTACATAGCACCAGTTGCATTACATGAGGACACATTCTTTTTTGTTAGGCACGGGGAAATTAAGTGATTTGCCCAGAATCACAGGATGTTCAGCGTCATTGCCGAGACTCGAACCCAGTTCCCCAGGTTCGAGGCCGACCGCCCTAGCAGTAAGGCCAACTCCTCTCCCCAACTCCTCAACCTCTTACAAGGTTAAGAAAAAAATGATTGGTATCGGTTTTGGAATGAACTCTATCAAAGTGGATTTACTATGAGGAGAAACACCACAAATAAACAGAAAAATGTAGTTGAATAAATATTGGAAACGTTTTTTGGGTTCATTATTTGTAACTATATGATTTTGAACTATATTTATGAAGGATTGGAATAGCCACAGAGGAGTACATAGTGGAACTTCCCTCATCTAAAGGTGAAGCTAACCAGTTGGATGACCATTTTGTGCATATGCTTTCTCTCTACATCACTAATGAGCAAGATGTCTTAAAAACCATCTGACGTGTATGCAGACGTAAGAGGACCCTGTCCACAAGGAAAGGTTGGATTTCATTTTTGCAACAGGAGTTGTGAGTAAAAGTTCGAAAAGTGTCGCACTGAGCACCTCTTCTACCATAGATGCAGTGAGGCACCTCACCTTTAGGCCTTTCTCCTTATAGGTGACACTATACCCCAAAGGTCATATACAAGGGATGATCATCTCTGGGAAAGTGAAGGAATCCAGTCAAACCTTTTCCTCTGCCCTGGTGTGTCACAACATTTTCAATTTGGATTTATTTGTCAAGGTTCAGGTGATGGGCCCATTTCTCCTGGGAGTTTAATGCCCTCCTTTTACCCTCATTGACCCCGATCTTTTCATGCTTTTTGGTGCAGCCCTGAACCCAAATAATTGCTTCTTAAAGTAAGGAGCATGTGTCCATCGCCTTTAGCCATTCCTGTACTGTCGGGAGTATGGGCGAGCACCAATATTTAGCAATGTCACGCTTAGCAAGAAGGAATCCTAACCCTACCACGCACTCAGAACTTGCATCTTCCATATCGCCAAGAAGAATTTATTCGTAAGGGAGATCAGTGCCACCTATCACCCCAATACTGTTGACAGTTTACTTCCTATCAATCCCTCTGTATGGACGGACACCCCAACACCACATGGAAGTAATCCAAATTTCGTTGCAAGCACCTGAGATATTGTGCAAACAAGGACATCCTCCACAGGTGCAGTGGGTAATGGTATATCCTGTGGAGGTATTTAAAGTGGATCAAGCACAATCTGTCAGTTATAACCAGTTCCCGGTGGCCATCTGTCTGGGCCATTCATGACTATCATACAGCAAACCTCTGAGTTTCCTTATCCTCAGGCAGGTCAATTACCTTCTTAGCTTCAAGGGAGGTGAATTGAGGAAGGTGCATCACCTCCAATTTGTGGACCTTTGATGAAAATTGCACCTGGTGATATTATAAAATTGTGTTACGTGCAGCAGAAGTTATTGCCTAAAGGCATTAAATGATTTGATTCGGTTATGAGACTAAATATCCCCCACTAAGGTGGTAGCAATTAGATTCTATCGACCAGGGCTTCATAGGTTCACCATTTGCTAGAGCCATGTGCCCTCCTAAAGATTTTGGTACATTTGGATGCCTTTCCGGAATCACTGGTGGATAGGGATATTGGTTCATTTTCCTTATTGTTTTGCTTTCTTGCATAGTGATACAATTTTGAGTTGATAGTTTGGTGGGTTTGACATTGTTAATTCATTTATATTGTTTTAGGTGTTTTTTAACAGTACGAGTATATGCTTATAAGAGTAAACGAAGGTACATGGTGCTCATTTCAAGATGGTGACCATACTCTGCAATCGTGGTACTTTGAACAACTCTAGAGCTTAGTTGGTTACGTACAATAGTTTAAATTTCAGCAGAGCTAGGTTAGCGTTTTTACAGTTTGGGCACGTTTAAGCATTCAGTTCTCCTCGACGAGGTCAGTGCCCTAAGGTTATACGCATGTATGTTTAAGATTAGTAACAATGAGAGAATGAATTGCATGTCACTCTACTTGCACAATATTGTCATGCAGTATTAATATGAGTTAACTATGTTCACTGTTTTGAAATTGCATCGCACAGGTTTACACTGAGGTGGGTTGGAGTGTAGGTTTGCCATCCATCACACGCAGTACAATGACTCTAGGGTGTAGTCATGGTGCACGCATGACGATTAGTACGATATGGAATGCTGTTGTAACCAAGAGTTTACGTTGAGTTTCGGTCATAAGTACAGTTTTATACAATCTTGCTAGTGTTATGTTGCACTTAGTTGTTGGGTATTGAATTGTATAATTGTTTTGCATTTTTTTTCGTATTGAACATGCAGTAGCATGACGTTCTGGTGGTGTTATGGTGTTATGGTGCATTGATGGTGATTAGCCCAACATAAAGCAGTTATAGTAAGTTGGTAGTGTTGTGTAAGCAGCAGAGAATATGCTAGCCAGGTTGTGTTATTAGATATTGATTTGTTTTGCACAGTGTGGTTTGGGATTAGATGGTTTTTCATTCGGTTAATTTTGGACCACTTGAAATTGTCCTGTGTATTGGATGCACATAATGAGCTTTGGCACTGGCCGTTATTAAACAGGTGTTTTCACAGATGTCTCTTACATTTGGATGCAGACAGATTTATATTCCATTTTTTTTGGCTTCACAGCGATTTTCCCTGATGAAGGGCTGAGGCACGGGAAATACTTTGGGGGATATGTGCATTGCATAGAAAAGTTAAAGAAGAATTCCTTTCATATATATATATATATATATATTCTTTTTACAGAGTTTTATATAAGCCGAAGTTGACCCGAATCGGGTATCAGAGCACTTTACATAGCACCAGTTACATTACATAAGGACACATTCTTTTTTGTTAGGCACGGGGAGATTAAGTGATTTGCCCAGAATCACAGGATGTTCAGCGTCATTGCAGAGATTCGAACCCAGTTCCCCAGGTTCGAGGCCGACCGTCCTAGCAGTTAGGCCAACTCCTCTCCCCAACTCCTCAACCTCTTACAAGGTTAAGAGATAAATGATTGGTATCGGTTTTGGAATGAACTCTATCAAAGTGGATTTACTATGTGGAGAAACACCACAAATAAACAGAAAAATGTAGTTGAATAAATATTGGAAACGTTTTTTGGGTTCATTATTTTGAACTATATGATTTTGAACTATATTTATGAAGGATTGGAATAGCCACCGAGGAGTACATAGTGGAACTTCCCTCATCTAAAGGTGAAGCTAACCAGTTGGATGACCATTTTGTGCATATGCTTTCTCTCTACATCACTAATGAGCAAGATGTCTTAAAAACCATCTGACGTGTATGCAGATGTAAGAGGACCCTGTCTACAAGGAAAGGTTGAATTTCATTTTTGCAACAGGAGTTGTGAGTAAAAGTTCGAAAAGTGTCGCACTGAGCACCTATTCTGCCATAGATGCAGTGAGGCACCTCACCTTTAGGCCTTTCTCCTTATAGGTGACACTATACCCCAAAGGTCATATACAAGGGATGATCATCTCTGGGAAAGTGAAGGAATCCAGTCATACCTTTTCCTCTGCCCTGGTGTTTCACAACATTTTCCATTTGGATTTATTTGTCAAGGTACAGGTGATGGGCCCATTTCTCCTGGGAGTTTAATGCCCTCCTTTTACCCTCATTGACCCCGATCTTTTCACGCTTTTTGGTGCAGCCCTGAACCCAAATAATTGATTCTTAAAGTAAGGAGCATGTGTCCATCGCCCTTAGCCATTCCTGTACTGTCAGGAGTATGGGCGAGCACCAATATTTAGCAATGTCACGCTTAGCAAGAAGGAATCCTAACCCTACCACGCACTCAGAACTTGCATCTTCCATATCGCCAAGAATAATTTATTCGTAGGGGAGGGTAAATAGACATAATATCGAAAAAAAAATATCGAGTAGCAAGAATATCGAGTTTTTAATATCGAATGGACAGAATATCGACTTGCAAAAATATAGTGGTGAAGAATATCGAAAAACAGGTAAGAAATATCGATTGCAATAATATAGTTGTTAAAAATATCGATTTTTTTATAGTGTTTTAAGTGTTAGTATATGTGTTAAAAGTATGTATTAATATTGGAATGTATGTTAGAATATTTTTAAATTATTGAATTTTATGTTTTTTTATTTTTTTGTAATTTAATTCCGTAGCGGGTTGTGGGTTTATAGGGGAGTAGGGTGGGAAGTAATTTAATTATAGTACATTAAATAATAATTTATAGGAATTATTAATTATTTTTAATTTAATTTTGCGTTTTACTTCTGTAGCGGGTTGTGGGTTTATAGGGGAATAGGGTGGGAAGTAATTTAATTATATATTATTAAATAATAATTTATAGGAATTATTAATTATTTTTAATTTAATTTTGCGTTTTATTTCTGTAACGGGTTGTGGGTTTATAGGGGAATAGGGTGGGAAGTAATTTAATTGTTATTAGTTAATTATTAATTGGTATTGCAAATTAATTGGTTGTTGATTAATTATTAATTGGTAAATAATTAGTATTAATTGGTAATTAATTTGTATTAATTGTTTAATTGATAATTATGTTAATTGTATTCATTTAATATTTGTAGCGGGCAGTGTGTTTATAGGGGAATATGGTGGCAAATAATATAATTGTAAATAAATAATTATGTAATTTATTTGTGTATATTGTTAATTAATATATCTTTAATTTAATTTTGCATTTTACTTCTGTAGCGGGTTGTGGGTTTATAGGGGAATAGGGTGGGAAGTAATTTAATTGTTATTAGTTAATTATTAATTGGTATTGCAAATTAATTGTTTGTTGATTAATTATTAATTTGTAAATAATTAGTATTAATTGGTAATTAATTAGTATTAATAGGTAAATTGATAATTATGTTAATTGTATTCAATTAATATTTGTAGCGGGTATTGTGTTTATACGGGAATATGGAGGGAAGTAATATAATTGGAAAAAAAAAATATTTAAATAATTTGTGTATATCCTTAATTAATATATTATAAATTAATTATTAATTGGTATTATTTGCATTTATTAATGTTTGTTATTGAAAAACAATTGTTTGTTAATTAATTATTAATTGTTAATTAATTAAACAAAAATGTATTGGTATTTAAAAATGATCAATTCTTGTGTGATTGGTAATTAATGGTAATACTTGTTTTTGTATTAATAATTAATTAATTTAAAAATAAAAATACATTTATTATTTTCTCTACTATTGCACTTACTTGAGTGGGAATAGTAATTTTTACCCCTACGCTATCCAATGCTTTCCCTATTATTGCACTCTCTGGAGTGTGAATAGTAATTTTTACCCTCCCGCTATCCAACGCTTTCCCTACTGTTGCACTCACTGGAGTGGGAATAGTAATTTTTACCCTCCCGCTATCCAACGCTTTCCCTACTGTTGCACTCACTGGAGTGGGAATAGTAATTTTTACCCTCCCGCTATCCAACGCTTTCCCTACTGTTGCACTCTCTGGAGTGGGAATAGTAATTTTTACCCCTACGCTATCCAACGCTTTCCCTACTGTTGCACTCACTGGAGTGGGAATAGTAAATGTTACCCTCCCGCTATCCAACGTTTTCCCTACTGTTGCACTCTCTGGAGTGTGAATAGTAATTTTTACCCCTACGCTATCCAACGCTTTCCCTACTGTTGCACTCACTGGAGTGGGAATAGTAAATGTTACCCTCCCGCTATCCAACGCTTTCCCTACTGTTGCACTCTCTGGAGTGGGAATAGTAATTTTTACCCCTACGCTATCCAATGTTTTCCCTATTATTGCACTCTCTGGAGTGGGAATAGTAATTTTTACCCTCCCGCTATCCAACGCTTTCCCTACTGTTGCACTCTCTGGAGTGGGAATAGTCATTTTTACCCCTACGCTATCCAACGCTTTCCCTACTGTTGCACTCACTGGAGTGGGAATAATAAATGTTACCCTCCCGCTATCCAACGCTTTCCCTACTGTTGCACTCTCTGGAGTGGGAATAGTAATTTTTACCCCTACGCTATCCAACGCTTTCCCTACTGTTGCACTCACTGGAGTGGGAATAGTAAATGTTACCCTCCCGCTATCCAACGCTTTCCCTACTTTTGCACTCACTGGAGTGGGAATAGTAAATGTTACCCTCCCGCTATCCAACGCTTTCCCTACTGTTGCACTCTCTGGAGTGGGAATAGTAATTTTTACCCCTACGCTATCCAACGCTTTCCCTACTGTTGCACTCACTGGAGTGGGAATAGTAAATGTTACCCTCCCGCTATCCAACGCTTTCCCTACTGTTGCACTCACTGGAGTGGGAATAGTAAATGTTACCCTCCCGCTATCCAACGCTTTCCCTACTGTTGCATTCTCTGGAGTGGGAATAGTAATTTTTACCCTCCCGCTATCCAACGCTTTCCCTACTATTGCACTTACTGGAGTGGTAATAGTAAATTTTACGCGCCCGCTATCCTACACAGAAAATATTGAATATTTTTAATTAATATCACGTTAAGATATATGTATTAATTTTTTTTTTTACTTACTTTAATTATTCATTAAGTTTACTGTTATTTAAGTATTTTTAAGTATGTGTCAGTTAATTATATGTATTATTTCATTTATTTAACATTACTTTTAAAACATTTAAAAAATTCGATATTTTGACTAACTATATTACTTACAACGATATTTTGGATTCGATATTTTTGTAATTTCCTGTTTGGAGATAGGACTTCGATATTTTGGCATTCTATATTTTGGCATCGATATTTTTGTAAGTCTATATTTTTGTAGTCGATATTATGTCAGTGATCCGTAGGGGAGATCAGTGCCACCTATCACCCCAATACTGTTGACAGCTTACTTCCTACCAATCCCTCTGTATGGACTGACACCCCAACACCACATGGAAGTAATCCAGATTTCGTTGCAATCACCTGAGATATTGTGCAAACAAGGACATCCTCCACAGGTGCAGTGGGTAATGGTATATCCTGTGGAGGTATTTAAAGTGGATCAAGCACAATCTGTCAGTTATAACCAGTTCCTGGTGGCAATCTGTCTGGGCCATTCATGACTATCATACAGCAAACCTCGGAGTTTCCTTATCCTCAGGCAGGTCAATTGCCTGCTTAGCTTCAAGGGAGGTGAATTGAGGAAGGTGCATCACCTCCAATTTGTGGACCTTTGATGAAAATTGCACCTGGTGATATTATAAAATTGTGTTAAGTGCAGCAGAAGTTATTGCCTAAAGGCATTAAATGATTTGATTTGGTTATGAGACTAAATATCCCCCACTATAGAGGTAGCAATTAGATTCTATCGACCGGGGCTTCCTAGGTTCAGCATTTGCTTGAGCCATGTGCCCTCCTAAAGTAGAGGTTCCTGATTTAAATTGTGATCTCAACCCCTCAATTTCAACCCCACCTGCCGGCATTGAAACGCAACTGCAGTGATGTGGCCGAAGGAGATGGCAGCTGGTCCCCATAAAGCCGTGGTCACTATCCTGCTTCCATGAAGTGTTGGGTTCCAAATCTAAGGGCAGATCAGGCAAGTATCCTAAAGTAAGAGTAAGAAGGGAAACCCAGTAATACACCTGATGTCATCCATGGAGATTCCACCATCATACATTTCTCAAAGGGAAGTCTCTGGACCATATTTGGCCATAGGAATAAAAGTGTATATTCCTGAACTTTCACGATAAACTGCACAGAGAAGCCAAAGGGGTAATTTTGGAGGACATATAACTGACAGCATAATGACATCATCTCGTAAATGGACACTTTTCCAAGTACATTGACTGGAAGACAGTTCCAGGCGATCAGGTCTCCTTGCAGTCTATCAAACAAGGGCATTAGGTTGTCATCCCTGAAATTCTGGGGGTCCTTTGCAATATGGAGCCCCAAGTATTTAAAACTGTTAGAGACTTCTAGTAGACATGTTTGCAGTTTTATGGTCAATGCTCCTCCCTGGTTTTGGGTACATTACACATTTTTCCCAATAAAAAAATATTAAATTACCTGTTGCTCTGTATATTGTCTCTATAAGACGCTGTCACAATGATTTGATACATCTGACAGAGCAGCATATCATCCACATAGTGGGAGACATGGTCATCAACAAAACCTCCCCACTCAAACCCATTGCTATTCGATCACACCTAATCTGTGCCTTGAGAGTTGCCATGTCCAGGGCAAAGAGGAGTTGGGATGGGGCAGCCCTGCCTGGTACCCTGTGCAATGTACAAGGAGTCAGACAGCCCATGATTTACTCTCACCCTCACAACTGTTTTCATATAAAGGAGCCTGACAGGCAATAAATCTGGGCCCAAAGTCTATATTTTTAAGATGTTTGAATAGATAATCCGAATCCAAAGTGTAAAACACCTTCTAAAAGTCGATCAAGATGATGGTGAAGGTTCGGGCAGCTCCTGCAATTGAGCCATTGCAAGATGGAGTCTGCACAGGTGTGTCTTGTTCATGGCTTCAGAAAGCCATTATGATCGGAATGGATTAGTCTGCGGACCGCCCAAGCTAGGTTGTTCACCAGTACTTTGGCATGAAGCTTCGCCTGAACACTAAAGAGCAAAATCATGCGGAATGACTTGCTCTGCCTTGTGTAGGGATTAATGCAATTGCTGCCATTTTGAGGTCTTCGAGGTGATCTCCCACTGCAAAGCCTTTTTGACATTGGGAAAATACTTGGCAGGAGCAGCATGGCCATATTCTTGAACAGTCAAGAGAGCGGCCAATTGGCCTTAGAGTCTCGCTGAATTGCATGGATGTGAGAGCTTCTCCAAGCTCCTCTACCACCAACAGGCAGTTTGAGTCAGTGCTTTCAGTCACCTCCCAGGCACTGCACAAGGAGGTCATCTATGAATTAGGTAGGGCCCCTGCATCTATTGGTGGCATATAGGTTTTGCTAGTAGACTGTGAATGCACTGACAATGTTATCTTAAATCTAGTTGCATATCAGGGACACACTGTATTCCCTGCACATGCAATGCAAACCAGTAAAACATTTTGCTAGATTTGTTCCTGAATTCATTCACTCAGTTAAACGCGGGTTGAGACCTACACCTATTCTAGCTTGAGAGGTTCAGATTCCAAGCACACAGTGGCCTCATCTTTACTTTTCGCGGTAAGGTAGGTATGCCATCGCCTTGCCTCAGATAACTGACTTAAAAGTTTCCCAGAGCATGTCAGAGGAAGAGACCGAGATTGAAATGGAAGTACCGTTCTTTTTTAAGGTATGCATAAAAGGTACCATCCATCAACCACCATGCGTTCAGATGGCAGGTTCCTCTCCGTGTTGCTCTGTCATGTGCAACTCAGTTGGGGCATGGTCAAACAGACACCTGGGCAGTATCTTAGCACTTGATATTGGGGGACAGAAAGTAATTTATGCAAGAAAAAGTTTAGCAGGGAGGTGAGAAATTAGTGTGGGGCTCAGCCCTGAAGTTAAAGCACTGCCATGCGTCAGAGAGCCCCATCAATATCAGCCATTTATGGAAGAACATAAACACTAATAAAAGTCCATGGTTTCCCTCTCAGCATCTAAGTCATCACAAGAAAATGAATAGGCCACGTTATAACGTATGCGTTTAGAACACATGCCATTACAATGACCGCGTTGTTCCATCGCATGCCAATACAACAGAAGTCATTACACCGACTTGCTGTAGGGGGTGCGCTGGATGATGGAATAGTATAATGTACAATTCCAACTCCAGTCTGTGCAACAGTAGGGAAGGTGTTGGATTTAAAATCCAACACCTTCTGCCCCCTACAGCAAGCCATTGTAACAGCTTGAGTTGTAATGGCATGCGATGTACCAATGTGGTCGTTGTAATGACCGTGTTGTAATGGCATACGTTGTTTCTCATGCGGAGTAAACTATGTTTAACCAAGTAAATCACCACGAGTAACAGCACAACACACACATGAACGGGAACTCCCTTTATGGTAGTTCCTTCTGTAAAAAAAAAAAAGAGAGAGATGATTTACGTTTCAGTTTCAAACACTTTATTCGGAAAAGATTTTCATTCATAAAAGTAACATAAATATGACAAATAAAATAATTCATACAGTTAAAATCATATTCACGGAGAAAAGGTATGGCATGAATATTTTTAAATAGTTAAGTGCCACGTGTCCATACAGCATGAATTCAAAATGAACATACATGTAAACAGATTTCCACATCAGACAATTGCAAAACTAATGAGAACACGGCTCTACACTGCCTGATATTTTGATACTTCTTTTGAAAAAGAGGAATTAATAACAGAGGTGAGCATTCCTACCATCAGGAGAGCAAGGATGGTTGGTCGTTCCTTTCGTTTTCTGGCAGCACAGCAGTGGAATAAACTCCCAAGGGGGCTCCAGCTGGAGGCTTCGGAGACTATCTTCCGTAAGAAGCTGAAAACTCATCTCTTTCCCTCTGATTAAGCCAACCTGTCTACTGGCCAGCTCCTTTATTGTCTTTTTTGGGATGAGTGCCTTTCAGATTGCACCGCAGCGCGGGGACACACTAGTCTAGTGTAACCATGCGCTTTATAAATTTGATAATTATTATTATTATTATTATAATAGAATTTACAAAACAATAAAAAATGTATAATTCTTTGGCCAGTTTTGCCATCACACGGGCACGGAACAGCAGCAAGATTTGACTGATACCTGTAGTGTCCAAGCATGGACACGTTCTAGTGCTCCGACCTGCTGTATTACACTGTACACCCACCCACCACAGACGTCACTGTGTCAGGTGACGCTGTCAATAAAAGGGGCCGAGCGCACGTGCTCGTGGCCATTCCCACTATCCCCAACTATGTGTCCTGTGTCCTCCTTCACCTAGCATGTGGGCCTAGGGCCCATCATTACAATGGCGACGAGGCGGGTAATCTACACCCGCGTGTGCAGCCCCCGATCGGCGCACCATCGACGACATGGGGGGAGAGAGGACTGCCCGGTGAGGACACCCCCCCCCTCTGAATGAAGGCGCGACGCGCCGAGAAGCCTACGGGGCGAGGCGGAGCCCGCAGCATGTCCCGTGGCGGCCGGGTGCCCACCCCGAGTCTGCCGCCGTGAACCCCGCGTGGGAAGCGCCCCGACGACAAGCAGACCGATCGGAGCCCACCCGCATCGGCCGCGACCTGCCCGGTGAAGGAGGAGAAGTGCGAGCCGTGCGGAGCCCACCCGCACCGGCCGCGACGCCGTGATTCAGCCGGAGAAAGTCGGGTGCCCACCCCGAGCCTGTCTAGCCTGCCGCTGTGCCCGGTTCGAAGAGTGGACCGAGCGGAGCCCACCCGCGTCGGCCACGACCCCCTCACCGGAGCCTGTATCAAGCGGAGCCCACCCGCGTTAGAGGACGCCCAACCGGGCAGAAGGTGAGCCCGGAGAGCGAGCACGAAGGTGCAGCGAAGTGGATCACTGCCACCGTCCTGCCAAAGCTACGTAAGCAAAAGCGGAGCCCACCCGCAGCGACAGCACCCGCAGTAAAGCGCGACTGCACCAAGTTCACCAACACCCTACTCCCCGCCGCGCAGCGTAGAGAAGGTGAGGCTGCGGCGGCGGGTGAGCCTGAAGTTAAAAGCTTACCGGGATTCGGGAGGCGGTGCGGTGATTCTGGCGAGAGGGCTGCCTGTGAGGCGTCCTAGCGTGAGCTGCAGTCCGGGGTAGTGCCCCGCCCCCTGAGACATTCCGCGCGTGGCCGGTAACCACGCGAAAGACAGACCCCGCAGTGAGGACAGAGCAGGACGGACAGCCTGCGAGGGGCCCCCCCCTCCCCACTTGCAGTGACTAAAGAGATAATGGCAGCATGCACTGAAGCCGGCCCCGCCCCCAGCAAAGTAAACGGGCTGCCAGCTGCAACGTGTGTCCCTGAGCAGCCAGGGAAGCGCGAGAGAGCAAGTTACTGAGCCCCTCCCTCCAAGAAAGGACGGCACACACCGAGTCAAGAGTCCTCCCGGGTGACCGTCAGGAGCTGTGGGGAAGAGGCAGAAATGTGGCCCAGAGAAGCACGCTGCAACCTGCAATAGAAGTTGAGATAAACTGGACAGACTGCCAGTGCCCTCCTGCCCCCCATACAAAAAAAAACGTAAAGGACTTACCTGCTGCCACGTGTCCTGGACTCCACTGCTCTGCCTGGCTCCAGCTCCCCTCCAGCCTTCCTACTCACGAGTGAAGCCTGGAGAAAAGGAAAACAAGGCATAGAGTTCTGGCAGCGCAGAAGGTTGCTGCTGGAGCCGAAGAAAAGCAACACTGCCACCCAGTGGCCACTGGTGGTACTGCAGCAAGAGGAAGATCAACAAGCCTACAGCAAGCCAAGGAGGTCCAGCAGTCACAAGAGACCGACGGCGTGGGAGAAGAGGCAGCAAGGCACGCACCGCAAGGTCTGACGGAGGCGCGAAGGTGAGCGCACGGGAGTGCGACGGAGGCGCACGGGAATGTGCCAGAAGCGCAGGAACGCGACAGAAGCACAGGAAGAAGAGACGGTGTGCCACAGGGATGCAGCGTCATCCCGCAGCAACAAGGAGGAAGAAATAAGAACGGTGTTGAGCCACATCCACCCCAGCGAGGACTGCGCTGTCGCCGCATCAAGTGGAGCGAACCCTCGAGAGAACAAACGGACTCAGCGCAGAGGTACCCCGGACGCGGACAGTACACTGCAGCGCCTACACGAGAGGAACCCACTGAAGAGGATGGGCGCAGCAAGTATCCGACACTGGCGGCCAAGGATGCAGAGCAACACCCAGTGGCGCCAAGAAGCCACCACATCAAATGATCATGATACTAGGAGCAACGCTACACTGAAGCTGTACCACGACGGTACGAAGAGTAGCACGCACCAGCGCCTGACAAGGCAGCGGACACAGGTAGTCACACGACGTGACACACCTCGTGAAGCCGACCAGCCAAAAATGGTCGCACCACAAAGGCCCAGCCGACCTGCCAAACGGTCGCACCACAAAGGTCAAGCCGACCAGCAGAAAATGGTCGCACCACAAAGGCCCAGCCGACCTGCCAAACGGTCGCACCACAAAGGTCAAGCCGACCAGCCAAAATGGTCGCACCACAAAGGTCAAGCCGACCAGCCAAATGGTCGCACCACAAAGGCCAAGCCGACCTGCCAAACGGTCGCAACGCAAAGGTCAAGCCGACCAGCCAAATGGTCGCACCACAAAGGCCAAGCCGACCTGCCAAACGGTCGCCCCACAAAGGTCAAGCCGACCAGCCAAATGGTCGCACCACAAAGGCCAAGCCGACCTGCCAAACGGTCGCCCCACAAAGGTCAAGCCGACCAGCCGAACGGTCGCACCACAAAGGCCCAGCCGACCTGCCACATGGTCGCACCAAAGAAGCCGACTCGCCAGGAGTCGCACAAAGAGGTCTGACGCAAGACCGAAGATATCCTGCCAGTGATCGGCAGCGCGGACCGTCAAGTGGTCCAAAGAAGCTCAAGATGAACCAAAGCAACTGGTGAAAGGGAGAAGACCGAAGCGGACCATGAGCATGGCCCCACGAACTTCAACCGAAGTAACTGGTGACAAGGTGAAGATGAAGAGAAGGTCACGACCCTAACTCGGAATGCTGAGGAAGATGAAGAGAGTGTTCTCGGACGAGGACAAGACCAGGGGGAACACGTGCAGAGTGCGCGCGCTGCATGGAGAAGCCTGGCCAGATAAGAGAACAGGAACGGTCCAGAGTAGGTCGTGAAGCGAAGAGATGAAGAGACCAGAGTGGCACGTCCGCCACTACGAAGAAAGAAGAAATCGCAGTGGCACGTTTGCCACTACAAGAAAAGAAGTATGTCGATATCGGAGTGGCACGTTTGCCACCAAAAGAAAGGGGAAAGGAAGAGATCTGAGTGGCACGGTTGCCACTGCAACAAAAGAAGAAGTCAGAGTGACATGACATCCTCACGGAGAAAGAAATAGAGGAAAGAGAGAAGAGTGTGGCAAGACTACTCACACCTCAAAGACAAGGAAGGTGACAAGCGTCAGAACACGGTGCGCAAGTCCTGAAGAACACCCGTGGCACGGAGAAAAGACCATCTGTGATGATACCTTCAGCGCACCTGGGATCGGCAGAGGTGAGCAGGCCGGACCATTCGAAACACCCACCTTTGGGGTCACACGGACACTGGACAACGCCAGCCGTGGTGACCCAGGGGCAGAGGCCTCAGGGATACCAGTGAGAGAGTGTCCCCGCGACGAGAGATGGTCACCAGCCGCCCTCCAGCAAAGGTCCCAGGGGGATGAAGACATTGTGTGCGAAGACCGGAGCCAACAGCTACCCTCCAGGCACGACTGCAGAACCCGAGGTGAGACTGGTCGTCTCCTCTGCACCCACACGGATCGGCGTGCGAGTAACACGACACAGTACACCCAGCTCAGGACGAGTCCGAGGGCCTCAGGGATATCCCGTGGCAGGGGAACACCTGCGAGAGAGGCATCCTGGTGAGAGGGGTGTCTTGCAACCAATCCGTTTTGCAAAACAGAACACACGCCACAGATAAAGAAAAGGACTGGACGAAAAGACGAACGGCAACATCTAGCGGTAAAAACCACAAGAACTCAACTGCGTTTGTCGCCAAGAAAGTAAAAGCGAAGGAAAGACTGTGAGAACAACTTCAAGGCAGAGCCGTCAAACAGACTAGATCCATCGAGCACCCATGACTGGTGCCACAGTGAACTGGTGATCGTCTGCGACAGGAAGAGCATCGTCCGCGACAGGAAGAACATCTTCTGCGACTCCAAGCAGCTGAAGCGTGAGCGATTCTGCAGAAGTTTGGTCACTGTATTACAACTGTGTATATCTTTCTTTCTCCCCCAGGTTGAACGTTGACGTTGGGTTTTGTTATTAAAAATTGGGAGGGATGTAGTGTCCAAGCATGGACACGTTCTAGTGCTCCGACCTGCTGTATTACACTGTACACCCACCCACCACAGACGTCACTGTGTCAGGTGACGCTGTCAATAAAAGGGGCCGAGCGCACGTGCTCGTGGCCATTCCCACTATCCCCAACTATGTGTCCTGTGTCCTCCTTCACCTAGCATGTGGGCCTAGGGCCCATCATTACAATACCCAAGCGGGAAGCACAATAGATATTTAACAGTATTGGCTCGAAACCTAAATAACTGAGAGCGCTCCCATCTCCCACTCGGCTGCTGGAAATAAACGGGGGTAATCTAGAACTCTCAAAGACAGAAATGCAGTAATCTGGGGTTTTCCTTCTCTAATGATTTACCTATTACTTACGTGCAGAAGGCACAACCCCTTGGCTGACGGCTGGTAAAAACATTCTCATGTGAACTAGTTACCTGGGACTTCGAATACCATTTGTGTTGAACGTGACTGGAAAACTGGGAAAGCCTTCATTTTTTTATGACCTTTACTGTAATATAAATACGCGACTTGATGTATTTGCACTGATATAAACCTAAACTCTAATCGATAACAAGGGTTAGGCATCGAGTGGCAGGATTCTAATCCATAGAACTAAACTTTCAGCATAATTTGCCCTAATGTACTCTTTTCTCCCAAATGAATGACATTTGAAGGACAGCAGGAAGTGCTTTGCAGATTCCCCTCTCACTTTCACTTCCTGTCCTTTGTTTACTTTCAGCTGACAGTTTATTTTTGACACAGACCTGGGGTTATTTAGAATGAATCCTTCAGAAAGCTTTTTCTACTATTATATATTTTGAGAGAAAGAGTCATTCTGAGAGGATCCTCCAGGACGCAACTGTTAAGATTATTGCTTGGTATACTCCGGGAACCACTGCAGTACTAGTAGCAGAGTGTGGTTTTCTTTAATGGTGTCTGGTAATGATCTTCTTGGCTTAGTCGCTCCATATTGGTCAAGGTACCTTTGGAATTTATCTAGTTTGTGTTTCAGCTGGAAAAGCACCAAACATGCTTAAGGGGGCTGTACTCATGAACATACATACTGGAGGGAGTGAGGACTGGCGTGTACAGAAATTCTGAAAAGACAGCAGATTTGGGACGGGGCCACTCACGCTAAGCCAACAATTGGCTGATTTTGCCCCGTCAGTAAAAGACTTTGAAAAACGCCTGCCTGTCTAATCTCCCCATCACCATGAAGCAATCTTACCTCCTTTCCTAAAAGTGTGTCTTGGCCTCAGAATGAGTCTAGACGATATTGCTTAGATGAAGTGTGAGTAGGAGCAGGGTATGCTAGGTCTGGCCTCGAAAGAGCTTGCTGACGATCTATGAGGCTCATCTCTGCTTTCTCTATCTCTGTATTCTTTTTCTCTCTTCTTGTCGCTCTGAAGCTGGAAGGATGGCCTGGCACTGTGTGCCCTCATCCACAGACACAGACCCGACCTGATCGACTATGCCAAGCTCAGAAAGGTTCCTTTGCCTTCCTTCTTTATTTCCCTTTAGTGCCTGCCTGCTTTGCCATTGGTGTGCGGTCTCTGCATGATGGCGAGGAGAATGTGCATATTGACACCCCTGATCCTTAATCCTTGTTCTCCTTTGTTGAACTGTGTGTTTGCCTTTGCTTTCTCACACCTTTTCCCTTTTCCAGCCAATCTAAATGCTTTCTTATTCTATCCTCTGACATTCACTTAAAGTCTGTCTGCTTTCTTGCAGTAGAGCCTGCCTTTTCTCCTCCGTCTATGCTTTCTTGGCCATACCCTGTTTTGCTGCCAGTGCCTGTGTTTTCTTTCACCTGCTTCTAATTTTTCTCCTCTTTTTCTGCCTCCTTGACACACCATCTCCCATTGATCCTTTTATGGTCTATGTATTTTTCATCTGGATACGGATGTCTTCTGCTCTGGCCTTCCTTTTGCTGCTGGTCTAAATAATTGATTTTGGGTCATATGTATCAAGCCTTTTTCCCGTTCGCAAACGGCCCGATTCTCAGAATCAGCCCATTTGCGAATGGGAAAAAGCCTTTTGGGATGTATAATCCCAAAAGGCCATCGCAAAATAGAGAATCGCAAAATTTGTGATTCTCTATTTTGCGAATGCAATTAAGGAATTGCAAATTGTGATTCCTTAAATGCAATTTTGGAAGCACCAGAAATTTGCTATTTGGCCTCAAGGAATCGCAAATTACCACCAACTTGAAGTTGGTGGTAATTTGCGATTTTCTAGAAAAAAAGCACTTTTTTGCTATTTTCAAAGTGTCATTTGGTGCAAATACATGCCCTTAGGGCATGTATGTGCACAAAATGTGCACACATGCATATTTCAGTGGTGCAACAGGGTGTCCTTTTGGCACCCTTGCAACCTTTAAATTGCATTCTCAATTTGAGATTCTCTAATTGGTAGTCGCAAATTGAGAATGTCTTCCCATTCATTCCTATGGGCCTCCTAGTCCATAGGAATGAATGGTTAGGTATTCCTTATTTGCGAATCTCAATTTTCGATTCGCAAATAAGGAATATGTAGGATTTGCAAAATTTTTAGCAAATCCTATATACATTGCATTTTGCGATTCTCTAATTGCGATTAGCTAAAAATCACAATTTGAGAATCGCAAAACTCTTTTTTGATACATATGGCCCACAGTGTTGCTTCTTGTCTCTCTTCTCTCTTGTATTGCTTCCTGCCCCATTGTTCGTTCTTCTACATCTAGCTGTGTTTCTTTTCTATTGCTTTCGGTCTGTCTGTATTTTTTAAAATTATTTTGCTACTGTTCTTAGTGTTTGCATTTCTATTTCTTCTTGCTATTTGTTTGCTCATTTCTCTCTTATTTCTTTTAATCTTTGTTTAGCTCTGTTTTATGGCTGCTTCTCTTTGCGCTTAAGTTCTCTATTGCTCTCGGTCCGAGTGTTTTCTGTTTTGTTGCTGCTGGTTTCTTTGTTTGCTTTCCCTGTGTTCTGTCTGGCTTTGTTTTGTCATTCTAGTGCTGCTAATCTCGAGTTCCCTTTTCCTTTCCCTGCAGATTTTTGTGATTGCTCTTCTATAGCTACTTCTATGCTGGTCTGTTTATTTGCCTCTCAGTTGGCGATGAATTGCATGCTTTCATATTAATGTTTTCCTTCTGTCTCCATGCATTGTGCTATTATTAATGTGCTTGTGTATGTTCTTCTATTGTTACTGATGTTTGTCCTAGTTGTTCTACTCCTGCTCTTGGTCTTTGCTTTTCTAATTCTACATTTTCTTGCTGCATGCACACCTATTGCGGTCAACATCATCGCATTATTTAACTACTTACGGTAATCTCTGTCCTTTCCTCTCTGTGGGCTGCTGATCTCTTTCTCTGTACTTCTGAGGGTGTTTTTTTTGTGTGATTGTGCCCCTAAATAACAGAACACATTTCACCTATGACTGACCTCACACACACTCCGATAAGCTACTCTGTCATTCATAGGTAACAATATCGGCTTTTAAAAAATTCACATTGCAGTGCAGCTCCTCTGTCCTTGCTTGCAAATAGTTGCAGTAAATGACCTTGCACTGTGCGTGGCGTACTAATAGAGTGTATCAGCATGCACAATGAAAGAATGGATTTAGTGTGCAGAGGCAGCTACTGCTGAACCTCGACATGTTTATCTCTGTTTGACCTTGGCTGCCGACCTGGGCTGTGTGAACCATTGTTCCCCGCACTCCATTCACATTCTGGCTTTTCCTACATTAGTACTGTCTTTTCTCTCTTCCTTCATTAATTTCACTATTTGGCTCTTCTCTTTTACCCTTTCCTTCTCCAATGTCCTTTGCTTATAATTTCCTGTAATGTATTTGTTTTTGCT
Organism: Triturus cristatus; assembly: GCF_964204655.1. Classification (NCBI taxonomy): domain Eukaryota; kingdom Metazoa; phylum Chordata; class Amphibia; order Caudata; family Salamandridae; genus Triturus; species Triturus cristatus. The sequence continues at coordinate 514,930,476 of NC_140592.1, read as the reverse complement.
TATTAATTCTATCTCTCATTCGATTTTCTTCTGTTATTTAATATTTCTTTCTCCTCTTTTTATTCATTTTGTCTTGCATTTCTCATTTCATTATGCTTCTTTTCAGTATTGTCTCATGTACCTTTTCTCTTTCTCTTCCCTTATTTCGTCATTGTTTCCATCTCTAATTTGTTTCTAGCTTTTCCCCCTATTTTGTTCATTTATTCTCTTTTGTTCTTTTCTATTTCCTTCTATGAATGCCTTTTTTCTCTTCTCTCTTTGTCTCTCTAATGCTTTTTAATTATACTGTATTTTTCGTATACCTCATTCATCCTCCATTTTTTCTTCCCTCTATTTTTTCATCCTTTATTTTCACTGCCGATCCCTTTTTTAATGGTAGTCTATCTCGTTTTAGGATGACCCCATTGGTAACTTGAACACTGCATTTGAAGTGGCTGAAAAATTCTTGGATATACCAAAGATGTTGGATGCAGAGGGTGAGTCACGCTATGCCTGGTAGAAATTTTGGAAAATTGTTCAAGAAGCTTTTTCCTTCCCATGCATGTGTTTTGTTCCCTTGTTGCATGTGTTTTGCTCTTAGGAAGGTTGTCTGATGCATTGATGGTGATATGCACGATGTAGGACCCTCAGAAGTGTACCCTTACCCTCTCAGTTATATAGGGATGTTCATGATAATCACTGTATTGCTTTAGCTTATGTATCCCAAAAGAGATTTGTAAGAAAAATAATAAGTTGATATCACTGTATGGCATAACTGCTGATTGTGTGTTCTTCCAGCTATCCCCAGGGCTACACACTTTGACTGTTGTCATGAAATACATGAGTAGCACAGTCACATCATTGCATGTCATATTGTCTTTTAAAGCTACACTAACTCACCCTTGTGTCCCTCTTCCTACCCCTCACAAGGATGTCTCCCTTTTTCCTGATCCCACATGCTGGCGTCCATGGAAAATTGCCGTCTGATGGCCCTTCTATTCTATGTTTACCCCTGTAGTCTGGTTCCATAATACTTACCTACGGGATTTCAGTATCCATGTTTATTGTCTACTGCATTCACATGGACCCCTTTAGGCCGTGCAAAATAATATTGCTGTTCCAGGAAGGAAAAGCTTTCTGCACACTAGGGTTTTTTTTTTTTAAAACAAAATCTTTTCGCAGGTTTATTTCTGAAAACAGAAAGATTGCTTAGAGGGCTACCCTGTCATGTCGGCTTGTCTATCATTACATTTTGCTAAACGTGCTCTCACAACATTGATGTGAGAACTTTTGCGGCACAGTGGCATCTAACTCACAAGTCCCAATTCACAAACTATTTTTTGTTGTATATTTAATAGTACTACTCTGGTACCAAACCTACTGCAGAGAACTGCCCTCCACCGTTCCTGTCTTTTCTATACACAGATCTCTGCATGTGTGCCTATGTTTGATATAACATTTTGGAGGGACCATGGAGAGTGGCTTGAAAATGGGGAATACTTTCTTCCAAATAGGAAAGGGGTTAAGGAGTGGTAAAGAGGGGGTCTAGGGAGGTATACGGAGGGGTTTAGGGCACAACAGACTACTAAAACACTCATCCACAGCAGAGTAACACCATTACTATTCACAAACTGAACTTCTAAAGTTACTACAACCAAAAAGGTCCCAAAACAGTTCTAAATAAACTGCATCACAGCTGTGGAGTACGTTTGGCACCACACAAGGCCACTCACAGTTACTGCAGCACAATCCCATATAAAATAATAGAGGCAAGGACTTTATATAACATCCCATAGGAAATATTAAAAATACACTACATCATTTTGACTTTTAAATTAAATATATATGTGTGTGTGTGTGTGTATATATTATATTATATATATATATATATATAGTGAGGACCACTTTTCCTATATATATATATATATATATATATATATATATATATATATATATATATATATATATATATGTATATATATATATATAGTGAGGACCACTTTTCCTTAGAAAAAGCATTTTTTGGTTTGCTTATAACTTTGGCGCAGTTTGCCAAATCTTTCGCAAACTTTCCCAAACAATGTTCTTCCACCCTTGCTTCTCTCTGGAAAGTTTCAGGGTGATCCTCAAGCGGGGGCAGAGATAAAGGGGGGGGGTCAAAAACACATTTGCCCATTTATTTTTTAGTAGGAACATTAAACACAGCTAAAGCCCACATGGCTGAGCAGAATTTCCCCAAATTTGGCAGAAAGAAAGATCTTGGCCCAGAAAGTGTGCTTTTGTGATTTGGTGTAAAACCATTCAGTAGTTTTTAAGCAATTAAGGCTCAAACATTATATATTTCATGCTGTTGTGGATCTGTGGAGCAGATAGATCTTCAGATGCAATCTGAAGGGCTGCCACCACATCACCGCGATGTGATGGCAGCCTTCTTAGGACTCGAGACTCATTCCTGAGTCATAGAGAAAAGTTTAAAAAAAATGTAGTTGGGCAGGGTAGTAATAGCCGGCCCCCCTAGGCCTGGTTAGGGTGTCCCAGAGGGATCCCCCGACCAAAAACATATATATGTTTATAATTTTGCGGTGGGTCTTTGCATTTAAGAAACTAACCATCCCGCAGTGGGCCATGGCCCCTGGTGCAGCACAAGTCAGTTTGAATGGGAGGGGAGCATGTTGCCCCCTTTCCCTAGCCCATTCAGGCCCCAGGGACCCCATCCACGGGCATTATCATTTTTAAGAGGAGTGGGGGGGGGTTGCCCCCATCTCGAGCTTTTACAGGGCCTGAGGACCATATCTCCAGAGCCGTATTTTATTTAAAGGGAGGGGGGCACAAGGCCACCGTTCCTGAGACTGTTCAGATCCCGGACACCACATCCCTTGGACTTAATTTCTTTTAAAAGTGGAGGGGGGCCATGTGCCCTCCCAAAGCTGATATCTGCCCATGGGACCCTATCCACCAAGGTCTAAAACTTGACAGTGTCCTGGGGACTGTACCCCCAGGACACTGGTTCTCTGTCTGGGAAAGTGCAGGCATACCCTGCCTGCACTCTCTTGGACATAGAACAGAATTTTGCTCCTGCCGGAGAGGAGCTATAAAAAATGCTGCTACCATCTGGGCGGGAGTAAAGGAAAGATGCTGGTTCCCACCAGTCCCCAGTATGGTGCTGAGTAGGGAGCTGGCTGGGGCTGCATGGCTTTGGGACTCGCCCCGCATCCCCTAAAGATGAAAGTAGTGTGAGGTCCCCAAGTAGGCCTCGGGGAATACACCACAAATTAAAGAAAAAGGTCCAGGTCTCGCATAGGGAGCAGGTTGCGGTAGCGCACGGCCCTGGGGCTCCCCTCACAGCCCTCAACGGTCCCAGCACTGTGTGTGCCCCAGGTGGGCATTGAGGCACCCACCAACATTTTTTTTAAAAGGGGTGGCTCCTGCCAGGGGAGCTAGCTGGGGACGTGGGAGCCTTGGGGCTCTCCACCCAGGCCACCCCCCAAAGTTGAGCTGTGGGTTCCCTGGATGGGCACCAGTACCCGCTTAAGAAAGAAAAGCAGACTCCTGACGGTACCCACTATGGGTGCCGATGGTGCCACTGGGGCCCTGGGGCTACCCTGCTGTCCCCAAATGAAATCTAAAATGTGGGTGTCCTGGGTGGGCACTGGGACACCCACAAAAATGTTTCAAAAATATTATTCACTGTGTGTTGAAGGAGCACCCCAAATGCCCTGCAAAGGCTGTTTACACTTTGATTTTCAGCATGGTGATGTCCTTAGAAGGGGCACGGGCACTAACACAGTAGCCCCCAGCATTATTAAATCAGACAGGAATCCTCCCGAGTCATTAAATCCATGACCCCCAGGGGAACTTACCTTATTTTTCAAAAACACTCATAGAGGGAGCTCTATGCTTTTCAGCTGGAATGCAAGGGCCTCTTCTTGTTGTTTTGCATGGTTGTGTCTTGTGGGCTGAAAAATTGTAAAAGAAAGACTCAGAGACATGTTGGTCTTATTAAAAAAATATAGCAAAAAAACAAACTTGTTTCTGAGTCTTTCTTTTAACATTTTCCAGTCCACAAAATGCTGTCATAAAAACTATGTTAAAAGACTCAGACATGTTGATTTTTATATTTTAATTAAAACCTTATTAAACACTTTTAATAATCATTATTATTAAACATCGCATTGTGTGAATTACTGAGATACCCTTTAAAAATATTGGTAATTTCTGAACAAAGATTATCGATCTGCTTTATATATAGTGATATGCTCACTCCTTCATGAAGCCGTTAATGCCAGTTTTTATATTTTGATGTTGTGACTCTTTCCAGATGGCCATGTGAGGTAGTGCGCTTGTAGGGAGTTGTAAGGCTGCCTAGTGTGGCCAGGCCCTGCACCAAACCCCACACCGCACACGGCCAAAGGCCACATGCAGAGTGGGTAGGGCGCTTGCTGAGGTTGGGCGCGGGGCCTGGCCTTTGGTGGTGCACGGTGTGGGGTTGGCATTGCATATGTTAATGAAATATTACTGTACATTAAAAATAACCTTAGAAATTCAGTGAAAAAAACAAAGGTTAAAGGGACGTTATAGTTAGGTGAAAATGTCAGTTGAAACATACAGTTCTAAACTAACAAAATCACAGAAGTTCACCAACTATAGTTATCTCAAGTAACTGGGACTTGTGTGCTAAAGTAACTATAACTCGCACCCTCACCATGCACTGCTAATTACCCCATATATTACATCACTCATGACATGTTTTATGATATCATTGACAACATCACTGCAACATTTGAAATGACATCTGTGATGACAAGACTGCATGGCAGAGGCACGAGATATAGTTATTTTTGGGCACCAGTTATGTTTTAACTGACATTTTCACCTACCCATAACATCGCTTTACCCTTTGCTTTACTCTCTCTCTCTCTCTCTCTCTCTCTCTCTCTTTCTCTCTCTCTCTCTTTCTCTCTCTCATTCTCTCTCTCTCTCTATATATATATATATATAGAGAGAGAGATAGATAGATAGATAGATAGATAATTGTTTTGAGTGTTTAAACAGATTAAATCAAATATTTAAGATGTTTAAAAATGAATAATGAATTTGTAATTCTTTTTATGAAACTGATACACTTTAAAAAAGAGTTTATATTAATACAAAAAGCATAACTCTCAATTAGATTTACTTAATATTAATTATATAGTAAAATGCTAGTAAGGGTGTTATAATTTTGATAACAAGGAATAATTATTAACTAAGTTACAATATTTCAAATAGTTAATTCTTTAAAACCAAAATTATGTTCATGTGCTGCAACATTTTATTTGATTAGTTCTAGGTTAATACTATTTGGTTTTTAATTAATTTATATTTTTCTTTGACATGAAAACATATATTTTTAAAAATTCATAAGCTTTATTATTTTCCTTGTACTTTACCCTAGAAAGATATCTGTCTACTGTAGCAGAAATCTTTCCCTATGCGGGAAAAGTTAATCCTAGTAACTTTACCCTGGTAAGTTCTGTATTAGCTGTCTCCACACCTTGAACTGAGTTGATGGAGACTTGTAAGTCTACAATTAGATATTGGAAATGGTGAACAGCACAAAAGTTTGAATTTGCACCTAAGTGTAGTAGTAAATGCATACAGCATTAAATCTAATCATGCATATTACCTTTGTGAATTGAGCCCAACATTTATTTGATAGGCTACTCCTTGGATAGCATACCTCTGGCCTCTGCCAAACAACCAGGATGGTGGAACATCTGTCAAACTATAAATAGCCTACTTAGTCTGTGTATGTTCTTTGTGAGGTAGGGTGAAGTGTGGATTATTTCATTCACTGTCTAAATCTCTGGTGGAATCAATATGTGCGTTGTAGATGTTGGGGAATGTTGCACTTTGGACATCCGCACTCACACCTCAGCCTCAATAAAAATATTCCTGCTAACTATCACAGGTTGGCAGCCCAAAGGGATACGGACATACACCAAAAAGACAAACCATGGGATAATAATAATAATAACAACAAATACAACAACAGTAATTATAATAATACTAATACTACTATTAGTACTACTAATATTAATATGAATAATAATAATACTATAAAAACAACACACCGTCCTGCAGAACAAGCCTTTCCTGTTACATTTGTTAATCTACCTAACAGAGGACTAGGAAATAAAGTAATTCCTGTTTTTCCTTATTATGCCAGTGATTAATGTGTTTTCATTGTTTGTGGTGCACTGTACTCAAGTGCATATTGTTAGTATGGCTCTGCATTATTTGTTTCTGGTGCCATTGTGGTTACATTGGCTTTTTAAGCTGAATTCATGATACTTAGTCCTGGGTCTTGAAGAGATGTTCCTGAGTTAGAGTCAAGAGTAGCAGGATTCTCGCTGTCAAACTTTTATGCTGTCTTGTTTCCATTTCCCCAGATATTGTGAACACTCCAAAGCCTGACGAGAAAGCCATTATGACATACGTTTCTTGTTTCTACCATGCCTTCGCTGGAGCTGAGCAGGTACAAGCTTCTCACCAAGAAGGGGATTTTACGTTTTTTTGCCTACCTAGAACATTGCATATTGTTGGCATGATGGGCCGCTAATTTATTAGGTGCGATGATGACATCCATACCTTGATCCTAATAGGAAGCATTTGGGGCTAACAGCAAGGCCCAAAGCTCGACTTCAGATCTAAGCCACAAGAGCTTGATTTTAGGTTTGCTGAGAAGATCACTGAAGAGCCATTCCAAGGGAGAGATACGCCTTACAAATAATTTTAGTCCTGCCCACTATCTTGGCAGGGCCTTTACTCACAGAAGGATAGATGGAAAGCAAACCTATACTGTTTAAAGAAGTTTAAGCATTTAAAAAAAGAATTAGATTATCATAATGTTCTCCATCATACAAAGGATCTGCAGGCAAGAGAATTCCAAAGGTTAAAATATGAAAAAGAGAGCCACATTGTAGAACTAGTGTTATGAGTAACTCTCTCCTTAAATACATGGCATTTCTGGTCCTCACTGTAGTCACTTCTCTGACTGCACCCTCTCCTGTACTGACAGTAATAAAGAAGTCTAAGAAAATCATCTTATCAGCTAGTTTACTTCATTCATATGGTTAGCTATGTTTATGCCTTTTTGTATAGTGCTAAAACTTTAGGAACCGTTTACTTCAGTCAGGGTTTGCCAGGGATGCATCAGCAAGCTACCTGACAGGCAGAGGGAAAGCTGAGGGCTTCTGAAATTAAGATTCCATGTTAATAAATTGATAGGCCATGAGAATTTACGGAAGTTAAGAAGGTTGTGCTCATGTGCCCAATCTGAAGAGAAGCAGGCAAAGAACCAAGAACAAAAAGATGTGTCCATCTTTTCTTTGCAGTCATTATCCTGGGACTAGTGTTGTTTGAATACCAGAGATGACTCCCTGTGTGAGCTTTGTGATCCTCAACTTAAGGATATGCATCATATAGGTCATGGCAGGAATTCAGGGTCATTAGGTACCCTAAAGACACCTTTTTGTATCTCGCTTTCATATCATTGTGTATATTTAATTCCTTTTTGTTTAGTTCAAATAGTCTTTATTAGTTATTTGCAAAACCTAACACAAGACAGTATGGTAAAACAAGTGAATAGGAAGCATATTGTGCCATGCCATAAAATTCATATCATCTGCAGTATCACAATACATTAACTAACACAAGTGGAGCACATATAGGGACAAAACAAGATAAGGAGAGGAGTGTAAGGCTGTGCAGTACTTACATCTTGTTAGTGTCATTTGTACATGCACAGTTGAAAATACAGTGAAAAATTGGTTGCCTGAGTTAGTGAGTACGAGTGAGCTGATTGTTTGTTCTCTATGAGTTGCATTATTGTGCTGGTTAAGAATGAACAGTTAAGGCAAAGGACACAGCACATCTTGATGCTTCGGTCCATAGCGGGAAAGCTGTCTGTCAAGGTGATTTGCTGAATGATAAGGTAGTGGGGTGTCAAGTGAACCCTATGTTGGTCTGCTGGGAGGGCCCCAGGGAATAAGTTGCAACGAGGTATTGTCCGCTCATCTAAGAAACGCAAGCCACTCTTGCCACATGTGAAAGGATACAATACTGGAGTTCTTCTAATTGGAGAGAATCAGTTTGCAAACCATAGTCAGAATTAACACTGGAAGAAACTTCCCTGCTTCCCATTTGATTTGTGAATCAGTTGTCCTAGTATTACATAAGAGAATTCATGAGCGGGGGTAATGCGAAAGGTACATTTAACAAACTTAATAATGCTACCCCAGTATATTTGCAGTGTGGAACCATGAAAGAGCATATGAGCAAGGTCACCTTTGTGATCTCTGTAATCCTGTCAGGTAGGGTCTTGTCGCATATTAAGTGTTAGTAGTTTTTCAGGTGCCAAGAAGGATTTGTGAAAGAGCATACATTTAATCTGGGTCAGCATACTTTATTTGTGAAACAAGATTTGTAAATATTCTTCTGATCAAATTTCATGTTGCTTTTGCGTGGTTCTGTTTCCCATTTGTGTTCATTTCGTGAGTGAAGTTTAGTTGATTTTGGCAAGAGTAGCTTGTATACTTTGGTAACCACATGGCCATAAGCTAGCAATTAGGTTAGGTACTGATGGGTCTTTATTTAGGTTTAAGTTTTTAGATTACTGAACCTTAAGTTTTAAAAATGGATAGAAGTCGAGATTTTCCAACATGTAGCACTCTTTGGAATTTTTAAAAGTTTTTTGGAGAGGTCCCAACAAATAAGTGTGTGACCAGATTGATTCTTTTCTTTGACCCGTCAATCCACATAACTGATTGTCCATCAATTTTAATTTTGGGATTGAGCTAGATGGTTGGCAGATTGGAGTTGCGGCTCCTCATTTTAGAATGCTAGTCCATTCTCAGAATAATTTTTTGGGTTGTTCTTCTTGATGTAGTTAGAATGGGATGGGTGAAAGTTTTCCATCGTTAGATATGAGCATGTAGGCTTTACCATCCAGTAGTGAGTTTTCCAAATTCACCCATACTGACTAGTAGCCTACCTCATCAATGAACCATTTGATAGTTCCTAAAGTTAGGGAGGACAGCACACACCTTCCCCATATCCCTAGAAGCCTAAGGGCCCGATTACGACTTTGGCGGTTGAACCACCAGGCCGCCGCGGTTCTGAAAATGCCACCAAGGCATCAACATTTCACTCACTGTATTATGAGTTACCCGCAGGGCTGGCGGTTGAACGGTGGCAGAGTCAAGATGGGTTACACTGCTGACTGCTGGACACAACCAGATCGTCATACCAGCCAGTCAGGAGTATGTGTGTATTTCATTAATTTAATTCATTTTGCAATAGCACTAACCTGACCCGAAGGTATTGGAGTGCTTTGTATGTGCACCAGTGATGTACCCTAACTGCACAATCACCCTAGGGTCATATTATCAGCAATTAACATGCCTTTCTGCCGACTCGCGCGTTGCAGCGTCACCTCCAGGAAAAGGTCGGCAGAAAGGCAAGTCGCATTCTGGATGTGGTCCACATGCCTGCACTGCTACTATTTACTGCCTCTCCTCGTGGCGGCAGTCTAGCGATGTTTTTCCTGATGTGTTTGTAATCCGGCGGTCGACTGTCAGGTACGCGCCCGGTCGGGCCGCCGAGAAGCAACAGCAGTTCTTTAACTGCTAAAGTCATAATCAGGTCCTACGTTTTTTGAGTGAAATTCTTTTGCTTTACTATTAGAATTTATTAAAAAGTTGTTGGAGATTGTCAGTGGGAGCATACTGATTAGATAGTTGATTATCGGGGTAATCACCACTTTTAAGGGACTCAGCTCTTCCCCACCAAGAAAGAAATTTGGGTGACCAATTGTCAAGTAATTGTTGATCATTTCTGAGTGTGCTCTCTTCATTATGCTTGATTGTGTTATTGAGGTCATTGGAGAGCTTTATCCTGAAGTATTTGATGCAACTAGACTGTAATGCGAGGGCAGAATCTCCTAATATTTCTTTATTTCTGTGATTATTCAGACGTTTAACCTCAGATTTGTCTTCATTAAGTAAATAACCTGAGACCACTTAGAACTACCTGATTGATGCCGTCAAGGCAGTACTGGAAGAGGGGGGGATCTTCTGTGGTAAATAAAATATCATCTGCAGAAGCAGCTATTATTATGGTGTTACTTCCAAATGATATACCAGCTATGTCTGTGTTTTCCCTTAAGGTTATGAAGAAGTGGTTCTAGTGCCAAGTGGAAGAGGGGAGGTGAAAGAGGGTAACCCTGTCTGGTTCCTTGTTTTAGAGAAAAGGGATTGGAAATTGTTTCCCCCGCTTTAACCCTAGCAAACGGGTTGTGGTATACTGTCATTATCATTTTGATCAATTGTTCACCCAGATTAAATTTCCTAAAGACAGATTCCAAATAGCGCCAATCTTCTTTGTCAAATGTTTTTTCCCCATCTAGTGTGATCACTACTGTAGAGGTGTTTAGGATTTAATTACAAAATATTGTTGTGTTGTCCCTGGATAGTCTATTTTTTAGAAATCCGACTTGTGATAGGTGTATATGTTTAGATATGTATTTTTGCAGTCTGTTGCGATGTATCATAGCATAGATTTTGCAATCTAGGTTTAGCAATGAGATTGGTCTGGAATGTTTTGGTAGTATTGCATTTATCCCTTCTTTGGGATCACAGTTATGATGGGCTCCACTGGAGTACCTGTGACTTGACCGGTACTGGCAAAGTGGATTAAAAGTTTTAACAGTGGTGAGATAATTTCAGTGGAAAATGTTTTTTTTAAATTGTGCTGTATAGCCATGAGGGACTAGGGCATTCCCTGCTGCAAGCTTTTTAACGGCATCAGCTATTTCCTCTTTCTCTATCAAGCTGTTGACCAATTTAATCTCTTCTTCTGTTCGTTTGGGTAAATTGGCCTTATGGAGGTAGGCATCACGCTTCCTGTGGGCTGTTGATGTATTGTTAGCATATAGTTCTTGATAGAACTCTCTCAAAATATCAGCAATTTTATTAGTCTGAACGTGTCCTTTATTGTGTTTATAGAGTATCTTTCTAATCCGTGTTTTAAGAATGCTGCTACAGTTTTGCCGGCTTTATTAGCTTTGCAAAGCCTAATGCTTTTTTGTTAATTGAGTCAAACGCCTGATGTGGTGCTTAGAATTTTGTTGTATCCGTATTTGTTCTTGCCAATCTTGCTTAGTGAATAGGCCACGTTACAACGCATGTGATACATCGAATGCCATTACAACGCGGTCATTACAACAACCGCGTTGGTACATTGCATGCTATTACTACGCAAGTCGTTACAATGACTTGCTGTAGGAGGGATCCTGGGTTTTGGAATAGTATATTTTACTATTCCAACTTCAGTCTGTCCAACAGTAGGGAATCCAACACCTTCTACCCCCTACAGCAAGTTGTTATAACGACTTGCGTTGTAATGGTATGTTTTGTAACAACGCGGTCGTTGTAATGACCACGTTGTAATGGCATGCATGTATTGCATGCATTGTAAACGATGTTTCCCTTGTTTAGTATGTGCTTATCTTTAGAGGAGATGTCTTTCTTCTCTTACTTTATAATTTGTTTCTCTAGTTCAACTAGTTTGTTATAAGTTTCTTTGTGCAATCTGGATTGACGTTTATTAATCACACCTCTTACAGTAGCATTAAGTGCGTCCTATCTAATGAGGTCAGAGGAGTCATTTTCAAGTAGGAAGTTTTGTACAGTTTCCTGAATTAGTTGAACATTATGTTGGTGTCTGAGTATCTCATCATTGAGTTTCCTTTGAGTTTGTTTTGTATCTAGGGACATATCTGGTATTGACAAAGTGATACAAGAGTGATCAGAGATCACTCTTGGTTTGATTGTTGTTTGGTCAGCCTTGCTAATTGAGTGTCCCGATATTAGTAAGTAATCTATACAAGAGTATGAATTGTGTGGAGTTAAATAGAAGTTATAATCTCTTTCATCAGGGTTTTATGTCCTACGAGTGTTTATTAGGTTATTTCTGGAACACAGGTTCTTTATGGCCTTATGGGTTTTGTGGGTCGGTATACACATCGAGAATTTTTGTCAAGTGCAGGGTCTAGCCGGGAGATTGGAATCACCTGCAAATATAATCATGTCTATGTCTGGGATTAAACTAAATTGGTCAGACAGGTCTCTCCAGAAGGACTGGTCATCAGTTGTGGGCTTGTAGACAATCACAAAAAAAGTCACTATTGTTTTGTTAAGTTTAGGAATGATCCATCTTCCTTGTTTAGCAGATAAGTTGGAAACCATATCTGTGTTTGACTTTTTTTAAATTAGAGTTGGAGCTTAATTTTTCTTCACAACGGCCGCAGAGCAAGCTACATCAATAAATTGGTTATTTCTGAGTGATGAGATATGTGTAGTATCAACCTTGGTTTCCTAGAGCAGGATAATATCACCGGCGACTTGTACAAGTAGTCAATGTTTCTTCTTTTTTTGAGCTGGGTGGTTGATACCTTTAACATTAAGGGATATTACATTTATGTTCTGCCTAGTGTTTGTCATTGGTATGGGTTGGGGGTTCTTAGTTCCTTTGTGGAACTTAATGGATTTAGGTTGGGCATTGTGATGTCGCTCATAAATGTAAGGACTAAAGAGAAATGTACTATGAGACATAGCTATCCAGTAGTGTTGAGGAGTAGTCATAGAAGTGCAGTTGTATTTAAATACACTCAGTGTGTACCAAATAATGCATGATAGTGTTAAAAGTAGAACTGTGTCAAAACCGTTTAGGTGTGATGTGCTCACTCGTTTAAGGCAGAAAGTATTTCTTAAATGATACTGAAAAAAGTGCAAACAATAGCAAAACGAGAATAAACAAAAGTATCAAAAATGTCATCCTATTTTTCTGACCTGCATTCCACCCTCCACCTTCCCCCACTACATGTAAGAGGTATGGCGAAAGGAGGAAAATACCCCCCAGGGAAACAGTTAGTCATAGATATTAACAGTCATTAATAACTAACAACATTGTAATACTAGGTGTAGGATCTTACATGACGTTCAACAGTTAAAACATACAGCAGTTATGATTAAGCTGTGGTTCAGAAGTTTAATATGACCCCTCATATTGAACCTAGATTCTAACCTCTTGCTCTCTTTCGAAGGGAACGTTGCTAGATCTTTTGTCCTATATCGAATGCTACTGCTCAACCTTCTATTTGTATCGTGTATTCATGATTTCTCTGATTGTATGTTTATATTGCAAACAATAAATAGAAACATTTGTAAATAAAATATATATGTTACCCCTCAAGTGCGCAATTTAGAGTGCTTAATGGTTGACACGTTAAAAGTGCCCTTACTTTAAAATTGGGCGCAGTAAGACAACCAGTGCGAACACTCATCATTGATATTGCTGTGACATTGTAGTGAATGCAGCACCAGCGTAATGTAAACTACTGATAAACCCCAAAGCCTTGGTATGTGGGAAAAGCATCCTACATTATCTGAGGAGGAAACAAGTAATGCAAGAAGTAGCTTGCATCACTACTGTTAAACCAGAGTGAGAACTTGCATATATAACTTCAACGTTTGAGATATACCACGGGTAGATATACTGTAAAGGTGAGTATATAATAGACTTAAAGTGATCATATATTGGGTATGAACCAGTATAGCAACGAATATCTAAACTTGTTACTATCTGAGATAAACCAATCAGAGCATCAAAACACATCATTTGGTGGAGATAAATACATAAATCAGCTGTATAAGTAAAGAATATAGATGTTTTAAATTGTCCACTTAGGAGCTTCAGAGTGTTGCATTAGTAAGTAAATAGGCATTTTTTGAGCAATGCAATAGTCTAATGTTTGTTGGCTTTGAATGCAGCCTTATGTGAGTATGTGTCCATTTCACTCTCCGCTTTATCACACAGAAACTTTGAGAGAGCGTTTTGATCATTGAAAATATGCGAGATGCCCTGGATTGTTACTGGGTATTTGGTCGAACTGGCAAATGAAAATTGGCAGTTCATTACCTTCAGTCATGGTCACAAGTCTAGGAAAACATTCGGGTCTCTAGTGTGGATTTGGAGTAGTCCTGCAAAATGTAAATCTTATTTCCTTTCCATTGAATATGGTTGTGCATTCTTATGAATGTTAGTGGTTTTTCCACTTATTGGTAGCGTAGTGGTTTGCATACAATCGGTCGCAGATGAGTTTGGTTAGGGAGTTTTTGTGTAGTACTCTGTGCACTCTTTCAAATTCCAGTTCCTTTTCAAACACATCAGTGTTTTGCGGGATCCATTTTCCTAAGAACAAGATGCATGACCCAGCCGGGTCTTCTGCACCCTGCGGGATGCCGACAATACGAAGTTTCCCCCTCCTATTCCTGTCTTCAAGGGCGGCCAACTCATTGGAGGGAGTCGGTGTTGTGATGTTCTGTGATGCGATTGCCTTGCTGTTTTTGACTTTGGAGTCTTTTAGGCTACTAATTGTTTTGTCCGTTTCAGCGATCCTACTGTTAATTTGTTTTACGTCGGTACTGATTGTGCAAATTTCATTCTGCATTGCATCTGTGTTAACTTTTGTGGATTTGGCCAGATCATGAACCTCTGCTAATGTCTTGAGGATCATATCCATTGTTGCATCAATGTAATTTTGTTTTTGAGAGGCAAGTCGGGGTTAGGCAGATCTGCTTTAACTCGTTTTAGGTTTGCTTTGGGCTCTTTTTAAAACCATGTTGTATCGGGTATTTTACTTCTGGTATATCTTGTCAGAAGTGATGTGGATGATATTTGGTTCCAACTGTACTTGTTTCTGTGCTCCTACGAAATATTGGAGATAGTGGATACAAGATTGTGATAAGGATTGGCAGTAGATCAACAGATGCCTGTGTGTAGATAGTCTGAGGGATGACAGTGCAGATCAAACCAGTGGCAGTGTTTCTGAGCAGTTTCTTAATGCTGGTTTCAGATGACCTCCTCTACCATGCCATGGCGCTCATACTATATGTATGTCCATTATTTGGTATTGTGTGAAGCAGCAGAAAGCATCACAATAGCAGCACTAGTCCAGGTGCACCATTATTGTTGTTGCACCTTTGATTCCATGACTTCCTTTTTTTGGAGTGAGACACGCTTCCATTCCGCCTTTGAGGTTTTAATTGCATGGAAATGGAGAGTGTACATGCAGTGCTTAAGGAAATGGGCTGAAAAGTGGCCCGAAGCTTAAGAACTTTAGCATGGCTTCTAGTAAGGCTTCTAATGTGAACAGGGGTAAGCTTCACCACTGCTAGCAGGTGTGAGATTGATGCGCACTTTAATTAGCAGCGAAATGCTAGTAAAGGAGCTGCGGTATTGGCTGATCCCTCATTGTCTTTCTAAACATGTGTGCTACCACAATGTAGAATGTTAAAACGCTGCAGTACTCACTGCTTTCAACATTGTCAATATCACTGCTTATCAATGGTGTGGCATATGGGAGAGCGTGCTCCCCGTCAGCTAAAGTCTTACCGTTGACCGCAGGTCTCAGGCGGGTTGCACCCACTATGCCATCATTTTGTTTCCTGTGGGATCACCGCTCATGCCACTGCCTGCGGGGACAACCGCTTGGCCAGCGCCCTATATACAGTGTTTTGGGCCCCCTGTGTGGTCATTGACTACAGGTAACTAAAGGCAGCCTGATATCAGGCTGTATTGGTGGGTCTGCAAGAAGAGACAACGGTGGTAGGTCTTTTTTTCAAACACTGCATGGCCTCCATACAGTGCACCATTTTTTAACTACCACTTAACTGTAGACCCTCAATACTACAGGTATTATGTGCTACTGCAGATATTATGTGCTTTAGGCGTGTCGGCGGTGTTGTTAGTGCTTATCTGGGGTCACTGACTGCAGTTCGGCAGCTCATCGTACTCAGCGCAGTCCATGCAGCAGAGCTATTTTGGTCTGCTCTAAATGCGGCTCCACACTGCATGTTTTTCACTGTCACTCAGGCACAGAATCTTAAAACTGCAGGCATTCAAGGCAGATAGGCACTCAAGCGGAGCTAACAAAGCTTACTTGATTGAAATTACTGTGTAGTCGCTACATGCTGGTCGGCAGACTCTCTGCTCTCAGTGCAATCCATATGGCGGGGCCATTTTGGTCTGCACTAAGACTGCACATATTACCTCATTAGCTGGTTGTTTGGAGCCAATATTTAAGGCTTTTAGTGTACACAGGGCTAAGTTCCACCAAGTTTGTCCACTTATGGCATGTGTATATCTAAATCCTGATGGCCAGGTTTTTCCATTTAGTGATTGAAAGCATCACAAATTGGAAGCAAGACCTATTCTATATCGCTTACATTTGTATGAGGTTGTCGGAGGGAGGGTCGGAAATGAAAACTAGGAGGCCGTATGGGGTGTGCAATGGTGACAAGATTTTTATTTCGGTCTTCAGGAAGGGTGGATGGTAAATGGAAAAATGAGTAGAAAGTCACAGGAATCTTGAATTCCGGATGTAGTTCATCAGGGGATGATGGAATGGTTGAGTCGTTGTGAGTAGGGGGCTTCTGTCCACTGGTAATGTGGTCTTCCTCGCTAGTGGTGGCACCCCAGGATACTCGAAAAGACAGAAAAAACAAGTGGCGGTAAATATCCTGACCTATTTTACTCTTCTGAGTTACTCTTCACCGTACCCGGTGATGACCGTGCTGTACAGTAGGGACAGCTGTGAGGCACGTGAGGGAGGGGCGCGCAGAGATAGGAGAAAGGGGTCGTGATAAAAAAAATATATAAGCGGGGTTTGTGAGCCTATAGGGGTGGAGGGTTTAGGTCGGTGAGATAACAACAGTGCCGGCCAGGGTTGCAGACTTTCCCTTACCCCAACGTCGACAACTAGCCCCCAAAGTCAAAGCAAAAACAAAATGAACAATCAGCCCTGCAGGGTCATGGAACTTAATGTGCAAGGCGGCCTTAAATGCAACATCCAAGGAACTGTTTTAGTCACAGCTCTGACAACCAACTGCGGTTCGACTTACAATACCCGTCCCCCTCCTCCCCCTCGGGTGCCCCGGTGACTGCTTACTCACCGCCAGAGCCGTAACTCTCCTGAGTTACGGCGGCTAGCTCGTGTCTCCCGGGGGCGTCCACCAGTCCCCGCTCCACGTCTCTGGCTTCGGTGACGGCGGTGGGGTCAGTCCCGCTGTCCTCCCCTTCTCCGGCTCGTCAGGACGTCTCCTTTCCCTCCTGGCGTCTTCCGGCTTGTTTTCTTTGGCGTCATCGGTTTCCCCGGCTTCCGCATTCGCCCCCTCCTCTCGCGAGAGGCCTCTTTTCCCTGCCTCCCTCAGCGGTGATTGGTCATCCGCATCGACGCTCTCCACGTCATCCTGTAGGGGAGAAGGCGTGAGGAGTTTCTTAACTCCTTCGTGGCTGTACCTGTGTTTCTCTTCCGGCGGCCGCCAAGGACCGGTGTACGCTGCCTCTGGTCCCCGTCCGGCCTCTCCCTGACAGAGGTCCTTTTTTATTAAACTAGATTATAACTTTATTTCACCTATGGAATTAGAAAATCTTTATACATTCAAACATATTATTCATATAGTTTTTATAAACTGCTGATTTCATAATGCTAATAAAATGTCAGTGCTTAGTGGAAAAACAAAGTATCCTTACAAATACAAACACAAAGCTCCTGCCACAACCACCACGTTTCCATCTTGCCACAGTTCCGCAACTTCACTTTTTGGTGGTGTTCTCGTCATCTTCATCTAGTGTTTTGGCCTGGAAGGCACAAATGTGGAATTGTGATCCCAGAAAGAGACCACCACCGTGCTTCTAGTCAAACATGCCTGGTCTCCTTGACAACCTTTTCTAAAATGTCAGTTACCTACTCAGAGCCAGCATCTAATGGATATTTTTTTGCAATATGGCAGTGTAACTAATTGTGCCCTCTCTTTCTTTCCTGTTTTAGGCTGAAACCGCTGCAAACAGGATCTGTAAAGTTTTAGCAGTGAACCAAGAGAATGAGAAGCTGATGGAAGAGTATGAGAAGCTGGCAAGCGAGGTAACGTTTTTATGTCGAGGTAACCTGCACGCTATTCCACCATTCCCAAACTCAAGGCTGTGCATTATAGGAGCAGTCCAAGGCAGATAAAAATAATGATTCTCTTGGCCCAGTCCTGCACTTTGAACAGTCACAAGCAATAGGCATTCTAGAATGCTGCTTTTGGTCATATTTTATTTATTTGGTGTTTTGAGATCAATTGAAACAACCTTTACCAGATGGCCCGTTTAAATCCGATGTTAAGATGGTATGGGTTACAAAATATTCTCAGAGATTAAAAATATGGGCGCCATCAGAGTCTGTTTAGAGTACAGACGTGCATAAGTGAGGGCCATATTGCTAGAGATAAAATGAGTAAGTTACTGAGAAGGCATTTGGCTTAAAAAGTTTATTTTCAGCCCCAGTGAAAGGCTGGATCATGTATATCGCATTGCCACATGTTCACATGATGGAAACGGGTGTAGGTAGGCACAGGTCTGGGCAAACAAGCCTCTTCAGAGGAAAAAAAAGAACTTTTAGGGGTAAAGCTACAGACCACATTCCATAGTAAGCTGGGATTTGCTTAGAACAATCAAGAGCTTGAATTGAGGAAAGCAATGCATGTATTGCACTTTCTCCATTGCGAATGCCAGAGTCCCTTTTTTTCATTCAAAATATTTGCGGGTGTCAGGAAGTGGTTTGATCTTTTTTTACTGTCATTGAACCTAAATGAACACATTTCTACAGTAGAACCTATGTTGCCTTCTCTCCCTCTGCCCTGAAAACTCTAGTATACGACACAGGGCCTACGATTTTGGGATCCAAGTTAAGTATACGTCTACTCGTTTTTTAAATCCTAGTGCATTTTGGGAGGCTCTTTCATGAAAGGGATGACGTAAGACCCTACTCTTTCATTTCATTGTATGTATGACAGTTGATCACATTCATCCAAGGGCAGTCAAGAGAAATGAAGATTTCACCACTTCCAAGTACTCCTCTGATGTTAGCATGGTGTTGTGTGCCATACTTCAGAGTTAGCTCCCTTTCTACCCTTCATTACTTCTTCTAGCTTTTGGAATGGATCAGACGCACAATTCCCTGGCTGGAGAACCGCACCACCGAGCAGACCATGAGTGCTATGCAGAAGAAGCTGGAGGATTTCCGGGACTACCGCCGTGTCCACAAGCCTCCTCGTGTGCAGGAGAAGTGCCAACTGGAGATCAACTTCAACACCCTGCAGACCAAGCTGCGGCTCAGCAACAGACCCGCTTTCATGCCCTCAGAGGGAAAGATGGTGTCAGTAAGTACTGTATAGAGCTGGTGCTGTTTGGTTGCTTATTCCACCTTTACGGACTATTTATTTAACTGTATCCGGTGCATTACAAATATTCTATTTCAACCTCACATAGAGGCCAACTTTATCCCATGTTATGTGCATTTGTAAAGTATACTACCACCCCATGACACAAAGATTTGGTAGGATGGCACTCGATAATACCTACAATTGCACTGGCACTCTTATCACAGACATTGATTATCTGCACTGTTATTCCAGCCACAAGGCATCTGCACTAGAGTTGTAGTATCAAGCACTTTTCTTCTACAAATGACTTCCAAGTAATGCCTTGGACTTTAAATTTTCTAACCCCAGAAATCACCTAAGACAAATCCACCAATGCTACCAATGATCAGATAGGTAATGAACTTGTACACATTCCCACAGGATATTGCCAATGCCTGGAAAGGTCTGGAACAGGTGGAGAAGGGCTACGAGGAGTGGCTATTGACTGAGATCCGACGACTTGAAAGACTGGACCATCTGGCCGAGAAGTTTAAGCAGAAGGCTTCCCTACACGAGTCCTGGACTAGAGGTACAGGAGGAGAACTTCAGGGCACATGAACATAAATAAATGCAATTGTCATGCTAATTCTGGTCACATCTATGTATTGTTCCTAGTGGCTAGATGCTATTATGTGCTCAATGAAAACATTTGTCATGCTGTTTATTGTAGACAGAGCACTGGAGCTAAATAGTGCAAGTTCAGATGAAAAGTCAAAAGACACTGTATGGTTTTACTCTAATTGTTTTGATTTTTCCTTACTGAATATACCCATTTCAATATTGCTGTTCACATGTGAGAACATGCTGAAGTTAGGTCTTCATTGTAAGAAGGGAGTAATTCCTTATTCGTCCTGTTACAGGAAATACTGGCCAAATTCGGAATTAAAAGAAAATAGCATGGTTTTCCACCTAGATATTTCACCAGCTGAATGCTGATAAAATTCTAAGTGGCAAATCAACTCTGTAATGGGGAATTACCACAAATTGGGTGTGGTAACACCACTTACAACTATATTTCCCCATTTCTAGTGGTCTGCTTAGGCGCCTCTTGGAATACAGTGGAATTCTTGCATCTAAGAATTAACTATACTAACAGAAATGTAGAAATAGTGGGGTATTCAGTTATATCCCAAGACAGAATACCACATTAGTATTGTCAGAGCCCTTAGAATGCAAATGCCTCGTCTGCAGTGTACATCTTTAATAGCAGGGTAGGTATTGAAATTAATTCTTTATATATGTATATTAAAATATTTAGGGAAGGAGGTAGTTCTCAAAACTGTGTCTAGATCCCACACATATAAATTGAGATTTATTTTAGTATTTATGAATTTAATGAAGATACCATGGTGAAGAACTAGAATTACAAGCAAGTGGCTTTTTCCAGCAAATTGTATCAATTTTACAGCTTTGATTCCATCAAGACAGTGTTCAGGTGCCACACTTTTTCCATAACCACAGAATAGTACCATTGTACTGGTTCATTAGGACACTATGGTGAAGCTACGGTAGAACTGTGGGGAAAGAACTGACAGGCTGCTGCTGCTTTTGAAAATACACTTCGTACTCAGAGTCTCAGACTTTATTCGCGCATAGCTGAGGAATATAGAGTGAACAAATAGAAAATGTGTTCCCATTTTAGCTTCTGGACCACCTTCCATAACCTCTGTAAGAAAATCATGAGAGAAAACAATTTTCTCTCACAAGTGGTTCATAAAATCTCATCAGAGGGTTCTCATTTTTACCAGTATAAAATCAGCTTAGGACTCACCAGAATTCCTACAGCGAATTCAACACCATCAACAACTGATGTTAATTTTGTCTAAAATCACCTGATAATCACCCTTTTATGTGTTTTTGTGACCCTCAAATCCTGGCATTCACTACAACTGCATTTCAATGAGAACCACCTCCCGAGTCCTGTAATGGCTGCCACAAAATGTTGTCCATGTTATAGCCAGCCAATCAAGGGGGTGGGGGTGGGGTTGGTCACTTTGTTACCCCTTCCATGTACCCTTGGGGGGGTCAAGAAGTATTAGGCTGGTGTCACCCTTGATGATAAGTAGTAATTCAAGAGCTCTGAATAATTCAAAATCCATCCCGTGCTTGGAAAATAACCTGCATAATGCAATTCCCTTCCTTTCCTCCCCACTTTGACAACACATTCTTCTGGTCGGGCCTTTATATGTAATCATTTTTGACAACCCTTAATCTGATTAGCTATTTTGTTGTATTGTTTCCAGGACTGCAATACCCTGCTTGATTTTTTATGCCTAAGATCAAAGTGTTTTACATTTGCCCTCCCTGCAGCAATGTGTATGGATGAAGTAACTTCTGTCTATTTCCAATTCAATGCAATGTTATACATATCCATTCCTTACAGGTAAGGAGGAGATGCTGACTCTGAGGGACTATGAGTCAGCCTCACTGATGGAGATCCGTGCTCTGTTGCGCAAGCATGAAGCATTCGAGAGCGACTTGGCTGCCCACCAGGACCGCGTGGAACAGATTGCTGCAATCGCCCAGGAACTCAAGTAAGAACTAGAACCATCAGCCCTACAAAAGCCGATGTCCCTTTTCATCTCCCTGAGCTACTTTATTGTAACTGTCTATAATAGGAGGTTTTATTAGAGTGGTTGGATGTTTAAGTGAAAATCGCTAGTGATCGCCCACTTTCTGCATTAATTCAAAAAGAGCAACAGCTCTTAGAATAATCATTATCTATGTACTCTAGTTTTTACATACTCATCCCATCTCTCACTTGAACTTGTTCAGTTAGTCAAGGGAATGAAATGTTAAAGGAACAAAAATTAAAGCCAACTGATGATTTTTGTCTACATTTTTATTGGAGTTGATCATATATTATCCAGATCCCAACCAGTTCACATATGTTGATATCTTTCCTGCGCTTACTATCTTTTTACTCTAGATCCCAACAGTTATCATTCCAAGTCATTGAAATTGTCAGTCTAACAGATTAATATCAGTCCAGTGTTGAAGGTTATCAGACTTTTATATGTATTTGTATTTAATGATTTGGTACCCTTTTAAGTGTTGTACATAGTTGCATACAATGGTTCATTGGATAAGTAGCAGTTGAGGTGGCTTATATGCAAGGGACGAGGCGTATCTTGGCTTTTAGTGAGTGAGACACGACCACATACATTATACTGTGATAGATTCTTGTACACATCAAGCAAAGAGTAAAGCCTGCATACGTATTTGCAGTTTCAGGATTGGTGAAAGAGATGGGTCGAGCTGCCATGGCCTTATTTGTCCATTTTGAGTCAGTGGCACATTTAACCTCAGTGGGGACGGGGATGATTCTGAGCTGGTATGTGAGTGAAGCCATTCCAGAGAAGAGGACCAAGGAGTTAAAAACATCTGAATGTTGAGGGGTTGCATGTCAGATGGGAACTGCAAAGAGGTAAAGATTGGTGAAACAAAAGGAACATTATTGGCTGTGTCCTGTTACCAGTTAGGAGAGGTATGTGGGGGAAAAACAAGAATACGTTTCTTGTACATTGACATTTTTGATAGTCAACTGTTCAGGTGGATATTGGTGAAGTAAAGTATGTGAATTTCTGTGCAAAGTTAGCAAAATTGACTCTTGAATCATTTGAACGTCTTGGACGTAAAGCAGAAAATGATATCAACATAGGAGGTGGACCAATCCTTAGGATACATCCACTGAGAGTGGTGCGGGCAGTGGGCTCAAGGATGTGTCAGAAACCTCCAAAAGGCTGGTTCTAGGAATAGGATGAGAGCCATTCTGCTGCCTCAAATCCAAAACCTAGGGAGGCAAGGCTAGGGAGCATAGTGGGGTGGTTCGCAGTGCTGAATTCAATCGAGGGGTCAGCAAGAAAGATCATGAAAGAGAGGCTGTAATCATGGGCTTAAATGAGAAAGTTTGAGTTCTGAACAAGAGCTATTTCAGTCGAGTGGAATTTGTGAAAACCATATTTTAGTGGGTTAAGTGAGGAGGAACAGTTAGTCGGATGAACCACACAGTAATAACTTAAAAGTTAATAAAGGAAGTTTGTGGATGCCAACTCCTTTGTAGGCAGAGACTACAAAGTGCACTATATGTATTTATTTGCTTTTATCTGCCCTCAAAAGGTAGCTTCAAGATGCTTCACCATGAGACATAAGAGATAAGTGTATAGTGAGAAAGAAAAAGTTGTTCACAAATTAGCTGTAATGTGTATTAGAATCTCCAAGAGTTCCATCCTCCTTCTAATCTTACACATCAACACTGTGGTGATCCCTTCTACCCTACAGCTGAGAAAGGTAAGCGCAGGACACCTTCAGTCAAACCATCTTCACATACACAGGTCCTCAGGGCTTAGAATAAGAATGGTACTGTAGAGAGAGCAAAACATCAACAACAAGCTAATCCCAGCATCTTTGTAATCAAGAATAAATAGCCAGTCTCCCAGAGGGCTTTCACAGACACCCGATTAAACCCAAACTAGGTAACTGTTTTTATGTGTCTTTCAATGACAACAAAAGCATGGTACTTTTTGGCAGGACCCCAATAAAAGCGATATCTAGGTCACCTTTTAATTGACTTCTGCTGACAGTAAATTGGCGTCGCTCTTTTCAAATTCCAAATTTCTTTGTTGAGATGGCAGTCATGTTTTTAATGACAGTGTATTGCTTTCTCTTAAAGTGAGCTCGATTACTATGATGCTGCCACTGTGAATGCCCGCTGCCAGGCCATCTGTGACCAGTGGGACAGCCTGGGTACCCTGACCCAGAAAAGGAGGGACTCCCTGGAGGTAAGGGGCAGTTCTGATTTGACAGTAGCAGAAACAAGCAGGGTGATTGATTGTAAGATGTGTTTCATGCTATCGCAGACTTCGAAATTAGTTCAAGTTCAAATTCAAATAACTTTATTCGATTGTAAAGTTTAACAATCATAAAAGCACAATACATGAACAAACATTTCACAAATAAATTGCATAAAAAGTTTAAAAAGAACTGTCCAATACTTTTGTATAATAGGCGAACTGTGGGAACAATATGAGTAAAGGCAACAAGCAGGATAAGCAGGTTAAGAATATAAATAATTTGTACAAAGTTAAAAATCATTAAGGAATAGAACAATAATAGCAGCATAGTTATCCCTCCATACTTTTCCTAAAAGTGATAGCTAGTTTTAGAAAGCTGCTTACATATAAAGTGCAGTCGCAGTTCAAAAGTTGAAGGAAGTAAAGTGCTGGTTTAATCTGTGTGAATTTTAATTTCTTTAAACAGGGCTTTAGGTATAGCCTTCAAATTCGAAATTATTTCTTTGTCATTATTTATTTACTCTTTGGCCCCAATTATGTGGGGGTTAGATGGTGGTGGGGTATGTACTGCACCGTGTAAGAAGTGGTACAGTAGAATGAGGTATTTACTGAGGCCAGCAAATATCTCCTATTCTAAGATTTTCGTTGAAAACATAACTTAACGTGGAGAGGTTGAAGCTTACTGCATCAAATTCAGCTTGTATTAATATTTGTATAGGGAAAATTGCAGGGAGTGTGGTAATCACTGTGAAAATCAGAATTCGGATTTGTGGTACTGCACGTATCAGAGTTTTGTAATCGGAGCCTTAATCTGCAAATTTTGTCTTGCTTTGTCTCATATTGAAATTGCTGTTGTGCGTTTTGAAGATGCCCTTAATGTATTCCAAGAGGCAATGATAATCTCTAAAATTCCAATACAACAAATTGTAGTAAGGAGAGTAAAGAAGCTAGGCCTACATTTCAAGAAGCACTACACATATGTATTATGAAGCCTCAAATCAAAACTCAGTGACTGTGGTCTGGTCTTTTTACACTGTGAATGAAAATCAGAAGCACCATATGGTGCCAAAACTGGGGGTTGTAATGACTCTCCAAAATGAATACGTGTACTACTGAATTCTACGGGTTCAATGTTAAGCCCTTGACTGCCCAGGTGGCTGCACACTCCTGTGCAAGATACTGTCACAAATGTTTGTGGGAACTTTGTACAAACATTGGTAGGGCACTTGTGCCCATTATGTGGGCATCTGTTTTAAGTGCATATTGGAAGCAGATTTTTATTCCCCATATGTATTAGTAGGTTAGTCAAGGAGTTAAACCAAGGAAAATTACATAACAATTAGTGCATCAGAAGACTTCCAAACTAGGATGTATGTTGTCATGCTAATGGCCATTGCTTAGGTAGCCAAAAGACCTGGGATTGAGAGATTATTCTGCTTTTATTGTAATCCAGATGCAGCGAACAATGTCCTGTTGTAGACAGTGTAGAATGCCTTCAGTAATATTTCTGTTCTTTCCTCCCCAGCGAGTGGAGAAGCTTCTGGAGACCATCGATCAGCTTTACCTGGAATTTGCCAAAAGAGCCGCTCCTTTCAACAACTGGATGGATGGAGCCATTGAGGATCTGCAGGACATGTTCATTGTTCACAGCATTGAGGAAATTCAGGTACCAGTGATTCCTAGGGTGGATAGATCTAAGCATCCAGGATGAGTCAGGTACCAGTGCAATGGCATATAAGGCGAGGCAGGGTCAGTAACCAGGGAGCAAAGCAAAAATGAAATGGGTGTTGTTCGTACAATCTATTCCAGAAGGTGTATATACTATGACTTCAGATACGTTTAGGAAAAGATTGGGGGCACGAAGGGTATGGACTAGTGAGGGATTCATGGATCCAGGAGGGCAGGGACTCTGGAGGATGTATTATTTCTTGTTTATTGTTGAGCCAGACAGGCGTATGCTTCCCAAAAACGTACAGTTACTGATGTGTTACCTAAGCATGATCACAAAGACATTTATGGGTGTTAGAGGGGCGACTGATGAGCTATCAGATAAAATTCAACCAATTTAAAACATGCATTATGTTACAAATTAGACCCTTTTGTACAGTTAGCGTGCCATGGTTGTATGGCCGGATAGATGTATTGGGAGGGTGTATTCTCAGCGGCGGCTCCTCCGCTATGGCAGAGGAGCTTCGCTCCTCCTGACAGCAGCCCAAAAAATGAAAAATAAAACGATAATAAAAGCTTGTTTATTATCATTTTATTTTGGCTGTCGGAGCTGAGGCTTGGGGGTGGGGCCAGAGATGACAGGCTGGTGGAGGAGTGCTTTGCTCTATAATCAGTGTGTGTGACAGTTTGGCCAGCCGTCTCAGGATGGCCAAACAGACATGCGCACTGAAGCTCTCTCCAACCCCAGCTGCATTGCTGGGTTGGAGAGAGCAGGCACAGGCTCCCCATCTACTTGGGAGCACAAATCCATGGTGCGCAGGCCAATCCTGACACTGCTTTCATGCAGCGGCAGGATTGGGCACAGGGGATTCTGGGAGCCTGTGCCTGCAGTGCACGGAGCCAGATGGGAGTGTCGGAGCCAGAACGGAGTGTGGATGCAGGAAAGTTATTATATTTTACATTTATTTTGTTGTCTGTCCAGGGTTCCCCCTCCTCCTACCCCGCCACTTTGCCCAGATACCGGCCGCTACTGTGTATTCTGGGATATAAGGGTGAGGGTGATAGCAGAGGTGTTGAATACTGCTGTGGCTCAGGGACAGGAGGGATGAAGTTCCAGGACATTCCTGGATACTCTGAATATTACAAGAGAGGCAATCATCCTCAGGTCATCCAGGATTATTACAAGTGTAAAAGATTTAGAAGGCTGAAGAGACTATTTTGATGAGGCACAGAGGGGTTAGTGCTAGTAGAAATTGACAGGCCATATTTGTGGAGGACATGTCCTGGGAGATTATATTGATGTTATATGGAGGAGAAGCCCCATTGATTGACTTACTGATAACAGTGAACAATTTGTAAAAAGACCTATTTGTTTGTGTAGCCATATAAAATGGTGTCAGTATTGGTAGGTCAGTGTCATTTGGGGGAAGTTGGATGGGAATTTTTACCAGAGGGGCAAAGACATAGGCCCTCACTATTGAGTACAATGCAATTCTGGGTTTGTTTAGACTTAGCCAAGATTACGAGTACAGAGGTTAAACCAACACTTTTGTTTTTCCTATTGGCGATTTTGAAAAAGTAACGTCCTGTGGAAATTGGTGCTAAATTTTAGATTCCCGCTGTTATTTACTGTTATTTGGCTCCGATCTTGTAATGGTGCAATAATATTTTATGCCATAATTATTATGAAGCAAGGGATTAGTAATTACTTATGAACTGTCCCTGCACCACACATAAATGAGGGCCTCAGGTTTGGAGGCATGGCATTAGACTGCTGCAGTAATCAATTTTTCTTAATAATATTGTATTGATCAAATCCTTCTGGCGGTATGGAGTTAGAGATAGGGTAGTTAATTTTTATATACAAAACTTGGCATATTGTAGATGAGGCTGTGGTACCGATGAAGGCCTCTGGGCATAAAAAAGAGGTGAAGTGAACCTTTAGGTTTTTGGCTAATAGGGATAGAATGAGAGAGTGACTCAGGCTTGCAAGAGAGTGAGTGAGGTAGGTCTGTGATGCAATAGATACAGACAATTAGATTATTGCTGTCTCGAAGCGTTTATCACTGGAGAGCAGAGGGCAATCTAGTAGTGATCTTCCACTAGACAATCTGAAATATGAGCTTGGAGGTGGGAGAAAAGCATAGGAAGGAGAACAAGATTTTAGTATTATCTGTGTATAAGGTGACAGGAGTACCCAAAAGGTAAATACTGTCACCTAGGGAAGTTTTTAAGGACAACAGGAGAGGACCAGTGACTCAGCATTGAGGGTATCAACAGGCTAGTGAATTGGTCGAAGTCACAGGGGCATGAGATGATAGAGAAGTAGTGCCTGTAGATTAACATTGTCAAATACTATAAAGAGGTCGAGGTGAATCAACATTGAGCCTCAGTGATGGCGGGGCATTGAGGTAATGGCATTTGAAATGTGAGAAAGGGCAACCTTGGAGAAATGGAGGGCTTAGAAACCAGACTCGAGACAGCTTATAGGTTTGTGTGTTAAAAACTATGGTGTATGACATTTTATCACAAGTTCAGTGGTCATGAAAGTTAGGAGACAGGGTGATAGTTAGAGGGTTAGGATGGGTCAGTTGTAGATTTCTATTGCAATCAAGATAGCAGCATTTGGTGCCCAAGACAAGCCAAAGGAGTAATTGAGAAATGTGTTGAGACATGAGAAACCTCAGGAAAAGAGAGCTAGATGTATTATTGTGGACTGCGAGTATGAAAGGCATCTAGCTTCATGAGGCTGTAGAATCACCTTGGAATTCTTCAGGGGTTGTTGGCAACAACAAGAAAGGAAGTTGAGAGGCACATCTGGAGTTGGAGTGGGTGGGACAATCTCTTGTGGGTTTCTTTAGTAACAGCAACATGCCAGCCACTATGCTATGTTCCTGAAAGGCGGTAGTCATTTTTTTAAATTAAGATTTATGATGGAAGGCAGGAGGAGAAACCAGATGTTGTGGGTCTGAAGCTCAGTGGGCCGAGGATAGAGTGGTAGTTTTGATTGTGAGAATAAGCATCATGGCAGGTGCTGGAATGGTGATGAGAACTGGGTGGAGTAATGGGATAGGTGGTTTGATGTAAAGTTAGGTGGGGGGTTAGAACAGCATGCAGATTTTAGAGAAGTGAGTGGCAAAGGCAGGAGAGAAGAAGCAGGATTGTAGATTGTCTAATAGTTGTTCTGTGGGGAAGTGAGAGCCTGATTTTGCAGATAAAGGACAGAGGAGTGAAATTGTTTTAAAATAATGAGGTATGGGAAATAAACTATTCCCCATCGTGGGATCTTCACTGATATTCATGAATATTGAATATTGTGCCTAGGAGTAGAATCCGAAACATAGAGGTTATCTCTCTTTTTTAAGGTGGGCAATTAAACCTTCAAATTAAATGTTTAAGGTAGGAGCTGCCACATTTTCCTAATGCTCATTTATTTTTTGTCAAAGCTCTTTTTATTGGATCTTACACATGCCAAGTAACAGCAGAACATGCGATATACAACCCCTCACTATACCACCAAGAAGCCAATGTATTCAACAGTGTCTTTTGGATGCGGCAACGATTCAGAATGAATAAAGACATGTAGCGAAATTGCTATTACGCTAAAACATGTCAAGCAATAAACTTTTCCCCAAACCCCTCCACCCCCACGCGCAAACCTATCATGCATAACAACGAATAAAGAAAGAACTGAAAAAGACAATTAAGATACATGGATGTTACACAGTTTGACCTATGGATATGGCGGTTACTGTAGAAGTGTTATAGGTGAGGTGTAGGCACCGGGAGAGTACGCTATCTTAGACTAAAGTGGCTCTATTCTTTGGAATAGATGAAGCGCCCTTGTTCGCGAAGAGCAAGTAGTTAACGGCAGGTCTCTGGAGAGACAGGATACCAAGTGAAGTCACAGTTTTCAAAATCATCCAGAAAGATGTCAGCTATCCTTTCCATTGTAAGAGCCTGCCACAGACAAGCATCCCACTGTATCGGTGCTGGTGCCTCCTTCTTCTTCCAAGGTGTAGCTACCGCCAATTTAGCAGACCAAACCACAGCCATGTTATAGCCCTATCACCCTTAGTTTGGTGTTTCAGGGCGTCATCTCACACGCCTAATAATGCGATCTCCGGGGTATCATGGAGTGGTTATCCCAGAATGTCTTTGATTTGCACTAAGATCTCAGACCAGAACCGACGAATCGTTGGGCAATCCCACCGTATGTTGTGAAAGTTACTCAACAGTCCACACCCTCTCCAACACAAATTAGAAGTGTTGGGGAAGATTTTTTTCAGTTAATTGGAATATGGGTACCAGTCATAGAGTAACTTATAGTGTGCCTCTCTCATGCCTATTGAGTGATTACATTTTGGAATATCTCCTCAGAGTTTGCTCCATTTTGCTTCAAGCCGATACGTGATGATGTGCTAAGTCCCCTTTTGACCTTTATTCCACAGCGTGGATTTACTGATATTTCAAGGGAAGGCTATATAGGTAACAGCAAGTAGATGATGTAGGTAGAGATGCAGAGCAGCCCTTGTTCAGATTTGTTGATTACTGATGCCCTTGTGCACTGAGTTGCTTTGTACCTGGACAGTCAATCAAGTGAATGGTCCCTTGTAGGTCATTCTCCAGTCCCCTGCAGTCAGGTATCGTTTGTGGAGAGATTTTGGAATGAAGCATTGCCTTTACTGTGTAGGCCTTTTGCGGATGTGCCATATTGAGGGAAGGCAACAAGCCCATTATCTCGTCAAGAAGCACAACCAACACTTTCGGGTTGTCTTTTTGGCAGTGCAATGGAGCATCCCATTGTGTGAAGACATCATATTTAAGCTGGGGGAGCTCCTTGCTCACCGATCAGACTCTCCCTGTTTCGATGGGCCACGATTGTAAAGTGAGGCAAGCAGCCCACGCGGCTCCCATACGCCTGCCACTGCCATTAGTCCTTGGGAGGGGGCTTCATCAGCCTGCATACCAGTCCCCCCCTTATGTGCTGAGATCCTTGTGATGTTGCCTTGGCTTTCTTTGGAGGTTAATTGCCGACGGGCAAGACTGCGGGTGTGATGGGTCTGGGGGCCTTACTTATCAGGGATTCTCATGTCTCTCGAGGGCCCACCCTCATCTCTGGTGCAAGGCGGCATGGTGCGGCACAACGCACCATAATAAATCTCGGAACAGTTTAGGCTTCCCCGCCAGTTAGGCTTGCGGGCTCTGCGGTGCAGCTGTCATGCTGCTATTTTGTCCTCAGAGGCCCTCACTGAATCTGTCTGATTTCTCCCGTTTAAACGTTTGCAAACTCACCCCGGGCACAATCGGCACTCCTTGCTCTCCAGACAGCCTCCAGGGTCCAAATCAGGCCGTCAAAAGAGGTAGTGTCTTAACGTTTATCCAGTGTGTAGCAAAGCCTCTGTGGATCACGTCCACTCGGCCTTCTTGGTTGACCACACCCTCCTAATGCTCATTTTTAAACTACTAAATTACCCTGCTGTCCTGAAGGCCACTGCTTTGGCAGAAGAGTAGCAGATACATTTTTCTACTGAATGCATTTAGAATCTGAGAACACTGGTCTCTGCATTTTTTGGGTATATCTGTCCAATTTCCAAAAAGGTTATCGTACATTTATATACCATTTGACATCTTTTAATATAATCTTTCTCTCAAAATAGTATTTTGCCAGCGAGTTTAAGATTTTTCATGAACTTTTTTACCGCAGAAGCCTAAAAGGAATTTTCTTGGTTTATGTATCATTTGCCCCCTCAAGAGCCACAGACTTCACGGGTACCCATCAGTGGCAGCTCCTTCGCTGAGGCGGAGGAGCATCGCCCCACTGCGTTTCAGCAGTGGAAAAAAGGAAAAATCGAATGATAATAACACGTTGTTATTAAAAATGTTATCTTTCCTTACTGAGGCAGTTTTGGGGGCGGGCTGTCTGGGCTATCTCGCAGCCAGCAGGGGGAGGAGTGGTTCATGCACTTACGTGCGCATGACAGTTTGGCCAGCCATCTTGGGCCACTAACAGTCATGAACACTTAGCATGTTCTCCACCGGGCTGTAATGCACAGCGTAGGTGGAAAACTTGCCCAGGATCCCAGTCCCCATCTGAGCGCTGAACCACAGTGCTCATGGTGACAGCAGCATCCTGATTGGGTTAGATGTGCCTGGGTGCTTCCTGCTTCTGGAGGGGAGATGACGCCGGAGGAGAGACGGTGGCCCTGCACAGGAGGTAAGTGGGATTTAATTTTTTTATTTTCACATCTCCCCAACACTCTCCTCCTCGCCACCCCCATTCTGTACCAGCTGCCGCTGGTACCCATTATGCGGGAAAATGCCAGGAAGGACGAAAGATCCCGGAAGAAATGGGACTCAGATGTATGGAAATTCTACTGATGCATCTGGAACCAAAACAGGAGGCTTTCCGCCAACTAAAAACCATTGGGTGTTTTGTATGCTAAGGCAGACATTGAAACACAATGACAAAGAATGCAGCATCTAAGAGAAAGCCCCCTCCATCTCAACATTAAGGTATTAGATGCCCACACATATGCCACTTAGAGGTTCACTGCCAAGCCAGTCATAGTGAATGTACACGAGACCTGCAAGACACTTATTTCAATTACCCGATGCCAAAACCTGGCTAGTTTAAAAAATATTGAGAAACAAGGCCCATTCTTGACCATAAATCTGTGCCAAGAGCTGCCTGCTCAAGTGTATGACAGTAGTATTATCATATCTCAGAAGAAAATGGATCTTAGTTTACACTTACCTGATTGACTGGTCGCTAAAAGCCAATCATAAACAATATCCTTCATGATTTCCAGATAGCAGTGACAACTATGCAGAAGTTCGGATCTTCTCATAAGTTTTACAAGTCAAAAGCTTCCTGTATGATTGAAGAATAATCTCATGGCTTGTCAACACTGGTTTCGCCCCAGAATGATAGGCATTTGAATGCACTAAATCTGAGATTTCATAAGGACCTCCGTAAGCTTTGTAAAAGACCATTAGAATCAGCGCTTGGAAAAAAGTAAAAAGAAATGGAGGCTTTCTATGGCAACTTTGTGGTCTATCCTGTGGTGGACATTGAATGAGAAAAAAATTAAGTGAGAGCCATTACAACAACTGTCTTTCTGTGTGACAGAAGCGATGGATTTCTCCCTACTTGGGAGCCAAGTTCAGTGAGCTGCGTATTCAGTGCAATGGACACACAAGCAGTTGTTGCATCACATAAACAAGATGGAACTAAGGACTAGTTAGTTTACTTTAAGGTCTCTTTTTTACCAGCACAAACAACTTGCCATTGATAATAATGGATAACACAGCAGTGGTGTACAATCTCTACATATAGGTATGAATGACATCAAGAATCCTTTTAATAGGAGATCTGCCTGCCAAGCACTGGTTCATCACCTGGAACATTTGTGTCACAGCAGTCCTACTGTGCCAAACACAAAACGAGCAAGCACATCCTCTAAGCAGTATCATCACAAAGAATATGTGGAAGGTTTATCTCTAAATATGCCAGTACTGATGAGGACTCTTTATATACCTTTTCACTATGAACATAAAAAATTGTAAGATTTTGTATCCACATTTTTAAAGGTTGGATTCAAGGTGATTGCTTATGTGGTGAAAAACATTTCTCTGCTTTCCCACTAATCCCCTAAACCAAAGGTGATTATCGCCCTGAAAGAGGCCTAGACAAGAATAATCTTAACTGCCTCTGAGTGGCCTCAACAATAGTTCCAATTTCTGCTTCACCTATCAAACCACTCACAAGCGATAGCTGTGCAGACCCAAGGCCAGATGTATGACCCGTTTTAGCTGTTACAAACGTAGGATCAGACAGTTTACGACCACTAAAGACTATTTGAACATGTACTAATCCTATTTTGAGAGTCTGTAACTTATTACCAACTTGCAAAATAGGGTTCGCTATTCAGTATTAGGCAGGGGCTTTTTCTAGGGCGTCCCTTCCTAATAGCGAGTCGCAGGATCATGTATGAACCGCAATGCGATCGCAAAACATTCATAATTTACCGACTCCATGAAGAAGGTGGTAACCCATTCACAAACGGGAATTTGAGTATGTGGGCGCCAACATTTTTAGAGAGCAAGCAGTTGTCCCACGGGCCACTGCCTACTCTTAAAAAATGAAAAAGGATTTTTTCTTTTTCTCTTTTAAATGCATACCGTTTTTCTTTAAGGAAACAGGTCTGCAGTAAAAAAAATGCTTTATTTAAAAAGCAATTAGACATTGTGGCCTGATGACCCCAGCAGGCCACCATCCCTGTGATTAAAGGCTATTCCCAATGTGTTACAAATTTCGACCTACTTCATGAATATTAATGAGGTAGGCCATTTGCGACCCCATTGGTAATCACTAAATGTGTGTGGGACACATAAGTACTTCACATTTTGCGAGTTCCTA
Organism: Triturus cristatus; assembly: GCF_964204655.1. Classification (NCBI taxonomy): domain Eukaryota; kingdom Metazoa; phylum Chordata; class Amphibia; order Caudata; family Salamandridae; genus Triturus; species Triturus cristatus. Next base: position 514,896,268 of record NC_140592.1, on the reverse strand, counting down.
ATTGCAAGTTGTAAAAAATCGCAATTGGACACTCGCAAATGAAATGCTCGTACATCTAGACCCACAGCTTGCAATCATTTAACATAGGAGACTATATTATGAATTGATCCAATATAGACAGTTAAATCTTCCTCCTTAAAGTAGGCTTGAGACATTCTGCTAGATTTTTATAATGCTCAAATAGAGCTTCTTATCTAGTATCTGTAGACCTTCGGCCACAAGACTCCACTTTCCGTATTTGGCAAAGCGGGGTCTGCAATTCTGATCCATTATGGTCCTTGAGGCAGGTTATCAACGTATTTCCTCGCCATCCCAGTGATTAAGTATTTTTATAGGTTCTTGTGAACATTGTGTTTCTGTGGTCAGAAATCCTGTTGCCACTTGGATGCTGAATATTGTTTTGCAAATGCTGCTTGATTTTTAATCAGAGCCCATATATAAAGCAAGTTTGGAATGTTTTTACTTGAAAATTGGCTTTTTAGCTACCAACACTACTAGACGAAGGGTTATTGAACAGGCATGGCTGGTTTAGGTAAGAGTGGTGGGGCGGGGCAGGGGAATCCGACATCCGATGGGATAGGGAAAATAAAATAAGTAAATAAATAAAACTACTTCCCTTGTGCTCGCCACATCGCCAAGCACAAGGTAAGTGCTTTCATTTATTTTATTTTCCCTCTCCTGTCATCTTTCGATTTACGCCCTGCTCTCCTTGCCCTGCCCCACCATTCTTACCTCTACCGGGCGTGCCTTTTATTGAGATCTGTCTCTTGTACTCAAAACCACCTGATACAGTGTGCCATAGGAAGAAGGTTGTTTTAAGAATCCACACAAACATTCTCTATAAAGTTATTTAGGATTTCCATGTAAATCTCAGTACATCACCACCAACCATTTTCCCCAAAATCTGTTGTGTGAGGGAGAAATATCTCTTCACAATCTAGGTATGAAAAGGGGTCTGTGGTATTCCTTAGGCAGGATCGGGAAAATTGGAAAGACTAAACAATTGTTTGTCAAGTATGTTCCCATCTGTAGAAGGATGCCAACTTCCAAGCAGTCTATAGTCATCCAAGTTGTGTCCTGTAAATAACTTGATACCAAAATGCAAACAAAATGTCTTCAGGGTGGCATAGGGCTCATTCAGCTAGTGCAAACGTGGCTACACAGTCCACAGAAAGATCTTGAAATCTGCTTCACAGTTGCATGGTGATCAGTCAACAAAGGCACTATTGTCTACACTCTGAAATCAGAACAAATAGTGGGCAAAGCTTCCCTGTGACACCCTTTTTGTATTTAAGGCATGTCTGCTTCGTTTTCACACTCATGCACTGTGGTTTTTGATTAGAGGCAATGGGAATAAACGTGTTCATCTGTTTAGGGTTCAAGCATATTAATAAAGATCCCATATTGGAGAAAGAAAAGATGCTTCTAATCATAGTCCTCCGTCATGGAAATCTTTGCCTCATCAGTATACATAGGTGGACAGCCTTTTGTAATGATCCTAATGCAGTATTAAAGAGTCAAAATTAACTTCCAATTGATTACAAAATGTTTGCCAATTGGGATAATAGGGTTTGCCTGGAGCTTTAAAACAGTGCAGATTATCTTTCTGGAAGGCTGTACTGCCTAGCTGACAGTTTCTGTCATTTTCTCAATTTCTAAAGAATTATTAGGAAAGTATGGAGGCCTCTTTTTCTATGTTAGTTATATAGTGCAATAGATTATCATAAAATCAGGACCATACCTGTTAGATAAGCATACATATTAAATATAAGGATTGTTTCCTGTAAGGTGTTTCAAGATCATACACATAGTCACAGCTATTTAAGATTATAAGTAAAAATATTTTCTTTTAGGAGTTTCAGTTACAGATTTGATGGTAACGTGGGTCTGTTTTAACTCGGGGAGATGCTTCGTAGCACGGGTTATCTTCCATTGTAAAGCAGCAAATGCATTTTCATTGTGAAATTGTAGATTGATGGAAGTATCAATGATTGGCCAAAGGCCAAGGAATGAATGCATGAAGTGATAGCGAGAATTAAATATTGATTGCAGAATGCTGTTGAACATATCTAAGATGTGGGATAAATGTATGAGTCACGGTCATTGTGAGCTTGGATTAAGTTGAGTTAGTTACAGACTTTCTTTGGGTGATGGGAGATTTAGCAGCAATTCTAGTGAGGAGTTGTTTATGGTCATGTGAATCAAAGCATGGCCAATGTACGATCTGTAGCGAAGAAGGAACGATACACACTGTCAAAAATCAGTATGAGATCAAGAGGAATCCATTTGTGTGAGTGGAAACAAACAACGTTTTTTTAGGACTTGGCACAAGAGAAGCTGAGCAGAATGCATGTGTTGCCAGTTGTCAGTGAGTTTAACATTTAAGTAACTGAATTTGATTACGGTATGTTAGAGCTATAGAGGGTACAGGAAGATATCAGGATAAACAAAGAATGTTTCAGTATATCATCAGGCTGTAACTTACCAGAATTCGGGCCTTGAAAGGAAGGGGAAATATTCAAAGGAGAGTCAGCCTGGGGTTACCGTGGTATGATTTGTTGAAGAGGAGTATGGCCCTGCCTATCTGAGTGGTGGCATGGTCAGTGTGTAAGACTTTAATGGTGGGATGGAGTGTGGAAGTCAAAGAGTTCAGTAACCAATATGTCTTTTAACATATTTATGTGTAATTCATAGGTAGATTTAAATGTAGATAGTGTGACGTTGGTTATCCTTTGAGTATGCTCTGTGTTGCACCATAGATTAAATATCAGATTTGTGGGCTGGTGTCAAGATATGGGTAGTAGAATAATGTGAGTGGCCACTGAGTCTAGTAGATCTTGTCAGGTGTAGAGGAAAAAAAGAGGCTGTAAGTAGGGATGCAGGATCATTTTCACATAAAATTGAGGTCTGATGTCAAGACAAGGGTCAAGTCAACTGAAAACCAGTTGTAAGGTTCGCAAAGAGAAAGGTGCCAAATAGTCAGAAGGACGTAGTTCTCTGGGTCTAGGAGATCCAGATATCAAAATGTAAGGGACCTCAATTACTCCAAAATTGTCACTCCAAGAATGCAGAGCATAGATAAAATTAGCCCTAGTGACTCAAAGAGTGTAAATGTAGGAACCTAGGAGATTCATGTACTGAAAATGCAGCTGCTGGGGATAAAGAATATAAAACACCATCCAAGTATCAATTATATGAATTTTGTTGCAAAGGCTATAATAACATTTAGATATCTTGGGCCCCTAACAGCTAGCTAGAGAAATACATGTGCTACCTCTAAGATGGAAAAGACAGGTTATGTGAAATCCAAACTGCAGATATGAAATAGGAATAGTCATGTTCCAATAATCAGAATTGGAGAAGTGGAAGGTTATTGGTGAGGGAGAGTGCAGCAAAGATTTTGGAACCTAGAAACTTGGGCTGGTTTGGAAAGGAGAGCCAAACTGTAAAGGTTTATATAGATGGACTGAAAGGCACCAAGCAATCGGTTTGTTAGGTACCTGGTCTCTAGGCTATGCTTGGAAATCTTTGTGCAATGGTCTAATCTGTCAGACAAGAGAGATCCTAAGTCTGGAAGCTGTGGGTCATGAGAGATCTGTTTATCTGTGCACTTTGTTAGTATGCAAGCTTTAAGGATTTCAGTTTTCCATGTGATATGTCAGTTTCTTCCCTTTTTATCTCACAGAGTCTGATCACCGCTCATGAGCAGTTCAAGGCTACCCTTCCCGAGGCAGACAAGGAGAAGATGGCCATCCTTGGAATCCAAGCTGAGATTCAGAAAATTGCCCAGACTTATGGAATCAAACTTTCTGGCATTAATCCCTACACCAACCTCACTCACCTGGACATCTCCAACAAGTGGGAATCTGTAAGTGAACCAGTCAAATTGAGAAAGCTGTATGCAGCAAACTCCTCCTGGTACATTGTACTCTTATCTGCCTAGATGTCAGTGTGCAACTTTCATCCATGATTAGGTTCAAAGTTACCTCCTATTGCATGATAAAATATCCCAAATCTCTGTTGAGCAAAACGTAGGATGTGCTCAGTAACATATGAAAAAAAAAAAAGAAATCCAATCTCAAGGCATTTTTTCACAGCTGTATTACTGGGGTCCTTAAACAGAATTGCACTTGGTAATACACTAGGACTTAAAAACCTGCTGCTCTATCTTAAAATGTAGATATCAATATTATCTATATTGAAGTATTCCACCCCCCCCCCCAAGTGGCCAGTGATGCGGCAGCACCTATCTCTTGATCGACCCTTCTTGACCAATATGAGTGCTCGAAAGTTGGAATCTGTATTTTGTGGCACATTCATGGCCTTTCTGGATTTCCACTACAAACCCTGGCAGCTACTCAGCTGCAACATACAAATAGTTTGTGGGTGGATTCCTACAAGTAGAGGATTCTTCCTTGCAGAGCACCTATCATCTCCTACTACACCTGAAGTCAGACCCCCTGAAGTTCAGGAGGGACCCAAGTCTGCCTGGCTTCAAGTAGCATACAGATACAGGTACTGAACTGTACATTAAAGCAACATGACGATCCATCTAGCCAGTCCAGTGCACCTGTCTCTCATTTTATCTGACCCTCGACCCCTACCCCTTTCCTCTAAACCCAGTGAATGTATGCCACCCAGTGGTGATGTTTGCTCTGTACAAAAACTCAAAATAAGCAATCCAAGTGTGTTGAGTTCTCGTAGGGGCGGTAGGTGTGATTAACAGGCAACCTGAAGCAATCTTTGCCACCATTGAATATCCGTCCCAAAGAGTTGCTCATAGTCCGATAGCCCTTTATGTTCCACATAGTTATCTTCATATATTGCATTATGGTGATATTTTCGTGTCTTCAGCTTTCAATCAACTTAACCTACAGCTTCTGTAACCAGGTTTGAAGGCGGTGTTATTTGTGTCAACAAGATGCTCTCTGCCTATACTCATTTTTTTCATTTCTGCCTGAGGTTTGAACTTGCAACTTGGCTACAAACGCCTATGTAGAAGTATTTTGTTGTTGTTGTAATACTTTATTCGACATATAAAAGTATATCATAAAAGTTCTGTACAGCATGTTTTTAAAACAATTAAGAAAGAAGTATTTTAATATCTCCCTGATACAGCAATGGAGACCATTCTCAACATGGTTCTGAATTCTGTGGTACATGTGCCCACTTATGTCTCCCTGACTGGCTAGCATCACACCCACTATGTTTTGGATAGAAACTTTATTTTCCATTAAATGAATTGCCTTTTCTAGACAATCTCAAGGTTTGCATCTTGAGAGCAAAATTGTATAAAGAAATGATTGATAAACTACTCATGACAGTAAGGGAGAGTAAAGTGATGTTATTTTACTGAAGTCATTGAGGCAGTGGAAAAGAAGTCATGTAAGCTTTGACTCAAGTGACAGTCTCTTGTACGTTTTTAGACATCCTTTAATAAAAACACGAGTCATGAAACCTGTTAATTAAAACTGATTGATAACACACAGGAACACACACTTACTGAAGCTATACAAAATTAACAACATACCTATTTTGAAAAGATAACTACTCGAATAGATTAAATCACAGATGTTATAAAGCAGTCCACAGATAATGCTGCAACCCCAGTTTACATCTAAATGATTCGCCAGTTAGATGTGAGTAGGCAGAAAAATGATCAGAAGTGATTGACCCAAGTGGCACAGAAGTCAGCCAGCATGGACATTTAGAAAGGGCTTTAAGGTGTTACTCTGTATATGTTTACTCTGTGTAAAAAAGATCGTGAGCAAGAGGAGGACCACGATGTTTGCACAACAGATTGTATTATAGTGATCTCGGATACTTTTAAAAGCATACAACAGCACTGCCAAACTGAGGCTTCTAAATGAAGGTGCAGGCAAATATGTGGCAGCAAGTGAGTTATAGGGGATATTGGTTATCCGTATATCTCTCAGGAAAGAAAAGACGGTGATGATGTAGCTGATTATACTAGATTTTGCTTCTCCTGTGACCTGATGTTTAAGTCTCCTTAAAAAAGAAATTATGAATCATTGTGCTTTTGTGTTGAAAGACAGAGGTGTTTACGTAACAAAAACACATTTTGAATTCCCTATTTCCTTCAGGTGAGGCAGTTGGTTCCACACAGAGACCAAACCCTGCAGGAAGAACTTGCCCGCCAGCAGGCTAACGAGCGTCTCCGTCGCCAGTTTGCTGCCCAGGCGAATGTCATTGGACCATGGATCCAGACAAAGATGGAGGTGGGTGGTAGCCTATGGTTTGTGTATCTTCAACTGCATTCATTTTTATTTCATTTGCTTTGTTTTCGTCTTACTTTCGTAAGGTTCATGAAGTTTTTAAGTTTAACTTTATTGCTTGTTCTTAGGTGATTTTGTTACATTTAACACATCTCGAATATCATATTCAATAAATATCAGTCGAATTAGATCATTCTTAAAAATTCTACCTGGTCTAAGTTTCACATTAAATAGGGACATGTATTGTTTAAAATAAGCAAAATGGTAATCTCTCAAATTGGGGAGTGCTAAACCGCCTCCCTCCAGCCCTTCATATAAAGGGCCAAGTTCTAATCTAGAGGTTTTGTTTTGCCAGATAAAAGATGTAAAAAAAGATGCCACTTTTAAAAAAGTGGTGTTGTTAAAACACATGGTACAGCAGAAAAGAGGCAATTAGACAATTGGAGAACTGCAATTTCAATCAGGGCAACCCTCCCAAGAATAGTTAAAGGAAGCGAACGCCATCATGCATACGTAGCTTAAACTTTTAAAAGAAGTGGGGCAAAATTAGGATCGTATAAATCTTCAAACTTTACAGGATCTCCAATGCCCAAATATCTCTTCAAGCTCATCATTTACACATGAGACTATATCTGGAAGTAATCTATCTGAATTATAACTTCAGTTTTCTTTCTGTTCATTTTTTAGCCCCTCAACACCTGATATAGAGAAAAAATATAAAAGGCTTTTTCCTGTTAACACCTATTAGCATCCAGAAGCAGCATTATGTCATGGGCATACAGTTTTAGCTTCCCCATCTGTGGTATAGGAGGGTGAATATCTCTGTTCTCCCTAATCGTAATTGCTAATGGCTTGAAAAAAAAAGCAAATAAAACCGACAACAGGGGACATCCCTACCGAGTGCCATGGCAAACTTGCAGTCTGCCGACCTCAGTGGCATTAAGTATAATCGTGGCTTAAGCATTCTTGTCCATCTTATATATCAACCCCCCGTGATCTGGGTGGATATCCCAAACTTAGCTAAAATACAGAAAAGAGTTTCCCAGACCACAAGGTCGAATGCCTTCTCTGCATCCAATAGAAGAACTATGGCAGGAGTATCAGTGAATGAAAACAAATCGAGCGTCTCAGCTAAGTACTGTGTATTTGTTCCTAACTTTTGTCTGGCTAGAAAACCATTCTGGTTCTGGTGTATTAATTTTGCAGCTATAGAATTGAATCTGTTAGCTAATCATTTCATTGCGATCTTATAATCTAAATTTAACAATGTGATTGGACCATAAGAATTTGGATCTTCGCCATCCTTTTCTGTTTAAAAAAAACTAACCACTTTCCCACTATTAAAGGAGGCAGGTATGGGGCCATCCTTCAACATGGCATTAGCAACCAATAATAGATAGTCCACTAACACCTCCAGGAACTATTTATAAAACGCATCCGGGAAGCCATCTGGGCCACATACCTTGCACTGTGGGAGGCTTTTAACCACCTCAACCAGGGGCAGGCTATATGTTCAACCCCCTCCTTTGTAAGAGTAGGAATATTCAGCCCTGCCAAACAATTTCCTCTAGCTGCCATATTGACCACCTAATTCTACCTATAAATTTGCCTGTAGTGTTTAACCAAAATGTCACCCTGTTTCCACTGCTCCTTGCACCTGGCCCCAGAGACTGGGCACTTCAAAGCAAGGATCACATTACTTGCAGCTTGTTCTCGTGCCTGCCAAGCTAAAAATCTTCCAGTAAAATTACTCTCCTCATATATCTTCTGCAGATAGGCCCAATTGGATGCACAACACTTAGTATAATAGAAATTGCTGAATACCTGTTTAGCCTTCTCCAACTCTTTTCTATTTGCAGAGAATAGTTGTCTCAAAAATTTATTGTGAATTTCCTGTACAGTCTTTTCTAGAATTTGCTTCTGTTCTCTAACATTTATAATATTTGTGACATCCTTGGCTGTCACCAGCGCCTTTACATATGCTTTTAATTCAGTCCACACCACATATGCTGGGGCAATTCCTTATCAAAACTTCCTTTATCTCTTCTTTACATATTCGGACCTAATCCTCCTCTTGTAAACACTGTTCATTAAAGACCCATCTCCTAGCTTGTGGAGTGCCTCTCTCCACAAAACTCCAGATCAAGAATTGCATAGTCCAGAAACGCATTAGGTAGGGTCTGCTGGTCCTTAAAAACCAGGGCTTTAGAGAGCAAGAATAAATCGATGCGTGAAGAGCTATGAAACCTTCCGGATAGACATGTGTATTCTATTTTTGTTGGAAAGACTTCCCTCCAGGGATCAAGAAGTGCAACTATTATTTGATAGCTCTGCAAAACATTTGCAACTTGAGTCTTTAACTGTCTTTTACATTTTACAGAGGAATCTATTCTTGGGTTCTGCAGATTGTTAAAATCCCCACCCGTAATATTCTCCTCTGGGACTTGCAATAATGATTGAAATAGTTCCTTGTATGGCCCAGCATTATCCTCTACAGGGACATACAAACTCACAAAGGTGGACTGCGTGGAAAAGACTAAGCAATAAACCCAATACCCTCGACTATATATATGTATATATATATTATCTACTGGCGGACGCCAGTAGATAGTTATAGTTAGGACGGTTTTTCCATAGGAAATCCGCAACGTTCTATTTGGAATAACTTTGGCGCCGATTGATGAATCCTCGCGAAATTTTCAAAATAGGTGGGGCGCTCCGCTCCTACCCTGAAAGTCTCAGGGGGATTCGTCAAGCGTGGGCTGAGAAAAAAGGGGGGTCCCAAAACGCGTTTTTCCCATGCAATTTTCCATAGGGACCTTTAGTCCAAGGTACAGCCCAAACGGCTGAACAGAATTACTTTAAATTTGACAAAGAGGTAGTACTCAGGTCAGGGATGTGCCTTTTGCATATCTGGAGTCAATCTGTTCATTAGTTCCTGAGAAAATTGCAGTTAAAAGTACATACATATCTATAGCCTCGCACCGTGCGCGCACGGTGACGTGCGCGAGCGCAATTCTGATTGGTTGTTAGATGTCAGTAAATATTCGAATCGGTCGAAATCAGGAAGTGTCGGCCGCCATTTTGTCTCTCGCAGTCTGAGGCAGTGAAAAACAAAGGTGGAGAATGTGAAAAGGGGGCAGGGTGGACAGTTCCTCACCCCTTAGCCTTTGTCAGGGGGTCACTGAAGGACCCCCATGGATGAAAAAAACATTTATTTTTATATTCGATAAAGTGCGGGGTGCGCGCTCCGTGCGTGCATGGCACGCACAACGCATCATGGGTGCTCGGTGCGCGAAGCGCACCGAGTGCCCACAGTGCGTGCACGGTGCGCGCACGGTGAAAAACCTGAAAAAAAAAATATTAATAAATACATAACTTAGCATTTAAAAAAACGTACAAATTCACTTAAAACACCATAGGTTTCACACACGTTATAGTTAGGAATTAGCATTTAAAAAACCTTGCAAATTCACTTAAAAAACCATAGGTTTCACACATGTTATAGTTAGCTGGACATTTCCCTCGTAAAAAACCAATGAAATTCCCCCGTTATAGTTAGTGCAGGCAACTATAACTCACGCGACCGCAATCCTCTGCTGATGACGTCAGATATTACATCACTGATTACAAATGTGTCTTTCTGAAAAATAAATATTTGTAATATATGTATAGTTAAAGATTAATGGAAGAAGACATGGGTAAATAGGTGTCTAAATACAGTGATGTAATATCTGACGTCATCAGCAGAGGATTGCGGTCGCGTGAGTTATAGTTGCCTGCTGTGGAGTGCGTCTTCAAATCTGGGCAGGCTTTGGAAACAATTAATCACGGCGGCTCCGGCCGTGGAAGATCGCACCACTCAAGGAATATATGAGACCTCGGGGAATGAAATGGTTCGTTTCCACAGATGGCACAGCAGCGCTTTAAAGTATGAAGGCAGAGATTCACTCCGAGGCCCAATGGAGGGTTTTTACTGTGTCCTTTATTGTCTGGAAAATGCAGAACCCACTGAAGGGCAATAATTGAGAATGGAACTACATGTCCCAGTGTGCAAGGGAGTTCAACCATGATGGGAGGCACACCTGAAGCCTATTAAATATGAGCACACAGGGGACTGCGTTCGCTATGCTATGCTGCATTTTCAGAATTACCTTGGAAGAAGAAGCGTGAGGCTTCGAAACGCGTTGGTAGCAGGACTGAAATAATCGAGGTGAAAATCTGCTTTCATTTGCAAATAAAAGGTTTGAAACCTGGCTGCTGTGGAGTGCGTCTTCAAATCTGGGCAGGCTTTGGAAACAATTAATCACGGCGGCTCCGGCCGTGGAAGATCGCACCACTCAAGGAATATATGAGACCTCGGGGAATGAAATGGTTCGTTTCCACAGATGGCACAGCAGCGCTTTAAAGTATGAAGGCAAAGATTCACTCCGAGGCCCAATGGAGGGTTTTTACTGTGTCCTTTATTGTCTGGAAAATGCAGAACCCACTGGAGGGCAATAATTGAGAATGGAACTACATGTCCCAGTGTGCAAGGGAGTTCAACCATGATGGGAGGCACACCTGAAGCCTATTAAATATGAGCACACAGGGGACTGCGTTCGCTATGCTATGCTGCATTTTCAGAATTACCTTGGAAGAAGAAGCGTGAGGCTTCGAAACGCGTTGGTAGCAGGACTGAAATAATCGAGGTGAAAATCTGCTTTCATTTGCAAATAAAAGGTTTGAAACCTGACGTCATCAGCAGAGGATTGCGGTCGCGTAAGTTATAGTTGCCTGCAGTAACTATAACGGGGGAATTTCATTGGTTTTTTACGAGTGAAATGTCCAGCTAACTATAACATGTGTGAAACCTATGGTTTTTTAAGTGAATTTGCAAGGTTTTTTAAATGCTAATTCGTAACTATAACGTGTGTGAAACCTATGGTTTTTTCAGTGAATTTGTACGTTTTTTTAAATGCTAAGTTATGTATTTATTTATTTTCAGGTTTACACCGTGCGCTCACCGTGCGCGCTCTGTGGGCACTCGGTGCGCTTTGCGCACCGAGCGCCCGCGGTTCGCAGTGCGCGCAGGGTGCGCGCACCTCGCGATTTAAAAAAAAAAAAAAAAAATTTTCTCCCTTAGGGGTCCTTCTGTGACCCCCTGACCAAGGCTAGGGGGTCAGGAACTGTCCACACTGCCCCCTTTTCATGTTCTCCACCTTTGTTGTTCACCCCCTCAGACTGCGAGAGACAAAATGGCGGCCGACACTTCATGGTTTCGACCGATTCGAATGTTTACCGACATCTAACAACCAATCAGAATTGCGCTCGCGCACGGCAGGGTGCGCGCACAGTGCGCGCACGATGCGCGCGTATAGATATTGATATGCTTTTAAATGCTATTTTCTCAGGAAATACTGAACAGATTTACACTAGACCTGCAAAAGGCACTTCCTTGACCTTATGGCTACCTCTCTGCCAAATTTCAAGTAATTCTGTTCAGCCGTTCGGGCTGTAGCTGTGTCTAAAGGTCCTATGGAAAAATGCATGGGGAAAACGCATTTTGGGACCCCCCTTTTTTCTTGGTCCCCACTTGACGAATCACCCCGAGACTTTCAGGGTAGGAACTGAGCGGAGCGCCCCATTACTTTTGAAAATTTCGCGAGGATTCGTCAAACGGCGCCAAACTTATTCAAAATAGAATTTTGAGATTTCCTATGGAAACTAGGTTGTAACTATAACTATCTACTGGCGACCGCCAGTAGATAACATATATATATATATATATATATATATATATATATATATATATATATATATATATATATATATATATATATATATATATATATATATATATATATATGTGTATATATATATATCATCAATGGAAAATACATCCAATATAGCCTCCATGAAGCCCACAAGCCATCATATGTTTGGTAATATTGTGATTGAAGAAATGCATATCTTAACTCTGAGGTGAACACCCACTAACCAACCTTCATAACTTGAAATTGGACTTTGATTTTGGACTTAATTGATATGCAAGCTGGGACATTTCATGAATTTCCATTGTCAGACACATATGGGTTCCTTCCTCGTGTTCCCCTATTCCATCACTTTGACACATTTTTTGCACTTGTTTTATAAATTGGGATTCACATGAACGATATATTGTCATCAGGCTTTGAATTTCTATTTTCTGCTTGTCAGTTATTGAACCCTGTACTCATGATCATTTGTGAACTAGGTTGAGAGTTCTCTCTTTCTTTTGCTGATCAGTGTGGATTTAATCATTGCGTATTTTGCACATAAACATCTTGATATTGTTTTATAAATGATCAAATTCGAGGGTTTTTATCAAATGTATTTTATAATTTTAAAATGGTTTTTTAGCTACCCCCCCATGTATAATCAAATATCCTATGCAACTATTTGCAGTTTACACCTTTTTCAGCATATTTTGCACATAACTTGCATTTGTGTACTTCAACCTAAGCACTTTAAATAACTAATATTTGCACCTTATCACTGATCATGTATCTGTACATCTCTATCAGGTTACATAATGACAAGCAAATCACAAGTATCTCTTCTATATCGTTCAACACCAATCATCACGTGACTTTAAAATGCTGTATAAAAGGGTATTCAATATGGTTGTTACTTTATGTGATCAAGGCCACCTGGTGGCCGAAACGCGTAATGACATGCCTCGCCATCACTAACCTTGAATAAATCTTTATGAAGCACGTCTGGTGTCCGTGTGCTTTTCCTCCTCGCCCGCTGGGAAGTGGAAGGATGCGCCTGATATTCATATATATATATATATATATATATATATATATATATATATATATATGTGTGTATATATATATATATATATATTACCTACTGGCGGTCGCCAGTAGGTAGTTATAGTTAGGACCACGTTTCCATAGGAAATCCGCAACATTCTATTTTGAATAACTTTGGCGCCGGTCGACGAATCCTCGCGAATTTTTCAAAATAGGTGGGGCGCTACGCTCCGCTCCTACCCTGAAAGTCTCGGGGGGATTCGTCAAGCGGGGGCTGAGATAAAAGGGGGGTCCCAAAACGCGTTTTTCCCATGCATTTTTCCATAGGACCTTTAGACAGGGCTACAGCCCGAACGGCTGAACAGAATTACTAGAAATTTGGCAGAGAGGTAGGCCTCAGGTCAAGGAAGTGCCTTTTGTAGGTTTGGTGTAAATCTGTTCAGTAGATTCTGAGAAAATAGCCTTTAAATCAATATATATATCTGAGCCAGCTTACGGTGCGCTTACGGTACGCTTACCGTACGCGTACGGTGGCGTGCGCGAGCGCGATTCTGATTGGCTCTTAGATCTTAGTAAACATTTGAATCGGCCGAAACCAGGAAGCGGCGGCCGCCATTTTCTCTCTCGCACTGAGAGTGATTTTTAAAATATAAAGCCCAAAAACATGTAAAGGGGCTGTTTAGACAGCTCCCACACACATAGCCATATTGAGGGAGTCCCCAAAGATCCCCCAAGGCCAAAAACGGAATTTTTATTTTTTCGGTAATTTCGCCGATTACGCTTACCGTACGCGTACGCTAAAAAATTAAAAAAAAAAAAAAAATTATCCACACTCTCTCCACCCCGTGTGCAATTGGTGCCCGACGGGCAGCAATTGTGCATGGCTTAGCACACGAGTGATAAACTAAAATATTTAAAAAAAAAATAATAAAAAAAAAAATTATCCACACTCTCTCCACCCCGTGTGCAAATGGTGCCCGAAGGGCACCATTTGTGCATATCTTATAAAATATACGAAAAATTAAAATATTACATTTCAAAACGAAGTGCATCATATGTCCTCCATGTGCGCACGGTGCACGAAGCGCATCGTGCGTACATGGCCCATCTAGCGTAACGTGGGCACGCGGTGCGCGTAGCGCACCGCGTGCCCATCGTGCGTGCACGGCACTAACTGCGTAAAGTGGGCGCGCGGTGCGCGAAGCGCACCGTGCGCGCACGGAACGAACTGCGTTAAGTGGGCGCGCACGCCACGAATGGCGTAAAGTAACTTAGCATTTAAAAAACCGTACAAATTCACTGAAAAAACCATAGGTTTCACACACGTTATAGTTAGGAATTAGCATTTAAAAAACCTTGCAAATTCACTGAAAAAACCATAGGTTTCACACATGTTATAGTTAGCGGAAATTTTACTGATAAAAAACCAATGAAATTCCCCCGTTATAGTTAGTGCAGGCAACTATAACTCACGCGACCGCAATCTTCTGCTGATGACATATGTGTCTTTATGAAAAAAAAATATTTGTAATATATGTATAGCTAAAAATGTATGGAAGAAGACATGGGCAAATAAGTGTCTAAATACAGTATTAGCATCAGCAGAGGATTGCGGTCGCGTGAGTTATAGTTGCCTGCACTAACTATAACGGGGGAATTTCATTGGTTTTTTATCAGTAAAATTTCCGCTAACTATAACATGTGTGAAACCTATGTTTTTTTCAGTGAATATATATATATATATATATATATATATATATATATCTCACTGGCAGAATTAAGCGCTTTAGCATTCAGCCTCTTTGTCAGAAAAACTGCAGTACCCCAATGTGACGAGCAGAGTCTATAACTGGCCCAAATTTTAAGCATGGAAAACTCTAAAAGCTTAGCAACTGATATTTGAGTCTCCTGCAGTAATACCACTGAAGGACTCTCATCTTCCATCCATGCTTCTATAACATGCATGTTCTTTTTATTGATTAGTCCATTAACATTAAAAGAAACAATTTTCAGAGTACACTTAGACATCACACCCACCTTCTGTTCCCTGGCACTAAACATGATTCAAAGTGTCTAGAGTCCATAGGGTGCCTAAAGTGTCAAGTGCAAAAACGTGCAAACATATGGAAAGTGCCAGCCAAAAGCTGAAGACAAATGATTAAAGTGCATCTATCCTCTAATGTGCTCTCTAAACTGCCTACCCCCTTACTCCCAAATGTAACTAAAGTGCTCAAATCCAAGGTCCCAAAAACACTTTGGACAGCTCTTCCCTAGCTTTTTGGCCAGATCACCGTTCTCTAATTGGGGCCCTCCACCTCACCATCCCTTTCATTCCATACAATTTCAAAAACATTGGCCCACCAAGCATCTCCTTGAGCACCCCTTGGATCCCTTTTTATCAAACACCATGAACCTCCCTTCTGACCCCAACCTCCACCAACCCCTCTTTCCCACCCTCTTTATGTCATAGTGGGTGTCCCGCCTTTCCACCCACTCCCTGCATGCAACCCAACCTTCACCCTTGGGGATATTGGCACCCTGACACAGTGCCGAGGCCTACGGCTGCTCCCCTCCAGCCCCTTCCCTCAGTATTCTCGTATCGGCCATAGACATTGGAAAAAACTGAATAGCAAGATTAGGCCCACACAACTTTCTAACTCAGTACCCCAGAAATACTCCGAAATAAGCCTCAAGCAAGCTGCGTGCCACTATTAAAGCAATGACTCTAGAAACTTACTGGCTTCTTTCACAATGTCAAATATTCTAAAGCAACCCTTGTGCAGCATTTTAAGTTCAGAAAATTGAATAATTGAAGCCTTCCCCCTGCACCCCTCACTGATTCACAATTATCTGAAGACCTAAAGGCCTTCTCCTTTTTAGCCTTAGTCAGAATCCTTTCTTTAATTCTGTGATCGGCAAAGTTCACTAACATAGTACGGGGGTACTTGGCCTGATCACCCATGTGAGCAGGAACACAGTAGGCCCGTGTAATTACTAGATCCTGTACAAATACTGGGATTACACAAGGTTGTATCAAATTTACCACTCATTTTATACATTTGCCAGCATCTTCACTGTGCTCTGGAATACCCGTAATCCGAAGGTTGGACCACTTCACATACTTTTCCATCTGCTCCTGTTTTTTCTCTCAGCCATGATTTTTTGCTGTCATTTTCCTTCAGGTGTTTAATTATTCTTGCAACCCAGGCTAGCCATAGCAAGCCAGCCCCTACTAAACCAGGAAACAGGGGAGCAGAGAAGCAGCAGCAGGCCAGTAATGGTCTCAAGGCAGCAGTGCAAAAAGATGGCTATCCTCAAACTTTTTTCGGCCCACCAGGAAAGCAAATCCTCTCTCCTCCCACAGTAAAATGTAGTATCACCAACCTTGCAGGTCATATGAGGATAGCATGAGAGCTTTAGTCCATCTTTAATGCCGTGCAGTATATCCAGAGTCACAGCCTTCTAGTCAAATGCTGTGCGCCTGCAGATAGAAGAGTCATCATCATCATCAAGTCTTTATTTCGATTTAAAATCATGAAAGACAAATCCATAAAAAATCCAATACTATCAATATAAGCAAGTTATTTGACATAAAAACATAATAGTAGAGTCTAATATGGTGGGAAAGCTACATAGCCCCCACATTACCACCCAGGCCCGCCGGCTCAAAGCGGCTTCTTGCGGTATCTCTCCACGTCCATTCCCGATGTACTACAACCAACAGGGCGGGCTGGAATTGGAGAACCAGAAGCAGAGATACACACTACAGCTGTAGCGCCAGTCCCATCCTCCCTGTGAATGCCCCTTCTCTGTCCTCCTTGATGGGACAGTGACCACATTTTAAATAGAATAGGTACTTGCAACAGAGCAAACAGGTGCTACTGATACTGGTAGAACGAGGAACTATAGGACATTATGTGACTTAGGAGTGTTAGTGTTAAATATGTCTATAACACAGTGTGATCCAAAGTTAACGTAAAGAAATGTAACGTTCCTCAAAGGAAATTGCTGCACTGGTGTGCATACTAACTTGCGCGTTGACTGTCTCCTCTATTTTAAGGAAATTGGCCACATCTCTGTGGACATAAGTGGGTCCCTGGAAGATCAAATGAACCACCTTAAGCAGTATGAACAGAACATCATCAACTACAAATCCAACATTGACAAATTGGAGGGAGACCATCAGCTCATCCAGGAGTCCTTGATCTTTGACAACAAGCATACTAGCTACAGTATGGAGGTGAGCTATGTGAAGGACTGTGCAGGAAGTAGAAAATGATGATTGGGCAGGTATTTGTCTCCACTGGTAAATCAGCCAACCTCACACACACGCCAAAAGTGTTACTTAACGCACCCTTAGGCTTTGGTTGCTGTATTTTTAGTATCAGTTATTTGCACAACGTTCCACTGATTATCCTTCTTCAGAGACAATGTCGTTCAAGTAAACGGCATTATCTGTTCGATGCTCTGCGTGTTTGTACGTGGATGTTTGCATGAGTGTGTGTGTTTCTAAGCAGCAGGAGCACCATGCAGGTGCTGTTTGGTGTGTCTGCATGAGCGGGCTGTTCTTTTGGTGCGTATCCATAGAGTGGCAGAGCCGTGAAGTTATTGAAGTGTGCTTGGCTAGTTACATCATTGTGATGTGCATTTGTCCCGTGGAAAGGCTGAGTAGCGAGTGTGTGTGTTTGTGGTTGGGGTGTGTGTGCGTGCATTTAAATAGGTAAGCAGTGGGAAGCTAGTTACATAATTCTGGTAGTTGCGTATGCGGTAGAAGAGCAATGAAGTCATTGAGGTGTAGTTGTGTGTTTCTTGCGGCATGAACCTATTCTATATTTATATGACGTGCAATATTCCGCCAACTGTTTTGGTCCAGATGACACTTGTCAAAAATGTAATCTCTTATGTCGTATGTCACTCTTAGGCAGAGTCAACAGGATTCATGATGATGTTGATCGCAAGCCCACAATGTCCCACTACTTGTCCACCATCTTTAGATTCTATTTTCCGCCATTGGGATAAAAAACAATCTCCACATTGGGAGTGGAAATAAAAATATATTTTATTTATTTATATATTTTTATTTATTTTATTAATATATTTTTTAACAAAGACAGTCTGGAAAGCGTTTTAGAGTCACTGGAAGAAGATATCAGCACTGCTACAACACTGGGAGAATGATCTGAAAATCAGGACCTGTTTAATGACTCAGAAAGAGGGATGTTTTTAGGGCCTGCCCATAGAGTCATTTATATCCATTGGGAGCACAACAGTACTTATGATTGGGATTGTGCGGTTTAAAATCGTAATCACTGAAAACGTCTAAAGAAAAATATTAGGGCTTGTGTTCTACTAAACGACACAGCAGATTGAAATCCAGTGAGCACCGGAGTCACAGACTGCTTATCAGGATATGTGTTTGAACTCCGACAATAACTGTTCAGATGTCGAGTATACTGATTTAGCATAGGGGCAACACTTTTCTAGCTCTGAGAAGTAGAAGTTCCTGACCCTGTAATATTTGTTATTAAAGTGATTTTGACGCTCTTTAAAATTTGCCAACAGAAAGAATTTTTGAGATTAAAATATTGGAGCTTAAATCTTCTAAACATATTTAGTGTCCTATATGATTGGTGTGCTCAAGGAACGATTACATTGAACTTCCAAGCAGGCAATAGAAAAGAGCACTTCTTTGAAGAGACACACCCTAGATATAATTTCTGAGAAGGCAAATGAAGCAGCATCAATTCTACTCCACAGAAAGAAGGTAAATCTCGAAGTGAGGTCAAAATAATTTCAACCCTGAAAATTCGCCACTTTTGACAACAGGACTTGAGATCGTTATGGTCACCAAGATATTCAACAGCGAAAATATTTCAAAACCAATGGGCATCAAAAAAGATATCTTTCCCTCAAATTAAAAAAATCTTTTGAAGGAGCTTTATAGTCACTAAGGGCCCGTTTCGGATCTCGCTAGGAAAGCCCTCTGTACGACTCGGATCCGGAGGGCTCTCCGAGCGAGACGTGCTCCGGGAATCTGAACGAGCGAGTAAGATGCAGTGTATGCTTACGGACTCGGTTCGCTCAGACTCCTATTGAACTCTATGAGAGCCTGTGTACAGACACGTACACAGGCTCCCATAGCAAAAAGGGGTGAGTGGGGTAAAGCGTACACCTTGTAGCGGGCACCCCATGGTGCCCACCATACTGTACATGCCTGGCTCAGGGGTACCCATGGGCACACCCCTGTGACATTTGGAGGGTCCCGGGTGAAGGGGAACCTGCTACGGACCCCCAAATTCCGATTCCGACAGCCGTTTCATCTCGCGGAGACTGAGGCGAAGCGGCTCTCCCAATGGTGCTTCACACTCGCTCGGTCGGAATTCGGCTCCATTGAGCAGCACGATTCGGCTATCACGAGTTGTACAGACAGGTTTGGATCCCGGAAACAATTTGTTCAACTCGTACGCGATCTTCGCATCATACTCGGTCTTTCGGACCTATGTACGATTCGGTTGGAAACAAGGGCTACTAATCTAATCCAGGCAAGCCAAATTTGATTTGGAGGCCTTCCGAATGACATCGGAATCGGGCCCTAAATATCCAAGTTAATGAGATCTAGGAAGGAACCAGAGGCTGTTGAGAGTCACACTCTGATTCTGATACAATCAAAACATCTTACACAGGAAGAGGATACCAAAACTGCAGATGAGGTTCGAGTCCTAGAGTCCTCGAGGCCTACATCCTGTGATTCTGGCCAAATCACTTAATCTACCCATACCAAAATTAATTAATTTGGCCTTGTGTATGGTAACTGGTGCTTATGTAAACTCCTTGGGCTGAGTTTGCGCTATATAAAGCTGCAAAGTAATTCCAAATATTCCAGAAGATGAGGCTAATGTGCAGGGGACTAATGGAGGAATATTGCACTGAATCGCCTGAGCTTGAGCTAGTGACTTACTTTTCCTGTTCGACTATGCTTCAGGATATTTCAACATATCATGTAGGTCTTAAAGAGAGAGAGAAAAAATGGCAGTCTAATGTAAAACATGAGAGGAATTATGTTTCCTTTTAGAAATGCTAAGCCCACTTTAAAAGGGGTAATTTCTTCCTACCACTGTCGTTCACCAGACATATTCCAAATGCCAAAAACAACACAGTGTATAACGCTAAGAACAGAAAGGAAATATAGATCCTCACTACATGACCAGCAGACAAGATTGCATGCAGCACATTATTCTTTTGTCTTAGCTACTGCAAGGGATAGATCAGTTAGTCTTGCATTTGCTAGAGGTTTGTGCCAAATAAAACAAGCAAAAGGCTGGCTGACATGGGAACTAAAATTGAGGCTGCTACTGCAAACGTCTGTTAGAGACTTCTAGCCCCTCTTTCCTGTCCTTTCGAATATTTCCCAGGCATCAGACTGGATCCGTAAACTTTTCAGCAATACCTCTGCGTGCCGGTAGGTAACACTGTGCAACTGTTTACTGACGCCGTTTGTCTCTTGTCGCCACTGCTGCACTCTGACATCAGTTCCTTTCTTTCCGTGCACCCTGACGCAGATCCAGAGCTCTCTTTTTTGACTCTTAAAGACATGTGCCTCCAATGATTTGTCAAAATATGCAAGGGAATGCCACCCCCAAAAATGACAGGTGTCAAGACCTGTAAATACTGTTGCAAACAAATGTCTGTGAAAGATTCCCATCAGGTGTGCCTGTGGTGCCAAGGGTGGTGTCACAAATCTAAGGCCTGCAACGACTGAGCATCAATGAACTGGAGGGCCACCCTGGACCGTGAGGCAAAACTCTACATTGCTGAACATAAGAAAACCCCACAACAAGACCAGTATAAGTCATGGTCCAAGTTGAAAAGCACAGTCCCGTTCTCCCTCTAGAAGTCAACAAAGCCTTTTCAGAGGCTAGTCTTCATTGAGATCTAAATCATCAGGTAATTCCAAAAAGAAGCATAAAAAATCAAAGTGGGACTCGCCCCCTCTTTCTACTCGCATTCACCTGAGAAGGTGCGGGGGGCAGCACCATGGCTCTCAATCTCGCTCCCGGAGGCCGTCGACCTCAAAACCGATCACAGCACAACCTGAGTTTCTGGGGCCATCCGACACTCCCAAAAGATCGAAGAGTTCAGCGAGGCAATACCTTAGATCTGTGCCGACTCCCTCTGACATGCCTTTAGGTCCCACAGAAACAAGATGCCTCCTCTCTGGAGTACCTCCAGCAGATTGACCTTCTGTGCCAGTGGTACCTTCCAAGCCCATCCCGTCTCCTCCGGCTCCTATTCTGGTGCCACTGTCCATGTGATTCCTGCCAAGCCACTTCCACCTGCTGTCAAGGCGCCACTTCCCCCACTAGATTTGCTTCCTCCACAAGGGAGAACACACACCTTACACTCCCCTTTCGGCATGGACTCAGACAACAATTATAAAGCAGGTGATGAGTTTGCTCAGCACTATCATGATGACAACTGGTGCAGTGTCTTGCAGGATGCCAGTGGCCTCAGTATCTCCCCTGAATCAGGTATTCTCTTACCCACTGGCCTAGCAACTGAAGAATCCCCCTCCTACAGCATGGTGGTGTGTTGGGAAGCTGAATTCCTTGCCCTACTGCTACCCACCATGTTGGTTAAAACTAATGTGCTAACGGACATCCTACAGTCGGGGCAAACATCTCCTGAGCCTTTTCTGCCATTTAATGAGGCACTGACAGATACTCTGTGTGGGCCAAACCTTGCTCTGCTCCCCCAGTCAACAATGCAATAGGGAGAGGTCTTTGCCCTACCCCAGGCAACACTGCATTACTTTCTCAGCAACACTCCCCCAAAAATGTAGTGGTGCACCAGCAAGAGTAACCCCAACTCTTTTCTGACCACTCCCCTTGATAGGTAATTGAAGCAAGTGGAGATGTTTGGTAAGCAATTGTTTTCTTCCACCAGCCTGGCTCTCTGTTTTGTAAATGCCAGCTGTCTCCTTGGACACTATTCCCATACCCTTTGAAACTCTGTGGCACAGGTCCTTCCAGATGTCCCAAAAGACCTCTGACCTGTCCTTGCCCAGGCCAAAGATGACGGTCAGGACGTAGCCAAGTTCACAATTTGTTGTGGCTTGGATACCACTTATTCCATCTGGTGGGTGATTGGCACTCAGCGTTGCCATTCGCACCCACTCTTAGTTGTGGCCCACCAGTTTCTCAGGTGGCGTCCAGTCGTCCCACATGTACATGCTGTTGGATGGTTCCCACCAGGCAGACTTTGCTCTCGAGTGGTTCATGGAGAGCAGGGCCACGGCCTGCTACATAGGCCTATCTGCCCACCTCACCAACCTTATCAGACCTACTACTCCTTTCGCGCTTTGGCAGAGGTACCCCATATCACCACTCAATCCAACCGCAGCATGATGCGCAGCGGTTTCGGAGCCACCCACCCTGCGGCCAAGGTCTATGGGCTGCCCAGCCCCCGCTCTGTCCCATCTGCCAAACCCTTATAGGGGGTCCTTGCTGGAGCTCAGCCACTGGGTAGGAGGCTGGATCCCGTGACTCTTGCTGAGTTGGCAGGCCATTACATCAGGCAGGTGAGTCCTGCATATAGTCCGGAAGGGCTATGTAATATCCTTCCTTTCTGTACCACAGCACCTTGCACCGTCCCTCCAATGTCTGAAGGAGGACCATCTTTCCTGCTGGATCAGGCTCTTCATTAAGACCTCTGACCTGTCCTAGCCCAGGCCAAAGAGGACGGTCAATATGCAGCCAAGTTCACAATTTGTTGTGGCTTGGATACCACTGATTACATCTGGTGGGTGATTGCCAATCAGAGTTGCCATTCACCCCCACTCTTAGTTGCGGTCCACCAGTTTCTCAAGTGGCGTCCAGTCGTCCCACATGTACATGCTGTTGGATGGTTCCCACCTGTTCGGGACTAAGGCAGACTCTGCTCTCGAGTGGTTCAAGGAGAGCAGGGCCACAGCCTGCTCCCTAGGCCTATCTGCCTACCGCACTAACTACATCAGACCTACTGCTCCTTTTGCGCTTTGGCAGAGGTAAGCCATATCACCATCCAATCCAACCACAGCGCCCAACAGTTTAACAGCCACCCACCCTGCGGACAAGATCTATGGGCTGCCCCCCCCCCCCCCCCGCTCAGTACTATCTGCCAAACTCCTGTAGGGTGTCCTTACTGTAGCTCAGCCACTGAGTAGAAGGCAGGCCACCATGATTATTGCCGGGTTGGCAGGTCTTTACATCAGGCAGGTGAGTCCTTCATATAGTCCAGAAGGGCTATGCCATACCCCTCCTTTCTGTACTTCCCCACCTTCCACCGTCCCTCCAATGTCTGAAGGAGGACCATATGCTGGTTCATACTCTTCATTAAGATCTCTTACACATTTACACATTGGCTAAAAAGCATCCACTAGGAGGACTGTGTGCTCATTTTACCAAGGCCAAAGCTGCTACCACTGCGCTAGCATGCAGAGTCTCTGTTCTAGACATCTGCTAGGCAGCTACATGTGTGTCCCTCCATATGTTCATAAAGCACTATTGTCTGGATAGTCTGGTTTCTCAAGAAGTGCTCTTTGTCTACTCTGTCCTGCATGACTTTCTGGTCTGAGTTCATTCACAGACCCACCTCCAAATAGGTACGGCTTTGGTATCTATTCAAATGGTGACAAATCTGTGGCTAGAAGTCTCTATCATAAGAACAAGTTACTTACTTTCGTAATCCTCCTTCTAGGAGAGACTCTGTCTAGCTGCAGATTCCTTACCGACCTTCCCGTCCTCCACGTTCTGTGATCGGACTCCCTCTGTTAAGATCCCAAGTCTAGGTATCTGCACACTGGTTTCCTCAATTTGCTTTTGGGGTTCTGCATCTGGGGGTACGGACAGTCTCAAAAGTAACTGATGCAATCAGGAATGGCGCCTTTATCGGCCCTGCTTGTCATTATATCCAGAGCTGAACAGCAATGCAGAGCCACCTACTGGCACGCAAAGGTACTGCTGATAAGTTTCCAGATCCAGTCTGATGCCGAGAGTGTTCAAAAGGAGAGGAATCTGCAGCTAAAGAGAGTCTCTGCCAGAAAGAGCATTACCGAAGGTAAGTAACTTGTTTGTGTGGCGCTTTTCAAAATCCACAATGCTACTTTCAAGGTTTGGACACCAGAAGTGAGTGGATATTGAGGTGATCCTATAATATCTCAATGAGGATTATAAGAAAGGACCACATTAATTGTGCAGTCGAGAAACTAATCAGCATGACCTGCTTTGGTGTGCTACCTTTAGATCATAATCATTACATTTCAGATAAGTACATCCGGGTTTTTAATCACAGGTAAGTACATCGAAGGTTGTTTTCATTGTCTTTACATCATTGTATTTTTTATCACGTATTTTTTATAATGTTTTTAAGTGACATAACATTAGGTTTATGTGTGTGTATGCAATATATATAAATATATATATATATATATATATATATATATATATGTGTGTGTGTATTTTTTTAACAGTATGTAATTTTAGTTTATTAGTTGTAGTAAGTATTTGTTAGGGTTCAGGGCTGGGTAGCGTTAAATGGGTTTTAGGGTTCAAGGAGGGGCCATATTAAGGGATAGTAAAGAGGTGTTTAGGTTTCAGGAATGGGTACGTTGAAGTAATCTACTGCGAAGTAATTACATGCAGTGTAACAATTGATGTTCAGCTGCTTCAGTTGCTTGTTAATTTGCACAGATACAACTAGTTGTCAGTTCAGCACAGAATCTATCATTAGATGGTTTGCATCATTTAGAAGTTCAGGCTCCAAACCAGAAGTACAAAGCCACATGATAAATATGTCTTGATGGTAAGCATCCCTTGGGACCAAGTCCTAATGGTCCAACTGTTCTGTACAGCTGTACATCATGGAAAGGCAGATATGTTTATTCACCCAAAGTTTATACACAAGGTCAGTTAATTTTTCCACACATGCCAAGTCATTTAAAAACCAACATTTTCCGAAACTAACCATCTACATGAGATAGAACATAATATGCTAAGGATGTCAGAAGGGTAATGATGTATTATATGGAGAATGCAAAAACTAAACACCAAAGTCAGCAGTTTCTTTGTGGCAAATGTGCTACAGATATTATATCGACAACAAAGGGCACAATTTCAAGATGGATCATTGAGACAATTCACTTATGTTACTGTGTAGCTGAAAAGCCACAGAGAATTGCACCAAGAGCACACACTACCAGAACAACATGTGTCTTTCTAGACTCTATCGGAAATTTAACACTGACTGACATGTAAAGCAGCTAAATGTTCATCCATATGTACTTTCTGTAAAAATATTTTATGCAACAGGGGGCAAGAACACTTTATGCGCACCACCCTAGGTGCAGGACATTTACGCAGTTAACACATAGCATGAGAATCTAGAATAGGCTCATCCTGGAAGAGGAACATTTTTGCTCACTATTCTAGATTCTATACACTCTCCTCGCTCACTGATGAAGAAAAGTACTGCATAGTAATATGTAAGTTCCGAGTATACAGATTAAAATGTAACTATGCACATTCAAGATGTTATCCTCCCTCATTCCTGTTAAATGGAGAAAAAAAAGAAGATGGTGGTCATGCACTGAGATATTAGTTTATGAGCTTATGATTAATGTCATTATGTATCATACAGATAACATTTATTGTTGACACCCAAAATAATTATATTTAACTTGTTTTTGTCCAGCCCCAACCACTAGATAGTGGATAAATGTACATTATGTACAATGAATATTAGTTTCAAAACAGCACAACAACTGTTGTGCAGTAATTCAATTTCCTTTCATATGCTGCGTTTGTGTATGTGCATGCAGTGCTTACAGATTGAAGTCATTGTAGTGTATTTGTTCAGTGAGAGGGCTGTGAAGTCAATGTGGTGCCTGTAAGGCCTACGGTCAGTGTAGGGTACAAGTAGCATGATGGTAGTCACATAATTGTGGTAAATGTTCTGTGGAAGGACATTGAAGTCCTTTTGTATGCATGACATGTAAGGGCATTGGGATGTAGTGGTGTGTCTACCATGGTAGGGGTTTGTAAAGTTGTTATTCGACGTGGAGTGCGTCTTCATTTTAGTGTGCGGCTGTGCAGTGGGGTGGCTGCAAAGTCTTTGTGTTGTGTGTTAGTGTGAATTGTACATGACTTGGTCGATCTTTTATTAAACTCTACCAAGGTGTGTGACTAATGTTAATTCTCTGTCATTTGGAAATGTAGGCAATCTACTCATGCTCCTCTACCTTGGAAGAGATAGACCATTTTACTTCTTGGTTGTTTTATTTCTGTCCTATTTTGGGTCACCTTTCCTATTAGTATTTTTCTGTAGGGCCAATGCACCTTTTGACAAAACAGTTTTATTCCAGTGCCACGACTCTGCATTAACCTTTTCCTTTTTCATTAGCACATCCGTGTCGGCTGGGAGCAGCTGCTTACCACTATCGCTAGAACCATCAACGAGGTGGAGAACCAGATCCTGACCCGTGATGCCAAGGGCATTAGCCAGGAACAGATGAATGAGTTCCGTGCTTCCTTTAACCACTTTGACAGGGTAAGACGGGTGAATGCCAAACACATTGCTCAACATGGTAAGCAGAAGAAATGAGGCTACTACATTGAAAAAAACTCTACTTTGTAGAAATTTCATATAGATCCAGATTATATTGAGACAACAGATTGTGTACCATCTATCATATGTAAAGTAGGTGGAGAAGGGCTGTTCAGAGATTTGCCAAAAGAGATCAAGAATTACTGCCTTACCAGGGTCACAAGTATAGCAATTTGACATTGGGGTAAAAGGTGAATAGAGAGGTCTTTACAGCACCGCTATCTTTCGCAAGGAATAGACCAATGTAGTCATGCATGTATCTATTTTCACACCTTCACTTATTAAAATCATAACCATTTCATATTCAAACACAATTCTGTAACTCCCCCCAACAATGGGTTCACTGTGTATCATGACTGCATTTACTATTAAAGGGAGATTATAAGAGGATGACCAATCAGACCACATTAGATCTCTGACCTGAAAACTTGAAAGCCAACCTAACCAATCCTGAATTACATGGACTCCTCAATTTCTCATCTGAACTTGATCCACTGAGTTATCAATGCTGGAGTCACTATCTGTATGAAAGGCAGATTATCCTAGGCAGCGAGAGGCCCACAAGGGATTCCATAATTAATTTCTACATGGTCCACAGTTCTCCTTAACTGTTTAAGCTTTGCATATTTAGTCACACTTAAGTTCTCTGTTTAACCTGAAAGGTGTAATTTTAGAGATGCTTATGAGTTACCTCTTTTCTTATTCCTTCAAGATCTTTGAGGCTTATGTGTACTAATGCTCTGGGTATCAATCCATTCGAACGCCTCAAAAAAGCATAGTGAAAGTACCTCTTGACTTGCCATAAAGATGTATAGACTTTGATTTCTATATCTGTTCATCTGGTAAGCTGCATTGGCAATAATGAAAAGTAGCAGTTGAAACAGAAGATAGAAAGTAAAAAGTGCAAGGACTTTG
Organism: Triturus cristatus; assembly: GCF_964204655.1. Classification (NCBI taxonomy): domain Eukaryota; kingdom Metazoa; phylum Chordata; class Amphibia; order Caudata; family Salamandridae; genus Triturus; species Triturus cristatus. Next base: position 514,868,697 of record NC_140592.1, on the reverse strand, counting down.
GCTTGTTTTGCAATCTTTGTCTCATTATCTTTTTTTGTGACTCCCACAGAAGAGAAATGGAATGATGGACCCAGATGACTTCCGTGCTTGCCTCATTTCCATGGGCTACGACTTGGTAGGTTCAGATGTCTTGCTACATTTCTCAGTTCTAAAAACTGCTTCCAGTATGACTGATTGCAAGACTTTCCTGACGGTGTTCAATAAGTTAGATTTGGTTCAATTCATTCCCTAGGGAGAGGTTGAATTTGCACGCATCATGACACTTGTGGATCCCAACAACACTGGTGTGGTAACCTTCCAGGCCTTCATCGACTTCATGACCCGGGAGACAGCCGAGACAGACACCGCTGAACAGGTCATGGCCTCCTTCAAGATTCTGGCATCAGACAAGGTAAGTGTTAGCAGCCTGCAAACATTTGGTGCTTTAAACACTTTTTAAAAGGAAGTCAACCTTAGATACGTGGGCACTTATTTATCATTTTTTTATGCAGCACAACTCAGCAATCAACCTTGCTGCTTTACGTTGCGTGAAAAGGACAGGACAGGAATGAGCCGTATTTAACATTATACGGTGCATTCCCTAGCACTGGTGCAAATTTGGCTGCCTAGCGCCAAAGCAGGTCTCTTTGCATCATGGTGCAAGGGTGCCTGGGTTGTAGGCAGAATTGTTTTTATGCACAAAAACAATCCTCAGAGGCATATTCCTCTTTCTATGTGTGCTGCAGAATGCAGCACATGTGGAAAGAGGAAAAAAACGAGGAGAAATAAAGATATTTTTCCTCGTTATGCTTCACCTGGGGAGGCGTAGCATTTTAACAAATTTCAAATTCAAATTTTAGCAAATTCCCACTAATAGTAAATCTGGGAATGCGCCTAAATCCATGGGTGGATGCATTGGAACACACATGCTGCAATTATGGAAAGCTTCCCTGGGGCACAGTAACGCATTGCAGTGATTTGCGCTGCCTTCCGTTACTCCAGATTTATCTATTCATGCAGGCCAGGTGGCCTTGAGTGGCTTGGTAAATCTCAGTTAGGTTTTGCATCGCTCACATCGCCCTTGTGCCCCTTTGTGTGGTGCAAGGGTGACGCAAAACCTGATAGATAAGGCCCACAGCAGTGGGGTAACACTAGCTCCCGCAGCCCCTGTGGTGTTGGCCGGGGCCCGAGCTGCAGGGTGCCCTCTCAGGACTATACTCTGGCCCCGGAGCTCCTGGCTAATTCTGGAGCAGGGCCACACATCCACCAGCACAGAAAGAGAGCCAAATCTTTGTAAATATGGCGCATTTCAGCTGTCTCCCATTCACACAACGCAGCACAGAGCCATGTTGTACAGCAGTGCATGAGCTATTCTTAATCTGGCCCTAGGTTTATAAAAGGTGTGTCTTTGCTCTCAAGATATAAGTACCTAACCTCCAAATGCAGTATCTGCCATCAAACAAATAAAAAAATGGCATCAAAAAATGAAAGAAATGACAATAAAATTCCATTACTTGATATGTCTTTTTCTCTTCCTTTTTCCTACCATCCTTACCTCTTGCAGTCCTACATCACCGTGGATGAACTGCGCAGGGAGCTGCCTCCAGACCAGGCAGAGTACTGCATCAGCCGCATGACAAAATACATCGGAGGAGATGCGGTGACTGGCGCCCTGGACTATATCTCCTTCTCCAGCGCCCTGTATGGCGAGAGCGACCTATAAGCGTATTTGCAGCAACAAAAAACAGCTCCCATCCCTCGGTGAAAATGCGAAGCCATCACAAGTCAATGTCTGTTCTTCCCCCCAAGAAATGTCACCTCCTCTTCCTCTCCCCTAAGCAAACACTGAACTGGACGAAGCAACCCTGATAGTTCTCTTGTCGCACTTTAATTAAAACAAAGACAAACACTTTTTTTCTCCCTTGTTGATAGTTGTCCAAGTCAGGCGAAAGTTTTTTTGTCTAAATGTATTTTTCTCTATGTTCAATTGATGAGATGGTTCTTCCTGGCGTTGTTTATGCACCTGATATGAGGTTCAACATGATACAAGTGTCTTGTCTGTGTCTCTTCTCTTCCTTTGCTTCGCTCCAAGCACAATACGGTTCTAGAAATTGCTTTTAGAACATTGTAACCGGATGTGATGTCACTTGTTGCGCCACTATAAACTGCCTCGTCACCTTTCAAGATCATTCTCTGAGACTAGACCCATGCTACCGAGCACTTTTGCCTCAAGGCCACTGGGTGCATACTTGTCAACTTTCCTAATTTCAAGGGAGACTTCTGATTTTTTGGAAAAGTAAGCTTATGTTTTTTGTATTTTTTCCCTAAAAAAAATGCAACTGCGCATAAAAAGGGACGCGCACATTATCTCCAAGATCGCTCTGAATGAAGCTCTCAAAATCAAGATTTCTCTTTGGGAGGGAGTGGGGGTGATAACAGTCTGCATTATTATTTCTTGGTAAAGAATTAGAACTTCTCAGTGGATGAGTATGCATTTTCATATTACAGCAGAGGCTAGTGCCCAGTCGGTGATTCTGCTTTGTAATTTCCAGAGGAGTATGTGTTGCTAAATCGAGTATTCTAAGTCATCGTTGTCCAGAATATGGATTGATGTTATCGCTGTTGGCCAGCGCCGGGTTCTGTGTCGTCACTAACCTGTACAGAGATCTGTGTTATCATTTCTCAGTAGAGGAGTCTGTGTCACTACGCAGAAGAGTAGTGTATATTATCAGATCCCAGTGAAGGAGTATATGCAGTGTTTACCAATGGAGCAGTCGGGGTTATCATGGTACAGTCATTTTCTGTTACATGAGTCGGAATTACTTTATTTTGTCGTAGACGTGGTTTATGAGGGGAACATCTTAGAGGTTTGACAGTATAACACTGCATGAGGTCTTGGCATGTTCCAGGATATCCCATTTTATCACTTAAATCCTGGTACCATATGTGTCTCTTGATATGTCCCCTACTGTCACAGAGGGCCGGTGGGGAGCATAAGCATGCTAAACCTGGCATTCCCTATGAGCGAGGTCCATTGATCAGGACAGCCTCTTTAAGTGCGGCACAGTACACTTCTCCTGTAGATATCTTCAATTGGACACAAGTGCTTTTTACAAATTTGACCACATTCAAGTGCTGCCAAAAATATAATGTTTGATGCCGTTTGTCAAAACCCTCTCATTTCTTCCAGATGTTTAATACCATCTAGACTATTCAGTGAGGATTGTAAGCTACCAGACTGAAGCCTTTTCAGCCTTTCACATTATGGGGACCTACAGGCAGTCCATTACAGAGGTTATCATTGGTACACCTTTCTCTCCTTCTGGGGTGGTTGCTTGCAAAACATCTTTGAAGTTGAGAAATGTCTGTAAATGCTGAACTGGGTAGCAGAAGACATGGGCAATGATGTCTGCGTCTCTGCACTCTGCTTCTTAACCAGCAGCCACCCACCCATGAAGCTGAAACGGTGTTTAGAGTAAGTGCTGCTATGTGACAAGAAATAGAACTAAAATGACATTGCGCGTTAAGATCATAGTGCACAGAGGAGAGGATTGTAATCACCTAGAAGACTAGGACAATCGCCAGAATAGCCTGCATTGTGGAGAAAAGGATGCAAAAGAAAGAGTAGATTGTGTGAGGGAGACTACAAAAGGGAAATCCGAACAGAATGCAAGAGAGACTAGGACATAGTGGTGGATACAATGTATTGGGAGGACAATGACAGAGAAGAGAGAGCCTTCAGTGGAATAGAATTTAAGAATGAGGTGCATACGAGAGGCTAGTAAACACATGGACTTGTTGCTTTAGAAAGTAGAATTGTTGCCTTGTACTGTTGGCACCTATTTTATATCTTATGGCAAGTAAGTCCCAAAGCCCCTCACCGTTAGAAATATTGCTGTCTGTACTTTCATGTGTGGGGAGATAAGGCTTTTTGCCTGGGATCTTGGCGGGGTGGCGTAGCATGGGGGGGGGGGGGGGGTGTGCCCCAGGCGGCACAAGTTTCGGGGGCGGCGAAGGCACCCCCCCTTCTCTTACCTGCAGCAAACGCAGGAATCGACACCCCCTCCCCCCACTCTTACATGCGGCCGCTGCTGAGCCGCAAATGCAGGGACTGCCATGGGCAGCCGAAGGTCTAGCACGCCACTTCCTTGGCAAGTCATTTTATTTATATAGGCTAAGCACCATTAGTAGCTATGAACTTAACGTGCCAATCAGCGTGAAACACTGAGGAAGGAAGTGTGATCGAACCCATTCAGTGGTAAATACCTCCTTCCCACCCCCTCATATACCTACCATTGTTTACACCTTACTGATCAAGAGGCTGCAGATGACTTCAATATGCGTGACCTGCAGGGCATTAATATGGCACTCCAGACTCATCAGCTATAGTCTGGGATTCCTATGCATTTGATTTACTCCTGTTCACATTATCCAGCTCCTTGCTGCGACGTTACCTTTCACCACACATGACTCCTAACATTTTTGTTCTCAGTTTAATACTCTAACTTTTTTCCAGTAGGTGGAGGACTTGGAGAAGCTGCTAGCCAGGAAAAGATCTGCATAGTAGTACATAAAATCCACCCACTTCCTTCCTAGAGGTTTAACTCAATTAGGGAATCAGCATGCACAAAGATTGCAAACATTGCCCTGCTTTCTGGCACAATGCATCAATCAAGATGGCATCTTTATTGTGCCTTGCAGAGGGTAGTTTCAAAAAGGTTTGTTTGTCTAAAACCCATTGGAACATTTTAAGGTGGAATTCCAGTGTGGACCAGAATTGTCCATTACATTACATCAAAGGAATAGTTCACTTGTCTTAGCATATTTTACAACATAGCACTTGCAGTGGCTAAACTTTGAGGTCCTTGGACACATCAGAAAAAGAGCTCTTTTGTTTTGGTTCACGTTACACTGCATATGGATGAAAAAGGCAATGCTCCGTTTTATGGAGGACTATAACAATTTCGACTGGGCGGTAAGATACCTTGAAGGACATGAGTAGGATGAAATGAGACCTCATTAGAAAGGGTAAGAAGAACAGATTTCCTGTGTGCACATTTTTGTTTTATGTTATATTCTCGTGCTTACCTCTGGGGATCAGGTTGCTTCTTTTTGGGAGATGCTATGGTTCGTGAAAGAGGGGAGAGGAAGGCATTGAAAGCTGCATTGTGAGTGAGTTTATATTTATTTTATGTATTATTTCATACACAATTAAAGTGCCTGTCGGAGTTTCAACTCCCACTCCTAAAACTGTGTAAATTGAACTACCCCGAAATTCCACAGGTTTCTCAAACATCTGGATTTTAGGTGCAGTAACGTAAAACACCGATAATGTGGTTTTTCCAGTTGTAATTATTTCAAATTTGAAGAAGTATTCTTATGGGAGAGAATCCCATGGACCCGCTGGATAGGAGGTTTGAAAGGTGCGCTGTAGAGGGCTCTGGTCATTACCTGTATTTAGCCCTCCGCCACAGTTCATGGCTGGATAACAGGAACAGTCCAAGCTACCTGGAAAAAAACACTTTACAAACCTCTTAATAAATGTATTTGAAAAAGATCCTGCTTGACGTCCTCTTTCTTTGCAGTATTCAAATAAAACAATGACTCCAGGTCCAGGGTCGCTCACTCACATCGAGGCCCAAATCGCATACACCTATTAAGGAACCTTATGCCCTTTTCCTGATAAATACTTCTAACCACAGATTTGTTACCTTTAGAATATTCCACAGGCAGAGGCGTAGCTGTGCCGCCCGCGGCGGTCCCTGCTTTTGCCTCCCGCTGCAGCTGCATTGTAAGAGCGGGCGTGGTGGTGATTCCTGCGACGGGCACATGTAAGAGTGGTGGGGGACGGGGGTGGGGGAGGTGGGGGGTTGATTCCTGCGGCGGCTGCCCCGCGACGGCCACAGGTAAGGGTAGGGGGGGGCCACCATCCTCAAAACCTGTGCACCAGCCCCTCTTTGCGACGCCACTGTCCCTTGGTGCGAGACTGGATCCGGAAGTTTTCGTAACAGCGCGCACGGCGCTGCTAGGTGGCGCTGTGAGGCTCCGCAGTGCCCTGTTCCACCATGAGACTGACTGAGCTCAAAATCACATGGAACCACGGAAGGAGAAATCAGACGCTTAGCAAGGTGTCAAGCTTTAATACCTTAAACTTACCTCTGTCTATACTTGGAGACCTGAATATTCATTTTGACGACCCCCTAGATATAGGGGCCGCCGATCTGACTCTAGACCTGGCAGCCTACGGACTCCAATTGACTAACTCTGGAGCCACCCACACCAAAGGTCACCTGTTAGACCCACTCTTCACCAATGTCCACACCCTCCAATCCAAAGTGTCTCTTCCCCTCCCTTGGACAGACCATTTCTTGGTCCCACTCTTTTTACCAGGAGTATTTAGGAAGCCCCACAAGCCAGCCACCCTTATCCGGGACAGGGCCTGGTCCAGGCTCTCCACAGAGGACTGGGCCAGAACTCTCAACTCGATGACCCTTACTCCGTCAGAGGACCCTGTCACAGCGGACAGAAATTTCAGAGAGTGGATTTCCACTTCCCTGGATTCGATCCTCCTCATTAAAACTCGTGAGGACAAAAACGGAAAGACAGGATCAGCCCCCTGGTTCAGCCAGGAGCTTAGAATCCTCTGCAAAGAATGCAAAAAAGCGGAGCGACTGTGGAGAAAGGACTGGCTCCACTCCAGTAAAGACGCCTTCCGTAAGTCAGTGAGAACCTACAAATCCACCCTGAAACTCACTAAAGCCTCATATTACGATGCTAGAATAAAAAATGCCACTAATTCGGCGAGAGAGTCGCACCTTATCGCCAAAGAGCTTCTGAAAATACCAACACCCCCCTCCTCCAACAGCTCCCCTCTGGGCAGAAGCGATGAACTGGCAACCTACTTCGATTCCAAAATCTCCCACATCTTGGCCTCTCTCCCACCCCCCAGTCAGCTAACCCATAGCAACACCGATGTGTCTATTACCCACACTGAAAACATCTCTCACCCACAGCTAACTGCGTTTAGGGCTGTATCCCTGGACGAAGTGGGAAAAACTTTGGCCAAGATAATAAGCGGATCTCCCTTCGATCCCGCCCCCATGAGATTCCTGAAAACATTTGCCCCGGTCATCGTACCCCCTATTACGGAGCTGATCAATATCTCGCTGTCCCAAGGCTCTGTCCCTCCGAGCTGGAAGGGTGCAGTAGTCAAGGCCCTCCTTAAAAAACCTCAACTGGACCCCTCCGATCTGGCAAATTACAGGCCAATCTCGCTCCTCCCGGGCATTAGCAAAATTGCCGAAAAACTGGTCAATGCCCAACTGTCCCTGTTTCTCGAATCCAACAACCTTCTGCGTCAATCCCAAACAGGATTTCGCCCTGGCCACGGCACGGACACCGCCCTCCTCACAGTCATCGAGGAGGCAAGGTGCATCTTGGATTCAGGAGGGTCAGTGGCAGTGATCCTCCTGGACCTTAGTGCAGCCTTTGACACGGTGAACCACCATGTCTTGCTCCATCGGTTGGCCAGGGCAGGTCTTGGGGGTACCGCGTTTGCCTGGATAGAGTCCTTTTTATTGGGACGCTCGTTCCAGGTCTGGGACGGCAATTCCCGCTCAGCCTCATTCCCTCTCTCTAGCGGAGTCCCCCAAGGGTCTTCGCTAAGTCCCACTCTGTTTAACGCCTATATGGCCCCCCTGGAGGATGTAGTAGCCCCATTCGGTATCAAGATAGTGAGTTATGCGGACGACACGCAATTGGTCGTCTCTCTCTCACATCTTGACCACCGCCCAGACAATCTTTTGAACTGCCTCCAGGAAATCCACCACTGGATGTGCGATTCATCACTCAAGCTCAATGGATCCAAAACGGAGGTCATGCTCATGGGCAAGAAATGGGCTACTTTTCCTTCATCGGTCTGGCCTGACGTTTTTGGCGAGGCGCCCACCCCGAAGAAGGAAATTAAGACCTTGGGAGTCTGGCTTGAACCTGATCTATCCATGATGACCCAGGCAGCCAAAACAGCAGGCACTTGCTTCGGACTCATGCGCTCTATCCGAAAGATCCTCCCGCTACTCCCTCCCCTATCAAGGAAACTCCTTGTCCAAGGCCTGATCCTTGCTCGCCTCGACTATAGCAACGCCGTTTATCTAGGAGCCCCCGAATCCACTCTGGCAAAACTTCCAGCGCGCTCAAAATGCAGCCGCCCGGCTCCTAATGAATCTTCCCACCAGAGCCTCTGCCAGACCAGCACTCAAGGCCCTACACTGGCTCCCGATCCGTCAGAGGATTGAATTTAAGGCCATGTGTACCACCCACAAACTCCCCAAGGCTCTTCGATCCTGAGAGACATGGTCACTCCCTATAAGGCTCCCAGACTCCTGCGCTCTGACAATGAGCGTCTGGCCAACGTTCCGAGATTCAGGAAGGTGCGCACTGGTGGTCGACACTTCGCAGTAAAGGCGTCCTCTGGATGGAACTTACTTCCACGCCGCTTGCGTCTGGAACCCTGCCACCTTCGGTTCCGCAAAGAACTGAAAACCTTCCTCTTCCCCAAATAGTACCTCCTCTCCCCCCCTGATCATTACTAGTCTTTTACAGCGCGGGGATGCCTCCGGGTCACCAGGAACTTTACAAATCGTTAAATAAATAATAAATAAATCTGTCATAAGGCAACTGTCAAATTTAAGATGTATCCTCACGGCGCACTAGAACATAGAACCCTTGACGAAGTTTCACGATTTTATTTTGGGATGGAAACGCGTTGCCTGGTTGTTCTCTGAAAACCTTTGAATAAAGAACTTTCTTGAAGAAATTGTTATGGACTGAATCTACTTTCTTGGTGCACCTCCTTGCTTTCAACAAAAATCGTAATCTGTATTCAGTGGCACTCAAGGGCGACACTGCTGGATGATTTGTGCACCATTCTCCAAAGACTAAATTGCAGTTTTTAGGTGAGGTGCTATTCAATTAGTCCGTCGCTCTGTTCAGTTTTGGTTTCGGATAAGCAGCATCCCTGAACGTCAACATCAGTTCCTTCCACACCTTCAAATGTGGATCTGGAGATCTGCCCCCTTTTCAAGTTTGCTGATTTTTTATAAATTGAATTCCAGTGTGCAGGGGAACGACGTCCGCACAAAAGACTATGGCCATCAAACCATGCTGTGACTCTCAGAAACACATGTCAGTAAGAAACTCACACAAAGTGTGCCTTTGGTGTTGGGCTTTGGGCACGACTCCAAAGTTGTGCAAACAATGTGCTGTCATGCACTTGAAGGCAATACAGGGCTGAGAAGCAAAGCTGTTTGTCGCCTTACATTGAAAGAATTCTATTGGGCTCCCCGAGAAACTCCTGCGGAAACTTCAGGTGACACTAAATGATGCGGCAAGGCTGATTTTCAAGCTGCCCAGAAGATCTAGTGCCACACCCCTGCTACAACAATTACATTGGCTCCCGATTAAGCAGAGGGTCAGGTTTAAGGGCCTGTGTATTGCACACAAAGTCCAGTATGGAGCAGCCCCCAGTTATATAAAAGAGCGCCTGAAGCCGTAAATTCCAAGTCGGTGTCTCCGTTCATCTTGGAGAAATTTGCTGACTTGCCCACGCTTCAATAGGGCTACGTTGGGAGGGCGGTCTTTCTCTGTGGTAATTCCCCAGCTCTGGAATAAGCTTCCGGAGAGCCTAGGTGGAGAATCTATTTTACTTCCTTTTAGGAGGAAGTTGAAGACCATCCTGTTTACTGAGGCATTTGGATAAGCTTCCCCATTTTTGTCTGATCAGCTGGCAGTAGGGGTATTTGGGTTTTGGGTCAATGTGTTAGCGCTTAGAGACCGTTGGTGATTTGGCCCTTTATAAATATATGTTAACATAACATAACATAAATATATATTAACATAACATAGACCATATGCAAGTCCTGCTCCCGCTCTCGAGTCCACTCCTGCGAAAGGTCTTCTTTGCAGTTGAAGATGTCTGGTAATTCGAAGTCCTAGTTAAAGAAGAAACAAGAAGTTGAAGCGGGACTCAAACCCATCCCACAAGTCTCTGTCTAAAGAGAAGTCGTGATGACGGCAAAGTTCAAATCAATCTCACTTCCGATACCAGATTGAGGAGCCCATTCTGCAACTGGTCCCAATGCACCAGGAATTCCCCGGGTCATCTGTGATGTTGCAGACATTTATGTAGGTCATGCTTTGCATTTTTATCACTCTTGTATGTATGTATGTATGTAAATCGGTGAGTAGTAGGAGAGGATGCTGAGGTGTGAACAGTTAATGCATTGTGATGTAGGGTTCTTTAAACAGGTGAATCTTCATCTCTTTATTAAATAGGAGCAGGGTTGGGGTGGTCCTAATGGATAAGGGGATGTTGTTCAAGATCCTAGGTGCGCAGACAGAAAAAGTATTTGGTCTTGGTTTACTTTAGCACTTCTTAGTCTGCAGTTTGATGGTGTCCTGGCTTCAGGTGTGCCAAGAACCTCCAGAAATGATGAACTTGTCTGCAAGATAAGCGGAAGTGCTTGTTGTGATAGCTTTGTAAATGATACTGCTAGTTTCCTAGATGGTGTGTACTAACAAGGGGAGCCAATCAGTGTGGGACTTTTCTGATTCCCTCTAGCCTGTCTTTAAGGACCAACGTTCCACAAGGGCCTGCAGTTGGGTTAATGCTGGTGTATCTGTCCACTGCGCCATCTGACCCACAAGAGCCTTCCTTGGGTTTTGCACCAACTACGGGGCCGAATTCCTTTCAGGCTTTGTGACTTATGAAGGTCCCTCTTTTATTGTTGCCAGTCCTCGCATTGCTGGCAACGGAGGGGAATACAGTTCCGATTTAAGTGCCTGACACTGAGCTGAATCTGTCTTGACCCTGACTGAGAATGCGTTCCTACTCCAGTCACCTGCACCCAGCAACCATACAGTCTGGCTCAGATAATAGACCCCACTACTGTAGAACCTTCCTTGGAAGTTTCATCATCCTTTTGGTTCTGATTCTGACCAGAATTTGCCATCACCAGCAGATGACAGTGGTAAAGATAGGGAAGAGTTATCCCCATATTATGATGATGATGTTTATACACGGACATACAGGAGGCAAGTGGGCTTAATACTTCAATTGATACAGGATTGATTTTGCACTTTCAACTCCCAATGGAAGAGAGTGCTTTCTATGCTGTTGTCATTAGGCAAGCAGCTGAGGTTCTGTACTGTGAGAAGCTGGCCTGGTATATAATGCCCACTAATGTCAGTGGGCACCTTGCACCAGTCTAGACAACCCTTATGATGATTTAAGAGGTCTTAGCTACCGCTTAGAAAGCTTTCTAAGGTTGTCTATGAAAAGCAGCCTTCAGGCTTAGTCTTGAAGGAGTGTAAAGCAGTTTGTTTTACCAGAATGCAATCTTATAGTATAAATTAAAGGAAAAAGAACCACACAAAGCACACAATACTATAGCAATCACAGAATATAGCACTAATACACTGTGGGCCCCGGGGGGAGGGGGGGAAACCATATACTAAGAAAGTGGTATAAGCACCAGACTCAGGTCAAGATACTGTCGAGAGGACGTAGAATCGCTGGGACCCCATGGAACCACCCAAGGTGAGTAGATAGGGACCCCACGGAGAGTGCGTGCAGCGTGGGAACATGACCGCGGGCTCCATACAATTCTAAGTGTAAGTCGTAGTTGGAGTTTTAAGGGTCCCAGTGGGCCCTGTAGAAACCCAGTGGAAGACGGAAGGTTGGAGAGTACCCCACCTGTGGATACCGTGGTGCCCAAGTTACCTATCCCAGGGAAGCCGGGTGCATAGGTGTGAAGTGGCGTAGGAAACTACTGTCGAACCCAATGGAGGACTTCAGGAAAGTGCTGCTGCTGGAAGAGGAGAAAATGTCCGTGAGAATCCAAATGTGTTGCATTCTTGAAGACTAGTACCTGAAAGCAGAGGGGACAGAGTCTATGTACTCAGCAGTGACCAGGAGACTTGGAAGACGAATGCCCTCTGATGTCGGGTGCTTCAGGGATGATGTCGATGAACTTGACGATGCAACAGTGGGGAACAGGTGATGCTGAGGATGATCAGGAGCTGGATACGAGCTGTCCCACGAAGGATGTTGAGTGCTGAAGGGTCGGTGTCTGGCGGGAGCACCAACAAGCCTTGACAAATGCAACCCAAGCAGGAAGTCAAGAAAGTACAAAGGTGGGACCAGCAAGGTCCAGGAAACTCACCACAAGCAGGGGAGTCTGGGCAGATCCCGAGCAATCAGGGGAGCCCATAGGAAACAAATATGACCCTCAAGAGGGCCCACCGGCCAAAGGCGCTGGAGTCGCGAGAGGACCTCAAGCAGCTCACCAAAAGATGCAAGCCTAGATGCACACGATGCGGTGTGGCGGGACTGTCTGGTCAGTGGAGGTGCTTGAGGTTGGGGCTACTTTGGAGCCCAAAGATCCTCTTGCAAAGATGACAAAAAGCCTTTGCATCTGCAAAGGGGACCCGGTACCCAGGGGTTTGGTTACTGTAACCCCCACGAAGGCTGCTGGCCTCAAACTTGGTGAAAGGGGAGAGCAAGCCTCGGGAGCTGTGGAAAATCACCACCTGGATTGCAGAGCCCACAGAGTCCGGAGGAGCTCAGGATCTGCAGACCAGTCGACTTATTTGCTGTGCCTGCGAATGCAGGGGAGTGACTCCTTCACTCCAAGGGAGATTACTTCAGTTGTCCTTAATGCTTCACAGGTCTTGGAAGGTTCCTGTATGATGCACAGGCACAGACGATGCAGCAGACTGGAAGGGAGACAAAGTCAGGCCTAAACGAAGTCCAGCAAAGTCCAGAGTGCCCAGATGGTAGTAGTGTAATGGTGTCTGATATGAATCTCATCTAAAGACCTACACCCAGGTAAGCTCTTAAGTACCCTAGGGAAAGGGTTGGTAAGATTCAGGCACCCTCCCAGGGGAGGGTCTGGACAGGGGTGAGGTTACTCCCATGTCCTTTGTCCAGTTTAGTGCCAGATCAGGAGCCAACGTCTCCCAGGACTAATTTGAACTGGACTATGCACAGGGACACTAAATGTGTCCCTCATGCAGGCTTTCTGGCATTGGCAAGCGCACCCACCCAGCCCTAATACACTAAATCTTGTCTGAACACCCAGCCCTAATACACTTAATTTTATCTGGGAGGTGTTCACACCTCCCTGTGACAGGATGCCTATTGTTCCACCTTCCTCTGCTCGAGCTTAGCTCAGGAGCAGGAGGGCAGAAATGTGTCTCTGGTCGGCAGCAACCATTTTGTGCTGTCCGGGTCAAAATGGCTGGTACCGGGAAGACTGAGAGCCTAACAAAGGGCTCTTCCAGTGCTTGGAATCATACCTCCCACAACGTTTACGGTGTGGGGTATGATTCCAACTTGTTTGATACCAAACATGGTAGGATTTGTTGCTGCAGTGTTCGAGATAGTCATCGATTACGCAGTGCCCCTCTATATAGTATAAAGGCCTGATGTAGGGGTGAAGTATAGGTTTTAAGTGCAGTGACCCTTAGATATAGCAAACCTATATATTTAGTAAGTGGTGCATGCACCAACTTACACAGGCTACAATGGCATCCCTGTAGTTCCATTTTGCATGGACTCTCATGGGTGGCATAATGCATGCGTCAGCCCATGAAAGACCTCTGGGGTACCTATGCCCCGGGTACATGGGTACCATATACTAGGGACTGACAAGGGTACTCCAGTATCTCATCTGGGATGTACCTAAGTACTGAACTTACCAATTTAGGGAGAAAACAGATAGACTGGGGTCCTGATTAGCAGGAGCCTAGTCAGATTAGTCAAAAACAGCATCACATCAAGCAAAAAGTGGGGGTAACCCAAAGAAGCAGATTCTACTTTCCTACATGTACCTACAACTGCCTTCTATTGAAGTCAAGACAAATGTTGCTACTGCGCTTGTGCACCCCAGATCAGCTTCATCTGAGCCCTTCATTCCATTGAATGAAGTGCCAACTGACACCCTTATTGGCACTTGTCCTAAGCAATTCTCTTGCCCATCAGTGAATGGGCAGGTGGCCAGACACCACAGATCAGCGTCCAGCAATCTGAATTTTCTTACATAGCACCCTACCCCAGAGAGTTTGGTGATTGAGGTTTCCACCAGCAAGTGAATCCTAATGCGTTCCCCACAACCACTCCAGACGGAGTCGAAAAGGACTGAGGTGTTCTGGAAGCTAATGTTCTCTTAAGCCAGCCTATCCTTGAGGTTGGTCATTGCTGTCTGCCTATTAGGCCATTACACACACTCCCTTTGGCACATGGCCAGAGAGATCTTACCAGCAGTCCCTAAGGAGGGCAGGGCCTCCATTGCTTAAACTATTCAAGATGGCCAGGATACAGCCAAATATGTGATTTGGGTTGGTCTGGATCCTACTGAATGCTTGGGGCATGAATTTGGTCTACTAGGCTACACCAGAGGGTTTGCTTAAAGATACCATGAGGCCCCTTCTACCCCACAACAGTTATACCAGTTCTTTTGTGGTTGAGGACAGGGATCAAGCAGGCATCGCACAGGTCACCAGGGACACTGTTCTTCCCAGTCCCTGAACATCAGCCTTCAAGCCCTTCCGTTCCTTTCTGACCCGTTGCAGCTTCTGCCCACATCAGAGTGGCAAGGGAGCACATATCAATCTGATTTCAAGAGGTAATAGCTCTGCTGTTCAAAGGGGTTCTAAACTCAGAAATAAGGACAGGATGTTACTCCAACTATTTCCTGTTGCCTCAGGCCCTCATTATGAGTGCCTGGCTGGTTAGGTGATTATTATCATACTTTTTAAAATCCGATACTATGGGGATCGGAAATTAAAAGGTGTGATAATTACTGCCTATTACAAGTTGTGCCCTTTAAAATGAGGCATGACATGCGGAATCAGTATTTAACACACCAAATTCCACATGTTTTCCCTTTTTTACGGGCCCTTTTCCCTGATAAATTTTGGCAGGTTTGACCTGCCGGAATTTATCAGGGGAAAACTCTAAGGGTGTGATAATTATCACACAACTCGTAATTCCGGTCCCTGTGCAAAAACTTTTTTACACAGGAATGGGGATTTAGCCCTGCACTTGTAACCAGGGCCTAATAACAATGGAAGTCTTCATCCTATTCCATATCTTCAACCTCTAAATGTCTTCCTGTGGAAGGACACATTCAAAATGCTGACACTGGCCTAGGTTCCATCTGCGTTACTGCAAACAAATGATGGACGGAATGCTGACAATGCAAACATTCTCCCCCAGTCAAAAGATCTGGGTTAAATCCATTGTTCTTTTGCCCACTACGCCACCCCAGTTTGGACCCAGCCATATGCAAATCAGTCTCAACCCTGTGCCCCATGGGACCAGTCCAGACCGAACTGCCAGGCCAGGTCCTCCTTGGACCGGAAACAAGCATCCTGGGACCGGTTTCAGGGTATATCACCCTTCTTCAGCCAGGCTAGCTTGAATCCAGTGGCACAGTGAGCAAGGGACCCACATCTGGACATACCCATCCCACTTAGGGTGAAAAGTGTAACAGCAAACAAATGATGGACGGAATGCTGACAATGCAAACATTCTCCCCCAGTCAAAAGATCTGGGTTAAATCCATCGTTCTTTTGCCCACTACGCCACCCCAGTTTGGACCCAGCCATATGCAAATCAGTTTCAACCCTTGTGTAAAACGATGGATTTAGGCCCAGATCTCTGTACTGGGGTGAATGTATGACATTCTTCTGCATTCTGTCCATCAACAGTTTTTTTCTGCATTTGTCACCCCGAGTGGGATGGGTATGCTCAGAGGTGAGTCCCGTGCTCGCCATGCCACTGGAATCAAGCTATTCTGGCTGAAGAGTGGTGAAACCCCGAAATCGGTCCTAGGATGTTTGTTTCCAGTCCAGGGAGGACCTGGCCTGGCAGTTCGGGCTGGACTGTTCCCATATGGCACAGGGTCAAGACTGATTTGCATATGGCTGGGTCCAAACTGGAATGGCATGGTGAGCAAAAAAACAATGGATTTAGGCCCAGATCTCTGTAATGGGGTGAATGTATGACATTGTTCTGCGTTCTGTCCATCAACAGTTCTTTTCTCCATTTGTCACCCCGAGTGGGATGGGTATGCTCAGACGTGAGTCCCGTGCTCTCCATGCCACTGGAATCAAGCTATCCTGGCTGAAGAGGGGTGAAACCCCATAACCGGTCCTAGGATGCTTGTTTCCAGTTCAGGGAGGACCCGGCCTGGCAGTTCGGGCTGGACTGTTCCCATAGGGCACAGGGTCAAGACTGATTTGCATATGGCTGGGTCCAAACTGGAATGGCATGGTGAACAAAAAATCGATGGATTTAGGCCCAGATCTCTGTACTGGGGTGAATGTATGACATTGTTCTACATTCTGTCCCTCAACAGGTCTTTTCTGCATTTGTCACCCCGAGTGGGATGGGTATGCTCAGACGTAAGTCCCGTGCCCTCCATGCCACTGGAATCAAGCTATCCTGGCTGAAGAGTGGTAAAACCCCGAAACCGGTCCTAGGATGCTTGTTTCCAGTCCAGTGAGGACCTGGCCTGGCAGTTCGGGCTGGACTGTTCCCATAGGGCACAGGGCCAAGACTGATTTGCATATGGCTGGTTCCAAACTGTATTGGCATGGTGAGCAGAAAAACGATAGATTTAGGCCCAGATCTCTGTACTGGGGTGAATGTATGACATTGTTCTGCATTCTGTCCATCAACAGTTCTTTTCTGCATTTGTCACCCCGAGTGGGACTGGCATGCTCAGACGTGAGTCCCGTGCTCTCCATGCTACTGGAATCAAGCTATCCTGGCTGAAGAGGGGTGAAACCCCGAAACCGGTCCTAGGATGCTTTTTTCCAGTCCAGGGAGGACCTAGCCTGGCAGTTCGGGCTGGACTGTTCCCATAGGGCACAAGGTCAAGACTGGTTTGCATATGGCTTGGTCCAAACTGGAATGGCATGGTGAGCAAAAAAACAATGGATTTAGGCCCAGATCTCTGTAATGGGGTGAATGTATGACATTGTTCTGCGTTCTGTCCATCAACAGTTCTTTTCTGCATTTGTCATCCCGAGTGGGACGGGTATGCTCAGACTTGAGTCCCGTGCTCTCCATGCCACTGGAATCAAGCTATCCTGGCTGAAGAGGGGTGAAACCCCAAAACCGGTCCTAGGATGCTTTTTTCCAGTCCAGGGAGGACCTGGCCTGGCAGTTCGGGCTGGACTGTTCCCATAGGGCACAGGGTCAAGACTGATTTGCATATCGCTGGGTCCAAACTGGAATGGCATGGAGAGCAAAAAACAATGGATTTAGGCCCAGATCTCTATACTGGGGTGAATGTATGACATTGTTCTGCATTCTGTCCATCAACAGTTCTTTTCTGCATTTGTCACCCCGAGTGGGACGGATATGCTCAGACGTGAGTCCCGTGCTCTCCATGCCACTGGAATCAAGCTATCCTGGCTGAAGAGGGGTGAAACCCCAAAACCAGTCCTAGGATGCTTGTTTCCAGTCCAGGGAGGACCTGGCCTGGCAGTTCGGGCTGGACTGTTCCCATAGGGCACAGGGTCAAGACTGATTTGCATATGGCTGGGTCCAAACTGGAATGGCATGGTTAGGAAAAAAACAATGGATTTAGGTCCAGATCTCTGTACTGGGGTGAATGTATGACATTGTTCTGCATTCTGTTTATCAACAGTTCTTTTCTGCATAGGTCCCATCTGCAGTGGATCCGGGCAACTGGATGGTAGCCTTGGACTTGCAGGCCACATACATTCATGTGCCTGTCCTGCAGTCCCACAGACATTATCTGTGTTTCAATGTTGTCCAGGAGCATTTTCTGTTTGTTGTGTTCCACTTCAGCCTTCGAAGCACCCCTCTGATGTTCACAAAATTGATGACAGTTGTGCCGCGCATCTTTGTTATTTCAGAGATACCAGTTTTCCCCTACTTCTATGACTGGCCTGTTGAAGGGGAGTCCTCCACTGTAGGAAGCTGGCTTTTTTTGTAGTGATGCCAATGTAGGGGCAGACCATGCAAAAAAGTCCAGATGGCACACATTGTTACAGGGCTTTCTTTAATATTACCCTGTGCTCTGTTTGTGTTCATGTGGTCTAGCATCTCAGGCTTGTCAGAGAAGAGTGTTAGGCATCTGTTGTATAGACACAGGTAATAAATGGTTCACACAATCAATAAGGAATCTGAGACCAATTTTATAAAAATATATAGTCGATTTTCATAAGAATTTAAACACCACGAAATTTAGAATAACTCAAGTATGAGCAGAGATATCGATTTTAAAGAAAAATTGCTTGAATAACAGTTTTGAGGCATGAGCCTTGAGCTCTACAATGTTATCCTATAGAAGAAAAATACAAATAGCAAACAGGTACTTGCAAACGGAATTCAGAGGAGCCCTTTGAGACTTAAGGTGCTAGTACCACCAGCAGTTTCGTTTTACCTGCCCTGGGGTGTCTGGGCAAAGAGGTGCTGGTTGGGATGGTAGCATCGAGCGCTACACCGTTGAAGTCAATGAGACTTGAAACATGGTCTGCATGGAGGGACTTGGGGGCTAGTCCGGATGAACCCAAAGGGGTACTCTGGTCGTGGCGACCCCTATGCCATCGGGATGCAGTCAGATGTCTTCTATCCAGGCTGTGGAGCTTAGTTGCCAAGGGTCTTGGCTGGCTGGCCACTGGTGTTTGAGGCTCTCATGGTTGTCAGTAGATCTGCAGAGCGAAGGAAAACAAAACATGAGGGCCACTCTGGTCATGGGTCTCATCTGTCCTTATGTCCTTCGATGTGCAGGAAGGCTTCCAAGGCATTGGTGTCTGGGCTGGACACAAAACAAGCCTTGGCTGATGCCAATGCCTCGGTATGCAAGGTATTGGTGCAGGGGAGATCTTGGAGGGTCTAGCGTCTTGAAACTCGGCCGAGGGATGAGTCTGACCTAGAGCCACGAAGACTTCCTCCTGAAGTGATGCCAACAACACAGTGAACCGGGCAAATGCGGTCGTGCCTGCAGATGCTGGAGGATGTCTCCTCCACCCCAAGGGAGATGATAGCTGGTTGTCAAAGTGCTGGACAGACCTCCAAGTGTTTTGGGGAGGATGCACAGCCATAGGACAAATCAGGTCTTTGCAATTGTTAAAGACAAGCAGCACAGCAGGGTTTGGGGCCAGTTTCAGTGCAGGTCCATGGTTCTCGCAGTATTGTCTCGTCTTTGCCCTCTTCAGTTCCCAGGAAGTCGAATCCGTGGGCCGGATTTTGGGGGAGGCCCTAAATACTCAATTTAAGTGAGTACGAGGTAGTAGCCAATATGCTATCTACCACTAGGGCGACTACACCTCTTATATGACCACTTCCTATGAGGAATAAGCATAACCCTGACCCAAAAATCCCTATTTCACCAAAAGCAAGATGGTTCAAGCTTTCTCTGGCTGTTCTCTTCAGGTTCCTCACCTTAGGGGTGTGGTTAGCCTTTGGCTCCAACATGCTTCCTGAATAACTGATTTCCCGCCTGCTCTGGTGCCATACGAGTCCCAGGGCAGAGGGTGGCGCTTCTAAGGTCTGAAGGAAGCCAGGGTGGCTTATCAGAGGCTGCAGAGGCTTTGAAGCCTCTGGCCTTGATATGCTAAACTGCTAAACATCCTGCTGGAGGCGGTGAGAACACTTTCTGTCGAACAAGCATTTTTATTGGCCTCTGAGAGCGTGGGCTCTCCCTCCCAGGGTGCCAGAAATCCATCTGTGGTGGCAGGCTGGAATATACCAGTCAGCCAACATACTAAGGGGCTGGTAGGGCTACAGTGTGTACCTCTAAGGTTCCCTCTGAGTGCATGTCCCAATAAATCTGATACTGGCATCAGTACAGATTCAATAAGGCAAGGTGCTTAATATCAAACACCATTACTCACAGTGAAGCCATTTTGTAGCTGGGTAACTCGTAATGACTAGTGCCCAGTACATGTCCTCAAAATGGCATCCTGAAAACTTGCAATGACTAGCAATGGAACTAGGGATCACAGCGGCATACCAGCTCATGCAGATGTGCCATCACATGTAATTTAATGCATCCTGCCATAGGGGTCTAAAGGCCTGTTGTAGGGGTGACACATATAGCACATGTAGTGTACATGGGCATTGCACACAGGGAGTGGGCAATGTTGTGTTTTCAAAATGGCCTGCACTGTTTCAGGCACTCTGCAATGGCAGTCTGCATGCAGTTTGTGTGTAGGTCCCTTTGGGTGGCATACTACACGCTGCAGCCCTTAAGGACTCTCTTTAGCATCCATGCCCAGGGTACCAGGGGTACAATTTATCAGGGTCTTACGAGGGTGCTAAAGTCCTTGCCAATTGGGTCACAATTAAAAAGTGTCGTTTTTAAGGAATGAGCAATGGCACTGGGGCCTGGTAAGGAGGGACATTCAGGCTATGACCCCGATGTATCAGTCTCAGTCCTGGATCTTGGTGAGAGCAGCTCTGAGACCTCTTAGCCTCATGCATGCTGCTTGTTCACATCTCCAGGTGGCATATGGAGCGTGTGCAATGGGATCTGAACGATTAGTGGACCTAGCACCAAAATGTTATCCAGGTTTTGAAGGAGACTGCACAAGATCTGCATTGGCGCTGCTCAACTTTAACCTGACCAGCAACAGACTCCTCTTCCTTCCTTTCCCAAAAAGCTTATTCTGGTGAAAAATGCATCACTTCTGGTTGGGGGAGGTCATCAAAGAAGTGGGGTTCAGCGACCTCTGGTGTTTGGTAGAAACCCAGCTCCATATCTGTCTATTTGAGTTACTGGTCATTCACCTAGCATTGAAGGTCTTCTTGCCATCTCCATCAAGGGGAGGCTCTCATTAATAACACAGCTGCCATGTGGTACTGCAACAAGCAGGGCAGAGTGCGGGTTCTAATTCCTATGCCAAGAAACGCTACATCTTTGAAGTTGGATGGAGCATTGGGCATCTCTTTGAACGTGAACAACCTGATAGGACATTGAAATGCCAGGGCGGAGGAGCTCAGCTGTAGCACTTAGTGAATCATGAATGGGATGGATCACGAATTGCGGTGGCACAGGGCATCTTCTGACAGTGGGTAGAAGTCTTGCTGGATCTTTTCGCCTCAATTGAGAATTTGCAGTGCTCAAAACATCTGTGAATTGGAATTCCCAAGAAATCTCTCTCTCTAGGAGACACTTTCTTGCTAGAGAGAAGCATGGGACTCATGCACATTTTCCCGCCTTGCCTTTCCTATCCTGAGTTCTGGTCAGCAACAACTGGAGCCAAGCCATCATAGTGGCTCCGAACTGGGCCAGGAGAGTTTGGTACCCAGCACTTCTGGACACGAGCATCTGTCCTCCGATCAGGCTGCAGCTTCCAGAGGATCTGTTGGAGCAGCAGGAAAGAGTTCTGCACCAAACCTGCACAATCTACACCTCTATATGTGGAGAATTTTGCTGTGGCGGCTGACTTGGTTTGATATACCACCAGAGGTTATGGATGTCATCCTCGCTGACGAGCAACGCTTCACACAATTTATTTATGTCAGGTGCTGGGATACATTTTTGGCCTAATTTGTAGTCCACAAGACAGACCCCTTACAAGCCAAGCTATCAGTTGTACTATTGTTTTGTCTTTGAACCAGCAAGGTCTTGCAATGGGCACTTTTAAAGGTTATCTGTCAGCTCTTATGCACTTTTTGCAATTGCCAGATCAGCCATCCTTGTAAAATTCACCTGTTATGACCCTGTTGTGACTGAGTTGTTTTATTTTTTTGTCTTTTACCCAGCAAGGTCTTGCAATGGGCGCTATTAATGGTTATTAGTTGGCCCTTATGCACTTTTGCATATGCTAGACCAACCGTCCTCATTAAAATCACCTGTTGTGATACGGTTAACCTTGAAAGGAGAGCAGAGACTCCATCGGTTAGAGCCCAAAAGAGTCCTAAACGTTTATATAGATTGCACCAAAGACCACTGGGTGGGCAACCAGCTTTTTGTGGGGTTCTCAGGGGCAAAGAAAGGTAAACCAGTGCACAAAAGTACATTGTCTAAGTAGATAGTCCTCAGCATTAGATATGCTACTGCTATGCATTGGCCAAGAAGTGCCTCTGGAAAGACTGAGGGCTCATTCCACCAGAGCCAAGTGACTACTACTGTATTTACACACGGAGTGCCTGTTCTTGACATCTGTCAAGCAGTGACGTGGGCAACACTCCACATGTGAACAAAGTTTTACTGCCTTGACCGCCAGGTCCAAGTGAAGGGCATTTCACCCATTCGGACCTGCAGGACATTTTGGTCTGAGCCCACTCCACAGACCCTCCTCCTTCAGATCTTGGTATCTATTCTAAAAGTGAGGAATCTGCTGTTAAAAGTATCCACCAGGCGTTACCTTCAGTAATGCTGTTTCTGGTGAATACTAAATACGACTGCAGATTCCTCACACCCTCCCCGTTATGTGGAGTGGCTTCCTTTATACCATTTAAAAAGGTCCCAAATCTGCACACTGATACCTCTAATTATTCATGCTCTGAACTCGAGGTTGTGGAAAGTGACAATCAAGAAACTGAGGGTTGAGTTTCAGGGATGGAGCTTCAATGTGGTTCCGCTACATCACTTCCATGACGGTACACAGGTGAAGTTGAGCCATCCAACGCCACCCCATCTGATCTCAACAACTACCGCCCTATATCCAACATCCCCACTTTGGCGAAACCGCTGGAGAAATGTGTACAAATTCAATTATGCAACCATATTGAGAATTACAACCTCCTAGACAGTCACCAATCTGACTTCCGTCAAGGTCACAGCACAGGATCTGCACTCACAAATATAATGGATGACATACTAAAAATGCTTGACCTCAACAAATCATGCCTAATGATAGTTCTTGACTTATCCTCCGCCTTCGATACGGTCAAGCATGACAACCTATTGTCTCTATTGGAACGAAGGATGGGCCTCTCGGGCACAGTATTACAATGGTTCTCCTCCTTCCTAAATGACAGAACACAAAGAATCAAGATGAAGAATTCACACTCTAAACCCTCCGTGGTCACCCTGGGCGTTCCACAGGGATCAGCCCTATCACCTATTCTTTTCATCCTATTAATGGAACCCCTAGCGAACGCATTGAAATCAGCAAATATTCTATATCACCTGTATGCGGACGACACCTAACTGTATCTGAAAATCTCCACTCCAGAAGACTTCATTTCCCTTAACGCTATTCTACAGAACACGCAAAGCTGGCTCACTAACAACCACCTCATGCTGCATACCAAGAAAACAGAATTTATTCTCATCTCTCCACCGAATCACACACCTAAGATAGACCTATGGTTGAAACACCTAACCTCCTTTGACTGTGCTCCCCTCATCATTGACTCTGCAAAATCCCTAGAAGTCACCATAGACAAACACCTGAATATGAAGACTCACATCACTAATGCCACTAAGGGAGCTAATCACAAGTTGAGTATACTAAGGAAACTCAAACCCTTCCTCCCTCAGGCCGACCTAAAAATGGCAGTGCAAGCCCTAGTGCTACCAAGATTAGACTATGGAAGCACCACTCTTTGCGGTCTCCCCAAATACAAGCTGGCTCCGCTGAGGGCATCACTTAATGCTGCGGCAAAACTGGTATCAGGAACGAAAAGAAATAGCCACATCTCTCCAACCCTGAAAGCTCTGAACTGGCTGCCATACGAGGCAAGAACACACCTAAAGGTTGCCTGCATGACCCATAAAGCACTACATAACAATACACCCAGTTACTTAGCTCTAAAGCTTGAAATGTCGGGAGGATGCAGACAACTACGAAGTGCGAGTACGTTACTTCTGAAACCACAATCCTTCCGTAAGAAGAGAACTAGTTGCAGAGCTATCTCAGGGATTGCACCAAAGATTTGGAACTCCTTACCTCCAGGGGTACGTGGAATCTCTTCCTTTACCGCATTCAAAAAAGAAGTAAAAATACTACTAATGAACAAATTGACGTCCTTAGACTTAATTCTATGCTGACATCGAGTCACCTATACGTTCTTCATATCACTGCCTACCCCTGGTAGATTGAAGGAGAATATTATATGTATGTTTCTTATCACAACCTCGTAATGCTCATCAACTGTATATAGTGCAATGCTCTGTGGGCCACGGGTCTCCTATATTATACATATACCACATACCTATGGTAGGTTGTAGGAGAATATATAAGTATGTTTATTATCACAACCACCTAATGCTCAATAACTGTCTATAGTGCAATATTCTGTTGGCTACGGGTCACCTATGTTATCCATATACTACATACCTCTTTTATACGTAATGACGAATACCAAATGCTTTTATACTACTTCGTCTTTTTATGTTTTATACTGTATACTGTAAAGTGCTCTGATACCATCGTGGGTCACGTTCGCTCTATATAAAACCTTATACAAAAATAAACATGGTGCCACCTAGCCCTGCAAGGTAGAACTACTGTGAAAACATCCGGATCCAGTGTGGCACTTGGGAAATAATCAAAGCTGAGGAATCTGCAGTTAGACATTTACCAGAAGGAGCGTTACAGAAGGCAAGTAACTTGTTTTTTCTCTGACCTGAGGGTTAGTTTTGTGGTTCTTTCTCATGTGTCTTGAAGTTTCTGATCTAAGGAGGGTCTTGATTTTTCTTTTTTCTCTGAGGCCCTTTTGGATTTGTGCTCATTCAGTGGTCTAATGAGAATGTTCCAGGCAATCCTAGGCTATGTAAAATGTGCATTCTTGCCTGTCAGTCTTCACAAACCTCTGCCATAGGATAGCACTGGAGTGTAGGTGTCCCAGCAATAGTTTTAAAAACCTAAGATGTGAAAACCTGCGTGGGTGGCTCCACCCACTCACAGGCTTTCCATCCTGTCACTGAGCCACCTCCTGCTCTCTAGTTTTAATTTTCACACCTGCATAGGCAGTGCCTGAAATGGGAAAATAAAAGTGCAGTTAGCCTGTACCAGAGTACCTGTTTGTTTCTGAGAAGTGCCGGTGCTCTCCAATTAAAAGTATACCATCTCTCTTGAGAAGTGCAGGTACTCTCCCTCTCAAAATAAAAAAGTGCTGGTACTCAGTACCGGCCCATTTAAAGCACTGTCAGGGGGGATTGATACTGATATCCTCTGGACACTGCTTCTTATGACAAAAGACCATCATCAAACAGTAGAATATTCAAGTATGGGATTTCTGCAAGATCGGACTGGCCTATAGAGCAATCAGGTAGTGCTTGACGGGCTGGACTGGCATGTAAGTTTGTGTGCTGTGTTTGTAGCTGTTTATGGGCCTTTTTTTAGGTTGACCGTGGGCAACCCATGCGCTGCTCTGCGAGGCATGCTGTATTCAGGTAGGGACTTGAAACTCCGCCCACTCTCCTCTACTTTTCATTGGCTTGTGTCACTGTCCACTGTAAACTGTGGACATTCATTGGTCAATAGGCTTAGTAGTCCCCCATTAGTACCGCCTTGCCTCATTTTGTAACCTCCCATGGTGACATCGCCTGTTACATGTGTTGTTACTCAGTAGGCTTTAATTACAGCCTCTAAGCACTATTTTCTCAAATAGCTTTGTCTTGCCTGCTGTTGCAGGCAGGACACGTTCTCTCCAAACTCTTAAAAAAAAAATTATAGCACAAATGTATTTGCACTGCAATAGGTCTCTCATTTGTGAGAGTTTACGCTATTGGTATTGTTAATGACAATGCCTTTTATTTATCTGTTTTAAAAACAACACATAAATAAAAGGCATTGTCATTTACAATGACAACAGCTCAAACTCTCGTAAATGTGAGACCTATTGTATTGCAAATGGTTGTTATAGTTTGCTGTGCCGGTTTCTACTGTTGATATCCCTGAAATTAAAACAATAAATTCCCAGCAGCAAGCTCAATTCAATACAGTCTTCTTTATCTTTCAAACACTTACAAAGCGAGTCTTCACTAGTTCAAAATTGGTCCAAATTGCAACCGTGAGTTTAGCTTTCTAATTCACTAATGGGGCCAATTTTATTTTGGTGCCTGGGCCTATTGGCTGTCCTAGTCTGACCCTAGTTTCCAGCAAACATTTTATCAAGAGGAAGATATAGTTCCAATAACGAACCCTTTAGAAAGAATTCCATGATTTTGAATCTAAAACGAACTGCATTGTATTTGTCCATTTACTAATACTCCTCTTTCAAAGGAGGAAATCAGGAAATTGTCTCTGCATGCTAAATTAAGGCAGACAACTGCCATATATTGTCCCATAATCCACTGTTGCGATAGCCCTTAACCCTGTTTCCAGCCTGTGGGGCACCGATCTCTAAACATTGGGATTTTGATTTGCTAATTTTCTTCAAAACACATTACGTGAGAAGAATATTTGCTTCATCACACATATTTTTGTGTTTAACTTTAAAGCTTTTGTGGCGTTAGGTTGTATTTGTTCATTTCATTTTCTAGCGTCTTTCTGCTCCGATGTTCACACAGCTCATCCTTTTTATCAGCTGTGATGAGCTGCCATCTCGTGGTAGAAATTGGTCAAGAAACATGGTCATGCTTTATGCGCTGGCTCTCTTCCTTCGGCCAAAGATAGAGGGCAGACACATTTACCACATATATAATGTGAGACGCAGGTAGGGTGAGGAAGGACATTGATTGCAGTTCATATTATAAGTTCTTACGAAACTGAGATGCTTCTAGAGATGTTTTTTTCTAAATTTTTTAAATCCTTGCCAGACAGGATGCATGCATTTTTTCAACTAATGTGCACTTTTTGTACTGATCATTGTGAGGTAAAACTATGAGTTCAACGGTGAGTTTATACGATAGTCAGTGCAGTACAGAATGTGTATTAAGCTGCTCAGTCTGCATAGTCTGGCAATTTATTTGTTTTTTGGGGCCTTACTGTTAACATCAAGATCACAGCCAACAGTTGAATTGCACATAGAGGGACAAACAAGCATTGGCAAAGCCAATTGGTCTTCTTCTGCAAAAGAAATCTGGACCTAGTGACAAATGTAGAGAAATCGCATGTCATGGCCATAGGGAAAGGTAGGAAGAACATGAAAACCCTTTCTTGTAAGGGCTTAGTAATATCGAGAGTGAAAGTGTTCACCTATCTTGGCGTAGTGTTTGATGACATAGGGTCTTGGGTACCCCAAGTTGCTAATAAAGTAGCAGCTGTGAAAAGATCTTCGGCGGCTATATTAGGCTTTGCCAAAAGACTGGGTGGCAAACCAGCTGAGGCCATATTGATGATCTATAGATCCAAAACCCTAGCCATAGCAAGGTATGGGGCAGGTATTTGGGGCTATAAAGATCTAGCCCCGATACAGAGAGAAGAAAATAAATTTCTTCGATCTGTTTTGGGTTTTCCCCAATCTACATCATCCTTTGCAGCTCACACGGAGCTCGGGATAGGGTATATTACTGATATTCTAAATTTGGCACCACTTTTACTCTGGATCAGAACCTGGCTGAACCCCAACCTTACACTTAATCACAAGATCATTAGGGATTGTATGGAGAGGGATGGAGTGGCGGACATTTTGTGGTTTACTTTTATTAAAACATCTGCAGTACTTCTGGGCGCCCTGAATTATATCTGATTCCGGAAAATCTTACTAAAGAAGATATTACATGGGTAAAAGCACGATTTATAAACTTACGAGAATTAGAACGAGAAGCAAAGGAAATTACAAAGCCTACAGTTAGGTCACATTTTTTGCTGATCTCGTCCTTGTCAATTCAACCCTACCTGGCTATTGTTACCAGACCCTATCATCGGTGGCTCCTAACAAAATTTAGATTCAATCAAGCTCATTTTTTGTTGGGAACTTATGAAAAGTGGTGTCTCCCAAAGGAAAACGCACCTTGTGACTGTGATAATTTTTCTGATCAGGACCAGACACATTTTGTGTTTTTCTGTTCTCTCTTTTCTGAAAGTAGGAAAAAGTTCATTAGACCGCTGTTAAGGGAAAAGGGGTTTGTACAGTTTAAACCTGCATTGTATTATCTTCAATTAATGGAGACCCCTTTAGTAATGTTTGGTGTAGCCAATTTTCTGATTGCCTGTATCCGTGCTAGAAGGAAAAGACTCAAGCTGAATGTAGGTTCTGGTTCTGTAAATGTTTACCCGAGATCGTATGACACAATCTAATTCAATTCTCCTGTAATACATGAAATATTGGGGTTATGAATCATGTCACATTTGCTACTATAAATTTTAGTATATATGTGTGGTTTTATATGTATATGTCACTGACTTTTTATATATTTAAAATTTTATTTGTATAATACGCTCTGGAAATTTTTTAACTCTATGTAACCGTATAGTATACTTTTATGATTTTTAAATAATCGAATAAAGTGCTTTTTGACTTGACTTCTGCAAGAGTTGGAGCTATTGGAGTTGGAGACAACGGGCATATTAACAAGGGCTTATCGCCACAGGAACGTCACTTTTTGTGATGTTCCTGCAGCGATTAAACTTCCGCCTTTTTTACAAGACGGCGTTGTGCCACTTTACTAGGCTTAACGCCACCTTGTAAATAAGGTCCCCTTTCACGCAACACTTAGCGTGAAAGGGGTGGGCAATGGGTGTGTGGTGGGTCGCAACACCCATTGAGTTTGACACATTCCCCTATTTTCAAGGGTGGCATAAATATGGGGCAGTGCCAAAATTAAGACCAAAAATAATCTGATTACATGGCGAAACTAGAAATTATTCACTTCTCCCCGTTTTTGCTGTTTCTATGTGTGTTGCATTGTGCACCACACATAGAAACAGCAAATCGCCATTAATGATTGATTATGTGCAGGAAGTTGTCCCTTCCTGCAAATAAACGATCATGAAAAAAATGACGATTTTCAACTTCTATGTGGGCTGCACAGTGCAGCACAGAGAGGAGTTACAAATCACCATTAGTGAATATTTATGTGCAAGAAGGAACGCAACAATCATTCCCTCAATGTAGGCATCCTTGCACTATGGTGCAAGAGGGCCTGCGTTGACGCTAGGCAGATGAATTTAGTGCCAATGCTAGGGAAAATACAGGTGGGCATCGTATCATTGTAAATACGGTGCATCGCTGTGTTTTCAGAATGGCGGAGCGCGGCATTAACAATTTTAGCCCAACGCCGAGCTCTGGCATCCTATCGTAAATATGCCCCAATGTCTGTTACCCATGTGTTATGGGGTGGAGTGGATGTATGTGCTGTGGAAGTATGTGGGTTGATTGGAATTGTTAGTTGTGAAATTGTGTGGTGTGGAGTGGAATTGTGTAGCAGGATTTTGTGGCTTGATGTGCAGTGGAATTATGTGGATAGCTGTTATGTGGTATTGAGTGTAATGGAATTATGTGGGATTGTGTGCCATGGAGTGCAATTATGTGGAATGGCAATTTGTGTTGTGGAGTGATATGTAGCGGAGTTTAATGATGTGGTATGCTGTTGAATTTTGTGGCATGATGTGGAATTCTGTGGTGTGGATTGGATGTATGTGCTGCATTGTGTAATGGTGTTGGTGAGTTGAGTGATGTGGTTTGGTTTTGAATTATGCGGTGTGGAATGGAAATGTGTTGAGTTAAATTTTGTAACAACAAATTTACATATATATAAAAATCCACCAATGCAGCTGTTGTTACTAAAAGATTTTAAACAGCAAGCCTTTCATGCGTGCCACTCATTTTATTATTTGAGTAGTGTTGGACCTGGCCCTTTCTGCAGGGTTAACCCCAGGCTTTTTGCCTTCTGCCTGCATTTTTTTTACTTCGTTTTTGCTGGTTTTAGGACTCTGGGCACTTTACCACTGCTGACCAGTGCTAAAGTGCAAGTGCTCCCTTTGGAATTTGAATTGGTGACTGGGTTATCCATGATTGGCATATTTGATTTACTAGTAAGTCCCTAGTGAAGTGCACCAGGCGTGCCCAGAGCCTGTAAATCAAATGATACTAGTGGGCCTGCAGCACTGATTGTGCCACCCACGTGAGTAGCCTTGCAAACATATC
Organism: Triturus cristatus; assembly: GCF_964204655.1. Taxonomy (NCBI): domain Eukaryota; kingdom Metazoa; phylum Chordata; class Amphibia; order Caudata; family Salamandridae; genus Triturus; species Triturus cristatus. The sequence continues at coordinate 514,838,687 of NC_140592.1, read as the reverse complement.
TCAGGCCTGCCATTGCAGTGTCTGTGTGTGCAGTTTTAAACTGCCCTTTCAACCTGGCAAGTGCACCCACTTTCCAGTTCCAAACCCTCCCTTTTACTACATGTAAGTTACCCCTAAGGTAGGCTGAAGACAGCCCCCTGTGCAGGGTGGGGTGTATTTAAAAGGTAGGGCATGTGGTTTACATGTCCTAATTGTGAAATACTGCTAATTTTGTTTTTCGCTATTGCAAGGACTATCCCAAATGATAACATAGGGATTGCCTTGAAATATCTATTAAGTGTAATTTCCCATTGGGTACTGATAGAGATTTGGAGTTTGGGGTTTCTGAACTCACAATTTAAAAGTACATCTTTTGTTGAAGTTGGTTTTTAAATTGCATGTTTGAAAATGCCACCTTTAGAAAGTGGGCATTTTCTTGCTTAACCATTCTGTACCTCTGCTTTTAGAATCCACATCTGAGTTAGGATGACAGTTGGGCTCTTGGGCATTCACTCTAAACAGTCACACAAAGGGAGCTGAGGTGTACCTTGCATATTCTGATGGGCAGTCACCAGGCTGGTGGGCCTTTCTGAGCTAGAGTGGTGGAAGGAGTTGTCACTGACACCTGAATGGGGCTGTGTCTGTCCTCACACAAAGCTACCTCCACCCCCTTGTATTGTGTCTGGAGCCAGGTCACGTAAAGGCAGGGTGGGTCTTGTGCACTACAAAGACTTTCTTTTGCAGTTTGCCTGCTTCAAAAGCAGAAACTGGTGTAAGCATTGGAGCTGTGACACCATAACTTCAGAACACTTCTGGATTGTGGACATTCTGCCAGGAAGAAGAGCTGTGTTGTTGTCAGGAGGAGCTACCACTTTGCTGTTTGCTTTGTTGTGTTGGCCTGCTGCTTCTGTCTTGGACAGTGAAAGGACTGGACTTTGCTTTCTGTATCCTGCCTTCCAAGGTTCTCCGAGGGCTTGAGTTTGAGCTGGCATCCTGTTGCAGAAGTCCCAGGGGCATGAAAGACTTCCTTCTCATCTTGTGACCAGCACTTGGACTCTTCTGCTGTGAGTCCTACATTGCCAAGTGGTGCAAAAACCAGTCCGGAGCCCTTGGAACCGAGTCCCTGTGCTGTAATCCCAAGAAAAGCTATCCAGACTGCTTGCAACAAAGCCATGGTCAACGCACATGGAGAACACTATGCATCGACCGCAATGACACCGCTGCCCCTGGTGTGTAGATGACAGCTCCCTCAACTCCGACTTCGTCAAACGACGCTGCTGCCTGCACCTAGGCTGAGTGCACCGCTCGTGAAGAGCATGGCGCATTGCCGCATCTCACATCGCAGCCTCGGGTCTGCCAACAAGCACACTCAACACCGACACCGCACTGCTGCCTTCACCGAAACATATTTACCCTGTCTAGAGTGAGGGTCCCCACTTGGACAGGATGCATACCGACTGCCCATTATAGACCCCATTTTTAACAAGTAGTCAGGAATAAACGAAGCACATAACCAATCAAGTAAATCACAGGCAGTTACCATGCCACTTAAACACTTTATAACGAACTTTAAAGAGGAAAGGAGCGCAGATAAAAAATAAATAGCTGGTACTTAAAGTTATTATAAAAAATAAGATGCATTCTTGAACCAGCTGAGCAACTGAAAAAAAAAACTTTCTGCAGAAATGAACGTGCACAGGCCAAATGTGCTGACCCACTGCTCTATACTGTATGCAGTGGTGTGTTGAAGAAAAATGTGAATGATAATTTAACAGAGCAATGGTTTAAGCCCGCTGACGAACAACCCCTCTCTTTATGTGTACTATGTATGATTTTTTGGGGAAAAAAATACTCAGGCGAGACAGAAAGCGGACAAACACCAGACTTAAAAATAAACACTGGCAATGTCAATACACCTAGCGTGCATTTTGAGTTAACCGCCAATAGCAAGATTTAACATTTATGAGCTGGTCCAAGATCCGATTAATGCTGCTCTCCAGTGCTGTTGGAGTCAGACGCGGCACGGAGCAGAGCACGACCTCCATGGTTTCAAAAAGACAGATTATGCATTTTTTTCCTTAGTAAGCTACAGCATTGCCAAGCACTGCTGAATGCACTTTATTTTTGCTGAACAAGTTTAAGGTGCAGCCATATCTGGTCCTTAGGAATACCCATGCACAATTCCTGCAAAGGGGCTGAAACTTCAAAGGTTTTTAATGTTCTCGGAGTTTGCAGAGAATTGCTAACCATAAGTGGGGTACATTATGCAGTGAATTTTCCTCTGTCCCAGTAATTCATTTTGAATGCTATTCCAATACGCTTCATCTTTCCTATCAACGATTTCACATGTTGTGTTCTATTTTATTGTCACTGGTCACTTACACTGTAGTTTGTTCATGTGCAGTTTGCAGTACCTCTGTACAAACGTATTCTTAGAATGATTGTGGAACGAAACCAATATATAATAATAAATTTCTTGGTGTCTGTGCAATCATTTTTTACTGTGGCCCACTTAGAAACATGTAATGGTTGTTCATTTTATTTTTCTTACTCATTAGACGAGTCCAACTTCTCAGTTTGAGATACACATGGGTGGACCTCACAGGCCCTCCACAAATTAAAGTTTAGATATGACCTTTAGGACTGCTTTAACTGTCACAAGCAGGGTCTCATTATCAAAAAGGCGAACAACACCATACAACTACTGTTTTTCCAAAAGCATCGTAGGGGGCTTCGCCCATTGGTCTACTGAATTGCCAGTCACATTCTCCTTCCGCAAAAAAACAGCATCAAACAACCAATCAGGCCACTTTAACCACTGGCTGCCTTCAATCTGGCAGACTGCACAAAGCCTGCCCAAGATGTTCACATCCATCCAAAAAAGTTCCTTTCTCTTCAGAGATAAGGCTTGTTTGAAGCGTGCTTTTCATTTTTCATATTCACTTTAAATACTGGCTATTCATTTTGCCGGTTGTTCTGGAGCCTACCTAGATGATATTTTTCCCTATTGTTTCTTTATAAATGCTGATATAGTGTATAAGTGACATTGTAAATTAAAGTCGAAAAACATAAGTAAAACAGCCACGTCAGTGAATGTTTTTTAAATTGAAATTTTGAGTTGCAGGCATACAGTGGCCTCGTTCTGGTGGAAGCCTATCATCTTTATTTTTGTGGCAAAATCTTGGAGTAAAAAAACACAATGCACTGTCTTGCCAAGTCAAGACTTACTAGCTTTTCCATTGCTTATTCAAATTGTAAATAACTGGTGACCCCACTGATACCTGACTAAACTTAATCTTACATCTAGCATGAGTGGTCCTCTTTTCAAGCTTGAGGAACATCAAATGACTTTCAAGTGTCCTTAAAAAAGCACAAGGCCAAACTACATTTTAATCAGTGGTCCAAGTGGCCGGGATCGGCAGGGCAGGTGTGCCCCTACTTCTTTAATTTAATAGATTCCGTTCACCTACTTTTTAAAAATTTTAAATACAAGTTCCAGGATGGCAGAAATAGTCAGGGCCTACAGATAAGGCTTGGCGTTCATGGCTGTTCGGGTACGGGCAGGTGGGCAAAGAAGGAAAAGGAATCTGGGACATATGTACAAGTGGCTAATGCCGCCTTAACTAAATTTTTTCCACGGTTTTGAGGTGAGATTGTTATCGGAAGCTTTCCGGCGAAAACATCTATTCTAAAGTTCACCACTTCTGTTAGCGATAATGACATGCAAGGGAGGCGTTCCCGTGCAAAAACGGTCGCCAACCCCACTTCGCGATTTTTACAAGGGGATTCCTGAAGTTTGGAGGACCAAAATCCTGCCTCTAACTGCACTTAGAGGCAGATTTTTAAGACCAGAAAATAGCTGGTCTTAAAAATGGAGATAACACTTGGGGCCTCTTTTCAGCGGGTTTTGGTGCTGGACAGCGCTGCAAGTAATGTTGCAGCGCTGCCCTGCGACAAAAATACAGGGCAGGAAGGCGCACCATCAATAAGATAGTGCGTATTCCTGGACCTCAGTCATGAAAAGTGTTGCAGCGCTACGACAACACAGCGTTGCAACACTTTTCACTACACCTTTCTTGCGACACCACGGATGCGCTGTATTCACTGGACAGCGCTCCATGACGCAAGTAATGCAAGATACGTCTGGAATCCTGACGTATCTGTCTGTGCTAAAGTCACTCCTTGCTGCAGTCATGTCACAAGCATGACGCAACTCCAGCAATGCTTGGCGCCAGCCTATACCTGTGGCACTGCATCACCCTTACACCTGCCATCAGGCAGGCGTAAGGTACTGGCACAGTGCCGTCCTACAATTGTCACAGCGAAATCTGAGTGATTTCACTGTGCCACTCCTATGAGGCCTTGTCACGTGGGAACGCACACCCTGGGTACATCATACCTGATGCAGGTATGATGTGGCACAGGGCTTAACAAGGTCACGCTTATGCCTACATGCATCACTTTGCAAATATGGCACAACGTGGTGCTAGCTTTGCCTGGTTCATTCTAGAGGGGTGCCAGGGTGCCGGCGCAGTTGGATATCCATCGGTGGCGCTTGAGCACTGGGATGTCATCGTCCGTAAGCGTTGGTGGAGTGTTGGTGCTGAGGGAGTTGATGAGAAGTTCTTCGGTGGCCTTGATCCAGCTGCGAGGGGGGGGCGATGATGGCGGTGGTGTACGGTGGGCATGGTGAAGACGTTATGTATACAATGATGGTTGGTCCAGGAAAGTCCGGCGGTGTGGCTGTAGTTGAAGTTCCCGCTGGAGTTTGTCCTGCTATGTGGCTTGCTGCAGTGACTAGCTGCTTGAGTCTGATGTTGGGGAGCTTCCCAGGAGTGGCTGGTGTTCTGATCAATGGGGTTGTCCAGGTGGAACGTGAGTTCTCCCAGTAGGATGTAGTTGGTGGATGGGAGAGCCTGGTGTGCAATGAGGTCTACAATGGTATCGGAGAATGGGTGTCCATGGCCCTGAGGGCCTGCAGATGAGGGTGCTGCAGAGGATGGGGTTGGGGTTGGCCCGGATCTGGAAGTTGAGGTGTTCCATGGTCACCGTTGGGTCATTAGAGTGCGTGGTCAGTCGGACTGTGCTTGTGTAGGTGATGGCAATGCCTCCTCCTGGATGGTCGAGGTGGCCCTTGCGGGTGATTTAGTAGCCGTCAGTGATGGCGATGGTGATGTCAGGTCCAGAGCAGATGTTGGTCCTGGCAGACGATGTGGCATCCAGGGTTGATGGCGAGGAGGGTGTTGGCACCGTAGTGGTAGAGTGTCCGAGAGGAAGGATCCTCGGTGCTGAGCGTTGTCCAGGGGCAGACAGACGCAGACGGCCTTGCCTATGGCTTGCCTTTGGTACAGGAGACGTCTATTACAACGCAGGCATTACATCGTAATGCCTATACAACACAACTCCAACAACGCAGGTGCCTTTACATCGCATTCTATTACAATGCATTGTGAGGTCAGTAATGGGGTATTTTTAAGTTTTAGGGTGGGTATGGGTTTCGGGTGTAGGAGATGAAATTTGGGGTGTTTTATGGGGTAAGATTTGAGAATCGGGGTGTCTTAGGGGGTAAAATCTCAAAATTGTGATGTGTTTTGGGGTCAATCATGGAAATTGGGGTGAGCATTTGGGTCAAATATGATTTTTAGGGTGAGTTTTGGGGGCTCAAAGATGAATTTTAGGGTTGAGGATTTGCTTTGGGGTCCCTCCCCTAAACCAATCACAACGCTGCAATGCAGCGTTGAGATTGGTCACTGGCTCCTGGGCGAGGTGCTCAGCCAGGGGCTGGAGAGGTGGTCATGTTCTCCATGCAGGCTGTAATGCAGGACAATGTGCATGACTGCTTTGGGTGGCCTGAGCAGGCCGATCAAACAGTGACTGCGCACTTGAGTGGGCATGCCACTCCGTCCCTGCTCCATGAGTGGAGCAACCTTACCCATCCTCCCGCTAGCAAAGGAAACATGGCACGATTACATCAGTTGTCATCATGTGGTGATTGTTCCTCTTCTTGAAAGCAGTGGGGTGACACTTTTCTGCCATAGCAGATGAGCCACCACTGGGTGTGCGTTATCTACACGTGCTAGGCCTGGGCAACTTGACCCCAGGCCTCCTCCGCTACGCGTCCCACCTTCTCCTTACCTGGACCTTGACACTATGGCGCAATCCGCTGCACTCTCTCCAAATCTGTGACTCAGCCAGCAGGAGCCTCAGCCAGGTGGGATTTCACAAGCCTGGGTAAAGCAGCCACCACCAAGTTCGCTGGTGAACCTCCTGATGCAGTTGATGCAGCAAGGCCCCCTTAGGCATAAAGTTGCAGCACTCCCACCACACAAGTTCGGTGAAGCTCAGGGGCCTCACCCTCCACAATGTCCAGCCAGCGCAATATCATCCGACCTGTGATGCAGAGAGGTGCCGCCCACCATTGGTAATCACCTACGTTGACCCCGGTATAGTGGTGGATTCTAGTATGCGATGCAGACCTCCCTACGTTGGTGCGCAGGAGCGCCTCTACCATTTACAGCTCCAAGAGACACATGGCGGTCTTCTCACACAGGTCAGCAACATGTGTGTCCATGTGACCGGCCAGACTTCACTACCAGGTACAGGCAATCGCCGCTCCTCAATGTCTACCGCCACAGCTCATCGACTCCACAGCTCCTCAGCATCCCAGTCCAGGCTCCAGGCGCAGGTCCAGCGAGACATCCAGGCTCCAGGCCAGGTCCAGCGAGGCATCCAGGCTCTCTTCCAGGTCATCCTGGATGTTGGGTGACTTGAGGGGGTTGTTGATGTGTGCGGCACTTGGCCCTGTCTGCTCTATTCTGCATTTCATTGTTTTTTTGCCTATTTTCCATTGGAGGTCGACTGATAGGCTATTTTTTCTAATAGAGGCAAACAACATGCATTTTTTTGCTGCTAATGGGCCGTTGGGTTTTCGCCCGCTAACACCGGCATTCCTATCGCCATCACGCTAATGTTAGCGGCAGTTTTCACCGCTGATCCCTAACGCTATCGCCATGTAACGACGTCTTGTACATATGTCGCTAACAAGGCGCTAGTTTTCACAGGTACACAGCAGTAAGAAAACTGTCGCTAACTAGCATTAGCAGTAGTTTTTGCTAGTCTTTGTACATATGGCCCTCTGTCTCTTCCTTCCGGCCCAGAGAAGACAAGGACAGTGTCCACTTCTGCTCTGCTGCTGGCAGCTGCCCCACCTTCTTTCTTACTCTTCCGCCCTCTCTTTCTGTCTTGCTCCTCCTCACTTACTGAAAACTGTGACTTCAAGAAACTGTTATTACTCTTTCTTTCCTCTCATTTTGTTTATTTGTTCCTCCATGAAATGGATCCAAAAAAGAAAAAAAACACTTTTGCTGGAAATGTTGTCTTTTTCTGACATTTTTCTATTGAAATTTGCAGCCTTGGGACAGAGAGAAATGACAGGTTCAAAATGTGTAAAATAACTAAATAAAGCAAGATAGAATTGTTGCGAAGTGCCAGATTGATTTTATTCACACCCAAACACATTAGCACCACTTTACAGAATTTGCCAATGTAGCGCTACTTTTGTATTCTGGTATTTCTTTGAACAACATTGTTTTCCCTAGGTGGTGAAATGCACCATTCCTGGAGGTACTGTGCAATACATGTTTGATGGGTGTGATCCAGCGCAGAGGACAACATTTACATAATCTCCTTATGTCACAGATCCCTATTCACAACTGTTCATTCATACATTCATTCATTGGCGGGGCCCATAACACCAACACGCTTCTCATCCACACAACTCACTCGAATTTGTACACAGGAGAAAGGCTGCTGGACCATGTGGGTACCTTATTATCTATCAGGATTCATTTTCTACTAAATTATATATACATTCTATATACAGTCTTCTGAATCCTGTCTTTATCATCAAGGCACTCCACTGTTTGGTCGATGGACCAACTAGTTGGACTGGTTGATGATGAATTAGAACCAGCTAAAACACAATTAAAGCCTAGAAAACATTTGATATGTTCAGTAATTAATTTAAGAACAACAATCTCATTTCTTGCCCTTTTGCAGTGCCAGCCGTACTAACCGCTGTGGAGAAGCCGCGCTCCCCTGCACCGCCGATTGCAAAAATGGATGCAGAATCTTTATTGTATGACAAGGTCTGGTTTGATAAGCCAAGGTATGATGATGCAGAGAGGCAGTATTACGAGCAGCTGAGTAGACCTGCTAATGCAAATCTGTCTCCGTGCAAGAAGGCTACTGTATCTCCCTGCAAAAAGGCCACAAAATCACCACACAAAGAGGAGGATGGAGCGAGCACAATCCTCCGAGACATTGCCAGAGCCAGGGAGAATATCCAGAAATCGCTGGCCGGAAGCGCGGCTCCTCCTGCTGGACCAGGTGGAGAGCCCAGTGACCTTATCACCAGAGTTGCCCATTTGGAGCTAGAGAACCAGTCGCTCCACAAAGTTGTTGAAGATCTGCAGTTGGCAATCTCGAAGCTTGAGGTTCGTCTCACAGCACTTGAGAAATCCCCGGTCTCTCGCCAGCCCGCCGCAGCCCTTCCGTCTGTGGCACCCACTACTAATGCCCTGCCTTCTGCTCCGGTGAAGAAAGTTGAAGTCTCTGCTACTCCTGAGGAAGACGATGATAACGACATTGACCTCTTTGGCAGTGATGATGAAGAAGATGAAGAGGCTGAGCGAATCCGAGAAGAGCGGCTGCGCCAGTACGCGGAGAAAAAGTCCAAGAAACCAGGCATTATTGCAAAGTCCTCCATCCTCCTCGACGTCAAACCGTGGGATGATGAGACGGACATGGCAAAACTGGAGGAGTGCGTGCGGACAGTGCAGATGGACGGCCTGCTCTGGGGCTCCTCCAAACTGGTTCCGGTGGGTTACGGCATCAAGAAGCTCCAGATCCAGTGTGTCGTGGAAGACGACAAGGTTGGAACAGACATCCTGGAGGAGGAAATCACCAAGTTTGAAGATTACGTGCAGAGTGTCGACATTGCTGCTTTCAACAAGATCTGAGACTTGACGTAGGCTTTACTATAAATAATAAAGGTCAACCATGCAGAATAAAAATCTAAAAAAAAAAAAAAAAAAAAAAAAAAACAATCTCATTTCTTATTATTTCAATTTTGTTTATCTAAACATTAATCAAATTTTTAAATCTTGCATTTACTGATTACAGATCATTATTTAAATTTAGATTTATTAAAGAGAAAATAAACATTTAAAAATTACTCTTAGACATAGATTTAAGAAAAATGCAGTAAATCATTTACCAATAAACAGAGGATGATAGCTTCAGATCAAATAGGGAATTATCTGCAGTCTCAGGTGAAGACTCCCTCGGGAAAAGACAGCCTGACCCTCATCAAAGGATCAAACCATCGTGCAAACTACAGGATGCGACGTAATAAAGTTCAGATACTCAGCAAAGTCCATACATCAATCCGGAGCATGGATCAATTCCACATTCAGACTGACAGCATAGAATACATTTTAGATTTTTGAAAAAGAACAACCACCCAACAAGAACTTCTTCTCAAAGAAAATTAACCCAAAGACAAACGCAACCGCAACTCCGCCAACAACTCTATAATGACTGATGAAAGGTTCTTATATCCTTTTTCACCCTTACTTCATACAAGATATGGCAACTTTAGGGGCAGACCAAATGTTCTGATTGGACAGTTCGGGGTTATCAATGGTTCATTGCACTTTTTCCCAGCGCAAAAATGGTTCTTCATGGTGACTTGGCACAAGGGGTCACAAATTGAAAGTTATTTTTCCGTTTCTCAGGCGGGAACGGTAAATGTATCTCTTCAAGGCGAAAGGGTCCTATTGACAGGTTCATCGTTTCTCTTCTCCCAAGTTCTCATTCGATCATCTTCTGGCTTGTGGTCAAGTTCCCAACAAATCGGCCTTGGCAAGGAACACTATGTCAGGAGTTCAAATCACCTTGTGATCTCAAGATCTATTCGGGCATGCGCAGAAATCATTGCACGCACATGGTCGCATCTGCTTTAGAGAACACCATCTTAGGTACTGCGGCCTAGTAAGCCCGAACATTAACTAAGCAAAATAGACATAGCAGCAATTAATATGTAGAAATGAAGATTCTAATGTTCAAACCTACACTAATCCCAATATATATTAGTATTTTCCTAACTGCAGTGACATTTAAAGAGATAATACTTACCATACGATAACTTTAAGCCACAATACAATCACGAAGCAATATAAATCATGCAATTTTACTATTTCACCACAATCTAAGGTTAGTTTGTGTACCATTATTAATTATTTAATTTTGTCATTCAATTCGCAATTTAGTCCCACGTATATAGGTGTTTATCAAGGTGCAAACATTGATTAGTATCACTTCCACTTCAAACAGGTCATGTAAATTAATTTTAGTATGATTACGTAATTAATTTCATGCAATTTAGAGGAGGTGTACAACATTTTGTTTTATCTGCTCCATCAATCCCCCCTTTGGTGATTTTAAACATCACCACTACTCACTAATTTTACTAAATTTATCTAAGGAAATGGTTTTATTCAAATCCACTTGCATTTATTAGTTTAAACAATGGTATTCTCCATATTGTTCTCTTTCGTTTTCTTGTACACATTTTCTTTAAATTCTTCTAATTCTATTTCTCTTTCCCTTATTTCTTTCTCTTTATTTTTCCGTTTTTCTCTTTTTGTCTTATTTTGTAGTTTTCTTATTTTTATGCACAGGCATCCTAATCTCAATATTAACACTAGAATAATCACAAAAGTCACAGGTATTAATATCTTGCGCACAAAAGAGCTACCTAATGGTTGTTAATAAATTCTTAATAGTGGAAAACCCTTACCAAGTTTCTCCCCTACACCTTCAACCTCTTTTTTTATTTTTTTTAAATTTTATTTTATTTGAAGTACTTTAGCGACTGCCAAAAAAAAAAAATTAATCAACAGTACATGAGATCAGATACACCTTCAACCTCCATTGGAACAATTTCTTCATGCAATTTAGTTATATTCTTAAAATATTTCTTTATGTTCTGACTTTCATCAGGAATGTAAGTACAGCAATGTTGTACTTTCAGCATTCCACAGACTCCTCCCTCTTTTGCCAATATAATGTCAAGGGCAAGTCGATTTTGCATTACCATAGCTCTCATGGCAACCATTTCAGTATTTACCATTAAAAACCCTCCAGCTGTGCTTGTTGATAAACGATCCACAACTGTAGACAATTTTCTAATTTTATATGCATTCAGAGATAATCCAACTGCTGGTATCAGTGCTCCAAAAATATCACCTATAATTTCTGACCAACTCTCCCTTCTTCTACGTGTTAGCTGTCTACCTATTACGTGCAATCCATTTTCTCCCCTTTCCACATGAAATATTTTTGGAAAGACCAGGCCTACGTAGCAAGTTCCGTACCAATGGTCTGGCAACCTATAATAAGCTTTGTTTCCACAAATGTAATATATTCCAGGGAATACTGGATTGTTTCCTCCTTTAAATCTCCATCCTCCCAAGATTTTGTATAAATCATGGCACTCACTTGCACCTACAAAATAATTATCATATACAGTGTTTTCTCTACGTATGCATAATTTCCCTTTCTGGGGCCAATCTAAAGCCATTGCCGGGTTTATCTCTCCCTTTAAACGATTGTCCTTCCCAACATCTCAAAATGATGTTTCCATCTGTTCCCTAGTCACTTTCTTTTGCATTTAAATTCTCCTCTCCTCTACCACATTCAGGAAAGTTTTCTCTTCTTTTCTTAAACTACAAGTAAGGTTATTCTTAAACACTTCTTCTAAAGTCAGTTCTCTTGTTTCTAGGAAAAATTCACCAAGAGTTTTATCAGGCTTCACCTTGGAACTACAAGAATTTGTGAGAAAATATTATCTATGTCAGTGTAATAGTATTCTAATTTGCCTGTTTTATAAAACAAACTGGCTAGCACACTACAAGTTATTCCATATGTTAAAGGAAGGTGATGATAAGTGACACCTTCAGATACAGATGCAGGCAGCTGCATACATACGTAACAATCCCTAATGTCCATTGTTTCTACGTACTCATATAATAACTTTGAGAAAACATTTTTAGAAAAATTATTTATGGACTTATCTTTATGAAATTCTGTTCTATATACCAGTTTTGTGATATGACTGTCATCAGAATGTTGGTTAATAGTTCCATTCATTGAGTGTCTGTCTATATTTTCAAATGTTACTCTAAATGAAATTGTTATTGCCAATATAATCCAAACAAGCATTAATAATCCTGTACAACAAAAATACATTTTACACTATCTCTGAAAAAATCCACAGGTTGGATTTCTTTTCTCGGTGTTTGCCATTTTGTGAATGATCAGTGTCTTTTGACTTAGCCTCTTTCTTAAAACTTTACCTTTGTCTAAACCTAAGGTTTTAGTTGCCTACTTGCTTCTTTATGGTCATGTGTCTCATTCGGGCTTTTCAATTCCTTTCCGAATTTCTTTTGTCCTCTTAATTCATGTGTGAATCATCCTTATCCATATGTTCACAGTCTTTATTCAGAATTTCCTGCTCATCCGTTTCTTCTCTAGTGTCAGACAAGATACCTCTCAGGATTTCTGAACCTTCTGCTTCCTTGTCCACCTCCTGCACAGTCACTCTGAGACTTTCCTGGCTATCAGCTTCCTCTTGTAGATCAGGAAGTGCCACATATGTCCATTCCGGTGACTTGTACTTCGGATTTGGTCTCTTTATCCTCTTTTTGCGTTGGAAGTGCTTTTGAACCATGTCCTCTTGTTTTTCTTGACTGGGCACTTCATTCACTTGTTCGGCATTATCACGCTTTACTCTCGTCAATCGGTATCTCAACTTCTTAATTTGTTGGGCCAAATGTCTCCTTTCAATGGCCTTTTCAATTTTGATACTTTCGCTTCTTGTTCGGATTTCCAAGCTCTTTTTCTCAAATTTCTTCCCCCTTCATGTCCTGTGTCACTTTCTTCTGACTCAGTCTCTGTTTGGATATCGCTTTCCTTTGATTTTATCCTCAATATTTCAGGTTCACTGTCTGAATCTATCCCTCCTCGTGTTTCTTCCACACAATCTTCCTGCTGAATATCTGACCTTTTTTCTACCTGTTTTGGTTGTGTCCTTTAACCTCCTCGGGGTTCTTCCGCAATCACCTCACCCTCACTCTCTGTATCTAATTCCTCTCCTTCTATCTCTATAATTTCTGGAGGAATTTCTCTTGTACTTGTACTCGGGATTTCTTGGTCAAAGATTACTTGTTCAGTTTCTCCAGTTTTTTGATTCTTTCCTTTTCGTACTCCTGCTTGCTCCGTCTCAGATTCAGAAATTTCAAGGCGTCGTCTCAATGGTACATTTTCCAGCCCAATAATTTTTCTTCGGCCTTGTTCATCTGTTCCTTGGTTTTGTCTTGTTTTTGTTTCTTTTGATTCTGATTCCGAACTGGTATCTGATACTTCCCGATATTGATCTTCAGATTGATCTTCCGGATCTGGGACTCGAAGAGTGTGACTGGCATGAATCCAGTTCTTCACCCCTGCACACTTCACAGCAGTTGTCGTTGTCAGAATCACTTGTCGTGGTCTTCCCCAGCGTGGAACCAGACAATTTCTTCTCCGGTGTACTTTTGTGCGGACCCAATCTCCAGGACTCAAGTCATGAGCTGGCTTTTTTTCAAGAGAGGTCACATCTGGTCCAACCTGATGAAACACAGAATGTACCATATCAGCCAATCCTTTACAATAATCCAAGACGAAGTCATCAGATATAGGCAGCAGTTTGTTGACAGAAATGAAAACATGTATCATTGCTCGGCCCATTATTATTTCATGAGGGCTCAGACCAGTTTTCCTATCAGGAATTGATCTAATGCCCATTAAGACAAGAGGCAAAACATCTGGCCATTTGAGACCTGTGGCCAAACACATTTTTCCCAATCTGTTTTTTATGGTGCCATTCATTTGTTCCACCACTCCAGAAGCCTCTGGTCGGTAGGCACAATGTAATTTTTGTTGAACATTTAATGCTTCACAAATCAGTTTTATAATTCCATTCTGGAAATGTGTCCCTCTATCGGTTTCAATCGTTACTGGGAATCCAAATCTAGGAATGAACTCTCTCAGTAGGAGTTTTGCGACAGTGACTCCATCATTTCTTCTGGTAGGGTAAGCCTCAACCCATCGAGAAAACAGACAAACAATTACCAGTACATATCTTAACCTGCTGCATGAGGGAATTTCAATGAAATCAAGCGGCATTCGAGTGAAAGGACCTCCCTCCCGTCCTATGGTTCCCAAGCTCACCACAGTTTTCCTTCCTGGATTAAATTGCTGGCAAATGAGACATCTCTGGCAAAGGCTCACAGCTATAAGCCGGATTTTGGCATTATACCAAGTTTGTTTGAAAAGTCTAATCATGGCATCCCTTCCTATGTGTGCCTGCCCATGGTACATCTGTGCCATGGTAGAGATCATGCTATCAAGCATTACTGGTCTTCCTTCTCTGTAAACCCAAACTCTGTCTGCTTCCCGTTACGTGCATCCTGATTTTATCCACTGTTTTTTCTCCACTTCCCCTGCCTCTTCCTGTAACTGTCTCACTTCATCCCATGTACTTCCTGTGTTAGTAAAAAGCAAGGGAGATAAATCCATTTCCTTTTCCCTGTTACGATTCAATGAAGTCAAATTTCGAGCACAGTATTGGGCGATATCATTGCACACTCGTTTCCGGCTGACACATAATCTGTTCCTTTCTTGTGCGCTGTACATTTCACGACAACTATTTCTGTAGGCAGATGTATCGCCTCAAGCAACTTGCCAACTATTTCTGTATTTCTAATTGGAGTTCCACTCGACGTCAAGAAACCTCTTTGGGACCAAATTTGCCCAAAGTCATGCACCACTCCAAACCCATACTGACTGTCAGTAACCACAGTGACTCGCAAATTCTTTCCCAACTTGCATGCTCTAATCAGTGCAAACAACTCAGCAACTTGAGCAGAACGTACTCCTTTCAAACAAGATGCTTCCAAAATGCTTGCTACAGTGCACACAGCATATGCAGCACTCAAAATTTCTTCTCCAGTTCTTAGGCATGACCCATCTACAAACATCACATAGTCAGACTCTTTCAGAGGCATGTCTTTTATATCAGGACGCGGTTTGGTGCAAAAATCAAGCACTTCCAGACAACCATGATCAACATCATCCTTTACTTCCACATCCAGAGCATCAGGCAGTAATGTTGGGGGGTTCACATTAGTGCATCTTACAAGATTCACATTTGTAGCACCCAAAATCACATTTTCATATTTGATTAGACGACTATGCGTCATGAACTGTATTTTACTTCTTGTCAAAAGGATTGCCACATCATGTGGAACAAACACTCTCACAGGATATTCCATTATAACTCCTTCATTTTGTTTCAAGCTCCTGGATCTAGTACAGCTGAAAAATAGGCAATCGGTTGTCTCAATTTCCCATGTCTCTGTACTAACGCGGAAAGAGTTCACCTATCTCTTTCACTGCAAAAAAGCTCAAATTATTTTTCATAATCAGGCATTCCAAGAGCCGGTGCTTCACACAAGCTGTCTCTCAATTGTTTAAAAGATTTCATCTCTTCTTTATTCAGCTCAATAGGATCTCTCACATCACTCTTTGTCAGATGTACCAATGGTTTTGCAATCAAGGAAAAGTTACTAATCCATGAGTGACAGTACCCCACCATTCCAAGAAACATTCTGACTTCACTCTGTGTCATTGGGGCTCTCATTCCTTTAATGATTTTCATCCTATCCAATGTTAATTTTCTCAGGCCTTTTTCAATCTTATGACCTAAGCATTGCACTTCTTTCTGACAAAACTGTAATTTTGATGGTGAAACTTTAAGTCCTCCATCTGCCAAATGATTTAACAGTGCAGTTGTGTCAACAACACAAGCTTCTCGCGTCTTTGATGCCACTAACAGATCATCGATATATTGGACTAGCACTGAACTTTCTGGCATCTTTAAATCTTCCAATGATTTCTTTAAGATCTGATTAAATATTGAAGGACTTTCTGTATACCCTTGAGGGATACAGCACCATGCCAAAATACGCTCGCTGAACCGGAAAGCAAAAATTGGTTGGCTATCCGGGTGCAATGGAATAGAAAAGAAAGCATGACACAAATCAATGACTGTGTACCATTCTGCATCATAGGGAATCTGATATAGGACTACTGAAGGGTTTGGCACAATAGGACAGCAAGGAACAACAATTGTATTCACCTTTCTCAAATCCTGCACTATTCTAAATGTCCCATTCGGCTTTTTCATACCCATAATCGGTGAATTACATGGACTGCTCATTATCTCTCTTAGAATTCCTTGTGCAATCATTCTGTCTATTACAATTTATACTGAGGAATGTTCGGGTAATTTACTCCTTCTTTTACAGTTATTTTCACAGGATCTACCCTTTTCATTAATCCAACAGCTTCTCCTGTGAAATCCCACACTTCTGTTTTCACTGTTTCTTTTAATTCTTTAGGTATTCCCTCTGGATCAAATATAACAAATGCGTCGGTAATTTCTGGTTCTAGATTAGCCATTGTCATCCTATAAAGAACATCATCATCTGGCGTTTAAAAAGCTATACCATCAGGTGTACAAAAGATGGTGCAGTTCATTTTACAAAGTAAGTTCCTTCCTAACAGATTTACAGGACTAGTGTTGCACACTACAAAACGATGCACATCAGCAAATTTCCCTATTCTAACCTTCACAGGTTCGGTAAGAATGGCTTTTATCTGTTTATTAGAAACTCCAACCACTTGGATTGTATCCCCGAGAGAGGAAGATTTTTTCACTTCAGCTGATCAAACAGTTGAATGAGTAGCACCAGTGTCTACTAGGAAAGTAACATTTACTTCATTCACCTTTCCATCCACAAAGGGTCCAGTCTGGTCTACTTCTAGAGTTGCACCAAGTACGCACTCCTCTTCCTCTCATAGGCACCGTCAACAGCTCTCCTCTGACTCACTTTCATCGCATTGCAGCCAATACTGCGAAATGGCACCAGCGCGTGGTAGCTTTTTTACCTGTTGTTCGTTGTCGAATCCTGTCTCATTACTGTATCTTTGAGGATTTAGGTTCTGTGGAAAAGGTGGATTTGGCACCTGACACTGTTGGGTGACAACCTGCTGCTGTCGCGGCGGTTGGCAACTCACTTCACTCTGCACCTGTGGATTCAATGATTAATTGTCACCATTAGCTTTCGGTGGCAATTTACACTCACATTTCCAATGTCCTAACTTCCCGCAATTATGACATGGCCACTTCTTTTTAGCTTCATCTATACTAATCTGCCCTTTTCCCTTTCCAATATTAGGTTTTGGTCTTGCTTGCCGTATTCCATTGGCTTGTTCAATTAACTGGGCTTCTTGTTGCTCTGCTACTTTAACCTGTGCCCACATTGCCTTTTCTTTCAACTTGCGTTGTTTGGCTTCAATTTCATTACTAAAATATTTTGCATGACGCAACACTTCATCTATCTTTTATTTTGCCAGTCTACTGTATGCTGTTTAATAATTTCACTAACTTCAGGCCTTAAACCATATACGAATCTGTAAACAAAATAACTCAAATCCTTTTCACTTAGTTTCTCATCTCCACTGTATTGCTTAAAAGCTAGCAGTAACCTCTCGTAATATGCATGCACTGATTCTTTAGCCTCCTGGTGAGTTCTGTCAATTTTTACCCTATCAGTTTCTTTCAGAGGTACTTTATTTTTCAAAAACTTAATTACCTGATCATATTTTTTCATTACTTCTGGGTCTGGGGCTCCTGTCTTAGGATCCCTAGGGTACTCTTGTGTTGGCCAATCTATAGTGATCTTACATTCTGTCCATAAATCTGCAGGTACAATTATGTCAAAAAGACCTTTCAGATCTATCCATAATTTTTTTGAAAGTTTGACAAACCTATCTACCTGTCTATACCATTCAACTGGTTTCTCTCTCAACCTTGAAAAATCATTTGTAAATGACAAATAATCCTGTTTAGTCCATGGAACATGTACATATCCTCCTCCAGGAATCTCTGTCATGGGACATTCTGTTACCACTGGCTCGTTCTCCCTCATTGGGAAAGCTAAAGAGGCTTTGTCTGTAGTTTATTCTCTCTTTCTAAACCATCTACTTTTCCATCTGTTCACATCACCCCATTTTTTCAATAATGCAATTAACTCTTTCATTTGGGTTAATCTCCCTGCAGTATTCAAATTTTCAATGTCCTTTTCAGTAAAATCTACTCTGTATGGCTATTGTAATGACCTTATTTGTTCAAAATCTATTCCCATTTGACTCGCTGTCTCTTCTAACTTTTCATGCAAAGTCCTTGCTCTCCAAGTAATGCTTTTCCATAAAAACATTAATTCCTCATCTTGATATGCTTTTAATTGTTCAGTGGGAATGGTCCCTACAATTAATTCCTCTAAAGTTACTTTTAATTTTGCCACATCTTAAGGATGTGGTTCTGTGTCCTTTTTCTGCCAACTTCTTAACCAATCACTTAATTCTTCAGCTGTTGGTCCTACAGGGGTTGTCACTAATCTCATATTATCTACCATTTTCTCTGGGGTTTCTGTGGCTGATTCTGTTGCAATAGGCATTTTATTTGCTGGACTCTGGTTTACAGTCAGATTTTTAGGTGTACTTAATCCTAATATTCCTACAGTAATCTTCCATTCATTTTCTCCTGAACTACTCTTTTCTTTCTCCTTTTGCCTGTTTCACTAAACCAAAGAGATAGCTTTGCTCATTTACACAAGAATTCTGTCTTTCCAATAGGCAGCGCTTACCTCTACCCTACCACAGAATTTTCTGTTTTTGCCGATAAAGTAGCACTTCCCTCTACCTTACCCTTCTATCAAGCAAAAAGGCAAACCCGTTTCTCTGGGGATAAAACACATGTGGAGACTACAATGCTCCTGAGAATTAAGGCCAGCGTTTCACAAGGAAACCTATTGTTATTTCACTCATACACACTCATACGGAGATTTCCCTAACATAACACAATTCCATGTTATCACAATTCTTGAAACCAGACAATGTTAATTCCATGTGACTTTTCTTGCCACATAAATCCACTCCCTACTTCCCAGAAGCTTCAAATTTTCCGACTACACTTAACGTAACCAACACTCAACATATAGTGTTAATCATAAATCAATAATCACCAAATCAATACAATAGAAACCATCACCTCTGCTACCACGAAATACTGATCCAGCACGGAGGACAACATTTACATAATCTCCTTATGTCACAGATCCCTATTCACAACTGTTCATTCATACATTCATTCATTGGTGGGGCCCATAACACCAACACACTTCTCATCCACACAACTCACTCGAATTTGTACACAGGAGAAAGGCTGCTGGACCATGTGGGTACCTTATTATCTATCAGGATTCATTTTCTACTAAATTATATATACATTCTATATACAGTCTTCTGAATCCTGTCTTTATCATCAAGGCACTCCACTGTTTGGTCGATGGACCAACTAGTTGGACTGGTTGATGATGAATTAGAACCAGCTAAAACACAATTAAAGCCTAGAAAACATTTGATATGTTCAGTAATTAATTTAAGAACAACAAACTCATTTCTTATTATTTCAATTTTGTTTATCTAAACATTAATCAAATATTTAAATCTTGCATTTACTGATTACAGATCATTATTTAAATTTAGATTTATTAAAGAGAAAATAAACATTTAAAAATTACTCTTAGACATAGATTTAAGAAAAATGCAGTAAATCATTTACCAATAAACAGAGGATGATAGCTTCAGATCAAATAGGGAATTATCTGCAGTCTCAGGTGAAGACTCCCTCGGGAAAAGACAGCCTGACCCTCATCAAAGGATCAAACCATCATGCAAACTACAGGATGCGACGTAATAAAGTTCAGATACTCAGCAAAGTCCATACATCAATCCGGAGCATGGATCAATTCCACATTCAGACTGACAGCATAGAATAAATTTTAGATTTTTGAAAAAGAACAACCACCCAACAAGAACTTCTCAAAGAAAATTAACCCAAAGACAAACGCAACTGCAACTCCACCAACAACAACTCTATAATGACTGATGAAAGGTTCTTATATCCTTTTTCTCCTTTACTTCATACAAGATATGGCAACTTTAGGGGCAGACCAAATTTTCTGATTGGACAGTTCGGGGTTATCAATAGTTCATTGCACTTTTCCCCAAGGCAAAAATGATTCTTCATGGTGACTTCGCACAAGGGGGTCACAAATAGAAAGTTATTTTCCCGTTTCTCAGGTGGGAACGGCAAATGTATCTCTTCAAGGCGAAAGGGTCCTATTGACAGGTTCATCCTTTGTCTTCTCCCAAGTTCTCATTCGATCATCTTCTGGCTTGCGGTCAAGTTCCCAACAAATCGGCCTTGGCAAGGAACATGGGTGCACATGCATCAACAAAACAAAAAGCGATTCCTTATTAGCGAGAAATAAGGAATCGTTATTAAGGAATCGCTTTTGGGAATGCATCAACAGATTCGGTAAATAATAGCCATTCCCTAAAAATCACTATTTTTACCGAATAATCAATAGCGGGGCATGCAAACACCGAAGAGCTATTAGCGATTTCGGTAATACCGAATTAGCTAATAGCGAAATCGGTATTAGCGAAATTGGCAATGATCGGGTCGCTCCGGGAACATGTTTATGACATCACCAACCAGGAAATACTGCTGCCCCACCCTCATTGCCTCGACAGAGGAGCAAACAGGAGCTGGGACTGGAGACTGGCTGTGCAGATTGAAGCCACACCAACTGAGCTACCCTCAAACACTACCCAGATGGAGAAGGAAGCACCATCCAGCGCTGAGGCTGCACGCAAGCGGAAACGCAAGTTTTCTGACCGGGAGCTGGAGCACCTGATAGAGGGAGTCAGCAGCACGCACGATCGCCTTTTTGGTAAGTTGTCCCTCAAGGTGCCAGAGCCCGAGAAGCGGCGCATATGGCTGCGCATCCGGGAGAGGGTAAATGCTGTTGGTGTGATGCCCCACAGCATTGACGACCTGAAAAAAAGATGGTACGACCTGAGGAAGCGGGCTGAGGAGAGGATTGCGGAGAGGCTCCGGGAGGCATCCAGAACGGGAGGCGCGCCTTCTACAGTTCAAGCCAACACTGCCCTGGAGGAGCTGGTGGAAGGGACGATCGAGCATGAGGCCGTCGTGGGAGTAACCCAGATGGATACCTCCGGCGCAGCCACAAGTGCCCAAGGTAAGATGCATGCCTGTGCCCATACCCAGCATAGCGTAAATCCATTCCCATGCCCCCAGCAGGATCACAGTGTGCATGCAGCTTTGGCCCACACACCTTTACTCTTAACACTAGTGCATCATGGGAGTTGTAGTCTAGTCAGCCCAGTGTGCATGTACAGGATGAAATACAATTACAAATCACCACATCAGTTGAACATGGATAGAGACTGTTTGTTTAGTGGATCACAGAGGGACATGTATGTTTACAACACTACGTATGTGTAACTATCCCACTAACCATGCACTGTTTCACACACAGATGCATCTCCTGGGGATTCGGACGACAGCGGGCGGCTGATTATTTCGGAGACTCCTGCGGATTCCGACATGGACACAGAGCAGGATGCGCATACATCACCTCCACCTGCAATCCCACCACCACCACCATCAGCACCACCAGCACCAGCACCAGCTCCACCAGCACCAGCACCAGCTACACCAGCTCCAGCTACAACATCCACTAAAGCGCCGAGGTGCAGGTCCCAAGTTCCGGCCATGCAGGTGATGGGAACACCCTCTACACCATCGGGACAAAGTCTGCGCAGCATCACACCGCCTGCTGCACCACCTGCATGTGCCAGACTCCCATAGCAGCGCAGGTCTCGGCCAAGTTCACTCTCCTCAGGCGACGTTGATATCACCCAAAATGCTGCAATCGAGGAAAGGATGCTGCGTGTCCAGCGCCTGCAGGGACGACACATGGCGACAATCAGCTCAAACATCGTGCGCCTTGCAAGGGAAATGCGTGCCATGACTGCGGCGGTGAGGGACATGACCACTGTGGTGGCAGAGGGCAATGGGCACCTGAGGGAGGACATCCATGAGCTCACCCGTGCCATGAGGGAAGGCCATGAGTGCGAGAGGAGGAGGCACCGTCAGAACTTGGTGCGGTCCGCGGCCTCTACAAAGGCCATCACAAGGATGAGCAATAGCACGCCGCTCGGTGTCCTTGCAGGTGGACCTTGGACACTTCTGCGGGGATGTTGCCAAGGCTCTAGGGCAGATGACTGCTGCAGTAGAACACCTGCAGAGCGGCACATTCAGTGCTGGTGCATTGGGAGGGGAAGACGGCAGTGAGGCTGCCTCGAGTGTAAGCAGTGTGTCTGTGGCAGAGGCCAGCACCAGGCACTGCAGTTCACGGGGCTCCACGGGGACAGGCCGTGGTGAGGCATCGGAGACACCGGAGAGGAGGCTTGGCGTACGTGGCAAGCGCCACTAGACTGATTTACATCCATACCTGACCGTGGTGGGGCAACCAGGGTCCTCCCCTTCCTGACGCTGCACAGCCGTGACTTAAATGCACATTTGTTCTTACAGTTTTCATGGGGAGCATTATTTTCATTGCTTGTTTGGTTGCACATACCGCAGTGCTACTGTGCATTAAACAGTTGCACCACCAATGAAATAGTAATGTATCATTCTTACCTGCTTCAGAAATGATGTTGCATGATGTATGTCCGCCTCCTATGGCCCTCTGCTGTGTTAGAGACGTGTGCCTGTCGGTGTTGGGCGGGTGGTTGGTCATCCCGGTGGTCGTAATTCCTGTCCACCTCTATGGGTATCCCCCTTCTGGTCGCAATGTTGTGCAGCATTGCACATACAGCAACAATCCGGCAGCAGGTATCAGGTTTGTATAGCAAGGCGCCGCCAGTCTTATGTAGGATTCTAAAGCGACTCTTCAGAATCCCAAATGTCCTCTCTATGACATTCCTAGTGCTTATGTGTGCCGCGTTGTATTGTTGTTCCTGTGGGGTTGCTGGATTGATGTATGGGGTGAGTATATATTCACGCAGGGCGTAAGCACTGTCACCTAGAAGATAGAAGCAAACACTTAGCAATGGTGATGTTCATACATGTGTGGTGTTCATGTGGGGAAGAGGTATGTGTACGTACCAAGCAGGAGTCCCTCTCCAAATTCTCCGTTGAGTAGATGCCACTGTGGCGGAATATGTAGGAGTCGTGTGTGCTCCCCGGAAATTGTGCCACTAGGTCCGTTATGATGTGATTGGCATCGCACACAACCTGCACGTTGATTGAGTGGTATGACTTGCGGTTACGGAATATGTACTCATTTGCTGAGGGTGGACAGATGGGGATATGCGTACAGTCGATGCATCCAATTACATGGGGGAATTGTGCCACCTGGTAGAATGCCTGTTTGTTGCGGTCCAACTGCTGTGGGGTTGTGGGGAAGCTGATGTGGGTGTGTATCATTGTCAGCATGGCATCTAAGAATTTCTGGAAGAAGCGTGAGAGTGCGCTTTGCGATACGCCTCCGGCTACGGTGATTACCCCCTGGAAACTGCCTGAGGCCAGTAGGTGCAGGCTGCATAGGACCTGGACGTGCGCAGGGATTGCATTGGTCCGGTGTGTCTGGTGCTGCAGTAGTGGTTCCAGGTCTGCAATGAGGCGCATGATCATGGCACGATTCAGTCGATACTTCTCGTACACCTCGTCCTCATTCTGTCTGAGCAAGGTGATGCGCAGTCTGAATACTCTCTCCTGGACCCTTCTCCTGCGCTGTCCTGCCGCATTGATACACATCCTCCTTGCAAGCACGTGGAGGGCTGCCATTTTGTGCTAGCCAACAGGGTCTCCTTGGCCACATTTAAGGGTTGGGTGATTACCACTATCAGTTGCACATGTTTGAGATTTTTTTTTTGTTCACAAAACTTTTTTTTAAACTTTACCTCCAGGTTCTGATTCCCCTTATTTTGCTCATGCTAAATAGCGATTTTTGGGATTTTCGGTATTTGCGACTGTTGATGCATTGGGTAGCGATTCGTTATTAGCCATTGGCACTTGCCGGGAGCTATTACTGATTTCGGTGATTGCTAATTCGGTATTTAGCGATTCTGTATTTTTGCATATTTGTTATTTGCGATTCGGTATTTTTCTGGTATTTATTTAGCGATTCGTTATTTGCTCACAATTTGGGTTGATGCATTGGGATTCGGGTTTTGATACTGATGTCAGGAGTTCAAATCACCTTGTGATCTCAAGAGCCATTTGGGCATGCGCAGAAATCATCGCACGCACATGGTGGCATCTGCTTTAGAGAACGCAATCTTAGGTACTGCGGCCTAGTAAGCCAGAACATTAACTAAACGAAAATAGACATAGCAGCAATTACTATGTAGAAATGAAGATTCTAATGTTGAAACCCACACTAATCCCAATATATATTATGATTTTCCTAACTGCAGCGACATTTAAAGCGATAATAATTACCATACGATAACTTTAAGTCACAATACAATCACAAAGCAATATAAATCATGCAATTTTACTATTTCAACACAATCTAAGGTTATTTTGCGTACCATTATTAATTATTTAATTTTGCCATGCAATTCGCAATTTAGTCCCATGTATATCTGTGTTTATCAAGGTGCAAACATTGATTAGTATCACTTCCACTTCAAACAGGTCATGTAAATTAATTTTAGTATGATTACGTAATTAATTTCATGCAAATTAGAGGAGGTATACAACATTT
Source organism: Triturus cristatus (assembly GCF_964204655.1). NCBI lineage: Eukaryota > Metazoa > Chordata > Amphibia > Caudata > Salamandridae > Triturus > Triturus cristatus. The sequence goes on along the minus strand of NC_140592.1, from coordinate 514,813,833 downwards.
TTGTTTTACCTGCTCCATAAGGTGGATTGGAAAACAAATTGAGTACAGTGGGTCTGTGTTCAGGGATGTGGTCTTTTTAAACCATGCTGCTTTCGTTTTGTTGGGAGATAAGTAATGGACATTTAAATGGGTCCCTTCTGCGCCCTGTAGTCATGTCCTGAACTTTTCAGGCAAAAACACTCATTGATTTCTGAATAATGAGTGTAAAAGCATTAAGGTAACCATGTTGTTCCTTCTTACATTTCACATGCTTTACTTAATCTTGCATTCCCTTGAGTGTTTTTTTTCCCCCAGAATGTTGTAATGTTTTTTTTAGGCAGCATATTACTCTTGTCTAGTGCATCATTTGAATGGAGTCACATCCAGCTGTTCATAGTGGGGCACAACTGGGGTGTAGTTGAAGGCAGTGCGAGTTTCTCTCAGTGGGGCATTATGGTGTTCATTGGGGGAGGAGATGTGGCACTATTATCAGTGCTGCCAAATCTGGAACTGGGGAACCAGGTTCGGCATTCATAACCAGTCCACCAGACCACTCCCCTGAGGGACCACATTCCCGTGCTAGACCTTAGAAGACCCCGCAAGACCTTAGAAACCCTGGTGTCTTAACACCAGCAGGTGGACCCTAGCAGTGGCAAGTATGGGTTAACCTTGAAAGCCTGTCCACCACAATCCATGCTGAAATTCACCTCCAGTCTTGGAGGCAGGCCTTCAAAGCAGCACACCCTATAGCGACAGTGACTCTGTCACTGAGGTCACAGGACCCTTGAGCAGGGCGGTGCGACTGGTGCAATCGCACCGGGTGCTGACGTCGGGTGGGGGCGTCATGTTTGCACGTATATTATGTTTCTAAAAGCACCTGCTGCCTCCTTCCTGGCCTCCAGCAATTTGTGGCAACAATAAAACTGTTATGAAACTCCGGTGATTAATGTTCTTCCTACAGAGAGATTGAGTTTTGTCAAGTGGAAGTTTTGAATCGTGGAAAGGTAATGTAGAGGGTTAATGTGCTTTCTGTAAAGAACATGTACCATGCAGATCAGCGCACTCTTTTTTCTTTATGTTTGTATAAGAGGATTCACACTCTCCTTTTTAAATAGTCGGATTTGCGGTTCTGAGTATTTAATTTATTTTTAGGTCTCGCCTGACCCAGCGCATGCGCTGGCCTGGTGAGACTTTTTGTGAGGGCTCAAAAAAATGCTACCATGGCCAGCCTAGAGCTACAGTGCATGTGCGCCGGCGCGCGCTTAGGAGCAGAGGCTGGCAAACCTCGTCATGCTCATTAAGCGCCCGCGATCACTTTCACTTTCGCCCGCGATCACTTTCGCAGCGCCCCTTTGATGTTCAAAGAACATCAAACATCAAAGAACATGTTGTGTTAATGCTTTACTGCGCCCGTTTGACTTACAATGTGCTTTCTCTTTCCACAAACTTTATTTTGAGATGCTTTTAGTATTACTGTTTTGTGACTTTAAGAACATTAAGGAAATGTTACTGTGAAACTGGACAACAAGTGTTTATTTCTGATCGCAGCAGCTGCTTCATGTCCGTTGCACCATTCAGGGAGTTCTTTCGTTGGCGCTTTCATGAGGACATGATGAGGAAGCTGGAAACTTTTGGCACATTCTCTTTAAAAGCACAGCATGTTGGCGACTGGTTAATCGATTAGACCTATGTAGCGCATTAGATCTCAAAGCGCTATGCTGGGTGCAGCAGTTACAACTCATGAAATATGGGGTGCAACTCACAAGGAGAGGGCCGGTTTGAGTGCACAATAGCTGCAATCGAACTCTTAAGATGATGGGCTGTGTGTATCCATTATCAGCACTCAGTCTTCGCTAAGTGATCTGGTTTGTTTTGTTGTTGTGTTAATGCTTTGCTGCGCCCGTTTGACTTACAAAGTGCTTTCTCTTTCCACAAACTCGATGTTTGTGTTCCTTTATTTTTAGATGCTTTTAGTATTACTGTCACACACACAACCACGCACACAACCACAACCACACACACAACCACAACCACACACAACCACAACCACACACACACAACCACACACACAACCACACATACAACCACACACACACACAACCACACACACACCACACTCATACACACAAACACACACACACAACCACACCCACAACCACACACACACACAACCACACACATACAAACACACACAACCACACCCACACACACACACACAACCACACACACGACCACACACACACGTACAACCACACAACCACACCCACAACCACACACACAAAACCCCAACCACACACACAACCACACACACAAACACACACACAAACACCCACAACCACACACACACACAACCACACACACACACACAACCACACACACAACCACACACACAACCACACAAACAACCACACACATACAACCGCACCCACAACCATACACACACAACCACACATAACCACACACACATAACCACACCACACACACACACACCACCACACCCACAACCACAACCTCACACACAACCACAACCACAACCACACACACAACCACACACACAACCATGACACACACACAACGACACACAGCCACACACACACACACACAACCACACACAACCACACACACAACCACACACACACACAACCACACACACAACCACACACACAACCACACCCACACAGACAACCACATCCACATACACAACCACACACACACAACCACACACACAACCACAACCACACACACACAACCACAAACACACACACACAACCACACACACAACCACAACCACACACAACCACAACCACACACACAACACACACAACCACACACACAACCACACACACACAACCACAACCCCCCACACAAACACAACCACACACACACACACAACCACACACACACATCCACACACACAACCACACACCCACACCCACACACCCACACCCACACACACAACCACACACACACACACACACACAATCCACACACACAACCACACACACACACAACCACACCAAGCATTGGCATAGCCAATAGGTCTCGCATTTGGGACCTTATAAGTGTTTAGCCATGCAACAGTTAATGTGGTTGAACCAAGGATATTGTGCTGCATAACTAAATACTTAGAAGGTCCCAAAAGCGAGACCTATTGGTTATGCCAATGCTTGTCAGTTGTTGTCTCTGAGTGTCCTTTAGGAGCTGCCCACCCCTTGCTTTGCACTTTGGCCCCTTGCAGCTCCTCTCTGACCCAGCCTGTGCCATTGTACTCATACAATAGCCCAGCACTCTAAGCTCTCTGCCAAAATGGTGTCCGATGTAACACAGGACCAAGGGCAGGTGCCTGCTTCTCCTCCAAAACGAAACAAACCGATGAGTTCAGAACTTCTCCAGATCCTGACAAAAATGTCGGGCTTGTTCATTCCATTTAAAGCCCTGCCCATACCTCTCCCACAGTCATGGGATGTTGCTTACTCTTGTCAGGATCCTGCCCGTTGCTTACCATGTGTTAGCTTGTGTGGCACTCTTCTTTACAGCATTGTAATTCGTATAAGCAGGCCCAATATAATTTCAGTTTTTTCTGTAGAGCAGGGACCAAGCACTGGTTGATTCAACTTAATTAGTGCCTGTCTGCTGCTCCCAAAATAATTGAGGTACTATTTTGTTCTGTTGGACTTTTAGTGCCCTGCAAAGAGAAGGTGTGTGACTAGCAAAAACATGCCCAGCAGGACAAACAAAATTGAGGGAAGCAAGAGACCCAGGATAATATGCTTCATGTCTAAACACTTATATGGTCCAAAAGGTGAGACCTATTGGCTATGCCAATCTTTGTTATTTTTGCACAGCTTAACACTGTCTGGGCAAAGACTTCACCTCATTAGTACCGGTGTAACGCCCAGATAAAGCAATAAGCAACAGAAGAGGCCGGGAAGGGGGGGAGATTGTGGCATAACTGCCAGAGCTGCTGACTATGAAGCTGGGGAACCAGGTTCGAGTCTCGACTTAGGCTCAAAACTGGACATTCACATTCTCCTCTGCAATCTATGGTAAAATGACATCAATTTTATACAGCATGCCACATCTCTTTAATGAGAGAGTGCGCCTGCACTCATCGAGCAGCAGAGCAACTCTGATCGGAGCACAACAGCAGGACTTTTCCGGCTTTGGAGGAAGAGGGAGGGACAAATTCTTCAATAAAATGCAAGCAGCTACAGGCCTGAAGCTAAACACACACCCACATTGTAATATGGGCAGGAAAGAAATAATGAAATAGTCCCCCCAAACAACTGATAAACAACCAAAGCATAAAGATACAGTACTTGGTCCCTTCTCCGGTCTGAGGAAACAGAAAGATAACAAGCATTTACAAAGCAATTGGTATCGCCTTTAGGACCTTATATGTAGTTAGCTATGCAGCACATTAGTCTGGGTGCTGAAACATCTACTGTTCTTTAACATGGAGGGAAAGTAAGCACCAAACTGCGTGACACACCAGGTATGGGAACACATGGTGAGAAATATTGACTTTCAGCGGTAAATGGTACAGTCCAAAGCTTTGTTTTAATATAAAATCAGGGCCTTCAGTGGACATATCACTGAAAATGCAAGATTTGGAAAAAATATTATTGTCTACGGGTGCTCGAGGAAGACAATTTCTATGGACTGGAATCTAGAGAAGGCTATAGTGATTCTGGTATTTTACTGACCTCTGCTGGTCGTTTTCTATCAAGAAAGTTAAATAGAGGCAGTTGTCATAAAAATAAAAATAAATAAAGTCCCTCAGCAGAAAGCAATTCTGGTATTTTACTGACCTCTACTGGTCGTTTTCTATCAAGACAGTTAAATAGAGGCAGCTGAACGAGCAGAAAGCAATTCTGGTATTTTACTGACCTCTACTGGTTGTTTTCTATCAAAACAGTTAAAAGGAGGCAGTTGAACAGAAAAAAAAGTCCCTAAGCGGAAGCAGGCAAATCCTAGGGCTGATCTCCATAGCCCACAAAGTACATACACATATAAGTATATACTAAAGTATATACAAGAGGTCTCGAATTCTCGTCCTAAAAAGGATGGGAATTGTGATCCTGAGTGCAATGGAATCTGGATCAGTGAGAGTGAGGCGTAGTTTGTCTTTCACTTTAAGGACAAACAATGCAAAATAATGCACAGACCTTAAATAAATGAAAAATAAGTTCAAGGTAAATGAATCAAAAGAAATGCACTGCAGAATGATTTTGGTTTAAGATAGAAAAAGAAGTACTGTAGCAAGTGCAGACATTTTTATACGTGTCCTATAAAAGTGTGCTCTTCAGAATTCAACTGGTAACACCCTTACATTATACCTCTTAAAAAGAATAAATCTTTGTTACGATGAATTCGCATGTGACTCCATCAAATAGAGACAATCTAGCTACCAAGCAGCATTTACATTTACAGATTAAGCAATTGCACACATTTACATTTCTTTGACAGGTAGCAGGCATCCTGGCAAGAAGCCTGGCATCTTCTTTAGCTCCCTGTCCCTCCCTTGGCTTCACAGCACAGGAGACGCCCACTTTCCCCTTCCAGTCTGAGACAACTCAACTCTCGGAATCAACCCTTCCAGAGGATAGCTTTTCTATTTTTTTTTTTTTTTTAAACAAAAAGTTGGGGAACTGTCTTTGTTAAATCAAAAAAGTATGGGCACGTCATTCCCCGCAGACCCTGCCCACTTCAGTCTCTGGGTAAGGAGCCTGAGTACTGACCACCAACCATGGTATGTGAAAAATATATAATATTCTTCATATGGAAGGTGCACCAGAAAATAAATTCAATGAAGCAAATTTCAGTCCATCATCTTCTTTTGTTATTCAAAAATTATTGCACATGAATTTAAATCAGCCAACGCGTTTTGTTCCTGTCACACTAGGAACTTCATCAGGGCTTAATGTATAATATAGGGTATTCACAACGTTTTGCAGTGTTAATTACTGTACCATCATGAGGCAATGACCAGACACACAGGTTTATATTCATCCCATCCATGAAGGGTACATGGGGACCATATCTGGCCTCCAGTGGCACCAAACGGCGGCAAGAGCCAGAAAAGGATGCACAGGACGCTAATTTGAACTTGACGGGATTGGGGTGCAAAACCTGTGGTCAGCCACTGTTAGCTTAGTGTATACATGAAACATATATAATGCTGCATTCTTGAGCATACCAGAAACATGTAAGTAAACACATTCTGGGAATAAACAAGCAGACTACTTTTAATACACCCCTTCCATCTATTTTACTACCTGGAAGCCGTTTAGGTGTTAACCTGTAGTCACGCACTCAGGCTGCTCAAATCAACACCTTCTTATGGAGGGTTGGATTGGGACAGAAAATAAGCCCGGCCACCAAAATAAAAGTGGCACCTGTTTGCAAATCAGATAGCTAAAAAAGCAGCTCACATCTGTGTTTCGGGGCAGTTTTGAACTTATAAAGAGATTTTTGAGATTGATCAATACAATGGCAATGTACCACCTGATGTATGCACTCATAGCAGCGGCAGTACCAATAAATGCAATATTGATGTACACTGTAATGTATGCAGGCACAATAATGTCAATATCACACTCAGAGAAGGGGCCAAGAGGAGGTTTAGGGACCTTAGTGGGCACACTCCCCACTCTTCATAATTATCACACAAAGAACCCACGGGTCCGGGACAAGAGCCTGATTGGCATGTGGACTATGCTCACCATACTACAAAGAGAGGGGGGATATCTCTTTTTAAAGGACGGTTCCCGTCACACACCAAAAGGTGTCATGCTTCATCATAGGGGTGCCTCCTCGCGTCAAGAACCTAGTCTTAGCATGGGCTACACACCCCTCTTTATGAGGGAGGAGCTCAGGGATGTTTTCAAATTGAGCACATGGGTTGTCCTAAAAACCCTATGTGAGTGTGGTGTGTTATAAGTGATGTGCAGTGCTGGAGTGAATGTGAATTAAAAATGCCTACGAAGCCACCTTCGGGAATCTTATTTCAGCTGCACCGTGACAGGATTAAAAGCACTAAGCTGAATAATGAGACTGTCAGCATTCAAGACAGCTACATTATGACAGGATCAACATGTTTCGGCCTTCACGATGTATCAAAGTATCATGGCCTTCATCAGGATCTAAGAGCAGCTACTGCAAAAAGTTAAATGTGCAAAAATAAAAAATTATCATGAAACAACGTGTGTGTTATACTGAACCTGTAGTCCTGGCATTCAGTTGAAGCATCGGAAAAACCTGGAATAAAAGAAAACAACAATGTATGTGTATGGTTGTGCCATAATCAGACCAACAGCCTTCAGAAAGAACTGTACTAGGCATGGCTATGTCACTCATATATTTAAAAAATGACCAAAAGAAGCAGCACTTACCTATTTAGGTGAAAGGGCTCACCACTTCTGTCCGGGGCTATTTAGCCACAGGTACATACGCCAACCAACCTAGAGAGGAAAGGTGTTGGCGTCAAGCTAGTAGAAGAAGAAAAGAGTGGAAAGCAGAGGCACTAGATGGGATCGTAAGTCCAGTGAGGTGAGCACACCCATAGAGACAAAAATGAGCAGTGTTCATAGGCAAAGGCGCTCGTATAGGTGTAGCAAAGTGTCTAAGACAAGGCATAGTAGATATAGCTTGCATGTGCTTGTCTCTTGATGTAGGGACTGGTGTCATAAAGCCATGCAATCAGCTGTATGATTAAGGGTAACAGAGAGAAAGTCAGCGTGGGACCCAATAAGAACCCAGGGCCCAGTCTGAGGTATAAACCACCTGCTTACTTGTCAAAAGGTACCCCTAAAGAAACTGGACACGCACACACTAGCGCTCCACAAGCTCGAGAGCCATCTGTGTCCCCTTTAGCACATGTTTTTTCTGGTTATTTATAACTATGATGCTTTTCAAAGAATGTTGAATTGTTTTATTGGACCCACAAAATGTATATTTGTGCGGCCAAAACATCTGAACTCTGAGACTGTCTTCAGATGTGCCTCTGTCGATACTCTCCCACCTGTTGCGTTTAATTGAACCAACTTGTTCCTGTTTTGCCAAAATCCTCTTGTCTTTTCATTTAATTAAGGTCAATCAATCAATCAGAAGGACTTGTATAGCGCATCTTGTCACCCCGGGGGGCCTCTAGTCGCTGGGTGGCTGTGCGACCCTCGGTCTAAGAGCCATGTCTTGAGCTGCTTCTTGAAGTCCTTCAGAGAAGGGGCAGTGTAAAGGTGCAGGGGGAGGTCGTTCTAGGAAAATCACAGATGCTGTAGAAGTGTTTTGCAAGGGATAGGATACTGCATGCATTTGTACTTGTTCTGGCAAAGGGAAATTAACAGTAAAAGCAGGCCCACAAACAGCAACAACAAAAATCCAGCCTGCACACTGACCTAGCAGACCAGCCCTTCTGAAACTGCCAGATTGCCCTATAAGTAGGGCCACTGAATTATGTGATTCTAAGGCTGCTGTGTTTTTAGCATAATATGGACTTGCCACATCTGCCACATAATCCATCACTTCCTGCAAAATCTGCAAATTTTACACAAAAATATATATATATAAATGCGGTAACGTTGCAGCACAGTAAAGGACTCTTCATGAAAGTTGAATTGTCTCTCACCTTTCAGTTGCCTATTGCAGAACGTGAGTGTAAAACTGTTGATAATGAGCTAAAACTTTTGCCCAGTATTATAGTGGGAAAAATGACAAAATAATACAGTAATACTGTCACAATATGTCGCACAATATGTCTCATAATTTGCCTATTCTTGAGCCACAATATAGTCAACTCTCCTGCCTACTTTGGTCCTCTTGTGTCGCTTTATTCCAGCGGCCCTGCTTATAGGCCAGTTTGACCTGCTTCTTATGCTAAACACATCTTCGTCACAGCGTATGAGAGTGGCTCGTTATGAGGCAATTTAAACGCCACTTGACATGAAGCAGAAACTAGACTTTAAAATGCCTAGTAAAATATGTGGGCCTATGCCAAGCCCTGCCTGAATTAGCAAGTAAATAGTTTACACTGAGTAATAATAAAACATGCAAAACGTGTTCTACATATAGCGTTTGTTTTACTATTAATGATGAAATCGTGATATCTTTTGACATGATGCATCTTTGCTTCTTGCTGCTGTTTTCATTTTTTTACTCAAAACACCTCCTTAACTTCATAAGGAATATTGTGTCAACAAAAAGCTACTTCATTGAGAACTGAAGAATCTCTGTGCAGGTGCTCTCGAACGTCCCACCCAGCCCTAAAAGCGTCCCCAGGGGCTCCCCATTTTTAGGTCGAGCCTATAGCGGCAGCGCGCATGCGCTGCTCGCTTTGTGAGGCATGCAGTATTCAGTTTGGCGTGGAAGCTCCGCCCACTCTCCGCTCCTCTTTTTCATTGGCTTAGGTCCTAAATGCTGCCTTCCGATTGGTTTTAGGCTTGTTAGTCCCTGCACATGACGGCCTTGTCGTCATTTGTATCCTTCCATGGCTACTCGCCCCTTTACTTTGAATACTATTTTCTTCCCATGCCCCCCGCCTCCCGCAGTCCGTGAGTTCATAGCCCCCCGCACTCCCGTTCGTGCCTCCTCGCCCGCACTCCCATTTGCAATGCAATAGGTCTAGCGTAAATGCGAGTCCTATTGCATTGCAAATGCTTGGTCTTTTTTGGCAGCGCGGCCCGCTATAACAATAGTGTCCGCGCGCCTTTCATCTAAACATTGGCATTGCACAGCTTTCTCGGGTTTGCTGGGGGATGATGTCCCAACACTGTCAGGTCCGTGCCAAGAGTTGCCCGTGCAAGTTTCTCCATCGGACCTCACTCTACACAGTGCTGCATATTAATCGTTCTCTAAATGGAGCTGTCCTGGAGTCACACGGGCAATATTGTCTCGTTTCAGCCAGCAACAGCACCTCCCCAATTCTCCCCCTCCCAGCTCCCCAGAAGTGGAAGGGAGGCTTCCTAATAATCTGTGCAGCTGTCCCCTGAGAACGGAAGGAATCCCCTGTCCCTCCCGCTATATCAGCAGCAGGCTGAGCGAAAGCTGATTGGGTGGGTGTGTCCATGTGTACTGACGGCTTGTAGATCCCTTCCTCATAATGAACATTCATTATAGTTTACTCTTCTCTGGGAAACCAGGCCTTAAACTCGTTCAGAGGCGAAGGGAGAATCATTGTGAGGTGCAGGCTTCTCCTGTTGCCTTCTCCCCGCTCCCTCAGATTATTATTCTCTTTCTCACCCTGCGAAGTTGGCAGATGAAAGAGGAGCATGGAAAGGGACAGAAGGGGGCGCCCCCAACCCCACCATGAGAGTAAGTCTGTGCCTCTCATTATACTTTCCCTTGTAAAACCACCACTCTGCTAAAGCCAAGTAAATTCATTAAAACACTCCACGGCCTTTTTGTCCCATCCTATCTGCCCCTCCAGGCACAGTACACTGACCTTACCTGGTCTTCAGTTTGTCCCAGAGCCGCCCCGCCCCGCCCTGTCGATCGGCTGTGTTTGCTTCAGAACTCCGAGTTTATTTACAACCCCCTTTTCCTTGCCTGTTGTTTTAACCACACTTCTCAATGTTGTGTTTTATCTATGCAATTATGTTTAAATCAGGGGTCTCTATCCCTTTTGTGAAGAGAGCTGGTTATGTTCAAGGAAATCATCCCAAGCGGTTAACATCATCCGTGTTCGTACAGTGACCACATCTGCCTAGATTACATTGATGGCCGCCATTTGCAAAATTACCACCAATGATCACACTTGTGAGTCAAGCTTGGTTGCCAGCAGTAACGTTAAAAAAAGATGTTGTCAATTTGAAAAGCTGCTGTATGGGCAACTCATAACGACCATAGCTACAATGCTCCTGGCACAAACCTAATAGTTACTTAATAGTTATAAGTCCCCCAGTTAAAAGTGTGGACTATTGCAGTGTTCACTCATTTAGTGTTTCTTGCCCCTTTCTCTCAGCGCTTGGTCCGCCCCATCCCTTAATCTTCTGTATCTCGAGTTCTACTTTTTCTCATATAACCTGCCTTCCCTTCCATTCCATTTACATAATTTATTCCCCTCCTACAACCTTCCAGCAATCCTTTCAACTTCCGAAGTCCAACCCACTTGTTTCCTCCTCCTCCTCCTCCTCCTCTCCTCCATATCACTTTTCTCCTCCCTATCCTCTGTAGTGTGCATTGTTTCACCCCCCCACCTCTTCTCCACGTATAGCTTCTATAATCTACGGGCATTTATATAGGAGCTCCCTGAACTAGATAGCTTCTTGCATGATCTGTTCAGGCGCTCCAGTGACAGGTGGACAGATGGATGGGTTATGTGTCTTGCCCTTTGCAATGTCCAGGGTGTTGTGCTTTATATCCAGGGTCCCTAAATCGAGCAGCAAGGAAAAACAAGTTATGATGCACATCTTTCCATCAAAATCAGCTCTATAGAACAGTGTAGTCAATGTAATATAGGATATATAAGCGACTCACTAGAATGTACTTTAGCATTGAGCACATGTGACCTCAAGAGCGTTCTAAATTTTTGAAAGTTACAGTCCTGGTTGGAATTAATACAGTTTTGGGGTATACTCTGTAATGCGAATAAGAATTTGTATTTGTTGGTTGTGAAATACAATGGAGGCAGACAATAGGTCTCCTAACCTGTTTGAATTCATTTAACATTTCATAGTTTGTGCTTATTTCAGCAGACAAAAGCCCTTCCATCAGTACATTAAATGAGGATGACCACTGTATGTGGTCAACCTATTCACCTCTTAGACTGGATAATTCATTACAGCAATTAGAAGTTAAAAGGTGGCAATTTTAAATGTTTAAAGTGTGCCATTGTTTTACTAACCTATGATTCACTGGAGCTAGAAAGGCTTTTGTGAAAATAGGGCAACTATGCAGCAGATGATAGCATATGTGGCAAGTTCCTGTTTAGGGCATGCAGTCACATTTGTCCAGTGGCCCTGCTTGTATCCAATGTGGACTCTCATCCTGGGCACGTCATTGTATATAAAATGCTTTCATTGTTGCTGTATTTTGAGAGGTGCTGCATCTAGCCTAGTGTATCATGAGTATTATTATTATTACCCACAAGCACCCAAAAATCCGACCCACATTCTGACACCATTTTTTTAAAACGAAAAATTGCACGATTCCAGGTGGGGTCTATTCTGCTTCTTCGTCGGATCCTTGTAGTTATGACGCTACCCCGCGCTGAAACGGTGACAGCTTTTATTAATTGTAGGCAAAAGTACACATGCAATGCTTTGTTATTGCAAGAATATGGACAACTCAATCAGTCTATCATCATTTGGGCCAAATACCAAGGGATAGTTTTATTCTTTTTTTTTTTTTTTTTGAAACCGTTTATTACAAAATTAAAAAAATATAGAAAGATGGGCCCACAACCTTCAGGCCGGCCGCTAGCAAGCAAGAGGAGCATGTGATACAAACAATAGCGCGCATGCCGCGGCAAAGGGAAATGCACAGGAGTTAGAAGCGGTGGTAGCCACACCATCCGGGCCCACATAACGGTTTCATTTTAATATAAATAACAACAAAAGAACAAATCCACAGGCAACCCACAATCGGAAACAGCAGCATGTGCTCCCCTAGCAGGGGGGACCCTACCAATCCATAGGAGTAGCAAGGGGGGGAAAAAAGGTCAAGACTGGGATTAGGTGGACTCAGTGCCCGGGACCGGGGAGATAAACTGGCTAAGGGGACAGGGCCGGTGACGGATCGGGCAATAACGGCGGGGTACAAATTCCCCCGCGGTAGGCGTTCCAGGGGCCCCATACGTTCACCCATGTCCCAGGCTTACCTCTCGTAACATACACCACCTTTTCCCGAAACATGCACCAATCCATGTTATCCTTCCATGCCGAGACAGTCGGCGACCTCTGGGAACCCCACAGTTGAGCAATGTCGCGTTTGGCCACCATATATCCCAGAGTCACCCACTGCGTCTGCGGCACCGAGTAGTCGGTTGGCTCCCACACATTCAACAGGCATCTCCTCGCTTCGGGCAGCAGCGACACACGCGTAACCACCCGTAGGACCTCGTGCACACCACGCCAGAATCGCTCCACCTCCGGGCATTCCCACAAAATATGGAGAAAGGTCCCCAAAGAACCACACCCACGCTTACACAACCCGTCCACAGCATATCCCATACGCAGTAGCCTTGGCCCCGTAACATAAACCCTATGGAGTATCTTGAGCTGGACGAAGCGAAGGCGGGCCGGTATGGCCACCTCTTTCGGGGAGGCCACCGCCGATACCCAGTCCTCGTCATCCAGCTCCAATCCATCGGCCACCCATGCCTCACGAAGGTTAGTCAGCAGTCCCGAGCGGTCATTGATAAGTTTTTTATAGATTAGTGAAATCGTGCTGTCCGGTACATGTCCATCTAGCACTCTATCCTCCAGAGGGGAATACTCCGGGATGGAGGCAACGTCCGGGAATACGGAGCATAGCGCATGACGGATCTGCATATACCGAAAGTACTCCCTGTCCTGCAACTGGAATTCTGTCCGTAGCATCTCGAACGTTTTGAATCCCCCCCTCGTCCAGAGATCACCCACCCTGCTGATGCCTATCATGTCCCACTTTTCAAAGCCCTTCGAGGTCCACAGGGAGCCCAACTGCTCAGATGCGTATAGTGGCGACGCCCGGGTCAAACGACCTTTCCACCCCATCGCCACATTAGCCGCGTGCCACACTCGTACCATGACACGCGTGGGGCCCGTCAGACGTGCGTCAAGCGAGCTGGAGTAAAGCGCTCGGTTATAATCACCACCCGGCAGTAACATCTTATCCATTTCAAAGGCCGGGTTTAGAGCGGGCCCGTACAGGCCGTGATTAATCGCAGCCAGCTGGGAGGCCCAATAATACCGTTTGATATCCGGGAGGGCGATCCCCCCGTCATACCACGGGAGCGTCAGCTTCGCCAGGGCGATACGCGGTCTACCTTCCGAGAACAGTTGGCGCTGCAAACTCTCCACCTCGCGAAAGTAGCGCGCCGGGACAACGTCCATTGTGTTCTGCAGAGCGTACAGGAAACGCGGCAGCGACATCATCTTAAACAATGCCGCCCGGCCAAGCGGCGAGAGCGGCAAGCGCCTCCAACGCGCAACATCCTCCTTCAGGCGCTGGAGGGGGGGAAGCAAGTTCTGACTATATCGGGCCTCCGCATCCAGGGTAATGAAGACACCCAGGTACCGGAATCCCCGCGGGGCGATCTGGATAGGACAGCCCCGCGGAAGGATAGGGTCCTCCCCAGAGAGAACATAGACGCACGATGTAGCCCAGTTGATGACAAGGCCGGAGTTAAGACCAAATGAATGCAATACATCAACCAGTACTATTAGTGATTTACGTGGGGAAGCCAGGTACAGGAGAATATCGTCGCGGTCCTCATACTCGGGGGTCCAGCGGAGACCACGAATAGAAGGTTCCCACCGCAGCCACTCCGCCAGGGGCTCCAAGGCGAGTGCGAAAAGGAGCGGCGATAACGGGCAGCCCTGCCGCGTGCCCCTGCCCAGCTCGAACGAAGCCGACACTCTACCGTTCACCACGACCTGCGCCAGCGGGCCAGAGTACAACAATTTTACCCAACTGATGAATCCTGGGCCAAACCCAAACTTCGCGAGCGTCGCCCAAATATAAGGCCATTCAAGCGTGTCAAACGCCATAGTGGCGTCCAAGGACGCCAAAATGGCCGGCTCTCGTATGAACGGGACACGTGCGAGCACCCCATGCAAACGCCGCAGTTAAGCGCTGTATTGCGATGAGGGATGAAGCCGGACTGATCCTGGTGAATCAAGTCACACACTACGCCGACCAGCCGATTGGCCAACACCTTGGCGAGGATTTTGGGCTCTGCATTCAATAACGAAATAGGCCGATAGGATGTGACCCGGTCCCGTGGCCTCCCCTCCTTATGGATAACCACGATAGTAGCTAGACGCTGGTCTAGCGGGAGGGAACCCGCCGAGTGAGCCGCGAGGAACATAGCACGGAGATGCGGTGCCAGCGTATCCGGTCGCAGTTTATACAACTCGATGGGAAGACCATTAGGACCCATGGCCTTGCCGGAAGCGACCGAACGTATGGCGAGGGCAATTTCGTCGGAAGTTGGAGCAGCGTCCAACGACACTCTGTCCTCCTCCGAAAGGGAAGGCAGCGCGATATCCCTGAGCAGGGCGTGGGAATCCTCTTCAGAGCGTGAGGACACCGGGGAATACACCCCACGGAAATAGTCTGCAAAGCAGGAGACAATTTCTTCTGGTTCAGTGACACACAGACCATTCTGTTTCTCAATCAACGGGACAACTCGACTCGCTCTCTCCTTTTTGTCCAGCCATGCAATCAATTTACCAGCCTTATCACCCACATCATACAGTCTCCCCTGTTGCTCTCTACTGAGGCCCCTGGCCGCCTCCGTGACGAGGGCCTTATAAGCCACTTGCTTGAGTCGGAGAACATGTAATTTGTCATCCGTCACCCCACATTCTAGATCACCCTCCAACTCGGTTGTCTCAGCTTCAACACGAGTCACCTCCTCCCGCTCGCGCCTCCGGGAATGGGAAATAAGGGACAAGGCCTCTCCCATGAGTACCGTCTTGAACGCCTCCCACAATGAGATCGCCGATGACACAGACCCCACATTCTCTTCAAAGTAGCGCTTAAGGGATTTAACCAGCTCTGCGCGAATGGTGGGGTCACGCAGGTACCAGGGATTAATCGGGACCACCCTACCCTCTCCCCTCGAAAGAATATCAAAGTGCAACAAGAGTGGGGAGTGGTCCGAAATACCCCGTGCCAAATGGCGCACCTCCCATATCCTCCCAACGTGCGCCGCCGGAACCAGGACATAATCTAGCCGTGAGAGACTACCATGCGCCCCTGAATGGAAGGTGTACTGTAGCTGCGTGGGATGTTTCAAACGCCAACAATCCACCAGCCCCAAGGTATCCAAGAGGCCAGACAACCATGCCTGGGCACGGGGGAGATCCCTAGGGGGGTGACGATCCACAGTTCCGGAAACCACAGCATTAAAATCCCCCCCCACCACTAGAATCCCCTCCGGAAGGCCAAGGAGGAGGCGCCCCAGATCCGCAAAGGTGGTCGTCTGCAGCCCCGGCGGGACATAGACAGACACGAAAACGACCACTCTGCCCTCCATTCTACCCACCAAAACCGTGTAACGTCCCCTGTCGTCATGGTGCACCTCATCAATCTCCAACGGGAGCGAGTTCTTAACCATAATGCCCACACCCCTTGAACCAGACGTGAAGCCCGAATGGGCCACAAGGCGGTAGCCCCGTCGATTCATGGCACAAAAGGAGTTGCCAATGAGGTGTGTCTCCTGCAGAAAAACTATATCAGGCGAAATTCGCTTCAAGAACTGCAGGACCACACCTCGTTTTATCCTGTCCCCCAATCCATTAACATTCCAGGACAACAGACTCAGTCCCCTACCCCCCATCATAAACAGAAGCCATCACTCGTCCCCCAGAGAGCACTTCAGAAATGACACAACGATGCTTTTGCCTTGTGGTAGAAACGAACAACACCCCACCCCAACCCACCCACCCCAACAAAACTCCCCCCTCCCTGCACCCCTGCATGAGCCCAGACAGCCCCCCCAACTTGCAGTGTGCCTGTCGCCCCTATATAGTGAAACTAGCTAGACCCCCTAGAGGAGGAAAGAGTACCCCTTCTAGACCCCACACAACCTCCAAGGGAGGGGAAAGAACAAAGACAGAAGCTTGGTCGAAAGTGGCATCATACCCGCTAGGGGAGCACATGCTGCTGTTTCCGATTGTGGGTTGCCTTGTGGATTTGTTCTTTTGTTGTTATTTATATTAAAATGAAACCGTTATGTGGGCCCGGATGGTGTGGCTACCACCGCTTCTAACTCCTGTGCATTTCCCTTTGCCGCGGCATGCGCGCTATTGTTTGTATCACATGCTCCTCTTGTTGGCTAGCGGCCGGCCTGAAGGTTGTAGGCCCATCTTTGTATATTTTTTGAATTTTGTAATAAACGGTTTCAAAAAAAAAAGAAAGTGGCATCATAGTCGTCCAGAGTGAGGCCCAATATCAACCCCTCAGTCCCGATCCAGTGGGCCGTCTCCTCCCGCCGCCCCCCCCCACCATCTCGAGCACTACCCCCAGACAGAGTGTCCAGCCAGTCCCCGGCCGCTTCGGGACGATCAAAAAAGTACGTGCGACCATCCACCTCTACCCGCAGCTTGGCCGGGAAGAGCATGGCGTATTTTAAGTTCATGTCCCGGAGCCGGCGCTTAACACCCAGGAAACTCAGTCTCTGTTTGTGGACCGCTTGAGTGAAATCGGGATAAAAGTTCACCTCCATATTTTCCAGCTTAATCGGCCCTTGCAGTCTGGAGGCTTGCAAGATCGCGTCCCTGTCCCGAAAATTAAAAATCCGGGCAATGAGAGGCCGCGGAGGGGCTCCGACCTTCGGCCTTCCCCCGGGAACTCTGTGGGCCCTCTCCACGGCAAAGAATTTACTCAGTCCCCGAGGCTGGAGATGGGTAGCGATCAGGTCCTCTACAAAAAGATCCGCCGCCGCTTCCTCCCGTCCCTCGGGTACTCCGATGATGCGGATGTTATTCCTCCGGGCCCGACTCTCGGAATCTTCCAGGCGCCGATCCATAAGCGCACTCGCCTGACGAAGTCGGTGCACCTCCGTTTGGAGGGCCGCCACCTCAGTCGTGAGGCCCGACGCGGTGTGGGCCAAAGAATCGACCCGGTCGTTGGTCTTGGAGAGATCAGCCCTCACCAGGTTGACATCAACTAGGACCGCGTCGATTTTATGGGCTAAGGTGTCAAACCGCTGGCCCACCGAGGCCTTCATCTCAGCAATGGCGCCCATGACGTCTTGCAGAGTCAACTCTGTGGGCAAATCCGGGGCACTCAGAGGACTTGTGCGGTCCACCGGGAGATCCTTTCGGGAGGGTGTAGCGGTCCATGATGTTGGCCTGATGTGCGGCGCCACGCCGGGTCGACTTGGCCTTCAACCGATCGCCATCTTGTTTCGTGGCCATCGTCGCGGGTCTCACACCCTCACCAGCCACGCAGTAAAAGGCAAGCAATCAAGGCCACGGGCTCCGGGGGGTCACCCCAGGACGGCGGAGCGGGCCACAGCGGCAGGCAGGCTGGGTCACCCAGCGAGGCCACCCCAACACAAAGAGCGCCGCGATCCCACTTGCAAAGACGGCAAGGGGGCGTGAAAGTGAAAGTGCGGGGTACGCGACTCGCCAGGCCCAGCCCGCCGTTGTTGTTCACTTTGCCACCGGGTCGCCACCAAACGCGAGTCCGGGGTCAGGAGCGAAGGAGGCCGCAAACTTCAATCGGTGCTCACTCCAGCACCCGAGGTCCGATTCGAAAACGGGAAACGGGTACCACCTCGGCTCAGGCTCACCGACACAGTCCCCTCAACCGATGCAGGATGAAGACAGGATAAACGTAGGAGGTCGCGGAGGTCCTCGGGAGCCTCGCACCTACGCGGCCATCTTGGTTGCGCGCTAGGCTCCTCCCCTGATAGTTTTATTCTTGATTAGAAGTACCACCAACGATGTGCTTTTGCCTCCACAAAGTGAATTTGCCCACGTAGAAATTCTTCCTGTATAGTGGGTTTGCAATATGAGCAAATTTCCTCTCAGGGGCAGGGTTGCTTGTGTTTCTTTCAGGGTGGGTCTAGCTATACATTGGCAAACACTCAGTTTGTAGAATATTCAGAAATGTTTTGAAATTAAATTCCTCCCTAGAACAGGAGTAGGATTGCTAATTTCTTTGGTTTAGGGAAGGGGGGAAGCGGAATGTCAGCAACACAATTTATATGGTTGTAATGGTAGGGAGTATCTAGTGGATCACATACATTATATGGAAATGCAAAAAATGCATATCTGTATCAGAAAGGTGTCTCCATTAAAAGTACACTGACTTTGTTGTGAGCTCACTTCAAGTCTTTTTCAAAGGTACATGTATGAATTACCCCATTGTGATCTCTCAGTTATTTTTTCTTCTTCCCTGTTTCCCGGTGGAACCACTACTGGCCAACCAGCTGCAAAAAATGTGCTGCATGGCTAAATACTTATAAGGCCCCAAAGGCGAGACCTATTGCATTGCAAATGCTTTATGGTGGGGAGAGGGGACTACTCACGTGCATAACTAGTCATGCCTTGTCAGAGAAATACCCTTACAAGTCTGGACAAGTGTCAAGAATATTTACGTTGTTAAGAAAATCAATCGCTCTCTGCCACTAAAATTGCCTCAAGAAAAATCCTCGCTCTCTGAGGCACACGTAGAACATGACAGCTAAACATGTGGATTCTATGTACCTGGCATTGGTACCTACATCATCAGAACAGCAACTGATCTGCACTGTGCACATGAATTTGGAGTCAGCACTGCAGCAAAACTGACTGTAGCCTACAAGTACCAGCATGCCCAGGGATGTTTGGTAAAAAAAAACTAAGGACAGGCTGAAAATGTCGCCCATGATATAACCATTTTGAAGCTATAACAAATCAGTTGACGAGCACCACCTCTCCCCCAAACAATTATTAGCTTCAGCGTAGTGCTCCCGTAAGCCAGATGGGAAGAGACAACTGTTCAAGATGTTCTCAGACATATTTCGTTGTTTGTGGCTCGTCAGTGTAATATACATGGCATGCCATGAAAAGTAATGAACCTGGAAAAGCGGATGATACCAAAATATTTCAACATTGAAAATCCTATTTTTGTGATTCATTGCTTTATTATGTTTTCATAAATAACACCTTGTGTGCTCTCTGTGAGAAACAGACATGCAAACATAATTATTTACAAGAAGGACAGGAAACAAATACAAGTCCAATGTCATTGTAGAGAAGCAGTAGCATGGACAAAACTTGGTTTCAAGTTGTAGTTTATTTTCAAGCCACGGATAACACCTCTTCGAGCTCCAGGAGGATCCCACAGTAATACAATCAAACGTAGCCCCTGCAAAGCGTCACCCCTTGAAGAAGATCTTTCAACGGTTAGAGTGATCACAGACGTTATCCTTGGCAAAAGCCATTTGCTTTGCTATGCAATACCATTAGCAAAGCAAATGGCTTTAACTTAATCAAAGGTGAGACCTATTGCAGATTCAATGCTTGTTTTAAAGACCTGTGAAGTACCCGGGTGCAGCTGTGTGTGTGCCCGGGAAGCTGTCTCAGCCGGGCTGACACACACGACGGGGGGGGGGGGGGGGCTGAAGCCCTTTGAGCCCAATGGGCGTTGCGCGCCTGCCCCCATGCATGTCAATACCTCCACGTTCTGTGGCATGGGGGACGGGGGTGGGGGAGTGACGAGGGAGTTTTCCCTTCAGCTGCTGCACTCACAATTCACGGTTTTCAACCAATCTGAGCATGAAATTCCCTGAACATTATTCTCTGCCATAACCCCTGAGGTGCTGATTGCGTCCTGCACTTACATTTCTTAAGCAGAATAAAAGGGTTTACAACTTTTACCATCTAATGCGCTTTCCTATTTAATACGTGAATGAATAAATATCTGTTTCTTCCAGTCATCCTTCCGATCCTCTCCGGATGTCTACAGTCTGTCTAGTAAGGAGGGGCCGGCTTCTTGGGGTGCTTCTCGCTTGTTCTGGAGGACCTGGAATCTGTCTGGCTGGTCCAGTCACCAGGGGTGTGGGAGGGGGGATATACTGCATCAATGTGTAAGCAGGGGTGGTGACAGTTATTATGGAGGCTGAAATAGACCCCATCCCTCAGTGTACTGTGCACGCTGCAGGTGGACTAACGGGAAACTGAGTATGATTAGAACTGATCGGCTTCCAGCTGCTTATTGAGTCTGGAATTACTGTCAGCCAAGGTCGGATTGATAAGACAGACACTCAGGCAGGGAGGGATGGGCCAGTGACTGAGGGCCAGTTGTAAGCCGGTCCTTTAGATGCCATGTTGGCCCTCTTGGTGTCTTTCCGTATCATTTGGCTGTCGTACGCGGCCCGAAGGGGGCCTGAACGGGCACAGTGGTCTCTGCTCCTCTCTCCCACTCAGATGGAGACCCGCACTGTTCTTCCCCATCCCCTGCCGGGCCGGCTTGTTCCTGTGCAGGACACTGGTCCCTACAGCCACGATGTCATGCCAGGTGAGCCACGTTGTAGGAAGACTCTGTGGCATGTTTTGAAAGGGGTGGTGGCTTTGTTAAAACTCACCCCTGTGAAGCCGCATTGCCTTCTGGGAGCAGTGCTTCTAGTACACTCAGCCTCACGTGAAGCCACCCTATACGGGAGGTGTCTGCCTGGGCATTTCCCAGGATGACGACACCGGTCTTGGGGTACTGGGGAGGGTGTATGGCGTTATCCATACATAGTCTTGCTAGAATAAGGAGGGGAGACAGCGAGCCTGAGCGGGGAATTCCAAATCTGATGACACTCTGAGGAGTCCTAAAGCTGACGGCTTGTCAGAACAGGGGGTACTGCTACACCAGTTATCTTTATTTAGACCACGCCCCTACTTAGATAGGCCACACCCCTTTGAGGTTTGCCCTGCCCCTTTTAGAGCACCCCCAGTTTTTTTTCTCACTTAAAGCCCTGGCCGGAGTGGTAGGCGCCTGTATTCCAAGAGCAATGAGCCCGACTCTGAAAAGTCCCCTTCAGTGCCATATGCCTAGAATCCATGAGCCAACAAAACTGGCTGAACTTTTTTACTCGGTGCTATCAAGTAAAATACGATCATAATTTAAATCGGTGTACGTGTCAACCCCTTGCATAAAACAAGCATTTGCAATGCAATAGGACTTGCATTTACGCGAGACCTATTGCATTGCAAATGGGACTGCGGGAGGGCAAGAAGGCACGGACTGCAAGAGGGGGAGGACCAGGAAGAAAATAGTGCTCACAGTAAAAATAAAACATACTGTGCAACACTCAAAGTAAAGGGGCCAGTAGACATGGAAGGATACAAATGACGACATGCTCGTCATAAGGAGGGACTAACAAGCCTAAAACCAATCAGAAGGCAGCATTTAGGAACTAAGCCAATATCAGCATTGGATCTGATTCGAAAAATTGATTGGTCCATGGAAAAACCATTAAATAGGAAAGGTAATGCATGTCTTCATATGTAATTTGCCAAAATTAAAATAAATGAAACAAGCATAGGCAAAGCCACTAGGTCTGGCTTTAATGTGACAGTACATGCAAACAGAGTAATGCACAAATCCTTACAGGGCATTTGTGCCTTGGCTCCACAAAGCCTGCACTCCTCTGTACCACCTTTGTTTCTGCCCTTTTTTCTATTTCTCAGGCTTGCAGTGCTGCATGGCATCACCTCAGCAAATGTAAGCAACAGAAGCAAAAGAACTATAAACTTTGGGGGTAAAAACACAGCACAGAGCTAAGAGGCACAGAAAGGAACAAATTGCACTGAGAAACAGTACAAATAATTTGTGCTACTTTGCGCATGCTTACATGTACATGCGTTACCACATTAAAGCCCCCTAATGGCTTTGCCAAAGCTTGTGTCTGTATATTTAGGATCTTTAGGTTTTATCATTTATGTCTCTAGTTTAACACAGTAGTATGAGTGGAGCACTTTATGGTTCAGATTTTGAAAGGAATATAGAAATAGTATAGTGTGACCAGTCTAATTTGAGAAGGGATACAGTTTGTATTTGGTGTTTCCTCATGAATAGCAGGTACTGGGTAGAGCCCTTGTTGTGCTTAGGAAAGGTGCAATGTTGTATGTTGTCTGATACGAAGAAATTGAGGAGATATGTGTGGATGTTTTAACCATTTTCCGAGTGAAAGTTGGAATGTACCTGGAAATTCTGATGCCAAGAGTAGGTGAGTTAAGTGGTATAATTAAGGAAACCATCAGTAAAACATTTTTTGTTATCAGATGGGCGGTATAAAATATTCAGTATCAGTGGTATAGGTGTTGTGTTAATCTCCACAGTGAGGCATTGAAACAAAAACAGGTTTATTGGGTTAATCAGTTTGCATTAAACCGGCTTCCTGTGGATAAAGGTGCAATGTTTGGGAGTGGAGGGGAATTTTTAGGAGCAGCAGGTCCCATTCCTCTGATTAGAAGAGGGGTGGTGCCTCCCCGTTGACGAAGCCAGAGGTGGTAGATGCCACAGTCGCACAGGGAAAATGAAGAAAAGAGACCCAGCCGGGAGGCTAAGTATCAGTTAACCAGCAGGTAAGTGTGGGGTCTAATTCATTCGTTCACTACCCCAGGGCTCAATGTTGCATGAGGAGGCCTCAGTACATGCCCCCCACAGAACAACTGTTGCTTCACACTGGTGGCATTCTTGCCTGTAGCGGTCCTGTCACCTACTGACCTGCACAGTGCTGACTCCGGCGTAGCCCTGACAGTGGAGTCCCTGCCTGCGTGTGTACTCCCAGTGGAGGCCCTCTCATTTTCTGTCTCTCGGCCACATGCCGACACTGTCAGTTAGGCAGCATCTCACCGGCTGAGGCGGTCAATGCCAAGCTCCCCATAGGGACCCAGACCTGGAGGTGAGACGTCCTCCCTAGCCCATGAGCATGCAAATGAATATGCTACACACAGAGCTCTGTAACAGACACCACTGGATTCAAGCTAGCCTGGCTGATGAAGGCTGATTATTAGGTTAGGTAGTGGAGGATCCACTCTACCTAGTTGGACCTTCTTGTCTACCTTGTGTCTAGCTGCCTCTCGATTGTCCCATACCGATTTTAAGTTGCGGCTAAGCCGCGGGGCCACAGGACCTTTGTAGGGGATGGGGAACCCAGCTGTGAAACCTTCATCCAATTGTTGTCTGTCTGCTTTCTTTGGTTAGTTATTTAGTAAGGATATCAGTTTCCCTGCATTTACAGGGGTAGGCAGTGGTAGCCCCTCTCCCACTCTCTCTGTCCCCCCATGTGCCGCGTTTCACTAGCCGCTATTTCTTTGCGTTGCCCTTGTCTCTGCTTGTACCTGTCCCTTGTGACTGTCTGCATTGCACAGTGGGATGGTTGCCCCCGCAGGTCCCGCAACTGTGTTTAAACCTACATGCGGACCCCCATTTGCATTCATCATTATCATACTTCCTACAGGGTGGAACTCAGGTTTTCCCTGATTACTGCCAGTTTGGCCTCCACCTCTGAAATCTTGTCCTTGGCCCTCATATTTCTCTTTAAATCCTGAGGGACGGAAATTGTATTCCCGCATGCCTAGCCTTTCCCTGGCTGCCACCATGTGGTTCGTGAAGATCTAAATGTCTTGGCAGTCTCAAGCCATCACTGGCCAAGTCTGCATCTTCTCCCTAAATCCTTCATCGTGTGGAAATGTGCCTAAGAGTGGACACACTGGTGCAGGGTCACCCTCTTGTCCACAGGTCCAAAGACCAACAAAATAGAGATCAGCACTGGAGTTGGAATAAATAACAAGTTTATTAATCACTCGTGAGTGGGACTACATCCACACAACACTCTCAAGTGCTGCAGGAGGTAGTACACTGAATTCACAAACCATCGTCCCTTTTATACCATTTTGTTGCAGTGTAAGCATGTGAACAGAAATGGAAAGAACAGTTTTAGTAAAGGCTATCAGCAAACAAGGGCAGATGAATAACCACTTGATCAGCAAAGTGGGAGGGGGAGCAGGAATGCTTATGGCAGCAGTAAATGGTCGACAGTTAACATCTGAGAACAGGTGCAATGGCATCTTAAAACCCCCAGCACGTACATTGCTTTAGCTGAGTCAGGAAGTCAACTAAAATAGAAAACACAAGCAGAGTGAAAAAGGCGAGCAGCAGAGAACGGAGGAATTACGAAGGAAACTAAATGGACACCACAGCAAAAATAACTGTTGCTTATGCTAACGTCAAATATTACACGTTTCCACAATCGTACCTCAGCCATGCTTGTCCTTGATACTTTGCTGTGCTTCATGCACTTTCTGTTTGTATAAGATTAGTGCTGCCACATTCTGGGGGAACTTTTCTATGAACACAGACGCCAGAGTCCTGAAGGCCTTTAGCCTGTTCTCTATGTTTTTTTCCATTCTGGGTTTGCGTCCATCCCTTCTGTCCTCATCCTTTTTATCTTGAGCTGTGAGGTTCAGGCCCGCTTGGCACACCTCCAGCAAAGAGAATATATCTATAAACTCCTTCCTCCAAATTCTCTCTTTCACTGCTAGCGGGATAAGATTCGCTAATCCCAGTTGTGTGGCAGGTCCCCCGGGGAGGGGCGTACATATTCGCCTGCTGGCTTCCCACCTGGGTCCTGCCCCTCACTTGCCCGACCTTGCCTGGTTGGTCCCCTTCCAGTACTGCTGCGCCACCCTGCTTGCTCTGCACGGCCCTCCCTGAGCCTGCATCATCTCCACTCTTCTCCCCTAGGCGGCTTTCTTGCCTGGCGCTTACTACTTTTCATCCCTTCTTTTGCTCATGTCCCCCCCCTTTGGGCCATGTACTTGCTTGGGGTCCTCCTCCATAAGGGGCCCCAGCCCTGGTCAGTGTCACCAAGGCATCCATGCCACCGGAGGTGGCTGCACCTGGCCCCAAGCTTCCCCCTGTAATTCTTGTTGGCCCCCCTCGGGTTTGCTAGACAGGGGGGCTGAAGGGACCATGGCCCTTGTGTAGCGTATTTGCTTACCCCTAATTGTGTGCCATAGTTTGCGATTTGCCCAGGTACCCCCTCACTGATACCATTATGCCATTGCCCTTTTTTGCGCTGCCCGCCCTTTGCTCTTAGCGCCTGATGGTCACCATGTCCGCCGTCCGTCGTGGATCTTGGTAGGCTATTTGCTTGTCGAGTGGCCACTGTGTTGGCCACAAACCCCTCGTCATCCCTGTTGTCCTCCTCGTCTTCTGCGTCAGTCACCACCTCCGGTGTTATGGCTGCCCGGATCCTGCCCCTTCCTCTGTTTGTTGGGGTGGGGTCTCCCCCCTTTCATCCTGGGGCTGCAGGGGGGTGTTGTGTTGTTTTACTTGGCACCCCTTGCTGGCCCGTTCTTGCCTGGCCTGGCATTGCGGGGCTGCTGGAGCTGGTGACTGCATTGGCTTAGGCTTCTTCTTGGTTGGCCCCTCTGCTATGTGGTCATCCATCCATGTTTTTCTCTTCAGGGCAACCAGTACCCCTGCTTTTCTCAACATTTCCTCCAAATCACCTTCTAATTCTGGCCCGAGTCCTCCTGTGGTCTTCTCCGATCCTTTTTTGGGGGCTCGTTGTGCCCAGGCACCTCCATGTACCTTGCCTGCATTCTCTTCTCCCTTGTTGCCCCACGTCTCCCAACCATGGTATTTTCTACCGTGCAGACAGTAATTGCGTAAAGAAATGTCTTGATCCTAAGGCAAGTAGTCAGGCCCTAGCTGACTTAAAAATGCCCAGTCTGATTTGGCCGGCAGTCGGATAGACCATTTAATGAATTAAACTTGGTAATTGAACGACGCAGTTGAATAAGAAAATAGAATACAGGATGTCCTGCCCTAATGGGAATTTTTAGGCAAATGGCCCAAAAATAGATCACAGAGCTGAAGCGGGATAACGGGCAATCAATCAGGCCCCAGCTGCCTAATCAGAGTGCCGGAATTATAAAGCTAGGTAGCGGGCCAAACTACTGTGTATGCTTGCGTCACTACAACTCCCAGCCGGCGCCGGGCTTGTTTTCACTCAGCCACGATCTGGTCTGGCACCGCCCCCAGCTCTCGCTTCCAATCGGGACAAGCCAGGTGTGCTGACTTCAGGCGGGACGTTCCAAGCGCTGCTTCACCCACCGCTTGCGCCTCACAAATGAAGACCGGTTGAGTCCGGGTCACAACTCCATCCCCCGGTGGGTCGCTCTTCCCACCGCTTGGCCTCTCTGTCTCCTGCCGTGACGTGATGCTGTCGCCCTCGCTGCTCCTCCTGGCGTCCCCGCAGATCAGAGCAGATTGAAGCCTCGGAGTGGGGGGGGCTCCTTCTTGCCGCTGGCACCCTCGCTACTCCTCCGGGCGTTCCCAACCGATGAAGCCTCAACCTCCAGTGCCGCTGTTTGTCGATGGTCCCGCCGAAGCCTTGTCTTCCGGTGTTCCGTCCACGGCGATGCCACAGGTAAATCTGACAGCGGCAATACTCCGATTGGATCGGGGGGTTCAGTGCCACAAGGGAAGACCTGCGTCCCCCTTTCAACCCCTCTGCAGCTTACCCTCTCTCGCCCAGATTGGGCAGCTTGCGGCTAGCTTGGGGGCGACCAATCCGGTTGCCCCTTCTTTTCGGGCTTGTGGGGGGTGTTCCCGCCTCCAGGAGGCGTTTGGCATGGGCCCTTGTCGGGCCCGGCTTCGCCTCCCCGGCCCATGATTCTATCTGCTGATTCTACATATGGAGCCCACTTTTGTGTTTTCGAAAACATGCGTTTTTAAGTAAAGCCATATTGCTTTAAAGATTTAATCCAGGTGTGTGCTCTTGATCCCCTGGTATGGATGGCATTGTTACTGCACATACCAGTTATTTAAGAGAACCGCGGAGCAACAAAAAGATCAGTGTGTGGAATACACGGATTCCCCGGAAAACAAGTGATGGAGCAGGTAAAGCAAAATTTTGTATACCTCCTCTATTTTGCATGAAAATACTAATTATATAACCTACTTATTATAAATTTACTAACGGTTTGCAGTGTTGAACTAAACCAAACATTTGCATACACAAATTACACGTGGGATATTGCTATTTGCATGTCAAAAATAATTCTAATAACTAAAAATATACGCATATTAATAGTAGTACATGTAGAAATAAAGATATTGCATGATTTATGTTGCTTATGTGACGTTCGCGTTCCTGTTTGGATCCTAAAGGTGAGTATTAACGCTTTAAATGCCGCTAAAATGCTAGGAAAATACTAATACAAAAAGGGATTAGTAAGGGCTTAACATTAGAATTTTCATTTCCTTGTATTAATTATTCTTTTGTGTTTGTTTCGCTTTCGTTGACATTTGGGCCTACCTAAAAATGGCTTCCAAAATGGAGAAGTGGCCACCGTCTCGTGAGCGCGATGCCTACTGCGCAGACTCGGATGGCTCCGTAAACTTCCCGATGACCTCAGTTCATAATGTTCCTGGTCAAGGATAGGAACTTGGTGGACTGCCAAACTTCAGTCAGTAAAAACTGGTCTAAATGAACAATTGAGGCATACAAGCAAACCTTAAACATTGTTGCATAAGGACAACATGAGCTGCGGAAAGGAACTGGCAAAATCCACGAGAACCTCATAGAATAAAAATCGGACGTTCCCCAACCAGCCAATCACCGTCATTCTTGGCCTAAAATTGTTTCCTGTTAACCCAAAATGTATTATTAAAAAAGTAGTAGAATAGAGAGGGCGCTGGCATTCGGCAGTTTGGATGACTGCACACCCCTATCGACCCCACAGGCGATGACAGATGCTTGCACGTTTTCTGGTCCTTTGGAGATCTTTGGGATTGTAATGTGCTGAACAAAGAACTTTTGGACTTTGAGATTTGGCCTGCTGATTTTGGACAATTAACGGCTAAATTTGGTTATGCAGAGCCAAATGAATTAGAGAAAATCCAGATAGCAAGAATAGGTAAATATAATGTCATGCGAAATGAACAAAACTCTAAGCTTTGATTGAATGAAAATGCTAGTATTAATTGCAAATAATATTTAGATAAATAAATATAATTAACAGAAATTACGAGTTTGTGTTTATTCAATGAGAAGAGTAAGGATTCTGAGTCTTAAATGTGTTTTAGCTGGTTCTAAATCACTATCAACCAATCCAACTAATTGGTCCGTCGACCAAGTGGTGGACTGCCTTGATTGTTACTTGTACGCACCGTACCCCAGCCCCGTACTTGGACGCACCGTACCCAAGCCCTGTACTTGTACGCACCGTACCCCAGCCCCGTACTTGGACGCACCGTACCCCAGCCCCGTATTTGGACGCACCGTACCCCAGCACCGTACCCCAGCCCCGTACTTGGACACACCGTACCCCAGCACCGTACCCCAGCCCCGTACTTGGACGCACCGTACCCCAGCACCGTACCCCAGCCCCGTACTTGGACGCACCGTACCACAGCACCGTACTTGTACGCACCGTACCCCAGCACCGTCCCCCAGCCCCGTACTTGGATGCAACATACCCCAGCACCGTACTTGTACGCACCGTACTCCAGCACCGTCCCCCAGCATCACGTATGTACGGCCCATACAACAACATTGCGTATACGAGCACGGTACAACAACATCGCGTATGGACGCACCTTACATATGCGAAAACGACTCGTACTGAACCAGGACACTGTAAAACAGCACAAGGAGGGTCAATTCGACTCGCACAACACCACAAAACACGTCTACAGTCCACAAAACATCAAAATGACTGACCTGGCACATCCAAACAGGTAAACAGAGGCCCAAACTCACAACCACCTCTTATAACACACCCACCAAAAATTCAAACTCAGGCCCACCCACAAATGGACCAATAAAAAGGGCCCACACACACAAACCATGAGCCTTTGCAACAGACTCACTGCAGCTACAGAGCACACCCCAACAACTGCACCCATACACCTTAACATATACACCTTCACACACACTCCTTCACACAAACCCCCTCCCCACATTCCCACACACATCTTCACATTCACACCCACACACCCACTACCATCCACACCCTCTCCCCACACCATGCTCACAGTCAAGAATCCAAAGTTCACAAGGGAGGAGCTGGACATCCTTGTCAACGAAGTCATCAGAGTCGAGCCACAGCTCTTTGGAACATTGGTCAGACAGACCAGCATAGCCGAAAAATCACGCCTGTGGCAGAGGATCGTCGATAGGGTGAATGCTGTTGCGCCCATCAGAAGGACCAGGAATGAATGCCAAGCCAGGTGGTACGATCTGCGGCGGGAAGTCAAGCGCAAAATGAACGAGGACTACGCCCAGAGCAACATCACTGGAGGTGGGCTGCCCCGCAGACCGGTACATCACCATCCCTGGGAGGAGAAGGTGATGGCCCTGCTTCTGCCGGTGGGAGTACACGGAATGGAAGGAGTGGCAGAGCCTGGTGAGTACACAAACAACTTACGTAACATGGGGGTAATGGCATCCACACCCCAACTACACCAAATGCACGCAACTACCCCCAAGCCCTCACCGGACACCACCACACTCAAAAACAACTCTCTTACCACTAACATGTGTATGCCCCATCCACAAAGCAAGGCCATGCCATGTCCCAGGCTGCACGAAGCACAAACCCAAGACTGGATGTCCGGGATGCTGGGAGGGTGGGGCTCACAAAACACATTGTTCAACTCTGAATCAGATACCATTGCCCTCAGCCCATATGGCCCAGGTACATACCCATGCACCATGCTCAATGCACAGGGACTGGCAAAGTACTGACAAGGTAGCTGACACTTGGCCCTGCTGTAGCTAGCACAAGGCCCTCCTGTGACCACTGGAAACTCAAACACCAACATCACAAGCTCAGATATCTAGGACAGGAACTCACACTCACTGTCATGCCAGCATGCACCATGAGGGGACAGATAAATCACCTGGGAGACCCACAGCCAAATCACATTACACCCACCAGCAGGCCCTGTCACACACACCCCTTACACAAGCACACACCCCCGGGGCAGGCAATGGATTTACCCACTCTCACAATGGACATGTGACACAACAAGATCAATCCATAGCCAAAGAAGCATCCAAGCCAAAAATCTACATGTCAAACACTCAGGAGAACATATCAATCTGTCCACCGCAATATGCCCATCCACAAGTGAACAGTGAGGGGAATTCTAGGCACATACAACTACCTGGAGGAACTGTGCCAACTTGAATATGTATGAAACATGGATGTCGCATGAAACAGCATTAACATTGTCTCTCTCTCACACACAGGGCAACATCATGGATCTCCCCCCAACAATGGGGGGGAAGAATCACAGTCGCAGGCTCGGGAGGAACCTGATCCCACCGGCAGCGACGCCTCTCAACACTCCACGGATGACCCCAACCCACCTGGACCCTCTGGTGTCCATGCCCCTGCAGCACCTGCCTCAGGTACATCTGTGCCAACCACCACCCCCAATCCTGCCACATCCCAGGAGACACCCAGGAGCCCTTCCCGCACTGAACAACTGAGCCAGTCTGACCTGGAGGGACAAGGTTCGCCGGGCACCAGGAGGAAGCAGACAGCCCCGCAACTGCCATCTCTCAGGGGTCCCGTAGACCCGATGTGCCCACAACGGCAGGCCAGGCTTGTGTGGGCAGGGGTGGTGGGAGTGGAGGCAGGCGGAGGTGAGAACCTGACCAGCCAGCTGAAGAGACCGGTATGTCAGACATACGCAACATCATGGACGCATACCGGCGTGACACCAGGGCCATCAGCCAGGTAGTGGAGACCCTCACAGAGATTAAGAACCAGCAGGCAGAGCAACACGCCAGTCAACAACAACACCAAGGACGGATGGAGGCAAGACTGGCTGAGCTCCTGGCGGTGCCGACAACATGGGCAACCCTCCCTGTGCCACCAGGCGAAGACCAACACCAGCCACGGGGAGGGAGGAGGAGGAGGAATCGTCCGACGGAGCGTCCCAAACATCATCAAGGCCTGCATCTGAGGGTCCCGCAAGGAAGGTGGGTCGTCCACGGAAAAGACCGTGAGAGGCAGCGGACCATCCACATCTCCCAGGTCACCTGGCCTGGCACCTGGCCTTCATGCGCAACAGCAGCACCTCATCCACTGACATTCTCTGCCACATGGACTTGCTGGTCACAGTCTGACCAATGATGACAAACACTGTGTTCTGGACTCTGATGACTTCAAATGCAAAGGATCCCATCTCCCCCTGTGAACTTTGGATTCTAGGCACACTGTATAGCACCTATTTTTACCCACAATAGACGCCCCCCACCGAGAATAAAACTAAATTTCTTTAATTAGATGTTGTAGTCAATTTGCATGAGTCCACAACATATGTGTGGGGAAATGTCAAACTATGCCTGAGTGTTGAACTAACTCCAGCCATCCATACCCTGGGATCTGAGTCCGGTACAGGACACACATGGGTCACAATGTATCATCCAATACAGACATGGAGCACAATACTCACCCGTGATGGCCTCAAGCTGCTGAGGGGGGACTTGTAATACTGTGCGGACAGACCAATTTGGAAGAGCATCATTAAGGTGTACAGGTCATGGCTCATGTGGAGGTGCCCGGGGAGGGAGTCCCAGGTATGTGTAGCCAGGTGGGAGAACTATGTCCTGCATGCTGGAGTTCGGTGGATGTGAAGAATGTTGGCCAGGGCAAGGTTGGACGGACCGAGTTGGCTCAACGGGGTCTTGGATGACAGACGTCCAAGGTTGTTTTGGGGTCTGGGGTTGTGGACTGCCTCCTGAGTGTGGGTGAGGAGTGTGAAGGTCATCTTGCAGCAGACAGTGATCCATTGCAGCTATCTCAGGTGGACGGTGATGTGGCTGGGGCGCGGAATGTTGAAGCTGAGGTGTGCAGATGCACCCTGGATGTGGACAAGTTTTCTGGGAGTTTGGCTGTACTTGCTCCGTAGAGGGCGGGGCTGTAGTTGACACGGCTGGTGTCGTGGACCTGGGGGACGGTCTGTCTTGCCTTGGAGTGGATCTATCTGTGGGTCATGTGCATCATGCGGAGGGTGTTGCAGCATGAGGTACAGATGCTGGTGAGGTGCATGGCAATTGTGATCGACGAGTCCATGATGCACACCATCTTGTGTGCGTGGCCACTGGGTGCTGGTGCAGTGCCCTGGCCGGTGGGACACAAGGAGTTGACCCAGCTGTAAGGGGACAATCCTCAGATGATTACCTCAGTCCTGTACAAGTCCAGCCTCAGGTGGCTGATGTTCAGCCATTCATCAACGGACCTCATGCCTTCTTGAAGGTTGGAACTGGTAATGGCTGTGTCTTTGGTGAGGGTGAGGAGCAGCTGGCTGTCAATGGCATACGAGATGATGATGAGGTTGTGTGCGCATGTGATGGTGGAGAGGGGAGTCATGGACACATTGAAGATTGACACGCTGAGAGATGAGCCCTGGGCCATGTGCCAGATGACGCCACTGTACTACATGCTGAAAGCTTGAGTCCCACTCCCATGGCCTTGCTGGTGAGCCACTTGGTGATTTCATCCTGGTCCATCCCCTGGATACCAGTGTTGGAGATGTGTGAGCTGACAGTGTGTTAGCACATTGTGCATAATGCTGTGGAGAGGTCAAGGGGGTGGCCTCACCATTGTTGAGCAGGGCAAAGTTGTTGGTGTTGGTGGCAATGATGATGGTTGCAGTGGGGTGATTACTGTGGAAAACGGTCTTGTGCAGGTTGCCTGGAGCTCTTTGCGTGGAGGAAGTTTGTCAGTTGCTCGTTGACTGTCTTCCTGATGACATTTGCCGGCTAGGGAAGCATGTTGAGGTTCCTTGAGAGCCAGCGTTCCTGCCGTCCATTGTCTAAGAAGGGCCTGGGTCACTGCATGCCTCTATCTACCATGGAATGTGGCTAACTCCAAAGATACATACATGACGTGCTGGACGGGGGCTATAAGGATGGGGAATGATGTGGTTGAGATGTTGTGTGGGAAGGGTCCTGATGGAGATCCCCAGGGGATGTTGCACATGAGCCGGGTGTTGTATCTGCTGATGATGGAAGTCCAAAACCTGAGGGTGGTTGGTCATGCGTATAATAGTGCGTTCTGCCTCTGTGTACCAAGGCTTGCGTGTATGTCCATGAGCTTGCAGTGGTAGAAAGTTGCAAGGGATTGGCTCACCCTTGCAAGGGTGGGGTATCTTTTGGATGGAGAGCTGATGTCAGTGCACTCACGATGCTGATGAGCTCCTTGATGTCGTGCTGTTTTTTGTCCTCGTCCCCATCTGAAGGATCTCCAATTGTCCTTGCTGATGATATGGTGATGGCTGTGTGTGCCATTTTCCAGGGTTGTAAGGCCACTGATGGTTATTTGTATTGCAAGCTGTGCACAAGAGTCCTGCCAGACGTGTATGAGTCCAGTAGGTCTGCCTTGTCCCAGGTGGCTTAATTGTTGATGTGCGTCACAGGAAGGTCCGTCAACGTGGCTAGATTGTTGGATCAGTTGCTGATCCAGTGTGTGAGGTTGCAGGGTGTGGCGGTGGTGTTGGTTCCAGTGTCCCACACAGCATGTCTGTGTTGACTTACATCAAGCATCTTTGGGGGATTGGTAGCGGGGTGTGTGGCAGTGTGTTGCCCGTTGGAGACGTGGATGCTAATGTGGATGGACCAATGATGGATGCTGGTGTTGTTCTCATCCAGCCAGAAGTTCCTGGCCCACAGCCACATGTATCCTGTGGATGTGAGGGCGTGCGTGACGATGGATGTGTTGATGGCTTTGCGGAATTGTGGATGTAGGCCTGGAGATCTGTAGAAGAGTGTTACTCTGATGGTTTGCAAGGGGTTTGTGCCAAACCGGATTTGTGACCCTGAGTGCGTACTTCGGAATAGATATCAATTCATCCTCCGGGATTGTTAGTGCCCTCCTGTTGGAAACGCCCACTCCCACTCCGCAGGGTGGTGGTGGACTCCCCGAACACACTGTGGTAGCTTGGCTCGAGTGGTCAGGAAACAGGCGCAGTGCTAAGCATACAATATACCCATACAAGAACCATGCGTGCATCCGTTCCAAAAACGACTCTACACCGTAAAAATTATGAAAATATTCTTTCTTTATCTTTTTCTCTTAGTTGCTGATTGGAAAAATAAATAAGACAATCACAATATACAAGTTTCAATTAGTGCAGGTCAAATAAATATTGGCTGTTTGATGAAATAAATAGGGGTGATCATAAATAACAGGGCATAAATACAAGTGCAATATATACAGACAATTAAATACTTTGAGGCAATAAATACTGTACCAATAAATATTGTACACCAACAAGTCCTGTGGACCTATAAATATAGTGCAGCAATAAATAGATAAAAATTCAATAAATACAGTATCCCCAATAAATAATTACAAGTATACAGCACCCCTCATATAATCAGATGACACTTCACTTCTTAAGGGCTGATTTGGCCCAGGCACAGCTTGTAGGGTTGTGGAAGGCTTGAGGGGGGAGGCTACTCCCTGGCTGGGACAAGGCTGAGGCCTAAACTGAGGTAGATCAAAGGGGGGAATACCAGTGCCCTGGCTTTCTCTCTCCACACAACCTCTCTAGGTTAGTCCCAGTTCACCCCTTGCACAGTCAGGTTGGTTTCAGCACCTCCCTAGCCCCTTAGAGAAGTCTCTCAGGTCTCCACAGGGCCTTAGGCGCCCTCTACTCCACTTACTGCCCTTTTTCTGATGTTCCGACGCCGCTGGAGTCGTGTCGACGCCGTGAGGCGGTTCCGGTTCGGTCTCGGCGGCCTCGGCACAATGTCAGTTCTTTGACGACGCCGGCAGGCGGTTCCGGTCCGATGTCGGTGGCCTCGGTTCGATCTCGACCTCCGATTCGACGGCGTCGGGCAGTCTCTTCACGATGTCGACTTCGGGCGGCTCCGGTCCGATGGCGCTCTCGGCTCCGATGACGTCGGCCGGCCTGGCCTCGATGTCGACTTCCGGCGACTCCGGGGTGCGATCCTCACCCCCGACCTCCGGTGCTCCTCCTCACAGGCTCCGGGCGACTCCGGAGTGCGATCCTCACTCCCGACCTCCGGTGCTCCTCTACCTCGGTCTCCGACGACTCCGGAGGGCGGACTTCACTCCTCCGATGACGCCGCTCGCTCGACCTCGGTTCACTTCCTCCTCGACCTCTGGTATTCCTCACGACCTCCGTCGGCGCCCTCTTACGACCTCAGGCGGCTCCGGGTACGACGTCTGCTACTTCAGTCAGCGCCGCTTCTCCACCTCGGGCTCCAGGTCTTCAGGCTACTCGACGCCGGACTCCAGGGAAACCAGTTCTCAGGTCAGGATCTTGCTGCTTTCTGCTTCTAAGGCCTGTTCCTGCTGTTCAGGTCCTTAGGATGAGTTTTTCTGTCTTCTTCCCACACAGGGCTATAGGCTGGGATCCATCAGTAGGGACAAGTATCAAGGGTGGGTTTATGGACCCCACTCCAGGCACAAGTTTCCACCCCTGCTGCTTCACTCCTTCCTCCTTCACTGTTGTGCTCCTCTCTCTTCACCAGTCAGGTGCCAACTGCCAGCTCCAACTGCCAACACTCTGTCTTAACCTCCCAACATTCTAAACGGTCTCCAACTGTCACAGAGTTCTGGAATCTCCTGGAATGTTCTGGAAGGTGCTGGTAGGTTCCAGTGGATGCTGGTGATGTCACAGGTGGCCACCATTTTGTGCTTCAGGCCCTCAGACAGAAGTTTCAGGGGTAGCTAAAATGGCTCCCTGAATCTGCAGCAACACGAAAAAGTCTGGTGGTTCCCAAAAAGGAAAAATTCAAACTGGGTTTGAGGCAAAAGTGGGACAAAATAAATAATGATGAGGAGGGACCACCCAAAGGGCTGACAGGTCTAACACGCGTCCCCCCCAGCTGAAAGTGGGGAGAGCTACCCAACCCCTTGGGAGTTCTCATCACTAAGGCGGAAATACCTTGAGAGACCGTCTGCATTGGCGTGGTCCACTCCAGGCCGATGTTCCACCTGAAAGTCCATCCCCTGTAGGGAAATAGACCACCTCAACAACTTGGGATTCTCCCCCTTCATTTGCATCAGCCAACGAAGGGGTCTGTGGTCGGTCTGAACTAGGAAGTGCGAGCCAAACAGGTATGGCCGCAACTTCTTCAGAGCCCATACCACTGCAAAGGCTTCACGCTCTATTGCACTCCACTTCTGTTCCCTGGGAAGTAGTCTCCGGGATAGGAAGACCACGGGTTGATCCAGACCCTCTTCGTTGAGTTGCGATAACACTGCCCCAATGCCATGTTCTGATGCATCTGTCTGGACAATGAACTTCTTGGAAAAGTCTGGGGCCCTTAAGACCGGGGCCTCGCACATGGCTTTCTTCAATTTCTCAAAGGCTTGCTGACAAGCCTCCGTCCAGACTACCCGTCGAGGTTGTTTCTTGGACGTGAGCTCCGTGAGAGGGGCTACGATGGTACCGTACCCCTTCACGAAGCGGCGATAGTATCCCGTGAGGCCCAAAAATGCTCGGACCTCAGTCTGTGTCTTGGGGGGTTCCCAGGCCATGATGGCCTCGATCTTCGCCTGGAGGGGTTGCACCGTTCCCCTACCCACCAAGTGTCCAAGGTACACTACCGACCCCTGCCCGATCTGGCACTTGCTGGCCTTGATCGTCAATCCAGCTTGTCTCAGGGCCTGGAGAACAGCTTGCAGGTGACGCAAGTGATCCTCCCAGCTGTTACTGAAGACGGCTATGTCATCCAGATAAGCAGCAGAGAAACTCTCCATCCCGGTGAGGATCTGGTTTACCAGGCGCTGAAACGTGGCAGGTGCGTTCTTGAGCCCAAAGGGCATCACACAGAACTGGTAGTGGCCATTGGGCGTGGAGAAGGCTGACCTTTCCCTTGCTCCATCAGTCAAAGAGATCTGCCAGTACCCCGAAGTAAGGTCAAAGGTACTTAGATATTGGGCAGCTCCCAGCCGGTCAATCAATTCATCCGCCCTAGGGATCGGATGAGCATCAGTTTTTGTCACTGAATTCAGTCCCCGGTAGTCCACACAGAACCTCAGTTCTGGTTGGGCACCCGGTGGTGCAGCTTTCGGTACTAACACCACCGGACTGGACCAGGGGCTGCTGGAAGGTTCAATCACTCCTAGCTCCAGCATCTTAGTGACTTCACTATGAATGCTGGCCTTCACCTTGTCTGACATCCGGTAGATCTTGGACTTCACAGGTGGGCTGTCTCCTGTGTCCACGTCATGGACGCACAGGTGAGTCCTACCCGGGACAAGGGAGAACAACGCAGAGTACTGCCCCAGGGCCTGGCGACAGTCCTCCTGCTGTTCAGAGTTAGAGATGGGGAGAGAATCACTCCCTCCACCGACCCATCCTTTTCCTGAGATGCAAACAGATCAGGGAGAGGCTCGCTTTCCACGTCCTCTCCTCCGTCAGTCACCATCATCAAGATGACTTCGGGCCTCTCGTGGTGGGGTTTGAGGCGGTTGGCATGCAGCACCCGCAGGGGCTGACGAGGGGTCTTCAGGTCCACCAAGTAGGTAGCCTTACCCTTCTTCTCCAACACCTCAAAGGGTCCTGACCAGCGATCCTGGAGGGCACTAAGCTCTCCTGGTTCGATCACCCACACCTTCTGGCCAGGCTCCAACTCCACCGGGTGAGCGTTGTGGTCATACCACGCCTTCATCACTGCTTGGCTGGCTTCCAAGTTGTCAGAAGCTTGCTTCCACAACTTAGCCATTTGGCTCCGGAAGGCCAGCATGTAGCTCACCACATCCTGGGGGAGCTTTCTGGGAGTTCTTTCCCATCCGTCTCTCACCAGGTTAAGAGGTCCACGTACAGGGTGCCCATACAGAAGCTCGAAGGGGCTGAAGCCCACTCCCTTCTGTGGCACTTCCCTGTAGGAGAAAAGTAAACAGGGTAGGAGGACGTCCCATTTCCTCCGCAGGCTTTCAGGCAGACTTCTGATCATGCCTTTTAAGGTTTTGTTAAACCTCTCCACCAGACCATTGGTCTGGGGGTGGTAAGGAGTTGTGAACCGGTAGGTCACTCCACACTCCTTCCACATTGCCCGCATATATGCTGACATGAAGTTGGTCCCCCTGTCGGACACAACTTCCTTGGGAAAACCCACTCGGGTAAAGATTCCCATCAGGGCCCTAGCCACAACAGGTGCTGTTATGGTCCTCAGAGGTATTGCCTCTGGGTACCGTGTGGCATGATCCACCAGAACCAGGATAAACCTGTGACCAGCTGTAGTCGGTGGATCTAATGGACCCACAATGTCGATGCCCACCCTTTCAAAGGGGGTGCTAACGACAGGAAGTGGTTCCAGGGGAGCTTTCAGCTTCACCCCTGTTTTCCCACTGGCTTGGCAAGACACACATGTCCGGCAGTAGGTATCGGACGACACTTTCATCTGAGGCCAATAAAAGTGTGGGACAAGACGGGCGAAGGTCTTGTCTTGCCCCAGGTGTCCTGCCAATGGTATCTCGTGAGCCAACTCCAGCAGGAAGGCTCGATAACGTTGAGGAACTACCAAGGCTCGTGACGATCCATGTAGGGGGGCCTTGGGTTCACTGTAGAGGAGGCCATCCTCCCAGTAAACACTGTAGTTCCCTTCAACGTTCCCTGCTGCCTGGGCTTCGGCCTGTCGCCTCAGCCCCTCAAGGGTAGGGCACTCCCTCTGGCCCTGGCAGAATTCCTCCCTGGACGGGCCTCCCTCCACGTGCCACTCGGCCGGGATGGGTAAGTCCTCCAGGTTGGTAACGTCCCCCTCCGCAGACTCCTGGCCCACCACCTCCGGTGGCCTATCCGTCCTACGGGGTGGAGACGCCGAGGCAGGCTCCTCCTGTCCTCGGTTCTTCCCTTGACTGGCAGCTGGCTGGGCCTTTGTTCCAGGCTCCAGCCGGAATGAACTCCCTCTTCGGGTAGTCGCGGACCTTGTGCTAACACAGGCCCAGTCCGGTGTACCCAGCATCTCGGTGTGAGTCCGGTATTCCACCTCCTTCCAAGCGTTGTGCTCCATGTCATTGCCCAGCAGACAATCGACTGGCACGGCAGGGCTTACGGCAACTCGAAGTGAACCTGCAACCCCCCCCCATTCAAAGGGAACCTCGGCCACTGGATAGTGACCTGTTCTGCCGTCAGCCATCGCGGCTGGGTGGAGTACATCGGGAATTACCTGCTCTGGAGACACCAGTTGGCTACGCACCATAGTCATACTGGCTCCTGTGTCTCTCAGAGCCTCCCCTCTTTGGCCGTTGATGGTGATCCACTGCCCATACTTTGCGGTATTTGCGGGCACCTGGATCTTAGGAACCATCTCCCGTTCTCCCAGGGACACTAAAGTGACACCCGCCCACTCCCTTCCCTTAGTTAAGGGCATCTCCTCCCCGAGCACTACACTAGCTACTCCGGGGGTATTTCCTCCAGTGGGAGGGGGTGATCGTTTCTGACACTTCGGGTCTCCTTTATAGTGTCCAACGCCACCGCACTCGTAGCAATGGACAACCCTTGGCTGCTGACTCTGGCCAGGATTAGGGTTTCTGGGTGGGTTAGCCTTAGAGGTGAATCCTGTTCCCTTCCCTTGGAAGTTATTTTGGGGGCCTTTGGAGAACTCCTTTTTCTTTTCCCCTCCTTCTTTCTTCTGGGGGGCGCCCTGTCCGGCCTTTTGAGTATCCCCTCCAGTCCCC
Organism: Triturus cristatus; assembly: GCF_964204655.1. Lineage (NCBI taxonomy): Eukaryota > Metazoa > Chordata > Amphibia > Caudata > Salamandridae > Triturus > Triturus cristatus. The sequence goes on along the minus strand of NC_140592.1, from coordinate 514,773,535 downwards.
CTTGTGGACACCCGGGTACTAGCCCAAATGTCCGCCTCCTCAGCAAGCTTCCGGGGGCTGGTCAGCTTGCTATCCACCAGGTGTTGCCGCAGTTCAGGGAAACATTTCTCGAGTAGGTGTTCCTTCAGTACTAGGTCAAACAGCTCCTCGTAGTTCCTTACTTCACTGCCCTGAATCCAACCTTCCAGTGCCTTCTTTGCATAGTCCAGGAAGTCCACCCAATTCTGTGTGCCCAGCTTGTGACTACCCCTGAACTTCTGTCTGTACTTTTCAGGTGTTAGTCCAAACTTTCTGATGAGCGCCAGTTTCATGGTGGGGTAGTGGGTCTGCTCATCCTCTTCGAGGGCCAATAAAGCATCCCTACCAGCTGGAGGCATGTACTTATACAATCCCCCTCCCCAGTACTTCACTGGAACCCCATGGGCCCTCAACGAGACCTCATAGGCTGCTAGCCACTTGGCGATGTCGTCACCCGCCCCATAGCTAGCTACTATGTCCTTTGGCAGGTAAGGTTTGGATTCCCTGGTGACCTCTTGGTTTTGGCTGCCACCATTAGGAACAGTTGGTGCTCCAATTCTTAGGATCTGAAGCTCTATCTCTTTCAGTCTTATCTCATGAGCCATCCTCTCTTTCTCCGTCTCATGAGCCAACCTCTGTTCCTCCTTCTCCTTCTCCAGCTTTGCTAAATCCCATGTGAGCTGTCTTTTCTCTCTCCGATCTGCTAACTCCACGCTGGATAAGCCCCCGCTAGAGACAGTGCTGCCCTTCCTAGAAAGTGTCCTGGGCCCTGCTGACAGGTTCCCCACCTCAGGTTGGTACATCTCAGCCCCCTCGGGGTCAGGCTCTCCATCCCTGTCTTCCTCCTCAGCCTTGCTTTCTCGGCGTGCCTCCCCCCAAGCCCTTAAGCTGGTTTGGAGTGCACCCTTCTTTGCTCCTGGGGGACAGTACACCCCCTCCCGCTGGCAAAACTCCCTGAGTTGGGCCACAGTGTACGTTTCTAGATTTTCTAGTACAAACTCCATCTTGCCCACTCAGGTTAGAGGACAGGTTTTGTGCAGTAGCAATGTAGGGGGGTACCTTTAGTAATACCTCCTCCCACCACCAGAGTAAATTTGGAAAAAACAAAAACCCACAATTAGGAAGGCCGCTGTGAGAAAACTCCCGGTGTAGGCCTATGGACTACCCACAGTTATTGTTGAGTATATGTAGGCACAGCTCTATCCCACCACTGAACACCAATTTATGTTGGAAACGCCCACTCCCACTCCGCAGGGTGGTGGTGGACTCCCCGAACACACTGTGGTAGCTTGGCTCGAGTGGTCAGGAAACAGGCGCAGTGTTAAGCATACAATATACCCATACAAGAACCATGCGTGCATCCGTTCCAAAAACGACTCTACACCGTAAAAATTATGAAAATATTCTTTCTTTATCTTTTTCTCTTAGTTGCTGATTGGAAAAATAAATAAGACAATCACAATATACAAGTTTCAATTAGTGCAGGTCAAATAAATATTGGCTGTTTGATGAAATAAATAGGGGTGATCATAAATAACAGGGCATAAATACAAGTGCAATATATACAGACAATTAAATACTTTGAGGCAATAAATACTGTACCAATAAATATTGTACACCAACAAGTCCTGTGGACCTATAAATATAGTGCAGCAATAAATAGATAAAAATTCAATAAATACAGTATCCCCAATAAATAATTACAAGTATACAGCACCCCTCATATAATCAGATGACACTTCACTTCTTAAGGGCTGATTTGGCCCAGGCACAGCTTGTAGGGTTGTGGAAGGCTTGAGGGGGGAGGCTACTCCCTGGCTGGGACAAGGCTGAGGCCTAAACTGAGGTAGATCAAAGGGGGGAATACCAGTGCCCTGGCTTTCTCTCTCCACACAACCTCTCTAGGTTAGTCCCAGTTCACCCCTTGCACAGTCAGGTTGGTTTCAGCACCTCCCTAGCCCCTTAGAGAAGTCTCTCAGGTCTCCACAGGGCCTTAGGCGCCCTCTACTCCACTTACTGCCCTTTTTCTGATGTTCCGACGCCGCTGGAGTCGTGTCGACGCCGTGAGGCGGTTCCGGTTCGGTCTCGGCGGCCTCGGCACAATGTCAGTTCTTTGACGACGCCGGCAGGCGGTTCCGGTCCGATGTCGGTGGCCTCGGTTCGATCTCGACCTCCGATTCGACGGCGTCGGGCAGTCTCTTCACGATGTCGACTTCGGGCGGCTCCGGTCCGATGGCGCTCTCGGCTCCGATGACGTCGGCCGGCCTGGCCTCGATGTCGACTTCCGGCGACTCCGGGGTGCGATCCTCACCCCCGACCTCCGGTGCTCCTCCTCACAGGCTCCGGGCGACTCCGGAGTGCGATCCTCACTCCCGACCTCCGGTGCTCCTCTACCTCGGTCTCCGACGACTCCGGAGGGCGGACTTCACTCCTCCGATGACGCCGCTCGCTCGACCTCGGTTCACTTCCTCCTCGACCTCTGGTATTCCTCACGACCTCCGTCGGCGCCCTCTTACGACCTCAGGCGGCTCCGGGTACGACGTCTGCTACTTCAGTCAGCGCCGCTTCTCCACCTCGGGCTCCAGGTCTTCAGGCTACTCGACGCCGGACTCCAGGGAAACCAGTTCTCAGGTCAGGATCTTGCTGCTTTCTGCTTCTAAGGCCTGTTCCTGCTGTTCAGGTCCTTAGGATGAGTTTTTCTGTCTTCTTCCCACACAGGGCTATAGGCTGGGATCCATCAGTAGGGACAAGTATCAAGGGTGGGTTTATGGACCCCACTCCAGGCACAAGTTTCCACCCCTGCTGCTTCACTCCTTCCTCCTTCACTGTTGTGCTCCTCTCTCTTCACCAGTCAGGTGCCAACTGCCAGCTCCAACTGCCAACACTCTGTCTTAACCTCCCAACATTCTAAACGGTCTCCAACTGTCACAGAGTTCTGGAATCTCCTGGAATGTTCTGGAAGGTGCTGGTAGGTTCCAGTGGATGCTGGTGATGTCACAGGTGGCCACCATTTTGTGCTTCAGGCCCTCAGACAGAAGTTTCAGGGGTAGCTAAAATGGCTCCCTGAATCTGCAGCAACACGAAAAAGTCTGGTGGTTCCCAAAAAGGAAAAATTCAAACTGGGTTTGAGGCAAAAGTGGGACAAAATAAATAATGATGAGGAGGGACCACCCAAAGGGCTGACAGGTCTAACACGCGTCCCCCCCAGCTGAAAGTGGGGAGAGCTACCCAACCCCTTGGGAGTTCTCATCACTAAGGCGGAAATACCTTGAGAGACCGTCTGCATTGGCGTGGTCCACTCCAGGCCGATGTTCCACCTGAAAGTCCATCCCCTGTAGGGAAATAGACCACCTCAACAACTTGGGATTCTCCCCCTTCATTTGCATCAGCCAACGAAGGGGTCTGTGGTCGGTCTGAACTAGGAAGTGCGAGCCAAACAGGTATGGCCGCAACTTCTTCAGAGCCCATACCACTGCAAAGGCTTCACGCTCTATTGCACTCCACTTCTGTTCCCTGGGAAGTAGTCTCCGGGATAGGAAGACCACGGGTTGATCCAGACCCTCTTCGTTGAGTTGCGATAACACTGCCCCAATGCCATGTTCTGATGCATCTGTCTGGACAATGAACTTCTTGGAAAAGTCTGGGGCCCTTAAGACCGGGGCCTCGCACATGGCTTTCTTCAATTTCTCAAAGGCTTGCTGACAAGCCTCCGTCCAGACTACCCGTCGAGGTTGTTTCTTGGACGTGAGCTCCGTGAGAGGGGCTACGATGGTACCGTACCCCTTCACGAAGCGGCGATAGTATCCCGTGAGGCCCAAAAATGCTCGGACCTCAGTCTGTGTCTTGGGGGGTTCCCAGGCCATGATGGCCTCGATCTTCGCCTGGAGGGGTTGCACCGTTCCCCTACCCACCAAGTGTCCAAGGTACACTACCGACCCCTGCCCGATCTGGCACTTGCTGGCCTTGATCGTCAATCCAGCTTGTCTCAGGGCCTGGAGAACAGCTTGCAGGTGACGCAAGTGATCCTCCCAGCTGTTACTGAAGACGGCTATGTCATCCAGATAAGCAGCAGAGAAACTCTCCATCCCGGTGAGGATCTGGTTTACCAGGCGCTGAAACGTGGCAGGTGCGTTCTTGAGCCCAAAGGGCATCACACAGAACTGGTAGTGGCCATTGGGCGTGGAGAAGGCTGACCTTTCCCTTGCTCCATCAGTCAAAGAGATCTGCCAGTACCCCGAAGTAAGGTCAAAGGTACTTAGATATTGGGCAGCTCCCAGCCGGTCAATCAATTCATCCGCCCTAGGGATCGGATGAGCATCAGTTTTTGTCACTGAATTCAGTCCCCGGTAGTCCACACAGAACCTCAGTTCTGGTTGGGCACCCGGTGGTGCAGCTTTCGGTACTAACACCACCGGACTGGACCAGGGGCTGCTGGAAGGTTCAATCACTCCTAGCTCCAGCATCTTAGTGACTTCACTATGAATGCTGGCCTTCACCTTGTCTGACATCCGGTAGATCTTGGACTTCACAGGTGGGCTGTCTCCTGTGTCCACGTCATGGACGCACAGGTGAGTCCTACCCGGGACAAGGGAGAACAACGCAGAGTACTGCCCCAGGGCCTGGCGACAGTCCTCCTGCTGTTCAGGAGTTAGAGATGGGGAGAGAATCACTCCCTCCACCGACCCATCCTTTTCCTGAGACGCAAACAGATCAGGGAGAGGCTCGCTTTCCACGTCCTCTCCTCCGTCAGTCACCATCATCAAGATGACTTCGGGCCTCTCGTGGTGGGGTTTGAGGCGGTTGGCATGCAGCACCCGCAGGGGCTGACGAGGGGTCTTCAGGTCCACCAAGTAGGTAGCCTTACCCTTCTTCTCCAACACCTCAAAGGGTCCTGACCAGCGATCCTGGAGGGCACTAAGCTCTCCTGGTTCGATCACCCACACCTTCTGGCCAGGCTCCAACTCCACCGGGTGAGCGTTGTGGTCATACCACGCCTTCATCACTGCTTGGCTGGCTTCCAAGTTGTCAGAAGCTTGCTTCCACAACTTAGCCATTTGGCTCCGGAAGGCCAGCATGTAGCTCACCACATCCTGGGGGAGCTTTCTGGGAGTTCTTTCCCATCCGTCTCTCACCAGGTTAAGAGGTCCACGTACAGGGTGCCCATACAGAAGCTCGAAGGGGCTGAAGCCCACTCCCTTCTGTGGCACTTCCCTGTAGGAGAAAAGTAAACAGGGTAGGAGGACGTCCCATTTCCTCCGCAGGCTTTCAGGCAGACTTCTGATCATGCCTTTTAAGGTTTTGTTAAACCTCTCCACCAGACCATTGGTCTGGGGGTGGTAAGGAGTTGTGAACCGGTAGGTCACTCCACACTCCTTCCACATTGCCCGCATATATGCTGACATGAAGTTGGTCCCCCTGTCGGACACAACTTCCTTGGGAAAACCCACTCGGGTAAAGATTCCCATCAGGGCCCTAGCCACAACAGGTGCTGTTATGGTCCTCAGAGGTATTGCCTCTGGGTACCGTGTGGCATGATCCACCAGAACCAGGATAAACCTGTGACCAGCTGTAGTCGGTGGATCTAATGGACCCACAATGTCGATGCCCACCCTTTCAAAGGGGGTGCTAACGACAGGAAGTGGTTCCAGGGGAGCTTTCAGCTTCACCCCTGTTTTCCCACTGGCTTGGCAAGACACACATGTCCGGCAGTAGGTATCGGACGACACTTTCATCTGAGGCCAATAAAAGTGTGGGACAAGACGGGCGAAGGTCTTGTCTTGCCCCAGGTGTCCTGCCAATGGTATCTCGTGAGCCAACTCCAGCAGGAAGGCTCGATAACGTTGAGGAACTACCAAGGCTCGTGACGATCCATGTAGGGGGGCCTTGGGTTCACTGTAGAGGAGGCCATCCTCCCAGTAAACACTGTAGTTCCCTTCAACGTTCCCTGCTGCCTGGGCTTCGGCCTGTCGCCTCAGCCCCTCAAGGGTAGGGCACTCCCTCTGGCCCTGGCAGAATTCCTCCCTGGTCGGGCCTCCCTCCACGTGCCACTCGGCCGGGATGGGTAAGTCCTCCAGGTTGGTAACGTCCCCCTCCGCAGACTCCTGGCCCACCACCTCCGGTGGCCTATCCGTCCTACGGGGTGGAGACGCCGAGGCAGGCTCCTCCTGTCCTCGGTTCTTCCCTTGACTGGCAGCTGGCTGGGCCTTTGTTCCAGGCTCCAGCCGGAATGAACTCCCTCTTCGGGTAGTCGCGGACCTTGTGCTAACACAGGCCCAGTCCGGTGTACCCAGCATCTCGGTGTGAGTCCGGTATTCCACCTCCTTCCAAGCGTTGTGCTCCATGTCATTGCCCAGCAGACAATCGACTGGCACGGCAGGGCTTACGGCAACTCGAAGTGAACCTGCAACCCCCCCCCATTCAAAGGGAACCTCGGCCACTGGATAGTGACCTGTTCTGCCGTCAGCCATCGCGGCTGGGTGGAGTACATCGGGAATTACCTGCTCTGGAGACACCAGTTGGCTACGCACCATAGTCATACTGGCTCCTGTGTCTCTCAGAGCCTCCCCTCTTTGGCCGTTGATGGTGATCCACTGCCCATACTTTGCGGTATTTGCGGGCACCTGGATCTTAGGAACCATCTCCCGTTCTCCCAGGGACACTAAAGTGACACCCGCCCACTCCCTTCCCTTAGTTAAGGGCATCTCCTCCCCGAGCACTACACTAGCTACTCCGGGGGTATTTCCTCCAGTGGGAGGGGGTGATCGTTTCTGACACTTCGGGTCTCCTTTATAGTGTCCAACGCCACCGCACTCGTAGCAATGGACAACCCTTGGCTGCTGACTCTGGCCAGGATTAGGGTTTCTGGGTGGGTTAGCCTTAGAGGTGAATCCTGTTCCCTTCCCTTGGAAGTTATTTTGGGGGCCTTTGGAGAACTCCTTTTTCTTTTCCCCTCCTTCTTTCTTCTGGGGGGCGCCCTGTCCGGCCTTTTGAGTATCCCCTCCAGTCCCCCTTGTGGACACCCGGGTACTAGCCCAAATGTCCGCCTCCTCAGCAAGCTTCCGGGGGCTGGTCAGCTTGCTATCCACCAGGTGTTGCCGCAGTTCAGGGAAACATTTCTCGAGTAGGTGTTCCTTCAGTACTAGGTCAAACAGCTCCTCGTAGTTCCTTACTTCACTGCCCTGAATCCAACCTTCCAGTGCCTTCTTTGCATAGTCCAGGAAGTCCACCCAATTCTGTGTGCCCAGCTTGTGACTACCCCTGAACTTCTGTCTGTACTTTTCAGGTGTTAGTCCAAACTTTCTGATGAGCGCCAGTTTCATGGTGGGGTAGTGGGTCTGCTCATCCTCTTCGAGGGCCAATAAAGCATCCCTACCAGCTGGAGGCATGTACTTATACAATCCCCCTCCCCAGTACTTCACTGGAACCCCATGGGCCCTCAACGAGACCTCATAGGCTGCTAGCCACTTGGCGATGTCGTCACCCGCCCCATAGCTAGCTACTATGTCCTTTGGCAGGTAAGGTTTGGATTCCCTGGTGACCTCTTGGTTTTGGCTGCCACCATTAGGAACAGTTGGTGCTCCAATTCTTAGGATCTGAAGCTCTATCTCTTTCAGTCTTATCTCATGAGCCATCCTCTCTTTCTCCGTCTCATGAGCCAACCTCTGTTCCTCCTTCTCCTTCTCCAGCTTTGCTAAATCCCATGTGAGCTGTCTTTTCTCTCTCCGATCTGCTAACTCCACGCTGGATAAGCCCCCGCTAGAGACAGTGCTGCCCTTCCTAGAAAGTGTCCTGGGCCCTGCTGACAGGTTCCCCACCTCAGGTTGGTACATCTCAGCCCCCTCGGGGTCAGGCTCTCCATCCCTGTCTTCCTCCTCAGCCTTGCTTTCTCGGCGTGCCTCCCCCCAAGCCCTTAAGCTGGTTTGGAGTGCACCCTTCTTTGCTCCTGGGGGACAGTACACCCCCTCCCGCTGGCAAAACTCCCTGAGTTGGGCCACAGTGTACGTTTCTAGATTTTCTAGTACAAACTCCATCTTGCCCACTCAGGTTAGAGGACAGGTTTTGTGCAGTAGCAATGTAGGGGGGTACCTTTAGTAATACCTCCTCCCACCACCAGAGTAAATTTGGAAAAAACAAAAACCCACAATTAGGAAGGCCGCTGTGAGAAAACTCCCGGTGTAGGCCTATGGACTACCCACAGTTATTGTTGAGTATATGTAGGCACAGCTCTATCCCACCACTGAACACCAATTTATGTTGGAAACGCCCACTCCCACTCCGCAGGGTGGTGGTGGACTCCCCGAACACACTGTGGTAGCTTGGCTCGAGTGGTCAGGAAACAGGCGCAGTGCTAAGCATACAATATACCCATACAAGAACCATGCGTGCATCCGTTCCAAAAACGACTCTACACCGTAAAAATTATGAAAATATTCTTTCTTTATCTTTTTCTCTTAGTTGCTGATTGGAAAAATAAATAAGACAATCACAATATACAAGTTTCAATTAGTGCAGGTCAAATAAATATTGGCTGTTTGATGAAATAAATAGGGGTGATCATAAATAACAGGGCATAAATACAAGTGCAATATATACAGACAATTAAATACTTTGAGGCAATAAATACTGTACCAATAAATATTGTACACCAACAAGTCCTGTGGACCTATAAATATAGTGCAGCAATAAATAGATAAAAATTCAATAAATACAGTATCCCCAATAAATAATTACAAGTATACAGCACCCCTCATATAATCAGATGACACTTCACTTCTTAAGGGCTGATTTGGCCCAGGCACAGCTTGTAGGGTTGTGGAAGGCTTGAGGGGGGAGGCTACTCCCTGGCTGGGACAAGGCTGAGGCCTAAACTGAGGTAGATCAAAGGGGGGAATACCAGTGCCCTGGCTTTCTCTCTCCACACAACCTCTCTAGGTTAGTCCCAGTTCACCCCTTGCACAGTCAGGTTGGTTTCAGCACCTCCCTAGCCCCTTAGAGAAGTCTCTCAGGTCTCCACAGGGCCTTAGGCGCCCTCTACTCCACTTACTGCCCTTTTTCTGATGTTCCGACGCCGCTGGAGTCGTGTCGACGCCGTGAGGCGGTTCCGGTTCGGTCTCGGCGGCCTCGGCACAATGTCAGTTCTTTGACGACGCCGGCAGGCGGTTCCGGTCCGATGTCGGTGGCCTCGGTTCGATCTCGACCTCCGATTCGACGGCGTCGGGCAGTCTCTTCACGATGTCGACTTCGGGCGGCTCCGGTCCGATGGCGCTCTCGGCTCCGATGACGTCGGCCGGCCTGGCCTCGATGTCGACTTCCGGCGACTCCGGGGTGCGATCCTCACCCCCGACCTCCGGTGCTCCTCCTCACAGGCTCCGGGCGACTCCGGAGTGCGATCCTCACTCCCGACCTCCGGTGCTCCTCTACCTCGGTCTCCGACGACTCCGGAGGGCGGACTTCACTCCTCCGATGACGCCGCTCGCTCGACCTCGGTTCACTTCCTCCTCGACCTCTGGTATTCCTCACGACCTCCGTCGGCGCCCTCTTACGACCTCAGGCGGCTCCGGGTACGACGTCTGCTACTTCAGTCAGCGCCGCTTCTCCACCTCGGGCTCCAGGTCTTCAGGCTACTCGACGCCGGACTCCAGGGAAACCAGTTCTCAGGTCAGGATCTTGCTGCTTTCTGCTTCTAAGGCCTGTTCCTGCTGTTCAGGTCCTTAGGATGAGTTTTTCTGTCTTCTTCCCACACAGGGCTATAGGCTGGGATCCATCAGTAGGGACAAGTATCAAGGGTGGGTTTATGGACCCCACTCCAGGCACAAGTTTCCACCCCTGCTGCTTCACTCCTTCCTCCTTCACTGTTGTGCTCCTCTCTCTTCACCAGTCAGGTGCCAACTGCCAGCTCCAACTGCCAACACTCTGTCTTAACCTCCCAACATTCTAAACGGTCTCCAACTGTCACAGAGTTCTGGAATCTCCTGGAATGTTCTGGAAGGTGCTGGTAGGTTCCAGTGGATGCTGGTGATGTCACAGGTGGCCACCATTTTGTGCTTCAGGCCCTCAGACAGAAGTTTCAGGGGTAGCTAAAATGGCTCCCTGAATCTGCAGCAACACGAAAAAGTCTGGTGGTTCCCAAAAAGGAAAAATTCAAACTGGGTTTGAGGCAAAAGTGGGACAAAATAAATAATGATGAGGAGGGACCACCCAAAGGGCTGACAGGTCTAACACCTCCCTGCGGGTGCTCTTGTATCCGTCTGAGATGGCAATGAAGAAGTTGTGTGCTGAGGATGCTTTCATCCAGGTCACTTTATGTGAATAACAGGGACCCCCTGAATATAAGGAAATGAAATATAATTCCTAGGACAGGGTATAACACAATGCAATAGTAGCTTCCTAGGCAATTGACGTAATTACTAGGTTGATATTTAAGATGTGTCCAAATAGTATAGCCAAAACAGATTTTTTTAAAAGAATTCACATTAGTGTTTATTGTTAATATGATTCTCACAGAATCAAAGACCAAATCAATGAAAAGAGCGATTCAACAGTGCATTTATACATGATATAGACATTCAGTGTAATAATATTCATCAAACAACAGTTAAAATTAAAACAGATCAGTGGCCATATGGTTATCTTCTACGCACGTTTCGGCGAAAAGTACGCCTTCGTCAGGAAAAGCCACAATTCCTGTAAATTAAAAAATGAAGTATTTACATAGTTGATATTACATGAATGATTTTTTTTAAAAAAAACATCTTTAACATTAGATTTGGCTATAAACTCAACAGGACACAGTACATATAGTGAGAATCATTTGTTCTCACGCGAGGATGGAGAGAAGGATGACATTTACATATAAAATAATTATACATGTGAATGATAAATATCTATCTAATAGGTAATTGTGAAAATGGTGGGATATCTGATAATGAGTGAGGATAAAAGGGTAGCAGGGGAAACAAGGAAAAAAAGGGGGGGGGTTTGGGGGGTTTTTTGGAGAGAAGGAAAAGGGAAAAGGGGGAAAAAAGAAAAAACAAAAGAAAAGAATTAGAAAGGGGAAAAAGGAAATACAGTGAAAAAGAAAAGAGAAGAAAAAGAAAAAGAGGGAAGGAAAAGGATGGAGATTGGATGTAGAAATAATTAAGTAACTGGGAATAAGTTGTCAGGTATCGACGCAGTGAATTGTTTGTGAAAAACAGTAATCAGGATAAATGATCGAGATGGTAAACATTGCAGGGATAACAAACCAGTGCTTACTTCAAAAGGCAGTCTAGCGTGTGAATAGCAAATGAAGGAGTTGTCAGGAGATAGCATAAACAGCCTGTAATGACCAAGAAATAAGGGATAAGACAAATGGTGATAGTATTAGAGAGAGACTACTGCACTTAGAAAAAGCCTTTTCTGTACCTGATAGATGGTGCAATGCTATTGGCAATGTAATTTCATAGTAGTTGAAAAACGTTGCAGGGTAATGCTAGTGATGATCGTAAAACCTGTGAGGATAATAACATGCATTTATGTGGGTATAGATCAAGCCATGTGGCATCTCTGGCAGGTATGTATGAGTTTTCTTAATGTAAAATATAATGAGAATACCTGTTCTATTTTTTGGATGGCTTTTCAGGTATAGAGATCAATTGATTTGGACGGACTGGGTATTCATTCATAAGTTCAGGATATTTTCTTTATGCAGCAAGATTCTGGAGTAAAAAACGCACAGTGTATCACTGGAATAAGTAAGTGTCTGCAAGGGTCAAACATAATTAATATCATGGCTGTTTCTCTATTTACCTTTTGCTGTGTTAAACGGATGAGCAGTACGCTGATAGATGTTTGAAATGATACCGTGTGGATAACGGGCTTCTCGTTTTGAGAACAGATGTCCTGGAACAAATGAAACAAGGGATGAAGGAGGGGGGGAAAAAAGAATAAAACTCGCTTCGAAGTAATGTGTGTGTAGCGATTATTTAATGAGTTAAATGGGTAGGTGTGGCTGGACTCAAGTTGGTATTGTTAGTTCCGGTATATTTATTATAATCTTTTGAAGGCAAGAAATATTTAGGTGTCAGCCACGTATGAGGGAATGAGAATAATATGAAACTACGGGGCAAATGTGAAGAACAGATCTGTTACATAAGTGAATTAAAGTTATATGCGAATGATTACAGAGTTTCATTATTTAAGGAAAAACGGGGTTTGCAGGTAAAGTTTAGAGGTGCTGGAAATGCTCGTTACCTGATCTGCAGCGTGGGTGAATACCGATTGCTTCTTCGTGAACGCTAGCTAGGCAGTAGGTCGGGCGGATAAGCGACGATGGCGGGATTCACGTTCGTTTAAATGTGTAGGTTAAGCTAGTCTGATTGGTTGTGGCTGATTGTGCATATTACGTAGGTGATGTGTGGGAGGAGTGATGGTTGGTTTCATGATGAGTCGTGACGTTTGAACTGGATCATGGTTTAGTTAAAGGTATATGGACAGAAATTTGATGAGGTTACTGCTGCAGGCTACGGTGTGATACCCGAGCTGCCTTGGGATTGAAATATGTATATGTGTGTATTCGTGATGAATGATGACGTTTGGACTGAGTCGTGGTATGGTTAAAAGTGCCTGTGCGGAAATTCGATGGGGCTATTGCTGCAGGTTGAGGTTTGATTCCCGAGCAGTGGTCATTATCTGTATTTGTAATTATATTTGTAGATGTATGTGAATGGATATTAATGATTGGGGTTTCTGGTTTATATGGACAGGCATAGAGATGTGGTCTCATGTGTATAATGTACATTTGTTGTATATATTTTAGGGTGAAAAGTTATATGCAAGGAATGTAATCTTGTATGTAATAATGTCTGATGTCCGTACAATGTGTAGATATGTAAATTGGAAACAGAAGAAAATATATGTAGCCGTCTGTGTCAGAGAATAGGGGCAGTTGTGTGATCTGTGACATTGGGGATAGTTGAGCAGTTAATATGAGGGGGAGCTTGCATTTAATGTTGAACATCTGTATGACTTATGTGTTAATTAAATGATTGCATTTTCCCACGGTAAGTCACTGTTTAGACCATTGCGGAAGGTGTTAAGGGAAAAAATCCAAAACACTTCTCGTTTTTTTCGTATTGCATTACCTCCCTGAGTGTCAGGTGTTTTAATTTTTTCCAAGATACACCAACGCAGGTCATCTGGGTGATGTTCTGCTTGGATGAAATGTTTCACTAAGGGAGCTTGAAGTTTCTTAGTTTTAATAGCAGAACGGTGTTCTGATATTCTGATATGTATAGCTCTTGCAGTTTCACCTACATATCCCAGTTGGCAAGGGCACAGGATCAAATAAATGACGTTTAAGGTCTTACAGTTCCACAGATTGGTCGCTTGGATTTTAAATCCATTGTGGGTTAGAGTTTCTCCAGGTATAATGGAGTCACAGGATTTACAGTTTGTACATCTTATTGTTCCTTTGATAGGGGCTTTACCATTGATGTTTTTTTGGATAAAGGGTGGTTGGGAGTTAGGACTAGTGAATTTTGAATTGACCAGGATGTCTTTAAGATTTTTGTTTTTGCGGTAGGCATAGATAGGTTTTTCTATTTTTTTCTGACTATTAGTGGCACAGTTTAGGATATGCCAATTGGTATTGATAATATGTTTTATTTTAGTGTTCAAGGTTGAGTGTTTGGTGACACATACAAGTTGGTGATTCGTGTTTTGGATCTTAGGTCTTAATAAGTTATCTCTATCGTAATATCTAGCTCGTTTGTATGATTCTCGAACGAGTCTATGGGGATTTCCTCTCTCTAGGAATTTCTTTTTCATTTCCACTGCTTGTCTGTCAAAGTCAGTGAGGTTGGAACAATTACGGCGGACTCTGAGGTATTGGGTGAAAGGAATGCTGTCTTTTTGATTTCTAGGATGAAAGCTTTTGAAATGCAAAAGTGTGTTTCTCGCTGTGGGCTTAACATGTAGGTCCACTTCCAGGTGGCCGCAGTTATTTCTAATTAGGATATCAAGAAATTCCACCATGGTGGTATTGCTGTGTGCAGTGAATCGTAAGTTGGGATCTGTGAGGTTAAGCCATTGTAGATATTCAGATAGTGTATCTTCTCCCCCGGTCCTGATAAAGAAGATGTCATCAATGTATCTGGACCAGTGGGAGACAGACTCAAAAAACGGGGCAATTTCATTATGGATAAACTTATCCTCCCAGTGTGCCATGTAGATGTTGGCTATTGAGGGCACCACAGAAGCGCCCATACTAACGCCTTTAGTTTGGTGAAAGATATGGTCCCCAAAACTGAAAAAGTTTTCAGTCAGGATGATATGTAGGCATTCTAAAATGAATGGTTTTGAGTATGGAATTTCAAACTTATCAATGAACCACGACGTGGCTTCAATGGCTTCATTTTGGGGAATGTTGCTGTATAAAGACTCAATGTCACTGTCATGATGGTGATGTGTGGGCCTGTTGTGTTGAGGAGGTAACAGAGTCCAATGGCGTGCTGTTGGACGGAGCCAGTGTGGAGTAGGAGGGACATGACCTGGTTGGTGTGACAGGGCCTGGAAGGCGGGGCAGCGCTGTGTAGGCAGTTGGAGTTGCACACTCAGCATGCGAAGGTATGGTGTGTGCGCTTAGGGTATGCCTGAGAGCAGGCGGTTGATTTTCGCTTGGACATTGCTTGGAAGGTGGCTGCAACATGAGACTGTTGTGTGATGTGGGTCATGAAAGGACATGAGGGTCGTGCAATGTGCACGTTGCATGCGCTGACGGTCCTGCCTTTGGCACCGCCTGGCCGCAACAGTGGCACAGACAAGCTGATGCCAGCCTAATGAATGGGTGGAGGGAGGAAGGGAGGAGCATCTTGGAGGCGTGTGGGTTACAGAATCGGGGAACTTGGTGGGCCCTTGCCGCAGGGCCCACAGCAGCAGTCGGCATGTACTGGAAACTAGGCCAAAAGTAGCACACAAAGACAAGGATTTCAGAAAGGACAACTGCAACAGGTGCATGTAAAGGAAGGAGTGTCAGGTTACTCATGACTCACCCAGAGAAAATGGATGAACAATCACCAAAGATGACTGACACAGGATCAGGAAACAGAAGGCCGAGCTGCGCACAGGAGACACACCCTCAGCAGGCGTTGACGGCCTGTTGGTGGGAGCAACCTGCCCAAATACATACACAACCATGGACTTCATGCACAATAGAGATTATTATCCATGAAGAACTGCATGCATGTTGCCGAACTACACATACGCTCATATGCCCAATCTTTGACAACTATGCCAGAGATGACGCATGCAAAGTGGCAAGAGTCCTGCATTGACAGAGATGAGGCACTTCGGAGGGTGAGGAACACCTTTATTACTCAAGCTCACACTGAGGGAAATGCATCAATATGAACAGACTCACAGGTCATTTGACTGAACATGTGGGACCTACGCTGGACACCCCCTTCACAACATGGATGTTGTAAATCCAAATGAACTGGCACACATGTTAAGGGGATGAGCCAAACACCTCCTGCTGCACACGGAGAGGCTGCAATTCCCCATTGAGCCCGTCATGGGGATGTCCCACACTATGTCCACCCGTAGCATCCCGTATGTTTTAGAGGGAATTTTTACACACATTGATGCCTTCATCAGAATCCAAAAACCATTACAGATGACTGTCACGAAGGGTGACTGTCAATTCATGGGAGTCATGCTACATGTTATGTGCCCCATGGTGAGTCAACATGTATGCATGGTAACACAACATGCACAGAAGCAGTCCCCACACATTCCAAACACGTACCACCCCCAAAATGCCTTGCTGCAATCCTTACCTAAAATGAAATTTCCCCATGTCCATGCATGGAACGCTGATTCAGCACACGTTGCAATACTCATGACGAATAGAAGGAGGACAACGATGACACGAGCAGACAACATGCGCAAGAACCTGGGAATGAAAGACACACAAGAAGTCAGCTAAAAGATTTTTCTCCACATACATGGTCATTTACTGAACAGGAACAATGTTGTCCCCATGCAAATTTAAAAGAAAGTGTCCCTGCTAAAATGTGCGGAATGACATCATCACTTGAGTGACACATCAGAACACACATCTAAGTCACTTAGCATACAGTCAGCTGGACACACACATTGCAACACATGCCACCCTAGGCTACAAGCGTGCACACTCAGACCCAATGACTCACCATTATGAGAAGAAGTTGCGTATGAGCTGACTCCGGATATCCTCCTCCTCCTCCTCACTTGCCTCGTCACCAAGCCCTTCATCCTCCACGGGTGGATGTTCCTGCTCATCCTGCTCCAGGATGAGTGGCACTGCCTTCCCCACTGCCATGTTGTGCAACATGCAGCATACGAGGAAAATTTTGCAGACCTTCGCCGGTGCATATGGGAGGGACCCGCCTGTCTTGTGAAGACACCGGAATCGGCTCTTCAGAAGGCCAAACGTCCTCTCAATCACTCGCCTGGTCTGCCCGTGTGCATTGTTGTACCGGTGATCTGCAGCTGATCTTGGGTTGCGGAGAGACGTCATTAGCCATGGCATGTTGGGATAGCCAGAATCCCCTACATGGAAACATCATGTAAATAAGTGGGTCAGGAGAGGCCGTAAGAGCCAGAGATACCGCAACACACAGGACAAACAGAGTATACCCACCAACAAGACATGCTCGTTCGTTGGGCAACCGCAGCATCATTTGTGGCACCCTGCAACGCCTCATGATGTAGGCATCGTGTGCTGACCCTGGAAAACGTGCACAGACATGGGAAATCAGCATGTTAGCAAGACACACCACAAGGGCATTTATAGAGTGGTAATGTTTACGGTTGCGATAGGCTACCTCCTGTGCCTGTGGTGGTACCAAAGCCACATGTGTCCCATCAATGGACCCAATGACATGGGGCATCCCTCCCAGGGCATAGAAATCACCCTTGACACCTGTCAACTCCCCAGGAGTCGGAAAATGGATGAATTCATCAACATGCTCCAACATGGCTGCCAAAACATCACGCAGGACACGGCTGAACATTGTCTGTGACATGCCACCAACATCAGCTATGGTGAATTGAAACGTACCTGTGGCAAAAAAATGTAGGGCTGCCATCACCTTCATCTTGGGGGTCAGCGCAGTGGGATACCTGTGTCGCGGTTGGAGGTGTGGTGCCACCTTGGCGGTCAAGTCCTCAATCAACTGTTGAGTGAATCTGTAACGTCGGATGCAGGCACGTTCCCTCATGGCACCCAAGTCTGGCATTGGTCGGGGGACAGGCAGTGCCCTGCAGAAAATTGTGATGAATGACGAAGATTGAGAGCATAACAACATCAATGTCAATGAACAGAGCACATGCTCAACTGCTACTACACATCTGCTAAATACAGAGTCTGGTGTGTGCAATACATCCAGGACACGTACGCTAGCTTGGTGATACTCCTACGAAAAGCGAGATACACCCGTTGATTGGCAAGTCTACATGACATGCCCTGAAACGAGCTGGGGGCCAGTCTGAGTGAACAGCCAGAGACATCACAGGAGTGACATAGATCCACATAGCTGCATTTAAAGGATGTCATCTCATACAGACAGCTGACGGCAAGCTAGACGCACAGGTCACATGGAATGTCAAATGTACAGATCACACACATTGCGATGAAGGGGTACACGTGAAAACAGAAAACACAGACATTGAGACGACGCAGATATGTCCTGATGTGAAAATATCATGTCCGATGCATACAGACCCTGCTTACGTGGGAATCCACATGTGGCATGGTGTGCGTAGATGTGTGCCATGCCCATCTCCACACAGACACATGTTGGATGCAGCAACAGCAGATGTAGTTGACGGAACAGTAACAGCAAGCTCATGGGAATGCATGACACACACATGACATAGTCACATCGGGGCACGCTGATTGTTGTTAGTGTCCCTGTCCCTGGCATCAGGGGAAAGTTGCGGGTGGTGGTGACTGTGCCATTCCAGTGATGCTGTGCTTGACACGTTTGTACTACAGGCACACATGTGCAAAGTGTGAAGGGGAAGTGTGCCACATAGTGCCCCATCACATATGACATGTGTACACAGGTCATCACACATCAATTGTGCATCTACATGAGGAGACATGTGCAATATCACTGCCTGACACACCTAGGCCCTGCACATGAAAGTCTGCAATGACAATGACTTGATGTACAGCCTTGTGCGAGACGGAGACCTCCATTCCTTTCGTGTGCTCCTCCTATCACCAGTGTAAGCAGGTAAAACGCACCATACACACACTCTGAGAGCGTGTGTACGGTCCGTATCACTATTGTAGTGGTGCCGTAGGAGTACGTGTGTTACGGACCGTACACACGTCGTGTGTACGGTCCGTATCACTATAGTAGTGGTATCGTAGGAGTATGCGTGTTACGGACCGTACACACACGCGTACTCCTACGGCACCACTACTATAGTGATATGGACCGTACACACGCTCTCAGAGCGTATGTACGGTCCGTATCACTATAGTAGTGGTGCCGTAGGAGTACGCGTGTTACGGACCGTACACACGTCGTGTGTACGGTCCGTATCACTATAGTAGTGGTGCCGTAGGAGTACGCATGGTACGGACCGTACACACGCTCTCAGAGCGTATGTACGGTCCGTATCACTATAGTAGTGGTGCCGTAGGAGTACGCGTGTTAAGGACCGTACATACACGAGTACTCCTACGGCACCACCACTATAGTGATATGGACCGTACACAGGCTCTCAGAGCGTGTGTACTGTCCGTATCACTATTGTAGTGGTGCCGTACGTGTACGGGTACGTGTGAAACGCACCGTACATGTTTTTTTTAATCAAAAATTACATAGGGGACAAGTATTAGGCCCAAAATGCATGCTGGTTGTCATGGATACAGAGATTTCAGTTGCAATGTGGCCATCATGTGGGCTTGAAAAGTCAGTTGGCCCAAAAATTACAATGTTGCAAAGTGGTGTTTGCCTTGCTATGATGCTCAAAATTTGAACCATGCAAATTCGTGTCATTGGTGTATGTTTAAAGGGATTGGAGGAAACGTAGGATGCAAATGAGTCTGACCAATCACTCTGTACTCCTGTTAATGAAAGCCCCCAGCAAGACAGATATAAGTCAGCCAGAACCCATGAGAGTGCACTTGCCTGCACAACTTTCCTGTCGACCACACTGCTGCTGTCTGTGCTTCCTCTGGCACCATGTCGCGGACTGTGGAGAGGGCCCAGCCATTCACACTTGAGGAGAATGAGGTCTTGCTGAATGTCCTCCTCCCACAGTACCCCATCCTGTATGGGAGACCAGGGGAGCATGTGAGTGCTGACCCCACTACCTTTGACTGTGCACCTGTTTCATGGCATTGTGTCCAGGTGTGACAGACATGCAATGAGGCTTAGAGTGGGTCCCGGGGGGGGGGGGAAATGCTTATGTCTGTCATGCAGAGCATGAAATAATTCCTGTGTGCACTCCTCACTTGCATTGTGCTTACTGTGACATTCACTGCATAGTGCATGACACATTCAGCCTGGCAAATCCTTGGTGGCATTTTTTGGCTATTGGCCTGAGGTGATTCAGTGGTCCCCCCGGTGTGACAGGTGACTGTACCCACAGATGTGTATGAGTTGAGGGGAGCTGTGGTGAGAGTGTCCAAGTGATGTGTACGCCCTCCTGGACATTGATATGTGTGAAGGTTCCTTGTCATGTGGGTGAGTGTCTATGTGAAGTGTTGCACCACAGCTGCATGGAGGAGGCAACAGCTCTACCCATCTGATGTGAGGAGTAAGCGGGCTGTGTGTCTGACTTGCTGAGCTAGCCCGACACCTGTGACACCCCACAGGCAAGTGGCACATGTGCAGAGTGAGGTATGTATCCGCTGTTGCCAATGGCAGGTGATTGATCTGTACCTGTGTGTGTCTGTGTACTCTGCTGAGGTTGCGTCAGTGTGCTGGGGCATGTAACTGCTTTGAGGTGCTGTCCATCAACCTGGTGTTGCATGTGATGCACAGTGTGTGCCATGATCAGGGAGTGTGTCGCACCACTCCTGCCACCTGTGTAGTTTCAATGCCATGTAGTGCATTGGGGCTTCCACAGAGGCCAATGTCGATATGAGTAAGATGGGATTCCTTGGCAGCATCCTATGCCCCGTTCAACATATCATCGATGTTCAAATATGTGTCTCTGTGACATGGAGCAGGTGTAGTGATGTTGTCTCACATTGTCATCCTCACAGGTAACTGCCTACAAGAAGGGGGGGATCTGGAAGCGGATCATCAGGGCCGTGAGAGTGGCGGGGGGTCGCAGTCGGCACCTAGCCCAAATCAGAAAACGGTGGCAGGACATCCGGTGCTGGACCCGGCGGATCGCCCGGGTCCAGCTGGGGCACTCACCTCCACGCCCCCACGGCAGGCGCCGACGCCTGACCACCCACATGATGCGTGTCCTGGCGGTGGTGTTCCCTGACCTGGATAGGCAGTTACAGGAGGGACAGCAGCAAGGAGGGGGTAGGTACCTGTCTGTTTGTTGTGTGTCCTCAGCTTTTGGAAGTGCTCTGTAGCCTGGATACACTGCCAGGGTTTATATGTGCAGTGCATATTCTGTTCCTCAAAGTCAACCGGTGCTCTTATTCGTCACTTCCCCTGCTTGACATGTGTCCCCTGGTCTGTGTGTAATCACAATTGCACATGGTCATCTAGCCTGCCAGTTGATCCAAGTGCACATTGCTTTCAGCATCATGTGGGAGGGTGGTCTGTGACATGTGTTGTTACCTTGCCTGTGCCCTGTCCTGTTCATTCTGTTGGGGGTCCATATTTGTTGGCACTGATGATGAGTCTCAACATGGGAGTGTGAGGTTTCAAATGAACACCCTTGCAGCATGCATGACCAATGTTGTGGCCTCAGACATGATGTGCATGAGTGGGAGATATGCATAGTGCCAGGACGGTTGCTCATGTTACAGTCAGATCATTCCAGGTACAAGGAGCAGTGTGCCCACTACAGTCCCCTGAGACACCCTTACCTCGTAATCATGTGTGTCATCCAACACTGTGTCCATTCTCAGTGTGTTCAGCGTATGTTTGCCTCTGTGGCATTGTTCCCTGGCCTCATTTGTATTTATCCAAAGTGTGCTACATGTGTCCACTGGACAGGGAGACCCCATTTGGCTTGTGCATACTCACACTGGGCAGTGCCTGTGTGGCTATTCACAACTATCTGTCGATGGTTGTTAGTCACAAATATGTGTTGGCAGCCTCACGAGGTGATGTGGAGTACATTTGGGAAGTCTTGCTGCACATTTTAGTAAAGCCTGATTAAGAGGTGTCACTTCTTGATCTGTCTCAATCACATTGTCTCAGGTATGGGGGATTTGTGCGGGAGAGGCCTACATGGCCAGACCTTATGTCTCCTTGCCAGGTCTGACCTGTGTGTGATAATTGGCTGGACAGAGACTCAACGTGCAGTGTCCCAGTGATGTTGTGCAGGGTTTAATGTTTGTGCTTTGCAGCATGTGTCAATTGTTTAGATACATGATTCCTGCTCATTCATTTTTTGCACCAGTGTGTGGTCAAGATGCTACGTAGTTTGGTCTTTGTGTGCTGACATCTGTGTGGACATTCTGGCTTGCCATGGGGGTGTCTCCTCAGTGCAGGTATGCCTTTTTACAACACAATAGCAGGCCTATTAGCTCATGCATTGTCCTGGGTTTGGACATGTGTGCCACTCCACATGACAGGCAGTGGGTCAGATGTGTTGGCAACTGTGTAATCAGGTAACGGATGGCCATGTGACAACTGACATAATTCAAGTTGTTAGTCACAAGGTATTGTACCTTGGCACTCACAACACTTTTCAACAGGTCTTCATGCTTTCTATGCTTTAGTTTGATGTTTTGTTGTTAAGAACAATAATGTTTAAACACAAAAAGTACTGGCACAGTGTAGCAAACATTTATTTTTGTTCTGGAATAAGTGGAGGAAGTGTACTTTATCACTAACCACCCATGCTCATTATATTATATAAAAATCACCCCATCCAGAATGCTACAAATTAAAAATTGTAAAAGTCAGTATAGTCAAAGTAGAGAAACAGAGTGAGAGAGATTGTGAAGTCAGTCCAAAGATAGAGAAACTCTACACAGACCCTCAAATGATGAAGAAGTGAAAAATGTGTAGAGAGAGAGAGAGTACCTCACGTGCGCACCACCAGAGGAGCTACTGGTTGGTTCTCACCAGCTTGCCCACGTCAGTTTCATCATTGGTGACTCTCTCTCAAAGAAAAAAAGTGTGTAGTGTCCAGTGAGACAACACATAACACAGGACAGTGTAATGTGAAAACAAAAAAGACACATAATCTGTGCAAACAAGGACAGGAAAAGATGGGGAGGGGTAATAGACTCTCAAGTAATTATTTATTCTGGTTAGGAGTCTATCCCTCTCTTTAAAAACACAGCATGTTGCATACCTTAATAATGACGGCCAACATGTTTCATTGCCAGTTGATTTGAGGCAAATTCATCAGGGCAAGAAGGAGTCAAAGATCGCCTTCCCTGGACACACACCTTTAAAAATGGACTAGTTGGGGCTATGGGCCCACATACCAGCCACCAACCAGTCGCAGGGGCGTTCTAACCTCTTTATTTTCGCCTTCCTGCTCTGCAAAGCACGACCGTCGTTAGTGCCTGCACCCTGTAACTTTACTGCCAGGCGGAAACTCAGCACTGGAACAATAATGTGCCTGCATGACAGATGTCTCCCAAGGAAGAGCACACCAAACCACCTTTACACTTTCAGGGAACACGCTGGCACAATTTTAAAGAAGGCACTGTTCTAATGAGACTGTTTTTCAGATTATACATATACATGTTCCCCCAGTGTTGTGGAAATTGTGTAGGTCCTTGGTGTCAAGTCATCAAGCCATCCGTGGGCCCATGTATATGTACTTTCTGCAACAACATTTCTTTCTAACAGTGGCTTCTTTAAAGAAGGCTGCCAGCTTCTTCAATGACTGGGTAAATGTAGTTTTGTGTGCACCTCCTTGGGAGCCATCTGTTATGAAGGCACATGTGTGTTCTGTTCACAAAATGGCACATTCCCACATTCTGAACATGTCGATTGTGTCAAGTATTGTGATTCCCAAGGGACCAACTTTTTTTCGTTTTGTGTTCCAAAGTACTTACAGGTCTCTGAGTGTGGGGACACCTTTGGTTATTGAGGTGTTTTACTTTGCCTTGGGTGCACCACTACTGTTTCTTTCAGGGTAAACAAGAGGTGGCATGGCTTAATTGTATTGCTGTGCTCACCTGTTCCCAGACACTAGCTCCTCAGTGTTTTCTCATTCAAGTTTTGGGCTGGTGTGTCCTTTTGTTCCTTGTGTCCAAGTGCCATGGTGGGTCTACCAACTGGGGAGTACAGGGCTTACATATGTGCGGAGTAATCTAGCTGTTATTCATGATGCATTGCCTGATATGCACTGTGACCTATTGTTTTTGTACTCATGTGTCAGATGTATACAGGTGACTGATGTTTTTCTGTATCTTCACCTTGCCCACAGCATCATCATTGGAAACCGAGGGAGACACCGGCACGGACCTGGATGAGGGACCCAGCACCAGTGCCACCAGTGCTGGCGAGTCTGCGGGAGCCAGTGGCACGGAGGGCGAGGGGAGTCAGTCAGAGGACCTGTCTGGTGGCGAATCCAACTACGACGCAGACGGGTCTGAGGCTGACCTCATCGAGGAGGTGGAGGCTGCTGCAACACCTGGCAGCAGCCCAACATCTGTCCCCACCTCCTCCATTCCCAGCACCGCCCTCCCAGTTGCTCCGGTCCCTTCTGTCCGTGCAGGGCACCACCATGTCTCCTTCGGGACAGGCACTGCACCCCCTGCCCCTGTCACCTCTGCTGCCCTCAGTGCAGAGTCTGTGGACATACTGCGGCAGTTGCAGGTTGGGCAGGCATCGGTGCTGACTGTCCTCCATGGCCACACCACACTGCTAATACAGATGGTGTCGTTCATGGAGGGCATGTCAGCATCGATGTCTGAACAACGCAGGTTTCTGTGGTCCATGGACTCTTCACTGACGGCAGCAGTGAGTCTCCTGCAGCGCTTCGTCCCCCCCTACCCCAGCCCCATCCACACTTCCCTCTCCCATACCTGTCCCATGCACACCCAGACATTCCCAAGCACGCACCCCACCAGACACAGGCAGCACACCACCATGTAAGGGCAAGCGCACACCTCCTGTCACGCACACTCAGGGGGATGTAGGCACACCCACTGGGTCTGGGGCAAAAATACATACACGCAGCCACAGTCTGAGTCCCAGGCCTCACAACCCAGTCCCTCCAAAAGCACTCCCCTTGGCTCCCCTGCCAAACTGACACCCGAAGAGCTGGCCATCACCCCCACTGTGACACCACCCCTCAAGCGGGCGAGGAAGTCCCCGGGCAGGGTAGTCAAGTCCCCCCCTGTCCACCCGCTGCATCCCATCCCTCGGCCACCCCCCCTCCGTTGCCCCTGGGGTTTCTTCCGGTGCAGGGTTTACCCTGAACGCCCTGGCAGCAGTGTGCAGCAATGTGCTAACATCCACCTTTGCCGCTGCCCCACCCCCTGCGTTGGAGACGTCCACCCCTGCACCCACCACACCTGCCCTTCCCCCTCCTGTCCCTGCGGTGCCTGGTCCTTCTCCACATGATGCCCCCCCCCCCCGGTCGACGAACCTGAGGGTTCCAATGTGCAGGCAAGCTAGGGGAGACGCATGCCCATGTGTCCCCCCAAGGACTTCTATTGTGGACTGGCCATTGGCCTTTGTATATAGTGTCATTAACCTAATCTTTTTTTTTATGCTGAATAAAGCATTTCATTTTTACTTTGCACAGTATTGCATTTCAGGTATTGATGTTGGTGCTGAGACTCCTGGAGTTGGTGTTGTGGTAATGTGTTATGGTTCTGAGAAATGTTCTACTCTGATAGTCATGAGGTGAACCATGGTTTTTGCGTGCCATCACAAGGTCTCTGCAAAGAATCATTGTTAGTGTGTGTCATTTTGGTTTTGAGACATTGTCCCAAGGAGTGTTCCTTCCTCTGTGGCACCTGACATCTTCCCTGCAAAGAGTTGCACAATTGTTGTGCTGACCTGTGTCTACATTTCCTTTGTTGGTGACGGATCCCTTCAACTATGGCCATGCCTGCTCAGCAATGTCTCCGGCTGCATCATCTGTGCCATCCTTGCTAGTCACTGTACTTGTGTATTGAGTATGTCGAAATGCCTTCATGGAGAAATTCTCCCTTTTCAGCACTATGCATGTGTGTACTCCCGGCCTAGCACACATATGGTACTTTTTCTGCAGGGTATTTGGGCACCTGACTCACAATTGTGGGCATTGTATCTGTGGGAACTCCACCCTAGTCCTTCCATGGGAGACAACATCTTGGTGGCTGGCCCAGCACCTGAACATTCCTATCAGTCCTGGGATGTGCGTGACAGCGTGTGTTCCCTTTGGCTCTCTTAGTTTAGTAGGCAGTGACATGACTATACAGTCTTGTGGCATGATCTCAGTGTGTGTATTGTGCTGCATCCGCCAGGGGTGGGTATGCATGTGTTATTTGTCCTCACACCCACATGTGGTGTGTCATGCAGTGGGGGAGTGACATCTATCCTCCTGGGAGTGGGACACTGCTGTCAGTGATGTGTTGTTATGGCACTATCATCATTGTCCACAGTTAGGGATGCGTACATACACCCATGGAGTTGTGGTCATCTGATTATGATGTACACCCCCCATGTCTCTGTCCACTGCTGGGAGTCCTCTGCACCCACCCCTCACACGTCTGTCCACTGCTGGGAGTGATATGCACCCACCCCTCATATTGCAGGCCACTGCTGGGAGTCCTCTGCACCCACCCCCATGTCTCTGTCCACTGCTGCGAGTCCTCTGCACCCACCCCTCACATGTCTGTCCACTGCTGGGAGTCCTCTGCACCCACCCCTCACATGTCTGTCCACTGCTGGGAGTGATATGCACCAACCCCCATGTCTGTCCACTCCTGGGAGTCCTCTGCACCCACCCCTCACATGTCTGTCCACTGCTGGGAGTGATATGCACCAACCCCTCATATTGCAGGACACTGCTGGGAGTCCTCTGCACCCACCCCTCATATGTCTGTCCACTGCTGGGAGTGATATACACCCACCCCTCATATGTCTGTCCACTGCTGGGAGTCCTCTGCACCCACCCATCACATGTCTGTCCACTGCTGGGAGTGATATGCACCCACCCCCATGTCTCTGTCCACTGCTGGGAGTGATATGCACCCACCCGTCATATTGCAGGCCACTGCTGGGAGTCCTCTGCACGCACCCCCATGTCTCTGTCCACTGCTGGGAGTACTCTGCACCCACCCCTCACATGTCTGTCCACTGCTGGGAGTGATATGCACCCACCCCTCATATGTCTGTCCACTGCTGGGAGTCCTCTGCACCCACCCCTCACATGTCTGCCCACTGCAGGGAGTGATATGCACCCACCCCCATGTCTGTCCACTGCTGGGAGTCCTCTGCACCCACCCCTCACATGTCTGTCCACTGCTGGGAGTGATATGCACCCACCCCTCATATTGCAGGCCACTGCTGGGAGTCCTCTGCACCCAACCCTCATATGTCTGTCCACTGCTGGGAGTGATATGCACCCACCCCTCATATGTCTGTCCACTGCTGGGAGTCCTCTGCACCCACCCCTCACATGTCTGTCCACTGCTGGGAGTGATATGCACAACCCCTCATATTGCAGGCCACTGCTGGGAGTCCTCTGCACGCACCCCCATGTCTCTGTCCACTGCTGGGAGTCCTCTGCACCCACCCCTCACATGTCTGTCCACTGCTGGGAGTGATATGCACCCACCCCTCATATGTCTGACCACTGATGGGAGTCCTCTGCACCCACCCCTCACATGTCTGTCCACTGCTGGGAGTGATATGCACCCACCCCCATGTCTGTCCACTGCTGGGAGTCCTGTGCACCCACCCCTCACATGTCTGTCCACTGCTGGGAGTGATATGCACCCACCCCTCATATTGCAGGCCACTGCTGGGAGTCCTCTGCACCCACCCCTCATATGTCTGTCCACTGCTGGGAGTGATATGCACCCACCCCTCATATGTCTGTCCACTGCTGGGAGTCCTCTGCACCCACCCCTCACATGTCTGTCCACTGCTGGGAGTGATATGCACCCACCCCCATGTCTGTCCACTGCTGGGAGTCCTGTGCACCCACCCCTCACATGTCTGTCCACTGCTGGGAGTGATATGCACCCACCCCTCATATGTCTGTCCACTGCTGGGAGTCCTCTGCACCCACCCCTCACATGTCTGTCCACTCCTGGAAGTGATATGCACCCACCCCCATGTCTCTGTCCACTGCTGGGAGTGATATGCACCCACCCCTCATATTGCAGGCCACTGCTGGGAGTGATATGCACCCACCCCTCATATGTCTGTCCACTGCTGGGAGTCCTCTGCACCCACCGCTCACATGTCTGTCCACTGCTGGGAGTGATATGCACCCACCCCCATGCCTCTGTCCACTGCTGGGAGTCCTCTGCACCCACCCCTCATATGTCTGTCCACTGCTGGGAGTCCTCTGCACCCACCCCTCACATTTCTGTCCACTGCTGGGAGTGATATGCACCCACCCCTCATATTGCAGGCCACTGCTGGGAGTCCTCTGCACCCAACCCTCATATGTCTGTCCACTGCTGGGAGTGATATGCACCCACCCCTCATATGTCTGTCCACTGCTGGGAGTCCTCTGCACCCACCCCTCACATGTCTGTCCACTGCTGGGAGTGATATGCACAACCCCTCATATTGCAGGCCACTGCTGGGAGTCCTCTGCACGCACCCCCATGTCTCTGTCCACTGCTGGGAGTCCTCTGCACCCACCCCTCACATGTCTGTCCACTGCTGGGAGTGATATGCACCCACCCCTCATATGTCTGACCACTGATGGGAGTCCTCTGCACCCACCCCTCACATGTCTGTCCACTGCTGGGAGTGATATGCACCCACCCCCATGTCTGTCCACTGCTGGGAGTCCTGTGCACCCACCCCTCACATGTCTGTCCACTGCTGGGAGTGATATGCACCCACCCCTCATATTGCAGGCCACTGCTGGGAGTCCTCTGCACCCACCCCTCATATGTCTGTCCACTGCTGGGAGTGATATGCACCCACCCCTCATATGTCTGTCCACTGCTGGGAGTCCTCTGCACCCACCCCTCACATGTCTGTCCACTGCTGGGAGTGATATGCACCCACCCCCATGTCTGTCCACTGCTGGGAGTCCTGTGCACCCACCCCTCACATGTCTGTCCACTGCTGGGAGTGATATGCACCCACCCCTCATATGTCTGTCCACTGCTGGGAGTCCTCTGCACCCACCCCTCACATGTCTGTCCACTCCTGGAAGTGATATGCACCCACCCCCATGTCTCTGTCCACTGCTGGGAGTGATATGCACCCACCCCTCATATTGCAGGCCACTGCTGGGAGTGATATGCACCCACCCCTCATATGTCTGTCCACTGCTGGGAGTCCTCTGCACCCACCGCTCACATGTCTGTCCACTGCTGGGAGTGATATGCACCCACCCCCATGCCTCTGTCCACTGCTGGGAGTCCTCTGCACCCACCCCTCATATGTCTGTCCACTGCTGGGAGTCCTCTGCACCCACCCCTCACATTTCTGTCCACTGCTGGGAGTGATATGCACCCACCCCCATGTCTCTGTCCACTGCTGGGAGTGATATGCACCCACCCCTCATATTGCAGGCCACTGCTGGGAGTCCTCTGCACCCACCCTCACATGTCTGTCAACTGCTGGGATTGATATGCACCCACCCCCATGTCTGTCCACTGCTGTGAGTGATATGCACCCACCCCGCATATTGCAGGCCACTGCTGGGAGTGATATGCACCCACCCCTCATATGTCTGTCCACTGCTGGGAGTCCTCTGCACCCACCCCTCACATGTCTGTCCACTGCTGGGAGTGATATGCACCCACCCCTCATATTGCAGGCCACTGCTGGGAGTCCTCTGTACCCAACCCTCACATGTCTGTCCACTGCTGGGAGTCCTCTGCACCCACCCCTCACATGTCTGTCCACTGCTGGGAGTGATATGCACCCACCCCTCATATTGCAGGCCACAGCTGGGAGTCCTCTGCACCCACCCCTCATATGTCTGTCCACTGCTGGGAGTCCTCTGCACCCACCCCTCACATGTCTGTCCACTGCTGGGAGTGATATGCACCCACCCCCATGTCTCTGTCCACTGCTGGGAGTCCTCTGCACCCACCCCTCACATGTCTGTCAACTGCTGGGAATCCTATGCAGCCACCCACCCCCTTGGTGCAGTACACAGCTGTCCTGGGCCTACACACACCAATATAGAGGTAATATGCTGCACCAGGCCGTAGGCCAACATTCGTGGCGTGTGTATGCCTTGTATCCCAAATGTACTGGTGCCGTAGGGGTATGTGTGATACGGACCGTACCCCCGCATTCATGGGGTGTGTACGGTCCGTACCACGCGTACCCCTACGGCACAAATACGATGGAGATACGGCCCGTACCCACGCTATGTATGCTTGAGTGCGGTCCGTATCACTATAGTAGTGGTGCCTTAGGGGTACACGTGGTACGGCCCGTACACACGCCCTGAGAGCGTGTGTACGGTCCGTTCCACGCGTACCCCTACAGCACCACTACAATGGTGTTACGGACCGTACACACGCTCTGAGGGCGTGCGTACGGTCCGGACCACGTGTACCCCTACGGCACCACTACAATGGTGATATGGACCGTACACACGCTCTGAGGGCGTGTGTACGGTCCGTACCAAGCGCACCCCTACGGCACCACTCCAATGGTGTTACGGACCTTACACACGCTCTGAGGGCGTGTGTACGGTCCGTACCACGTGGACCCCTACGGCACCACAACAATGGTGATACGGACCGTACACACGCTCTGAGGGCATGTGTACGGTCTATACCACGCGTACTCCTACAGCACCACTCCAATGGTGTTACGGACCGTACACACGCTCTGAGGGCGTGTGTACGGTCCGTACCACGCGTACCCCTATGGCACCACTATAATGGTGATACGGACCGTACACACGCTCTGGGGACGTGTGTACGGTCGGTACCACGCGTACCCCCACGGCACCACTGATATAGTGCTACGGACCGTACCCACGCTATGTATGTGTGAGTACGGTGCGTATCACTATTGTAGTGTTGCCGTAGGGGTAGGAGTACACGTCCACTTCCGTTGTTGCGTGACGCAGGGATTGGTGGACATGCCCCCCGGAGTGACCAGACCATTGAGGTAATGTTTGTCCTCAATATTGTAGGTTTTAATTTGGGTAGGGGTATGTTTCCTGCCTCTCATCCCCCCTTGGTCCCTAGGTGTTGTTCTCACCTTCTGCGGCGTGTGCGTCGGGTTCGGTGCACCAGGTCGTAGGCTAAGAGGGCCGGGATGACACGTAGGATGGGGTCCATGGCTGTCCGTCGCATACCGGGGCTCCGTTTTCGCGTCGGACTCAGTTTTCCGGCTTTTTTTGGCTGCCGTAAAAAAATAGCTGTGCGGAGTGACATAGGGACGAATCGTACTTGCTGGTACGTAAAATGCTGCCTGACTCCATACGGACGCCGCGTACGCGCTGTCCAGGATCAGACTCGCAGGTATTTTTTAGCCGTACGGTGTTTTGTACGATTCGTACGGAAATGCTATTTCTGTACGAATCGTACTTGCTGGATTGTACGGTGGATTTCCCGGGTACGAGTCGTATGGAGAATACGCTCCGTACGACGAATCGTACCCGGGTTTTACAGGATCGGAATTGGCACCTAGGTGTCTTATTTCCAGAGAAACGGTTAATTAATGCTTGCTAGAAGGGTAAGGTAGAGGGAAGTGCTACTTTATCAACGGAAGTAACGATTCCGTAGTAGGGCAGAGGTAAGCGCTGCTCTCGGGAAAGACGGAATTCTTGTGAAAAAGGTCAAGACTATCCCTTTTGTTAGCAAAACAGATAATGGTGGTGTTTTTATATCGTTACTAACAGAATTTTGAGTAAAGAAGTGTAAGAGAAAGTTTGCCGATAAATTTTGTAAAGGAGGGGTCAGCAGAACCAGGAGTAGCGAGAAAGGCTGACGTCAGAGAGACCGCGCTGGGACTGGCCAGCTGTAGAGTGACGTAGACGCACGGGATTGGTGCGTTAGTGTACGCCGCGCTAGGAGTGGAGAATTGCAGGGTGACGTAGACGCTCCAGATTGCTGCGTTGGTGTGAGTCGCGCTGGGATTGGAGAAATGAAAAGGTGACATAAACGCTCCGGATTGGTGCGTTAGTGTAAGTCGCGCTACGATTGGATAAAACAACAAAATAGTCGTAGGAGAAATCTAGCGATACTGAGAAGAAAAAATTATGTATTACGATCCACCAGAAAAAGAGAAAAAGTCCTGGTTTGGAAAAATTAAGAGCTTATTCAAAAAGGATAAACCGATTGTGACTAGAGAGGGACAGTTGCTTCCTCCACCGAAATCACCCGCATCCTTTATTGTTGCGAAATATGGATATCACACATGTATTTGGTTAGACAATTGGGCAAAGTATTCAAAAGATGATGGAGTTTTAGCGTTTCCGGAACATGGTTCATTTAATTTAGCGGCTTTGGGAAATTTGAGACAAAAAATGATGAAACTAGAACCGAGACATAGACCTACTCAGTTTGAAGCGTTGACAGAACGGGAAGATGAGATGTATGCCATAGAACGACAGCGGAGTGGCGGAAGGTACAAGTATATGTTTGGATGATCGTATGGACAAGAGAATCATGATAGAATGAGGAGATGGCGAAGTGCAAATATGACCGATGGTATGTTCCCTATGAGAAGTGCTGAAGAGGCTAGTAGTAGAAAATGTACAGAGAAGAGAAATAATACAGGACCAGAAGGTT
Organism: Triturus cristatus; assembly: GCF_964204655.1. Lineage (NCBI taxonomy): Eukaryota > Metazoa > Chordata > Amphibia > Caudata > Salamandridae > Triturus > Triturus cristatus. Next base: position 514,741,485 of record NC_140592.1, on the reverse strand, counting down.
ATAAGTATGGTGTGATGTTCTTGAGGACATGCTTTATAAAAATCCACCCCTGTACCAGCAAAATTCCACATTGTTGACTCCAAGTGCCCCAGTAAAAGAATCACCGCAGATTATAAAATTTGAGTCAATGCCACATGAGGTAGGAAGAAATAATCCTTTTAGAGAAACAGAAAATATACAACCTGGTAAAATGGCTAATGAGAATTCAGCTAAATTAACAAGGACTACTTTAGAATTAACTGAAAAGATTAAGGAATTGACTAAAAACATGGACGCTGTAACTGTTCCTGTAACAATAGGACCTGTAATGCCTATTTTTGATAAACAAAAAGATAGTGAGAATTGTCTGACGATTCCTTACAACAGTAATAAAGAAAATGAAATGCAAAGAAGAGGTTCAAGAGAGAATCCATGGGGACAAGCGGTAAGTATTTCTGAGCAAAGTACTCCTAAAAATTTGACAGTAAATCAGAGTCTAGTGAATAGAGCAATAATGACGACAGAATCAGTACCAGGATCACCAAAAAGTTTAGAACAAACACAAAATGAAATGATTCCTGTAGGTCCTACTTCTGATGAATTAAGTGAATGGTTAAGAAGTTTACAGCAAAAAGATGCTGAACCTCGACCTTTAGATGTGTCCAAATTAAAAATAGTATTAGAAGAATTAATAGTAGGAACCATTCCCACAGAAAAGTTAAAAGCTTATCAGGATGAAGAATTGATGTTTCTATGCAAAAGTATAACATGGAGAGCAAGAAATGTACACGAAAGACTAGAAGAAGTAGCACGTGAAATGGATATAGACTTTGAAAAGGCAAAGTCATTACAAAAACCATACAGAGTAGACTTTTCTGAAAAAGACATTGGAAATTTGAATACTGCAGGACGAACAACTCAGATTAAAGACTTAATTATTTTACTGAGAAAATGAGGCGATGTAGACAAATGGAAAAGTAGATGGTTTCGAAAACGAGACGATGCAACGGACAAAAAGATTGCAGCTTATCCAGTAAGAGAAAAAGAAAAGGTAGTGACTGAGTGCCCCATGAGGGAGATTCCAGGTGGAGGCTATGTACATGTCCCCTGGACCAGACAAGATATTTTATCATTCACCAATGACTTTCCTCGCTTGCGCGAGAAGCCGGTTGAATGGTACAGGCAGGTAGACAGGTTTGTAAAATTATCAAAAGTACTCTGGATTGATTTGAATAGTTTATTTCATATAATTGTACCAGCAGACCTATGGACAGAATGTAAAATTACAATAGGTTAGCCTACTCAAGAATACCCTAGAGATCCAAAAACAGGTGCCCCGATCCAGAAGTAATGAGAAAATATGAGCAAGTAGTTACCTTTCTGAAAAATAAAGTGCCTCCTAAAGAACCTGATTGGGTAAAAATTGATAGAACTCATCAAGAGATGAAAGAGTCTGTACACGTGTTAGACCTGTCAGCCCTAGGGTGGTCTACCCCGTTTTTTTGCCCTTGTTGCCTCATTTTTTCCTCCATCTTTTTGTTGGCCCTAGGTCTCTGGGCGCCTCACCACTGCTAAACAGTGCTGAGGTGCAGGTGCTCTCTCCTAACAACATGGCTGCCACATGCCCTTGCTACTGCGGAGTGGCCATTGCATACACACACTAGTGGTTAGGAGCAGGCTGGGACATCGTGATACAGTATCTTTTTCCATCCCGCCTTTTTGTCCCAGAGACTATTATGTGGAAGCGCCTGGAACCTTCCAGCCCTGGGAGGGATTATGCTTTGTCGCCTTTGCAGGAGGGTCACCTGACCTGAGGGTATAAGAGGAAAGGAGGGAAACCTGACTAGTCAGTTGGGGCACCACTGGACCTGGGGGAACCTCTGCCGGAGTGTAGGCGGTTGTGCCTAGGGGAGAAACCTACGCTACTGGGACTGACTGAGTCTAGGCCCTGCTGTACCCAAGTTAGATGAGGGACTCTGCCTGCCTGCTGATCTTGCCTGGTGAGGGGGCAACCCAGGGGACCATCTCCAGTGTGCTGCAGGGACCCACCCTGCCTCTGATGCCTGCCAACTCAACCCCTTTCCCCCTTCAACTGCTGGCAACTGAGACCTGCCATCGCCCTCCCCCTGAGATAAGCGCTGTACTGAGGAAGTGGGATGGCTGTTGGGAGCTGCTGGAGGATCCCCAGGTAAAGCGCTGTGGCCCCCTAGCGCTGCACTGACCGGACTGTGCCCCAGGAGGAGTAATTTCCCCCATACTGCCCCATCGCCGTGTAGCCTCTAGGCGCCATTGTGCTCAAACCTCGCCGGATTGCTGCTGTACCCCTGCCTGGTATACCCTCTGAGCACAAGTGCCAGGAAGCGCTGTGGCCAGTACTGGAGCGTGATGCTCGGCGCTGCCGCAGCTCACACCCTGGGCCTCAGATCATCTGTCCCCCCCGCGCCATCGTGAGGAGAAGTGCGTGTGTGGGCGACTCACCGCTGCTAGCTGGGCCTCCGCCGGAAAGCGCTGGGTTCTGGAGAAGCGCCGCGGCCCCGGCACCACTGAAGGTCATCGCTGTGGCCCCCGGAGCCTGCGAGGTCTGCCGCGGTAGAGGGGAAGGCCGCGCGAGGCCTGGGAGTGCGGCGGACGTCATCGCCCGCATTGGGAGGTAGGCGCGGCCCCATTGGTTCCTGCGGCCGTGCCCCCCCGTCAGCCGCCCTCCGATTGGCCCCCGCGCCCGGCCCCCAGAACGCCGCAAATCCGTTGGCTCCCGGGCCAAGGAGAGACCTGGAAGGCCTGGAGCCAGCGGTGAGCACCGACACGGGGACTCCAAGGAGAGCGGGGGCCCCCGGCCTCTTCCCCAAGCCGAGACATGGACGCGGGCCTGCCCAGAGCCGTGACTTCAGGTAACACCCCGGGAGGGGAGGGGGGGGGGGCGATTGGCATCCAGATAGCGGGGCTGCCGCGGAGGTAGATTAGGATGGGCTGGCAGCCCTGTGACCGCCCCTCACCCCACGGAAAGCCCGACACACACCGCAGCGGCCTGCTAACCCCCCCTCTGTTGGCCAGAACTAACGTGGGCTGCCCCGACCGCCACCAGTGAGGGGCGCAGCCTGGAACTATAAGGAGGCCTTTTCCTTTCACCACGAGGGCGCCCTAGGGGATTCTGGGCCTGAAAGAACCCGAGTTTATGCACCATACATGTTGCCTCATTGAAGAGGCCCCCGGAAGTGTGTCGCCTGGATGGGTAACAGTTCAGGACGGTTGCGTTTATTCCCTCTCTACCTGGGGGGATGTTTTGAGGTCATATGCCCGCTCTGATGCTCCTAAATGAATGTGCATCTGTGCTGGAGCTAGAGGGAAGATAAGACTGCCCAGGAGAGTGTATGGAGGGTTACTCACGCTAGGGTTATTTGAATGAGACAACTGTTACCCTGAAATGACCCATATTGGTCATTTGAATGAAATAACTGTGACCTTGAAATTGCCTGCACGGGTTACCCGACTGAATTATTTGCTGTCCTGAGATTACCTGCCCTATCCCCCTGTTTGATCTTATTGTTGCCTTGAAGTGTACTACTTCATTAGTTGGATGAACTGATTGTTGCCCGGTGATTAACTCTTATAGCTACTTCATTGTGTGCGCATGGCTGAATCTGTGTGAGTGAGTGCTGCACAACTGCTTTACACATTGCCTGTGGGTGCCTTCCTACCTCGCGCCAAGCTACCACGTCGGAATTGGTGACCCCAGTTCTAACATTGGTGTTCAGCGGTGGGATTTGGACTTGTGCTTGTGCAGCACCCTACGGGGATTCAGTGTGCGCCGCAATTGGACACCTACCCTAACGCTAGCCTATTGATTGCCCTTCACTATCTGTTTGAGTGTATAGGCTCCTGTTGTGAACCTGTTGCCTACGTCCTAGTGTTTTCCCTTGAATTGTCTGGGGCCCCACCTGTCAGGATGGAGTTCGAGCTGGCCAAACTAGAAATGTATACGGTGGTGCAGCTGAAGTAGTTCTGTCAGGGGATGGGGGTGTCCGTCAGGCGAGGCGCCAAAAGGGAGGAGCTTCAGAAAGCCTTGAGGGCATGGGTATTGGCCCACCCGGGAGGGAGAGGGGACGAGGGACAGGGGGAGCCGGGCGCTCCGGGGGAGCCGGGCGCTCGAGGAGAACCGGGCACTCCAGGAGAGTTGGACCTACTGCAGGTTGACATTAGTGACAATGTGTTGCCAGGGAGACGTACCAGGGCAGGCAGTAGTGTGTCAGCAGGGAGTGTGTTGGTGGAGGAGTATGAGGAAAGGAGGGAGGAGAGGCAATTGAGGTTGGAGCTTGTTAGGATGGAGGAGAGCGAGGAGAAGAGGCTAGCCATGGAGGAAAGGAAGCTTGCGCATGAACTCAGCCTAAAGGAGTTGGAGTTGAAAGCATTGCAGCTAGGGGCACAAGGCAACAGGAATGGTGGCAGCGTACCCGCTGAGGTTCCACGAGAGCCTAAGTTCCATCTACCGAGGGAGGTGGTGGGCAGTTTTAGTGTCGGGGATGACGTAGATAAGTGGTTGGCGGCGTATGAGGTGTCCTTGGTAGCCCATGGGGTGCCCGAGAGTTACTGGGGGGGTGGCCTATACCGGTACATGCCTCCCGTGGCAAGGGACACACTCTTGGCCTTAGACAGGGAGGAGCGAATCAATTACCCTGTCATGAAGGAGGCCCTGCTTAGGAAGTTTGGCCTCACCCCAGAGAAATATCGTCAAAGGTTCTGCAACACCCATAAGCTTCCCACACAGAACTGGGTGGATTTTTGTGATTATGCACGTAAGGCCTTAGAGGGTTGGGTGCGTGGCAGCGAAGTGAGCGATTACGAGGGGCTGTATAACCTGTTTTTAAGAGAGCACCTCCTCGATAAATGTTTTCCAGAGCTACGCCAACACCTGGTGGACCGCAAGCTGACTGATCCTCGGAAGCTTGCGGAGGAGGCAGATACCTGGGTTAGCACTCGGGTGTCCCACAAGAGACACCCCGAAAGGCGGACAGGGCGCTCTCCAAAAGAGGGAGGGGGAGATAAAAAGAAGGAGTTCTTTAAAGGCCCCCAAAATAGACCTCAAGGGAAGGGGGTAGGTTTCCCACCCAAATCTGGATCACCGAAGCCCACTTACCCTGACAAGTCAGCAGCCCAGAACTGTCCGGTGTTACGAATGCGGGGAGGTTGGCCACTATAAGGGGGATCCCCAGTGTCGCAAACAGATCCCAGCCCCCACAGGAGATAAGAGCCCCGGGGTGGCTAGCGTAGCGCTGGGAAAGGAGTTGTCCCTAGATGAGGGGGGTGAGTGGACAGGCCTGACCCTGGTTTCACTGGGGGATAGAGAGATGGTCCCAGTGACACAGTTGCCCTCGAACACTGCCAAGTACCGGCAAAGGGTACGGGTTAACGGGGAGGAGGTGGAGGCTCTGAGGGACACGGGTGCCAGCATGACGATGGTAAGACGTCAGCTGGTGTCCCCAGAGCAGGTGATTCCTGAAGTGTTCCACTCGGTGGTAATGGCCAAAAAACAGCCAAAGTCATTACCCCGTGGCCCAAGTTTCCTTTGAGTGGGGAGGAGTCTCGGGCCAGTTGAGAGTCGCCGTCAGCCCTGCCATTCCAGTGGCTTGTCTGCTCGGAAACGATTTGGAACATACCGCCTGGAAGGAGGTGGAGTTCAACACTCATGCTGAGATGCTGGGGTTACCAGGGTGGACCTGCGTGGTTACGAGGTCCATGGCTGCCCGGCAAGGAACTCAAGCCGGGTTGGAGCCTGGAACAATGGCCCAGCCCAATGCTGGTCAGGAGGTCGTTGTGGGAGACGCACCCTGCGAGATGGATGGGGAGCCCACGGAGGTGGATGTTGTTCCCGTGGGGGACTTGTCGACCCCTGCAGAGTGGCAGGTGGAAGGAGGGCCTACCCGGGAGGAATTTTGTCGGGTGCAGAGAGAGTGCCCCACGCTTGAAGGTATGCGGCGACAGGCCGGAGCCTAAGCGACGAACCAAGAGACCGGCAATTACCATATCTACTGGGAGGATGGTCTCCTCTACAGTGAGCCTAAGGCTCCTGTGCATGGGTCATCTAGGGCCTCAGTGGTCCCCAAATGCTACTGGGCCTTTCTGCTAGAATTGGCACATGAGATACCATTAGCAGGACACCTGGGCCAGGACAAAACCTTTGCTCGGTTGGTCCCACATTTTTACTGGCCCAGGATGCGAGTTGCCTCTGACACCTTTTGCAAGACCTGTAAGACTTGTCAAGCGAGTGGCAAGACTGGGACCAAGTTGAAGGTCCCTCTGGAACCGCTCCCAGTTGTCGGTACCCCTTTTGAGTGGGTAGGCATTGACATTGTCGGGCCGATGGACCCGCCGACTTCTTCGGGACACCGGTTCATCTTGGTGTTGGTGGAACACGCCACCCGGTACCCGGAGGCGATCCCTCTGAAGACCATCACTGCACCTGCGGTGGCACGGGCCTTGATGGGGATTTTTACTCGTGTGGGATTCCCCAAGGGAAGGGTGTCAGATAGGGGCACTAATTTCATGTCGGCCTACATGCAGGCCATGTGGAAGGAGTGCGGAGTGACCTACAGGTTCTCCACTCCTTACCACCCCCAGACTAACGGGCTCGTAGAGCGCTTCAACAAGACTCTGAAGGGGATGATCCGGAGTCTGCCAGAGGACTTGCGACGGAAGTGGGACGTCCTCTTACCCTGTCTGCTGTTCTCCTACCGAGAGGTGCCACAGAAGAGGGTCGGTTTCAGCCCCTTTGAGCTGCTCTATGGCCACCCCGTTAGGGGGCCCCTCAGTCTTGTGAAGGAGGGGTGGGAGAAGACTTCTACGAAGCTTTTTATGCGAGAAGGGTATACCGTTCCTCCTTGTCTGGGGAGTTAGTGTGAAATGTACACTTACCCCTAAGGTTGAGACAAAGTGGGGGATAATGTCTAAACAGCCTGGGAGCTAATAGCATGTGATGGGTGGGGGAACCCACACTGGTGGAACTAAAACCCTCACACACCCAGCAAGCTAGGTGTCATGCTTCATCATCTGGGTTTTGCTCCTCGTCGGGTCGGCGCTGCAATTCCCAACGGGCTCCCAAAGATGGGGCTCTTTAGCGGAGATCTTTTGTTCCTTGCCGAAGGTGCAAGGTGAGCGCAAGTGAGGGCCAGGTAAGTGTAGACGTTGGTGAGTGTATTCTAAAACAGGGTTGGTTAGTCTGAATAATGAATTTTATTCGGTCAGTAAACCACCCTATTAAAAACAAGATGAGTGGCGGTAGTCTGGACACAATGGGTCAAGGACTAACTCTGCTCTACTCAGATGGTCAACATGTTTCTTGCCTCATGGTCAGGGGGATCCAACGGCAATTCATCAGGACCAGTGAAAGGTGAACTATCTACAAATTGTGAGGGTGTAAAACAGGATACTAAATTATTATGGTAGTGCCTGGATAAAACTACCCTAGGGAAGTGTCTGGGAAACTTAACACTTCCACATTGGAATGGCCTAAAGGAGAAGGAGAGAGGAAGCAAAACAGGCCAACACAGAACATTAAAAATACACTTTGTAATATATATACATCGTAGTCTGGAGCCAAAGACTCCTCATATGCATGTCCAATACACGTAGCAATTGCGCTTAACAGGAGTGATCATGCATAAGTGGATGCAGTGTGAAGAAACGTGTCAAGTGATACAAAATCCAATCCAATCTGAATTTTACGTCACGCGGTCTGACAATGCTCACCTAAAGTTAAAAAAGGTGCCGCTCCAATCGGTACGTGGCGAGCCTCTTGGGATGGCGTGATAGCCTACTGTGGATAGTAGTATAAAGCAAGAGACTCAAACAGGTAGGTGTATACAAATAAAACACCTGCTGGTGCTAGGTGTTATCAGAGGAACTGGTAAGCAAGGTCCCCCGGTACCCCGGTCACCGGGAACCACCGCTCGATGAGCGAGCCGACCCCAAGCCCGGAGTACCGCCCAAGGACGAACCGGTACAAGACAGCGTAGGGGTCGGTCCGCCACAACAGCAGCGGTCAGCCATCTACGAAGCTTCCCAGTTACGTGGTCAGCTATATGCTGGCATTCCGCAGCCAGATGGCCAAGCTGTGGAAGGAAGCCTCAGACAACCTGGAGGCTAGTCAAGCCATCATGAAGGAGTGGTATGACCGCAACGCTCGGACGGTGGAGTTGGATGTTGGACAGAAGGTGTGGGTCATGGAGCCCGGAGAGCTTAGCGCCCTTCAGGACCGGTGGACTGGACCGTACGACATCGTGGAGAAGAGAGGCCAGACCACTTACGTCGTTGACCTCAGGACCCCCCTGCAACCTCATAGGGTGTTTGTTAGAAATGGGGGTCTCTAGTTGGCAATGGCTGGCCACTGTCCAAGTAGGGACCCTTCTTCCTAAGTCAGAGTAAGCAGCCTACACCATTTGATAACCCCTGCTCAACCCTGTGGTAACGTAGCACGAGCAGCTAGGCCTATCTCAGAGGCAGTGTTTGAAGCATTTATGACCATACACAGTAATACAATGAGGAACACTACAAATGGACACCATTCAAGTAGTTATAAAAAATAGGTATATTTATATAGACTTAATCACAAGACCAATAACAGTAAAAATCCACAATACTGGAAAAATATGGTTACTTTAAAAATGCTGCAAAAATAGTTCAAGGTGCACAAAATGATGTTCAGTTCAATGCAGTGATCTCTGCGACCCTTTTACTCACAAGGTATCTGGATTCTGTAGCAAAGCAACAAAAATGTCGCTAAGGAGTTGTAGCGATAAATTTCCTCACGCTAACCAGCAATGCGTTGAATCCTTACCGCAAGGGAGGATGATGCGCTGGGTTGCGGGCAGGTTAAAGCGACAAACTTCTTCACGCTAAGCCGGTGATGCGATAAAATCCTTGCCGCTAAGGGAGGACGATGCACCGAGCCTGTTGCGTGTGCGATCTTGCTGCGATGAAAGAAAATGGCACTCCGCGAGGGAGTGACGATCCTGATGCGATGCGGGGAAAATGGCGAACGCTCGGCGTCCACGCTGCGATGAGCTTGATGCGATGATTTGGGGTTAGCGAGCACTTTGGGGCACTCTAACAGGCAATGCGACAATCCTTGGGTTAGCGAGCGTTTTCAGACCCGCTGACAGGCGATTCAATAACTTGGGTTAGCGAGCGTTTTCAGACCCGCTGACGGGTGATGCGATAATCTTCGGGATAGCGGGCATTTCAGGCCCGTTGATGGGTGATGCGGTAATTTTCGGGATAGCGGGCGTTTTCAGGCCCGCTGATGGGTGATGCGATAATCTTCGGGATAGCGGGCGTTTTCAGGCCCGCTGATGGGTGATGCGATAATCTTCGGAGTTAGCGAGCGCTTGGCGGCAGCAGAGCGACAATTTTTCTCATGCTCACCAGCTGCCGCGGCCCGCTAACTGGGGTTAGCGACGATTTTCAGCACTCTTTTCTCAGCAGTAGAAGTAGAGGCCCTGGAACTCACAGGAGCCTCACCTGCAGATAGAAATCCTCGCTGGGAGGACACAGGAGGCTGGTGGTGGAGTCTGGTGTGCCTGAGACTCCTGCAGGAAGCTAGCTCTCTTCTAGCCCTTGGGTGATTGCTGTAGCCACAAAATAAAAGTTCCTTCAAAGTCCTTTTCCTCTTCTTCCAAGTCCAGTAGTAACCACTGCAGACCAGTCCAAGAAACAGCACACAAGCACAAGGACAGTCCTTCTCCTGCAGATTCCTGTAGTCACACGGACAGAGGTTCTTCTTGTTGCCCAGGAGCAATACAAATTGTAGGGGTTGGGGCACAAATATTTATACCCCCAAAGTCTTTGTTCTTAGGAGTCACAAGTCTCTGAACCCAGCCAGAACCAGTTCTGCCCAGCCCTGGAGCACTTTGTTTACCAGGCTGCATCCTTCCTTTCAGAAAGAGGGGGTCTGCATGCAGACGCACAATGGGAGGTGGAGCCAGCATTCACCTTGCCAGGCACAACCCTATTCAAGTGCAGGAGCTACCCCTCCCCTCACTCCAAGGCAGATCTCTCTATTCAACCCAGGTCTGACTCAGCCTGCCCTGTCCCTCCAAAACCAGACAGCCAATACACATAATAGCATAGCACACGGGAAGGCTTAGGCAAGAAAGTACCTATACTCTAAAAGTGGTAGTTTCAAACACAGAATATAAAAATAACCTTCACTAAAAGATGTATTTTAATATTCTGAGCTCAGGCATACTAAATTCGGTTTTCTACCATGTTCTGTGGGTCAGTTAGGACTATAGGATGCAATAGCCCAGACCTCCCATTCTGGCTTATGGAGAACAGGTAGCCTTACAGTAGTGAAAAAACGAAATTGGGTGTAATTCACTACTAGGACATGCTACACACATCAGAGCATGTCCTACCTTACACATACAATGCACCCTATCATAAGGGTGGCTTACAGGATGCTAAGGGAAGGTTCAGGGGCTGGGAAGTGGGTGCACTTCACAGCCAAGATGGCAGTTCTGGACTGCACGCAGACGCTGCAGTGGCAGGTCTGAGACACACTTTACAAGCTGCTTCTGTGGGTGGCACAAACCAGTGCTGCAGGTCCACCAGCAGCATTCGGTTTAGCAGCCCTGGGCACACACAGGCCACGCTACTAGGGACTAACAGGTAAACCAAATAAGCCAATCATGGATGTACCAATTCACATGTCATCTTTACAAAGGGAGCATTCACGCTGTGGCACTGAATGGCAGTGGCACAGCGCCCAGAGCATCTATAACCAGAAAAAACAGAGGAGACACAGCGAAAAATGGGAGGGAGACTCACGCCAATGGTGCCAGGTCTAACAGTGTTCCACATCAACCGCCTGAAACCGCACCAGGAGAGATCGGAGCTTGCTCTCCTTATGGTGACGGATGGGAGCGAAGAGGAAGAGAGTGAGCCGGACCTTCTGGCAACCCAAGAGAAGGATGGATCGGTGGAGGGAGTGGTCCTCTCCCCATACTTGACCCCTGAGCAACAGAGGGACTGTTGCCAGGTCTTGGAGCAGTACGCCTCGTTGTTCTCCCTCACTCCTGGGATCACGCATCTGTGTACCCATAACGTGGACACAGGGGACTGCCCGCCCGTGAAAACCAAGTCTTACCGGCTGTCTGACAAGATCAAGACCAGCATCCAGGGTGAGGTGGCCAAGATGTTGGAGCTGGGGGTGATAGAGCCTTCCAGCAGCCCTTGGGCTAGTCCGGTGGTGTTGGTGCCGAAAGCGGCCCCACCGGGCACCACACCGGAACTTCGGTTCTGTGTGGATTACCGTGGCTTTTACTCCGTGACCAAAACGGATGCTCACCCGATCCCTAGGGCGGATGAGCTGATTGACCGACTGGGAGAAGCTCGGCATCTCAGTACCATCGACCTGACGTTAGGATATTGGCAGATTGCCATGGCAGATGGAGCAAAGGAGAAGACTGCGTTCTCCACCCCCGAGGGCCATTTTCAATTTCGGGTGATGCCCTTCGGGCTCAAGAACGCTCCGGCCACTTTCCAGTGGTTGGTCAACCAGGTGCTTTCTGGCCTAGCGGTCTTCTCAGCTGCCTACCTGGATGACATAGCTGTCTTCAGCAGCAGCTGGTAGGACCATCTGGAGCATCTCCAGGAGGTGCTACAGGCTCTACAACAGGCTGGCCTAACCATCAAGGCTAGCAAGTGCCAGATTGGACAGGGATCTGTCGTCTACCTGGGACACCTGGTGGGTGGTGGTAAGGTGCAACCCCTCCAGGCCAAAATTGAGACCATCTTGGCCTGGGAGCTCCCCAAGACCCAAACGGAGGTCCGGGATTTTCTCTGCCTCACGGGTTATTACCGCCGGTTTGTCAAGGGGTACAGAACCATCGTGGCACCCCTGACTGAGTTTACATCTAAAAAGCAATCCCGTAGGGTCATCTGGACGGCTGCCTGTCAAGAGGCCTTTGAAACCCTGAAGCACGCATTGTGCACCGCTCCAGTGCTTCGGACCCCAGATTTCAACAAGGAATTCATCGTGCAGACAGACGCCTCTGAGCATGGCATTGGAGCTGTGCTATCTCAACTGAATGAGGAAGGCCAAGACCAGCCAGTGGCCTTTATTTCCCGAAGACTACTCACCCGGGAACAGCGGTGGAGTACCATAGAACGCGAAGCTTTCGCCGTGGTTTGGGCCCTGAAGAAGCTGAGGCCATATTTTTTTGGCTCTCACTTCCTCATTCAGACCGACCACCGACCCCTTCGCTGGCTCATGCAAATGAGAGGCGAAAACCCCAAATTGTTGAGGTGGTCCATTTCCCTCCAGGGGATGGACTTTAGGGTGGAACATCGACCCGGAGTAGACCATGCCAACGCTGACGGTCTCTCTCGGTTCTTCCGCCTTAGTGAAGAGAACTCCCTAGAGGCTGGGTAGCTCTCCCCACTTTCGGCTGGGGGGGATGCATGTTAGACCTGTCAGCTCTAGAGTGGTCTACCCCATTTTTTTGCCCTTGTTGCCTCATTTTTTCCGCCATCTTTTTGTTGGCCCTAGGTCTCTTGGCGCCTCACCACTGCTAAACAGTGCTGAGGTGCAGGTGCTCTCTCCTAACAACATGGCTACCACAGGCCCCTGCTACTGCGGAGTGGCCATTGCATACACACACTAGTGGTTAGGAGCAGGCTGGGACATCGTGATACAGTATCTTTTTCCATCCCGCCTTTTTGTCCCATAGACTATTATGTGGAAGCTCCTGGAACCTTCCAGCCCTGGAAGGGATTATGCTTTGCCGCCTTTGCAGGAGGGTCACCTAACCTGGGGGTATAAGAGGAAAGGAGGGAAACCTGACTAGTCAGTTGGGGCACCACTGGACCTGGGGGAACCTCTGCCGGAGAGTAGGTGGTTGGGCCTAGGGGAGAAACCTACACTACCGGGACTGACTGAGTCTAGGCCCTGCTGTACCCAAGTTAGATGAGGGACTCTGCCTGCCTGCTGATCTTGCCTGGTGAGGGGGCAACCCAGGGGACCATCTCCAGTGTGCTGCAGCGACCCACCCTGCCTCTGATGCCTGCCAACTCAACCCTTTTACCCCCTTCAACAGCTGGCAACTGAGACCTGCCATCGCCCTCCCCCCTGAGATAAGCGCTGTACTGAGGACGTGGGATGGCTGTTGGGAACTGCTGGAGGATCGCCGCGGCCCCGGCACCGCAGAAGGACCTCGCTGCGGCCCCCGGAGCCTGGGAGGGCTGCCGCGGTAGAGGGGAAGGCCGCGCGAGGCCTGGGAGTGCGGCGGACGTCATTGGCCGCGTTGGGAGGTAGGAGCGGCCCCCGCGCCCAGCCCCCAGAACGCCTCAAGTCCGTTGGCTCCCAGGCCAAGGAGAGACCCGGAAGGCCTGGAGCCAGCGGTGAGCACCGACGCGGGGGCTCCAAGGAGAGCAGGGGCCCCCGGCCTCTGCCCCAAGCCGAGACAGGGACGCTGGCCTGCCCAGAGCCGTGACTGCAGGTAGCACCCCGGGAGGGGAGGGCGATTGGCATCCGGATAGCGGGGCTGCCAAGGAGGTAGATTAGGACAAGCTGGTAGCCCCGTGACCGCCCCTCACCCCACGGAAAGCCCGACCCACACCGCAGCGGCCTGCTAACCCCCCCCCTGTTTGCAAGAACTAACGTGGGCTGCCCGACCGTTACCAGTGAGGGGCGCAGCCTGGAACTATAAGGAGGCCTTTCCCTTTCACCACAAGGGGGTCCTAGGGGATTCTGGGCCTGAAAGAACCCGAGTTTATGCACCATACATGTTGCCTCATTGAAGAGGCCACCGGAACTGTGTCGCCTGGATGGGTAACAGTTCAGGACGGTTGCGTTTATTTCCTCTCTACCTGGGGGGATGTTTTGAGGTCATATGCCCGCTCTGATGCTCCTAAATGAATGTGCATCTGTGCTGGAGCTAGAGGGAAGATAAGACTGCCCAGGAGAGTGTATGGAGGGTTACTCACGCTAGGGTTATTTGAATGAGACAACTGTTACCCTGAAATCACCCATATTGGTCATTTGAATGAAATAACTGTGACCCTGAAATTGCCTGCACGGGTTACCCGAATGAATTATTTGCTGTCCTGAGATTACCTGCCCTATCCCCCTGTTTGATCTTATTGTTGCCTTGAAGTGTACTACTTCATTAGTTGGATGAACTGATTGTTGCCCGGTGATTAACTGTTTTAGCTACTTCATTGTGTGCGCATGGCTGAATCCGCGTGAGTGAGTGCTGCACAACTGCTTCACACATTGCCTGTGGGTGCCTTCCTACCTCGCGCCAAGCTACCACGTTTGAATTGCTGACCCCAGTTCTAACAACACGCATATTATGAAAGGTTGATACTAGCTTTTAAGCAATACAGTGGTGATGAAAATTTAAGTGAAAAGGATTTGAGTCATTTTGTATATAGATTTGTGTACGGGTTGCGTCCTGAAATAAGTGAAATGATTAAACAGCATACAGTAGATTGGCAAAACAAAAAGATAGATGAAGTACTGAGACATGCAAAATATTTTAGCGATGAGATTGATGCAAAGCAGCGTAAATTAAAAGAAAAAGCCATGTGGGCTCATGTAAAAGTGGCAGAGAGACAGGAAGCTCAATTGATTGAACAAGCAAATGGTACGAGCATGAGACAGAAACCCAACATTAGGAAAGGGAAAGGACAGATTAGTCTAGAAGAAGCTAAAAAGAAATGGTCATGTCATAGTTGCGGAAGAATAGGGCATTGGAGAACCGAGTGTAAATTTCCCCCAAGTGCTAATGGTGATAATGCATCATTGAATCCACAGGTGCAGAATGAGGTGAGTTGTCAACCGCAGCGACAGCAGCAGGTTGTTGCCCAACAGTGTCAGGCGCCAAAACCGCCTTTTCCATAGAGAGTAAATCCTCAGAAATACAGTAATGAGACTGGATTCTACAACGAAGAACAGGTAATTAAACTGCCGCGTGCTAGTGCTGTTTCGCAGTATTAGCTACAACGCGATGAGAGTGAGTCAGAAGAAAGTTATTGACGGTGCCGAGGGGAGGAAGAAGAGTGCGTACTTGGTGCAACTCTAGAAGTAGACCAGACAGGCTCTTTTGTGGATGGAAAAGTAAATGACGAAAACATTACTTTCCTAGTAGATACTGGTGCTACTCGTTCAACTGTTAGGTCGGCTGATGTAAAAAATCTTCCTCTCTCGGATGAAACGATCCAAGTAGTTGGAGTATCCAACAGACAGATAAAAACTTATCTCACTGAACCAGTTAATGTTAACATAGGGAAGTTTTCTGAAATGCGCCGTTTTGTCGTGTGCGATTCAAGCCCTGTAAATTTGTTAGGGAGAGATTTGCTGTGCAAGATGAACTGCTCAATATTCTGTACTCCTGATGGTATAGCTTTTGAGACTCCTGATGAGGACGTACTGTACAAAATGACTATAGATAATATGGAACCAGAAATTACTGAGGCATTTGCTGTATTTGACCCAGAGGAATTGCCTCAAGAATTGAAGAAAACAGTAAAAACGGAAGTATGGGATTTCACAGGAGAAGATGAGGGATCAATGAAAAATGTAGATCCCGTAAAAATTACTGTAAAGGAAGGAGTAAGTTACCCAAATATTCCGCAGTACAAATTGACACCCGAGATAATTGCAGGAGTCACTCCTATAATAGACAGAATGATTAAGCAAGGTATTTTGAGAGAAATAATGAGCAGCCCATGTAATTCACCAATTATGGGTCTGAAAAAGCCTAACGGAACTTTTAGAATAGTACAAAACCTGAGAAAAATAAATAAAATCGTTGTATCATGTTGTCCCATTGTACCAAATTCATCTGTGATTTTATATCAAATTCCTCATGATGCAGAATGGTATACAGTGATTGATTTCTGTCATGCTTTCTTTTCCATTCCTTTGCACCCAGACAGCCAACAGATTTTTGTGTTCCAGTTTGGCGAACGTATTTTGGCATGGTGCCAAATCCCACAGGGGTATACAGAGAGTCCCTCGATATTTAATCAGATTCTGAAAAAGTCTTTAGAAGATTTAAAAATGCCCGAAAGTTCAGTATTGGTCCAATATATCAATGACCTACTTGTGGCATTGAGAACTCGAGAAGCTTGTGTAGTGGATACCATTGCATTGTTGAATCATTTGGCAGATGGAGGACTTAAAGTATCCCCATCGAAATTGCAATTCTGTCTAAAAGAAGTACAATATTTAGGCCACAAAATTGAAAAGGGACTAAGAAAAGTAACTGCAGATAGAATCAGGATAATAAAAGGAATGAGAGCCCCAATGACTCAAAGAGAAGTGAGAATGTTTCTTGGAATGGTTGGATATTGTCGTCAGTGGATAAGTAATTTCTCTTTGATTGCAAAACCTCTGGTACGTTTGACAAGGAGTGATGTAAAAGATCCCATTGAATTGAATAAAGAAGAGTTGCAGGCTTTTAAACAATTGAGAGATGGTTTGTGTGAAGCACCAGCACTTGGCATGCTTGACTATGAGAAAGAATTTGAGCTCTATTGCAGCGAAAGGAGCGGATGTGCACTTTCTGTGTTAATACAGAAACACGGAAAATTGAGGAGACCGATTGCATATTTTTCAGCTATATGAGAACCTGTAGCTGTAGCATTGCCTGGTTGTTTGAAAGCTGTAGCAGCTACTTGTAGGAGTTTGGAACAAAGTGAAGGAATTGTGATGGGATATCCTGTGAAAGTGTTTGTGCCCCATGACGTGGCAATCCTTTTAACAAGGAGCCGCACACAGTTCGTGATGCATAGTCGTCTGACTAAATATGAGAAAGTAATCCTAGGTGCAACGAATGTGAGCCTTATGAGATGTCTGAATGTGAACCCTTCAACACTGCTACCTGATGCTGAGAATGTGGAAGTCAGAGATGATGTGGATCATGACTGTTTGGAAGTGCTTGATTTCTGTACCAAACCACGTCCTGATATAAAAGATGTACCTTTGACAGAAAGTGACTATGTGATGTTTATGGATGGATCATGCTTGAGGACAGATGAGGGAATTCTGAGTGCAGCATATGCAGTATGCACAGTAGCAGCTGTATTGGAAGCATCTTGTCTGAAAAGAGTAAAATCAGCCCAGGTTGCTGAACTTTTTGCTTTAACAAGAGCATGCAAGTTGGGAAAGAATGTGAGAGTGACTGTGATAACCGATAGCCAATATGGCTTCGGTGTAGTGCATGACTTTGGGCAGATTTGGTCCCAAAGAGGATTTTTGACATCAAGTGGAACTCCTATAAGGAATGCTGAAGTGATTGGAAAATTGCTTGAGGCGATACAGCTGCCTAAGCAGTTAGCAGTAGTAAAATGTGCTGCGCATTCCAAGTCTGCTGATTATATTTCAGCGGGCAACATGTTTGCCAACGACATGGCTCAGTATTGTGCACGCAATCAGAACTCTGTGAATCGTGGGAGAGAAAAAGAAATGAATTCATGTCCCTTGTTGTTTACTAACACTGTGAATACATGGGAAGAAGTGAGGCAGTTACAGGAAGAAGCAGGAGATGAGGAAATGAGGAAATGAGACAGTGGGTAAAAGCAGGATGTGCACCACGGGAAACAGAACATGTGTGGGTTTATTGGGATGGAAGACCAGTCATGCCTGATAGCATGGTTTCTACTATGGCACGAATGTATCATGGCCAAGCCCATGTAGGAAGAGATGCTATGATTAGACTTTTCAAACAGACATCGTATAATGCAAAGTTCAGACTTGTAGCTGAAAGCCTTTGTCAAAGATGCCTTATATGTCAGCAGTTCAATCCTGGACGAAAAACAGTGGTAAGCCTGGGAACGATAGGACGAGAAGGAGGGCCTTTCACAAGAATGCAGATTGACTTCATTGAAATGCCCCCCTGCAACAGGTTGAGGTATGTTCTAGTGATGGTTTGTCTGGTCTCACGATGGGTGGAAGCATACCCAACTAGAAGAAGTGATGGAATCACAGTAGCCAAGCTACTATTGAGAGAGTTCATTCCTAGATGTGGGTTTCCAGTTACGATTGAGTCAGACAGAGGAAAACATTTCCATAATGAAATCATGAAATTAATTTGCGAAGCATTGAGTGTACAACAGAAACTACATTGTGCATATCGCCCAGAGGCTTCTGGTGTGGTGGGACAAGTAAATGGCACCATTAAAAACAGAATAGGGAAAATGTGTTTAGCCACAGGATTGAAATGCCTGATGTCTTGCCTCTGGTACTCATGACTATAAGATCTATTCCAGATAGGAATACAGGCTTGAGTCCTCATGAAATTGTGATGGGGAGAGCAATGCAACATGTTTTCATACCAGTCAACAAGCTATTGCCTATATCTGATGACTTGGTGTTGGATTATTGCAAGGGGTTGGCTGATTCCGTTCATTCTGTGTTTCATCAGGTTGGACCGGATGCCACCACTCTTGAAAAGAAGCCAGCTCATGATCTGAGCCCAGGTGACTGGGTGAGAATAAAAGTGCATAGAAGAAGAAATTGTTTGGTCCCAAGGTGGGGTAAACCACGTCAGGTGATTCTGACCACGACGACAGCTGTAAAATGTGCAGGAGTGAAGAACTGGATTCATGCTAGTCACACCTTGCGAATTCCAAATCCAGTGGATAACAAAGAAGGAGAGTACTTTGAAGAATCTGATACAAGTTCAGAATCAGATACTGAAGAAATAAGAGCAAGACAAACTCCTGAAAGGGGGGAGTTAGAACCAAGTCCAGCTATAGCACCAGAGAATCTTCCATTAAGGAGAAAATTGCAGATTTCTGACACCAGCTCAGAATCAGACACTGAACCAGTACAAGCACATCAGAGTGAAAATAAAAACAGTAAAGAGACTGTCAAAGACATTTTTGATAAAGAAGTTCTGTATGAGAAATCAAGAGAAATTCTGCCTGAAATAACAGAAGTAGATGGTAAGGTACCAGATACAGAGAGTGAGGGAAAGATTGTCGCGGAAGACCCCCGAGGAGATGTAGGGAAACCATACATCCAGGTAGAAGAAGGGACAGTTAGTCAGCAGGAAGATTGTGGGGAAGAACCATGAGGAGGGACAGAAATAGATAAGAAAAAGAAAGTGGTGGAAAGAAAGACTACAGAAAGTAAGAGTCAAGTTGGAACCGAATCCGAGGACAGTGACGAAGAAGTACCAGAAGGTCGAGTTCTGAGGAGAAGAGCATGGAGAACTGAAAGAAATGAAAAAGGAAGTAAGCAAAAAAGGCCAGCAAAGGATGAGATTTGGCCAAATAAGATCAAGAGATTGAGACACAGATTGACACGAGTAAATTCATCTAGAGCTGAACAAGTGAATGAGGTGTCTAGCCAAGAGAAAACAAAAGACATTGAACAGACACCATCGAAAGAAAAACAAGTGAACGAGAAGGCCCAACCAGAAGTTTAAGTCACCAGAATGGTCGTATGTGGCACTTCCTGAAGTACGAGAAGAGGCAGATAGCCAAGGAGATCTAGAGGTGACTGTACCAGAAGTGGTTGAGGAAGACGAAGAATTGGAAATCCTGAGAGTTATCTTGTCCGACATCGGGGAAGAGACGGATGTTCAGGAAATTCTGAATCATGATTGTAAAAGAAAAGTGAAAGATGATCAAGTGCCAAACTGAAGAGGCAAAAGTGCTCTAAAAGGAGAAATTTGAAATCTACCGGAAAAGACATAAAACTGAAAAGGAACCAAGTAGGTGCTTAGAGCCTTGGGTTAGACAAAACTAGTTGTGAAGTAGAAGAGGCTAAGTCAAAAGACACTGATCATTTTTAGAAATGGCAAACACAGAAAATAGAAAATCAACATGTGTGTTCCTTAGAAGATGGTGCAAAATGTGTTGTTGTTGTACAGGATTACTAATGCTTTTGTGGGGTGTGTTAGCTTTCATGGTCTCATTTAAGGTTACATTAGAAACAATAGAAGGTCATAGCGAGAATAAAACTAATGTAGAAAAGATTCAGAAGATTTATCCGACTAAAATAGATAAAAATTACTTGCATAGACAGGTCCATAAATGATTTTTCTAACAATGTTTTCTAAAAATTATTGTATGAATATCTTAAAACAATGGATGTGCGAGACTGCTAGGTATGTATGCAGTTGCCTGCATCAGTGTCTGAGGGAGTGACTTACCATCACCTTCCAGTGACATATGGAATAACATGTAGTGTATTAGCAAGTTTGTTTTACAAAATAGGGAAACTCGAATATTATTTTTCAGATGTAGATAACATATTTTCACAAGTACCAGTAGTTAATAAATTGAATTAAGTAAAACCTGCTAAAGTGTTAGGTGAATTTTTCTTAGAAACTAAAGAATTAACATTAGAGTCAATATTTAGTAGCAATCTAACTTGTAGTTTGAAAAGAGAGGAGAAGACTTTCTTAGATATGGTAGAAGGAGATTGAAAATGCAAAAGAAGGTATCTGAGGAAGAGGAAGAAAAGACAGTTTGGGATGTTGAAAGTGAGATACATTTGAAAGGAGAAGCTAGTCCAACAATGGCTCTAGATTGGCCTCAGAAAGGAAATGTGTGCATTAGAAGAAATCAAATAGCACAGTGTAGGCACAAGTGATTGCCATGATACTTATAGAATCATGAGTGGATGGGGATTTAAAGGAGGAAATGATCCGGTATTTCCTAGATAATATTTTATCTGCGGGAACAAAGCTTATTATCGCTTACCCGACCATTGGTTTGGCACATGTTATCTAGGCCTGGTTTTCCCAAAGATATTTCATGTGGGAAGAGTAAAAGATGGTGCACATGAGATAAGTAGACAACTAACACGTAGGAGAAGAGACTCTTGGTCAGAAATTGTAGGAGACATTTTCGGAGCACTGATACCAGCAGTTGCAATATCTCTGAATGCACATAAAATTAGAAAATTATCAACAGTAGTGGATCGCTTGTCAACAAGCACTGCTGGAGGATTTTTATTGGTAAATACTGAAATGGTTGCCATGCGAGCTATGGTAATGCAAAATCGCCTTGCCCTTGATATAATTTTGGCAAAAGAGGGTGGAGTCTGTGGAATGTTGAAAGTTCAACATTGTTGTACTTATATTCCTGACGAAAGTCAAGATCTAAAGACATACATTAAGAATATAACTGATTTGCATGAGGAGATTGTTCCACTGGAGGTTGAAGGTATTTGGTAAAAGATTGGGAAAAGGTTTGCTACTATTAAGGACTTTCTACTAAAATTAGGTAGTACCTTTATTGGTAAAATCTTATTTCCACTAACGTGTGGGATACTTTTAGTTTTAATTCTGAGACTAGGATGTTTATGTAGCAAAAGAAGGAAAATACGAAATAACATAAAAAGAGAAAGTGTAAAGAAAAGAGAGAAAGAAAGAAAAGAAAGAGAATTTGAAGAGGTAGAATTAGAAGAGTGGAAAGAGAATATGTATAAAAAGACAAGAGAAGAAGAGACAGGAGAGACAGTCATGTGATCTAACAAATTATTAAGAGAACTGAATTCATTTCTATCTACAAATTTTATAAAATTTAAGGTAGTGTGGTGATGTTTAAAAAAAATCACCAAAGGCGGCATTGATGGAGCAGGTAAAGCAAAATGTTGTATACCTCCTCTATGTTGCATGAAAATACTAATTATATAACCCACTTATAAATTTACTAATGGTTTGCAGTGTTGAACTAAACCAACCATTTGCATACACAAATTACACGTGGGATATTGATATTTGCATGGCAAAAATAATTCTAATAACTAAAAATGTACGCATATTAATAGTAGTACATGTAGTAATAAAGATATTGCATGATTTATGTTGCTTATGTGACGTTTGCGTTCCTGTTTGGATCCTAAAGGTGAGTATTATCGCTTTAAATGTCGCTAAAATGCTAGGAAAATACTAATACAAAAAGGGATTAGTAAGGGCTTAACATTAGAATTTTCATTTCCTTGTATTAATTATTCTTTTGTGTTTGTTTTGCTTACGTTGACATTCGGGCCTACCTAAAAATGGCCTCCAAAATGGAGTTCAGAAGTGGCCACCGTCTCGTGACCGCGATGCCTACTGCGCAGACTCGGATGGCTCCGTGAACTTCCGGATGACCTCAGTTCATAATGTTCCTGGTCAAGGATAGGAACTTGGTGGACTGCCAAACTTCAGTCAGTAAAAACTGGTCTAAATGAACAATTGGGACATACAAGCAAACCTTAAACATTGTTGCATAAGGACAACATGAGCTGCGGAAATGAACTGGCAAAATCCATGAGAACCTCATAGAATAAAAATCGAATGTTCCCCAACCAGCCAATCACCGTCGTTCTTGGCCTAAAATTGTTTCATGTTAACCCGAAATGTATTATAAAGAGTAGTAGAATAGGGAGGGGGCTGGCATTCGGCGGTTTGGATGACTGCACACCCCTATCTACCCCACAAGCGATGACAGATGCTTGCACAATTTCTGAGCCTTTGGAGATCTTTGAGACTGTAACGTGCTGAGTAAAGAACTTTTGGACATTGAGCTCTGGCCTGCTTATTTTGGACAATTAACGGCTAAATTCGGTTATGCAGAGCCAAATGAATTAGAGAAAATCCAGATAGCAAGAATAGGTAAATTTAATGTCATGCGAAATGAACAAAACTCTAAGCTTTGATTGAATGAAAATGCTAATATTAATTGCAAATAATATTTAGATAAACAAATATAATTAACAGAAATTACGAGTTTGTGGTTATTCAATGAGAAGAGTAAGGATTCTGAGTCTTAAATGTGTTTTAGCTGGTTCTAAATCACCATCAACCAATCCAACTAATTGGTCCGTCAACCAAGTGGTGGAGTGCCTTGATGTTTAGGATTAGGAATCTATAGGTGGCGAATGCTAATGTATATTCTGTAAATAACTTTTTCTTTCCTCTAGGTAATAAGGTACCCCCCCCCCCCACATGTCCAGCGCAAAATCATCAACCCTCCTGTGTGCAGACTCGTGAGTTTGAAGAAGTGTGAGTGTTGGTGTTATGCGACCCACCGATGTCTGCGCGTGTAAGTGAGTTAGTGTGACATCGGGTCTGCGACGCAGGGAGGATAGTTGTATATTTTGCCCTCTTTTCTCCCCGGTCTCGCGCTGGATCACAAGAACAAATAATCCCACATTTTAATCCACTTGTATAAAGACCCCAGAATGTTGCCAAGAGGACCATCAACCCAGCAGACAGTGGGGAGTAATGGTGCCCCATGTTCTTGCATTTTTTAATTCTAACAAGCTGGTATGTACTCCCTGGAGGTGTGCTCTATAGCGCATAGAAGCTATTTTGGAGTAAATAAGAGAAAAAGCTAAATTGAAACTATAGAATTTATCTGAAACAGGTAACATTTTGTGAAACACAAATCTGCAGCATCTTCGCATTTTCTATAGGGATCAGGTATGTAGTGGACAAAACAGATTAGCAATTTTCGAAAACTCAGGTTGTTCAACCAAATATTATATAGACACTTAAAGTAGGCCTTGTTGCTTCATTGCCTCTTATTTATGTACAAATGTGGGCAGGCCCTAGGAAACGGAATTCTCTATGTACAACCACAGAAGCCACACCTCCTGAAGCACAAGGGGTGACGTGAGGCAACTAACAACATGGCGCAGGGTTCAAACTACTCACTCACCCCTTTCTAGTCACTGGATTAAATAAGCACAGTTTGAGAATTTACCTATTAATGATTCCTACAATCTAGAGGACTCTATGTATATCTGTACTTCTTAAATATAAAAAAAGAGCTTTGTGCAGACAGGTTGTGAGGATGGACATTGTGTTGATTTGTTTTTTTTCAAACAACGATTTTAAACATCGAGCGAGAGCAATGCTGTTGACCGCGCCCCTTGCCTTTTAGCAGCACCGGAAGCAGAACCTTTGGAATGGAATGCTTATGATATCACAGACCCCGAAATGCGACGTCTCGAGACCCGAGTCCAAGCATAGGGGGGCACCCATGGTAGCGCAGAGAGAAGGAGAGGCGGCCACTGTTAGGGATACTTCAGGCGGCATGAGGGGTCGTAGTTAGTCACTTTATTGACACAAGATAGATCTCGGCAAGAAATCTGATCGTGTTCATGTTTTGCCCTGCAGTTAAGACGGATTAAAGACTCGAGGAAAACTACAACAAAGAAGATATAACACCTGCTCCCCCTCTTAACATGGAAATCATGGTATCAACCAAAATGATGGTGTATGATGACATGTTGAGTGACCGCTATTATGACGTACCCTGCTACGGAAGCCTGGTAAACCAGGGAGCTGGTGCTTAACACCAAAAGACGCCGGGCAAGTGACACCACCACTGGTGACTGGAGCTGGGTACACCGAGAGGCTGGAACCCGTAAAGGTGGGACAAGCTCCAACAAGGTAGGGGCAGGGGTGCCTGGGGTCAGGGAACAAGGTGAGTGAATAAACTAATTGAAAACCGAACTAAAAAAAACCGTAAAAACCCTGAAAACGAAATTCGAAACCAAACTGAAAACTGACTTGAAATTCCCTTTTACCATAATCCTTAATTTATTTACCCCAATGCTTCCAATTCACACCCCCTCCAAACCAGTCGTTCCCCTTTCAACCTAATCCTTCTCTTTACCTGTCTAACCCCTTACATTAATTTCCCTCCACTTCCTCGACCTCTGTTTCCCTAACCCTATAGCTTCTCTGATCTCCTTCCTTTCCCTTCCTTACTAACCGACGCACATTCCCCCAAGCCTCACCCCACTCTTTTCTAACATTTCATTACGTTTTGATCTCCCTTTACATCATTTCACGTTTCTTTACTTTCCATCCGCTCCTGTCACTTGAAGTTCAGTCACCTACCTGCTCGTTTGTCCCTTCTTCCCTGGCCGTCCCGTCACTCTCCTTCCTTCACACATTCCTCCTCTACTCTCCTCCCACTCGTTTCCCTACCACTTCCCTTATCTTTCTATCTTATTCCCTGCCCTCTTCTGTTTCTTCCTTGCCCTTTAAATGCGGAACTCCTTTTCACCCCCCCCTCCATTCAATCCAAATGCGTTCCTTTCCTTTCGTTCCAAGACCCTCTCCTACCTACTCCACCACATTGACTATTTTAATCACTTTCTCTACCCTTTACATTTCCTGTCCCATTCTTCCCTTATCTTTCTATCTTATTCCCTTCCCTCTTCTGTTTCATCCCTGCTCTTTAAATGCTGAACCCCTTTTTGTGTCACTATGTTTTTGAGGCTTTGTATCTGTTTCTGCATAAATGAGTGTTTCTATGTCTCCCCATGTTGGTGTATATAATTCTGTGATAATATCTGTGAGTGTAGACTTGAGTTTCTTTTCGTGCAAATAAACGAAATTCTTATGTTACATTGAAATTTTTTTACTTTTTTTTTTCCAAAAGACACAAGATAATTTTTCACGAAATGTCTAGGGCAGATGTTGGTCTCTGGGACACAGGGCTAAAAAGCATGCTGATCACTTTCAAAATGACTATGCATGTCCAATTAGATCAACATTTATTCACTCATCTTTCTATCTTATTCCCTGCCCTTTAAATGCTAAACCCCTTTTCACCCCCCCTCCATTCAATACAAATTCGTTTCTTTCCTTCCGTTCCAAGACCCTCTCCTACCTACTCCACCACATTGACCATTTTAATCACTTTCTCTACCCTTTACATTTCCTCTCCCATTCAGTTACTTCCCTTCACTCCTCTAACTCTCCCTTGTTTCCTGGCCTTTATTCCTTCTTTCATTCAATCTCTCTCGTCTGCACATTTCAATCCTCCTTACCACTTCTCCCTATGCGCCCATTCCTTCCCTTTCCTATTTCCTTTCTCATCTCTGCCCTTCTCATTCATTCATGTCCAGACACACCCCTTGTCCTTCCGTTCTCGTTTCCTTTTCCCCTGCATAATCTTCCCTCCTCTTCCCTGTCCAACCAGCCCTTCAATTTCATCCCTTCCATTAATTTCGTTTTTCGATCTTCAACTGCCCTCATTGTTCAATTCTGTCCCCTTCCCTTACCTTACCTAACGACCCTAGACATCCAGTGCTCTGTTCCCTTCCCCACCTTTATTTTCCTACCGTCTACTTTCCTAATCATTTCCCTTCCTTTTCTACCCAGTGGCGGCTGGTGAACCTTGAAAGAGATAAGAAACTTGGCCTGTGATAGAGTTACTGTGAGTCTACCTGTTTTGTGTTGGTTAGTGTTTCAGTGTGTATTTCCGTATCTTTGCGGCTCTGTATGTTTCTGTTGGTTGTTTGTGTCACTGTGTTTTTGAGGCTTTGTATCTGTTTCTGCATAGAGTATTTCTATGTCTCCGCATGTTGGTGTATATAACTCTGTGCTAATATCTGAGTATAGACTTTAGTTTCTTTTCGTGCAAATAAACTAAATTCTTATGTTACAGTGAAGATTTCTTTCTTTTTTTTTAAGACACAAGCTAATTTTTCACGAAATGTCCAGGGCAGATGTTGGTGTCTGGGACACGGGGCTAAAAAGCATGCTGAGCACTTTCAGAATGACTATGCATGTCCATTTAGAACAACATGTTTTGCCCTGACGAAAGCCCGGGACAATTTTTGGCCTACCATTTGGGCTGAAACATGTTGGCTGACTTTTAGGGTCTTAGGACCGAAGCCTCCTTAAAAGTCCTGTTTTTATCTATTTTTTAACATCCACTACACCACCACTAATAAAGGGATACCGGGAGGTGTAGTAGGATTTTTATCTTTAAGTCCCCCTGGCTTTTATCTCCTAAGAGCTCCCTGAAACACGGTTGAGCCCACCCAGACCTTTAGGAGTCTGGGTGAACCCGATGATGAAGCATGACACCAATAGGGTGTGTGAGGGTTAAATAACAAAAGGAAATCCTTCCCTTTCCACTTTTGTGGCTTAGTTGTCACTAAAGGAGTATAATTAGGCCTTAGGAGCCGTTTCAGGGTTTGGATACATAGAGTGTGAGTATGTCTATTTCAAAGCCTGTTTCGAGTAGGAAGCATTTCACAGATAAAAAAAAACATTTTATATTTAGTGGATCTAAATATAAAATGCTTATTTTTAGCAAGTTGAGTTGATTATTTTCATTAACAACCCTGTGTGTCTGAAATAATTTTTCTACTCACAAGTGTCCCTTCAAGCAGCACCTTAGGGCTGCTCATGTGAGCATACCCAGGCGGTGGAACTGCAGGAAAATTCTACACATACCAGAGGTTTGAGGAGACTGCAGTAAAGTACACCAACCACATCGATACACACATGTACTACATACTTAAAGTAAATGTTGCAGACTGTATTTTGTACTTTAAAATGGTAGTCAGACTGAACTGTCTTTGCGTAGCTTGTATATTGTTCTTTTTTTTTTTTTAAATATATTTATTAATTTCACCATTACACAGTTAGCACAATTTATCGCATAATCTCCGATAGTACATTTGGATTCTTATAAGATTTTACATACAATGAATTAATATCAACACAAATTCCAACATCAGATACATCAAATTCATCCGGGCTCTCCTAGCTTAATCCCTTAAACCCAAACCCTCTTTCCATTTTATTATGGGGTCCCATATCCTTAACCCCAATTTCCTTCCTGTTCTGCCTTTCCGAGCATATATATTTTTCTCCAAATTATAAGTAGACAACAGGTTAGCGAGCCAAACTTGCATTGCGGGTGGGTTTTTATCCAGCCAGGCCCTGGCTATGCAGAGTCTAAAAACTGCCATTGCGACAAAAATAAAGTCCCTCTGAATGATATTGGTATCCGTAACAATCCCTAGCAGTATTTCCGGGGGGTTTAAGATAACTTGAATATCCAGGGAGGCATCAAGAAATTTCTCTATGTCTCTTAACACCGTTTGTAATTGCGGACAAACCGCAAATATATGGATTTGATCTGCCTCAAGGGAGCTACACCTTGGGCATGTGGTGCCGGCGGTACCCCCCCACTTTGCTATCTTTGCTGGAGTAAAATATAACGAGTAGAGGGTTTTATACTGCTGTGATTGCAACGGCGCTGAGCAGAGGAGAGTACGCCCTCGGTCCAGTGACTCTTTAAACCAACTTGGCTCCCCTGCCAGCTTGTCTGCCCACTTTACCATCAGCTTATCCATATCGTCTGGTTTACCTGCTAGCAGATTCGCATAAAAACTCCTAATAGAGCAATCCCCCCTGTTGGAAATACTCCCACTCCCACACCGGTAAGGGTTGGTGGTAAAGGGGTATTTCCAGAACATACAGTGGTAGCTTGGCTCGAGTGGTCAGGAATCAGGCACCGTGCTAAGCATACGACATACCCATACAATAACCATGCGTGCATCCGTTCCAAAAACGACTCTACACCGTAAAAATTATGAAAATATTTCTCTTTATCTTCTTAGTTGCTGATTGGATAAATAATACACAATCACAATATACAAGGTTTTTTTTAAATAGTGCAGGTCAAATAAATACTGTCTTAATGATTCAATAAATAGGGGTGATCATAAATAAGGAAGGTATAAATATAAGTGCAATACATACAGGCAATTAAATATTCTGAGGCAATAAATACTGCAAACCAATAAATATTGAGCGACAATAAATACTGTGGAACAATAAATACAGTGAAGCAATAAATAGGTTAAATACAATAAATACAGTGCCCTCAATAAATAATTAAAAGCTGACAGTGACACTTATAGAATCAGATCACATTTGAGATTACTATGGGCTGATTTGGCCCAGGCACAGCTTGTGGGGATGTGGAAGGCTTGAGGGTGACTACTCCCTGGCTTGGACAAGGCTGAGGCCTAAACTGAGGTAGATCAAGGGGGGGATACCAGAGACCTGGCTCTCTCACTCTACACAACCCCTTTAAATTAGTCTCAGCTCACCCCTGGCACAGTCCAGCTGGTTCCAGCACCTCTCTAACCCCTAGAGTAGTCTCTTAGGATTCCACAGGGCCTTTGGCGCCCTCTATTCCACTTACTGCCCTTTTTCTGAAGCTCCGACGCCGCTGGAGTCGTGTCGACGCCGTGAGGCGGTTCCGGTTCGATGTTGGCGGCCTTGGCACAATGTCAGTTCTTGACGACGCCGGTAGGCGGTTCCGGTTCGATGTCGGCGGCCTCGGCTCGATCTCGACCTCCGATTCGATGGCGTCGGGCAGTCTTGGCTCGATGTCGACTTCGGGCGGCTCCGGTCCGATGGCGACCTCAGTTTCGATGACGTCGGCCGGCCTTGGCTAGATGTCGACTTCCGGCGGCTCCGGAGTGCGATCTCCACTCCCGACCTCCGGTGCTCCTCTCCTCAGGTTTCCGGCGACTCCGGAGTGCGACCTCCACTCCCGACCTCCGGCACGATTCTCTCAGGTTCCGGCGACTCCGGAGTGCGATCTCCACTCCCGACCTCCGGCACACTTCACCTCGGTCTCCGGCGACTCCGGAGGGCGGACTTCACTCCCCCGTCGACGCCGCTCACTCGACCTCGGGTGACTTCCTCCTCGACCTCTGGTACTCTCTACGACCTCCGTCGGCGCCCTCTCTCGACCTCTGGCGGCTCCGGGTACGACGTCTGCTTTTCCAGTCAGCGCCGCTTCTCCACCTCGGGCTCCAGGTCTCAGGCTTCTCGACGTCGGACTCCAGGGAAACCAGTATCCAGGTCAGGATCTTGCTGTTCTTGGATTCTAAGGCCTGTTCCTGCTGTCCAGGTCCTTAAGATGGTTTTTCTTGCTTCTTCCCACACAGGGCTTCAGGCTGGGCTCAGTCAGTAGGGACTAGTATCAAGGGTGGGTTTATGGACCCCACTCCAGGCACAAGTTTCCACCCCTGCTGCCTCACTCCTTCCTCCTTCAGGTTTCTGCTGCTCACTCTTCACCAGTCAGGTGCCAACTGCCAGCTCCAACTGCCAACTCTCTGTCTTAGCTTCCCAACATTCTAAACCGCCTCCAACTGTCACAGGGTTCTGGAATGTTCTGGAAGGTGCTAGTAGGTTCCAGTGGGTGCTGGTGATGTCACAGGTGGCCACCATTTTGTGCTCCAGGCCCTCAGACAGAAGTTTCAGGGGTAGATAAAATGGCTCCCTGAATCTGCAGCAACACTAAAAAGTCTGGTGGTTCCCAAAAAGGAAAAATTCAAACAGGGTTTGAGGCAAAAGTGGGACAAAATAAATAATGATGAGGAGGGACCACCCAAAGGGCTGACAGGTCTAACACGCGTCCCCCCCAGCTGAAAGTGGGGAGAGCTACCCAACCCCTTGGGAGTTCTCATCACTAAGGCGGAAATACCTTGAGAGACCGTCTGCATTGGCGTGGTCCACTCCAGGCCGATGTTCCACCTGAAAGTCCATTCCCTGTAGGGAAATAGACCACCTCAACAACTTGGGATTCTCCCCCTTCATCTGCATCAGCCAACGAAGGGGTCGGTGGTCGGTCTGAACCAGGAAGTGCGAGCCAAACAGGTATGGCCGCAACTTCTTCAGAGCCCATACCACTGCAAAGGCTTCACGCTCTATTGCACTCCACTTCTGTTCCCTGGGAAGTAGTCTCCGGGATAGGAAGACCACGGGTTGATCCAGACCCTCTTCATTGAGTTGCGATAACACTGCCCCAATGCCATGTTCTGATGCATCTGTCTGGACAATGAACTCCTTGGAAAAGTCTGGGGCCCTTAAGACCGGGGCCTCGCACATGGCTTTCTTCAGTCTCACAAAGGCCTGCTGACAAGCCTCCGTCCAGACTACCCGTCGAGGTTGTTTCTTGGACGTGAGCTCCGTGAGGGGGGCTACGATGGTACCGTATCCCTTCACGAAGCGGCGGTAGTATCCCGTGAGGCCCAGAAAAGCTCGGACCTCAGTCTGTGTCTTGGGGGGTTCCCAGGCCATGATGGCCTCGATCTTCGCCTGGAGGGGTTGCACCGCTCCCCTACCCACCAAGTGTCCAAGGTACACTACCGACCCCTGCCCGATCTGGCACTTGCTGGCCTTGATCGTCAATCCAGCTTGTCTCAGGGCCTGGAGAACAGCTTGCAGGTGACGCAAGTGATCCTCCCAGCTGTTACTGAAGACGGCTATGTCATCCAGATAAGCAGCAGAGAAACTCTCCATTCCGGTGAGGATCTGGTTTACCAGGCGCTGAAACGTGGCAGGTGCGTTCTTGAGCCCAAAGGGCATCACACAGAACTGGTAGTGGCCATTGGGCGTGGAGAAGGCTGACCTTTCCCTTGCTCCATCAGTCAAAGAGATCTGCCAGTACCCAGAAGTAAGGTCAAAGGTACTTAGATATTGGGCAGCTCCCAGCCGGTCAATCAATTCATCCGCCCTAGGGATCGGATGAGCATCAGTTTTGGTCACTGAATTCAGTCCCCGGTAGTCCACACAGAACCTCAGTTCCGGTTGGGCACCCGGTGGTGCAGCTTTTGGTACTAGTACCACCGGACTGGACCAGGGGCTGCTAGAAGGTTCGATCACTCCTAGCTCCAGCATCTTAGTGACTTCACTATGAATGCTGGCCTTCACCTTGTCTGACATCCGGTAGATCTTGGACTTCACAGGTGGGCTGTCTCCTGTGTCCACGTCATGGACGCACAGGTGAGTCCTACCCGGGACAAGGGAGAACAACGCAGAGTACTGTCCCAGGACCTGGCGACAGTCCTCCTGCTGTTCAGGAGTTAGAGATGGGGAGAGAATCACTCCCTCCACCGACCCATCCTTTTCTTGAGACGCAAACAAATCAGGGAGAGGCTCGCTTTCCACGTCCTCTCCTCCGTCAGTCACCATCATCAAGATGACTTCGGGCCTCTCGTGGTGGGGTTTGAGGCGGTTGGCATGCAGCACCCGCAGGGGCTGACGAGGGGTCTTCAGGTCCACCAAGTAGGTAGCCTTACCCTTCTTCTCCAACACCTCAAAGGGTCCTGACCAGCGATCCTGGAGGGCACTAAGCTCTCCTGGTTCGATCACCCACACCTTCTGGCCAGGCTCCAACTCCGGGTGAGCATTGTGGTCATACCACGCCTTCATCGCTGCTTGGCTGGCTTCCAAGTTGTCAGAAGCTTGCTTCCACAACTTAGCCATTTGGCTCCGGAAGGCCAGCATGTAGCTCACCACATCCTGGGGAAGCTTTCTGGGAGTTCTTTCCCATCCGTCTCTCACCAGGTTGAGAGGTCCACGTACAGGGTGCCCATACAGAAGCTCGAAGGGGCTGAAGCCCACTCCCTTCTGTGGCACTTCCCTGTAGGAAAAGAGTAGACAGGGTAGGAGGACGTCCCATTTCCTCCGCAGGCTTTCAGGCAGACTTCTGATCATGCCCTTCAAGGTTTTGTTAAACCTCTCCACCAGACCATTGGTCTGGGGGTGGTAAGGAGTGGTGAACCGGTATGTCACTCCACACTCCTTCCACATCGCCCGCATGTACGCTGACATGAAGTTGGTCCCCCTGTCGGACACAACTTCCTTGGGGAAACCCACTCGGGTAAAGATTCCCATCAGGGCCCTAGCCACAACAGGTGCTGTTATGGTCCTCAGAGGTATTGCCTCTGGGTACCGTGTGGCATGATCCACCAGAACCAGGATAAACCTGTGACCAGCTGATGTTGGCGGATCTAACGGACCCACAATGTCGATGCCCACCCTTTCAAAGGGGGTGCTAACGACAGGAAGTGGTTCCAGGGGAGCTTTCAGCTTCACCCCTGTTTTCCCACTGGCTTGGCAAGACACACATGTCCGGCAGTAGGTATCGGACGACACTTTCATCTGAGGCCAATAAAAGTGTGGGACAAGACGGGCGAAGGTCTTGTCTTGCCCCAGGTGTCCTGCCAATGGTATCTCGTGAGCCAACTCCAGAAGGAAGGCTCGATAACGTTGAGGGACTACCAAGGCTCGTGACGATCCATGTAGGGGTGCCTTGGGTTCACTGTAGAGGAGGCCATCCTCCCAGTAAACACTGTAGTTCCCTTCAACGTTCCCTGCTGCCTGGGCTTCGGCCTGTCGCCTCAGCCCCTCAAGGGTAGGGCACTCCCTCTGGCCCTGGCAGAATTCCTCCCTGGACGGGCCTCCCTCCACGTGCCACTCGGCCGGGATGGGTAGGTCCTCCAGGTTGGTAACGTCCCCCACCGCAGACTCCTGGTCCACCACCTCCGGTGGCCTATCCGTCCTACGGGGTGTGGACGCCGAGGCAGGCTCCTCCTGTCCTCGGTTCTTCCCTTGACTGGCAGCTGGCTGGGCCTTTGTTCCAGGCTCCAGCCGAAACGAACTCCCTCTTCGGGTAGTCGCGGACCTTGTGCTCACACAGGCCCAATCAGGTGTACCCAGCATCTCAGTGTGAGTCCGGTATTCCACCTCCTTCCAAGCGTTGTGCTCCATGTCATTCCCCAGTAGACAATCGACTGGCACGGCAGGGCTTACGGCAACTCGAAGTGAACCTGCAACCCCCCCCCATTCAAAGGGAACCTCGGCCACTGGATAGTGGCCTGTTCTGCCGTCAGCCATCGCGGCTGGGTGGAGTACATCGGGAATTACCTGCTCTGGAGACACCAGTTGACTACGTACCATAGTCATACTGGCTCCTGTGTCTCTCAGAGCCTCCCCTCTTTGGCCGTTGATGGTGACCCACTGCCCATACTTTACAGTATTGGCGGGCACCTGGATCTTAGGAACCATCTCCCGTTCTCCCAGGGACACTAAAGTGACACCCGCCCACTCCCTTCCCTTAGTTAAGGGCATCTCCTCCCCGAGCACTACACTAGCTACTCCGGGGGTCTTTCCTCCAATGGGAGGGGGTGGTCGTTTCAGGCACTTCGGATCTCCTTTATAGTGTCCAACGCCACCGCACTCGTAGCAATGGACAACCCTTGGCTGCTGACTCTGGCCAGGATTAGGGTTGCTGGGTGGGTTAGCCCTAGGGGTGAATCCTGTTCCCTTCCCTTGGAAGTTATTTTGGGGGCCTTTGGAGAACTCCTTTTTCTTTTCCCCTCCCTCTTTCTTCTGAGGGGCGCCCTGTCCGGCCTTTTGAGTATCCCCTCCAGTCCCCCTTGTGGACACCCGGGTACTAGCCCAAATGTCCGCCTCCTCAGCAAGCTTCCGGGGATTGGTCAGCTTGCTATCCACCAGGTGTTGACGCAGTTCAGGGAAACATTTCTCGAGCAGGTGTTCCTTCAGTACTAGATCAAACAACCCCTCGTAGTTCCTCACTTCACTGCCCTGAATCCAACCCTCTAGTGCCTTCTTTGCATAGTCCAGGAAGTCCACCCAATTCTGATTGCCCAGTTTGTGACTACCCCTGAACTTCTCTCTGTACTTTTCGGGTGTTAGTCCAAACTTTCTTATGAGCGCCAGCTTCATGGTGGGGTAGTGGGTCTGCTCATCCTCCTCGAGGGCCAATAATGCATCCCTACCAGCTGGAGGCATGTACTTGTACAATCCCCCTCCCCAGTACTTCTCTGGAACCCCATGGGCCCTTAACGAGACCTCATAGGCCGCTAGCCACTTGGCAATATCGTCGCCCACCCCATAGCTAGCTACTATGTCCTTTGGCAGGTAGGGTTTGGGTTCCCTGGTGTACTCTCGTTCTTCGCTGCCACCGTTAGGTACAGGGTGTGCCCCGATTCTCAGGATCTGAAGATCTATCTCTTTCAGCCTTATCTCATGAGCCATCCTCTGTTCCTCCTCCTTCTCCAGCCTTGCTAAGTCCCATGTGAGCTGTCTTTTCTCCCTCCGGTCTGTTAACTCCACTTCAGACAAGCCACCGCTAGAGGCACTGCTGCCCTTCCTGGAAAGTGTCCTGGGCCCCGCTGACAGGTTCCCCACCTCAGGTTGGTACAAACCAGCTCCCTCCCTGTCGGGCTCTCTATCCCTGTCCTCCTCCTCAGCCTTGCTTTCTCGGCGTGCCTCCCCCCAAGCCCTTAAGCTGGTTTGGAGTGCACCCTTCTTTGCTCCTGGGGGACAATACACCCCCTCCCGCTGACAAAACTCCCTGAGTTGGGCCACAGTGTACGTTTCAAAATTCTCCAGTACAAACTCCATCTTGCCCACTCAGGTCAGAGGACAGTTATTTGCAGTAACAATGCAGGGGGGTACCTTTAATAATACCTCCTCCCACCACCAGAGTAAATTTGGAAAAAACAAAAAACCCACAATTAGGAAGGCCGCTTTGAGAAAACTCCCGGTGTAGGCCTATGGACTACCCACAGTTATTGTTGAGTATACATAGGCACAGCTCTATCCCACCACTGAACACCAATTAATGTTGGAAATACTCCCACTCCCACACCGGTAAAGGTTGGTGGTAACGGGGTATTTCCAGAACATACAGTGGTAGCTTGGCTCGAGTGGTCAGGAATCAGGCACCGTGCTAAGCATACGACATACCCATACAATAACCATGCGTGCATCCGTTCCAAAAACGACTCTACACCGTAAAAATTATGAAAATATTTCTCTTTATCTTCTTAGTTGCTGATTGGATAAATAATACACAATCACAATATACAAGGTTTTTTTTAAATAGTGCAGGTCAAATAAATACTGTCTTAATGATTCAATAAATAGGGGTGATCATAAATAAGGAAGGTATAAATATAAGTGCAATACATACAGGCAATTAAATATTCTGAGGCAATAAATACTGCAAACCAATAAATATTGAGCGACAATAAATACTGTGGAACAATAAATACAGTGAAGCAATAAATAGGTTAAATACAATAAATACAGTGCCCTCAATAAATAATTAAAAGCTGACAGTGACACTTATAGAATCAGATCACATTTGAGATTACTATGGGCTGATTTGGCCCAGGCACAGCTTGTGGGGATGTGGAAGGCTTGAGGGTGACTACTCCCTGGCTTGGACAAGGCTGAGGCCTAAACTGAGGTAGATCAAGGGGGGGATACCAGAGACCTGGCTCTCTCACTCTACACAACCCCTCTAAATTAGTCTCAGCTCACCCCTGGCACAGTCCAGCTGGTTCCAGCACCTCTCTAACCCCTAGAGTAGTCTCTTAGGATTCCACAGGGCCTTTGGCGCCCTCTATTCCACTTACTGCCCTTTTTCTGAAGCTCCGACGCCGCTGGAGTCGTGTCGACGCCGTGAGGCGGTTCCGGTTCGATGTTGGCGGCCTCGGCACAATGTCAGTTCTTGACGACGCCGGTAGGCGGTTCCGGTTCGATGTCGGCGGCCTCGGCTCGATCTCGACCTCCGATTCGATGGCGTCGGGCAGTCTTGGCTCGATGTCGACTTCGGGTGGCTCCGGTCCGATGGCGACCTCAGTTTCGATGACGTCGGCCGGCCTTGGCTCGATGTCGACTTCCGGCGGCTCCGGAGTGCGATCTCCACTCCCGACCTCCGGTGCTCCTCTCCTCAGGTTTCCGGCGACTCCGGAGTGCGACCTCCACTCCCGACCTCCGGCACGATTCTCTCAGGTTCCGGCGACTCCGGAGTGCGATCTCCACTCCCGACCTCCGGCACACTTTACCTCGGTCTCCGGCGACTCCGGAGGGCGGACTTCACTTCCCCGTCGATGCCGCTCACTCGACCTCGGGTGACTTCCTCCTCGACCTCTGGTACTCTCTACGACCTCCGTCGGCGCCCTCTCTCGACCTCTGGCGGCTCCGGGTACGACGTCTGCTTTTCCAGTCAGCGCCGCTTCTCCACCTCGGGCTCCAGGTCTCAGGCTTCTCGACGTCGGACTCCAGGGAAACCAGTATCCAGGTCAGGATCTTGCTGTTCTTGGATTCTAAGGCCTGTTCCTGCTGTCCAGGTCCTTAAGATGGTTTTTCTTGCTTCTTCCCACACAGGGCTTCAGGCTGGGCTCAGTCAGTAGGGACTAGTATCAAGGGTGGGTTTATGGACCCCACTCCAGGCACAAGTTTCCACCCCTGCTGCCTCACTCCTTCCTCCTTCAGGTTTCTGCTGCCCACTCTTCACCAGTCAGGTGCCAACTGCCAGCTCCAACTGCCAACTCTCTGTCTTAGCTTCCCAACATTCTAAACCGCCTCCAACTGTCACAGGGTTCTGGAATGTTCTGGAAGGTGCTAGTAGGTTCCAGTGGGTGCTGGTGATGTCACAGGTGGCCACCATTTTGTGCTCCAGGCCCTCAGACAGAAGTTTCAGGGGTAGATAAAATGGCTCCCTGAATCTGCAGCAACACTAAAAAGTCTGGTGGTTCCCAAAAAGGAAAAATTCAAACAGGGTTTGAGGCAAAAGTGGGACAAAATAAATAATGATGAGGAGGGACCACCCAAAGGGCTGACAGGTCTAACACCCCCCTAACCTTATTTTCTCCAATATTTCTACCTTATCGAACCCATTCCTTCCACCCTGTTTATCCCCCAGAAAACTTCTTAACTGCAAAAATTTAAAAAAATCCCTCCTGTCTAACCCAAAAGTATTTACTAAATCATTAAATTGGATCATCACCTCCGTATTCCTCAAATCCCCAAGCTGTACTACCCCCTTCTCCATCCAAACCACCATCGTGGTGTCCCAAAAGATCTGCTTTGGGAAGGAGACATTTTTATACAGCCTGGTATATCTATTATATCTGCCCAGGCCAAATTTTTTCCGCACTGCATTCCAAATCTTAATTGCTGCTTGTACTGTCTTGAACCTGGTTCTTTTATAGTATGCAAAATCAATACATTTAAGAAAGGAGTTCTCCACCTCAGATCCCAACACTATGGCGTATATTCTAGATGAATCATTTCGTGTTCTGCCATCGAAGCCGCCCCCGCCTATTATCCCACGCATATATTGTAATGCAGCTGCCCAATAATACAATCTAAAATCAGGGGCTCCCCAGCCTCCTCTCTCTCTAGGCAGAGACATGAAGCGGTATGCCCTACGAGTCTTGCCATGGGCCCAAATAAATCTATTTAACATATTATCAAGCTCTTTAAACCATTTCATCTCAAACCATAGCGGTATTGTCCTAAAAAAATATAAAAATTTTGGCAGTATTAGCATTTTTATAACATTGGTACAGCCTATTAATGTCAGATGCAAATTATTCATACGATCCAAATCCGTCTTAACTTTTAGCATCAGGGGCGCCAGATTCTTCTGTATCAGTGACTCCAAGTCTGCTGTAATTACAACCCCCAGATATACCGCTGAGTCGGTGACTCTTTGATCACTGAAGACAATATGATGGTTACATATTATTTGAGTTTTAGAGCTATTTAAGCTATACCCCGATACTTGCCCAAATCTTTGTGCTTCGGACTCAATTTCTCCTATGGCCATGCTGGGGTTAGGCGTCAAAATGGCCACATCGTCGGCATAGGCTAGGGTCTTCATCATACTTCCATTCAACCTAATTGGAGGGATCCTTACGTTGTTCTCTATATTCCTTATCAATGGGTCCAGGTAAAGAGCAAATAATAATGGGGAAGATGGGCAGCCCTGTCTAGTCCCTCTTCCAATACTAACTGCTGCTGATTTACCCCTATTAACTCTTATCTTTCCTGACGGATTCTTGTACAAAGTCTGCATTGCGGTTATAAAACTATTCCCGAAACCATTCCACTTTAGTATTTGCCATAAATATTCCCAGGAGACCCTATCGAACGCTTTCTCAGCATCTAAAAAGAGCGCCGCAATAGGGTCCCCCAGGCCAGCCGCCGCATCGAAAGCTGTAATCACCTGTCTAATATGTTGTGTGGTACCTTTACCTGGAATAAACCCATGCTGAGTATGGCTTACTAATCCCTCTATTACCTCTGCGAGTCTTATTGCTAATATCTTAGAGTAGACTTTAGTGTCAGCGTTCATCAGTGTAATAGGCCTGTATGACCCTGGGAGTAGCGAATTTTTCCCTTTTTTAAAAATAACAATGATATCTGCTTCCCCCCATGACTCGGGGATCATATCCCCTGTCTGTGCTTCCAACATAACCTGAAACATATCCATTCCAATAACTTCATAAAATACCTTGTAAAACTCAGCCGGGAGCTGGTCAGGACCGGCTGCTTTGCCCGATGGCAACATATTTAGTGCCATGTGAAATTCCTCCAATCTAAAAGGGGAATCCAATCTATACTTTTCTTCCATAGGTAAACCCGGAGGAATAATATTGCTAAGATAACTTTGAATCTCACTTATAGACCCTCCCCTGTCCCTCATATATAACTCTTCGTAAAATTTCCTGAACACTTCCCTCACTTCGATCGATGCAGTAACCCTAGTTCCATTCCTATCCATGATCTCCTGAATATCTGATGCTGCTAATTTCTGTCTAGTGCGTACTGCTAATAGATGGCCTACCTCCTCGCTTAGCTCATAAGCAGCTTCCCTCTTAGTTAAGTAGTTCTCAACTGCTTTTTTTG
Source organism: Triturus cristatus (assembly GCF_964204655.1). NCBI lineage: Eukaryota > Metazoa > Chordata > Amphibia > Caudata > Salamandridae > Triturus > Triturus cristatus. The sequence continues at coordinate 514,702,210 of NC_140592.1, read as the reverse complement.
AAATGCATTCTGTTGCCTCTGCCCTGAGGACCACTAGTTTTAATAAATGAGCTTCTATTGATACCTTGTCTCTTATGTCCCGAACCAATTCCTCCTCTACCCTTAATATCTTTTGGTAAACCTCCTTAATTTCCAGCCGTGTCTTTTTCTGTGATGAAAACACATAGCTCATCGTCTCGCCCCTTACTCCGGCCTTAAAGGCATCCCATACTATTCGCGATGGAGCCGTGCCTTTATTAATTTCCCAGTACTCCTTAATCCAATCAGACATGTAGACCCTATATCCTTCATCCCTCAGAAGGGCTCTGTCAAATGTCCACTGCGTATCCTTTCGTCTTATCTGCCCTATTCTAATAGTTAAAATCAGTGGGCTATGGTCCGAGACGATACGAGGTTGTTTTTCTATCTGTGCCTCTGGCATCAGGGAAGATGAGATCAAAAAATAGTCTAATCTGACAAGCACCTTGTGAGGGGCCGAATAGTAGGTACTACCATCACTACCTGGGTTTACCTTAATCCATGGGTCCCTTAGTGAGTTGTTCGACACCATGTCTGTGAGTGCCTTATGGGTTCTCTTTTTTCTCCCAGCGTATATCCTTCCCGGGTATAAAAATGAACTACTGGGATCGTGGATATTAAAATCGCCGCAGCATATAATTGGTTCGGGCCATAATGCCAACTCAATGTCTAAAAATTGGAAGAGTTCGGGGTCGTCTTCTGTTGAACCATACACAGAAACTATAGTGCATTTTTCCCCCTTGAATTTTATTTCGACTATTACCCACCTCCCCCATTGATCTTCTTTTTTACTTATCACCTCCACATCGGTGGATCTTCCTAGTACAGCCACTCCCCTATGCTTGGTCCCTTGCTTTGTATTTGCTAATACCGCAAATCCTAGGTGGTCCAATAGATAACCCTTAGATGCTTCAACATGGGTTTCTTGAAGACAAACCAAATCCAGCTTAAGTGTCCTAAATAATGCCGCCACCCTAAGTCTCTTACTTGGGTCGTTGAGTCCACAGATATTGATGGTAGGAATCCTACAATTCATTAAGACCCATCATAAGTTTTATCCAGCAGTGCATACCTTATTTGATCTATCATTCTGTTCTGACTTGAAAAGTGTATCTGATAATTATAATTATCATTTAGACTCCTCCTTATAACAAATCTGTGTTGTGCACTATGAATTCCCTGCGCGAAATATTGTGCTCTCCTGTGTTGCTTCTTAAACCCTAACTCACCTTTTTTCAGTTTTTACCCCTCTTTTTCCCCCCTAGCTCCACCCTCCCCACCTTCCCCACCCTCTGTCCTCTGTCCTCTACCCCCCTCCCCCCCTCCCCGCGTTTACTGGCAAATAGGTCCAGGGACCTATGTGCGACCGCACTAGCTTGTGGGAAACGCTCCTCCCTCTCCCCCCCGCACCTGACCCCCAATTCATCCTATACCCCACCTCTGTGCCTTTAACCTAACTATTTAATCTTTTGTGTGTACTATCTCCTTAGTAAGAGTAATCCAATCTGGGAGATACCTATATCTAAAGTCTTCCTCTACTAGCGTGTAAACCTCGCCCAGTGACTTTCAAGCCTTTGGCATTTAACATTTTTGTATTTCTCAGCCCCCTTTCTGTGATTTAATCTCCTCTAAAAACTGTTGGGCCTTAATCTCGGAGAGAAAGATACTCATTCTACCCTTGAAAACCACCTTTAGCCTTGCGGGAAATAAGAGGAACGCCTCAGACCCTAGTGCCTGAAAAGGTTTGATAAGCTGTCTGAGTCTCCATCTTCTTTCTACCGTTACGTGGCAGAAATCTGGTCTAGCGAAGAATGTGGTTCCCTCGTATGTTCTTTTCTTGTCAGGTCTAGCCTTATTTATAATTTCCTCCCTAAGCAGGAAGTTCCCGACATATATCAAAATGGCTCTTGGAAACGGGAGTTGGCCTGCCTGGCTCTTGCCCCCTTGGTTTTTTCTAACAGTGAAGGGGAATCTGTGGGCTCGTTGAATCTCTCTTTCCCATTCCCACTGTGATTCAGGGAAAGCTCCTCTCAACAAGTTAACCACAAAGTGCATAATGTCGTCCCCCTTTTTCCCTTCCGCCACCCCCAAAATGCGAATATTGTTCCGCCTCTGACGGTTTTCGAAGTCTTCCAGCTTCCATTGCAAGTCACTAGTCAGTTTTTCTTGCTCCTGTTTGAAATCCTGCAGACCCCCGAGGTCATCCTCTATTTTTCCAGTCCGCTCCTCCACCTCAGTCACTCGCTGGGCAACCCCTTCATAGAGTTTATTGACCTTCTTAAGGGTATTATGGATTTTCTTTGTGGCTTGTCTAGCCCTCCGACTTTCCGACCTTGCTTCCTCTTGCATCTGTTTAAGTGTGGTACAGATCGTATCAAAAGGGGCCAAATACTGTGCAGGAACGGGAGTGTTATCTAGGGGCTTACCCTCCTCCACATAAGACTGCGACGTTGCAGAATAGTCCCAGTCTAACTTTTTCCCCTCTGCTGTAGGTGATTCAAGTCTTCCGCCGTACCTCCTGCCCCTTGCCTTTCTCTTTTTCTGCGTGACCTCTTTCATAGAAGAGTTTGAACCAGAGCTTATTTCCCCATCTGACTCCCCCTCTGCTGAGGTGTCGTCAGTTGACTGGGAGATATCTGTGTCCTCATTCAGTGAGAAAAAACATTCCCCGTCGGCTGAAGCTCCCTCTTTCTTCTCTGGGCCCACAGTTTTAATATCAGTGACCAACATAGGGTTTTTTTCTGTTGAGTTAAGGTCATTATTTGCTTCTTTGCCCCTTTTCCTGCCCATCTCAGCTTCTAATTGCATAAGTGCCTCTAACATATCCGTACTTCCAGATGCCCCAGGTGCAGATGAGCACTTAATAGAATCCGGTATTAAGTTCTTTTTAGGCCCCATTATTGCTTTCAACTCACTGCTGTTAGGGGATATAGGTTGTAGTACCTTAGACTCTGTAACACCTGCGTTGCCTTCTCTGCCATCCCCGCCATCCCCGTAGCTGCCGGCGAGTGCTGCTGTCGAATCGCGGGGTTGCCTAGCAACGGACGTCTCCGCTGCGTCCTTGAGGACGTTCGTGCTCACGGTTTGCTCGGTGTCCGGCTCAGTATGCAGAAGGGGACTTTTCCTGGCTATGAAGACTTCCATCAAGGTAGACTGCCTTAGTGTTGCGTCTTTCCCCTTGTTCTCACCCTGAGTTACACTTGTAAAAGTATCTTTGCTGAGATGCTCCGGGACCTGCCTAGAGCGGGGTCGATCGGAGCTATCTGCTACCGCCAAGTCTGTTTTCTGTTGTACCTCAGCATTCTCCGCTTTCTCCATTGCCCGTGGTTTGATCGTCTTTTCGATTTTCTTCATCTTTTGAGCTGGTATTGCTTTCCGTATTGCGCCTGACCCACGCTGTTGTATTCCCGGAGGTGGATCGCTGCTGCTTCTTTTCGGATCTGCATTAATGCCTTTTTCATCCGCTTCTCGCTGGCTCTTTGGTACATCGTAATGCTGGTTTGTTTTCTCTTTCTCCTTATCTTTGATAGCTTTTGCCAATCGCACCGGCATCCTTGTCAATTGTCCCCGAACCGTGGTCTCCCACTTAATTAGTCTTAGGACGAACTGGGTGAATTGAGTTTTAGACGTGGGATATTTTGACCAGAAGCTGGTTAGTCCTGCCTGTATCCAAACAGTGAAATCCATAGGAGAGGTATATGGTATATAATCTTCATCCAACAGCCATCAGGTGTATCGGAGAGAGAGAACTGGAGCGTCTTCTCACCACAACCTCACGGCGGCCATCTTGCCCGCTTGTATATTGTTCTAATGAAAATTACTTACCGAACTGGTGCTTGATTAGACATCGTATTCATGATGTTTGTGCACAGGAGAACAAAACACAGAAAGTGTCAGGGCAGACATTGTTATCAGTTAGTTTTAGATAATTTACTTAATTTAATAGTGACAGGCTCAGCCCAGAAAAAAAACGCTGCTCTTTGAAGCACCATCATTACGACGTTGCTGGGTGGGGTTAGTGATTCCACGCCACACGTGATGGGAGAGGGTGGGGTTGTGATTTCCATGATTGACATCCAGCCTTGGAACTTCAGGGATGAAGACTAAAACGCCCAAGGCTGACTTTAGGAGCAACGTCATCTGGAGAGGCCCTTCACCATTGAAAGTCATGGCTTTGCTGAGCTGATGACCTCACAGGCCCCAGGGCTGAGGGATCATCATCCCAGTAAGGTGTAGCTCAAGAGGCTGGTGCAAACGCACTGGCGAATCGAATTTGCCTGCCTGACACCGACCTGTGACTGCTGCCTGACCCACAATGAGTGACGAGTCCTTTAATAGATACACAACTGGCAGTGTATCTGCATCTGTTTTATAGGTACCTACAATCAAAATAGAGGCAGAAAACACAGACGGTGCAGCCCCTGCACCCTAAGGAAAGAATCGCCGTGTTCCTACCCTTGCTCCATCCTATTTTCTACCATTCATTCCATATCTCTTTCATACTCCACCGCTACTTCTCCCTTTCTCTTCCTTTCTTTTTTTTAAAATAGATTTTATTTGATTATTGCGGTGAAATTTGAGCAGTAGCCCTACAAGTACCTGTAAGAAAGCATAAGTAGACAGGAATACCATCAGTTCAAAACATTTACAAAACCTGTGAACATGCAGGGAAGCACAACAAAAACAATATGCAGACAGTTCCAGACTCAAGTAACCATACCCAGGATATGTTCACAGAATGACAGACAATGCATAATGTAGAATAAATAGGTCCAGAGGAATGCACCTATATAGTGATTTCAGTTAGGGGTTCCGAAGATGGTAGAGGGGGGAGCTCGATCCCATGATACGTTGCCCAGCGGGCCCAGATTTTCTGGTGTTTTTGGGGGCAGCCACGTGCCAAAAATACTGTATTTTCCGCACCCATACACCTATCCAGCTCTGCCTTCCACTTGCCCAGAGTCGGGAGGGGAAGTCCCTTTCCATAATTGTGCAATATTGTGTTTGGCGATAGTGAGGGTTCTCTTCCTTTCTTTTGCTATCCTTCATCTTCTTGATCCCACCCCACGCCTTCCCTTCCCTCATGCCGCTTTTTCTTCCGTTCCCCTTTTAGCTTTCCTAAGCTTTTCCCTTTTCCTCTCTGGCCTTTTCCTTTTACCCCTCCCATTCCAGCTTCATCAGTAGCCCTATTTCCTGTCTGTCGACTTCCCTTTTCTCAATTCTTTATCCATTACCAATTTATGCAAATCCCTTAACTACCATACTCCATCCATTCTTTCCCAAACCCTTTCTTTGTCTACCCACCCATTCTCATCCCTGTCCTTTCCATTCCTTCCTCATCACTTCCATAACATAATCCCTTTCGAATTCCTCTGCTCTATCCCCTCCCTTAACATTTCCTACCCTTTCCTGCCCTAACAACATACATTCTGTTCCCTCACCTCACCTTCCATCTTTCCTCCCAGTAGCTACACAATTCCTATTGTATCCTCTTCTATTTCCTTTGTGTCCCATTCTCATCCCCTCATCTCCCATCTTCTACCTATATCCTGATCCTCTTTCATTTATGCTCCTTTCACTCACTTCTTTACCTAACACTATCACATCCTATCCCTTTCTACTACCTCACACCACTTCCCCTTTTTTCATTATTTCACCCTGAAAACTCATTCGACAACACAGTTGATTACTTTCCATCTCCATTCTTTTTCTTTCCCATCCTTTACCTAGTACATACAACCCTTTCACCACACATCCAATATTTGTATCAATTCCATTTTTTTCATTTTTCTGTTCTTCATTTTCCTCAGTCCCCTTCTTCCCCTCCTGGTTTCCTTCCCTTCTCTCCCTTTTTGTGTCCCTTTCCATTTCCCTTTCCCTTCCCGTCCCTTCCCTTCCTGCTTCCCTTTCCCCTTCCCTTCCTGTTTCCCCTGTTTTCAATATTTCCTTCCCTTGCCTTCCTGATTCATTTTCCTTCCTTTTTCCTTTTCCCTTTCATTCCCTTCCTCTTTCCCTTCCATTCACTTTTTCCCTTTCATTCCCTTCCTGTGCACTTCCCTTTTCCTTCCTGTTTTCCTTTCCTTTACCTCCCTTTCTGTTTGTCTTGCCCTCTCTTTTCCCTTCTCTCCCTGTTTCCCTTCTTTCCCTCTTTCCCTTCCCTTCCTATTTCACTTTTGTCTTGTTTTCACTTCTTTTTGTTTCTCCTCAATTTTCCTTTCTCTGTTTCCCTTCTCTTCACTTTTCCCTTACCTGCCTGTTTCTCTTCCCATCCCCTTTCACCTTCCTGCTCCCCTTCCCTTTCCTTTCCTTGCCCTTCCCGTTTTCCTCCCCTGCCTGTTTCCCTTCCCATCCTTTTCCCCTTGCCTTCCTTTCCTGCTTCCCTTCCCCTTTTCCTTCTTTGCCTTCCTTTTTCCCTCCCCCCTTTCTTTTCTCTTCCCTTCCTGATTCACTTCCCTCTTCCTTTCCCTTCCCTCCTATTTCCATTCTCTCCTTGTTTCCCTTCCTGTTCCTTCCCTTTTCTATTATATTCCTGTTTCACTTCCCTTGCCTTTTCCATTCCCTTCAGTTCTTGCTTCTCTTCCCTTTACTCTTCACTTTCTGTTTCCCTTTCCTTTTCCTTTCTGTTTCTGTTTACCTTCCCTTTTCCCTTGCCTTCCTGATTCTCTTCAAATCTATTTTCCCATCACTTCCTATTTCCCTTTTTTCATTCCCTTTCTCTTCCCTTCCTGTTTCCCTACCTTCTTTTTGTCCTGTTTCCCTTCCCTTTTTTCTCATCCCTTTTTACTGTTTTTCTTCCCTTCCCTTTTCTTTCACTTCCTGTTCCCCTAACCTTCCTAACTCCCTTCCCTTTTCCCTTCAATTCTTTTTGTTTCTACTTCATTTTCTTTTCTCTGTTTCACTTCCCTCCCCTGTTCCCATCCCTGCCTGTTTCCCTTCCCTTTTCACTTCCTTTCATCTTTACCTTCCTTGCTCTTCTTACCCCTCCCCTTCCTTTTTTCTTCCCTTGCTGATTAACTTTCCTCTCCTTTTCCCTTCCCTCCCAGTTTATTTTGATTTTCTCTTCCTGTTTCACTTCCCTTCCTATTTCCATTACTTTCCCTTTTTCGTTCCCTTCCTGTTTCCCTTCCATTCCCATTCCTTTTCAATTCCTTTTTTCTTCCATCCTTTTCCCATTCCCTTCCTCACTTGTTTCTCTTCCCATTCTTTTTCCCTTCCCTTCTTGTTTCCCTTCCATTTTCCCCTGCCTTCCTGTTTCCCTTCCCATTTCCATTCCCTTGCTTTCCTGTTTTCCATTGCCATTTCACTACCTTTCTCTTTCTCTTTTCCTTCTCTTCCTCTTTCCCTTCAATTCAATTTCCCCTTCCATTCCATTCCTTTCCTTTTTGTTTTCCTTTTTATTTCTTCCATTTCGTCCTTCCCTTCCTGTTTAGCTTCCCTTCCCTTCCTGTTTGCCCTTCCCTTTTCTACTCCTTGCTTTCTTGTCTCCTTTCCGGTTTTCCTCCCTTTCTCCTTCTGTTTCTATTTCACTTATCATTTCCCTTCCATTCCTGTTTACTTATCATCCCTTTCCCTATGCTTCCTGTTTCCCACCCCTTCCCACCCCTTCCCATCTTTTCGTTTCCCTTATCCCTTCACTTCCCTTTCTTCTACACTTTCCTTTCTGGTTCCCTTCCCTCTTCACTTCGTTTTTCTTCCTGCCTCCTATCGATTCCTTTTACCCCTACCTTCCTTTCCTGTTTCCCTTCTCTCCTCCTATCCATTTCTGTTTCCATTCTATTCCCTTTACAATTGTCTTCCCTTCATTTCCTGCCTCCTCCCTTTTTGTTTTTCCTCCCTTTTCCTTTCACTGTTTCCCTTCCCTTCCTGTTTCATTTCCCATCCCTTAACACATCCCTTCCCTTCCTGTTTTCTCCCCTTTTCCCTTGTCTTTCCTTTTATCTTCCCATCTTTTCCTGTTTTTCTTCCGGTCCATTTTCCCTTATCTTCCTGTTTCAGTTCCCTTTCCTTTTCCGACCCATTCCCTTCCTGTTTTCTTTTCATGTTCCCTTCCCATCCTTTAACACTTTACTTCCCTTTTCACTTCTCCCCTTCCCTTCCCTTCTCCTCCTGTTTTCCATTGCCATTTCCCTACGGTTCTCTTTTCCTTCTGTTCCTCGTTCCCTTCAATCCAATTTTCCCTTCTATTCCATTCCCTTCTTTTTTGCTTTCCTTTTCATTTCTTCCATTTCGTCCTTCCCTTCCTATTTAGCTCCCCTTCCCTTGCCTTCCTGTTTGCCCTTCCCTTTTCTATTCCTTGCTGTCTTGTCTCCTTTCCAGTTTTCCTCCCTTTCTCCTTCTGTTTCTATTTCACTAATCATTTCCATTCCATTCCTGTTTTCTTCTCATCCCTTTCCCTATCCTTCCTGTTTCCCACCCCTTCCCATCTTTTCGTTTCCCTTATCCCTTCACTTCCCTTTCTTCTACACTTTCCTTTCTGGTTCCCTTCCCTCTTCACTTCGTTTTTCCTCCTGCTTCCTATCGATTCCTTTTACCCCTACCTTCCTTTCCTGTTTCCCTTCTCCCTTCCTGTCTATTCATGTTTCCATTCTATTCCCTTTTCACTTGTCTTCTCTTCATTTCCTGCCTCCTCCCTTTTTGTTTTTCCTCCCTTTTCCTTTCACTGTTTCCCTTCCCTTCCTGTTTCCTATCCCATCCCTTACAACTTCCCTTCCCTCCCCTTCCTGTTTTCTCCCCTTTTCCCTTGTCTTCCCTTTTATCTTCCCATCTTTTCCAGTTTTTCTTCCGGTCCATTTTCCCTTATCTTCCTGTTTCAGTTCCCTTTCCTTTTCCGACCCGTTCCCTTTCTGGTTTCTTTTCCAGTTCCCTTCCCATCCTTTAACACTTCACTTCCCTTTTCACTTCTCCCCTTCCCTTCTCCTCCTTGTTTCCCTTTACATTTTCTTTGGGAAAAAAGGGAAAGGGCAAAAGGGAAAGGGGAAGGAAAAGAGGAAGAGGGTAGGGGTAGAGAAAGGGGTAGAAGAAGGGGAATACGAGAGAAGGGAAAGATGAGGGAAGGTGAAGAGGAGGAAAGGGAAGAGGTGGAAAGGGAAAGAGAAGGGAAGGGCAACAGGAAGAAAGGGAAGGGCAACAAGTAGCATGGGGAGGGCAACAGGAAGGAAGGGAAAAGAAACAGAAGGGATGGGATTGGAAGGGAAGAGACCTTCCTATTTCTCTTTCCTTACCCTTCCTTCCTTTCACTACTCTTATGTTTCTGTAACTCTCACCTGTCTTTTCTGCAGTAGCGATAAGCTGAACACAATGCTAGATCCTAACTTTCCCACCACACCACGACCACCCAACTTTGTCAAAGTATGTCATGGTAAGAGGGGGAAGAGGGAAAGAAAATGTAAGAATAAACAAAACCTGTCCCATGAAGCACTTTAGTAAGGTAGTTAGGGTCTCAGGTAACTTCTACGTGTCCCCTGTGTGTATAGAAACAGAACAGTATCCATAATAGTAGGACTACTATGGATGAACTAAACAGTAAACTATAAACATGTATTGAATTGTGTAATCCTTAACTACCTTGATGACTCCCCTTTTCCGAAATAAAGAAAAAATAACTTCATACACAGGTTTTGCATACAATCTAGGGAGTTAAATAAAAAAGAGGGCATCTATAAGAGATATTTACCAATTCAATAACAAGTCTTATAGTGCTAACATAATGTATTACCTAACCTACCTAAAAGCATTCTGTATTATGCTTCAGTAAGCCCCAATATGTAAATACCGATATCCAGCAATGGAACAAGTCATTTAACATAACGGATCATTGAAAAAATAAAAAGCACAAAAATTGGTGCAGGAGTATCAAGCCTAAACATCAAGGCTTCACACAATTCATCAATATTCTAACATATTCTTTTCCTTCATAGGTAATAACTAAGGCTGGCACAAAGAGAAATTGAGAAATCCTCGAATAGGAGAGCAGAAGTCAGATAAGTATTTCAGAGTAGTTATACAATAGTGCAAAATGCGCGTTACAGCCTGAACCGATGAATGATTCTTGTCTCCTTTGTTTTAGCAGGTATGAGGAATGGGGTCCGATGCCAGGAACATCGCAAAGCTGAGGTCAGCCACCACTAGAACACCGCCGAACAAGACGCCAACTTGAACAACGCAGCGTTGCGTGACCTGGAAGCACAAGGTGAGTGTCAGCAGGGCAGAGGCATGCACACAGAGACTAGAACGTGAAGCTTCCTTGCGCCTGCTTTGCCTGGATGTATTCTGTCCCTGTCCTGCCCCGCCACCTACGCGGACGGGCACGGAGCTCTCCCGACAGTACACCTCCCCCAGAACACCGACTACAGGCTTGGGTTTACTAGGTACCTCCTGTGAAACTGATGCAATAGACGAGGGGGAGGCACATGGCCAGCAGGCTCCCAAGTGTGATCCTTAGGCCCATAACCCTTCCAATGAACCAGGTATGTAGTCCGCTTCTAACTGTCTCAGAATCCTCAATAGCTTCCTCTTCACATTCAGATTCACCATTCACCAACACCATCAGGGGTTTGGCTGGCAATTGAGTAGCAGGCATTTCAGGTTTTAACAAGGAGACGTGGAAGACTGAATGGATCTTTAATGTGGGAGGAAGTTCCAGTTTCATAGCAACCGGTTGTATTACTTAATTGATTTTGTAGGGAACAATATAGCAAGGTTTATATTTACGAGTACCCTTGACTGCTATATTCTGCGTAGATAACCACACCATGCCCACTGCCAGATATGCTGGACTGGAGCGACGATGAAGATCTGCATTTCTTTTGTACACAGCCTTAGCCCTATCAAGATTATCCTGAGCTTTTGTCTGTATGTCGTGTATATGGTTTAGTAGCTCTTGGGCAGCATGAACAACAGAAACACCAGGTGAGGACAAAAGTAAATAATGTGTATGAAACCCATAATTACAAAAAAAGGAGACACACCAATGGGAGAATATAAACCATTGTTAAAAGCAAATTCCGCCGCCCACAAAAACATATTCCAGTCTGAAGAGGATTGCAACAACTGACACCTCAAGTATTGTTCAAGGCATTGGTTCACCCTCTGTCTGACCATCTGATGTGGGTATGGCGAGAGAAAAGTCAAATGTCCATATGCAATAAGGTGCCTAGCCCTTTCCAGAATTTATATACCAACTGGGGACCCCTATCTGAAGTCAAAAGAGAAGGGTACGAAGTTCCTTGGTAGTATATTAACCACCCTGTATATGTACTCTAGGTAGTGAGGAGGTGGGGAATTCCTCCAAACAGAACTAGGGCCCTGACACACCCAGCAAGCTAGGTGTCATGCTTCATCATATGGGCCTGCTCCACGTCGGGCCGGCGCTGCAATGCCCGACGGGCACCCATAAAGGGGCTCTTTATCAGAGATCTTCTGTTCCTTTCCGTATCGGTGCCGTGGGTGTGAGGGACCTAAGTGAGTGCAGATGTGAAAAGTGAGTATTAAAACAGGTGAGGGAGTCCTCTATGGTAAACTTTATTCTGAGAGGGTCCCAACCTGGTTAAAAAGGAGAAGGGGGGGGGGGCTGTTTTTTTATAATGTGACAAAAATTGCGCTCATCCCCCAGATGGTCAACATGTTTCTGGCCTCAGGTTGTCAAAGGTGATCAATGGCGATTCTTCAGAACCGAGTGAATGATAAAAACTATCTACAATGGGTGGCAAGGTGCAACGCTACCTACCACTTACAGTTCCCACGGGACAGTTACCCGAAGAGAAGGAAGTCAACCTAGAGTAACAAAGAGAATAAAAAACAGAGTAGTGGGAAAATTGAATGGGTCTCACCTACCCCCATCCCGTTCATCATGCAATGTGCCACTTTAGCACTAACAGATTTTTTTTCCGAGTTTAACAAACAACTCTTCCACCAGTCTCAGGGCACTTCGATGGGGAGTACCTTTGCACCCAGTGTAGCTTGTCTATACATGGCGGCATTCGAGCAAGAGGTAATTCTGCACGCCAGCAACCCCTTCGGAGCTAACCTGAGACTGTGGAAGAGGTATATAGATGATATACTCATCTTCTGGCAAGGTGACTTACAAACTTGCAATGAATTCTGTGCGCCGGACGAAAGAGGAGCAGGTCCATATGATGAAGCATGACACCTAGCTTGCTGGGTGTGTGAGGGCCCTAGTTCCGATAGGAGGAATTCCCCACCTCCTCACTACCTAAAGTACGTATACAGGGTGGTTAATATACCACCAAGGAACTTTGTACCCTTCTCTTTTGACTTAATTTAGGGCATGCACGTTGGACCTTTATAAGCCCTACTCGTCCCCTCTCTTGTTGACATGACCCCTATCTGAAACCACAATGGAGGGAAGACCATGTAAACGTACTATATGTTGTAGAAACAATATGGCCAATTCTTTAGCAGAGGGTAACTCTTTCATAGGGATGAACTCGGTACATCTTAGTCAGCATATTAACCACTACTAAATTGACCATGTGTCCTTGTTTGGTCTTTGGAAATTCCTCTATGAAATCCATGGAAATGGAATGCCAAGGACTGGGAGGAGTGGGCATTGGTGTCAATAAACTGGCAGGCCCTTGATCACTCTTCTGCGTTGTGCGCACACATTACATTTTTGTATATACTGTTTAGTATCAGCCGCCATTGTAGGCCACAAAAATTCTCTTCTACGAAGATCAAGAGTTTTCTTGTAACCTGGGTGCCCCGTAAGCATATGTGTATGGCACATTCTAGAGTGTGCTGTTGTAGCAGTACTGTGGGAATAACAAGACCCTCTTGTATGTAATGAAGGTTCTTTACCATTTCCCTCTTGAGCCTTTGTTCCAGATGCACTACTTCCTTTGTTTTTTGGATTGTTAGTACCTCACTTTTACATTTTTACTCTGAATGTAAATATGTTCTCCAGCTATAATAGAAGGACGATCACTATGTGTATCCTAAATTTCATAGCTTAACCGTGACAATGCATCTGCTCTCTTGTGTTTCCTTCCCGCTTGAAATTGCATCACAAAATCGAACTCACTAAAGTACTGAGTCCAGCGCAGTTGTCTCATTGATAATGCACACACTGATTTTAAGAACTGCAAATTTCTGTGATCAGTATGAACAGTCACTGTATGTAAAGCTCCCAACAGGTACTGGTGCCATTCTTCTAATGTCTTCTTTATGGAAAGAAGTTCCCTGTCACCCACCAAGTTATTTTGCTCTGTGGGATTTAACTTATGGGAATAAAAGGCAACGGGGTGTTAACACCCTAAATTTCTGTCTCTTTGTGACAAAATTCCCCAGTGGTCACTTGAAAGGCGTCTGCTTTAACTTTGAAGGGCTGTGATGGATCTGGGTGTCTTAATATGAGAGCTTTGGTAAATGCATGTTTTAACTTTTGAAATTCCATTTCTGCTTCAGGGGTCCACTGAAAAGATGACCCCTTGCGTAACAACTTAGTGATAGGAGATCCAGGGTTGAAAGGTTGTCAATAAAATATCTATAGAAGTTGGAAAAACTTTTTAAAACTTTGCACTTCTTTCACTTATTGAGGTGACTGCCAAGGGGTTATGGCTGATACTTTCTGTGGGTCCATGGTAATCCCTTCCGAGGATAATATGAAACCCAAAACGGTGACCTTAGATGTCTGGAACTCACATTTGTCTAGTTTTGCACACAAATTATTGTCTCTCAGTTTCTGAAGAACAGACCTGACATGCCTTGTATGTTAACCCACAGAAGAGCAATAAATCAAAATGCCATTGCTATAGGCAATAGTGCACACATCCAACAGTTCTCTCAATACCTCAGTAATAAAAAATGGAAAAGCCGCAGGAGCGTTACATAAACCAAAGAGCATAACTAAATATTAGGATAAGCCAAAATTTGTGCGAAATGTGTTTTTTTACTCATTGCCTTCTTGAACCCTCACTAAATGACATGCTCAGTGAAGATAGAGCTTAGTGAAGATTTTTGTGTCTTTGACTTGATTGGATTAAGGGAAATGAATATCTGTTTTTGCACACAAATTATTGTCTCTCAGTTTCTCAAGAACAGACCTGACATGCCTTGTATGTTTACCCACAGAAGAGCAATAAATCAAAATGTCATTGCTTTAGGCAATAGTGCACACATCCAATAGTTCTCTCAGTACCTCAATAATAAAAAATGGAAAAGCCGCAGGAGCGTTACATAAACCAAAGAGCATAACTAAATATTAGTATAGCCCGAATTTTGTGCGAAATGTGTTTTTCTACTCATTGCCTTCTTGAACCCTCACTAAATGATATGCTCAGTGAAGATAGAGCTTAGTGAAGATTTTCGTGTCTTTGACCTGATTGGATTAAGGGAAATGAATACCTGTTTTTGATGGCGATTTCGTTGAGCGCTCTCTAGTCTATACAGCATCTTAGACCACCTTCTCGTTAGGGATAAAAAAAGAGAAGAGGAGCCAGGGGGAAAAGAAGGACGAATAAACCCAATTCTCAACATTTCACCCAAATATTCCCTTAAATAAAGATTTTCTTTCTTGGTCAATGCATGTATCTACTGCAAGGTATTTGAGCTCCAGCAATTAAATCAATGCAAAGTCATTTGGCACATGGCCTATAAGGTGGAAGAGAAGAAACCTTTTCTGTATCATCAACTTCTGCTAAATCCTGATAATTAGAGGGCAGGACTGGCACCATAGAGTCAGTAAGTACTGCTATTTCTTTTTTGTTTTAATTTATTCTAAAGCAATGGGTGTTACAAAAAACAGAACAAAAGGACAAGGAGTGTCTACTCCAGTCAATATCAGGGTTGTGTTTAACAAATCAGGGATTTCCAAAATGGCTTGAAATTGTAGTGATTGTATCAGACCAAAGCTCACTGTTTCTTCATGGGAGTCATGTATGGTGAGGATCAAGTTTAGAGTAGTATGTGTTGTGGGACCGGATTCTGCCATCAATGGTTTTCACTTTGTCTATAAAGTTCTTAGTCAAAAATGGAATGTTCATTCGATTGGCCCAATGGATATCCCTGAAGTTCCCTTTAGCTCCTGAGTCTATCATAATCTAGACGTTTGTTGAGCACGCACCCCACATGAGGCAGGATGCCACAAAAAATTGGTGATGAGTAAACAAAGGGTTTTCCTGTGTTGCAATTTATGAAACCATTAACCCAGAACTACTCGTTCTTGTCCCAACAGAATCCGTCCTTAGTCGTTTCCCCTCCTTTTGTCTTAGATGTTTCACAGGACAAATGCAAAAAATGTCCTTGCTTCCCACAATATAAGCACACATTTTTATCTCTGCATCTCTGCCTCTCTTCTTCACTTATAGGACCTCTTATGCTGCCTATCTGCATAGGCTCAGGTTCCTCAATAGGTTTTTCAATATCTGCTTTTTTCTCTTTAAACACCAATATCCTGCTTTCAGAGCATCCTCTTTCTCGGTGTCTTTCACTTAACCTATGATACAATTTGACTCTGGAGGGTCAACTACTTGAGATAGCTTGTCCTTTAATTCATCCCTGAGTCCATAAGCCACTAGTCTGTTAAAACTAGATATGTATGTCATTAAATCCTTAGAACCTTGTCTGAGATTTATGAGCTGTGTATCAACAGATTGCATGAAGGAATGTTGGTCGAATAATCTTTGCAACTCATCCTTAAAAGTAGTCTAATCATAAAGCAGTGGGTCGCTGCGTTCAACCAAAAGTATTAACCACCTGGCACCCGTGCCACCTAAATAGGATAACACAGAAGCTACCTTGGGCTTTTCTGTGGGAAAGCATGATGCCTTGCACATAAAATTCAACTGACATTGATTAATTAAAGAGGCAAATTTCCTGGGTTTCCCTGTAAAGCGTTCAGGAGGGGCCAAAGGTATAGCAGGAGGAGTGGTGACTTGAATGATTGGAGGAGATCCACCAGAAGCGGAGTCCATAGAGAATAGACGTCCTGTGGCCCCAGAGGTCCCAGTAGTAGTAGTAGGTATATAGCTCTGCTGCAAAGCATCTACCCTAAGAGTAAGGACTTGCATCTCCTTTTGTAGGTTCCCAATCATATCGGCTATTTCGGCAAGGGTTATTTGATGTCCATATCGCTCAGGCAGAAATTAAACATGGGCTTCACGTTCTGCAACTCTCACTAGTCTTTTCTGCAGGAGCCATACGAAGAACACAATGCTAGATCCCAACTTCCCCATCGCACCACGAACACCGAACTTTGTCAAAGTATGGTGTGGTAAGAGGGGAAAAGGGGGTAAAGAAAGGGAAGAAGTAACAACATCTATCCACCAAAGCAGTTTGGTATCCCTAGTTCAGATCAAGGGGAGAGTGGACTTTGGGACCATACAGCTATGTGATCATAACAACAATATGTAAACCTGGATGGCGCGCTCTTTCAATTGGCTTGTTAGCTTGACGCATATCAACCCAGATGCATACAGCTACTTCAGTTTCCTTTTTAGGCACTACCCCTATGGATGAAACCCATGGTGCCGAACCAGTAGATCGCTCAATGAAGTGAGTTGTAGAAGCGTACAACGGCGGACACAGTGACCGCACTTAACCTGTAGTGTTCCCTTAGTATAGTCGTTTTGGCGTGCACAGACTACTCCAGCACCAGCCGCTGTTTGGTGCTATCTGCAAAGCAGAGAGATACAGAGCCCAAAAGTTGGAGAGGTGCACCACCAGTTAGGTGTAGAAGGATGTGATTCCAATAAGTCACATAACTTGGTGGTGTTAGTCTTTCAAACAGTCTTTTATTAAGAAGATCCGAAATATAGAAACTTTCAGCCAACGCGTTTCGTTCCAACAGATGAACTTTTTCAGGGCAAAGTGTGTAAAGACATCCGAGTTGTAGTAATCATGAGCTAGTCAGCTGCGTGGGCCTCCATGATAAGGGCCAGTATACTGTTGAATCTCAGTATAACAAAAGTCGAGCAGCCGTCCGCTCCGGTGGCAAGTGACCACAGCTGACTAGCTCATGATTACTACAACTCGGATGTCTGTACACACTTTGCCCTGAAGAAGTTCATCTGTTTGAACGAAATGCGTTGGCTGAAAGTTTCTATATTTCGGATCTTCTTAATAAAAGACTGTTTGAAAGACTAACACCAACAAGTTATGTGACTTATTGGAATCACATCCTTCTACACCTAACTGGTGGTGCACCTCTCCAACTTTCAGATCGCTCAATGAAGTCATGCTTTAGTAATGTTTCAAGCTTTTTTTCAACAGCTTCTTATAAATGTAATGCAATTCGATTATGTTGCTTAACCTCTGATCCAATTTGTCTTTTTGTGCTTCATGGTTGCTACAAGTCAACCTTGACTTTTTTAGGGGCATCAATGCAGCCTATGTATACAACTTAGGCTTCGACGGTGTGAGACAGAACACTGGAGACAGTGCATTGTACTTCTCCCAAGGCATGAGGTTATCGACGCACCATTGTCTATGATAAAAGGTATGGAACAGTCATTCACCTTTAGTGTGATTTTAAGTCAGTGTCTAAATGAATTTCGGTACTTCACTTGTCGATCTCTCTTCAAATGCATTCATCCTTGCATGCGGCCAATCCGATATGTGCACGTTTCTCTTTAATTAACATCAACATCGCACATCAAGCTTTTTCACTGTTGCTTGACAATGAAGTTGAAGAACATTTGGACGAAGATTTAGACGAAGTACAACTATGTTTAGTTTCCATTTGCCTCAACTGATATGGCCACCCTGCCTCATGAGAGTGAGCAGAACGTCGCTTCTGAAATGTTCGGGTGTCCATTTTGTCTTTTTGATGTGACACACTTAGTTTTTCCTTTGCTTTGCTTTGTTTCCCACAGCCCTTGCATACTTGTCCAATAGCAAGACATTTACCTTCATGCGGAAAAAAAAAGTTGCATTGGAAGTAAAATGTCTTCTTCTTTGGAGAAATCACTTTGTGTCACTGCTTACTTTTCACACTCTAGGCTGATCACTCGGAGTTCCTCCTTTCTCCATGTTAGTAGCTTGTCGGTCTGCACGTTCTTTGTTCATTGCAGCCATAACAATTTACTCCAGACTGAGCGTTTCTCTCTGCATTTGTCGTTTGAATGAATCAGAAAGGTAACAATCTATGGCTCAGAGATGTATGGCTTCTTCACCATTGAATTAATTGAACTAACAATGGATTCAAGCTAGCCTGGCTGATACAGGGCGATACGCCGAAAACGGTCCCAGGATGCTTTTTTCCAGTCCAGGGAGGACCTGGCTTGGCAGTTTGGGCTAGACTGTTCCCATGAGGAGAAGGCTGAAGACTAATTTGCATAAGGCTGGGTCCAAACTGGGGTGACGTAGCGAGCAAAATGACGATGGATTAAACCCAAATCTCTGACTGGGGATGAGTGTTTGAAAATTTTCAACACTCCGTCCATCATTTTATTTTGTGATGTTGCTATGTACACCCTAAGTGTCTAAGGGTATGCCTAGATGTGGGTCCCTAGCTAGCTACGTCACTGGATTCAAGCTAGCATAGCTGATGAGGGGTGATACCCGAAACCAGTCCCAGAATACTTGTTTCCAGTCCAGGGAGGACCTAGCTTGGCAGTTCGGGTTGGACTTTTCCCATGGGGAGCAGGGTCAAGACTGATTTACTTATGGATGGGTCCAAACTGGGGTGACGTACCAGGGAAAATAACAATGAATTAAAGCCAGATCTGTGACTGGAGGTGAGTCTTTGAAATGTTTCAACACTCTGTCCTTCATGTTATTTTGTGAAGTTGCTATGTGCACCCTAAGTGTGGGTCCCTTGCTCGCTGCACCACTGGATTCAAGATAGCCTGGCTGATGAGGGGTGATACCCCGAAACCAGTCCCAGAATACTTGTTTCCAGTCCATGGAGAACCTAGCTTGGCAGATCGGGCTGGACTGTTCCCATGGGGAGCAGGGTCAAGACTGATTTATATATGGCTGGGTCCATAACTGGGGTGACGTGGCGAGCAAAATAAAGATGGATTCAACCCAGATATATGACTGGAGGTGAGTGTTTGAAAGGTTTCAAATCTCCGTCCTTCAGTGGTTTTTTTTTAGTGATGTGGCTATGCACGTTCAAAGTGGCTAAGGTTAGCCTAGACAAGGGTCGTTTGCTCTCTGTATTACTGGAATCAAGCTAGCTTGGCTGATTAGTGGTGATACCCCAAAACCAGTCTCAGGATGTCTATTTTCAGTCCAGGGAGCGCCTAGGTTGGCAATGCGGCCGGACTATTCACATGGGGAGTAGGGTGAAGTCTGATGTGCATATGGCTGAGTCCAAACTGGGGTGACGTAGCAAGCAAAATATTGATGTAATAAGCCAGGATTTCTGACTAGGGGGTGAGTTTACAAAGTTTCAACACTTCGTCCATAATTTTATTTCCTGATGTTGCTGTGTGCACCCTAAGTGGCTAAGGGTATGTCTAGACATGGGTCCCTTGCTCGCTGCGCCACTGGATGCAAGATAGCCTGGCTGATGAGGGATGGTACCCCAAAATAGGTGCCAGGATGCTTGTTTCCAATCCAGGGAGGACCTGGCTTGGCACTTCTGGCTGGGGTAAACTGGGGTTATGTGGCGAGAATCATAACAGTGTATAAAACCCAGATCTCTGACTGGGAGTGAGTGTTTGAAAAGTTTCAACACTCTGTCCATTATTCGTTTTGTGAAGTTGATACGTGCACCCTAAGAGGATAAGGGTATCCTTAGACCTAGGTCCCTTGCTTGCTCCACCACTAGATTCAAGCTAGCCTAGCTGATGAGGCGTGATACCCCAAAACCAGTTCCAGAATACTTGTTTGCAGTCCAGGAAGGACCTAGCTTGGCAGTTCGGGCTGGACTGTTCCCATGGGGAGCAGGGTCAAGACTGAATTGCACACGGCTGGGTCCAAACTGGGGTGACGTACCAGGGAAAATAACGATGGATTAAACCCAGATCTGTTACTGGAAGTGAGTGTTTGAAACGTTTCAACACTCTGTCCATCATGTTATTTTGTGAAGTTGCTATGTGCACCCTAAGTGGATAAGGGTAGGCCTAGACGTGGGTCTCTTGCTCGCTGCACCTCTGGATTCACGTTAGCCTGGCTGATGAGGGGCTATACCCTGAAACCAATCCCAGAATACTTGTTTCCAGTCCAGTGAGGACCTAGCTTGGCAGTTCGGGCTGGACTGTTCCCATTGGGAGTAGGGTCAAGACTGATTTACATATTGCTGGGTCCAGAACTGGGGTGACATGGCGAGCAAAATAAAGATGGATTAAACCCAGATCTTTGACTGGAGGTGAGTGTTTGAAAAGTTTCAACACTTGGTCCTTCAGTTTTTTTTACTGATGTTGCTATGCGTGTCCAAAGTGGCTAAGGGTATGCCTAGACAAGGGTCATTTGTTCTCTGCATGACTGGAAACAAGCTAGCCTGGCTGATTTGAGGTGATACCTTAAAACCAGTCTCAGGATGCCTATTTCCAATCCAGGAAGGACCTAGCTTGGCAGTTTGGCTCGACTATAACCATGTGGAGGTGTGTGGAGAAATGAGTCCAAACTGGGGTCATTTTATTTCCTGATGTTGCTATGTTCTCCATAAGTGGATAAAGGTATGCCTTGCCGTGGGTCCCTTGCTCGCTGCACCACTGGATGCAAGCTAGCCTGGCTGATGAGGGATGATGAAAAACGTCCCAGAATCCTTGTTTCCAGTCCAAGGAGGACCTGGCTTGGCATTTCGGGCTGGGGTAAAGTGGGGTGATGTAGCGAGACAAATAACAGTGTATGAAATCCAGTCTGACTGAGGGTGAGTGTTTGAAAAGTTTCAACACTGTCCCTCATTCAATTTTGTGAAGTTGCTATGTTTTCCATAAGTGGATGAGGGTATGCCTAGACGTGGGTCCCTTGCTCGCTGCACCATTGGATTCAAGCTAGCCTGGCTGATGAGTGGTGATACCCTGAAACCAGTCCCAGAACACTTGTTTCCGGAGACCTGGCTTGGGAGTTCGGGCTGAACTGTTCCCATGGGGAGCAGGGTCAAGAATGATTTACATATGGCTGGGTCCAGAACTGGGGTGACGTGGCAAATAAAAAAAAGATGTATTGAACCCAGATCTTTGACTGGAGGTGAGTGTTTGAAAAGTTTCAACACTCTGTCCTTCAGTCTGTTTTAGTGATGTTGCTATGTGCGTCCAAAGTTGCTAAGGGTATGCCTAAACAAGGGATGTTTGCTCTCTGCGCGACTGGAATCAAGTTAGCCTGGCTGATTAGAGGTGATACCCCAAAACCAGTCTCAGGATGCCTATTTCCAGTCCAGGGAGGACCTAGCTTGGCAGTTCAGCTGGATTGTTTCCATGGGGAGTAGGGTCAAGACTGATTTACATATGTCTGAGTCCAAACTGGGGTGATGTACCACGGAAAATAATGAAGGATTAAGCCAGGATTTCTGACTGGGGGTGAGTGTCTGAAAAGTTTCAACACTTTGCCCATCATTTTATTTCCTGAAGTTACTATGTGCACCCTAAGTGGCTAAGGGTATGCCGAGACATGGGTCCATTGCTCGCTGCGCCACTGGATGCAAGCTAACCTGGCTGATGAGGGATGATACCCCAAAAAAGATCCCAGGATGCTTGTTTCCAGTCAAGGGAGAACCTGGCTTGGCACTTCGGGCTGGGGTAAACTGGGGTGATGTGGCGAGAAAAATAACAGTGTATTAAACCCAGATCTCTGACTGGAGGTTAGTGTTTGAAAAGCTTCAACACTCTGTTCATCATTTTATTTTGTGAAGTTGCTATGTGCGCCCTAAGTGGATAAGGGTATGCCTAGATGTGCTTCCCTTGCTCGCTGCGCCACTGTATTCAAGCTAGCCTGGCTGCTGAGGGGTGATTCCCTGAACCCAGTCCCAGAGTACTTGTTTCCAGTCCAGGGAGGACGTACCTTGGCAGTCGGGCATGACTGTTCCCATTGGGAGCAGCGTCAAGACTGATTTATATATTTTTGTCTCCAGAACTGGGGTGACGTGGCGAGCAAAGCATAGATGGATTAAACCCAGATTTTTGACTGGAGGTGTGTGTTGGAAATATTTCAACACTCTGCCCATCGTGTTATTTTGTGAAGTTGCTATATGCGCCCTAAGTGGATAAGGAAATGCCTAGACCTGGGTTCCTTGCTCACTGCACCATTGGATTCAAGCTAGCCTGGCTGATGAGGGGTGATACCCCAAAACCAGTACCAGAATACTTGTTTCCAGTCCAGTGAAGACCTAGCTTGGCCTTTCGGGCTTGACTGTTCCCATTGGGAGCAGGGTCAAGACTGATTTACATATGGCTGGTTCCAGAACTGGGTAGACATTGCGAGGAGCAAAATAAAGATGGATTAAACCCAGATCCTTGACTGGAAGTAAGTGTTTGAAAAGTTTCAACACTCTGTCCATCATGGTATTCTGTCAAGTTGCTATGTGCACGCTAAGTGGATAAGGGTATGCCTAGATGTGGGTCCCTTGCTTGCTGCACCACTGGATTCAAGCTAGCCTGGCTGATGAGGGGTGATACCCCAAAACCAGTCCCAGAATACTTGTTTCCAGTCCAATTAGGGCCTAGCTTGGCAGCTCGGGCTGGACTGTTCCCATGGGTGCAGGTTCAACACTGATTTACATATGGCTGAGTCTAGAACTGGGTAGACGTGGTCAGCAAAATAAAGATGGATTAAACTCAGATCCTTGACTGGTAGTAAGTGTTTGAAAAGTTTAAACACTCTGTCCATCATGTCATTTTGCCTAGACCTGGGTCCCTTGCTCACTGCACCACTGGATTCAAGATAGCCTGGCTGATGAGGAGTGATACCCCTAAACCAGTCCCAGAATAATTCTTTCCAGTCCAGTGAAGACCTAGCTTGGCAGTTCGGGCTTGACTGTTCCCATCGGGAGCAGGGTCAAGACTTATTTACATATGACTGGGTCCAGAACTGGGTAGACGTTGCGAGCAAAATAAGGATGGATTAAACCCAGATCTTTGACTGGAAGTAAGTGTTTGAAAAGTGTTAACACTCTGTCCATCATTGTATTTCGTCAAGTTGCTATGCGCGCCCTACGTGGATAAGGGTATGCCTGGACGTGGGTCCCTTGCTCGCTGCACCACTGGATTCAAGTTAGCCTGGCTGATGAGGGGTGATACCCCAAAACCAGTCCCAGAATACTTGTTTCCAGTCCAGTTAGGGCCTAGCTTGGCAGTTCGGGCTGGACTGTTCCCATGGGAGCAGGTTCAAGACTGATTTGCATATGGCTGGGTTCAAACTGGGATGACGTACCAGGTAAAATAGCAATGGATTAAACCCAGATCTGTGACTGGATGTGAGTGTTTGAAACGTTCCAACACTCCATCTAGTTTGTTATTTTGAGAAGTTACTATGTGCACCCTAAGTGGAAAAGGGTATGCCTAGACGTGGGTCCCTTGCTCACTGCACCACTGGATTCAAGCTAGCCTGGCTGATGAGGGGTGCTACCCCAAAACCAGTCCCAGAATACTCTTTTCCAGTCCAGGGAGGACCTAGCTTGGCAGTTCGCGTACTAAGTGGATAAGGATATGCCTAGTCGTGGGTGCCTTGCTCACTGCACCACTGGATTCATGCTAGCCTGGCTGATGAGGGGTGATACCCCAAAACCAGTCCCAAAATATTTGTTTCCATTCTAGTGAGGATCTAGCTTGGCAGTTCGCGCTTGACTGTTCCCATCGGAAGACAGGGTCAAGACTGATTTACATATGGCTGGTTCCAGAACTGGGTAGACATTGCTAGCAAAATAAAGATGGATTAAACCCAGATCCTTGACTGGAAGTAAGTGTTTGAAAACGTTTCAACACTCTGTCCATCATGGTATTCTGTCAAGTTGCTATGTGTGCCCTAAGTGGATAAGGGTATGCCTAGAAGTGTGTCCCTTGCTCGCTGCACCACTGGATTCAAGGTAGCCTGGCTGGTGAGGGGTGATACCCTAAACCCAGTCCCAGAGTACTTGTTTCCAGTCCAGGGAGGACCTAGCTTGGCAGTCGGGCATGACTGTTCCCATTGGGAGCAGGGTCAAGACTGATTTACATATGGCTGACTGCAGAACTGGGGTGACATGGCGAGCAAAATATAGATGGATTAAACCCAGATCTTTGATTGGAGGTGTGTGTTTGAAAAGTTTCAACATTCTGTCCATCATGTTATTTTGTGAAGTTGCTATATGCGCCTAAGTGGATAAAGATATGCCTAGACCTGGGTCCATTGCTCACTGCACCACTGGATTCAAGCTAGACCTGGCTGATGAGGGGTGATACCCCAAAACCAGTCCCAGAATACTTGTTTCCAGTCTAGTGAGGACCTAGCTTGGCAGTTCGGGCTTGACTGTTCCCATCGGAAGCAGGCTCAAGACTGATTTACATATGGCTGGGTCCAGAACTGGGTAGACGTGGCGTGCAAAATAAAGGTGGATTAAACTGAGATCTCTGACTGGAAGTAAGTGTTTGAAAAGTTTCAACACTCTGTCCATCATGTTATTTTGTGAAGTTGCTATGTGCCCCCTAAGTGGAAAAGGGTATGCCTAGACGTGGGTCCCTTGCTTGCTGCACCACTATATTCAAGCTAGCTTGGCTGATGAGGGGTGATACCCAGAACCCAGTCCCAGAGTACTTGTTTCCAGTCTATGGAGGACCTAGCTTGGCAGTTCGGACTTGACTGTTCCCATGGGGAGCAGGGTCAAGACTGATTTAGATATTGCTGGCTCCAGAACTGGGGTGACGTGGCGAGTAAAATAAAAATGGATTCTTCCCAGATTTTTGACTAGAGGTGTGTGTTTGGAAAGTTTTAGCACTCTGTCCATAATGTTATTTTGTGAAGTTGCTATATGCGCCCTAAGTGGATAAGGGTATGCCTAGACGTGGGTCCCAAGCTCGCTGCACCACTGGATTCAAGCTAGTCTGGCTGATGAGTGGTGATACCCCAAAACCAGTCTCAGAATACTTGTTTCCAGTCCAGGGAGGTCCTAACTTGGCAGTTCAGGCTGGACTGTTCCCATGGGAGCAGGTTCAAGACTGATTTGCATATGGCTGGGTCCAAACTGGGGTGACGTAGCAGGGAAAATAACAATGGATTAAACCCAGATCTGTGACGGGAGGTGAGTGTTTGAAAAGTTCCAACACTCTGTACATCATGTTATTTTGTGAATTTGCTATATGCACCCTAAGTGGAAAAGGATATGCCTAGACGTGGCTCCCTTGCTTGCTGCACAACGATTCAAGCTAGCCTGGCTGATGAGGGGTGATTCCACGAAACTAGTCACAGAATACTTGTTTCCACTCCAGGGAGGACCTAGGTTGGCAGTTTGGGCTGGACTGTTCCAATGGGAGCAGGTTCAAGACTGGTTTGCATATGGCTGGGTCCAAACTGGGATGCCATACTTGGGAAAATAACAATGGATTAAATGCAGATCTGTGACAGGAGGTGAGTGTTTGAAACGCTCCAACACTCTGTCCATCATGTTATTTTGTGAATTTGCTATATGCGCCCTAAGTGGAAAAGGATATGCCGTGATGTGGCTTCCTTGCTCGCGGCACCACTGGATTCAAGCTAGCCTGGCTGATGAGCGGTGATACCCCAAAACCAGTCCCAGAGAACTTGTTTCCAGTCCAGGGAGGACCTAGCTTGTCAGTTTGGACTGGACTGTTCCGATGGGAGCAGGTTCAAGACTGATTTGCATATAGCTGGGTCCAAATTGGGGGGACGTACCAGGGAAAATAACAATGGATTAAACCCAGATCTGTGACTGGAGGTGAGTGTTTGAAACCTTCCAACACTCTGTCTATCATGTTACTTTGTGAAGTTGCTCTGTGCGACCTAAGTGGATATGGGTATGCCTATACGTGGGTCCGGTGCTCACTGCACCACTGGATTCAAGCTAGCCTGGCTGATGAGGGGTGATACCCCAAAACCAGTCCCAGAATACTTGTTTCCAGTCTGGTGAGGACCTAGCTTGGCAGTTCGGGCTTGACTGTTCCCATCGGAAACAGGGTCAAGACTGATTTACATAAGGCTGGGTCCAGAACTGGGTAGACGTGGCGAGCAAAATAAAGATGGATTAAACTCAGATCTTTGACTGGAAGTAAATGTTTGAAACCTTCCAACACTCTGGCCATCATCTTATTTTGTGAAGTGGCTATATGCCCCCTAAGTGGAAAAGGATATGCCTAGACCTGGCTCCCTTGCTCGCTGCACCACCGGTTTCAAGGTAGCCTGGCTGATGAGGGGTGATACCCCGAAACCAGTCCCGAAATACTTGTTTCCAGTCCAGGGAGGACCTAGCTTGGCAGTCGGGCATGACTGTTCCCATTGGGAGCAGAGTCAAGACTGATTTACATATGGCTGGGTCCAGAACTGGGTAGACGTGGCGTGCAAAATAAAGGTGGATTAAACTGAGATCTTTGACTGGAAGTAAGTGTTTGAAAAGGTTCAACACTCTGTCCATCATGTTATTTTGTGAAGTTGCTATGTGTACCCTAAGTGGAAAAGGGTATGCCTAGACGTGGGTCAATTGCTCGCTGCACCACTGGATTCAAGCTAGCCTGGCTGATGAGGGGTGATATCCCCAAACCAGTCCCAGAGTACTTGTTTCATGTCCAGGGAGGACCTATCTTGGCAGATCGGTCTTGATTGTTCCCATGGGGATCATGGTCAAGACTGATTTACATATGGCTGGCTCCAGAACTGGTGTGATGTGGCGAGCAAAATAAAGATGGATTAAACCCAGATCTGTGACTAAAGGTGAGTGTTCGAAACGTTTCAACACTCTGTCTAACATGTTATTTTGTGAAGTTGCTATGTGCGCCCTTAGTGGATAAGGGTATGCCTAGAAGTGTGTCCCTTGCTCGCTGCACCACTAGATTCAAGGTAGCCTGGCTGGTGAGGGGTGATACCCTAAACCCAGTCCCAGAGTACTTGTTTCCAGTCCAGGGAGGACCTAGCTTGGCAGTCGGGCATGACTGTTCCCATTGGGAGCAGGGTCAAGACTGATTTACATATGGCTGACTGCAGAACTGGGGTGACATGGCGAGCAAAATATAGATGGATTAAACCCAGATCTTTGATTGGAGGTGTGTGTTTGAAAAGTTTCAACATTCTGTCCATCATGTTATTTTGTGAAGTTGCTATATGCGCCTAAGTGGATAAAGATATGCCTAGACCTGGGTCCATTGCTCACTGCACCACTGGATTCAAGCTAGACCTGGCTGATGAGGGGTGATACCCCAAAACCAGTCCCAGAATACTTGTTTCCAGTCTAGTGAGGACCTAGCTTGGCAGTTCGGGCTTGACTGTTCCCATCGGAAGCAGGCTCAAGACTGATTTACATATGGCTGGGTCCAGAACTGGGTAGACGTGGCGTGCAAAATAAAGGTGGATTAAACTGAGATCTTTGACTGGAAGTAAGTGTTTGAAAAGTTTCAACACTCTGTCCATCATGTTATTTTGTGAAGTTGCTATGTGCCCCCTAAGTGGAAAAGGGTATGCCTAGACGTGGGTCCCTTGCTTGCTGCACCACTATATTCAAGCTAGCTTGGCTGATGAGGGGTGATACCCAGAACCCAGTCCCAGAGTACTTGTTTCCAGTCTATGGAGGACCTAGCTTGGCAGTTCGGACTTGACTGTTCCCATGGGGAGCAGGGTCAAGACTTATTTAGATATTGCTGGCTCCAGAACTGGGGTGACGTGGCGAGTAAAATAAAAATGGATTCTTCCCAGATTTTTGACTAGAGGTGTGTGTTTGGAAAGTTTTAGCACTCTGTCCATAATGTTATTTTGTGAAGTTGCTATATGCGCCCTAAGTGGATAAGGGTATGCCTAGACGTGGGTCCCAAGCTCGCTGCACCACTGGATTCAAGCTAGTCTGGCTGATGAGTGGTGATACCCCAAAACCAGTCTCAGAATACTTGTTTCCAGTCCAGGGAGGTCCTAACTTGGCAGTTCAGGCTGGACTGTTCCCATGGGAGCAGGTTCAAGACTGATTTGCATATGGCTGGGTCCAAACTGGGGTGACGTAGCAGGGAAAATAACAATGGATTAAACCCAGATCTGTGACGGGAGGTGAGTGTTTGAAAAGTTCCAACACTCTGTACATCATGTTATTTTGTGAATTTGCTATATGCACCTTAAGTGGAAAAGGATATGCCTAGACGTGGCTCCCTTGCTTGATGCACAACGATTCAAGCTAGCCTGGCTGATGAGGGGTGATTCCACGAAACTAGTCACAGAATACTTGTTTCCACTCCAGGGAGGACCTAGGTTGGCAGTTTGGGCTGGACTGCTCCAATGGGAGCAGGTTCAAGACTGGTTTGCATATGGCTGGGTCCAAACTGGGATGCCATACTTGGGAAAATAACAATGGATTAAATGCAGATCTGTGACAGGAGGTGAGTGTTTGAAACGCTCCAACACTCTGTCCATCATGTTATTTTGTGAATTTGCTATATGCGCCCTAAGTGGAAAAGGATATGCCGTGATGTGGCTTCCTTGCTCGCGGCACCACTGGATTCAAGCTAGCCTGGCTGATGAGCGGTGATACCCCAAAACCAGTCCCAGAGAACTTGTTTCCAGTCCAGGGAGGACCTAGCTTGTCAGTTTGGACTGGACTGTTCCGATGGGAGCAGGTTCAAGACTGATTTGCATATAGCTGGGTCCAAATTGGGGGGACGTACCAGGGAAAATAACAATGGATTAAACCCAGATCTGTGACTGGAGGTGAGTGTTTGAAACCTTCCAACACTCTGTCTATCATGTTACTTTGTGAAGTTGCTCTGTGCGACCTAAGTGGATATGGGTATGCCTATACGTGGGTCCGGTGCTCACTGCACCACTGGATTCAAGCTAGCCTGGCTGATGAGGGGTGATACCCCAAAACCAGTCCCAGAATACTTGTTTCCAGTCTGGTGAGGACCTAGCTTGGCAGTTCGGGCTTGACTGTTCCCATCGGAAACAGGGTCAAGACTGATTTACATAAGGCTGGGTCCAGAACTGGGTAGACGTGGCGAGCAAAATAAAGATGGATTAAACTCAGATCTTTGACTGGAAGTAAATGTTTGAAACCTTCCAACACTCTGGCCATCATCTTATTTTGTGAAGTGGCTATATGCCCCCTAAGTGGAAAAGGATATGCCTAGACCTGGCTCCCTTGCTCGCTGCACCACCGGTTTCAAGGTAGCCTGGCTGATGAGGGGTGATACCCCGAAACCAGTCCCAGAATACTTGTTTCCAGTCCAGGGAGGACCTAGCTTGGCAGTCGGGCATGACTGTTCCCATTGGGAGCAGAGTCAAGACTGATTTACATATGGCTGGGTCCAGAACTGGGTAGACGTGGCGTGCAAAATAAAGGTGGATTAAACTGAGATCTTTGACTGGAAGTAAGTGTTTGAAAAGGTTCAACACTCTGTCCATCATGTTATTTTGTGAAGTTGCTATGTGTACCCTAAGTGGAAAAGGGTATGCCTAGACGTGGGTCAATTGCTCGCTGCACCACTGGATTCAAGCTAGCCTGGCTGATGAGGGGTGATATCCCCAAACCAGTCCCAGAGTACTTGTTTCATGTCCAGGGAGGACCTATCTTGGCAGATCGGTCTTGACTGTTCCCATGGGGATCATGGTCAAGACTGATTTACATATGGCTGGCTCCAGAACTGGTGTGATGTGGCGAGCAAAATAAAGATGGATTAAACCCAGATCTGTGACTAAAGGTGAGTGTTCGAAACGTTTCAACACTCTGTCTAACATGTTATTTTGTGAAGTTGCTATGTGCGCCCTTAGTGGATAAGGGTATGCCTAGAAGTGTGTCCCTTGCTCGCTGCACCACTAGATTCAAGGTAGCCTGGCTGGTGAGGGGTGATAACCTAAACCCAGTCCCAGAGTACTTGTTTCCAGTCCAGGGAGGACCTAGCTTGGCAGTCGGGCATGACTGTTCCCATTGGGAGCAGGGTCAAGACTGATTTACATATGGCTGACTGCAGAACTGGGGTGACGTGGCGAGCAAAATATAGATGGATTAAACCCAGATCTTTGATTGGAGGTGTGTGTTTGAAAAGTTTCAACATTCTGTCCATCATATTATTTTGTGAAGTTGCTATATGCGCCCTAAGTGGATAAAGATATGCCTAGACCTGGGTCCCTTGCTCACTGCACCACTGGAGTCAAGCTAGACCTGGCTGATGAGGGGTGATACCCCAAAACCAGTCCCAGAATACTTGTTTCCAGTCTAGTGAGGACCTAGCTTAGCAGTTCGGGCTTGACTGTTCCCATCGGAAGCAGGCTCAAGACTGATTTACATATAGCTGGGTCCAGAACTGGGTAGACGTGGCGTGCAAAATAAAGGTGGATTAAACTGAGGTCTTTGTCTGGAAGTAAGTGTTTGAAAAGTTTCAACACTCTGTCCATCATGTTATTTTGTGAAGTTGCTATGTGCCCCCTAAGTGGAAAAGTGTGTGCCTAGACGTGGGTCCCTTGCTTGCTGCACCACTATATTCAAGCTAGCCTGGCTGATGAGGGGTGATACCCTTAACCCAGTCCCAGAGTACTTGTTTCCAGTCTATGGAGGACCTAGCTTGGCAGTTCGGACTTGACTGTTCCCATGGGGAGCAGGGTCAAGACTGATTTAGATATTGCTGGTTCCAGAACTGGGGTGACGTGGCGAGTAAAATAAAAATGGATTCTTCCCAGATTTTTGACTAGAGGTGTGTGTTTGGAAAGTTTTAGCACTCTGTCCATAATGTTATTTTGTGAAGTTGCTATATGCACCCTAAGTGGATAAGGGTATGCCTAGACGTGGGTCCCAAGCTCGCTGCACCACTGGATTCAAGCTAGTCTGGCTGATAAGGGGTGATACCCCAAAACCAGTCTCAGAATACTTGTTTCCAGTCCAGGGAGGACCTAACTTGGCAGTTCAGGCTGGAATTGTCACAACACCACCGATTAGTCTAAATTACAAGACTGAAGGTGTTAAACTGTTTGTTAAAAGACGGTGCCTTTTGAAATACCCGCGTTGGTGAAGATTAACCCCAACTTGGAAGATGACTTTGAGATCCATTCTCTGTGGATTGAGAGTTTCTTCCACTCTCCAATAGACTCTGTAGTACACTTCCTGGAAGACACGAGACTCGTCTCAAGACTCAATGCGCATGCGCAAGGTTTGCGCGGCGCACTTCAACTGTTTTCTGTCACAAAAACGGTCGCTTTTTCCACAGAGCGCCCGTTTCTTCTGGGAGTCTTTTTTGAGAGAGTAAACTTGTGGGGGCCCAAAACCACATTCTTAGGGAAGTATTCTTAATACTTCCAAGTATTTTGTGTGGAGATATTCTGACGTGTTTTTTGATTTTTGCAGTGGTTTCTCAGACAGTAAATAACTTTCTTGACTAGAAACCTTCGGTGGAAATCCTGTGGGTGAGACAGCGGATGCAGTCACTTCGGAGAAGTTGTTCAGTGAAGAGAACACTTCTCCATTTCCAAGTAAGAGAATTCATTTCTTCATTTATGGATCTACAAGCAGAATTTTAGAGAATAGCAAGGCAACGGAGGCACCTTTTGTTCAGCTGAATTCTCGAGCACATTGAGTTCAGGAAAAGGGGCTTCTGATATTACCAGAACTGTGAGATTTATCGAAAGACTGGGAACAGAGTTTTTGCTACTTCATGTTCTGTGAATCAGCGCCAAGGCAATAATATAAGACTGAGCAACAATACTTTTTAATTTTTATGAAAGTAAAGAATAAGAGCCTGTGAACACTTCTAAAAGTATTTGAGGCGGACATTAGCTCTCTGAGTATCATCCAAGTGAGAGTCCTCCATCAACAATCCCAAGACTGATCAAATAAACAATAGTCAAACAAATATAGAGGGAGGCAAAGATCTCTGGTATCATAGGTAATAGATAGGTTAAATAAAGAAATCCATATCAGCCAGTGCTAGAGGCAGGGAAGATTTAATAAGTGTGCTTGTGTTTACAGGTTCCTTCACGAGAAAGAAAAAGCTGAAGAAGAACCAAGGTCCAGAGGCAGTCTCTCTTTTGTTTGTCTTCCACTTCCCCTTTCCCCCTTGACTAAATACAGAGGCAGTTGTTCTTCACCTGTCACTGGCTTTGGTGAGAGGGATTTGAGGACCTGATCATCTGCTCCTGGGGAGATCGTATCCTTGATCTGACAGATTGAAGTGCCACCCTCTTATTGAGGAGTTAGATCCCCCCCCAAGCAGAATGGCGGAAGGAATTGATTTAAAAACCCTAACTTCAATTTTAGATGGTATGCAGAAGCAACTAAACTGTGCCTTAGAAGAGAATAAGTCTTTGAGAGAGGAAGTTAGGAGATCGAGTCAGGAGTCAATTCAGACTAGGCAAAAAATAGATGAGCTAGTGGCATCAGGTTCTGGATTTAAGGGTTCACAAGGTTTACCTGGCAATTTATCTCCCTCTGATATTTCTACTCAAGTGATTCATGCCGTTTCACCAATTATTCCATTGGCGCCCCCTGAAAGATTTGGTGGGGATCCTCAAAGAGCGCAAATATTTTTAACACAGTGTTCTTTGCATTTTCTGTGTCGCCCAGTCATTTTTGCTGAGGATCAATCAAAGGTGGCTTTCATACTGTCGTATTTGAATGGTGATGCCGCAGCCTGGTCAATGTCGCTGGTCACACAGAATGATCCAATGTTATACAACTTTGACAACTTCAAGATAGAATTTCTACGAATTTTTGATCGACGATCAGCCTCACAAGCTACAGACAACGAGTTATTGGAGCTTAAACAGGGTAATCGGGATTTAGTGGCTTATCTTGCCCAATATAATAAGTTGATTGTCGAATCTAAGTGGCCTGAAGCCAAGAGAGCAGCAATTTTTTACAGAGGGTTAAGAGAAGATTTAAAGGATGCTTTGGCACAGATTCCAAGGAGACCCACCGAAATATCCGAATTAATCGATCTAGTTTTGCAGATAGATCATCGCTTGAGTGAGCGTCGAAATGAAAAAAGAAGAGATGTACGCCCACTCCCACCTCGTTTTGATCGAATGAAGACAGAAGGTCACAAGCCATTAGAAAATTCCTCTTCTGAAGAACCCATGCAGATAGGATCTATACGAGGGCCTCTGTCCAAAGAAGAAAAGGAAAGACGAAGATCTGGTCACCTATGTCTTTATTGTGGTCTCTCCGGCCATTTCGTAAAAGATTGCCCAAAAAAGCCAAAATCATCGCTGCCGGGAAAAGAGCTGCTTCACCTGTAGAGAGAGTTGCACAGGTGGAAGCGAATTCGAAGTCAACTCCTAATTTGCAGCAAGTTGTAAATACCTTACAATCCTCCGCACCTCATGTGGTGGTCTCCTTTACAGCACGGTTCCGAGAACTGGAAATCAGCGGAGTTTCAGTGATGATAGATTCAGGGGCAACTGGCAACTTTTGCGACATCAAATATGCCCGTCGAATGGGAATAAAATTTGTTGAGAAGCAGGTTTTGGAAGCTGTCAGAGCGGTCGATGGAACAAACTTATCATCTGGACCGATCACTCATGAAACAGAAAAAATTCAATTGACGGGATTGAATGGTCATTCGGAATTGTTGACATTCAACTTGATTGATGCCCCTCAATTTCAATTGATTCTGGGTCTTCCCTGGTTAACTGAACACAATCCACACATTGACTGGGAGAAGAGAACAATCACCATGAATTCCACCTTTTGCAAGGAAAATTGTTTTGGAGAACTGCCCAAGTTGTTTGAAGAGTCTCCCGCCCGAAAGTTAGCAGGTCCTCCTGCTTTAATTTGTTCATTAGAAACCAAAGAAATTCCTGAGGAATACAAGGATTTGTCATCTGTGTTTGATATAAGAGAGGCGGAAAGACTTCCCCCCCATCGTCCCTACGACTGCAAGATTGACATCGAACCAGGGGCAGTTTTACCTTGCAGTAGAATATATGCATTAACTGAAACTGAAAATCAATATCTTAAAAGCTATTTGGATAAACATCTGGAAATGGGGTTTATACGTCCTTCAAAATCTCCGGTCTCATCTCCCTTATTTTTCATCCCGAAGAAAGATGGAGATCTTCGAACTTGCATTGACTATAGAGCCCTGAATCAAGTGACGATTAAGAACCGATACCCGCTTCCGCTAATTTCAGTCTTGCTGGATCAAGTGAAGAACGCAAAGGTCTACACTAAATTGGATTTACGCGGGGCTTACCATCTGATTCGCATTGCTTCTGGAGATGAGTGGAAAACAGCCTTTCGAACCCGTCATGGTCTATTTGAATACTTGGTGATGCCATACGGGTTAT
This sequence comes from Triturus cristatus, assembly GCF_964204655.1. Lineage (NCBI taxonomy): Eukaryota > Metazoa > Chordata > Amphibia > Caudata > Salamandridae > Triturus > Triturus cristatus. The sequence goes on along the minus strand of NC_140592.1, from coordinate 514,667,896 downwards.
GCAACGCTCCAGCGGCGTTTCAACACTTTGTGAATGACGTCCTCAGAGAGTTTTTAGATAGAATCGCCGTCGTTTATATTGACGACATTTTGATTTTCTCTGACACAATGGAAGAGCATGTCTCACATGTTAGGTTGATTTTAACCAGATTGCTTGAAAATCATCTATATGTGAAATTGGAGAAGTGTGCCTTTCATGTGGAAAAGGTGGAATTTCTTGGGTTTGTGTTATCTCCAGATGGAGTAAGCATGGATAAGACCAAGGTGAAGGCAGTACAAGACTGGCCATCTCCCAAATGTGTGAAAGAGATCCAAAGTTTCATTGGTTTTTCAAATTTTTACAGGAGATTCATTTCAAATTTTTCTCACAAGGTCAGCCCCATCACGCGACTGTTAAGGAAAGGAGTAAAATTTGTCTGGGATGATGAAGCCGAAGAAGCTTTTCAATTTCTGAAGAAATCTTTTACTCAAGCCCCCATCCTGTTGCATCCAAGAACAGAAGAACCATTCTATGTTGAAGCCGACGCCTCGGATGTAGCCATTGGAGGAATTCTGTCACAGCGTCACAAGGATACTGGCCAATTGCATCCAGTGGCTTACTACTCCCGAAAGTTAACTCCTCCTGAATGCAATTATTCGATTGCAGACAAAGAATTGTTGGCGGTCAAGAGTGCCTTTTTGGAATGGAGACATTATTTGCTAGGGGCTGTGCATAAGGTCACCGTGTACTCTGATCATCGCAATCTCCAATTCCTCAAGTCAGCCCGGACACTAACAGCCAGACAACTACGTTGGTCGCTATTTTTTGCAGACTATAATTTTGTAATTACCTTCAGACCAGGCACAAGTAATGTAAAAGCAGATGCTCTCTCTAGAATACATTCTGATCATTCAGAAATTGATCAAAAGAAACAGAATATAATTCCGGAAGAAAAAATCATTGTAGCCACACTCAATACAGACTTTTCTAATGAAATTCGAAAGGCAATGCCTTATGAAGAAATGACTCATTGGGCAGAGGAGGAATCGGAAAGAGAAATCAGGAATGGACTTCCATATGTAAAAAATTGTCTCTATCTTCCGACTAAGAGGCTGCAAGAGAGAGCGTTGAAACAATGTCATGATGATCCACTTGCGGGTCATAAAGGAGTTCAAAAGACTTTAGAATTGGCAGAAAGAAATTTTTGGTGGCCAAGGATGAAACCACAAATACGGCAGTATGTTTCCACCTGCGAGAGGTGTTTGCAGGGAAAACCTGATCGAAGAGCCCCTCATGGGCTTTTGATGCCGATGCCTACCCCACCTCATCCTTGGCATACGGTATCGATGGATCTGATTGTAGATCTCCCTCCTAGTCAGGGTTTTAACACAATTTTAGTTATGGTGGACACCTTCACTAAGATGGCACATTTTGTCCCTTTGAAAGAGATTCCTAGGGCACCCCAATTGGCACAATTGTTTACTCAACATATAGTAAGATTGCATGGGATTCCAAAAGTTCTAATTTCTGACCGAGGTTCACAATTTGTTTCCCACTTTTGGAAGGCCTTTACTAAGAAGTTAGGCATTGATGCTCGCTATTCCACCAGTTTCCATCCCGAAACTGATGGTCAAACTGAAAGAGTCAATCAAGATTTAGAACAGTACCTCAGGCTATATTTGATGGATCAGAAAGTTGGGTGGGCAGATTTAGTGTGGTCAGCTGAGTTTGCCTGTAACAATGCTAAACATTCTTCGACAGGTTACACTCCCTTCTATTTAAATTATGGTAGGCACCCAAGTGTAATTCTTGAAAAAGATGAGGGATCAGTACCAGCAGTGGAAGATTTTATAGATAAGGTCCAAAGGTCATTAATTCAGGCAGGAGAGAATATTGAAAAGGCCAAAGGTTCATATAAATTGCAGGCAGACAAGAAAAGAAGAGGGAATCCAGTTTTTAAACCAGGAGACAAAATTTGGTTGTCCACCAAAAATCTAAAACTAAAAGAAAATCGTAAGTTCCAACCAAGATTCATAGGCCCGTTTAGGGTTAACAAGATGATAAATCCAGTGGCGGTTAAGATTCAGTTGCCATCCTACCTCAAAATACACCCAGTGTTCCATGTTTCATTGCTAAAGAAAAGTCCCCCAAATCTAAGATTCCGTACTTCCCCAAAACCTACAGTGATAGATTCAGTGGAAGAGTTTGAGGTACATAAGATTCGAGATTCAACCTATAGAAGAGGTAAATTGTATTATTTGATCAGTTGGAAGGGTTTTGGTCCAGAAGAGAGATCCTGGGAGCCGCATTCTAACGTCCACGCTCCAAAGCTCATTCAAGACTTTCACCAAAAACATCCAACCAAGCCAAGATTGAAGGGACGACTTTTGGTGGAGGGTACTGTCACAACACCACCGATTAGTCTAAATTACAAGACTGAAGGTGTTAAACTGTTTGTTAAAAGACGGTGCCTTTTGAAATACCCGCGTTGGCGAAGATTAACCCCAACTTGGAAGATGACTTTGAGATCCATTCTCTGTGGATTGAGAGTTTCTTCCACTCTCCAATAGACTCTGTAGTACACTTCCTGGAAGAGTTCTCGGTCTAGTTGTTATAGACACGAGACTCGTCTCAAGACTAAATGCGCATGCGCAAGGTTTCCGCGGCGCACTTCAACTGTTTTCTGTCACGAAAACGGTCGCTTTTTCCACAGAGCGCCCGTTTCTTCTGGGAGTCTTTTTTGAGAGAGTAAACTTGTGGGGGCCCAAAACCACATTCTTAGGGAAGTATTCTTAATACTTCCAAGTATTTTGTGTGGAGATATTCTGACGTGTTTTTTGATTTTTGCAGTGGTTTCTCAGACAGTAAATAACTTTCTTGACTAGAAACCTTCGGTGGAAATCCTGTGGGTGAGACAGCGGATGCAGTCACTTCGTAGAAGTTGTTCAGTGAAGAGAACACTTCTCCATTTCCAAGTAAGAGAATTCATTTCTTCATTTATGGATCTGCAAGCAGAATTTTAGAGAATAGCAAGGCAACGGAGGCACCTTTTGTTCAGCTGAATTCTCGAGCACATTGAGTTCAGGAAAAGGGGCTTCTGATATTACCAGAACTGTGAGATTTATCGAAAGACTGGGAACAGAGTTTTTGCTACTTCATGTTCTGTGAATCAGCGCCAAGGCAATAATATAAGACTGAGCAACAATACTTTTTAATTTTTATGAAAGTAAAGAATAAGAGCCTGTGAACACTTCTAAAAGTATTTGAGGCGGATATTAGCTCTCTGAGTATCATCCAAGTGAGAGTCCTCCATCAACAATCCCAAGACTGATCAAATAAACAATAGTCAAACAAATATAGAGGGAGGCAAAGATCTCTGGTATCATAGGTAATAGATAGGTTAAATAAAGAAATCCATATCAGCCAGTGCTAGAGGCAGGGAAGATTTAATAAGTGTGCTTGTGTTTACAGGTTCCTTCACGAGAAAGAAAAAGCTGAAGAAGAACCAAGGTCCAGAGGCAGTCTCTCTTTTGTTTGTCTTCCACTTCCCCTTTCCCCCTTGACTAAATACAGAGGCAGTTGTTCTTCACCTGTCACTGGCTTTGGTGAGAGGGATTTGAGGACCTGATCATCTGCTCCTGGGGAGATCGTATCCTTGATCTGACAGGAATGTTCCCATGGGAGCAGGTTCAAGACTGATTTGCATATGGCTGGGTCCAAACTGGGGTGACGTAGCAGGGAAAATAACAATGGATTAAACCCAGATCTGTGACGGGAGGTGAGTGTTTGAAACTTTCCAACACTCTGTACATCATGTTATTTTGTGAATGTGCTATATGCACCCTAAGTGGAAAAGGATATGTCTAGACGTGGCTCCCTTGCTTGCTGCACCATGATTCAAGCTAGCCTAGCTGATGAGGGGTGATTCCCCGAAACTAGTCACAGAATACTTGTTTCCACTCCTGGGAGGACCTAGGTTGGCAGTTCGGGCTGGACTGTTCCAATGGGAGCAGGTTCAAGACTGATTTACATATGGCTGGGTCCAAACTGGGATGCCATACTTGGGAAAATAACAATGGATTAAATGCAGATCTGTGACAGGAGGTGAGTGTTTGAAACGCTCCAACACTCTGTCCATCATGTTATTTTGTGAATTTGCTATATGCGCCCTAAGTGGAAAAGGATATGCCTTGACGTGGCTTCCTTGCTCGCTGCACCACTGGATTCAAGCTAGCCTGGCTGATGAGGGGTGATACCCCAAAACCAGTCCCAGAGAACTTGTTTGCAGTCCAGGGAGGACCTAGCTTGGCAGTTCGGGCTTGACTGTTCCCATCGGAAACAGGGTCAAGACTGATTTACATAAGGCTGGGTCCAGAACTGGGTAGACGTGGCGAGCAAAATAAAGATGGATTAAACTCAGATCTTTGACTGGAAGTAAATGTTTGTGAGTGTTTGAAACGCTCCAACACTCTGTCCATCATGTTATTTTGTGAATTTGCTATATGCGCCCTAAGTGTAAAAGGATATGCCTAGACCTGGCTCCCTTGCTCGCTGCACCACTGGATTCAAGCTGTCCTGGCTGATGAGGGGTGATACCCTGAACCCAGTCCCAGAGTACTTGTTTCCAGTCCAGGGAGGACCTAGCTTGGCTGTTCGGGCTGGACTGTTCCCATGGGGAGCAGGGTCAAGACTGATTTACTTATTGCCAGGTCAAGAACTGGGGTGATGTGGCGAGTAAAATAAAGATGGATTCATCCCAAATCTTTGACCGGAGGTGTGTGTTTGAAAAGTTTCAACACTCTGTCCATAATGTTATTTTGTGAAGTTGCTACATGCGCCATCAGTGGATAAGGGTATGCCTAGACCTGGGTCCCTTGCTCACTGCACCACTGGTTTCAAGCTATCCTGGCTGATGAGGGGTGATACCCCAAAACCAGTCTCAAAATACTTGTTTCTAGATCAGGGAGGACCTAGCTTGGCAGTTCAAGCTTGACTGTTCCCATATGGAGAAGGATCAAGAATAATTTACATATGGATGCTTGCAGAACTAGGTTTGCGTGTTGAGAAATAAAAGATGTATTAAACCCAGTTCTTTGACTGGAGGTGAGTTTTTGAAAACTTTCAACACTCTGTCCATAATGTTATTTTGTGAAGTTGCTATATGCACCCTAAGTGGATAAGGGTATGCCTAGACGTGGGTCCCAAGCTCGCTGCACCACTGGATTCAAGCTAGTCTGGCTGATGAGGGGTGATACCCCAAAACCAGGCTCAGAATACTTGTTTCCAGTCCAGGGAGGACCTAGCTTGGCAGTTCAGGCTGGACTGTTCCCATGGGAGCAGGTTCAAGACTGATTTGCATATGGCTGGGTCCAAACTGGGGGTGACGTAGCAGGGAAAATAACAATGGATTAAGCCCAGATCTGTGACTGGAGGTGAGTGTTTGAAACCTTACAACACTCTGTCTATCATGTTATTTTGAGAAGTTGCTATGTGCACCCTAAGTGGAAAAGGGTATGCCTAGATGTGGGTCCCTTGCTCGCTGCACCACTGGATTCAAGCTAGCCTGGCTGATGAGGGGTGATATCCCCAAACCAGTCCCAGAGTACTTGTTTCATGTCCAGGGAGGACCTAGCTTGGGAGATCGGTCTTGACTGTTCCCATTGGGATCATGGTCAAGACTGATTTACATATGGCTGGCTCCAGAACTGGTGTGATGTGGCGAGCAAAATAAAGATGGATTAAACCCAGATCTGTGACTGTAGGTGAGTCTTCGAAACGTTTCAACACTCTTTCTAACATGTTATTTTGTGAAGTTGCTATGTGCGCCCTAAGTGGATAAGGGTATGCCTAGATGTTTGTCCCTTCCTCGCTGCACCACTGGATTCAAGGTAGCCTGGCTGGTGAGGGGTGATACCCTAAACCCAGTCCCAGAGTACTTGTTTCCAGTCCAGGGAGGACCTAGCTTGGCAGTCGGGCATGACTGTTCCCATTGGGAGCAGGGCCAAGACTGATTTACATATAGCTGACTGCAGAACTGGGGTGACGTGGCGAGCAAAATATAGATGGATTAAACCCAGATCTTTGATTGGAGGTGTGTGTTTGAAAAGTTTCAACATTCTGTCCATCGTGTTATTTTGTGAAGTTGCTATATGCGCCCTAAGTGGATAAAGATATGCCTAGACCTGGGTCCCTTGCTCACTGCACCACTGGATTCAAGCTAGCCTGGCTGATGAGGGGTGATACCCCAAAACTAGTCCCAGAATACTTGTTTCCAGTCTAGTGAGGACCTAGCTTGGCAGTTCGGGCTTGACTGTTCCCATCGGAAGCAGGGTCAAGATTGATTTACATATGGCTGGATCCAGAACTGGGTAGACGTGGCGTGCAAAATAAAGATGGATTAAACTGAGATCTTTGACTGGAAGTAAGTGTTTGAAAAGTTTCAACACTCTGTCCATCATGTTATTTTTTTGAAGTTGCTATGTGCCCCCTAAGTGGAAAAGGGTATGCCTAGACGTGGGTCCCTTGCTTGCTGCACCACTATATTCAAGCTAGCCTGGCTGATATGGGGTGATACCCTGAACCCAGTCCCAGAGTACTTGTTTCCAGTCTATGGAGGACCTAGCTTGGCAGTTCGGACTTGACTGTTCCCATGGGGAGCAGGGTCAAGACTGATTTAGATATTGCTGGCTCCAGAACTGGGGTGATGTGGCGAGTAAAATAAAAATGGATTCTTCCCAGATTTTTGACTAGAGGTGTGTGTTTGGAAAGTTTTAGCACTCTGTCCATAATGTTATTTTGTGAAGTTGCTATCTGCGCCTTAAGTTGATAAGGGCATGCCTAGACGTGGGTCCCGAGCTCGCTGCACCGCTGGATTCAAGCTAGTCTGGCTGGTGAGGGGTGATACCCCAAAACCAGTCCCAGAATACTTGCTTCCAGTCCAGGGAGGACCTAGCTTGGCAGTTCAGGCTGGACTGTTACCATGGGAGCAGGTTCAAGACTGATTTGCATATGGCTGGGTTCAAACTGCGGTGACGTACCAGGGAAAATAACATTGGATTAAACCCAGATCTGTGACAGGAGGCGAGTGTTTGAAACGCTCCAACACTCTGTCCATCATGTTATTTTGTGAAGTTGCTATATGCTCCCTAAGTGAAAAAGGATATGCCTTGACGTGGCTTCCTTGCTCGTTGCACCACTGGATTCAAGCTAGCCTGGCTGATGAGGGGTGATACCCCAAAACCAGTCCCAGAATACTTGTTTCCACTCCAAGGAGGACCTAGCTTGGCAGTTTGGGCTGGACTGTTCCGATGGGAGCAGGTTCAAGACTGATTTGCATATAGCTGGGTCCAAATTGGGGGGACGTACCAGGGAAAATAACAATGGATTAAACACAGATCTGTGACTGGAGGTAAGTCTTTGAAACCTTCCAACACTCTGTCTATCATGTTATTTTTTGAAGTTGCTCTGTGCGCCCTAAGTGGATAAGGGTATGCCTATACGTGGGTCCGGTGCTCATTTCCCCACTGGATTCAAGCTAGCCTGGCTGATGAGGGGTGATACCCCAAAACCAGTCCCAGAATACTTGTTTCCAGTCTAGTGAGGACCTAGCTTGGCAGTTCGGGCTTGACTGTTCCCATCGGAAACAGAGTCAAGACTGATTTACATAAGGCTGGGTCCAGATCTGGGTAGACAAGCCAAGCAAAATAAAGATGGATTAAACCCAGATCTTTGACTGGAAGTAATTGTTTGAAACCTTCCAACACTCTGGCCATCATCTTATTTTGTGAAGTGGCTATATGCCCCCTAAGTGGAAAAGGATATGCCTAGACCTGGCTCCCTTGCTCGCTGCACCACTGGATTCAAGCTATCCTGGCTGATGAGGGGTGATACCCTGAACCCAGTCCCAGACTACTTGTTTCCAGTCCAGGGAGGACCTAGCTTGGCTGTTCGGGCTGGACTGTTCCCATGGGGAGCAGGGTCAAGACTGATTTACTTATTGCCAGGTCCAGAACTGGGGTGATGTGGTGAGTAAAATTAAGATGGATTAAACCCAGATCTTTGACTGGAGGTGTGTGTTTGAAAAGTTTCAACACTCTGTCCATAATGTTATTTTGTGAAGTTGCTACATGCGCCATCAGTGAATAAGGGTATGCCTAGACGTGGGTCCCGAGCTCGCTGCACCGCTGGATTCAAGCTAGTCTGGCTGGTGAGGGGTGATACCCCAAAACCAGTCTCAGAATACTTGTTTCCAGTCCAGGGAGGACCTAGCTTGGCAGTTCAGGCTGGACTGTTCCCATGGGAGCAGGTTCAAGACTGATTTGCATATGGCTGGGTCCAAACTGGGGTGACGTAGCAGGGAAAATAACAATGGATTAAACCCAGATCTGTGACGGGAGGTGAGTGTTTGAAACGTTCCAACACTCTGTACATCATGTTATTTTGTGAATGTGCTATATGCACCCCAAGTGGAAAAGGATATGTCTAGACTTGGCTCCCTTGCTTGCTGCACCATGATTCAAGCTAGCCTAGCTGATGAGGGGTGATTCCCCGAAACTAGTCACAGAATACTTGTTTCCACTCCTGGGAGGACCTAGGTTGGCAGTTCGGGCTGGACTGTTCCAATGGGAGCAGGTTCAAGACTGATTTACATATGGCTGGGTCCAAACTGGGATGCCATACTTGGGAAAATAACAATGGATTAAATGCAGATCTGTGACAGGAGGTGAGTGTTTGAAACGCTCCAACACTCTGTCCATCATGTTATTTTGTGAATTTGCTATATGCGCCCTAAGTGGAAAAGGATATGCCTTGACGTGGCTTCCTTGCTCGCTGCACCACTGGATTCAAGCTAGCCTGGCTGATGAGGGGTGATACCCCAAAACCAGTCCCAGAGAACTTGTTTGCAGTCCAGGGAGGACCTAGCTTGGCAGTTCGGGCTTGACTGTTCCCATCGGAAACAGGGTCAAGACTGATTTACATAAGGCTGGGTCCAGAACTGGGTAGACGTGGCGAGCAAAATAAAGATGGATTAAACTCAGATCTTTGACTGGAAGTAAATGTTTGTGAGTGTTTGAAACGCTCCAACACTCTGTCCATCATGTTATTTTGTGAATTTGCTATATGCGCCCTAAGTGTAAAAGGATATGCCTAGACCTGGCTCCCTTGCTCGCTGCACCACTGGATTCAAGCTGTCCTGGCTGATGAGGGGTGATACCCTGGACCCAGTCCCAGAGTACTTGTTTCCAGTCCAGGGAGGACCTAGCTTGGCTGTTCGGGCTGGACTGTTCCCATGGGGAGCAGGGTCAAGACTGATTTACTTATTGCCAGGTCAAGAACTGGGGTGATGTGGCGAGTAAAATAAAGATGGATTCATCCCAAATCTTTGACCGGAGGTGTGTGTTTGAAAAGTTTCAACACTCTGTCCATAATGTTATTTTGTGAAGTTGCTACATGCGCCATCAGTGGATAAGGGTATGCCTAGACCTGGGTCCCTTGCTCACTGCACCACTGGTTTCAAGCTATCCTGGCTGATGAGGGGTGATACCCCAAAACCAGTCTCAAAATACTTGTTTCTAGATCAGGGAGGACCTAGCTTGGCAGTTCAAGCTTGACTGTTCCCATATGGAGAAGGATCAAGAATAATTTACATATGGATGCTTGCAGAACTAGGTTTGCGTGGTGAGAAATAAAAGATATATTAAACCCAGTTCTTTGACTGGAGGTGAGTTTTTGAAAACTTTCAACACTCTGTCCATAATGTTATTTTGTGAAGTTGCTATATGCACCCTAAGTGGATAAGGGTATGCCTAGACGTGGGTCCCAAGCTCGCTGCACCACTGGATTCAAGCTAGTCTGGCTGATGAGGGGTGATACCCCAAAACCAGGCTCAGAATACTTGTTTCCAGTCCAGGGAGGACCTAGCTTGGCAGTTCAGGCTGGACTGTTCCCATGGGAGCAGGTTCAAGACTGATTTGCATATGGCTGGGTCCAAACTGGGGTGACGTAGCAGGGAAAATAACAATGGATTAAGCCCAGATCTGTGACTGGAGGTGAGTGTTTGAAACCTTCCAACACTCTGTCTGTCATGTTATTTTGAGAAGTTGCTATGTGCACCCTAAGTGGAAAAGGGTATGCCTAGATATGGGTCCCTTGCTCGCTGCACCACTGGATTCAAGCTAGCCTGGCTGATGAGGGGTGGTATCCCCAAACCAGTCCCAGAGTACTTGTTTCATGTCCAGGGAGGACCTAGCTTGGGAGATCGGTCTTGACTGTTCCCATTGGGATCATGGTCAAGACTGATTTACATATGGCTGGCTCCAGAACTGGTGTGATGTGGCGAGCAAAATAAAGATGGATTAAACCCAGATCTGTGACTGTAGGTGAGTCTTCGAAACGTTTCAACACTCTGTCTAACATGTTATTTTGTGAAGTTGCTATGTGCGCCCTAAGTGGATAAGGGTATGCCTAGATGTGTGTCCCTTGCTCGCTGCACCACTGGATTCAAGGTAGCCTGGCTGGTGAGGGGTGATACCCTAAACCCAGTCCCAGAGTACTTGTTTCCAGTCCAGGGAGGACCTAGCTTGGCAGTCGGGCATGACTGTTCCCATTGGGAGCAGGGCCAAGACTGATTTACATATAGCTGACTGCAGAACTGGGGTGACGTGGCGAGCAAAATATAGATGGATTAAACCCAGATCTTTGATTGGAGGTGTGTGTTTGAAAAGTTTCAACATTCTGTCCATCGTGATATTTTGTGAAGTTGCTATATGCGCCCTAAGTGGATAAAGATATGCCTAGACCTGGGTCCCTTGCTCACTGCACCACTGGATTCAAGCTAGCCTGGCTGATGAGGGGTGATACCCCCAAACTAGTCCCAGAATACTTGTTTCCAGTCTAGTGAGGACCTAGCTTGGCAGTTCGGGCTTGACTGTTCCCATCGGAAGCAGGGTCAAGATTGATTTACATATGGCTGGATCCAGAACTGGGTAGATGTGGCGTGCCAAATAAAGATGGATTAAACTGAGATCTTTGACTGGAAGTAAGTGTTTGAAAAGTTTCAACACTCTGTCCATCATGTTATTTTTTTGAAGTTGCTATGTGCCACCTAAGTGGAAAAGGGTATGCCTAGACGTGGGTCCCTTGCTTGCTGCACCACTATATTCAAGCTAGCCTGGCTGATATGGGGTGATACCCTGAACCCAGTCCCAGAGTACTTGTTTCCAGTCTATGGAGGACCTAGCTTGGCAGTTCGGACTTGACTGTTCCCATGGGGAGCAGGGTCAAGACTGATTTAGATATTGCTGGCTCCAGAACTGGGGTGATGTGGCGAGTAAAATAAAAATTGATTCTTCCCAGATTTTTGACTAGAGGTGTGTGTTTGGAAAGTTTTAGCACTCTGTCCATAATGTTATTTTGTGAAGTTGCTATCTGCGCCTTAAGTTGATAAGGGCATGCCTAGACGTGGGTCCCGAGCTCGCTGCACCGCTGGATTCAAGCTAGTCTGGCTGGTGAGGGGTGATACCCCAAAACCAGTCCCAGAATACTTGCTTCCAGTCCAGGGAGGACCTAGCTTGGCAGTTCAGGCTGGACTGTTACCATGGGAGCAGGTTCAAGACTGATTTGCATATGGCTGGGTTCAAACTGCGGTGACGTACCAGGGAAAATAACATTGGATTAAACCCAGATCTGTGACAGGAGGCGAGTGTTTGAAACGCTCCAACACTCTGTCCATCATGTTATTTTGTGAAGTTGCTATATGCTCCCTAAGTGAAAAAGGATATGCCTTGACGTGGCTTCTTTGCTCGCTGCACCACTGGATTCAAGCTATCCTGGCTGATGAGGGGTGATACCCCAAAACCAGTCCCAGAATACTTGTTTCCACTCCAAGGAGGACCTAGCTTGGCAGTTTGGGCTGGACTGTTCCGATGGGAGCAGGTTCAAGACTGATTTGCATATAGCTGGGTCCAAATTGGGGGGACGTACCAGGGAAAATAATGGATTAAACACAGATCTGTGACTGGAGGTAAGTCTTTGAAACCTTCCAACACTCTGTCTATCATGTTATTTTTTGAAGTTGCTCTGTGCGCCCTAAGTGGATAAGGGTATGCCTATACGTGGGTCCGGTGCTCATTTCCCCACTGGATTCAAGCTAGCCTGGCTGATGAGGGGTGATACCCCAAAACCAGTCCCAGAATACTTGTTTCCAGTCTAGTGAGGACCTAGCTTGGCAGTTCGGGCTTGACTGTTCCCATCGGAAACAGAGTCAAGACTTACATAAGGCTGGGTCCAGATCTGGGTAGACAAGCCAAGCAAAATAAAGATGGATTAAACCCAGATCTTTGACTGGAAGTAATTGTTTGAAACCTTCCAACACTCTGGCCATCATCTTATTTTGTGAAGTGGCTATATGCCCCCTAAGTGGAAAAGGATATGCCTAGACCTGGCTCCCTTGCTCGCTGCACCACTGGATTCAAGCTATCCTGGCTGATGAGGGGTGATACCCTGAACCCAGTCCCAGACTACTTGTTTCCAGTCCAGGGAGGACCTAGCTTGGCTGTTCGGGCTGGACTGTTCCCATGGGGAGCAGGGTCAAGACTGATTTACTTATTGCCAGGTCCAGAACTGGGGTGATGTGGTGAGTAAAATTAAGATGGATTAAACCCAGATCTTTGACTGGAGGTGTGTGTTTGAAAAGTTTCAACACTCTGTCCATAATGTTATTTTGTGAAGTTGCTATATGCGCCCTCAGTGGATAAGGGTATGCCTAGACGTGGGTCCCTAGCTCGCTGTACCACTGGATTCAAGCTAGTCTGGCTGATGAGGGGTGATACCCCAAAACCAGTCTCAGAATACTTGTTTCTAGACCAGAGAGGACCTAGCTTGGCAGTTCAGGCTGGACTGTTCCCATGGGAGCATGTTCAAGACTGATTTGCTTATGGCTGGGTCCAAACTGGGGTGACGTAGCAGGGAAAATAACAATGGATTAAACCCAGATCTGTGGCGGGAGGTGAGTGTTTGAAACGTTCCAACACTCTGCCCATCATGTTATTTTGTGAAGTTGCTATATGCGCCCTAAGTGGAAAAGGATATGCCTAGACGTGACTCCCTTGCTCGCTGCACCACTGGATTCAAGGTAACCTGGCTGATGAAGGGTGATACCCCAAAACAGTCACAGAATACTTGTTTCCACTCCAGGGAGGACCTAGCTTGGCAGTTTGAGCTCGACTGTTCCAATGGGAGCAGGTTCAAGACTGATTTGCATATGGCTGGGTCCAAACAGGGATGACGTACTTGGGAAAATAACAATGGATTAAACCCAGATCTGTGACTGGAGGTGAGTGTTTGAAACCTTCCAACACTCTGTCTATCATGTTATTTTGTGAAGTTGCTATGTGCACCCTAAGTGGACAAGGGTATGCCTAGACGTGGGTCCCTTGCTCCCGCTACCACTGGATTCAAGCTAGCCTGGCTGATGAGGGGTGATACCCTGAACCCAGTCCCAGAGAACTTGTTTCCAGTAAAGGGAGGACCTAGCTTGGCAGTTCGGGCTTGACTGTTCCCATGGAGAGCAGGGTCAAGACTGATTTAGATATGGCTGGCTCCAGAATTGGGGTGATGTGGCGAGTAAAATAAAGATGGATTCATCCCAAATCTTTGAGTAGAGGTGTGTGTTTGGAAAGTTTTAACACTCTGTCCATCATGTTATTTTGTGAAGTTGTTATATGTGCCCTAAGTGGATAAGGATGTGCCTAGACCTGGGTCCCTTGCTCACTGCACCACTGGATTCAAGCTAGCCTGGCTGATGAGGGGTGATACCCCAAAACCAGTCTCAGAATACTTGTTTCTAGACCAGGGAGGACCTAGCTTGGCAGTTCAAGCTTGACTGTTCCCATATGGAGAAGGATCAAGAATAATTTACATATGGATGCTTGCAGAACTAGGTTGACGTGGTGAGAAATAAAAGATGTATTAAACCCAGTTCTTTGACTGGAGGTGAGTTTTTGAAAACTTCCAACACTCTGTCTATCATGTTATTTTGAGAAGTTGCTATGTGCACCCTAAGTGGAAAAGGGTATGCCTAGACGTGGGTCCCTTGCTTGCTGCACCACTATATTCAAGCTAGCCTGGCTGATATGGGGTGATACCCTGAACCCAGTCCCAGAGTACTTGTTTCCAGTCTATGGAGGACCTAGCTTGGCAGTTCGGACTTGACTGTTCCCATGGGGAGCAGGGTCAAGACTGATTTAGATATTGCTGGCTCCAGAACTGGGGTGATGTGGCGAGTAAAATAAAAATGGATTCTTCCCAGATTTTTGACTAGAGGTGTGTGTTTGGAAAGTTTTAGCACTCTGTCCATAATGTTATTTTGTGAAGTTGCTATCTGCGCCTTAAGTTGATAAGGGCATGCCTAGACGTGGGTCCCGAGCTCGCTGCACCGCTGGATTCAAGCTAGTCTGGCTGGTGAGGGGTGATACCCCAAAACCAGTCCCAGAATACTTGCTTCCAGTCCAGGGAGGACCTAGCTTGGCAGTTCAGGCTGGACTGTTACCATGGGAGCAGGTTCAAGACTGATTTGTATATGGCTGGGTTCAAACTGCGGTGACGTACCAGGGAAAATAACATTGGATTAAACCCAGATCTGTGACAGGAGGCGAGTGTTTGAAACGCTCCAACACTCTGTCCATCATGTTATTTTGTGAAGTTGCTATATGCTCCCTAAGTGAAAAAGGATATGCCTTGACGTGGCTTCCTTGCTCGTTGCACCACTGGATTCAAGCTAGCCTGGCTGATGAGGGGTGATACCCCAAAACCAGTCCCAGAATACTTGTTTCCACTCCAAGGAGGACCTAGCTTGGCAGTTTGGGCTGGACTGTTCCGATGGGAGCAGGTTCAAGACTGATTTGCATATAGCTGGGTCCAAATTGGGGGGACGTACCAGGGAAAATAACAATGGATTAAACACAGATCTGTGACTGGAGGTAAGTCTTTGAAACCTTCCAACACTCTGTCTATCATGTTATTTTTTGAAGTTGCTCTGTGCGCCCTAAGTGGATAAGGGTATGCCTATACGTGGGTCCGGTGCTCATTTCCCCACTGGATTCAAGCTAGCCTGGCTGATGAGGGGTGATACCCCAAAACCAGTCCCAGAATACTTGTTTCCAGTCTAGTGAGGACCTAGCTTGGCAGTTCGGGCTTGACTGTTCCCATCGGAAACAGAGTCAAGACTGATTTACATAAGGCTGGGTCCAGATCTGGGTAGACAAGCCAAGCAAAATAAAGATGGATTAAACCCAGATCTTTGACTGGAAGTAATTGTTTGAAACCTTCCAACACTCTGGCCATCATCTTATTTTGTGAAGTGGCTATATGCCCCCTAAGTGGAAAAGGATATGCCTAGACCTGGCTCCCTTGCTCGCTGCACCACTGGATTCAAGCTATCCTGGCTGATGAGGGGTGATACCCTGAACCCAGTCCCAGACTACTTGTTTCCAGTCCAGGGAGGACCTAGCTTGGCTGTTCGGGCTGGACTGTTCCCATGGGGAGCAGGGTCAAGACTGATTTACTTATTGCCAGGTCCAGAACTGGGGTGATGTGGTGAGTAAAATTAAGATGGATTAAACCCAGATCTTTGACTGGAGGTGTGTGTTTGAAAAGTTTCAACACTCTGTCCATAATGTTATTTTGTGAAGTTGCTACATGCGCCATCAGTGAATAAGGGTATGCCTAGACGTGGGTCCCGAGCTCGCTGCACCGCTGGATTCAAGCTAGTCTGGCTGGTGAGGGGTGATACCCCAAAACCAGTCTCAGAATACTTGTTTCCAGTCCAGGGAGGACCTAGCTTGGCAGTTCAGGCTGGACTGTTCCCATGGGAGCAGGTTCAAGACTGATTTGCATATGGCTGGGTCCAAACTGGGGTGACGTAGCAGGGAAAATAACAATGGATTAAACCCAGATCTGTGACGGGAGGTGAGTGTTTGAAACGTTCCAACACTCTGTACATCATGTTATTTTGTGAATGTGCTATATGCACCCCAAGTGGAAAAGGATATGTCTAGACTTGGCTCCCTTGCTTGCTGCACCATGATTCAAGCTAGCCTAGCTGATGAGGGGTGATTCCCCGAAACTAGTCACAGAATACTTGTTTCCACTCCTGGGAGGACCTAGGTTGGCAGTTCGGGCTGGACTGTTCCAATGGGAGCAGGTTCAAGACTGATTTACATATGGCTGGGTCCAAACTGGGATGCCATACTTGGGAAAATAACAATGGATTAAATGCAGATCTGTGACAGGAGGTGAGTGTTTGAAACGCTCCAACACTCTGTCCATCATGTTATTTTGTGAATTTGCTATATGCGCCCTAAGTGGAAAAGGATATGCCTTGACGTGGCTTCCTTGCTCGCTGCACCACTGGATTCAAGCTAGCCTGGCTGATGAGGGGTGATACCCCAAAACCAGTCCCAGAGAACTTGTTTGCAGTCCAGGGAGGACCTAGCTTGGCAGTTCGGGCTTGACTGTTCCCATCGGAAACAGGGTCAAGACTGATTTACATAAGGCTGGGTCCAGAACTGGGTAGACGTGGCGAGCAAAATAAAGATGGATTAAACTCAGATCTTTGACTGGAAGTAAATGTTTGTGAGTGTTTGAAACGCTCCAACACTCTGTCCATCATGTTATTTTGTGAATTTGCTATATGCGCCCTAAGTGTAAAAGGATATGCCTAGACCTGGCTCCCTTGCTCGCTGCACCACTGGATTCAAGCTGTCCTGGCTGATGAGGGGTGATACCCTGGACCCAGTCCCAGAGTACTTGTTTCCAGTCCAGGGAGGACCTAGCTTGGCTGTTCGGGCTGGACTGTTCCCATGGGGAGCAGGGTCAAGACTGATTTACTTATTGCCAGGTCAAGAACTGGGGTGATGTGGCGAGTAAAATAAAGATGGATTCATCCCAAATCTTTGACCGGAGGTGTGTGTTTGAAAAGTTTCAACACTCTGTCCATAATGTTATTTTGTGAAGTTGCTACATGCGCCATCAGTGGATAAGGGTATGCCTAGACCTGGGTCCCTTGCTCACTGCACCACTGGTTTCAAGCTATCCTGGCTGATGAGGGGTGATACCCCAAAACCAGTCTCAAAATACTTGTTTCTAGATCAGGGAGGACCTAGCTTGGCAGTTCAAGCTTGACTGTTCCCATATGGAGAAGGATCAAGAATAATTTACATATGGATGCTTGCAGAACTAGGTTTGCGTGGTGAGAAATAAAAGATATATTAAACCCAGTTCTTTGACTGGAGGTGAGTTTTTGAAAACTTTCAACACTCTGTCCATAATGTTATTTTGTGAAGTTGCTATATGCACCCTAAGTGGATAAGGGTATGCCTAGACGTGGGTCCCAAGCTCGCTGCACCACTGGATTCAAGCTAGTCTGGCTGATGAGGGGTGATACCCCAAAACCAGGCTCAGAATACTTGTTTCCAGTCCAGGGAGGACCTAGCTTGGCAGTTCAGGCTGGACTGTTCCCATGGGAGCAGGTTCAAGACTGATTTGCATATGGCTGGGTCCAAACTGGGGTGACGTAGCAGGGAAAATAACAATGGATTAAGCCCAGATCTGTGACTGGAGGTGAGTGTTTGAAACCTTCCAACACTCTGTCTGTCATGTTATTTTGAGAAGTTGCTATGTGCACCCTAAGTGGAAAAGGGTATGCCTAGATATGGGTCCCTTGCTCGCTGCACCACTGGATTCAAGCTAGCCTGGCTGATGAGGGGTGGTATCCCCAAACCAGTCCCAGAGTACTTGTTTCATGTCCAGGGAGGACCTAGCTTGGGAGATCGGTCTTGACTGTTCCCATTGGGATCATGGTCAAGACTGATTTACATATGGCTGGCTCCAGAACTGGTGTGATGTGGCGAGCAAAATAAAGATGGATTAAACCCAGATCTGTGACTGTAGGTGAGTCTTCGAAACGTTTCAACACTCTGTCTAACATGTTATTTTGTGAAGTTGCTATGTGCGCCCTAAGTGGATAAGGGTATGCCTAGATGTGTGTCCCTTGCTCGCTGCACCACTGGATTCAAGGTAGCCTGGCTGGTGAGGGGTGATACCCTAAACCCAGTCCCAGAGTACTTGTTTCCAGTCCAGGGAGGACCTAGCTTGGCAGTCGGGCATGACTGTTCCCATTGGGAGCAGGGCCAAGACTGATTTACATATAGCTGACTGCAGAACTGGGGTGACGTGGCGAGCAAAATATAGATGGATTAAACCCAGATCTTTGATTGGAGGTGTGTGTTTGAAAAGTTTCAACATTCTGTCCATCGTGATATTTTGTGAAGTTGCTATATGCGCCCTAAGTGGATAAAGATATGCCTAGACCTGGGTCCCTTGCTCACTGCACCACTGGATTCAAGCTAGCCTGGCTGATGAGGGGTGATACCCCCAAACTAGTCCCAGAATACTTGTTTCCAGTCTAGTGAGGACCTAGCTTGGCAGTTCGGGCTTGACTGTTCCCATCGGAAGCAGGGTCAAGATTGATTTACATATGGCTGGATCCAGAACTGGGTAGATGTGGCGTGCCAAATAAAGATGGATTAAACTGAGATCTTTGACTGGAAGTAAGTGTTTGAAAAGTTTCAACACTCTGTCCATCATGTTATTTTTTTGAAGTTGCTATGTGCCACCTAAGTGGAAAAGGGTATGCCTAGACGTGGGTCCCTTGCTTGCTGCACCACTATATTCAAGCTAGCCTGGCTGATATGGGGTGATACCCTGAACCCAGTCCCAGAGTACTTGTTTCCAGTCTATGGAGGACCTAGCTTGGCAGTTCGGACTTGACTGTTCCCATGGGGAGCAGGGTCAAGACTGATTTAGATATTGCTGGCTCCAGAACTGGGGTGATGTGGCGAGTAAAATAAAAATTGATTCTTCCCAGATTTTTGACTAGAGGTGTGTGTTTGGAAAGTTTTAGCACTCTGTCCATAATGTTATTTTGTGAAGTTGCTATCTGCGCCTTAAGTTGATAAGGGCATGCCTAGACGTGGGTCCCGAGCTCGCTGCACCGCTGGATTCAAGCTAGTCTGGCTGGTGAGGGGTGATACCCCAAAACCAGTCCCAGAATACTTGCTTCCAGTCCAGGGAGGACCTAGCTTGGCAGTTCAGGCTGGACTGTTACCATGGGAGCAGGTTCAAGACTGATTTGCATATGGCTGGGTTCAAACTGCGGTGACGTACCAGGGAAAATAACATTGGATTAAACCCAGATCTGTGACAGGAGGCGAGTGTTTGAAACGCTCCAACACTCTGTCCATCATGTTATTTTGTGAAGTTGCTATATGCTCCCTAAGTGAAAAAGGATATGCCTTGACGTGGCTTCTTTGCTCGCTGCACCACTGGATTCAAGCTATCCTGGCTGATGAGGGGTGATACCCCAAAACCAGTCCCAGAATACTTGTTTCCACTCCAAGGAGGACCTAGCTTGGCAGTTTGGGCTGGACTGTTCCGATGGGAGCAGGTTCAAGACTGATTTGCATATAGCTGGGTCCAAATTGGGGGGACGTACCAGGGAAAATAATGGATTAAACACAGATCTGTGACTGGAGGTAAGTCTTTGAAACCTTCCAACACTCTGTCTATCATGTTATTTTTTGAAGTTGCTCTGTGCGCCCTAAGTGGATAAGGGTATGCCTATACGTGGGTCCGGTGCTCATTTCCCCACTGGATTCAAGCTAGCCTGGCTGATGAGGGGTGATACCCCAAAACCAGTCCCAGAATACTTGTTTCCAGTCTAGTGAGGACCTAGCTTGGCAGTTCGGGCTTGACTGTTCCCATCGGAAACAGAGTCAAGACTTACATAAGGCTGGGTCCAGATCTGGGTAGACAAGCCAAGCAAAATAAAGATGGATTAAACCCAGATCTTTGACTGGAAGTAATTGTTTGAAACCTTCCAACACTCTGGCCATCATCTTATTTTGTGAAGTGGCTATATGCCCCCTAAGTGGAAAAGGATATGCCTAGACCTGGCTCCCTTGCTCGCTGCACCACTGGATTCAAGCTATCCTGGCTGATGAGGGGTGATACCCTGAACCCAGTCCCAGACTACTTGTTTCCAGTCCAGGGAGGACCTAGCTTGGCTGTTCGGGCTGGACTGTTCCCATGGGGAGCAGGGTCAAGACTGATTTACTTATTGCCAGGTCCAGAACTGGGGTGATGTGGTGAGTAAAATTAAGATGGATTAAACCCAGATCTTTGACTGGAGGTGTGTGTTTGAAAAGTTTCAACACTCTGTCCATAATGTTATTTTGTGAAGTTGCTATATGCGCCCTCAGTGGATAAGGGTATGCCTAGACGTGGGTCCCTAGCTCGCTGTACCACTGGATTCAAGCTAGTCTGGCTGATGAGGGGTGATACCCCAAAACCAGTCTCAGAATACTTGTTTCTAGACCAGAGAGGACCTAGCTTGGCAGTTCAGGCTGGACTGTTCCCATGGGAGCATGTTCAAGACTGATTTGCTTATGGCTGGGTCCAAACTGGGGTGACGTAGCAGGGAAAATAACAATGGATTAAACCCAGATCTGTGGCGGGAGGTGAGTGTTTGAAACGTTCCAACACTCTGCCCATCATGTTATTTTGTGAAGTTGCTATATGCGCCCTAAGTGGAAAAGGATATGCCTAGACGTGACTCCCTTGCTCGCTGCACCACTGGATTCAAGGTAACCTGGCTGATGAAGGGTGATACCCCAAAACAGTCACAGAATACTTGTTTCCACTCCAGGGAGGACCTAGCTTGGCAGTTTGAGCTCGACTGTTCCAATGGGAGCAGGTTCAAGACTGATTTGCATATGGCTGGGTCCAAACAGGGATGACGTACTTGGGAAAATAACAATGGATTAAACCCAGATCTGTGACTGGAGGTGAGTGTTTGAAACCTTCCAACACTCTGTCTATCATGTTATTTTGTGAAGTTGCTATGTGCACCCTAAGTGGACAAGGGTATGCCTAGACGTGGGTCCCTTGCTCCCGCTACCACTGGATTCAAGCTAGCCTGGCTGATGAGGGGTGATACCCTGAACCCAGTCCCAGAGAACTTGTTTCCAGTAAAGGGAGGACCTAGCTTGGCAGTTCGGGCTTGACTGTTCCCATGGAGAGCAGGGTCAAGACTGATTTAGATATGGCTGGCTCCAGAATTGGGGTGATGTGGCGAGTAAAATAAAGATGGATTCATCCCAAATCTTTGAGTAGAGGTGTGTGTTTGGAAAGTTTTAACACTCTGTCCATCATGTTATTTTGTGAAGTTGTTATATGTGCCCTAAGTGGATAAGGATGTGCCTAGACCTGGGTCCCTTGCTCACTGCACCACTGGATTCAAGCTAGCCTGGCTGATGAGGGGTGATACCCCAAAACCAGTCTCAGAATACTTGTTTCTAGACCAGGGAGGACCTAGCTTGGCAGTTCAAGCTTGACTGTTCCCATATGGAGAAGGATCAAGAATAATTTACATATGGATGCTTGCAGAACTAGGTTGACGTGGTGAGAAATAAAAGATGTATTAAACCCAGTTCTTTGACTGGAGGTGAGTTTTTGAAAACTTCCAACACTCTGTCTATCATGTTATTTTGAGAAGTTGCTATGTGCACCCTAAGTGGAAAAGGGTATGCCTAGACGTGGGTCCCTTGCTTGCTGCACCACTATATTCAAGCTAGCCTGGCTGATATGGGGTGATACCCTGAACCCAGTCCCAGAGTACTTGTTTCCAGTCTATGGAGGACCTAGCTTGGCAGTTCGGACTTGACTGTTCCCATGGGGAGCAGGGTCAAGACTGATTTAGATATTGCTGGCTCCAGAACTGGGGTGATGTGGCGAGTAAAATAAAAATGGATTCTTCCCAGATTTTTGACTAGAGGTGTGTGTTTGGAAAGTTTTAGCACTCTGTCCATAATGTTATTTTGTGAAGTTGCTATCTGCGCCTTAAGTTGATAAGGGCATGCCTAGACGTGGGTCCCGAGCTCGCTGCACCGCTGGATTCAAGCTAGTCTGGCTGGTGAGGGGTGATACCCCAAAACCAGTCCCAGAATACTTGCTTCCAGTCCAGGGAGGACCTAGCTTGGCAGTTCAGGCTGGACTGTTACCATGGGAGCAGGTTCAAGACTGATTTGCATATGGCTGGGTTCAAACTGCGGTGACGTACCAGGGAAAATAACATTGGATTAAACCCAGATCTGTGACAGGAGGCGAGTGTTTGAAACGCTCCAACACTCTGTCCATCATGTTATTTTGTGAAGTTGCTATATGCTCCCTAAGTGAAAAAGGATATGCCTTGACGTGGCTTCCTTGCTCGTTGCACCACTGGATTCAAGCTAGCCTGGCTGATGAGGGGTGATACCCCAAAACCAGTCCCAGAATACTTGTTTCCACTCCAAGGAGGACCTAGCTTGGCAGTTTGGGCTGGACTGTTCCGATGGGAGCAGGTTCAAGACTGATTTGCATATAGCTGGGTCCAAATTGGGGGGACGTACCAGGGAAAATAACAATGGATTAAACACAGATCTGTGACTGGAGGTAAGTCTTTGAAACCTTCCAACACTCTGTCTATCATGTTATTTTTTGAAGTTGCTCTGTGCGCCCTAAGTGGATAAGGGTATGCCTATACGTGGGTCCGGTGCTCATTTCCCCACTGGATTCAAGCTAGCCTGGCTGATGAGGGGTGATACCCCAAAACCAGTCCCAGAATACTTGTTTCCAGTCTAGTGAGGACCTAGCTTGGCAGTTCGGGCTTGACTGTTCCCATCGGAAACAGAGTCAAGACTGATTTACATAAGGCTGGGTCCAGATCTGGGTAGACAAGCCAAGCAAAATAAAGATGGATTAAACCCAGATCTTTGACTGGAAGTAATTGTTTGAAACCTTCCAACACTCTGGCCATCATCTTATTTTGTGAAGTGGCTATATGCCCCCTAAGTGGAAAAGGATATGCCTAGACCTGGCTCCCTTGCTCGCTGCACCACTGGATTCAAGCTATCCTGGCTGATGAGGGGTGATACCCTGAACCCAGTCCCAGACTACTTGTTTCCAGTCCAGGGAGGACCTAGCTTGGCTGTTCGGGCTGGACTGTTCCCATGGGGAGCAGGGTCAAGACTGATTTACTTATTGCCAGGTCCAGAACTGGGGTGATGTGGTGAGTAAAATTAAGATGGATTAAACCCAGATCTTTGACTGGAGGTGTGTGTTTGAAAAGTTTCAACACTCTGTCCATAATGTTATTTTGTGAAGTTGCTACATGCGCCATCAGTGAATAAGGGTATGCCTAGACGTGGGTCCCGAGCTCGCTGCACCGCTGGATTCAAGCTAGTCTGGCTGGTGAGGGGTGATACCCCAAAACCAGTCTCAGAATACTTGTTTCCAGTCCAGGGAGGACCTAGCTTGGCAGTTCAGGCTGGACTGTTCCCATGGGAGCAGGTTCAAGACTGATTTGCATATGGCTGGGTCCAAACTGGGGTGACGTAGCAGGGAAAATAACAATGGATTAAACCCAGATCTGTGACGGGAGGTGAGTGTTTGAAACGTTCCAACACTCTGTACATCATGTTATTTTGTGAATGTGCTATATGCACCCCAAGTGGAAAAGGATATGTCTAGACTTGGCTCCCTTGCTTGCTGCACCATGATTCAAGCTAGCCTAGCTGATGAGGGGTGATTCCCCGAAACTAGTCACAGAATACTTGTTTCCACTCCTGGGAGGACCTAGGTTGGCAGTTCGGGCTGGACTGTTCCAATGGGAGCAGGTTCAAGACTGATTTACATATGGCTGGGTCCAAACTGGGATGCCATACTTGGGAAAATAACAATGGATTAAATGCAGATCTGTGACAGGAGGTGAGTGTTTGAAACGCTCCAACACTCTGTCCATCATGTTATTTTGTGAATTTGCTATATGCGCCCTAAGTGGAAAAGGATATGCCTTGACGTGGCTTCCTTGCTCGCTGCACCACTGGATTCAAGCTAGCCTGGCTGATGAGGGGTGATACCCCAAAACCAGTCCCAGAGAACTTGTTTGCAGTCCAGGGAGGACCTAGCTTGGCAGTTCGGGCTTGACTGTTCCCATCGGAAACAGGGTCAAGACTGATTTACATAAGGCTGGGTCCAGAACTGGGTAGACGTGGCGAGCAAAATAAAGATGGATTAAACTCAGATCTTTGACTGGAAGTAAATGTTTGTGAGTGTTTGAAACGCTCCAACACTCTGTCCATCATGTTATTTTGTGAATTTGCTATATGCGCCCTAAGTGTAAAAGGATATGCCTAGACCTGGCTCCCTTGCTCGCTGCACCACTGGATTCAAGCTGTCCTGGCTGATGAGGGGTGATACCCTGGACCCAGTCCCAGAGTACTTGTTTCCAGTCCAGGGAGGACCTAGCTTGGCTGTTCGGGCTGGACTGTTCCCATGGGGAGCAGGGTCAAGACTGATTTACTTATTGCCAGGTCAAGAACTGGGGTGATGTGGCGAGTAAAATAAAGATGGATTCATCCCAAATCTTTGACCGGAGGTGTGTGTTTGAAAAGTTTCAACACTCTGTCCATAATGTTATTTTGTGAAGTTGCTACATGCGCCATCAGTGGATAAGGGTATGCCTAGACCTGGGTCCCTTGCTCACTGCACCACTGGTTTCAAGCTATCCTGGCTGATGAGGGGTGATACCCCAAAACCAGTCTCAAAATACTTGTTTCTAGATCAGGGAGGACCTAGCTTGGCAGTTCAAGCTTGACTGTTCCCATATGGAGAAGGATCAAGAATAATTTACATATGGATGCTTGCAGAACTAGGTTTGCGTGGTGAGAAATAAAAGATATATTAAACCCAGTTCTTTGACTGGAGGTGAGTTTTTGAAAACTTTCAACACTCTGTCCATAATGTTATTTTGTGAAGTTGCTATATGCACCCTAAGTGGATAAGGGTATGCCTAGACGTGGGTCCCAAGCTCGCTGCACCACTGGATTCAAGCTAGTCTGGCTGATGAGGGGTGATACCCCAAAACCAGGCTCAGAATACTTGTTTCCAGTCCAGGGAGGACCTAGCTTGGCAGTTCAGGCTGGACTGTTCCCATGGGAGCAGGTTCAAGACTGATTTGCATATGGCTGGGTCCAAACTGGGGTGACGTAGCAGGGAAAATAACAATGGATTAAGCCCAGATCTGTGACTGGAGGTGAGTGTTTGAAACCTTCCAACACTCTGTCTGTCATGTTATTTTGAGAAGTTGCTATGTGCACCCTAAGTGGAAAAGGGTATGCCTAGATATGGGTCCCTTGCTCGCTGCACCACTGGATTCAAGCTAGCCTGGCTGATGAGGGGTGGTATCCCCAAACCAGTCCCAGAGTACTTGTTTCATGTCCAGGGAGGACCTAGCTTGGGAGATCGGTCTTGACTGTTCCCATTGGGATCATGGTCAAGACTGATTTACATATGGCTGGCTCCAGAACTGGTGTGATGTGGCGAGCAAAATAAAGATGGATTAAACCCAGATCTGTGACTGTAGGTGAGTCTTCGAAACGTTTCAACACTCTGTCTAACATGTTATTTTGTGAAGTTGCTATGTGCGCCCTAAGTGGATAAGGGTATGCCTAGATGTGTGTCCCTTGCTCGCTGCACCACTGGATTCAAGGTAGCCTGGCTGGTGAGGGGTGATACCCTAAACCCAGTCCCAGAGTACTTGTTTCCAGTCCAGGGAGGACCTAGCTTGGCAGTCGGGCATGACTGTTCCCATTGGGAGCAGGGCCAAGACTGATTTACATATAGCTGACTGCAGAACTGGGGTGACGTGGCGAGCAAAATATAGATGGATTAAACCCAGATCTTTGATTGGAGGTGTGTGTTTGAAAAGTTTCAACATTCTGTCCATCGTGATATTTTGTGAAGTTGCTATATGCGCCCTAAGTGGATAAAGATATGCCTAGACCTGGGTCCCTTGCTCACTGCACCACTGGATTCAAGCTAGCCTGGCTGATGAGGGGTGATACCCCCAAACTAGTCCCAGAATACTTGTTTCCAGTCTAGTGAGGACCTAGCTTGGCAGTTCGGGCTTGACTGTTCCCATCGGAAGCAGGGTCAAGATTGATTTACATATGGCTGGATCCAGAACTGGGTAGATGTGGCGTGCCAAATAAAGATGGATTAAACTGAGATCTTTGACTGGAAGTAAGTGTTTGAAAAGTTTCAACACTCTGTCCATCATGTTATTTTTTTGAAGTTGCTATGTGCCACCTAAGTGGAAAAGGGTATGCCTAGACGTGGGTCCCTTGCTTGCTGCACCACTATATTCAAGCTAGCCTGGCTGATATGGGGTGATACCCTGAACCCAGTCCCAGAGTACTTGTTTCCAGTCTATGGAGGACCTAGCTTGGCAGTTCGGACTTGACTGTTCCCATGGGGAGCAGGGTCAAGACTGATTTAGATATTGCTGGCTCCAGAACTGGGGTGATGTGGCGAGTAAAATAAAAATTGATTCTTCCCAGATTTTTGACTAGAGGTGTGTGTTTGGAAAGTTTTAGCACTCTGTCCATAATGTTATTTTGTGAAGTTGCTATCTGCGCCTTAAGTTGATAAGGGCATGCCTAGACGTGGGTCCCGAGCTCGCTGCACCGCTGGATTCAAGCTAGTCTGGCTGGTGAGGGGTGATACCCCAAAACCAGTCCCAGAATACTTGCTTCCAGTCCAGGGAGGACCTAGCTTGGCAGTTCAGGCTGGACTGTTACCATGGGAGCAGGTTCAAGACTGATTTGCATATGGCTGGGTTCAAACTGCGGTGACGTACCAGGGAAAATAACATTGGATTAAACCCAGATCTGTGACAGGAGGCGAGTGTTTGAAACGCTCCAACACTCTGTCCATCATGTCATTTTGTGAAGTTGCTATATGCTCCCTAAGTGAAAAAGGATATGCCTTGACGTGGCTTCTTTGCTCGCTGCACCACTGGATTCAAGCTATCCTGGCTGATGAGGGGTGATACCCCAAAACCAGTCCCAGAATACTTGTTTCCACTCCAAGGAGGACCTAGCTTGGCAGTTTGGGCTGGACTGTTCCGATGGGAGCAGGTTCAAGACTGATTTGCATATAGCTGGGTCCAAATTGGGGGGACGTACCAGGGAAAATAATGGATTAAACACAGATCTGTGACTGGAGGTAAGTCTTTGAAACCTTCCAACACTCTGGCCATCATCTTATTTTGTGAAGTGGCTATATGCCCCCTAAGTGGAAAAGGATATGCCTAGACCTGGCTCCCTTGCTCGCTGCACCACTGGATTCAAGCTATCCTGGCTGATGAGGGGTGATACCCTGAACCCAGTCCCAGACTACTTGTTTCCAGTCCAGGGAGGACCTAGCTTGGCTGTTCGGGCTGGACTGTTCCCATGGGGAGCAGGGTCAAGACTGATTTACTTATTGCCAGGTCCAGAACTGGGGTGATGTGGTGAGTAAAATTAAGATGGATTAAACCCAGATCTTTGACTGGAGGTGTGTGTTTGAAAAGTTTCAACACTCTGTCCATAATGTTATTTTGTGAAGTTGCTATATGCGCCCTCAGTGGATAAGGGTATGCCTAGACGTGGGTCCCTAGCTCGCTGTACCACTGGATTCAAGCTAGTCTGGCTGATGAGGGGTGATACCCCAAAACCAGTCTCAGAATACTTGTTTCTAGACCAGAGAGGACCTAGCTTGGCAGTTCAGGCTGGACTGTTCCCATGGGAGCATGTTCAAGACTGATTTGCTTATGGCTGGGTCCAAACTGGGGTGACGTAGCAGGGAAAATAACAATGGATTAAACCCAGATCTGTGGCGGGAGGTGAGTGTTTGAAACGTTCCAACACTCTGCCCATCATGTTATTTTGTGAAGTTGCTATATGCGCCCTAAGTGGAAAAGGATATGCCTAGACGTGACTCCCTTGCTCGCTGCACCACTGGATTCAAGGTAACCTGGCTGATGAAGGGTGATACCCCAAAACAGTCACAGAATACTTGTTTCCACTCCAGGGAGGACCTAGCTTGGCAGTTTGAGCTCGACTGTTCCAATGGGAGCAGGTTCAAGACTGATTTGCATATGGCTGGGTCCAAACAGGGATGACGTACTTGGGAAAATAACAATGGATTAAACCCAGATCTGTGACTGGAGGTGAGTGTTTGAAACCTTCCAACACTCTGTCTATCATGTTATTTTGTGAAGTTGCTATGTGCACCCTAAGTGGACAAGGGTATGCCTAGACGTGGGTCCCTTGCTCCCGCTACCACTGGATTCAAGCTAGCCTGGCTGATGAGGGGTGATACCCTGAACCCAGTCCCAGAGAACTTGTTTCCAGTAAAGGGAGGACCTAGCTTGGCAGTTCGGGCTTGACTGTTCCCATGGAGTGCAGGGTCAAGACTGATTTAGATATGGCTGGCTCCAGAATTGGGGTGATGTGGCGAGTAAAATAAAGATGGATTCATCCCAAATCTTTGAGTAGAGGTGTGTGTTTGGAAAGTTTTAACACTCTGTCCATCATGTTATTTTGTGAAGTTGTTATATGTGCCCTAAGTGGATAAGGATGTGCCTAGACCTGGGTCCCTTGCTCACTGCACCACTGGATTCAAGCTAGCCTGGCTGATGAGGGGTGATACCCCAAAACCAGTCTCAGAATACTTGTTTCTAGACCAGGGAGGACCTAGCTTGGCAGTTCAAGCTTGACTGTTCCCATATGGAGAAGGATCAAGAATAATTTACATATGGATGCTTGCAGAACTAGGTTGACGTGGTGAGAAATAAAAGATGTATTAAACCCAGTTCTTTGACTGGAGGTGAGTTTTTGAAAACTTCCAACACTCTGTCTATCATGTTATTTTGAGAAGTTGCTATGTGCACCCTAAGTGGAAAAGGGTATGCCTAGACGTGGGTCCCTTGCTCGCTGCACCACTGGATTCAAGCTAGCCTGGCTGATGAGGGGTGATATCCCCAAACCAGTCCCAGAGTGCTTGTTTCATGTCCAGGGAGGACCTAGCTTGGCAGATCGGTCTTGACTGTTCCCATGGGGATCATGGTCAAGACTGATTTACATATGGCTGGCGCTAGAACTGGGTTGACGTGGCGAGCAAAATAAAGATGGATTAAACCCAGATCTGTGTCGCCGTCCAAGTGTCCTCAGAGTCGCACGATGCTGTAAGGGGTCCACCTCCCGATAACCCCTTGGTCTGATAGATATAAAACAGACACAGAAGGGTGATCAGGCGAGGGAAGGAAAGGAAGGGGACAGCTGGGAGGGAGATCTGAAAGGGAAAGAACAACATGCGATGGTTACATCAATCCCTATCTCTCTATCACCCCGTTCTTCCCTAACTCCCCCTTTTACCTGTAAAAGAAAGAATGCTCTCGGGGAACAGGAGACTGGAATGACCTGATCGCAAGGCAACTGGAACCCTACAGACAAGATACTAATCAGCAGAGGTCGGATTATGCTTGCACCCCTCGTAAATCCCCTCAGCTAAAGGACCTACCATGAATTCTGGATTCTTCTCAGTACAGGGGGGAAGGACGTATGCCAGCAGTCACCTTTCCACCCCTGTATGGAGTACAAACGAACACACATAAAATGCAGCAGGGCAAATGAACAGGATACTTCTCCTGGTCGCCCCCACAGGTTTTCAAGACGAATCTCTGTCACACTGTTATACTACCAACAGGCAGTGTTCACGATATATATGGACGAAACTATACGTTTCCTGATGCGACTATACTCCACTGTATAGTATGCCAACAGCACCACTGCGAGAATATCGCATTCCGAAAGTTAATAAAGCCCTCCGCCCTATTATATGTCACTAGGCTGACTGGGGCAGGTGAGAGCAATGACCGGAGCGAACACCGGACCTAGGTGTTTGCGACCCCGCACGCCTTAGCTCGGCATCCAACGGGGCCACGGAAATTTAGGGCAGGGACAAACAAAGATATGCTCCCCTTCGCGAGGAGTGCTGGACTTAACCAACACGGAACTGGCGACCCCGCACGCCTCAACGCGGCATCCAACGGGGCCACTGTACTTGGACCCTGAATGACAAGGCGAACCTCGCCTTGTTACAGCAGAGACAACAAACGAATGCCTGAACGACAGAAGCCAGCAAAGAATCACAGTTTTGGTGCAGAGCACCCCTACCAGAACGCTGTTCTCCACTTGTACTTCCGACCTGGATACAAAATAACCGGCACCTGACTGAAGCCGGATGTTTCCTTTTCTTCGCCGGAGCGTCCAGCGTGCTGACGTCACGCGCGTCAGCACGCATTGTCTCATGGGAATGGTAGTTCCCGTCATGTCCGCCGACCGCGGTTGGTTCCCGCTCGGACTGGCAGTGCTCTCTGGCGCAACCTGTGGGCCACAACAGTACATCCCTCCCCCGAAGAGCACTGACATAAACAAGCTTTTTTCGGATATTTTTTGTGGAATTGAGCCACCAGTGCAGGGGCGTGGACACTGGAAGCTGGTTCCCAAGAGTTTTCCTCCTCCCCATATCCCTTCCAGGCCAGCAAATACCACAACCTGGAGCGATGTATTTTGGAATCCAGAACCCCTCTCACCTCGTACTCTGCTTCGCTATTTACAATGACTGGAGCAGGGGCCTTATTGGGCTTCACCAGAGCTGGCTTCACTAGGGACACGTGAAAAGCCGGATGAATGCGCAATGAAGAGTGCAAAGAAAGTTTAACCACTACCGGATTCACCAATTTCACCACCCGATAGGGACCTATGTACTTGGGGTTGAATACGCTATAGCGTTTGAACCGGATGTTTTTTGTGGATAACCACACGTAATCTCCCACTTTATAT
This sequence comes from Triturus cristatus, assembly GCF_964204655.1. Classification (NCBI taxonomy): domain Eukaryota; kingdom Metazoa; phylum Chordata; class Amphibia; order Caudata; family Salamandridae; genus Triturus; species Triturus cristatus. The sequence goes on along the minus strand of NC_140592.1, from coordinate 514,637,093 downwards.
ACTGGTCCCGGCCGTCAACTTTTGTCGGCGGAAGCCTTGTATCTGCGCTTAGCCTCTCGCAAATTGTTTTTTGCCTTCTGTAAGGTGTTTTGAATGCGCTCTATTCTACTCTGCGCTTCTGGAACCTTTGTTGTTTGTATCGGATTAAGGAAGGGCGAAAACCAAGGATGGAAACCATATGTGCAGTAATAAGGTGTAAGTTTGGTGGATGCATGCGATGCGCTATTATACGCCACCTCAGCTAACCATAGTAAGTCCACCCGATCGTTTTTAGAAGCGCTGGAGTAACACCTTAGGTATTGCTTAAGGGTTTGATTGACCCTTTCGGTCTGTCCATCGGTTTGCGTGTGAAAACTGGTGGAGATGTTGGATTCTATCCCTAACGACGAACACCAGGTTTTCCAGAAGTTTGCTGTGAATTGGCCTCCGCGGTCTGAGACAATCCTCCGAGGCAGACCGTGTAGGCGGACCACGTTCACTAGTAGTAGATGTGCCAACTGTCCTGACGTGGGTAGTTTCTCACAGGCTACGAAGTGTGCCATCTTTGTTAAATAGTCCACTATGACCGTGATAACGGTACATCCCTTGTTGCTAGGCATTCCCACGATGAAGTCCACCGAAATGTTTTCCCACGGGAGATTAGGTGTGGGGAGATGTTGTAGCAAACCTGCTGGTTTGGAATGGGATGCCTTCATTTGACTGCATACTCTGCACTCCTTTACCCAAGTGCCCACATCCTCCCGTACCGAAGGCCACCAGAATTGCCTCAGGATTCTGTCAAGGGTTTTCTCCCTGCCGTTGTGACCTGCGCAGGGTAGAATATGACACCATTTGAATGCTTGAAGACGTAAGGCCCGAATGGGCAGGAGTATCTGCTTTCCCCGTATCGGTATGTCATATATCAAGCTCCAGCTGGGATTGCTTCTCAGCCAGGTCTTCCATCGGTTTGTCTGTACGTTCCGGGATACACTTCTCAAGAACGGATCTGTGCACGTCGCCCCTATCACGTGTTCAGGGCTGATGATGGCTCCTTTAGGGGGATTAGGGAGAGTGGCCTGGGAAGCTTGCCTGGATAAAGCGTCTGCTTTTTTGTTTTCCTTTCCAGGCCTATAAGTAACAAGAAAGTTATATCCCGCAAAAAAGAGAGTCCACCTCAGTTGACGGGGGGTTAGGTGTCTCGCTGCCGTCATGACCTGTAAGTTCCTGTGGTCGGTATAGACCGTAACCACGTGTCTGGCACCCATGAGATGATGCCTCCATTCACTGAAGGCGTCTTTGATGGCCAGCAGTTCTTTTTCGGCGATGTTGTAATTGCACTCCGCGGGATTCAATTTTCGTGACATGTATGCCACTGGATGCAGTTGCCCTGTTTCGACATGTCTCTGGGATAACACAGCTCCCAATGCTGTGTCTGAGGCATCGGCCTCCACGATGAATGGATATTCCGGGTGTGCATGAGCCAACACCGGGGCCGTAGAAAACGCCTCTTTTAGCTCATCGAAACCCTTTTGGGCCCCAGCGGTCCACTGGAACACCGACTTCTTGCGCAACAGCTGAGTGAGCGGGGTTGCCAATTCTGAGAAGTGGTGGATAAATCGACGATAGAAGTTGGCAAACCCCAAGAAACACTGTACATCTCTGAGGTTGTGGGGAGTAGGCCATTGTTTAACAGCCAATACCTTCCTTTCTGACATTTCCTGCCCCCAGGGCGTGAGGTTCACCCCTAGAAATTCCACAGACGTCACCCCAAACTCACACTTACTGATTTTGCAAAATAAGTGGTGTTTTCGTAGGGTTTGAAGGATGGTTTTTACGTGTTGCGTATGCTCCCTGGTGTCCTGTGAGTAGATTAAAATGTAATCTATGTACACTATGACAAAGTGGTCCAGATATTCGCGGAGCACATCGTTTAGGAAGAATTGAAAGGCCGCGGGGGCATTGCACAGCCCGAAGGGCATAACTAAGTACTCATAGAGTCCGAATCTGGTTTTAAACGCGGTCTTCCATTTGTCCCCTCTCCTCATTCGGACTAAATGGTATGCCCCCTTCAGGTCTAAGCGCGTGTAGATCACTGCCTCTTTTACCTGCTCCAGCAGAACATTGATTAGCGGTAGAGGATACCGATTCTTCACGGTAATGGCATTTAATGCCCTGTAGTCCACGCACGCGCGAAGTTCGCCATTGGCTTTAGGAATAAAGAAGAGAGGCGACGCTGCTGGGGATTTTGATACTCTTATAAACCCCAGGCCCAAATACTTATCCAAATACTCCCTGAGGTACTTATGTTCTGGCTCAGTTAGGGCATACATCCGTCCCGCGGGAACGACCGCCCCAGGTATCAGGTCTATTTGACAATCGTACGCCCTGTGGGGAGGCAGGACTTCGGCGTTGTCCTCGTCGAAGACATCGTTGTATTCTTTATAGACCTCGGGTAATGTTACTACTTGTTCGACTGCGGTCGCCACCTGATAACAAGTCGCCAATGACGTGGCAGTGTTTCTTGCGGGAATGTTGCAGTTAGCTAAACAGTAGTCGGATGTAAACCGCAGGGTTTTTTCGAGCCAATTTATGAGAGGGTTGTGGAGGCATAACCAAGGCAACCCTAGTATCACTCCGTAATGGGGTGCTGGAATAACATTAAAGGAAATCAACTCCTGGTGCTCCTTCCCCTGTTTTACCGATAAAGGTCCCGTATGGTATCTCACCGGTCCTGAATCCAACATTTTTCCATCAACCGCAAACACCCTCTCCGGCATGCTTTTCTCCTGTAACGTTATTCCGAGCCGTACCACCTGATCCTGGTCCATAAAACACGCCGTGGCCCCAGAATCCAATAACGCCCGGACTGGCAACCACATGTCTTGCACCAAAATGTGCACGTCCACATAAAAATGGCTTCTTTCCTTGGTCTTCAAGTCTTCCAACGAAGGGATGTACAGTGCACTCAAAGGATTCCCTTCTTCCTCCTTTAAGCTGGAGCGTTTCCTGCCTCTGAGAGGGTGGTTCTTGTAACCGCAGCTTTCTGTTCCTGTCGTGGAGCCTTGGGCCGCAGACTGCATTCACGAATGAAATGCCCCTTCCGTCCGCAATACAAGCATAGGCCTCTCTTCCGCCTATACTCTCGTTCTTCGGAGGTGAGCGGGGAACGGACGGCTCCAATTTCCATCGGCTCGGGTTTTGAGGAAACTTGGTGGTTTGCTGCCCTAGTAGGTTCCACAGTAGGCACCGGTCTCTCCCGCCTTCTGTGATCCCCTTTTCTCATGCTTAGGCGATGATCCAACCTTAACACCAAACTGATGAGCGCGTCACAGGTGACCGGTTGCGGGTCGATCTGCGCCACCACATCCTTCAGGTCTTCGCTTAGCCCTTGATGGAAAAGAGCCGCTTGCTTCTCTTCTGGCCACTCGGTTTCCGTGATCAGTCTCCTAAAATCATTAATATAGGAGATAACATCCCTATTGCCTTGTCGCAATTCTAGCAGATCTCTGTCGGCCGAGAGCGTGGCGGCTCGATGGTTGAATGTTTTCTCGAATTCCACCAGAAATGCATTCCAATTATAGAGGAGTTGATCGTCCCTTCTCACCAATGGGACTGCCCATTGAGCTGCGTCCCCAGATAAATACGAGAGAAGAAAGGCGACCTTTGAATGGTTGGTGTTAAACGCCCTAGCCCTACAGGTAAAATGTAACATTACTTGTGTGAGAAAGACTTGCAACTTCCCGCCTTCCCCGCTGAACCTTTCAGGAGTAGCTAATGGAACTGGCGTGGGAATCTCCACAATAACAGGAGCTGTAGGGGTGGCGCGGGGAAAGCCTGCATCAAAGGGATAGCGTTCCATGCGATCTACCTGCGCCTGTAGTGTTGCTGTTTCTGTTCTAGAAGCAGCTACCTCAGCCTGCAACAAGGCCAACGCAGCTATGACATCCTCTAAGGTGGCCATCCCACCGTGCGACTGGGAGGACAGTTATCCGTGGGCCGGTTATTTTGTCGCCGTCAAAGTGTCCTCAGAGTCGCACGATGCTGTAAGGGGTCCACCTCCCGATAACCCCTTGGTCTGATAGATATAAAACAGACACAGAAGGGTGATCAGGCGAGGGAAGGAAAGGAAGGGGACAGCTGGGAGGGAGTTCTGAAAGAGAAAGAACAACATGCGATGGTTACATCAATCCCTATCTCTCTATCACCCCGTTCTTCCCTAACTCCCCCTTTTACCTGTAAAAGAAAGAATGCTCTCGGGGAACAGGAGACTGGAATGACCTGATCGCAAGGCAACTGGAACCCTACAGACAAGATACTAATCAGCAGAGGTCGGATTATGCTTGCACCCCTCGTAAATCCCCTCAGCTAAAGGACCTACCATGAATTTTGGATTCTTCTCAGTACAGGGGGGAAGGACGTATGCCAGCAGTCACCTTTCCACCCCTGTATGGAGTACAAACGAACACACATAAAATGCAGCAGGGCAAATGAACAGGATACTTCTCCTGGTCGCCCCCACAGGTTTTCAAGATGAATCTCTGTCACACTGTTATACTACCAACAGGCAGTGTTCACGATATATATGGACGAAACTATACGTTTCCTGATGCGACTATACTCCACTGTATAGCATGCCAACAGCACCACTGCGAGAATATCGCATTCCGAAAGTTAATAAAGCCCTCCGCCCTATTATATGTCACGAGGCTGACTGGGGCAGCTGAGAGCAATGACCGGAGCGAACACCGGACCTAGGTGTTTGCGACCCCGCACGCCTTAGCTCGGCATCCAACGGGGCCACGGAAATTTAGGGCAGGGACAAACAAAGATATGCTCCCCTTCGCGAGGAGTGCTGGACTTAACCAACACGGAACTGGCGACCCCGCACGCCTCAACGCGGCATCCAACGGGGCCACTGTACTTGGACCCTGAATGACAAGGCGAACCTCGCCTTGTTTCAGCAGAGAAAACAAACGAATGCCTGAACGACAGAAGCCAGCAAAGAATCACAGTTTTGGTGCAGAGCACCCCTACCAGAACGCTGTTCTCCGCTTGTACTTCCGACCTGGATACGAAATAACCGGCACCTGACTGAAGCCGGATGTTTCCTTTTCTTCGCCGGAGCGTCCAGCGTGCTGACGTCACGCGCGTCAGCACGCATTGTCTCATGGGAATGGTAGTTCCCGTCATGTCCGCCGACCGCGGTTGGTTTGTGGTAAATAAAATCTTCTTTACCGGACTGAATTTCATACGGAATCTTAAAATAAAGTAAAATAGCTCAAAATAACAAGAGGCAGAATCCGTGGTATAAGAGGTTTTCTAAATGGGCTTTATTCCATCAAAAATGGCCGACTCGAGTCGCGGCCTTCAGGTTCCGTCACCACGAGGGTTCAGGAAGTGAAGTACAATACTTTATTGACAGACATGCATTTTTATAATAAGTACATTACAATGAAACGAATGTAGAAGGCGTAACATTTGATAAGAAAAGTGACATAACAGGTATGTAATCGAAACTAGGCGTAATAAGGAATAAAAGAAACATGATTGGTTAGGATTATCAGACATAGGTGGATCTATAAGATAATACTTGGCATAGATGCGCGCGCAGCAGCATGACGTGTGAGTGACGTGCAACTAGGGGGTGAAGGGGACTTGACATTTAGCTCTACATGTGGAGACGAGAAGTCTGGGGGGTCAAGTCAACCTAATCCCAAATCATATCTAACATCCTATGTTTAAAGAACTATGTTATCCACAAGGAAGGACTCTCGGACAGAATCTAGTCTATACTGACTGTGTGCGTGCACAAACGCCTAAGTGTCTATATGAGATGCGAGAGGCAGAAAACTTTCCATGGCAACAGGGCTATGAATCACTTGCAGGAGGACGGAAAGGCTGAGTCCTTTGCTTGTGAGCTAAAGGAAATGTTTACCTAAATCACTAGACAGGAATGCATCGGCTGGAGAGCAAAATAGATAATTCGAAGGTGAAATACAGCTTCTTGGCAGGCAGGCGAAAACTGGCCGAGGCAGGCACCGTTAGCTGCACAGGGAGTAGGACAAAGTTCATGGATACAGATGCGAGCTCAAGCTGAAGCTGTCAGAGACAGAGAGCAGGGAAAGGCTTTGAGGACAGAATCGGGCCTACTTGCCTGAACTGTAAAAATGGAGTAACTTAGCCATATAAAGTCGGTGGCCTTTCATACTTAGGAATCGAATATCCAGCCCATTGATGGCGGATCTGACAGAGAACATGTCGACGGTAGACACACATATGTTTGCGTCTTAGAAACTGGAACTGGAGGGAACATACATGTATTTGTAACATGCATATAGAACCGTTGGGGTCCAAGATAGGGGACATAACTGATCAGGAAAATCCACATTTCCACATTCCCTCCTTGTCCCCTACTTGCCCTTCAAGAGATATCAATCTTCATCATTCCATCGATTTGCTCATGGAGCATCATTTCTTCTTCCTTCTTCTTCCGGTATTTTGAACGAGAACTGTGATATGGAATGCATGATGTGGCACACAGACCACAAATCGCTGGTCCACATTGCAGGCATAAACAACAACTGAAGAGCATAAGAAGGCCAATACCTAGGAAGGATAGAACTCTCCATCCCCAGGCTGATATCACACTCCAAAACCACCCGGACCACGTCCAAGTGCCTGGATTTTCGTGTATCTGGCTTACAATCTTATGAAGGCGTGTTATAGCTTTATATACAGATGGCGAATTTTCTGGTATGAATATGCAGCAGCTGGATCCGATGACCCTGCAAGCTCCGCCCCTATCGGCCAGGATGACGTCAAGGACAAGACGATTCTGGAGAACAACAATTCTCATCACTGATTGTTCCTCTGTCAGATTGCCTAGGGCGGCTATAGTCTCGTTTACTACAGCTTCAAGAGTCTTGGTGAGTCTGCGTATCAGCTTACTATTTGATATGGTACCTATATAGGGAAAGATACCTTTATTGAAATCTACATACTTGTCCCATGCCGTCTCAGTATAATCGACAACTGGGAGATCTCTACGCTCTCTATTGTGTACTAAATGAACATTTCGATAATAATCTGGGGGAGCTAGGAAAACAGGTGGCAAAAGGAATGCTATGTAACAGGTACCATCCCAATCTAGAGGCAGACGCATATATGCAGTCTGACCACATATAAAGTAAGAATGGCGAGAAGCTCTAAATGAAGATTTACCTTGATCACGATATTCTACTGTAGTAACGCATTGGCTATGGCCCATATGTATGGAACCAACTTTTCTCACACATAATTCACCCTTAACTGGAAATACAGACATAGTGGGCAGAATTAGTTCAACTTCGGATTTGACATTCAAAATCATAAGATTAGGCGTAAAATTACCTAATTTATACACTTCATTTTCTAAATCAGTTCCTGTTCTACTGGGGTGACCCTCCTTATTGGGGTGACAGACTTTGAATAAAACTAGATTCAGATTTCCCCATATCCAATGTTGTTGATAAACTGCTGTGTCTGGGTCTATGGAATTTAATAAACTAAACCATGCTCCACAGGAGCCATTGTGTGTGAACGGATGTGGAAAGAAAGGCAGAACTCCTTTGTTATTCTGATAGGGAGGGAGTCGGCCACACACCCAACAATTGGTGGCATTACTAGTCTGATGGGAATGATGTAACATACTAATGAAGGTGTTGTTGCGCAGCGCAAGTCTATAGGACAACTCATGTGGGGGTAGGTCACTAAAAGAATGTTCATCAGTTATATTGAAAGCACGTTTAGAAACAGGATAATACACATGCAACAATATACTTGCAGTAACTATTAAAAAACTCAAGGAAAACAAAATTAATAAAGTCACAATACAGTGGCTACGCAGTAATTTACAATAAGCATGTCGTTTCATTATGATTCTGGACTCTACATCATTCAGACCTAAGGGATACATGTCGGGACAGATTCAACCGCTTCACCTTGGAGAGGACTTAAACAATCAAATCGTCCGACAGTTTGGATCTGGACCTGAGTTTCTGCTTATAGAGTTCGGTGCTACTGGCTTCAGCCAAAGGTAGCTTTGAGTCAATGGGGGAAGACACACGGGGAGTACTGTTTGTGTCAGGAGGAAGTCCATGAAATTTCTTGATATGGCTGGAATGCACCCAGCCTTTTCTCCCTTCGATCTTCACAGCTGTTCTGGTTGTCAGCAGGACCAACTTAGGAAGCCTCCACCTTGGCTCCAGTTGGGTTTTCCGATCAAAATTCCTGACGAGAACATAATCGCCGGGAATTACATCATGAGGTTTCACCTCGGTGTTGTCGGGAAAAGCTGCGACTACCTGTGAACGACAAGATTGTAGTGCAGACATCAAGGAAGCCAGGTAATCTGTCAGCATATTACAGTCAACATCAGTTATTTTACGCGGTATAGGCGTCCCCCACATATTCGGTGGTCTACCAAAGATCACCTCATAAGGGGATAGCCCTGTTCGAGAGTGTGCTACCATTCTCATGTAAAATAGCGCAACTGGTAAGGCTACTATCCAGTCCACACCTTTTTCCTGACATATTTTAGACAATCTGATTTTTAAAAGTTGATTATGTCGTTCCACGAGACCTGCTGCCTCGGGGTGTCGGACACAGTGGAATTTCCACTGATATCCCAACAAAAGTGAGACATGTTTCATTAATTCGGATGAGAAAGGCTGGCCGTTATCTGAATATACAACACGTGGTAAACCGTACCGTGGGAAGAATTCTCGAACTAGCTGCTTGGCAGTAGTCGGGGCAGTGTAATCTGATACGGGATACGCCTCTGTCCAACGGGAGAGAGCGCAGACAACTACGAGAACATATTTGAATCCTCGACAACGTTCCATCTGAATATAATCCATCTGGAGGACTTCAAAAGGATGGTCAGGAGGCTGAAATCCACCCTGCTCTACGGGAACACCCTTTCCTGGATTAAACTGACAACATATCATACAGGTACGAACTTTTTGTTTAGCTGCTGCTCGTAAATGTTTGTTGAACCAAATGTGCTGAATGCTGTCTAGCATAGCCTTCTCTCCTAAATGTGCTGGACTGTGAACTGTAGCTATAATGGCTTGAACCATGGAATCAGGGAGAAACCATACAGATTTCTCCTTCGTCATCCATCCTTGATCTGTCTGGATCCCTCCTAGTTCAGTCCACTTCTTTATTTCTTCTGCTGTGGCATGTGTCTGTATGTCAATTACGTCAAGTGCGGGATCCTTAATTGTCATACACTGTGTTGGTGTCTGAACTATTGGCTTTGTCATGTCTAATGTGCGATTCTGAGCAGTCTGTTTAGCTGTTCTGTCAGCTAAATCATTGCCTTGAGAAATGGTATCAGTAACCTTCGTGTGTGCTTTACATTTCATAATCGATATAGCAGTGGGTAGATGTATTGCGTCTAACAAAGCATGAATGAGGGGTCCGTGCTGAATGTGGGCACCATGGGAGGTTAAATAACCTCTCTCTCGCCACAGCACGCCGAAGTCGTGTACAACTCCGAATGCATAACGTGAGTCAGTGTATACATTAACTTTCTTATTTGTGGCTTGAATACAGGCTTGTGTTAGAGCAATAAGTTCTGCTGCTTGGGCTGACAAAGTATCTATACAATTTGTCTCAATAACTTTAGTGTCTGTTGTGACTGCATACGCGGCCACTAAATCTCCTGTACTTGTTCTCATGCACGATCCGTCTACATACAACGTCAGGTCTGGATCTAACAATGGAACGTCTGTCAAGTCTTGTCTAGGTTTCGTCTTTATTTCAATGATTTCAACACAATCATGAGCTAGTGGGTCTGTTCCAATTACAGGTAATAGTGTAGCAGGATTCAATGTATTACACCGTCGGATCTCTATGTGTGGTTGAAACAATGTCAGTTCATAACCGGTAAGTCTTGCTATGGTCAAGTGTTGTGTTTGTGTTCGGTTCACAAGAACCTCTACTGCATGTGGTACTTGTACTGTCAATGGGTGTCCTAACACTATGGCATCGCTTTGTCTGATTGCTAAAGCTGTCGCTGCCACTGATTTCAGGCATGCAGGCAAAGCCTGAGCTACGGGATCTAATGTACTGGAAAAATAAGCACATGGCTTGCGTGATCCTGCTTGATCCTGAGTGAGTACTGACAAGGCAGTACCTTCGCGTTCTGTAACAAAGAGTGTAAAATGTTTGCTATAACATGGTGTTGCTAAAACAGGTGCTTGACATAAAGCTTCCTTTAGGCTTTCAAAAGCTTGTGTATGTTCCTGAGTCCAAGGGAGAACAGTCGATGTGGCTGCCTCCTGTGTGGTTAACTGAATGAGTGGTTTTGCTAGAAATGCGTACTGAGGGATCCACTGCCTACAATATGAAGTGAGGCCTATGAAAGCCCGCACCTCCTTTTGTGTCTGGGGTATTGACATGTTAGCAATTAACTGGATGCGATCTGGTGTAAGCTGCCTTCCCTCCTTGGACAGCGAGTGACCAAGATAAATAACTCGCTGGACACAGAATTGCAGCTTAGAAGGAGACACCTTGTGCCCCTTGTCGGCCAGAAAATGTAAAACTGTCAGAGAAGCTTTTTCACATTCTGGCTCGCTTCTCGCTGTGATCAGCAGATCATCGACATATTGAAGCAATGCAGTATTGACTGGCATGTGGATACTGTCAAGTTCTCGTTTCAGTGCTTGGCTGTAGATGCTGGGGCTTTCTGTGAATCCTTGGGGAGCGCGTGAGAATTTAAAACTGCGCCCATTTAAACTGAATCCGAACAAATATTGGCTTTCCGGATCTATTGGGACGCTGAAAAAGGCATTCTTGAGATCGATTACAGTAAAGAATGTTGCTTCGGAATCAATTGCTGTCAACAATGATGATATATCAGGGACCACAGGGAATTGTGGTACAATACACTTGTTTAGTTCACGCAAATCAATAACCAATCGGTACACTGGTGGGGCAGTAGGATCAGTTCGTTTAAGAATCGGAATTATCGGTGAATTACATACATTGGAGTCTGTTTCTACAACTACTCCCTGGGCAATCAGCTCATCAATGATTTTCAGCAAAGCCACTACAGCATCATGCGGTAACTTGTATTGTCGCATTCGTGGTAGTACCACTCCTGCTTTCAGTGTGACTCGATAGGGTGTAATGTTCATGCAGCCAACATCCGTAGGGCCTTGTGCCCATAGATGTACTGGTAAAGTCTGTAGTCGGGGATCCATGTCTCTAGACACATAGTGACCTTTAAAATCACGTAAAAACAACCTTACTCCTTCCGGAGAACAACATATTATGGCTCCTAGTGCTTTCAGAGTTTTAATTCCTAACAGATTTTCTGGGCATGATTTAGTAAGCAATAAATCTGTAGTTCGTGTCAAAGGTCCTATCGTAAGTGGTAGAGGCTGTGATACTTCATTAACAATAGGTTTTCCTGAAAAACCAAGGGAAACATTTTGAGAGCCTGAGAGGGGTGCCCCTGGAACTTCACTACGTTTTATAGTTGTTCGACTTGCCCCTGTATCGAGTAAGAATTTTCTATCTTGACCTAATAATTCACTATGTACATAAGGTCCTTCTTGATCTACAGGAATCTCGATAAGCGGTAAGTCAACTTCCCTCTCTAGGCTGGTTCATGCGTAACGCTGATACTCAGGGTATTCATACTGTGCAGTCTGATACATTTGTCGTGTTGTGGTTTGTGTGGCAGTAGCAGGCAACGGTGGTGCAGCTGGCACAAACTGTATGGGTTGCTGTGAGGCTGGCATGGACTGTTGCTGAACTGGCATGGACTGTCCATGCTGCATAGCTCCTTGTTCATTCTGATCTTGTCTAACTAATCGTGGTCTCTCCTTTGCAATGCCTGTAGCTATATTACGTTTCAGGACTGGACAATCGTGTACATAATGGCCTAGTTGTTTACAGTAATTGCAGGTTCCCTTTACAGGACCTGCAGAATCACCAGAATGTGTCACACCCTTTTTGTGACCATCTGCTGGTACTGTCTGAGAAACTAGCATTTTCATTTTTGTATCCTTCATGCGTCTATGCTCGTGTTCTTGTTCATCCCTAATTCTATTGTGATGATACTGTAACATTTGTAGCATTTGCGACGGAGTGTTACTTTGCCAGGTACTCTCGAATTTCAATATTCTATTCTTCACTGGAGGCAATGCATTTTCCACTAATTTTGTCACAAATAAATGTGGATATGAGTCACTACTTGCTTTTATACCACTATTTATACCAAAACATTTTTCAAATCGAGCATAATAATCGCTTGTGTCTTCATCTTGCTTTTGTTTGCAGGCTGTGATTGCACCCCAATCTTCCTTTTTTGTAGTTAATAAACGTGGCAGTACCTGTACTAGTAAACCTGGTAACAGTTTAACTTTATCCCCGAGCCCTGAACCTGCAGTTCGGCCCCTTTCTTCCTCTGCTAATGCTGTCCAGTCTATCTTTTGGTCTCCCACTTCCCACTCTTTTTCTTTCAGTTTTTCATAAATGCCAGCAGGCAAAAGCACCTTTAATATCGTCATAATATCAGGAAAGGTGTACTCTCCCATCAGTAACATGTCTTTAATTTCTCGGTGGAAACCCGCTGGGTCTTTATCATGACTAGGTACTACTTTCTTCATTTCTAATAATTCCATTTTTGATATGGGTGTGTAAACAAATACACGGTGAAACTCATTGTCTTCGCCTTTTATTGGGTGTACTTCTCGTAAGGGATTTTGTCTATCCATATAGTACGGCGCTCTTTCTCTGCGGGGCAGCGAGAGAGAATCCGGACTTACAAAAAGGACATACTGCTTACGTGACACTAATATCTCTTTAATTAGCTTGTTACTAGAACCTCCCCATCTGTTTGTGAGTAGTTCCGTTAATATATCCGGTAAAGGACCAGGGTCAGCATGTTGGCTCTTATATAATATGAGGAGTTGCTGAATCATATAGATTCCAGCTAAACGTTGTTCATCTGTACTGAGATTAAAAAACGTGTGTGCTACGGTCTCATCACCGTATTTTTCAGGACTGTCAATCCAGTGAACAGCTGATCTGGCTAATTCTTGCTCATCCATGGAATCGAGGAGGTGGTAACCCCTTCGTTCTCGTAGTATTTTATCCGCGGCTTGAAACGAATGTTCAGGAGACTTCAGATTTATTACAGGCGTCGGATACGTTCTGCTATTATTTGGACATACAGAGTGTATGGGATCAGAAAAACATCTAGCATTATCATAGGATCCTCCTCTGCCTACATAGGCTATGGTCTCTGACTGTCTTGCGGAATTCCCTGATTCGGACACTTCATCTTGCTCAAACTCGTCTGTTCCCAATCTCTCTTCATGAATACGCTCTATTTCTTTACGGATTTTTCGGCACATGGCTATTATACAATTTTGCTTATCGTGTCTCCCTTCTGATATATTCTGACTCCATCTTGTAAGAATAAGCATTGCATTCGGGTCTACCCCCGGACGGTCTTGATTTCTGATCACACAGTTTATGAGGAAACGTAACAGTTCCCCCTGTATCTCTACTTTCTGGAATTCCATAGCTCTGTTAATACATCCTGGATCTCGTCCTGTTTGAACAAAATGATATATGTTATCTAGATGCGTAGTCATTCCTGGTAACCTTGCTAAATACTCTGCGGCTCGCCTGATACGTAATGATGCCAGGACCATTTCATCCTCTTTACCAACCACCGGGTCATATCTACAATTTACAAGGAGTTCTTTAAGCGTACGTTCACTTACGAATTTAGGTGTACGAGAATGCGCTGACTCTTGAAAAACAAGTTTATTTATTCTGGGTGGTGTAAAGGTACTGCTAGCACCTCCCGTGGCCCCATCTGGGGCGTCGGGTGTGAATGGGTTCGTTGAACGTGACACAGCAACTATGGGCGTCGACACCCCTGTAGAATCGACTGCGGAGACAGATGCGGAAACAGATGTGCTTGCCGACGCTTGCGTCGGGACTTGCTGTTGCACGGGTACAGATACCTGATCCTGACGTTGAACCCCTCCGCCAGACGGTCTATGTGGTGTGGCGTTAGCATACTCGGGAGCTGCATCGTCTAGATATGAGGAAAGAAAAACATCTTCTGCGGTTCTGGGATGCCCTTTTTGATGTACCCTAATTGGAAATAATGGGGGTGGCAAGTCTTTTGGCATCTCTGGAGCAGCCTTAGGTAGTCCTTCGGCTAGAAGGGGATACATACCATTCATAAGAGCATTTCTTTGTCTATTTACTTGTTCTGATTTCACTCGGATACCTTCCTCAATTAATAGATTTTCTTGAACTTTATTTGAACTTTCTTTACTCCTCTCTTCTTGTCTACGTGCTTTTTCTGTACGTCTATGAGATTCTTTACGCCATAACTCAACAGCGTCTTTCTGTGATTGTCTGACCTTTCTTTTCCATAACTCTTCCTCTACTTTCATGATGCACTCTGCATCCCAGGTTCCCGCTGCGGGCCACCTTTGACTTTCCGGCAATCCCTTGGTATAATCTACCCATAGATCAAGAAACAATATGGCATCTAAGCCATGCTTATGGTACATAAAATGCCCTGGAGTGTCCCTAGGAGGAATAGGAACTGCTTCTTCAAGCACCCCTTTTCTGGTAGTAATCTGTCTTAACTTCGAGAAAAGCGGCATATTGACAACTGATCTGATACTTACTCTTGAATTCACTTAATACGAAAAACACAATAATGAACAGTGAACAATGAACAATCATTCATACCACAATATGCAAGACATTTAAACACTTTAAATATTGAACATTAAATATTTTAACAATGACCGACAATGATGACAGTCTGCCTAACTAATCACCACGCTGAATTCTTGACAATAACTGCATACTTCGGAATACTTGATATACTGCTAAACAGTACATATACACTGCTAAACAGTGCAGACCGGATTTGTGTACCCAAATCCGTCTTGACCGGCACAACCTATGTGCGCGTCAACACGCCTCCCCGGCGATGGTACTCACCGAGTAGCTCCTTGAAACGGAAGGCCTCAGAGAATGGACAGGACTCGATGACTGCGGACAGCGGACCCTCTGGACATCGGGATTTCGAGAAAACTGGTGGGCCTCTGTATACCTCGGATCTTGCTCTCTCAGCTAGGCTCTGGTCGGGATACTTCGCACTTCTCACCGCCTCGTCTGGGTTGATCGCAGCCTCAGTCGCCCCCGCTTGACCGGAGGGAGCTTACAGGAAATCCTGCTGGTACGCGTTTATGGTCCGTCCAGTTGTGACAGGAGACCGGGCCTGCAACGCACCGCCGGCGCGTGAGATGAGAAAGTGTCCCTGTTCGGGCGCCATTATGTGGTAAATAAAATCTTCTTTACCGGACTGAATTTCATACGGAATCTTAAAATAAAGTAAAATAGCTCAAAATAACAAGAGGCAGAATCCGTGGTATAAGAGGTTTTCTAAATGGGCTTTATTCCATCAAAAATGGCCGACTCGAGTCGCGGCCTTCAGGTTCCGTCACCACGAGGGTTCAGGAAGTGAAGTACAATACTTTATTGACAGACATGCATTTTTATAATAAGTACATTACAATGAAACGAATGTAGAAGGCGTAACATTTGATAAGAAAAGTGACATAACAGGTATGTAATCGAAACTAGGCGTAATAAGGAATAAAAGAAACATGATTGGTTAGGATTATCAGACATAGGTGGATCTATAAGATAATACTTGGCATAGATGCGCGCGCAGCAGCATGACGTGTGAGTGACGTGCAACTAGGGGGTGAAGGGGACTTGACATTTAGCTCTACATGTGGAGACGAGAAGTCTGGGGGGTCAAGTCAACCTAATCCCAAATCATATCTAACATCCTATGTTTAAAGAACTATGTTATCCACAAGGAAGGACTCTCGGACAGAATCTAGTCTATACTGACTGTGTGCGTGCACAAACGCCTAAGTGTCTATATGAGATGCGAGAGGCAGAAAACTTTCCATGGCAACAGGGCTATGAATCACTTGCAGGAGGACGGAAAGGCTGAGTCCTTTGCTTGTGAGCTAAAGGAAATGTTTACCTAAATCACTAGACAGGAATGCATCGGCTGGAGAGCAAAATAGATAATTCGAAGGTGAAATACAGCTTCTTGGCAGGCAGGCGAAAACTGGCCGAGGCAGGCACCGTTAGCTGCACAGGGAGTAGGACAAAGTTCATGGATACAGATGCGAGCTCAAGCTGAAGCTGTCAGAGACAGAGAGCAGGGAAAGGCTTTGAGGACAGAATCGGGCCTACTTGCCTGAACTGTAAAAATGGAGTAACTTAGCCATATAAAGTCGGCGGCCTTTCATACTTAGGAATCGAATATCCAGCCCATTGATGGCGGATCTGACAGAGAACATGTCGACGGTAGACACACATATGTTTGCGTCTTAGAAACTGGAACTGGAGGGAACATACATGTATTTGTAACATGCATATAGAACCGTTGGGGTCCAAGATAGGGGACATAACTGATCAGGAAAATCCACATTTCCACAGGTTCCCGCTCGGACTGGCAGTGCTCTCTGGCGCAACCTGTGGGCCACAACAATCTGTGACTAAAGGTGAGTGTTCGAAACGTTTCAACACTCTGTCTAACATGTTATTTCGTGAAGTTGCTATGTGCACCCTAAGTGGAAAAGGGTATGCCTAGATGTGGGTCCCTTGCTTGCTGCACCACTATATTCAAGCTAGCCTGGCTGATGAGGAGTGATACCCTGAACCCAGTCCCAGAGTACTTGTTTCCAGTCTATGGAGGACCTAGCTTGGCAGTTCGGACTTGACTGTTTCCATGGGGAGCAGGGTCAAGACTGATTTAGATATTGCTGGCTCCAGAACTGGGGTGACGTGGCGAGTAAAATAAAAATGGATTCTTCCCAGATCTTTGACTAGAGGTGTGTGTTTGGAAAGTCTTAACACTCTGTCCATCATGTTATTTTGTGAAGTTGCTATATGCGCCCTAAGTGGATAAGGATATGCCTAGACCTGGGTCTCTTGCTCACTGCACCCCTGGATTCAAGCTAGTCTGGCTGATGAGGGGTGATACCCCAAAACCAGTCTCAGAATACTTGTTTCTAGTCCAGGGAGGACCTAGCTTGGCAGTTCAGGCTGGACTGTTCCCATCGGAGCAGGTTGAAGACTGATTTGCATATGGCTGGGTCCAAACTGGGGTGACTTAGCAGGGAAAATAACAATGGATTAAACCCAGATCTGTGACGGGAGGTGAGTGTTTGAAACCTTCCAACACTCTGTCTATCATGTTATTTTGAGAAGTTGCTATGTGCACCCTAAGTGGAAAAGGGTATGCCTAGACGTGGGTCCCTTGCTCCCGCTACCACTGGATTCAAGGTAGCCTGGCTGATGAGGGGTGATACCCTGATCCCAGTCCCAGAGAACTTGTTTCCAGTCCAGGGAGGACCTAGTTTGGCAGTTCGGGCTTGACTGTTCCCATGGGGAGCAGGGTCAAGACTGATGTAGATATGGCTGGCTCCAGAACTGGGGTGACGTGGCGAGTAAAATAAAGATGGATTCATCCCAGATCTCTGAGTAGAGGTGTGTGTTTGGAAGTTTTAACACTCTGTTGATCATGTTATTTTGTGAAGTTGCTATATGCGCCCTAAGTGGATAAGGGTATGCCTAGACGTGTGTCCCTTGCTCGCTGCACCACTGGATTCAAGGTAGCCTGGCTGGTGAGGGGTGATACCCTAAACCCAGTCCCAGAGTACTTGTTTCCAGTCCAGGGAGGACCTAGCTTGGCAGTCGGGCATGACTGTTCCCATTGTGAACAGGGTCAAGACTGATTTACATATGGCTGACTGCAGAACTGGGGTGACGTGGCAAGCAAAATATAGATGGATTAAACCCAGATCTTTGATTGGAGGTGTGTGTTTGAAAAGTTTCAACATTCTGTCCATCGTGTTATTTTGTGAAGTTGCTATATGCGCCCTATGTGGATAAAGATATGCCTAGACCTTGGTCCCTTGCTCACTGCACCACTGGATTCAAGCTAGCCTGGCTGATGAGGGGTGATACCCCAAAACCAGTCCGAGAATACTTGTTTCCAGTCTAGTGAAGACCTAGCTTGGCAGTTCGGGCTTGACTGTTCCCATTGGGAACAGGGTCAAGACTGATTTACATATGGCTGACTGCAGAACTGGGGTGACGTGGTGTGCAAAATAAAGGTAGATTAGACTGAGATCTTTGACTGGAAGTAAGTGTTTGAAAAGTTTCAACACTCTGTCCATCATGTTATTTTTTTGAAGTTTCTATGTGCCCCCTAAGTGGAAAAGGGTATGCCTAGACGTGGGTCCCTTGCTTGCTGCACCACTATATTCAAGCTAGCCTGGCTGATGAGGGGTGATACCCTGCACCCAGTCCCAGAATGCTTGTTTCCAGTACAGTTAGGACCTATCTCGACAGTTTGAGCTGGAGTGTTCCCATGGGAGCAGGTTCAAGACTGATTTGCATATGGCTGGGTCCAGAACTGGGTAGACGTGGCGAGCAAAATAAAGGTGGATTAAACAGATCTTTGACTGGAAGTAAATGTTTGAAAAGTTTCAACACTCTGTCCATCATGTTATTTTGTGAAGTTGCTATGTGCACCCTAAGTGGAAAAGGGTATGCCTAGACATGGGACCCTTGCTCGCTGCACCACTAGATTCAAGCTAGCCTGGCTGATGAGGGGTGATACCCTGAACCCAGTTCCAGAGTACTTGTTTCCAGTCTATGGAGGACCTAGCTTGGCAGTTCAGACTTGACTGTTCTCATGGGGAGCAGGGTCAAGACTGATTTAGATATTGCTGGCTCCAGAACTGGGGTGACGTGGCGAGTAAAATAAAAATGGATTCTTCCCAGATCTTTGACTAGAGGTGTGTGTTTGGAAAGTCTTAACACTCTGTCCATCATGTTATTTTGTGAAGTTGCTATATGCGCCCTAAGTGGATAAGGATATGCCTAGACCTGGGTCTCTTGCTCACTGCACCCCTGGATTCAAGCTAGCCTGGCTGATGAGGGGTGATACCCCAAAACCAGTCCCAGAATACTTGTTTCCAGTCCAGGGAGGACCTAGCTTGGCAGTTCAGGCTGGCCTGTTCCCATGGGAGCAGGTTCAAGACTGATTTGCATATGGCTGTCTCCAGAAGTGGGATGACGTGGCGAGCAAAATATAGATGGATTAAACCCAGATCTTTGATTGGAGGTGTGTGTTTGAAAAGTTTCAACATTCTGTCCATCATGATATTTTGTGAAGTTGCTATATGCGCCCTAAGTGGATAAAGATATGTCTAGACCTGGGTTCCTTGCTCACTGCACCACTGTATTCAAGCTAGCCTGGCTGATGAGGGGTGATACCCCAAAACCAGACCCAGAATACTTGTTTCCAGTCCAGGGAGGACCTAGCTTGGCAGTTCAAGGTTGACTGTTCCCATGGGGAGAAGGATCAAGAAGAATTTAAATATGGATGCTTGCAGAACTGGGTTGACGTGGTGAGAAATAAAAGATGTATTAAACCCAGTTCTTTGACTGGAGGTGAGTGTTTGAAAACTTTCAACACTCTGTCCATAATGTTATTTTGAGAAGTTGCTATATGCGCCCTAAGTGGATGAGGGTATGCCTAGACGTGGGTCCCTAGCTCGCTGCACCACTGGATTCAAGCTAGTCTGACTGATGAGGGGTGATACCCCAAAACCGGCCTCAGAATACTTGTTTCCAGTCCAGGGAGGACCTAGCTTGGCAGTTCAGGCTGGACTGTTCCCATGGGAGCAGGTTCAAGACTGATTTGCATATGGATGGGTCCAAACTGGGGTGACGTAGCAGGGAAAATAACAATGGATTAAATCCAGGTCTGTGACGGGAGGTGAGTGAAACGTTCCAACACTCTGTACATCATGTTATTTTGTGAATTTGCTATATGCACCATAAGTGGAAAAGGATATGCCTAGACGTGGCTCCCTTGCTCGCTGCACCACTGGATTCAAGCTAGCCTGGCTGATGAGGTGGGATACCCCGAAACCAGTCACACAATACTTGTTTCTACTCCAGGGAGGACCTAGCTTGGCAGTTCGGGCTGGACTGTTCCCATGGGGAGCAGGGTCAACACTGATTTTCCTTTTGCCAGGTCCAGAACTGGGGTGATGTGGCGAGTAAAATAAAGGTGGATTAATCCCAGATCTTTGACTGGAGGTGTGTGTTTGAAAAGTTTCAACACTCTGTCCATCATTTTATTTTGTGAAGTTGCTATATTCACCCTAAGTGTACAAGGAAATGCCTAGACATCGGTCCCTTGCTCGCTGCACCACTGGATTCAAGCTAGCCTGGCTGATGAGGGGTGATACCCCAAAACCAGCCCCAGAATACTTGTTTCCAGTCCAGTTAGGACCTAGCTTGGCAGTTCGGGCTAGATTGTTCCCATGGGAGCAGGTACAAGACTGATTTGCATATGGCTGGGTCCAAACTGGGATGACGTACCAGGGAAAATAACAATGGATTAAACCCAGATCTGTGACTGGAGGTGAGTGTTTGAAACCTTCCAACACTCTATCATGTTATTTTGAGAAGTTGCTATGTGCACCCTAAGTGGATAAGGGTATGCCTAGATGTGAGTCCCTTGCTCGCTGCACCACTGAATTCAAGCTAGCCTGGCTGGTGAGGGGTGATACCCTAAACCCAGTCCCAGAGTACTTGTTTCCAGTCCAGGGAGGACCTAGCTTGGCAGTTCAGGCTGGCCTGTTCCCATGGGAGCAGGTTCAAGACTGATTTGCATATGGCTGTCTCCAGAAGTGGGATGACGTGGCGAGCAAAATATAGATGGATTAAACCCAGATCTTTGATTGGAGGTGTGTGTTTGAAAAGTTTCAACATTCTGTCCATCATGATATTTTGTGAAGTTGCTATATGCGCCCTAAGTGGATAAAGATATGTCTAGACCTGGGTTCCTTGCTCACTCCACCACTGTATTCAAGCTAGCCTGGCTGATGAGGGGTGATACCCCAAAACCAGACCCAGAATACTTGTTTCCAGTCCAGGGAGGACCTAGCTTGGCAGTTCAAGGTTGACTGTTCCCATGGGGAGAAGGATCAAGAAGAATTTAAATATGGATGCTTGCAGAACTGGGTTGACGTGGTGAGAAATAAAAGATGTATTACACCCAGTTCTTTGACTGGAGGTGAGTGTTTGAAAACTTTCAACACTCTGTCCATAATGTTATTTTGAGAAGTTGCTATATGCGCCCTAAGTGGATGAAGGTATGCCTAGACGTGGGTCCCTAGCTCGCTGCACCACTGGATTCAAGCTAGTCTGACTGATGAGGGGTGATACCCCAAAACCGGCCCCAGAATACTTGTTTCCAGTCCAGGGAGGACCTAGCTTGGCAGTTCAGGCTGGACTGTTCCCATGGGAGCAGGTTCAAGACTGATTTGCATATGGATGGGTCCAAACTGGGGTGACGTAGCAGGGAAAATAACAATGGATTAAATCCTGGTCTGTGACGGGAGGTGAGTGTTTGAAACGTTCAAACACTCTGTACATCATGTTATTTTGTGAATTTGCTATATGCACCCTAAGTGGAAAAGGATATGCCTAGACATGGCTCCCTTGCTCACTGCACCACTGGATTCAAGCTAGCCTGGCTGATGAGGTGGGATACCCCGAAACCAGTCACACAATACTTGTTTCTACTCCAGGGAGGACCTAGCTTGGCAGTTCGGGCTGGACTGTTCCCATGGGGAGCAGGGTCAACACCGATTTTCCTTTTGCCAGGTCCAGAACTGGGGTGATGTGGCGAGTAAAATAAAGGTGGATTAATCCCAGATCTTTGACTGAAGGTGTTTGTTTGAAAAGTTTCAACACTCTGTCCATCATTTTATTTTGTGAAGTTGCTATATTCACCCTAAGTGTACAAGGAAATGCCTAGACATCGGTCCCTTGCTCGCTGCACCACTGGATTCAAGCTAGCCTGGCTGATGAGGGGTGATACCCCAAAACCAGCCCCAGAATACTTGTTTCCAGTCCAGTTAGGACCTAGCTTGGCAGTTCGGGCTAGATTGTTCCCATGGGAGCAGGTACAAGACTGATTTGCATATGGCTGAGTCCAAACTGGGATGACGTACCAGGGAAAATAACAATGGATTAAACCCAGATCTGTGACTGGAGGTGAGTGTTTGAAACCTTCCAACACTCTATCTATCATGTTATTTTGAGAAGTTGCTATGTGCACCCTAAGTGGATAAGGGTATGCCTAGATGTGAGTCCCTTGCTCGCTGCACCACTGAATTCAAGCTAGCCTGGCTGGTGAGGGGTGATACCCTAAACCCAGTCCCAGAGTACTTGTTTCCAGTCCAGGGAGGACCTAGCTTGGCAGTCGGGCATGACTGTTCCCATTGGTAGCAGGGTCAAGACTGATTTACATATGGCGGGCTCCAGAATTGGGGTGACGTGGCAAGCAAAATAAGATGGATTAAACCCAGATCTTTGATTGGAGGTGTGTGTTTGAAAAGTTTCAACATTCTGTCCATCATGTTATTTTGTGAAGTTGCTATATGCACCCTAAGTGGATAAAGATATGTCTAGACCTGGGACCCTTGCTCACTGCACCACTGTATTCAAGCTAGCCTGGCTGATGAGGGGTGATACCCCAAAACCAGTCCCAGAATACTTGTTTCCAGTCCAGGGAGGACCTAGCTTGGCAGTTCAGGCTGGCCTGTTCCCATGGGAGCAGGTTCAAGACTGATTTGCATATGGCTGTCTCCAGAAGTGGGATGACGTGGCGAGCAAAATATAGATGGATTAAACCCAGATCTTTGATTGGAGGTGTGTGTTTGAAAAGTTTCAACATTCTGTCCATCATGATATTTTGTGAAGTTGCTATATGCGCCCTAAGTGGATAAAGATATGTCTAGACCTGGGTTCCTTGCTCACTGTGTTAAATGGTAGCGGCAGTTTCAGTTGATAATCTTTCAAGTATTTGCCCGGCGGTAATCGCCTCTCATACCACTCGATAATTTACCAATAAAAGAGGCAGGCGCCGGAGACTGGAAGGCAGGAAACAAAGTTTTATTCCGTCGGAGCAGAACACATCAGATCAGACAGCAAGGTATCGTCACGAGGTGCTCTAACTGCATCTCTGAGACCTGGTCTCTTATACACTGGTTTATTGCTTTATTACACATAGTACATTCTTGAGATTCCCTTGATGCCTGAAAGAACATCCCCTGAAGCCCCGGCTCAGATCCGATCCCACACATAGATACAGTAGAAGTTCCCACCCTACCCGCAGTGGGAGATGGCTATCGCGCAGTAGGGAATTCCGCTAATTCCCGGGGGTGTGTGCAACTGGCCGGGTCTCAGGGGGTAGGGGCTTTGATCTACTGTAATCCCTTTGATGTGGGGTGTTTCCCTTACAGTAGGGGCAGTAAACTGCATCCGCAGGGCTAGGTGATGGCCTGGGACCAGTTCAGACAATGGGGCGCAGAGGAAGGGGGTTATCAAAGGAGAGGCATGACCATGTATGGGTTGTCGGTTGGAAGTGGTTCCGTAGCAGGGTCGCGCAGAAGGAGAGGGTTTATGGCCTGTATGAGAGAGCGGGGGTGGCCGGCGCGCGGGGTATGCTTGCAGCGCCAAGGGAAAACGCTGGCGGTCGAGAGTGAGCGGGGAGAGAGCGGGGTGCCTAAAATGGCGGCCGTGCATTCGTTGTGCGTGGCGCTGGGGAGACGCAAGATGGCGCAGATAATGTTCAGTTTGCACGCTAAATTTCCACAGTCCTCCCTTTTAACATGTCTCGCCAGCTTGCCTAGTTTGGATCTATCCCCATAATACCCCGTACCTCCACCTCGTTCAGAGCTTTCATCCGCTCAGTTTCAAAGTCCAAAGTCTTAGGGCAGATGCAGTTCATAAAAAGCGAACATAAAGGTGGCAGACACTGAATCCCCAAGCAACATCCACATAGTAACACAATCGGTATCAGGATAAATGAAAACAGTCTCCATCCCCAACCTTTAATAGTGTCCCAAAACCAACTCCCCAGTGACCATTCTTCTTGTTCTTGATGAACCTCTGCGGACAGTCTGTGGAGATGTTCAATTGCTTTGTAGACTGAGGGTGAGTTATCCGGTACGTAGGTACAACAGCTGGACCCAATGATGCGGCATGCTCCTCCACGATCTGCCAGAACCACGTCTAGAACAAGGCGGTTCTGGAGAGCCACCAGGCGGACGGCCTGAAGCTCAGCGGTGTTGTTGGCGAGGGCGCCAGCTGTAATGTTCATTGCCGTTTCGACTGCCTGGGTTAAGTGGCGGATGGCACGGCTGTTTGCCATCGGACCCCAGAGTGGAACAAGGCCTTTGACTGCGTCCATGAACTGTGCTCCGGTGGAGTCGGCCTGCACAATGTCTTTGGCCCGTTTCTGTCGGTGATGGTTTGCTGGAGCCACATACGTCGGAGGAAGGACAAAGGCGATGTAGCAGGTGCCTCCCCAACCTTTCGGAAGCCAGGTGTAGGCCTTAGTACCACAGACGAAGTACATATTCGGGGAGGCAACAAAGGAGGGTGGGTCAACTGAGTCCAATGTTCGGGTGATGAGGCAGGAGCTGTGGCCCACCAGCTGTGCCCCCAGGCCTTCGAGGCATACAGACCCAGTGATGTTGATGACGGACAGGGCCACTGTTAGGGTGGCGGCCGTCCGTTTCCGGAGGTAAGAGAAGGTGGGTCTGGCTGGATTGTTGAACACTTGCATTTCAACTCGTTCTTTGGCAGGGATGTCCATGTGAAAGGAAGTGTTCGATCTCAGAGGGCAGAAGAGGGCAGAAGTTCTTCCAGTTTTGTTCAGCCAGAACCCATGGTAAAAGTGTGACATGGTTCTGCCGGAAGTGGCATTGTCCTTGTAGCTTTCTTGCAGGAGGATTAGCCAGGCGAGGCAGGAACCATGGACAGAAAAAGGTGAAGGGATGAAAGGGATAGAGTGTCCAGTGGCATGTGGTAGCAGTCCACAGATCCAGCAATTAGTGGCGTTGGTAGCAAGATTGTGTTGGTGGAGCAACTGCACAAAAGAGTTATTCCAGAACTCCTTACGCCTTTCTCGGAGTTGGGGTGAAAGCGAGATCAGATGATGTTCTTTCGTGGTGGTAGGTTGAACGGTGGTCAGTAATGTCTTATGAGCGGGTGTGCTCTCCTCCATGATCCAGAAGGTGACCATGAGGAGAAGGCAAAAGAGAAGGGTAATGAAAAGTGCAATAGTCTTTAAGCTGTGCATTCGGTCAGTCTTTGGGTTTCTGTAGTGGATCTTCGGACGTCCGGTTGCTTCCATCATCTTCATGTCGGGCGCTTCCATCACCTTCAAGAGACTCGGTAGCGGGCAGAACCACAGACTTTGTTTTAGTTTCTCTCCTGGTGGCCTTTTAGGTGACTAGGCTACCGTTCTGAGATTTCCACTTAGCCTGTGGTCTGCTTAGCCGAAGTTCTCTCCTTTCGTCGCAAGTTATACCCTTCTTTGGATGGCACAGTGGGATCGGGATATTCAATCAACTCAAGTGTCTCTGTGTCCGGGCCGCGGTTCAGGGATGGTCGGTCTTTGTCCAGTAGTTCCTCTTGGGTGGTGATGTTGTCCGTGGTTGTCAGGGTCGGTGATATCTTCTTGCAGTGGTGTGCATGCAGCCAATTGCGTTTCCCCTCCACTCGAAGAGCTGTTCGGGTGGTGATCAGGACTTGCAGGGGGCCCGTCCACCGGGGCTCCAGACTCTTGGTGCGCTGGAAGTTACGCACTAAGACGAAGTCACCGGGTTGGATGTCGTGTCCCGGGCCCCTGGAAACATCGGGAATGGCGTGCAGCACCTGCTGGTGGATAACAGACAACGTCTTAGTTAGGTTATACAAATAGTCAGACATGAGGACGTCCGGGACGTCGTGGATGGATGATGGTTTTGGTGCAGTCCAAAGGTTCATGGGCCGCCCAAAGACGACCTCGTAGGGGGTTAAGTGGTGTTTGGTGGGGGTGGAACGCATTGATAGCAATGCTAGTGGGAGAGCGTCTGGCCATCTTAGTCCTGTGGTGGCGACTATTTTTGCTATCTTAAGCTTCAATGTGGCATTGTGTCGCTCAACCAGGCCTGCAGATTGGGGATGGAAGACCGCATGGAACTTCTGTTTTACACCCAACCCTTTTAAGATGAGTTGGATAACTTCGGCTACGAAGTGGGGGCCATTGTCGCTCCACAAAATTCGACAAAGGCCGTATCGGGGGAAGAATTCCTTCAGTAGTACTTTTGCGGTAGTCATAGCGGTGTTATCATGGGTCGGGTAGGCTTCCACCCACTTGCTGAAGGCACATACAACGACAAGCACATACTTTAAACCTTGGCACCTTTCTAGCTGGACGTAGTCCATTTGTAGGACTTCAAAGGGGTGATTGGGGACCCCAAACCCTCCCCGGGGTACAGTAGTTCCTTTCCCAGGGTTGTGTTGGAGGCATACTAGGCATTGTTGGACCAGACGTTTGGCTGAGTCTGGTATTCTGTCGTTGTGCCAGACTTTGGAGATGAGTTCGATCATGGGGGCAGACCCTATGTGTGCGGGGGAGTGTGCCATGGTCAGCATGGGGATCAAGTATGAGTCGGGTAGCAGCCATTTGTTCGAGTCTTTAGTTCGCCAACAACCGTCATCGTCCTTCAATCCTACCCGGGCCCATTCAGTTAATTCGTGTGGTGTGCTGGCTAGTTGGATATCCCTAATCGTTTCCCTAGCATCCTTCCATTTCTCAGTTTGTGACCTGGTCACGTACATACGGGTCGTGGACCTATTCTCGGCTGTGGTTCGGGCAGTAATGTCAGCTAGTGCATTTCCCTGACCTATAATGTCTGTCACCTTCTTGTGTGCCTGGCATTTGATCACAGCTAACCGTGTGGGGAGGAGGACTGCTTCGGTCAGGGCAGAGACTAGGTCTCCATGCAGGATGGGTGTGCCATGAGAAGTCAAGAATCCCCTCTCTTTCCATAAGAGCCCGAAGTGGTGAACTACCCCAAAGGCATACTGACTGTCTGTGTAAATGTTTGCGGTTGTCCCTGCTGCCAGGATGCAGGCTCGTGTGAGGGCAATTAGTTCAGCCGCCTGTGCGGATCGCTGTGTGATGCGGGCTGTCTCAACAACTGTTCGAGCTGTGGTGACTGCATAGGCAGCTGAGGTGGTGCCATCAGGGAGCTTGATGCATGAGCCATCCACCCACAGTTCTCCGTCAGGGTCCGGGAAGGCAGTATCCCGGAGGTCAACCCTACTCTTGGTTTGTTCGTCGGTGAGGGTCACGCAGTCATGTATAGGGGATGCATTGGGGTCAGCGTCAGGGAGAGGTAGTAGAGTAGCTGGATTCAGAGTGGTGCATCGTTTCAATGTGATATGGGGTGCAAGCAGAGTCAGTTCATACCCAGTCAGTCGTGCGCTAGTCAGGTGTTGAGTCTTGGTTTGGTTCAGGAGGGTATCAACAGCATGGGGTACCAATACTGTGAGGGGGTTCGAGAGCACGATCCCCTCACTTTGTCGGATAGAGACAGCAGCGGCGGCTACTGCTCGAAGGCAGGCGGGCAAGGCTCTGGCTACGGGGTCGAGAGTGGCAGAGAAGTAGGCACAAGGGCGTTGCTTAGGACCTATGGACTGGGTTAGGACAGACAACGCACATCCCTCCCTTTCGTGGGTGTAGAGGGAGAAAGGTTTAGTGTAGTCTGGGGTTCCTAGGACTGGGGCCGAGCAGAGGGCGTCTCGTAATTCTTTGAAGGAGGATTGGCATTCGGGTGTCCAGGGGAGGGGGAAGGGGACATCCTTAGCCAGCAGGGAAAGCAGAGGCTTTATGGTGAGACTGAAGTTTGGCAACCACTGTCGACAAAAGGAAGTGAGGCCCACTAGGGATCGTACTTGCTTCTGAGTTTTGGGAACAGGGGTTTCTAGGATGGTTTGAATTCGGTCAGGGGTAAGTTTCCTCCCGTCTTTGGATAGTAGGTGGCCTAGATAAGTTACCTGGGGCTGGCAGAATTGCAATTTCTTTCTGGAGACCTTGTGACCGTTCTCCGCAAGGAAGCGGAGGAGGTGAATGGTGGCTGTGACGGCAAGAGGAGTGGTGTCGGCCGCCAAAAGAATGTCATCGACGTACTGTATCAATACCACTCCATCGGGCAGTTGGACTGCATCCAGTTGCCTCTTGAGGGCTTGGCTGTAAATACTGGGACTCTCAGTGTAGCCCTGGGGTGCCCTGCAGAATCTGTACGAACGGGCTTTTAAAGTGAAGCCGAACAGGTAGCGGCTGTCTGGGTGGATGGGGATGGAAAAGAATGCGTTCTTGAGGTCAATAACAGTAAAGATGGTGGCGGTGGATGGAATCAGGGTGAGGATGGTGGTGATGTCTGAGACTACGGGGTACTGGGGTATGACTACTTTGTTAACCTCTCGCAAGTCAACAATGAAACGGTAGGCTTTCTCATCCCCCTCGCCTTGCTTCTTTACAATGGGTAGGATAGGGCTGTTGCAAACATTACTCACTACTTCTTCTACCACTCCTGCCTCGACCAGGGACTCGATGATTTCCACCAATGCCCTCTCGCCTTCGGGTGATATCCGATACTGTGGAAGCTTTGGGAGCACTGCGTCCGGTCGGACGGTTATGTGTACCGGGTCGATCACCATGCGCCCTACATCTGAGTCGGTTTTAGCCCATAGATGTGAAGGTAATGTGTCGAGTAGGGACATATCAGCATCGGTTATAGAGAGCATACGCCGAGTGTGACAGGGTCTGGACAGATCTGGGTTATCGTGTAGGATGACTCGAACTCCGTCTGGGGAGCATCTGATAGTGGCTCGAAAATGTTTTAGCAAATCAAGTCCCATAATAGCATCGGGGGTGTTGGAGGAGAGCAGAAAGGTCGTGTCAGTGGTGTTATCTTCTAAGTCAAAGGAGATTGGTGCTGATAAGGGGTTAGTGGAGGGCGTTCCGTCAAAGCCTATTGAGGTTACGTGTGAGCCAGACAAGGGTGCCCTAGGAATCAGTCGTTTAGATAACGCACTACGTGTCGCCCCAGTATCTACCAGGAATGGGGATTTTGTGCCCAAGACCTTAGCGGTGACGTAAGGACCTTGCTGGTCAACACGGAGTTCGACTGGATCCCTCCCTTGCCCCTGGCGGTCCTATGCGAAGTCATGAGTGCTCTCATAGTCGGACTGCTGACACTGGTTTTGGCGGGGGCGATCAAAGGTGTTTGGTCTGCCTGGCCTGTCGTTGATGGTGTTGTTCGTGTGCCCTCGTCCCTGTCCTCTATTTCTGTGGTCGTATGCTGCGTCTCTGGGGTCCCTATTCTTGTTTATTTCCAGAAGGACCGGGCACTGGGATTTCCAGTGTCCGAACCCTCTACAGAACGCACATTGATTTCCATCTAAGTCTCTCCGTCCGTTGTAGGGTGTAGGTGTATGGTCTCTAGGGGGTAGCTTTCTAGGGGCGGTTGGATTGGAAATTCTCTTTTGGGGGTTCCCTTCCTATGGTCACCCCTTGCAACTGCGCTATCATCACCCTCTCCTTTAATTCCTTTTTCTTCTTCTCTGACGCCCTATCGTTCTCGTTCTTCTGATTTTCGTAGTATTGGGCCATCTGGAGAATTGCTGCGGGTTTGGAGGCTGCCCAACTACTCTCGCTGGTCTGTAGCTTCTGGGAGACTTCTTGAGACAGACCCTTTACATAATTCTGGACAAAGAGGTGGTGTCCGGTTGCGGTGGTCATGTCTTGGCCACTGTAATCGGAAAACACAGTCTCGAATCGGGAGAAGTATTCAGACACATCCTCCTGGGGTTTCTGGCGGCAAGCCGTCACTATCGACCAGTCTACCTTTCTTTCTGGGATTAAAGTCTTCAGCTTTTGTACAATCTTGTCTGGGAGCTCTAAGATGGCTTTCGGGGGTTTCTGTCCAGGTTCTCGCTGTTTATCTATGGTATCGAGTTGTACCCAGGTATATCCGAACGGCTCAGCGTGGTCAACTTTCCGGATTTGTTTCCACACATCAGCCGGCAGACATAGCCCAAAGAACAAGTCGATATCTGCTAACGTCATTATCGTTGAGCCTAAGGCTGTGCATAATTCAGTGTAGAAGGCAGTCGGGTTCTTTCTCAAGTCGGGTAGGGTCTTTCTAAAGGTCAAAATATCTTGCCGGTCCCACGGCTGGTAGACCCAGTTATATACAACCCTTCCCTTCGCATCTTGGTGGTTGATGTCGTCGTGCGTTCCCTGACCCCGTGGGGGGACCCAATAGGGGGCAGCTTCTTTAATGGGCATCATGGCATCGGCCCTTCCTCCCTGGGGCTTAGTTGCTATGGGGGTTTCTGTTTTGGTTGTCTGTCCATGTTCTTTAAGGTGTCGGTAGACCTCGAGTGTACGAGTGAAGAGGTTCGTTACATCGCCCTCTCTTTCTTCCCCAATGTCTACCTTCCTATATAGGGCCGCTAGGCCTTCGGGACCTTTATCGTGGTACCTATCCTCATATGTATTCAGGGTGTGATAACAGAGCCGTACGACGAAGTGTCGTCTGCGGCTGTCGGCATACGATTTATACACGTCCGTTATATACTCCTCACTTTCTTTTCGCTCCACCAGCGTCCCTACTATCTTGTCAATTCCTGCTCGTTCATCTTTAGTTAACCGATTCATTCTGGTGGACTCTTTCTTTCCTATCTCATGGTCGTCTAGCGTTGTAGTCGACGTTAGGTTCAGTACAAGAGGCTCAGCCGGCGCGGAGGCCGTGAGGGCCGAGGCCCCTGTACTGCTTTCGTTCGTGTTCGGGGGTTGTGGGTGTTGCACTACCGATTGGGAGGGTGCATACGGAGGGGGCATGTAAATGGTCGGGGGACCTAACAGTAATTCGTCATTCGTTTGCTGCTTGGAGGACAATACAGGGTAGAGCAAAGAAGGGGTCCTAACAGCGTACTGGCCTGAGGTTTCGGGCTCCTGTCTTAGTTTAGTTTCCCTTCTCTCCTTTATGTCTTCTTCTAACTTTTTAGCGGCTAGGTGAGCTGCCTTTCGTAATTCCTTTTCTGCTTTTACTTCTTCCCTCTTTTTCCGTTGCGTCGCTTCTTTGCGCCACATGCCAATACTGTCAAGCATAGTAGGCGTCGTCTTATTGCTACGCAGAGCTACTTCTAGCGCTTCTATCTTGCGGTCGTCGAAGGATCCCATCAGTGGCCACTGACTTTCGGGGTCCTTCTTGGTATATTTATGCCACAGCTTGCTATAAGCTACGGCGACTAGTCCATATTTAGTGAACATGTCCTTATTAGGGGTGCCTTCCAGTGGAGCCGGATGGTTCACCTCTAATAAGCGGTCCGGGCAGAACCAACTACCAATCAGTGGGGAGAAGATAGGCATGACGGGTTTCAACGGGGACAAAAGTCAGCACTACCTATCTTTTCACTGCTTGCAAAGACTAGACAGAATATCTCTATTCTTCGTTATTTGTAAGCAGAGAATACCTCCAAAGAACCAATATCGAACAACTAGTGTTCGGACAATCAATCAATCAATCAATGGGGAGATAAAGATAGGCACGACGGGTTTCAACGGGGACAAAAGTCTGCGTTACCTACCCTTCACTATTTGCAAAGACTAGACAGAATATTTCTATTCTACGTTATTTGCAAACAGAGAATATCTCAAAGAGCACTATTCTTCAAAACAATCAATGTTCGGACAATCAATCAGTGGGGAGATAAAGATAGGCACGACGGGTTTCAACGGGGACAAAAGTCTGCGTTACCTACCCTTCACCATCTGCAAAGGGAGAGAGAGAGAGTATTTCTACTCCTCCCCGTTTGTAGACAGCGAATATCTCAAAGAGAACAATCAATGAGCACAATCAATGAGCAATACTAGTATTTCAAACAATCAATCAATTATTTCGCACTTTTGTCGTATTTCACGACCTTACCCGGACCGCGTGGACAGTTTCTCGTCTTCCGCCTCCAGCGCCCGATCGTTCTCTATTCTCCGTATTTGCCGCGGCACTCCTGATGGTTCCCAGTCAGGACCGTAGATCACTCGAGAGAGGTCTGCTCGGAACCAGTGAAGTTCGGATGATCGGCTGCCAGACGAGGGTCTATTGGGCAGGAGCTCTCCCGATCGTTGCAGTCGTTCACTCTGTCGTCGGGACCTCTCCCACTGGATCCACGTGTCGCTGATGGGCCCCACGTTTGGGACGCCAATTGTTAAATGGTAGCGGCAGTTTCAGTTGATAATCTTTCAAGTATTTGCCCGGCGGTAATCGCCTCTCATACCACTCGATAATTTACCAATAAAAGAGGCAGGCGCCGGAGACTGGAAGGCAGGAAACAAAGTTTTATTCCGTCGGAGCAGAACACATCAGATCCGACAGCAAGGTATCGTCACGAGGTGCTCTAACTGCATCTCTGAGACCTGGTCTCTTATACACTGGTTTATTGCTTTATTACACATAGTACATTCTTGAGATTCCCTTGATGCCTGAAAGAACATCCCCTGAAGCCCCGGCTCAGATCCGATCCCACACATAGATACAGTAGAAGTTCCCACCCTACCCGCAGTGGGAGATGGCTATCGCGCAGTAGGGAATTCCGCTAATTCCCGGGGGTGTGTGCAACTGGCCGGGTCTCAGGGGGTAGGGGCTTTGATCTACTGTAATCCCTTTGATGTGGGGTGTTTCCCTTACAGTAGGGGCAGTAAACTGCATCCGCAGGGCTAGGTGATGGCCTGGGACCAGTTCAGACAATGGGGCGCAGAGGAAGGGGGTTATCAAAGGAGAGGCATGACCATGTATGGGTTGTCGGTTGGAAGTGGTTCCGTAGCAGGGTCGCGCAGAAGGAGAGGGTTTATGGCCTGTATGAGAGAGCGGGGGTGGCCGGCGCGCGGGGGATGCTTGCAGCGCCAAGGGAAAACGCTGGTGGTCGAGAGTGAGCGGGGAGAGAGCGGGGTGCCTAAAATGGCGGCCGTGCATTCGTTGTGCGTGGCGCTGGGGAGAGGCAAGATGGCGCAGATAATGTTCAGTTTGCACGCTAAATTTCCACAACTGCACCACTGTATTCAAGCTAGCCTGGCTGATGAGGGGTGATACCCCAAAACCAGACCCAGAATACTTGTTTCCAGTCCAGGGAGGACCTAGCTTGGCAGTTCAAGGTTGACTGTTCCCATGGGGAGAAGGATCAAGAAGAATTTAAATATGGATGCTTGCAGAACTGGGTTGACGTGGTGAGAAATAAAAGATGTATTAAACCCAGTTCTTTGACTGGAGGTGAGTGTTTGAAAACTTTCAACACTCTGTCCATAATGTTATTTTGAGAAGTTGCTATATGCGCCCTAAGTGGATGAGGGTATGCCTAGACGTGGGTCCCTAGCTCGCTGCACCACTGGATTCAAGCTAGTCTGACTGATGAGGGGTGATACCCCAAAACCGGCCCCAGAATACTTGTTTCCAGTCCAGGGAGGACCTAGCTTGGCAGTTCAGGCTGGACTGTTCCCATGGGAGCAGGTTCAAGACTGATTTGCATATGGATGGGTCCAAACTGGGGTGACGTAGCAGGGAAAATAACAATGGATTAAATCCAGGTCTGTGACGGGAGGTGAGTGTTTGAAACGTTCCAACACTCTGTACATCATGTTATTTTGTGAATTTGCTATATGCACCCTAAGTGGAAAAGGATATGCCTAGACGTGGCTCCCTTGCTCGCTGCACCACTGGATTCAAGCTAGCCTGGCTGATGAGGTGGGATACCCCGAAACCAGTCACACAATACTTGTTTCTACTCCAGGGAGGACCTAGCTTGGCAGTTCGGGCTGGACTGTTCCCATGGGGAGCAGGGTCAACACTGATTTTCCTTTTGCCAGGTCCAGAACTGGGGTGATGTGGCGAGTAAAATAAAGGTGGATTAATCCCAGATCTTTGACTGGAGGTGTGTGTTTGAAAAGTTTCAACACTCTGTCCATCATTTTATTTTGTGAAGTTGCTATATTCACCCTAAGTGTACAAGGAAATGCCTAGACCTAGGTCCCTTGCTCGCTGCACCACTAGATTCAAGCTAGCCTGGCTGATGAGGGGTGATAGCCCAAAACCAGCCCCAGAATACTTGTTTCCAGTCTAGTTAGGACCTAGCTTGGCAGTTCGGGCTGGATTGTTCCCATGGGAGCAGGTACAAGACTGATTTGCATATGGCTGGGTCCAAACTGGGATGACGTACCAGGGAAAATAACAATGGATTAAACCCAGATCTGTGATTGGAGGTGAGTGTTTGAAACCTTCCAACACTCTATCTATCATGTTATTTTGAGAAGTTGCTATGTGCTCCCTAAGTGGAAAAGGGTATGCCTATACGTGGGTCCCTTGCTCGCTGCACCACTGGATTCAAGCTAGCCTGGCTGATGAGGGGTGATACCCCCAAACCAGTCCCAGAGTACTTGTTTCCAGTCCAGGGAGGACCTAGCTTGGCAGTTCGGTCTTGACTGTTCTCATGGGGATCAGGGTCAAGACTGATTTACATATGGCTGGCTCCAGAACTGGTGTGACGTGGTGAGCAAAATAAAGATGGATTAATCCCAGATCTGTGACTGGAGGTGAGTGTTTGAAACCTTCCAACACTCTATCATGTTATTTTGAGAAGTTGCTATGTGCACCCTAAGTGGATAAGGGTATGCCTAGATGTGAGTCCCTTGCTCGCTGCACCACTGAATTCAAGCTAGCCTGGCTGGTGAGGGGTGATACCCTAAACCCAGTCCCAGAGTACTTGTTTCCAGTCCAGGGAGGACCTAGCTTGGCAGTTCAGGCTGGCCTGTTCCCATGGGAGCAGGTTCAAGACTGATTTGCATATGGCTGTCTCCAGAAGTGGGATGACGTGGCGAGCAAAATATAGATGGATTAAACCCAGATCTTTGATTGGAGGTGTGTGTTTGAAAAGTTTCAACATTCTGTCCATCATGATATTTTGTGAAGTTGCTATATGCGCCCTAAGTGGATAAAGATATGTCTAGACCTGGGTTCCTTGCTCACTCCACCACTGTATTCAAGCTAGCCTGGCTGATGAGGGGTGATACCCCAAAACCAGACCCAGAATACTTGTTTCCAGTCCAGGGAGGACCTAGCTTGGCAGTTCAAGGTTGACTGTTCCCATGGGGAGAAGGATCAAGAAGAATTTAAATATGGATGCTTGCAGAACTGGGTTGACGTGGTGAGAAATAAAAGATGTATTAAACCCAGTTCTTTGACTGGAGGTGAGTGTTTGAAAACTTTCAACACTCTGTCCATAATGTTATTTTGAGAAGTTGCTATATGCGCCCTAAGTGGATGAGGGTATGCCTAGACGTGGGTCCCTAGCTCGCTGCACCACTGGATTCAAGCTAGTCTGACTGATGAGGGGTGATACCCCAAAACCGGCCCCAGAATACTTGTTTCCAGTCCAGGGAGGACCTAGCTTGGCAGTTCAGGCTGGACTGTTCCCATGGGAGCAGGTTCAAGACTGATTTGCATATGGATGGGTCCAAACTGGGGTGACGTAGCAGGGAAAATAACAATGGATTAAATCCTGGTCTGTGACGGGAGGTGAGTGTTTGAAACGTTCCAACACTCTGTACATCATGTTATTTTGTGAATTTGCTTTATGCACCCTAAGTGGAAAAGGATATGCCTAGACATGGCTCCCTTGCTCACTGCACCACTGGATTCAAGCTAGCCTGGCTGATGAGGTGGGATACCCCGAAACCAGTCACACAATACTTGTTTCTACTCCAGGAAGGACCTAGCTTGGCAGTTCGGGCTGGACTGTTCCCATGGGGAGCAGGGTCAACACCGATTTTCCTTTTGCCAGGTCCAGAACTGGGGTGATGTGGCGAGTAAAATAAAGGTGGATTAATCCCAGATCTTTGACTGAAGGTGTTTGTTTGAAAAGTTTCAACACTCTATCCATCATTTTATTTTGTGAAGTTGCTATATTCACCCTAAGTGTACAAGGAAATGCCTAGACATCGGTCCCTTGCTCGCTGCACCACTGGATTCAAGCTAGCCTGGCTGATGAGGGGTGATACCCCAAAACCAGCCCCAGAATACTTGTTTCCAGTCCAGTTAGGACCTAGCTTGGCAGTTCGGGCTAGATTGTTCCCATGGGAGCAGGTACAAGACTGATTTGCATATGGCTGGGTCCAAACTGGGATGACGTACCAGGGAAAATAACAATGGATTAAACCCAGATCTGTGACTGGAGGTGAGTGTTTGAAACCTTCCAACACTCTATCATGTTATTTTGAGAAGTTGCTATGTGCACCCTAAGTGGATAAGGGTATGCCTAGATGTGAGTCCCTTGCTCGCTGCACCACTGAATTCAAGCTAGCCTGGCTGGTGAGGGGTGATACCCTAAACCCAGTCCCAGAGTACTTGTTTCCAGTCCAGGGAGGACCTAGCTTGGCAGTTCAGGCTGGCCTGTTCCCATGGGAGCAGGTTCAAGACTGATTTGCATATGGCTGTCTCCAGAAGTGGGATGACGTGGCGAGCAAAATATAGATGGATTAAACCCAGATCTTTGATTGGAGGTGTGTGTTTGAAAAGTTTCAACATTCTGTCCATCATGATATTTTGTGAAGTTGCTATATGCGCCCTAAGTGGATAAAGATATGTCTAGACCTGGGTTCCTTGCTCACTCCACCACTGTATTCAAGCTAGCCTGGCTGATGAGGGGTGATACCCCAAAACCAGACCCAGAATACTTGTTTCCAGTCCAGGGAGGACCTAGCTTGGCAGTTCAAGGTTGACTGTTCCCATGGGGAGAAGGATCAAGAAGAATTTAAATATGGATGCTTGCAGAACTGGGTTGACGTGGTGAGAAATAAAAGATGTATTAAACCCAGTTCTTTGACTGGAGGTGAGTGTTTGAAAACTTTCAACACTCTTTCCATAATGTTATTTTGAGAAGTTGCTATATGCGCCCTAAGTGGATAAGGGTATGCCTAGACGTGGGTCCCTAGCTCGCTGCACCACTGGATTCAAGCTAGTCTGGCTGATGAGGGGTGATACCCCAAAACCGGCCCCAGAATACTTGTTTCCAGTCCAGGGAGGACCTAGCTTGGCAGTTCAGGCTGGACTGTTCCCATGGGAGCAGGTTCAAGACTGATTTGCATATGGATGGGTCCAAACTGGGGTGACGTAGCAGGGAAAATAACAATGGATTAAATCCTGGTCTGTGACGGGAGGTGAGTGTTTGAAACGTTCCAACACTCTGTACATCATGTTATTTTGTGAATTTGCTTTATGCACCCTAAGTGGAAAAGGATATGCCTAGACATGGCTCCCTTGCTCACTGCACCACTGGATTCAAGCTAGCCTGGCTGATGAGGTGGGATACCCCGAAACCAGTCACACAATACTTGTTTCTACTCCAGGGAGGACCTAGCTTGGCAGTTCGGGCTGGACTGTTCCCATGGGGAGCAGGGTCAACACCGATTTTCCTTTTGCCAGGTCCAGAACTGGGGTGATGTGGCGAGTAAAATAAAGGTGGATTAATCCCAGATCTTTGACTGAAGGTGTTTGTTTGAAAAGTTTCAACACTCTGTCCATCATTTTATTTTGTGAAGTTGCTATATTCACCCTAAGTGTACAAGGAAATGCCTAGACATCGGTCCCTTGCTCGCTGCACCACTGGATTCAAGCTAGCCTGGCTGATGAGGGGTGATACCCCAAAACCAGCCCCAGAATACTTGTTTCCAGTCCAGTTAGGACCTAGCTTGGCAGTTCGGGCTAGATTGTTCCCATGGGAGCAGGTACAAGACTGATTTGCATATGGCTGGGTCCAAACTGGGATGACGTACCAGGGAAAATAACAATGGATTAAACCCAGATCTGTGACTGGAGGTGAGTGTTTGAAACCTTCCAACACTCTATCATGTTATTTTGAGAAGTTGCTATGTGCACCCTAAGTGGATAAGGGTATGCCTAGATGTGAGTCCCTTGCTCGCTGCACCACTGAATTCAAGCTAGCCTGGCTGGTGAGGGGTGATACCCTAAACCCAGTCCCAGAGTACTTGTTTCCAGTCCAGGGAGGACCTAGCTTGGCAGTTCAGGCTGGCCTGTTCCCATGGGAGCAGGTTCAAGACTGATTTGCATATGGCTGTCTCCAGAAGTGGGATGACGTGGCGAGCAAAATATAGATGGATTAAACCCAGATCTTTGATTGGAGGTGTGTGTTTGAAAAGTTTCAACATTCTGTCCATCATGATATTTTGTGAAGTTGCTATATGCGCCCTAAGTGGATAAAGATATGTCTAGACCTGGGTTCCTTGCTCACTCCACCACTGTATTCAAGGTAGCCTGGCTGATGAGGGGTGATACCCCAAAACCAGACCCAGAATACTTGTTTCCAGTCCAGGGAGGACCTAGCTTGGCAGTTCAAGGTTGACTGTTCCCATGGGGAGAAGGATCAAGAAGAATTTAAATATGGATGCTTGCAGAACTGGGTTGACGTGGTGAGAAATAAAAGATGTATTAAACCCAGTTCTTTGACTGGAGGTGAGTGTTTGAAAACTTTCAACACTCTGTCCATAATGTTATTTTGAGAAGTTGCTATATGCGCCCTAAGTGGATGAGGGTATGCCTAGACGTGGGTCCCTAGCTCGCTGCACCACTGGATTCAAGCTAGTCTGACTGATGAGGGGTGATACCCCAAAACCGGCCCCAGAATACTTGTTTCCAGTCCAGGGAGGACCTAGCTTGGCAGTTCAGGCTGGACTGTTCCCATGGGAGCAGGTTCAAGACTGATTTGCATATGGATGGGTCCAAACTGGGGTGACGTGGCAGGGAAAATAACAATGGATTAAATCCTGGTCTGTGACGGGAGGTGAGTGTTTGAAACGTTCCAACACTCTGTACATCATGTTATTTTGTGAATTTGCTATATGCACCCTAAGTGGAAAAGGATATGCCTAGACATGGCTCCCTTGCTCACTGCACCACTGGATTCAAGCTAGCCTGGCTGATGAGGTGGGATACCCCGAAACCAGTCACACAATACTTGTTTCTACTCCAGGGAGGACCTAGCTTGGCAGTTCGGGCTGGACTGTTCCCATGGGGAGCAGGGTCAACACCGATTTTCCTTTTGCCAGGTCCAGAACTGGGGTGATGTGGCGAGTAAAATAAAGGTGGATTAATCCCAGATCTTTGACTGAAGGTGTTTGTTTGAAAAGTTTCAACACTCTGTCCATCATTTTATTTTGTGAAGTTGCTATATTCACCCTAAGTGTACAAGGAAATGCCTAGACCTAGGTCCCTTGCTCGCTGCACCACTAGATTCAAGCTAGCCTGGCTGATGAGGGGTGATAGCCCAAAACCAGCCCCAGAATACTTGTTTCCAGTCTAGTTAGGACCTAGCTTGGCAGTTCGGGCTGGATTGTTCCCATGGGAGCAGGTACAAGACTGATTTGCATATGGCTGGGTCCAAACTGGGATGACGTACCAGGGAAAATAACAATGGATTAAACCCAGATCTGTGATTGGAGGTGAGTGTTTGAAACCTTCCAACACTCTATCTATCATGTTATTTTGAGAAGTTGCTATGTGCTCCCTAAGTGGAAAAGGGTATGCCTATACGTGGGTCCCTTGCTCGCTGCACCACTGGATTCAAGCTAGCCTGGCTGATGAGGGGTGATACCCCCAAACCAGTCCCAGAGTACTTGTTTCCAGTCCAGGGAGGACCTAGCTTGGCAGTTCGGTCTTGACTGTTCTCATGGGGATCAGGGTCAAGACTGATTTACATATGGCTGGCTCCAGAACTGGTGTGACGTGGTGAGCAAAATAAAGATGGATTAATCCCAGATCTGTGACTGGAGGTGAGTGTTTGAAACCTTCCAACACTCTATCATGTTATTTTGAGAAGTTGCTATGTGCACCCTAAGTGGATAAGGGTATGCCTAGATGTGAGTCCCTTGCTCGCTGCACCACTGAATTCAAGCTAGCCTGGCTGGTGAGGGGTGATACCCTAAACCCAGTCCCAGAGTACTTGTTTCCAGTCCAGGGAGGACCTAGCTTGGCAGTTCAGGCTGGCCTGTTCCCATGGGAGCAGGTTCAAGACTGATTTGCATATGGCTGTCTCCAGAAGTGGGATGACGTGGCGAGCAAAATATAGATGGATTAAACCCAGATCTTTGATTGGAGGTGTGTGTTTGAAAAGTTTCAACATTCTGTCCATCATGATATTTTGTGAAGTTGCTATATGCGCCCTAAGTGGATAAAGATATGTCTAGACCTGGGTTCCTTGCTCACTCCACCACTGTATTCAAGCTAGCCTGGCTGATGAGGGGTGATACCCCAAAACCAGACCCAGAATACTTGTTTCCAGTCCAGGGAGGACCTAGCTTGGCAGTTCAAGGTTGACTGTTCCCATGGGGAGAAGGATCAAGAAGAATTTAAATATGGATGCTTGCAGAACTGGGTTGACGTGGTGAGAAATAAAAGATGTATTAAACCCAGTTCTTTGACTGGAGGTGAGTGTTTGAAAACTTTCAACACTCTGTCCATAATGTTATTTTGAGAAGTTGCTATATGCGCCCTAAGTGGATGAGGGTATGCCTAGACGTGGGTCCCTAGCTCGCTGCACCACTGGATTCAAGCTAGTCTGACTGATGAGGGGTGATACCCCAAAACCGGCCCCAGAATACTTGTTTCCAGTCCAGGGAGGACCTAGCTTGGCAGTTCAGGCTGGACTGTTCCCATGGGAGCAGGTTCAAGACTGATTTGCATATGGATGGGTCCAAACTGGGGTGACGTAGCAGGGAAAATAACAATGGATTAAATCCTGGTCTGTGACGGGAGGTGAGTGTTTGAAACGTTCCAACACTCTGTACATCATGTTATTTTGTGAATTTGCTTTATGCACCCTAAGTGGAAAAGGATATGCCTAGACATGGCTCCCTTGCTCACTGCACCACTGGATTCAAGCTAGCCTGGCTGATGAGGTGGGATACCCCGAAACCAGTCACACAATACTTGTTTCTACTCCAGGAAGGACCTAGCTTGGCAGTTCGGGCTGGACTGTTCCCATGGGGAGCAGGGTCAACACCGATTTTCCTTTTGCCAGGTCCAGAACTGGGGTGATGTGGCGAGTAAAATAAAGGTGGATTAATCCCAGATCTTTGACTGAAGGTGTTTGTTTGAAAAGTTTCAACACTCTATCCATCATTTTATTTTGTGAAGTTGCTATATTCACCCTAAGTGTACAAGGAAATGCCTAGACATCGGTCCCTTGCTCGCTGCACCACTGGATTCAAGCTAGCCTGGCTGATGAGGGGTGATACCCCAAAACCAGCCCCAGAATACTTGTTTCCAGTCCAGTTAGGACCTAGCTTGGCAGTTCGGGCTAGATTGTTCCCATGGGAGCAGGTACAAGACTGATTTGCATATGGCTGGGTCCAAACTGGGATGACGTACCAGGGAAAATAACAATGGATTAAACCCAGATCTGTGACTGGAGGTGAGTGTTTGAAACCTTCCAACACTCTATCATGTTATTTTGAGAAGTTGCTATGTGCACCCTAAGTGGATAAGGGTATGCCTAGATGTGAGTCCCTTGCTCGCTGCACCACTGAATTCAAGCTAGCCTGGCTGGTGAGGGGTGATACCCTAAACCCAGTCCCAGAGTACTTGTTTCCAGTCCAGGGAGGACCTAGCTTGGCAGTTCAGGCTGGCCTGTTCCCATGGGAGCAGGTTCAAGACTGATTTGCATATGGCTGTCTCCAGAAGTGGGATGACGTGGCGAGCAAAATATAGATGGATTAAACCCAGATCTTTGATTGGAGGTGTGTGTTTGAAAAGTTTCAACATTCTGTCCATCATGATATTTTGTGAAGTTGCTATATGCGCCCTAAGTGGATAAAGATATGTCTAGACCTGGGTTCCTTGCTCACTCCACCACTGTATTCAAGCTAGCCTGGCTGATGAGGGGTGATACCCCAAAACCAGACCCAGAATACTTGTTTCCAGTCCAGGGAGGACCTAGCTTGGCAGTTCAAGGTTGACTGTTCCCATGGGGAGAAGGATCAAGAAGAATTTAAATATGGATGCTTGCAGAACTGGGTTGACGTGGTGAGAAATAAAAGATGTATTAAACCCAGTTCTTTGACTGGAGGTGAGTGTTTGAAAACTTTCAACACTCTTTCCATAATGTTATTTTGAGAAGTTGCTATATGCGCCCTAAGTGGATAAGGGTATGCCTAGACGTGGGTCCCTAGCTCGCTGCACCACTGGATTCAAGCTAGTCTGGCTGATGAGGGGTGATACCCCAAAACCGGCCCCAGAATACTTGTTTCCAGTCCAGGGAGGACCTAGCTTGGCAGTTCAGGCTGGACTGTTCCCATGGGAGCAGGTTCAAGACTGATTTGCATATGGATGGGTCCAAACTGGGGTGACGTAGCAGGGAAAATAACAATGGATTAAATCCTGGTCT
Organism: Triturus cristatus; assembly: GCF_964204655.1. Lineage (NCBI taxonomy): Eukaryota > Metazoa > Chordata > Amphibia > Caudata > Salamandridae > Triturus > Triturus cristatus. The sequence continues at coordinate 514,594,613 of NC_140592.1, read as the reverse complement.
GTGACGGGAGGTGAGTGTTTGAAACGTTCCAACACTCTGTACATCATGTTATTTTGTGAATTTGCTTTATGCACCCTAAGTGGAAAAGGATATGCCTAGACATGGCTCCCTTGCTCACTGCACCACTGGATTCAAGCTAGCCTGGCTGATGAGGTGGGATACCCCGAAACCAGTCACACAATACTTGTTTCTACTCCAGGGAGGACCTAGCTTGGCAGTTCGGGCTGGACTGTTCCCATGGGGAGCAGGGTCAACACCGATTTTCCTTTTGCCAGGTCCAGAACTGGGGTGATGTGGCGAGTAAAATAAAGGTGGATTAATCCCAGATCTTTGACTGAAGGTGTTTGTTTGAAAAGTTTCAACACTCTGTCCATCATTTTATTTTGTGAAGTTGCTATATTCACCCTAAGTGTACAAGGAAATGCCTAGACATCGGTCCCTTGCTCGCTGCACCACTGGATTCAAGCTAGCCTGGCTGATGAGGGGTGATACCCCAAAACCAGCCCCAGAATACTTGTTTCCAGTCCAGTTAGGACCTAGCTTGGCAGTTCGGGCTAGATTGTTCCCATGGGAGCAGGTACAAGACTGATTTGCATATGGCTGGGTCCAAACTGGGATGACGTACCAGGGAAAATAACAATGGATTAAACCCAGATCTGTGACTGGAGGTGAGTGTTTGAAACCTTCCAACACTCTATCATGTTATTTTGAGAAGTTGCTATGTGCACCCTAAGTGGATAAGGGTATGCCTAGATGTGAGTCCCTTGCTCGCTGCACCACTGAATTCAAGCTAGCCTGGCTGGTGAGGGGTGATACCCTAAACCCAGTCCCAGAGTACTTGTTTCCAGTCCAGGGAGGACCTAGCTTGGCAGTTCAGGCTGGCCTGTTCCCATGGGAGCAGGTTCAAGACTGATTTGCATATGGCTGTCTCCAGAAGTGGGATGACGTGGCGAGCAAAATATAGATGGATTAAACCCAGATCTTTGATTGGAGGTGTGTGTTTGAAAAGTTTCAACATTCTGTCCATCATGATATTTTGTGAAGTTGCTATATGCGCCCTAAGTGGATAAAGATATGTCTAGACCTGGGTTCCTTGCTCACTCCACCACTGTATTCAAGGTAGCCTGGCTGATGAGGGGTGATACCCCAAAACCAGACCCAGAATACTTGTTTCCAGTCCAGGGAGGACCTAGCTTGGCAGTTCAAGGTTGACTGTTCCCATGGGGAGAAGGATCAAGAAGAATTTAAATATGGATGCTTGCAGAACTGGGTTGACGTGGTGAGAAATAAAAGATGTATTAAACCCAGTTCTTTGACTGGAGGTGAGTGTTTGAAAACTTTCAACACTCTGTCCATAATGTTATTTTGAGAAGTTGCTATATGCGCCCTAAGTGGATGAGGGTATGCCTAGACGTGGGTCCCTAGCTCGCTGCACCACTGGATTCAAGCTAGTCTGACTGATGAGGGGTGATACCCCAAAACCGGCCCCAGAATACTTGTTTCCAGTCCAGGGAGGACCTAGCTTGGCAGTTCAGGCTGGACTGTTCCCATGGGAGCAGGTTCAAGACTGATTTGCATATGGATGGGTCCAAACTGGGGTGACGTAGCAGGGAAAATAACAATGGATTAAATCCTGGTCTGTGACGGGAGGTGAGTGTTTGAAACGTTCCAACACTCTGTACATCATGTTATTTTGTGAATTTGCTATATGCACCCTAAGTGGAAAAGGATATGCCTAGACATGGCTCCCTTGCTCACTGCACCACTGGATTCAAGCTAGCCTGGCTGATGAGGTGGGATACCCCGAAACCAGTCACACAATACTTGTTTCTACTCCAGGGAGGACCTAGCTTGGCAGTTCGGGCTGGACTGTTCCCATGGGGAGCAGGGTCAACACCGATTTTCCTTTTGCCAGGTCCAGAACTGGGGTGATGTGGCGAGTAAAATAAAGGTGGATTAATCCCAGATCTTTGACTGAAGGTGTTTGTTTGAAAAGTTTCAACACTCTGTCCATCATTTTATTTTGTGAAGTTGCTATATTCACCCTAAGTGTACAAGGAAATGCCTAGACATCGGTCCCTTGCTCGCTGCACCACTGGATTCAAGCTAGCCTGGCTGATGAGGGGTGATACCCCAAAACCAGCCCCAGAATACTTGTTTCCAGTCCAGTTAGGACCTAGCTTGGCAGTTCGGGCTAGATTGTTCCCATGGGAGCAGGTACAAGACTGATTTGCATATGGCTGGGTCCAAACTGGGATGACGTACCAGGGAAAATAACAATGGATTAAACCCAGATCTGTGACTGGAGGTGAGTGTTTGAAACCTTCCAACACTCTATCTATCATGTTATTTTGAGAAGTTGCTATGTGCACCCTAAGTGGATAAGGGTATGCCTAGATGTGAGTCCCTTGCTCGCTGCACCACTGAATTCAAGCTAGCCTGGCTGGTGAGGGGTGATACCCTAAACCCAGTCCCAGAGTACTTGTTTCCAGTCCAGGGAGGACCTAGCTTGGCAGTCGGGCATGACTGTTCCCATTGGTAGCAGGGTCAAGACTGATTTACATATGGCTGGCTCCAGAATTGGGGTGACGTGGCAAGCAAAATAAGATGGATTAAACCCAGATCTTTGATTGGAGGTGTGTGTTTGAAAAGTTTCAACATTCTGTCCATCATGTTATTTTGTGAAGTTGCTATATGCACCCTAAGTGGATAAAGATATGTCTAGACCTGGGACCCTTGCTCGCTGCACCACTGGATTCAAGCTAGCCTGGCTGATGAGGGGTGATACCCCAAAACCAGCCCCAGAATACTTGTTTCCAGTCCAGTTAGGACCTAGCTTGGCAGTTCGGGCTAGATTGTTCCCATGGGAGCAGGTACAAGACTGATTTGCATATGGCTGGGTCCAAACTGGGATGACGTACCAGGGAAAATAACAATGGATTAAACCCAGATCTGTGACTGGAGGTGAGTGTTTGAAACCTTCCAACACTCTATCATGTTATTTTGAGAAGTTGCTATGTGCACCCTAAGTGGATAAGGGTATGCCTAGATGTGAGTCCCTTGCTCGCTGCACCACTGAATTCAAGCTAGCCTGGCTGGTGAGGGGTGATACCCTAAACCCAGTCCCAGAGTACTTGTTTCCAGTCCAGGGAGGACCTAGCTTGGCAGTTCAGGCTGGCCTGTTCCCATGGGAGCAGGTTCAAGACTGATTTGCATATGGCTGTCTCCAGAAGTGGGATGACGTGGCGAGCAAAATATAGATGGATTAAACCCAGATCTTTGATTGGAGGTGTGTGTTTGAAAAGTTTCAACATTCTGTCCATCATGATATTTTGTGAAGTTGCTATATGCGCCCTAAGTGGATAAAGATATGTCTAGACCTGGGTTCCTTGCTCACTCCACCACTGTATTCAAGCTAGCCTGGCTGATGAGGGGTGATACCCCAAAACCAGACCCAGAATACTTGTTTCCAGTCCAGGGAGGACCTAGCTTGGCAGTTCAAGGTTGACTGTTCCCATGGGGAGAAGGATCAAGAAGAATTTAAATATGGATGCTTGCAGAACTGGGTTGACGTGGTGAGAAATAAAAGATGTATTAAACCCAGTTCTTTGACTGGAGGTGAGTGTTTGAAAACTTTCAACACTCTTTCCATAATGTTATTTTGAGAAGTTGCTATATGCGCCCTAAGTGGATAAGGGTATGCCTAGACGTGGGTCCCTAGCTCGCTGCACCGCTGGATTCAAGCTAGTCTGGCTGATGAGGGGTGATACCCCAAAACCGGCCCCAGAATACTTGTTTCCAGTCCAGGGAGGACCTAGCTTGGCAGTTCAGGCTGGACTGTTCCCATGGGAGCAGGTTCAAGACTGATTTGCATATGGATGGGTCCAAACTGGGGTGACGTAGCAGGGAAAATAACAATGGATTAAATCCTGGTCTGTGACGGGAGGTGAGTGTTTGAAACGTTCCAACACTCTGAACATCATGTTATTTTGTGAATTTGCTTTATGCACCCTAAGTGGAAAAGGATATGCCTAGACATGGCTCCCTTGCTCACTGCACCACTGGATTCAAGCTAGCCTGGCTGATGAGGTGGGATACCCCGAAACCAGTCACACAATACTTGTTTCTACTCCAGGGAGGACCTAGCTTGGCAGTTCGGGCTGGACTGTTCCCATGGGGAGCAGGGTCAACACCGATTTTCCTTTTGCCAGGTCCAGAACTGGGGTGATGTGGCGAGTAAAATAAAGGTGGATTAATCCCAGATCTTTGACTGAAGGTGTTTGTTTGAAAAGTTTCAACACTCTGTCCATCATTTTATTTTGTGAAGTTGCTATATTCACCCTAAGTGTACAAGGAAATGCCTAGACATCGGTCCCTTGCTCGCTGCACCACTGGATTCAAGCTAGCCTGGCTGATGAGGGGTGATACCCCAAAACCAGCCCCAGAATACTTGTTTCCAGTCCAGTTAGGACCTAGCTTGGCAGTTCGGGCTAGATTGTTCCCATGGGAGCAGGTACAAGACTGATTTGCATATGGCTGGGTCCAAACTGGGATGACGTACCAGGGAAAATAACAATGGATTAAACCCAGATCTGTGACTGGAGGTGAGTGTTTGAAACCTTCCAACACTCTATCATGTTATTTTGAGAAGTTGCTATGTGCACCCTAAGTGGATAAGGGTATGCCTAGATGTGAGTCCCTTGCTCGCTGCACCACTGAATTCAAGCTAGCCTGGCTGGTGAGGGGTGATACCCTAAACCCAGTCCCAGAGTACTTGTTTCCAGTCCAGGGAGGACCTAGCTTGGCAGTTCAGGCTGGCCTGTTCCCATGGGAGCAGGTTCAAGACTGATTTGCATATGGCTGTCTCCAGAAGTGGGATGACGTGGCGAGCAAAATATAGATGGATTAAACCCAGATCTTTGATTGGAGGTGTGTGTTTGAAAAGTTTCAACATTCTGTCCATCATGATATTTTGTGAAGTTGCTATATGCGCCCTAAGTGGATAAAGATATGTCTAGACCTGGGTTCCTTGCTCACTCCACCACTGTATTCAAGCTAGCCTGGCTGATGAGGGGTGATACCCCAAAACCAGACCCAGAATACTTGTTTCCAGTCCAGGGAGGACCTAGCTTGGCAGTTCAAGGTTGACTGTTCCCATGGGGAGAAGGATCAAGAAGAATTTAAATATGGATGCTTGCAGAACTGGGTTGACGTGGTGAGAAATAAAAGATGTATTAAACCCAGTTCTTTGACTGGAGGTGAGTGTTTGAAAACTTTCAACACTCTGTCCATAATGTTATTTTGAGAAGTTGCTATATGCGCCCTAAGTGGATGAGGGTATGCCTAGACGGGGGTCCCTAGCTCGCTGCACCACTGGATTCAAGCTAGTCTGACTGATGAGGGGTGATACCCCAAAACCGGCCCCAGAATACTTGTTTCCAGTCCAGGGAGGACCTAGCTTGGCAGTTCAGGCTGGACTGTTCCCATGGGAGCAGGTTCAAGACTGATTTGCATATGGATGGGTCCAAACTGGGGTGACGTAGCAGGGAAAATAACAATGGATTAAATCCTGGTCTGTGACGGGAGGTGAGTGTTTGAAACGTTCCAACACTCTGTACATCATGTTATTTTGTGAATTTGCTATATGCACCCTAAGTGGAAAAGGATATGCCTAGACATGGCTCCCTTGCTCACTGCACCACTGGATTCAAGCTAGCCTGGCTGATGAGGTGGGATACCCCGAAACCAGTCACACAATACTTGTTTCTACTCCAGGGAGGACCTAGCTTGGCAGTTCGGGCTGGACTGTTCCCATGGGGAGCAGGGTCAACACCGATTTTCCTTTTGCCAGGTCCAGAACTGGGGTGATGTGGCGAGTAAAATAAAGGTGGATTAATCCCAGATCTTTGACTGAAGGTGTTTGTTTGAAAAGTTTCAACACTCTGTCCATCATTTTATTTTGTGAAGTTGCTATATTCACCCTAAGTGTACAAGGAAATGCCTAGACATCGGTCCCTTGCTCGCTGCACCACTGGATTCAAGCTAGCCTGGCTGATGAGGGGTGATACCCCAAAACCAGCCCCAGAATACTTGTTTCCAGTCCAGTTAGGACCTAGCTTGGCAGTTCGGGCTAGATTGTTCCCATGGGAGCAGGTACAAGACTGATTTGCATATGGCTGGGTCCAAACTGGGATGACGTACCAGGGAAAATAACAATGGATTAAACCCAGATCTGTGACTGGAGGTGAGTGTTTGAAACCTTCCAACACTCTATCTATCATGTTATTTTGAGAAGTTGCTATGTGCACCCTAAGTGGATAAGGGTATGCCTAGATGTGAGTCCCTTGCTCGCTGCACCACTGAATTCAAGCTAGCCTGGCTGGTGAGGGGTGATACCCTAAACCCAGTCCCAGAGTACTTGTTTCCAGTCCAGGGAGGACCTAGCTTGGCAGTTCAAGGTTGACTGTTCCCATGGGGAGAAGGATCAAGAAGAATTTAAATATGGATGCTTGCAGAACTGGGTTGACGTGGTGAGAAATAAAAGATGTATTAAACCCAGTTCTTTGACTGGAGGTGAGTGTTTGAAAACTTTCAACACTCTGTCCATAATGTTATTTTGAGAAGTTGCTATATGCGCCCTAAGTGGATGAGGGTATGCCTAGACGTGGGTCCCTAGCTCGCTGCACCACTGGATTCAAGCTAGTCTGACTGATGAGGGGTGATACCCCAAAACCGGCCCCAGAATACTTGTTTCCAGTCCAGGGAGGACCTAGCTTGGCAGTTCAGGCTGGACTGTTCCCATGGGAGCAGGTTCAAGACTGATTTGCATATGGATGGGTCCAAACTGGGGTGACGTAGCAGGGAAAATAACAATGGATTAAATCCAGGTCTGTGACGGGAGGTGAGTGTTTGAAACGTTCCAACACTCTGTACATCATGTTATTTTGTGAATTTGCTATATGCACCCTAAGTGGAAAAGGATATGCCTAGACGTGGCTCCCTTGCTCGCTGCACCACTGGATTCAAGCTAGCCTGGCTGATGAGGTGGGATACCCCGAAACCAGTCACACAATACTTGTTTCTACTCCAGGGAGGACCTAGCTTGGCAGTTCGGGCTGGACTGTTCCCATGGGGAGCAGGGTCAACACTGATTTTCCTTTTGCCAGGTCCAGAACTGGGGTGATGTGGCGAGTAAAATAAAGGTGGATTATTCCCAGATCTTTGACTGGAGGTGTGTGTTTGAAAAGTTTCAACACTCTGTCCATCATTTTATTTTGTGAAGTTGCTATATTCACCCTAAGTGTACAAGGAAATGCCTAGACCTAGGTCCCTTGCTCGCTGCACCACTAGATTCAAGCTAGCCTGGCTGATGAGGGGTGATAGCCCAAAACCAGCCCCAGAATACTTGTTTCCAGTCTAGTTAGGACCTAGCTTGGCAGTTCGGGCTGGATTGTTCCCATGGGAGCAGGTACAAGACTGATTTGCATATGGCTGGGTCCAAACTGGGATGACGTACCAGGGAAAATAACAATGGATTAAACCCAGATCTGTGATTGGAGGTGAGTGTTTGAAACCTTCCAACACTCTATCTATCATGTTATTTTGAGAAGTTGCTATGTGCTCCCTAAGTGGAAAAGGGTATGCTATACGTGGGTCCCTTGCTCGCTGCACCACTGGATTCAAGCTAGCCTGGCTGATGAGGGGTGATACCCCCAAACCAGTCCCAGAGTACTTGTTTCCAGTCCAGGGAGGACCTAGCTTGGCAGTTCGGTCTTGACTGTTCTCATGGGGATCAGGGTCAAGACTGATTTACATATGGCTGGCTCCAGAACTGGTGTGACGTGGTGAGCAAAATAAAGATGGATTAATCCCAGATCTGTGACTGTAGGTGAGTGTTCGAAACGTTCCAACACTCTGTCCATCATGTTATTTTGTGAAGTTTCTATGTGTGTCCTAAGTGGATAAGGGTGTGCCTAGATGTGTGTCCCTTGCTCGCTGCACCACTGAATTCAAGCTAGCCTGGCTGGTGAGGGGTGATACCCTAAACCCAGTCCCAGAGTACTTGTTTCCAGTCCAGGGAGGACCTAGCTTAGCAGTCGGGCATGACAGTTCCCATTGATAGCAGGGTCAAGACTGATTTACATATGGCTGGCTCCAGAACTGGGGTGACGTGGCGAGCAAAATACGATGGATTAAACACAGATCTTTGATTGGAGGTGTGTGTTTGAAAAGTTTCAACATTCTGTCCATCATGTTATTTTGTGAAGTTGCTATATGCGCCCTAAGTGGAAAAGGGTATGCCTAGACATGGGACCCTTGCTCGCTGCCCCACTAGATTCAAGCTAGCCTGGCTGATGAGGGGTGATACCCAGTCCCAGAATACTTGTTTCCAGTCTAGTGAGGACCTAGCTCGGCAGTTCGGTTTTGACTGTTCCCATCGGAAGCAGGGTCAAGACTGATTTACATATGGCTGGGTCCAGAACTGGGTAGACGTGGCAAGCAAAATAAAACTGAGATCTTTCACTGGAAGTAAGTGTTTGAAAAGTTTCAACACTCTGTCCATCATGTTATTTTGTGAAGTTGCTATGTGCACCCTAAGTGGAAAAGGGTATGCCTAGACCTGGGTTCCTTGCTCACTCCACCACTGTATTCAAGCTAGCCTGGCTGATGAGGGGTGATACCCCAAAACCAGACCCAGAATACTTGTTTCCAGTCCAGGGAGGACCTAGCTTGGCAGTTCAAGGTTGACTGTTCCCATGGGGAGAAGGATCAAGAAGAATTTAAATATGGATGCTTGCAGAACTGGGTTGACGTGGTGAGAAATAAAAGATGTATTAAACCCAGTTCTTTGACTGGAGGTGAGTGTTTGAAAACTTTCAACACTCTGTCCATAATGTTATTTTGAGAAGTTGCTATATGCGCCCTAAGTGGATGAGGGTATGCCTAGACGTGGGTCCCTAGCTCGCTGCACCACTGGATTCAAGCTAGTCTGACTGATGAGGGGTGATACCCCAAAACCGGCCCCAGAATACTTGTTTCCAGTCCAGGGAGGACCTAGCTTGGCAGTTCAGGCTGGACTGTTCCCATGGGAGCAGGTTCAAGACTGATTTGCATATGGATGGGTCCAAACTGGGGTGACGTAGCAGGGAAAATAACAATGGATTAAATCCTGGTCTGTGACGGGAGGTGAGTGTTTGAAACGTTCCAACACTCTGTACATCATGTTATTTTGTGAATTTGCTATATGCACCCTAAGTGGAAAAGGATATGCCTAGACATGGCTCCCTTGCTCACTGCACCACTGGATTCAAGCTAGCCTGGCTGATGAGGTGGGATACCCCGAAACCAGTCACACAATACTTGTTTCTACTCCAGGGAGGACCTAGCTTGGCAGTTCGGGCTGGACTGTTCCCATGGGGAGCAGGGTCAACACCGATTTTCCTTTTGCCAGGTCCAGAACTGGGGTGATGTGGCGAGTAAAATAAAGGTGGATTAATCCCAGATCTTTGACTGAAGGTGTTTGTTTGAAAAGTTTCAACACTCTGTCCATCATTTTATTTTGTGAAGTTGCTATATTCACCCTAAGTGTACAAGGAAATGCCTAGACATCGGTCCCTTGCTCGCTGCACCACTGGATTCAAGCTAGCCTGGCTGATGAGGGGTGATACCCCAAAACCAGCCCCAGAATACTTGTTTCCAGTCCAGTTAGGACCTAGCTTGGCAGTTCTGGCTAGATTGTTCCCATGGGAGCAGGTACAAGACTGATTTGCATATGGCTGGGTCCAAACTGGGATGACGTACCAGGGAAAATAACAATGGATTAAACCCAGATCTGTGACTGGAGGTGAGTGTTTGAAACCTTCCAACACTCTATCATGTTATTTTGAGAAGTTGCTATGTGCACCCTAAGTGGATAAGGGTATGCCTAGATGTGAGTCCCTTGCTCGCTGCACCACTGAATTCAAGCTAGCCTGGCTGGTGAGGGGTGATACCCTAAACCCAGTCCCAGAGTACTTGTTTCCAGTCCAGGGAGGACCTAGCTTGGCAGTTCAGGCTGGCCTGTTCCCATGGGAGCAGGTTCAAGACTGATTTGCATATGGCTGTCTCCAGAAGTGGGATGACGTGGCGAGCAAAATATAGATGGATTAAACCCAGATCTTTGATTGGAGGTGTGTGTTTGAAAAGTTTCAACATTCTGTCCATCATGATATTTTGTGAAGTTGCTATATGCGCCCTAAGTGGATAAAGATATGTCTAGACCTGGGTTCCTTGCTCACTCCACCACTGTATTCAAGCTAGCCTGGCTGATGAGGGGTGATACCCCAAAACCAGACCCAGAATACTTGTTTCCAGTCCAGGGAGGACCTAGCTTGGCAGTTCAAGGTTGACTGTTCCCATGGGGAGAAGGATCAAGAAGAATTTAGATATGGATGCTTGCAGAACTGGGTTGACGTGGTGAGAAATAAAAGATGTATTAAACCCAGTTCTTTGACTGGAGGTGAGTGTTTGAAAACTTTCAACACTCTGTCCATAATGTTATTTTGAGAAGTTGCTATATGCGCCCTAAGTGGATGAGGGTATGCCTAGACGTGGGTCCCTAGCTCGCTGCACCACTGGATTCAAGCTAGTCTGACTGATGAGGGGTGATACCCCAAAACCGGCCCCAGAATACTTGTTTCCAGTCCAGGGAGGACCTAGCTTGGCAGTTCAGGCTGGACTGTTCCCATGGGAGCAGGTTCAAGACTGATTTGCATATGGATGGGTCCAAACTGGGGTGACGTAGCAGGGAAAATAACAATGGATTAAATCCTGGTCTGTGACGGGAGGTGAGTGTTTGAAACGTTCCAACACTCTGTACATCATGTTATTTTGTGAATTTGCTTTATGCACCCTAAGTGGAAAAGGATATGCCTAGACATGGCTCCCTTGCTCACTGCACCACTGGATTCAAGCTAGCCTGGCTGATGAGGTGGGATACCCCGAAACCAGTCACACAATACTTGTTTCTACTCCAGGAAGGACCTAGCTTGGCAGTTCGGGCTGGACTGTTCCCATGGGGAGCAGGGTCAACACCGATTTTCCTTTTGCCAGGTCCAGAACTGGGGTGATGTGGCGAGTAAAATAAAGTTGGATTAATCCCAGATCTTTGACTGAAGGTGTTTGTTTGAAAAGTTTCAACACTCTATCCATCATTTTATTTTGTGAAGTTGCTATATTCACCCTAAGTGTACAAGGAAATGCCTAGACATCGGTCCCTTGCTCGCTGCACCACTGGATTCAAGCTAGCCTGGCTGATGAGGGGTGATACCCCAAAACCAGCCCCAGAATACTTGTTTCCAGTCCAGTTAGGACCTAGCTTGGCAGTTCGGGCTAGATTGTTCCCATGGGAGCAGGTACAAGACTGATTTGCATATGGCTGGGTCCAAACTGGGATGACGTACCAGGGAAAATAACAATGGATTAAATCCAGATCTGTGACTGGAGGTGAGTGTTTGAAACCTTCCAACACTCTATCATGTTATTTTGAGAAGTTGCTATGTGCACCCTAAGTGGATAAGGGTATGCCTAGATGTGAGTCCCTTGCTCGCTGCACCACTGAATTCAAGCTAGCCTGGCTGGTGAGGGGTGATACCCTAAACCCAGTCCCAGAGTACTTGTTTCCAGTCCAGGGAGGACCTAGCTTGGCAGTTCAGGCTGGCCTGTTCCCATGGGAGCAGGTTCAAGACTGATTTGCATATGGCTGTCTCCAGAAGTGGGATGACGTGGCGAGCAAAATATAGATGGATTAAACCCAGATCTTTGATTGGAGGTGTGTGTTTGAAAAGTTTCAACATTCTGTCCATCATGATATTTTGTGAAGTTGCTATATGCGCCCTAAGTGGATAAGGATATGTCTAGACCTGGGTTCCTTGCTCACTCCACCACTGTATTCAAGCTAGCCTGGCTGATGAGGGGTGATACCCCAAAACCAGACCCAGAATACTTGTTTCCAGTCCAGGGAGGACCTAGCTTGGCAGTTCAAGGTTGACTGTTCCCATGGGGAGAAGGATCAAGAAGAATTTAAATATGGATGCTTGCAGAACTGGGTTGACGTGGTGAGAAATAAAAGATGTATTAAACCCAGTTCTTTGACTGGAGGTGAGTGTTTGAAAACTTTCAACACTCTGTCCATAATGTTATTTTGAGAAGTTGCTATATGCGCCCTAAGTGGATGAGGGTATGCCTAGACGTGGGTCCCTAGCTCGCTGCACCACTGGATTCAAGCTAGTCTGACTGATGAGGGGTGATACCCCAAAACCGGCCCCAGAATACTTGTTTCCAGTCCAGGGAGGACCTAGCTTGGCAGTTCAGGCTGGACTGTTCCCATGGGAGCAGGTTCAAGACTGATTTGCATATGGATGGGTCCAAACTGGGGTGACGTAGCAGGGAAAATAACAATGGATTAAATCCTGGTCTGTGACGGGAGGTGAGTGTTTGAAACGTTCCAACACTCTGTACATCATGTTATTTTGTGAATTTGCTATATGCACCCTAAGTGGAAAAGGATATGCCTAGACATGGCTCCCTTGCTCACTGCACCACTGGATTCAAGCTAGCCTGGCTGATGAGGTGGGATACCCCGAAACCAGTCACACAATACTTGTTTCTACTCCAGGGAGGACCTAGCTTGGCAGTTCGGGCTGGACTGTTCCCATGGGGAGCAGGGTCAACACCGATTTTCCTTTTGCCAGGTCCAGAACTGGGGTGATGTGGCGAGTAAAATAAAGGTGGATTAATCCCAGATCTTTGACTGAAGGTGTTTGTTTGAAAAGTTTCAACACTCTGTCCATCATTTTATTTTGTGAAGTTGCTATATTCACCCTAAGTGTACAAGGAAATGCCTAGACATCGGTCCCTTGCTCGCTGCACCACTGGATTCAAGCTAGCCTGGCTGATGAGGGGTGATACCCCAAAACCAGCCCCAGAATACTTGTTTCCAGTCCAGTTAGGACCTAGCTTGGCAGTTCGGGCTAGATTGTTCCCATGGGAGCAGGTACAAGACTGATTTGCATATGGCTGGGTCCAAACTGGGATGACGTACCAGGGAAAATAACAATGGATTAAACCCAGATCTGTGACTGGAGGTGAGTGTTTGAAACCTTCCAACACTCTATCTATCATGTTATTTTGAGAAGTTGCTATGTGCACCCTAAGTGGATAAGGGTATGCCTAGATGTGAGTCCCTTGCTCGCTGCACCACTGAATTCAAGCTAGCCTGGCTGGTGAGGGGTGATACCCTAAACCCAGTCCCAGAGTACTTGTTTCCAGTCCAGGGAGGACCTAGCTTGGCAGTCGGGCATGACTGTTCCCATTGGTAGCAGGGTCAAGACTGATTTACATATGGCTGGCTCCAGAATTGGGGTGACGTGGCAAGCAAAATAAGATGGATTAAACCCAGATCTTTGATTGGAGGTGTGTGTTTGAAAAGTTTCAACATTCTGTCCATCATGTTATTTTGTGAAGTTGCTATATGCACCCTAAGTGGATAAAGATATGTCTAGACCTGGGACCCTTGCTCACTGCACCACTGTATTCAAGCTAGCCTGGCTGATGAGGGGTGATACCCCAAAACCAGTCCCAGAATACTTGTTTCCAGTCCAGGGAGGACCTAGCTTGGCAGTTCAGGCTGGCCTGTTCCCATGGGAGCAGGTTCAAGACTGATTTGCATATGGCTGTCTCCAGAAGTGGGATGACGTGGCGAGCAAAATATAGATGGATTAAACCCAGATCTTTGATTGGAGGTGTGTGTTTGAAAAGTTTCAACATTCTGTCCATCATGATATTTTGTGAAGTTGCTATATGCGCCCTAAGTGGATAAAGATATGTCTAGACCTGGGTTCCTTGCTCACTGCACCACTGTATTCAAGCTAGCCTGGCTGATGAGGGGTGATACCCCAAAACCAGACCCAGAATACTTGTTTCCAGTCCAGGGAGGACCTAGCTTGGCAGTTCAAGGTTGACTGTTCCCATGGGGAGAAGGATCAAGAAGAATTTAAATATGGATGCTTGCAGAACTGGGTTGACGTGGTGAGAAATAAAAGATGTATTAAACCCAGTTCTTTGACTGGAGGTGAGTGTTTGAAAACTTTCAACACTCTGTCCATAATGTTATTTTGAGAAGTTGCTATATGCGCCCTAAGTGGATGAGGGTATGCCTAGACGTGGGTCCCTAGCTCGCTGCACCACTGGATTCAAGCTAGTCTGACTGATGAGGGGTGATACCCCAAAACCGGCCCCAGAATACTTGTTTCCAGTCCAGGGAGGACCTAGCTTGGCAGTTCAGGCTGGACTGTTCCCATGGGAGCAGGTTCAAGACTGATTTGCATATGGATGGGTCCAAACTGGGGTGACGTAGCAGGGAAAATAACAATGGATTAAATCCAGGTCTGTGACGGGAGGTGAGTGTTTGAAACGTTCCAACACTCTGTACATCATGTTATTTTGTGAATTTGCTATATGCACCCTAAGTGGAAAAGGATATGCCTAGACGTGGCTCCCTTGCTCGCTGCACCACTGGATTCAAGCTAGCCTGGCTGATGAGGTGGGATACCCCGAAACCAGTCACACAATACTTGTTTCTACTCCAGGGAGGACCTAGCTTGGCAGTTCGGGCTGGACTGTTCCCATGGGGAGCAGGGTCAACACTGATTTTCCTTTTGCCAGGTCCAGAACTGGGGTGATGTGGCGAGTAAAATAAAGGTGGATTAATCCCAGATCTTTGACTGGAGGTGTGTGTTTGAAAAGTTTCAACACTCTGTCCATCATTTTATTTTGTGAAGTTGCTATATTCACCCTAAGTGTACAAGGAAATGCCTAGACCTAGGTCCCTTGCTCGCTGCACCACTAGATTCAAGCTAGCCTGGCTGATGAGGGGTGATAGCCCAAAACCAGCCCCAGAATACTTGTTTCCAGTCTAGTTAGGACCTAGCTTGGCAGTTCGGGCTGGATTGTTCCCATGGGAGCAGGTACAAGACTGATTTGCATATGGCTGGGTCCAAACTGGGATGACGTACCAGGGAAAATAACAATGGATTAAACCCAGATCTGTGATTGGAGGTGAGTGTTTGAAACCTTCCAACACTCTATCTATCATGTTATTTTGAGAAGTTGCTATGTGCTCCCTAAGTGGAAAAGGGTATGCCTATACGTGGGTCCCTTGCTCGCTGCACCACTGGATTCAAGCTAGCCTGGCTGATGAGGGGTGATACCCCCAAACCAGTCCCAGAGTACTTGTTTCCAGTCCAGGGAGGACCTAGCTTGGCAGTTCGGTCTTGACTGTTCTCATGGGGATCAGGGTCAAGACTGATTTACATATGGCTGGCTCCAGAACTGGTGTGACGTGGTGAGCAAAATAAAGATGGATTAATCCCAGATCTGTGACTGTAGGTGAGTGTTCGAAACGTTCCAACACTCTGTCCATCATGTTATTTTGTGAAGTTTCTATGTGTGTCCTAAGTGGATAAGGGTGTGCCTAGATGTGTGTCCCTTGCTCGCTGCACCACTGAATTCAAGCTAGCCTGGCTGGTGAGGGGTGATACCCTAAACCCAGTCCCAGAGTACTTGTTTCCAGTCCAGGGAGGGCCTAGCTTAGCAGTCGGGCATGACAGTTCCCATTGATAGCAGGGTCAAGACTGATTTACATATGGCTGGCTCCAGAACTGGGGTGACGTGGCGAGCAAAATACAATGGATTAAACACAGATCTTTGATTGGAGGTGTGTGTTTGAAAAGTTTCAACATTCTGTCCATCATGTTATTTTGTGAAGTTGCTATATGCGCCCTAAGTGGAAAAGGGTATGCCTAGACATGGGACCCTTGCTCGCTGCCCCACTAGATTCAAGCTAGCCTGGCTGATGAGGGGTGATACCCAGTCCCAGAATACTTGTTTCCAGTCTAGTGAGGACCTAGCTCGGCAGTTCGGTTTTGACTGTTCCCATCGGAAGCAGGGTCAAGACTGATTTACATATGGCTGGGTCCAGAACTGGGTAGACGTGGCAAGCAAAATAAAACTGAGATCTTTCACTGGAAGTAAGTGTTTGAAAAGTTTCAACACTCTGTCCATCATGTTATTTTGTGAAGTTGCTATGTGCACCCTAAGTGGAAAAGGGTATGCCTAGACCTGGGTTCCTTGCTCACTCCACCACTGTATTCAAGCTAGCCTGGCTGATGAGGGGTGATACCCCAAAACCAGACCCAGAATACTTGTTTCCAGTCCAGGGAGGACCTAGCTTGGCAGTTCAAGGTTGACTGTTCCCATGGGGAGAAGGATCAAGAAGAATTTAAATATGGATGCTTGCAGAACTGGGTTGACGTGGTGAGAAATAAAAGATGTATTAAACCCAGTTCTTTGACTGGAGGTGAGTGTTTGAAAACTTTCAACACTCTGTCCATAATGTTATTTTGAGAAGTTGCTATATGCGCCCTAAGTGGATGAGGGTATGCCTAGACGTGGGTCCCTAGCTCGCTGCACCACTGGATTCAAGCTAGTCTGACTGATGAGGGGTGATACCCCAAAACCGGCCCCAGAATACTTGTTTCCAGTCCAGGGAGGACCTAGCTTGGCAGTTCAGGCTGGACTGTTCCCATGGGAGCAGGTTCAAGACTGATTTGCATATGGATGGGTCCAAACTGGGGTGACGTAGCAGGGAAAATAACAATGGATTAAATCCTGGTCTGTGACGGGAGGTGAGTGTTTGAAACGTTCCAACACTCTGTACATCATGTTATTTTGTGAATTTGCTATATGCACCCTAAGTGGAAAAGGATATGCCTAGACATGGCTCCCTTGCTCACTGCACCACTGGATTCAAGCTAGCCTGGCTGATGAGGTGGGATACCCCGAAACCAGTCACACAATACTTGTTTCTACTCCAGGGAGGACCTAGCTTGGCAGTTCGGGCTGGACTGTTCCCATGGGGAGCAGGGTCAACACCGATTTTCCTTTTGCCAGGTCCAGAACTGGGGTGATGTGGCGAGTAAAATAAGGGTGGATTAATCCCAGATCTTTGACTGAAGGTGTTTGTTTGAAAAGTTTCAACACTCTGTCCATCATTTTATTTTGTGAAGTTGCTATATTCACCCTAAGTGTACAAGGAAATGCCTAGACATCGGTCCCTTGCTCGCTGCACCACTGGATTCAAGCTAGCCTGGCTGATGAGGGGTGATACCCCAAAACCAGCCCCAGAATACTTGTTTCCAGTCCAGTTAGGACCTAGCTTGGCAGTTCGGGCTAGATTGTTCCCATGGGAGCAGGTACAAGACTGATTTGCATATGGCTGGGTCCAAACTGGGATGACGTACCAGGGAAAATAACAATGGATTAAACCCAGATCTGTGACTGGAGGTGAGTGTTTGAAACCTTCCAACACTCTATCATGTTATTTTGAGAAGTTGCTATGTGCACCCTAAGTGGATAAGGGTATGCCTAGATGTGAGTCCCTTGCTCGCTGCACCACTGAATTCAAGCTAGCCTGGCTGGTGAGGGGTGATACCCTAAACCCAGTCCCAGAGTACTTGTTTCCAGTCCAGGGAGGACCTAGCTTGGCAGTTCAGGCTGGCCTGTTCCCATGGGAGCAGGTTCAAGACTGATTTGCATATGGCTGTCTCCAGAAGTGGGATGACGTGGCGTGCAAAATATAGATGGATTAAACCCAGATCTTTGATTGGAGGTGTGTGTTTGAAAAGTTTCAACATTCTGTCCATCATGATATTTTGTGAAGTTGCTATATGCGCCCTAAGTGGATAAAGATATGTCTAGACCTGGGTTCCTTGCTCACTCCACCACTGTATTCAAGCTAGCCTGGCTGATGAGGGGTGATACCCCAAAACCAGACCCAGAATACTTGTTTCCAGTCCAGGGAGGACCTAGCTTGGCAGTTCAAGGTTGACTGTTCCCATGGGGAGAAGGATCAAGAAGAATTTAGATATGGATGCTTGCAGAACTGGGTTGACGTGGTGAGAAATAAAAGATGTATTAAACCCAGTTCTTTGACTGGAGGTGAGTGTTTGAAAACTTTCAACACTCTGTCCATAATGTTATTTTGAGAAGTTGCTATATGCGCCCTAAGTGGATGAGGGTATGCCTAGACGTGGGTCCCTAGCTCGCTGCACCACTGGATTCAAGCTAGTCTGACTGATGAGGGGTGATACCCCAAAACCGGCCCCAGAATACTTGTTTCCAGTCCAGGGAGGACCTAGCTTGGCAGTTCAGGCTGGACTGTTCCCATGGGAGCAGGTTCAAGACTGATTTGCATATGGATGGGTCCAAACTGGGGTGACGTAGCAGGGAAAATAACAATGGATTAAATCCTGGTCTGTGACGGGAGGTGAGTGTTTGAAACGTTCCAACACTCTGTACATCATGTTATTTTGTGAATTTGCTTTATGCACCCTAAGTGGAAAAGGATATGCCTAGACATGGCTCCCTTGCTCACTGCACCACTGGATTCAAGCTAGCCTGGCTGATGAGGTGGGATACCCCGAAACCAGTCACACAATACTTGTTTCTACTCCAGGAAGGACCTAGCTTGGCAGTTCGGGCTGGACTGTTCCCATGGGGAGCAGGGTCAACACCGATTTTCCTTTTGCCAGGTCCAGAACTGGGGTGATGTGGCGAGTAAAATAAAGTTGGATTAATCCCAGATCTTTGACTGAAGGTGTTTGTTTGAAAAGTTTCAACACTCTATCCATCATTTTATTTTGTGAAGTTGCTATATTCACCCTAAGTGTACAAGGAAATGCCTAGACATCGGTCCCTTGCTCGCTGCACCACTGGATTCAAGCTAGCCTGGCTGATGAGGGGTGATACCCCAAAACCAGCCCCAGAATACTTGTTTCCAGTCCAGTTAGGACCTAGCTTGGCAGTTCGGGCTAGATTGTTCCCATGGGAGCAGGTACAAGACTGATTTGCATATGGCTGGGTCCAAACTGGGATGACGTACCAGGGAAAATAACAATGGATTAAACCCAGATCTGTGACTGGAGGTGAGTGTTTGAAACCTTCCAACACTCTATCATGTTATTTTGAGAAGTTGCTATGTGCACCCTAAGTGGATAAGGGTATGCCTAGATGTGAGTCCCTTGCTCGCTGCACCACTGAATTCAAGCTAGCCTGGCTGGTGAGGGGTGATACCCTAAACCCAGTCCCAGAGTACTTGTTTCCAGTCCAGGGAGGACCTAGCTTGGCAGTTCAGGCTGGCCTGTTCCCATGGGAGCAGGTTCAAGACTGATTTGCATATGGCTGTCTCCAGAAGTGGGATGACGTGGCGAGCAAAATATAGATGGATTAAACCCAGATCTTTGATTGGAGGTGTGTGTTTGAAAAGTTTCAACATTCTGTCCATCATGATATTTTGTGAAGTTGCTATATGCGCCCTAAGTGGATAAAGATATGTCTAGACCTGGGTTCCTTGCTCACTCCACCACTGTATTCAAGCTAGCCTGGCTGATGAGGGGTGATACCCCAAAACCAGACCCAGAATACTTGTTTCCAGTCCAGGGAGGACCTAGCTTGGCAGTTCAAGGTTGACTGTTCCCATGGGGAGAAGGATCAAGAAGAATTTAAATATGGATGCTTGCAGAACTGGGTTGACGTGGTGAGAAATAAAAGATGTATTAAACCCAGTTCTTTGACTGGAGGTGAGTGTTTGAAAACTTTCAACACTCTGTCCATAATGTTATTTTGAGAAGTTGCTATATGCGCCCTAAGTGGATGAGGGTATGCCTAGACGTGGGTCCCTAGCTCGCTGCACCACTGGATTCAAGCTAGTCTGACTGATGAGGGGTGATACCCCAAAACCGGCCCCAGAATACTTGTTTCCAGTCCAGGGAGGACCTAGCTTGGCAGTTCAGGCTGGACTGTTCCCATGGGAGCAGGTTCAAGACTGATTTGCATATGGATGGGTCCAAACTGGGGTGACGTAGCAGGGAAAATAACAATGGATTAAATCCTGGTCTGTGACGGGAGGTGAGTGTTTGAAACGTTCCAACACTCTGTACATCATGTTATTTTGTGAATTTGCTATATGCACCCTAAGTGGAAAAGGATATGCCTAGACATGGCTCCCTTGCTCACTGCACCACTGGATTCAAGCTAGCCTGGCTGATGAGGTGGGATACCCCGAAACCAGTCACACAATACTTGTTTCTACTCCAGGGAGGACCTAGCTTGGCAGTTCGGGCTGGACTGTTCCCATGGGGAGCAGGGTCAACACCGATTTTCCTTTTGCCAGGTCCAGAACTGGGGTGATGTGGCGAGTAAAATAAAGGTGGATTAATCCCAGATCTTTGACTGAAGGTGTTTGTTTGAAAAGTTTCAACACTCTGTCCATCATTTTATTTTGTGAAGTTGCTATATTCACCCTAAGTGTACAAGGAAATGCCTAGACATCGGTCCCTTGCTCGCTGCACCACTGGATTCAAGCTAGCCTGGCTGATGAGGGGTGATACCCCAAAACCAGCCCCAGAATACTTGTTTCCAGTCCAGTTAGGACCTAGCTTGGCAGTTCGGGCTAGATTGTTCCCATGGGAGCAGGTACAAGACTGATTTGCATATGGCTGGGTCCAAACTGGGATGACGTACCAGGGAAAATAACAATGGATTAAACCCAGATCTGTGACTGGAGGTGAGTGTTTGAAACCTTCCAACACTCTATCTATCATGTTATTTTGAGAAGTTGCTATGTGCACCCTAAGTGGATAAGGGTATGCCTAGATGTGAGTCCCTTGCTCGCTGCACCACTGAATTCAAGCTAGCCTGGCTGGTGAGGGGTGATACCCTAAACCCAGTCCCAGAGTACTTGTTTCCAGTCCAGGGAGGACCTAGCTTGGCAGTCGGGCATGACTGTTCCCATTGGTAGCAGGGTCAAGACTGATTTACATATGGCTGGCTCCAGAATTGGGGTGACGTGGCAAGCAAAATAAGATGGATTAAACCCAGATCTTTGATTGGAGGTGTGTGTTTGAAAAGTTTCAACATTCTGTCCATCATGTTATTTTGTGAAGTTGCTATATGCACCCTAAGTGGATAAAGATATGTCTAGACCTGGGACCCTTGCTCACTGCACCACTGTATTCAAGCTAGCCTGGCTGATGAGGGGTGATACCCCAAAACCAGTCCCAGAATACTTGTTTCCAGTCCAGGGAGGACCTAGCTTGGCAGTTCAGGCTGGCCTGTTCCCATGGGAGCAGGTTCAAGACTGATTTGCATATGGCTGTCTCCAGAAGTGGGATGACGTGGCGAGCAAAATATAGATGGATTAAACCCAGATCTTTGATTGGAGGTGTGTGTTTGAAAAGTTTCAACATTCTGTCCATCATGATATTTTGTGAAGTTGCTATATGCGCCCTAAGTGGATAAAGATATGTCTAGACCTGGGTTCCTTGCTCACTGCACCACTGTATTCAAGCTAGCCTGGCTGATGAGGGGTGATACCCCAAAACCAGACCCAGAATACTTGTTTCCAGTCCAGGGAGGACCTAGCTTGGCAGTTCAAGGTTGACTGTTCCCATGGGGAGAAGGATCAAGAAGAATTTAAATATGGATGCTTGCAGAACTGGGTTGACGTGGTGAGAAATAAAAGATGTATTAAACCCAGTTCTTTGACTGGAGGTGAGTGTTTGAAAACTTTCAACACTCTGTCCATAATGTTATTTTGAGAAGTTGCTATATGCGCCCTAAGTGGATGAGGGTATGCCTAGACGTGGGTCCCTAGCTCGCTGCACCACTGGATTCAAGCTAGTCTGACTGATGAGGGGTGATACCCCAAAACCGGCCCCAGAATACTTGTTTCCAGTCCAGGGAGGACCTAGCTTGGCAGTTCAGGCTGGACTGTTCCCATGGGAGCAGGTTCAAGACTGATTTGCATATGGATGGGTCCAAACTGGGGTGACGTAGCAGGGAAAATAACAATGGATTAAATCCAGGTCTGTGACGGGAGGTGAGTGTTTGAAACGTTCCAACACTCTGTACATCATGTTATTTTGTGAATTTGCTATATGCACCGTAAGTGGAAAAGGATATGCCTAGACGTGGCTCCCTTGCTCGCTGCACCACTGGATTCAAGCTAGCCTGGCTGATGAGGTGGGATACCCCGAAACCAGTCACACAATACTTGTTTCTACTCCAGGGAGGACCTAGCTTGGCAGTTCGGGCTGGACTGTTCCCATGGGGAGCAGGGTCAACACTGATTTTCCTTTTGCCAGGTCCAGAACTGGGGTGATGTGGCGAGTAAAATAAAGGTGGATTAATCCCAGATCTTTGACTGGAGGTGTGTGTTTGAAAAGTTTCAACACTCTGTCCATCATTTTATTTTGTGAAGTTGCTATATTCACCCTAAGTGTACAAGGAAATGCCTAGACCTAGGTCCCTTGCTCGCTGCACCACTAGATTCAAGCTAGCCTGGCTGATGAGGGGTGATAGCCCAAAACCAGCCCCAGAATACTTGTTTCCAGTCTAGTTAGGACCTAGCTTGGCAGTTCGGGCTGGATTGTTCCCATGGGAGCAGGTACAAGACTGATTTGCATATGGCTGGGTCCAAACTGGGATGACGTACCAGGGAAAATAACAATGGATTAAACCCAGATCTGTGATTGGAGGTGAGTGTTTGAAACCTTCCAACACTCTATCTATCATGTTATTTTGAGAAGTTGCTATGTGCTCCCTAAGTGGAAAAGGGTATGCCTATACGTGGGTCCCTTGCTCGCTGCACCACTGGATTCAAGCTAGCCTGGCTGATGAGGGGTGATACCCCCAAACCAGTCCCAGAGTACTTGTTTCCAGTCCAGGGAGGACCTAGCTTGGCAGTTCGGTCTTGACTGTTCTCATGGGGATCAGGGTCAAGACTGATTTACATATGGCTGGCTCCAGAACTGGTGTGACGTGGTGAGCAAAATAAAGATGGATTAATCCCAGATCTGTGACTGTAGGTGAGTGTTCGAAACGTTCCAACACTCTGTCCATCATGTTATTTTGTGAAGTTTCTATGTGTGTCCTAAGTGGATAAGGGTGTGCCTAGATGTGTGTCCCTTGCTCGCTGCACCACTGAATTCAAGCTAGCCTGGCTGGTGAGGGGTGATACCCTAAACCCAGTCCCAGAGTACTTGTTTCCAGTCCAGGGAGGGCCTAGCTTAGCAGTCGGGCATGACAGTTCCCATTGATAGCAGGGTCAAGACTGATTTACATATGGCTGGCTCCAGAACTGGGGTGACGTGGCGAGCAAAATACAATGGATTAAACACAGATCTTTGATTGGAGGTGTGTGTTTGAAAAGTTTCAACATTCTGTCCATCATGTTATTTTGTGAAGTTGCTATATGCGCCCTAAGTGGAAAAGGGTATGCCTAGACATGGGACCCTTGCTCGCTGCCCCACTAGATTCAAGCTAGCCTGGCTGATGAGGGGTGATACCCAGTCCCAGAATACTTGTTTCCAGTCTAGTGAGGACCTAGCTCGGCAGTTCGGTTTTGACTGTTCCCATCGGAAGCAGGGTCAAGACTGATTTACATATGGCTGGGTCCAGAACTGGGTAGACGTGGCAAGCAAAATAAAACTGAGATCTTTCACTGGAAGTAAGTGTTTGAAAAGTTTCAACACTCTGTCCATCATGTTATTTTGTGAAGTTGCTATGTGCACCCTAAGTGGAAAAGGGTATGCCTAGACCTGGGTTCCTTGCTCACTCCACCACTGTATTCAAGCTAGCCTGGCTGATGAGGGGTGATACCCCAAAACCAGACCCAGAATACTTGTTTCCAGTCCAGGGAGGACCTAGCTTGGCAGTTCAAGGTTGACTGTTCCCATGGGGAGAAGGATCAAGAAGAATTTAAATATGGATGCTTGCAGAACTGGGTTGACGTGGTGAGAAATAAAAGATGTATTAAACCCAGTTCTTTGACTGGAGGTGAGTGTTTGAAAACTTTCAACACTCTGTCCATAATGTTATTTTGAGAAGTTGCTATATGCGCCCTAAGTGGATGAGGGTATGCCTAGACGTGGGTCCCTAGCTCGCTGCACCACTGGATTCAAGCTAGTCTGACTGATGAGGGGTGATACCCCAAAACCGGCCCCAGAATACTTGTTTCCAGTCCAGGGAGGACCTAGCTTGGCAGTTCAGGCTGGACTGTTCCCATGGGAGCAGGTTCAAGACTGATTTGCATATGGATGGGTCCAAACTGGGGTGACGTAGCAGGGAAAATAACAATGGATTAAATCCTGGTCTGTGACGGGAGGTGAGTGTTTGAAACGTTCCAACACTCTGTACATCATGTTATTTTGTGAATTTGCTATATGCACCCTAAGTGGAAAAGGATATGCCTAGACATGGCTCCCTTGCTCACTGCACCACTGGATTCAAGCTAGCCTGGCTGATGAGGTGGGATACCCCGAAACCAGTCACACAATACTTGTTTCTACTCCAGGGAGGACCTAGCTTGGCAGTTCGGGCTGGACTGTTCCCATGGGGAGCAGGGTCAACACCGATTTTCCTTTTGCCAGGTCCAGAACTGGGGTGATGTGGCGAGTAAAATAAGGGTGGATTAATCCCAGATCTTTGACTGAAGGTGTTTGTTTGAAAAGTTTCAACACTCTGTCCATCATTTTATTTTGTGAAGTTGCTATATTCACCCTAAGTGTACAAGGAAATGCCTAGACATCGGTCCCTTGCTCGCTGCACCACTGGATTCAAGCTAGCCTGGCTGATGAGGGGTGATACCCCAAAACCAGCCCCAGAATACTTGTTTCCAGTCCAGTTAGGACCTAGCTTGGCAGTTCGGGCTAGATTGTTCCCATGGGAGCAGGTACAAGACTGATTTGCATATGGCTGGGTCCAAACTGGGATGACGTACCAGGGAAAATAACAATGGATTAAACCCAGATCTGTGACTGGAGGTGAGTGTTTGAAACCTTCCAACACTCTATCATGTTATTTTGAGAAGTTGCTATGTGCACCCTAAGTGGATAAGGGTATGCCTAGATGTGAGTCCCTTGCTCGCTGCACCACTGAATTCAAGCTAGCCTGGCTGGTGAGGGGTGATACCCTAAACCCAGTCCCAGAGTACTTGTTTCCAGTCCAGGGAGGACCTAGCTTGGCAGTTCAGGCTGGCCTGTTCCCATGGGAGCAGGTTCAAGACTGATTTGCATATGGCTGTCTCCAGAAGTGGGATGACGTGGCGAGCAAAATATAGATGGATTAAACCCAGATCTTTGATTGGAGGTGTGTGTTTGAAAAGTTTCAACATTCTGTCCATCATGATATTTTGTGAAGTTGCTATATGCGCCCTAAGTGGATAAAGATATGTCTAGACCTGGGTTCCTTGCTCACTCCACCACTGTATTCAAGCTAGCCTGGCTGATGAGGGGTGATACCCCAAAACCAGACCCAGAATACTTGTTTCCAGTCCAGGGAGGACCTAGCTTGGCAGTTCAAGGTTGACTGTTCCCATGGGGAGAAGGATCAAGAAGAATTTAGATATGGATGCTTGCAGAACTGGGTTGACGTGGTGAGAAATAAAAGATGTATTAAACCCAGTTCTTTGACTGGAGGTGAGTGTTTGAAAACTTTCAACACTCTGTCCATAATGTTATTTTGAGAAGTTGCTATATGCGCCCTAAGTGGATGAGGGTATGCCTAGACGTGGGTCCCTAGCTCGCTGCACCACTGGATTCAAGCTAGTCTGACTGATGAGGGGTGATACCCCAAAACCGGCCCCAGAATACTTGTTTCCAGTCCAGGGAGGACCTAGCTTGGCAGTTCAGGCTGGACTGTTCCCATGGGAGCAGGTTCAAGACTGATTTGCATATGGATGGGTCCAAACTGGGGTGACGTAACAGGGAAAATAACAATGGATTAAATCCTGGTCTGTGACGGGAGGTGAGTGTTTGAAACGTTCCAACACTCTGTACATCATGTTATTTTGTGAATTTGCTTTATGCACCCTAAGTGGAAAAGGATATGCCTAGACATGGCTCCCTTGCTCACTGCACCACTGGATTCAAGCTAGCCTGGCTGATGAGGTGGGATACCCCGAAACCAGTCACACAATACTTGTTTCTACTCCAGGAAGGACCTAGCTTGGCAGTTCGGGCTGGACTGTTCCCATGGGGAGCAGGGTCAACACCGATTTTCCTTTTGCCAGGTCCAGAACTGGGGTGATGTGGCGAGTAAAATAAAGTTGGATTAATCCCAGATCTTTGACTGAAGGTGTTTGTTTGAAAAGTTTCAACACTCTATCCATCATTTTATTTTGTGAAGTTGCTATATTCACCCTAAGTGTACAAGGAAATGCCTAGACATCGGTCCCTTGCTCGCTGCACCACTGGATTCAAGCTAGCCTGGCTGATGAGGGGTGATACCCCAAAACCAGCCCCAGAATACTTGTTTCCAGTCCAGTTAGGACCTAGCTTGGCAGTTCGGGCTAGATTGTTCCCATGGGAGCAGGTACAAGACTGATTTGCATATGGCTGGGTCCAAACTGGGATGACGTACCAGGGAAAATAACAATGGATTAAACCCAGATCTGTGACTGGAGGTGAGTGTTTGAAACCTTCCAACACTCTATCATGTTATTTTGAGAAGTTGCTATGTGCACCCTAAGTGGATAAGGGTATGCCTAGATGTGAGTCCCTTGCTCGCTGCACCACTGAATTCAAGCTAGCCTGGCTGGTGAGGGGTGATACCCTAAACCCAGTCCCAGAGTACTTGTTTCCAGTCCAGGGAGGACCTAGCTTGGCAGTTCAGGCTGGCCTGTTCCCATGGGAGCAGGTTCAAGACTGATTTGCATATGGCTGTCTCCAGAAGTGGGATGACGTGGCGAGCAAAATATAGATGGATTAAACCCAGATCTTTGATTGGAGGTGTGTGTTTGAAAAGTTTCAACATTCTGTCCATCATGATATTTTGTGAAGTTGCTATATGCGCCCTAAGTGGATAAAGATATGTCTAGACCTGGGTTCCTTGCTCACTCCACCACTGTATTCAAGCTAGCCTGGCTGATGAGGGGTGATACCCCAAAACCAGACCCAGAATACTTGTTTCCAGTCCAGGGAGGACCTAGCTTGGCAGTTCAAGGTTGACTGTTCCCATGGGGAGAAGGATCAAGAAGAATTTAAATATGGATGCTTGCAGAACTGGGTTGACGTGGTGAGAAATAAAAGATGTATTAAACCCAGTTCTTTGACTGGAGGTGAGTGTTTGAAAACTTTCAACACTCTGTCCATAATGTTATTTTGAGAAGTTGCTATATGCGCCCTAAGTGGATGAGGGTATGCCTAGACGTGGGTCCCTAGCTCGCTGCACCACTGGATTCAAGCTAGTCTGACTGATGAGGGGTGATACCCCAAAACCGGCCCCAGAATACTTGTTTCCAGTCCAGGGAGGACCTAGCTTGGCAGTTCAGGCTGGACTGTTCCCATGGGAGCAGGTTCAAGACTGATTTGCATATGGATGGGTCCAAACTGGGGTGACGTAGCAGGGAAAATAACAATGGATTAAATCCTGGTCTGTGACGGGAGGTGAGTGTTTGAAACGTTCCAACACTCTGTACATCATGTTATTTTGTGAATTTGCTATATGCACCCTAAGTGGAAAAGGATATGCCTAGACATGGCTCCCTTGCTCACTGCACCACTGGATTCAAGCTAGCCTGGCTGATGAGGTGGGATACCCCGAAACCAGTCACACAATACTTGTTTCTACTCCAGGGAGGACCTAGCTTGGCAGTTCGGGCTGGACTGTTCCCATGGGGAGCAGGGTCAACACCGATTTTCCTTTTGCCAGGTCCAGAACTGGGGTGATGTGGCGAGTAAAATAAAGGTGGATTAATCCCAGATCTTTGACTGAAGGTGTTTGTTTGAAAAGTTTCAACACTCTGTCCATCATTTTATTTTGTGAAGTTGCTATATTCACCCTAAGTGTACAAGGAAATGCCTAGACATCGGTCCCTTGCTCGCTGCACCACTGGATTCAAGCTAGCCTGGCTGATGAGGGGTGATACCCCAAAACCAGCCTCAGAATACTTGTTTCCAGTCCAGTTAGGACCTAGCTTGGCAGTTCGGGCTAGATTGTTCCCATGGGAGCAGGTACAAGACTGATTTGCATATGGCTGGGTCCAAACTGGGATGACGTACCAGGGAAAATAACAATGGATTAAACCCAGATCTGTGACTGGAGGTGAGTGTTTGAAACCTTCCAACACTCTATCTATCATGTTATTTTGAGAAGTTGCTATGTGCACCCTAAGTGGATAAGGGTATGCCTAGATGTGAGTCCCTTGCTCGCTGCACCACTGAATTCAAGCTAGCCTGGCTGGTGAGGGGTGATACCCTAAACCCAGTCCCAGAGTACTTGTTTCCAGTCCAGGGAGGACCTAGCTTGGCAGTCGGGCATGACTGTTCCCATTGGTAGCAGGGTCAAGACTGATTTACATATGGCTGGCTCCAGAATTGGGGTGACGTGGCAAGCAAAATAAGATGGATTAAACCCAGATCTTTGATTGGAGGTGTGTGTTTGAAAAGTTTCAACATTCTGTCCATCATGTTATTTTGTGAAGTTGCTATATGCACCCTAAGTGGATAAAGATATGTCTAGACCTGGGACCCTTGCTCACTGCACCACTGTATTCAAGCTAGCCTGGCTGATGAGGGGTGATACCCCAAAACCAGTCCCAGAATACTTGTTTCCAGTCCAGGGAGGACCTAGCTTGGCAGTTCAGGCTGGCCTGTTCCCATGGGAGCAGGTTCAAGACTGATTTGCATATGGCTGTCTCCAGAAGTGGGATGACGTGGCGAGCAAAATATAGATGGATTAAACCCAGATCTTTGATTGGAGGTGTGTGTTTGAAAAGTTTCAACATTCTGTCCATCATGATATTTTGTGAAGTTGCTATATGCGCCCTAAGTGGATAAAGATATGTCTAGACCTGGGTTCCTTGCTCACTGCACCACTGTATTCAAGCTAGCCTAGCTGATGAGGGGTGATACCCCAAAACCAGACCCAGAATACTTGTTTCCAGTCCAGGGAGGACCTAGCTTGGCAGTTCAAGGTTGACTGTTCCCATGGGGAGAAGGATCAAGAAGAATTTAAATATGGATGCTTGCAGAACTGGGTTGACGTGGTGAGAAATAAAAGATGTATTAAACCCAGTTCTTTGACTGGAGGTGAGTGTTTGAAAACTTTCAACACTCTGTCCATAATGTTATTTTGAGAAGTTGCTATATGCGCCCTAAGTGGATGAGGGTATGCCTAGACGTGGGTCCCTAGCTCGCTGCACCACTGGATTCAAGCTAGTCTGATTGATGAGGGGTGATACCCCAAAACCGGCCCCAGAATACTTGTTTCCAGTCCAGGGAGGACCTAGCTTGGCAGTTCAGGCTGGACTGTTCCCATGGGAGCAGGTTCAAGACTGATTTGCATATGGATGGGTCCAAACTGGGGTGACGTAGCAGGGAAAATAACAATGGATTAAATCCAGGTCTGTGACGGGAGGTGAGTGTTTGAAACGTTCCAACACTCTGTACATCATGTTATTTTGTGAATTTGCTATATGCACCCTAAGTGGAAAAGGATATGCCTAGACGTGGCTCCCTTGCTCGCTGCACCACTGGATTCAAGCTAGCCTGGCTGATGAGGTGGGATACCCCGAAACCAGTCACACAATACTTGTTTCTACTCCAGGGAGGACCTAGCTTGGCAGTTCGGGCTGGACTGTTCCCATGGGGAGCAGGGTCAACACTGATTTTCCTTTTGCCAGGTCCAGAACTGGGGTGATGTGGCGAGTAAAATAAAGGTGGATTAATCCCAGATCTTTGACTGGAGGTGTGTGTTTGAAAAGTTTCAACACTCTGTCCATCATTTTATTTTGTGAAGTTGCTATATTCACCCTAAGTGTACAAGGAAATGCCTAGACCTAGGTCCCTTGCTCGCTGCACCACTAGATTCAAGCTAGCCTGGCTGATGAGGGGTGATAGCCCAAAACCAGCCTCAGAATACTTGTTTCCAGTCCAGTTAGGACCTAGCTTGGCAGTTCGGGCTAGATTGTTCCCATGGGAGCATGTACAAGACTGATTTGCATATGGCTGGGTCCAAACTGGGATGACGTACCAGGGAAAATAACAATGGATTAAACCCAGATCTGTGACTGGAGGTGAGTGTTTGAAACCTTCCAACACTCTATCTATCATGTTATTTTGAGAAGTTGCTATGTGCACCCTAAGTGGATAAGGGTATGCCTAGATGTGAGTCCCTTGCTCGCTGCACCACTGAATTCAAGCTAGCCTGGCTGGTGAGGGGTGATACCCTAAACCCAGTCCCAGAGTACTTGTTTCCAGTCCAGGGAGGACCTAGCTTGGCAGTCGGGCATGACTGTTCCCATTGGTAGCAGGGTCAAGACTGATTTACATATGGCTGGCTCCAGAATTGGGGTGACGTGGCAAGCAAAATAAGATGGATTAAACCCAGATCTTTGATTGGAGGTGTGTGTTTGAAAAGTTTCAACATTCTGTCCATCATGTTATTTTGTGAAGTTGCTATATGCACCCTAAGTGGATAAAGATATGTCTAGACCTGGGACCCTTGCTCACTGCACCACTGTATTCAAGCTAGCCTGGCTGATGAGGGGTGATACCCCAAAACCAGTCCCAGAATACTTGTTTCCAGTCCAGGGAGGACCTAGCTTGGCAGTTCAGGCTGGCCTGTTCCCATGGGAGCAGGTTCAAGACTGATTTGCATATGGCTGTCTCCAGAAGTGGGATGACGTGGCGAGCAAAATATAGATGGATTAAACCCAGATCTTTGATTGGAGGTGTGTGTTTGAAAAGTTTCAACATTCTGTCCATCATGATATTTTGTGAAGTTGCTATATGCGCCCTAAGTGGATAAAGATATGTCTAGACCTGGGTTCCTTGCTCACTGCACCACTGTATTCAAGCTAGCCTAGCTGATGAGGGGTGATACCCCAAAACCAGACCCAGAATACTTGTTTCCAGTCCAGGGAGGACCTAGCTTGGCAGTTCAAGGTTGACTGTTCCCATGGGGAGAAGGATCAAGAAGAATTTAAATATGGATGCTTGCAGAACTGGGTTGACGTGGTGAGAAATAAAAGATGTATTAAACCCAGTTCTTTGACTGGAGGTGAGTGTTTGAAAACTTTCAACACTCTGTCCATAATGTTATTTTGAGAAGTTGCTATATGCGCCCTAAGTGGATGAGGGTATGCCTAGACGTGGGTCCCTAGCTCGCTGCACCACTGGATTCAAGCTAGTCTGATTGATGAGGGGTGATACCCCAAAACCGGCCCCAGAATACTTGTTTCCAGTCCAGGGAGGACCTAGCTTGGCAGTTCAGGCTGGACTGTTCCCATGGGAGCAGGTTCAAGACTGATTTGCATATGGATGGGTCCAAACTGGGGTGACGTAGCAGGGAAAATAACAATGGATTAAATCCAGGTCTGTGACGGGAGGTGAGTGTTTGAAACGTTCCAACACTCTGTACATCATGTTATTTTGTGAATTTGCTATATGCACCCTAAGTGGAAAAGGATATGCCTAGACGTGGCTCCCTTGCTCGCTGCACCACTGGATTCAAGCTAGCCTGGCTGATGAGGTGGGATACCCCGAAACCAGTCACACAATACTTGTTTCTACTCCAGGGAGGACCTAGCTTGGCAGTTCGGGCTGGACTGTTCCCATGGGGAGCAGGGTCAACACTGATTTTCCTTTTGCCAGGTCCAGAACTGGGGTGATGTGGCGAGTAAAATAAAGGTGGATTAATCCCAGATCTTTGACTGGAGGTGTGTGTTTGAAAAGTTTCAACACTCTGTCCATCATTTTATTTTGTGAAGTTGCTATATTCACCCTAAGTGTACAAGGAAATGCCTAGACCTAGGTCCCTTGCTCGCTGCACCACTAGATTCAAGCTAGCCTGGCTGATGAGGGGTGATAGCCCAAAACCAGCCCCAGAATACTTGTTTCCAGTCTAGTTAGGACCTAGCTTGGCAGTTCGGGCTGGATTGTTCCCATGGGAGCAGGTACAAGACTGATTTGCATATGGCTGGGTCCAAACTGGGATGACGTACCAGGGAAAATAACAATGGATTAAACCCAGATCTGTGATTGGAGGTGAGTGTTTGAAACCTTCCAACACTCTATCTATCATGTTATTTTGAGAAGTTGCTATGTGCTCCCTAAGTGGAAAAGGGTATGCCTATACGTGGGTCCCTTGCTCGCTGCACCACTGGATTCAAGCTAGCCTGGCTGATATGGGGTGATACCCCCAAACCAGTCCCAGAGTACTTGTTTCCAGTCCAGGGAGGACCTAGCTTGGCAGTTCGGTCTTGACTGTTCTCATGGGGATCAGGGTCAAGACTGATTTACATATGGCTGGCTCCAGAACTGGTGTGACGTGGTGAGCAAAATAAAGATGGATTAATCCCAGATCTGTGACTGTAGGTGAGTGTTCGAAACGTTCCAACACTCTGTCCATCATGTTATTTTGTGAAGTTTCTATGTGGGTCCTAAGTGGATAAGGGTGTGCCTAGATGTGTGTCCCTTGCTCGCTGCACCACTGAATTCAAGCTAGCCTGGCTGGTGAGGGGTGATACCCTAAACCCAGTCCCAGAGTACTTGTTTCCAGTCCAGGGAGGACCTAGCTTAGCAGTCGGGCATGACAGTTCCCATTGATAGCAGGGTCAAGACTGATTTACATATGGCTGGCTCCAGAACTGGGGTGACTTGGTGAGCAAAATACGATGGATTAAACCCAGATCTTTGATTGGAGGTGTGTGTTTGAAAAGTTTCAACATTCTGTCCATCATGTTATTTTGTGAAGTTGCTATATGCGCCCTAAGTGGAAAAGGGTATGCCTAGACATGGGACCCTTGCTCGCTGCCCCACTAGATTCAAGCTAGCCTGGCTGATGAGGGGTGATACCCAGTCCCAGAATACTTGTTTCCAGTCTAGTGAGGACCTAGCTTGGCAGTTCGGTTTTGACTGTTCCCATCGGAAGCAGGGTCAAGACTGATTTGCATATGGCTGGGTCCAAACTGGGATGACGTACCAGGGAAAATAACAATGGATTAAACCCAGATCTGTGATTGGAGGTGAGTGTTTGAAACCTTCCAACACTCTATCTATCATGTTATTTTGAGAAGTTGCTATGTGCTCCCTAAGTGGAAAAGGGTATGCCTATACGTGGGTCCCTTGCTCGCTGCACCACTGGATTCAAGCTAGCCTGGCTGATATGGGGTGATACCCCCAAACCAGTCCCAGAGTACTTGTTTCCAGTCCAGGGAGGACCTAGCTTGGCAGTTCGGTCTTGACTGTTCTCATGGGGATCAGGGTCAAGACTGATTTACATATGGCTGGCTCCAGAACTGGTGTGACGTGGTGAGCAAAATAAAGATGGATTAATCCCAGATCTGTGACTGTAGGTGAGTGTTCGAAACGTTCCAACACTCTGTCCATCATGTTATTTTGTGAAGTTTCTATGTGGGTCCTAAGTGGATAAGGGTGTGCCTAGATGTGTGTCCCTTGCTCGCTGCACCACTGAATTCAAGCTAGCCTGGCTGGTGAGGGGTGATACCCTAAACCCAGTCCCAGAGTACTTGTTTCCAGTCCAGGGAGGACCTAGCTTAGCAGTCGGGCATGACAGTTCCCATTGATAGCAGGGTCAAGACTGATTTACATATGGCTGGCTCCAGAACTGGGGTGACTTGGTGAGCAAAATACGATGGATTAAACACAGATCTTTGATTGGAGGTGTGTGTTTGAAAAGTTTCAACATTCTGTCCATCATGTTATTTTGTGAAGTTGCTATATGCGCCCTAAGTGGAAAAGGGTATGCCTAGACATGGGACCCTTGCTCGCTGCCCCACTAGATTCAAGCTAGCCTGGCTGATGAGGGGTGATACCCAGTCCCAGAATACTTGTTTCCAGTCTAGTGAGGACCTAGCTTGGCAGTTCGGTTTTGACTGTTCCCATCGGAAGCAGGGTCAAGACTGATTTACATATGGCTGGGTCCAGAACTGGGTAGACGTGGCAAGCAAAATAAAACTGAGATCTTTCACTGGAAGTAAGTGTTTGAAAAGTTTCAACACTCTGTCCATCATGATATTTTATGAAGTTGCTATATGCGCCCTAAGTGGATAAAGATATGTCTAGACCTGGGTTCCTTGCTCACTCCACCACTGTATTCAAGCTAGCCTGGCTGATGAGGGGTGATACCCCAAAACCAGACCCAGAATACTTGTTTCCAGTCCAGGGAGGACCTAGCTTGGCAGTTCAAGGTTGACTGTTCCCATGGGGAGAAGGATCAAGAAGAATTTAAATATGGATGCTTGCAGAACTGGGTTGACGTGGTGAGAAATAAAAGATGTATTAAACCCAGTTCTTTGACTGGAGGTGAGTGTTTGAAAACTTTCAACACTCTGTCCATAATGTTATTTTGAGAAGTTGCTATATGCGCCCTAAGTGGATGAGGGTATGCCTAGACGTGGGTCCCTAGCTCGCTGCACCACTGGATTCAAGCTAGTCTGACTGATGAGGGGTGATACCCCAAAACCGGCCCCAGAATACTTGTTTCCAGTCCAGGGAGGACCTAGCTTGGCAGTTCAGGCTGGCCTGTTCCCATGGGAGCAGGTTCAAGACTGATTTGCATATGGCTGTCTCCAGAAGTGGGATGACGTGGCGAGCAAAATATAGATGGATTAAACCCAGATCTTTGATTGGAGGTGTGTGTTTGAAAAGTTTCAACATTCTGTCCATCATGATATTTTGTGAAGTTGCTATATGCGCCCTAAGTGGATAAAGATATGTCTAGACCTGGGTTCCTTGCTCACTGCACCACTGTATTCAAGCTAGCCTGGCTGATGAGGGGTGATACCCCAAAACCAGACCCAGAATACTTGTTTCCAGTCCAGGGAGGACCTAGCTTGGCAGTTCAAGGTTGACTGTTCCCATGGGGAGAAGGATCAAGAAGAATTTAAATATGGATGCTTGCAGAACTGGGTTGACGTGGTGAGAAATAAAAGATGTATTAAACCCAGTTCTTTGACTGGAGGTGAGTGTTTGAAAACTTTCAACACTCTGTCCATAATGTTATTTTGAGAAGTTGCTATATGCGCCCTAAGTGGATGAGGGTATGCCTAGACGTGGGTCCCTAGCTCGCTGCACCACTGGATTCAAGCTAGTCTGACTGATGAGGGGTGATACCCCAAAACCGGCCCCAGAATACTTGTTTCCAGTCCAGGGAGGACCTAGCTTGGCAGTTCAGGCTGGCCTGTTCCCATGGGAGCAGGTTCAAGACTGATTTGCATATGGCTGTCTCCAGAAGTGGGATGACGTGGCGAGCAAAATATAGATGGATTAAACCCAGATCTTTGATTGGAGGTGTGTGTTTGAAAAGTTTCAACATTCTGTCCATCATGATATTTTGTGAAGTTGCTATATGCGCCCTAAGTGGATAAAGATATGTCTAGACCTGGGTCCCTTGCTCACTGCACCACTGTATTCAAGCTAGCCTGGCTGATGAGGGGTGATACCCCAAAACCAGACCCAGAATACTTGTTTCCAGTCCAGGGAGGACCTAGCTTGGCAGTTCAAGGTTGACTGTTCCCATGGGGAGAAGGATAAAGAAGAATTTAAATATGGATGCTTGCAGAACTGGGTTGACGTGGTGAGAAATAAAAGATGTATTAAACCCAGTTCTTTGACTGGAGGTGAGTGTTTGAAAACTTTCAACACTCTGTCCATAATGTTATTTTGTGAAGTTGCTATATGCGCCCTAAGTGGATAAGGGTATGCCTAGACATGGGTCAATAGCTCACTGCACCACTGGATTCAAGCTAGTCTGGCTGATGAGGGGTGATACCCCAAAACCAGTCCCAGAATACTTGTTTCCAGTCCAGGGAGGACCTAGCTTGGCAGTTCAGGCTGGACTGTTCCCATGCGAGCAGTTTCAAGACTGATTTGCATATGGCTGGGTCCAAACTGGGGTGACGTACTTGGGAAAA
Source organism: Triturus cristatus (assembly GCF_964204655.1). Classification (NCBI taxonomy): domain Eukaryota; kingdom Metazoa; phylum Chordata; class Amphibia; order Caudata; family Salamandridae; genus Triturus; species Triturus cristatus. The sequence continues at coordinate 514,558,579 of NC_140592.1, read as the reverse complement.
AACAATGGATTAAACCCAGATCTGTGACTGGAGGTGAGTGTTTGAAACCTTCCAACACTCTGTCTATCATGTTATTTTGAGAAGTTGCTATGTGCAACCTAAGTGGAAAAGGGTATGCCTAGACGTGGGTCGCTTGCTCCCGCTACCACTGGATTCAAGCTAGCCTGGCTGATGAGGGGTGATACCCCGAACCCAGTCACACAATACTTGTTTCCACTCAAGGGAGGACCTAGCTTAGTAGTTCGGACTGGACTGTTCCACTGGGATCAGTTTCAAGACTGATTTGCATATGGCTGGGTCCAAACTGGGATGACGTACTTGGGAAAATAACAATGGATTAAACCCAGATCTGTGACTGGAGGTGGGTGAGTGTTTGAAACCTTCCAACACTCTGTCTATCATGTTATTTTGAGAAGTTGCTATGTGCAACCTAAGTGGAAAAGGGTATGCCTAGACGTGGGTCCCTTGCTCCCGCTACCACTGGATTCAAGCTAGTCTGGCTGATGAGGGGTGATACCCTGAACCCAGTCCCAGAGAACATGTTTCCAGTCCAGGGAGAACCTAGCTTGGCAGTTTGGGCTTGAGTGATCCCATGTCGGGCAGGGTCAAGACTGATTTAGATATGGCTGGCTCCAGAACTGGGGTGACGTGGTGAGTAAAATAAAGATGGATTCATCCCAGATCTTTGAGTAGAGGTGTGTGTTTGGAAAGTTTTAACACTCTGTCCATCATGTTATTTTGTGAAGTTGCTATATGCGCCCTAAGTGGATAAGGGTATGCCTAGACCTGGGTTCCTTGCTCACTGCACCACTGGATTCAAGCTAGCCTGGCTGATGAGGGGTGATACTCCAAAACCAGTCCCAGAATACTTGTTTCCAGTCTAGTGAGGACCTAGCTTGGCAGTTTGGGCTTGACTGCTCCCATCGGAAGCAGGGTCAAGACTGATTTACATATGGCTGGGTCCAGAACTGGATAGACGTGGCGAGCAAAATATAGATGGATTAAACCCAGATCTTTGATTGGAGGTGTGTGTTTGAAAAGTTTCAACATTCTGGCCATCATGTTATTTTGTGAAGTTGCTATATGCGCCCTAAGTGGATAAAGATATGCCTAGACCTGGGTCCCTTGCTCACTGCACCACTGGTTTCAAGCTAGCCTAGCTGATGAGGGGTGATACCCCAAAACCAGTCCCAGAATACTTATTTCCAGTCTAGTGAGGACCTAGCTTGGCAGTTCGGGCTTGACTGTTCCCATCGGAAGCAGGGTCAAGACTGATTTACATATGGCTGGGTCTAGAACTGGGTAGACGTGGCAAGCAAAATAAAGGTGGATTAAACTGAGATCTTTCACTGGAAGTAAGTGTTTGAAAAGTTTCAACACTCTGTCCATCATGTTATTTTGTGAAGTTGCTATGTGCACCCTAAGTGGAAAAGGGTATGCCTAGACATGGGACCCTTGCTCGCTGCACCACTAGATTCAAGCTAGCCTGGCTGATGAGGGGTGATACCCTGAACCCAGTCCCAGAGCACTTGTTTCCAGTCTATGGAGGACCTAGCTTGGCAGTTCGGGCTTGACTGTTCCCATGGTGAGCAGGGTCAAGACTGATTTAGATATTGCTGGCTCCAGAACTGGGGTGACGTGGTGAGTAAAATAAAGATGGATTCTTAGCAGATCTTTGACTAGAGGTGTGTGTTTGGAAAGTTTTAACACTCTGTCCATCATGTTATTTTCTGAAGTTGCTATATGCTCCCTAAGTGGATAAGGATATGCCTAGACCTGGGTCCCTTGCTCACCGCACCCCTGTATTCAAGCTAGTCTGACTGATGAGGGGTGATACCCCAAAACCAGACCCAGAATACTTGTTTCCAGTCCAGGGAGGACCTAGCTTGGCAGTTCAAGCTTGACTGTTCCCATGGGGAGAAGGATCAAGAATAATTTACATATGGATGCTTGCAGAACTGGGTTGACGTGGTGAGAAATAAAAGATGCATTAAACCCAGTTCTTTGACTGGAGGTGAGGGTTTGAAAACTGTCAACACTCTGTCCATAATGTTATTTTGTGAAGTTGCTATATGCGCCCTAAGTGGATAAGGGTATGCCTAGACGTGGGTCCCTAGCTCGCTGCACCACTGGATTCAAGCTAGTCTGGCTGATATGGGGTGATACCCCAAAACCGGCCCCAGAATACTTGTTTCCAGTCCAGGGAGGACCTAGCTTGGCAGTTCAGGCTGGACTGTTCCCATGGGTGCAGGTTCAAGACTGATTTGCATATGGATGGGTCCAAACTGGGGTGACGTAGCAGGGAAAATAACAATGGATTAAATCCAGATCTGTGATGGGAGGTGAGTGTTTGAAACGTTCCAACACTCTGTACATCATGTTATTTTGTGAATTTGCTATATGCACCCTAAGTGGAAAAGAATATGCCTAGACGTGGCTCCCTTGCTCGCTGCACCACTGGATTCAAGCTAGCCTGGCTGATGAGGGGTGATACCCCAAAACCAGTCACACAATACTTGTTTCCACTCCAGGGAGGACCTAGCTTGGCAGTTCGGGCTGGACTGTTCCCATGGGGAGCAGGGTCAACACTGATTTTCCTTTTGCCAGGTCCAGAATTGGGGTGATGTGGCGAGTAAAATAAAGATGGATTAATCCCAGATCTTTGACTGGAGGTGTGTGTTTGAAAAGTATCAACACTCTGTCCATCATTTTATTTTGTGAAGTTGCTATATTCACCCTAAGTGTACAAGGAAATGACTAGACCTCGGTCCCTTGCTCGCTGCACCACTGGATTCAAGCTAGCCTGGCTGATGAGGGGTGATACCCCCAAACCAGCCCCAGAATACTTGTTTCCAGTACAGTTAGGACCTAGCTTGGCAGTTCGGGCTGGATTGTTCCCATGGGAGCAGTTACAAGACTGATTTGCATATGGCTGGGTCCAAACTGGGATGACGTACCAGGGAAAATAACAATGGATTAAACCCAGATCTGTGACTGGAGGTGAGTGTTTGAAACCTTCCAACACTCTATCTATCATGTTATTTTGAGAAGTTGCAATGTGCACCCTAAGTGGAAAAGGGTATGCCTATACTTGGGTCCCTTGCTCGCTGCACCACTGGATTCAAGCTAGCCTGGCTGATGAGGGGTGATACCCCCAAACCAGTCCCAGAGTACTTGTTTCCAGTCCAGGGAGGACCTTGCTTGGCAGTTTGGTCTTGACTGTTCCCATGGGGATCAGGGTCAAGACTGATTAACATATGGCTGGCTCCAGAACTGGTGTGACGTGGTGAGCAAAATAAAGATGGATTAATCCCACATCTGTGACTGTAGGTGAGTGTTCGAAACGTTCCAACACTCTGTCCATCATGGTATTTTGTGAAGTTGCTATGTGCGTCCTAAGTGGATAAGGGTATGCCTAGATGTGTGTCCCTTGCTCGCTGCACCACTGAATTCAAGCTAGCCTCTCTGGTGAGGGGTGATACCCTAAACCCAGTCCCAGAGTACTTGTTTCCAGTCCAGGGAGGACCTAGCTTGGCAGTCGGGCATGACTGTTCCCAATGATAGCAGGGTCAAGACTGATTTACATATGGCTGGCTCCAGAACTGGGGTGATGTGGCGAGCAAAATAAGATGGATTAAACCCAGATCTTTGATTGGAGGTGTGTGTTTGAAAAGTTTCAACATTCTGTCCATCGTGTTATTTTGTGAAGTTGCTATATGCGCCCTAAGTGGATAAAGATATGCCTAGACCTGGGTCCCTTGCTCACTGCACCAGTGGATTCAAGCTAGCCTGGCTGATGAGGGGTGATACTCCAAAATAAGTCCCAGAATACTTGTTTCCATTCTAGTGAGGACCTAGCTTGGCAGTTCGGTCTTGACTGTTCTCATGTGGATCAGGGTCAAGACTGATTTACATATGGCTGGGTCCAGAACTGGTTAGACGTGGCAAGCAAAATAAAGGTTGATTAAACTGAGATCTTTCGCTGGAAGTAAGTGTTTGAAAAGTTTCAACACTCTGTCCATCAGGTTATTTTGTGAAGTTGCTATGTGCACCCTAAGTGGAAAAGGGTATGCCTAGACATGGGACCCTTGCTCACTGCACCAGTAGATTCAAGCTAGCCTGGCTGATGAGGGGTGATACCCTGAACCCAGTCCCAGAGTACTTGTTTCCAGTCTATGGAGGACCTAGCTTGGCAGTTCAGGCTTGACTGTTCCCATGGGGAGCAGGGTCAAGTCTGATTTAGATATTGCTGGCTCCAGAACTGGGGTGACGTGGTGAGTAAAATAAATATGGATTCTTAGCAGATCTTTGACTAGAGGTGTGTGTTTGGAAAGTTTTAACACTCTGTCCATCATGTTATTTTCTGAAGTTGCTATATGCGCCCTAAGTGGATAAGGATATGCCTAGACCTGGGTCCCTTGCTCACTGCACCCCTGGATTCAAGCTATCCTGGCTGAAGGGGTGATACCCCAAAACCAAACCCAGATTACTTGTTTCCAGTCCAGGGAGGACCTAGGTTGGCAGTTCAAGCTTGACTGTTCCCATGGGGAGAAGGATCAAGAATAATTTACATATGGATGCTTGCAGAACTGGGTTGATGTGGTGAGTAATAAAAGATGTATTAAACCCAGTTCTTTGACTGGAGGTGAGTGTTTGAAAACTGTCAACACTCTGTCCATAATGTTATTTTGTGAAGTTGCTATATGCGCCCTAAGTGTATAAGGGTATGCCTAGACGTGGGCCCCTAGCTCGCTGCACCACTGGATTCAAGCTAGTGTGGCTGATGAGGGGTGATACCCCAAAACCGGCCCAGAATACTTGTTTCCAGTCCAGGGAGGACCTAGCTTGGCAGTTCAGGCTGGACTGTTCCCATGGGAGCAGGTTCAAGACTGATTTGCATATGGATGGGTCCAAACTGGGGTGACGTAGCAGGGTAAATAACAATTGATTAAACCCAGATCTATGACGGGATGTGAGTGTTTGAACCCTTCCAACACTCTGTCTATCATGTTATTTTGAGAAGTTGCTATGTGCCCCCTAAGTGGAAAAGGGTATGCCTAGACGTGGGTCCCTTGCTCCCATTACCACTGGATTCAAGCTAGCCTGGCTGATGAGGGGTGACACCCTGAACCCAGTCCCAGAGAACTTGTTTCCAGTACAGGCAGGACCTAGCTCGGCAGTTCGGGCTTGACTGATCATGTGGAGCAGGGTCAAGACTGATTTAGATATGGCTGGCTCCAGAACTGGGGTGACGTGGCGAGTAAGATAAAGATGGATTCATACCAGATCTTTGAGGAGAGGTTTGTGTTTGGAAAGTTTTAACACTGTCCATCATGTTATTTTGTGAAGTTGCTATGTGCACCCTAAGTGGACAAGGATGTGCCTAGACCTGGGTCCCTTGCTCACTGCACCACTGTATTCAAGCTAGCCTGGCTGATGAGGGGTGATACCCCAAAACTAGACCCAGAATACTTGTTTCCAGTCCAGGGAGGACCTAGCTTGGTAGTTCAAGCTTGACTGTTCCCATGGGGAGAAGGATCAAGAAGAATTTAGATATGGATGCTTGCAGAACTGGGTTGACGTGGTGAGAAATAAAAGATGTGTTAAACGCAGTTCTTTGACTGGAGGTGAGTGTTTGAAAACTTTCAACACTCTGTCCATAATGTTATTTTGTGAAGTTGCTATATGCGCCCTAAGTGGATAAGGGTATGCCTAGACATGGGTCAATAGCTCACTGCACCACTGGATTCAAGCCAGTCTGGCTGATGAGGGGTGATACCCGAAAACCAGTCCCAGAATACTTGTTTCCAGTCCAGGGAGGACCTAGCTTGGCAGTTCAGGCTGGACTGTTCCCATGGGAGCAGTTTCAAGACTGATTTGCATATGGCTGGGTCCAAACTGGGGTGATGTACTTGGGAAAAAACAACGGATTAAACCCAGATCTGTGACTGGAGGTGAGTGTTTGAAACCTTCCAACACTCTGTCTATCATGTTATTTTGAGAAGTTGCTATGTGCAACCTAAGTGGAAAAGGGTATGCCTAGACGTGGGTCGCTTGCTCCCGCTACCACTGGATTCAAGCTAGCCTGGCTGATGAGGGGTGATACCCTGAACCCAGTCCCAGAGTACTTGTTTCCAGTCCAGGGAGGACCTAGCTTGGCAGTCGGGCATGACTGTTCTCATTGGGAGCAGGGTCAAGACTGATTTACATATTGCTGGCTCCAGAACTGGGGAGACGTGGCGAGCAAAATAAGATGGATTAAACCCAGATCTTTGATTGGAGGTGTGTGTTTGAAAAGTTTCAACATCCTGTCCATCATGTTATTTTGTGAAGTTGCTATATGCGCCCTAAGTGGATAAAGATATGCCTAGACCTGGGTCCCTTGCTCACTGCACCACTGGATTCGAGCTAGCCTAGCTGATGAGGGGTGATACCCCAAAACCAGTCCCAGAATACTTGTTTCCAGTCTAGTGAGGACCTAGCTTGGCAGTTCGGGCTTGACTGTTCCCATCGGAAGCAGGGTCAAGACTGATTTACATATGGCTGGGTCTAGAACTGGGTAGACGTGGCAAGCAAAATAAAGGTGGATTAAACTGAGATCTTTCACTGGAAGTAAGTGTTTGAAAACTTTCAACACTCTGTCCATAATGTTATTTTGTGAAGTTGCTATGTGCACCCTAAGTGGAAAAGGGTATGCCTAGACATGGGACCCTTGCTCGCTGCACCACTAGATTCAAGCTAGCCTGGCTGATGAGGGGTGATACCCTGAACCCAGTCCCAGAGTTCTTGTTTCCAGCCTATGGAGGACCTAGCTTGGCAGTTCGGGCTTGACTGTTCCCATTTGGAGCAGGATCAAGACTGATTTAGATAATGCTGGCTCAAGAACTGGGGTGACGTGGTGAGTAAAATAAAGATGGATTCTTAGCAGATCTTTGACTAGAGGTGTGTGTTTGGAAAGTTTTAACACTCTGTCCATCATGTCATTTTCTGAAGTTGCTATATGCGCCCTAAGTGGATAAGGATATGCCTAGACCTGGGTCCCTTGCTCACTGCACCCCTGGATTCAAGCTAGCCTGACTGATGAGGGGTGATACCCCAAAACCAGACCCAGAATACTTGTTTCCAGTCCAGGGAGGACCTAGCTTGGAGGTTCAAGCTTGACTGTTCCCATGGGGAGAAGGATCAAGAATAATATACATATGGATGCTTGCAGAACTGGGTTGACGTGGTGAGAAATAAAAGATGTATTAAACCCAGTTCTTTGACTGGGGATGAGGGTTTGAAAAATGTCAACACTCTGTCCATAATGTTATTTTGTGAAGTTGCTATATGCGCCCTTAGTGGATAAGGGTATGCCTAGACGTGGGTCCTTAGCTCGCTGCACCACTGGATTCAAGCTAGTCTGGCTGATGAGGGGTGATACCCCAAAACCGGCCCCAGAATACTTGTTTCCAGTCCAGGGAGGACCTAGCTTGGCAGTTCAGGCTGGACTGTTCCCATGGGAGCAGGTTCAAGACTGATTTGCATATGGATGGGTCCAAACTGGGGTGACGTAGCAGGGAAAATAACAATGGATTAAATCCAGATCTGTTACGGGAGGTGAGTGTTTGTAACGTTCCAACACTCTGTACATCATGTTTTTTTGGAATTTGCTATATGCACCCTAAGTGGAAAAGGATCTGCCTAGACGTGGCTCCCTTGCTAGCTGCACCACTGGATTCAAGCTAGCCTGGCTGATGAGGGGTGATACCCCGAAACCAGTCACACAATACTTGTTTCCACTCCAGGGAGGACCTAGCTTGGCAGTTCGGGCTGGACTGTTCCCATGGGGAGCAGGGTCAACACTGATTTTCCTTATGCCAGGTCCAGAATTGGGGTGATGTGGCGAGTAAAATAAAGATGTATTAATCCCAGATCTTTGACTGGAGGTGTGTGTTTGAAAAGTTTCAACACTCTGTCCATCATTTTATTTTGTGAAGTTGCTATATTCACCCTAAGTGTACAAGGAAATGCCTAGACCTCGGTCCCTTGCTCGCTGCACCACTGGATTCAAGCTAGCCTGGCTGATGAGGGGTGATACCCCAAAAGCCCCAGAATACTTGTTTCCAGTCCAGTTAGGACCTAGCTTGGCAGTTCGGGCTGGATTGTTCCCATGGGAGCAGTTACAAGACTGATTTGCATATGGCTGGGTCCAAACTGGGATGACGTACCAGGGAAAATAACAATGGATTAAACCCAGATCTGTGACTGGACGTGAGAGTTTGAAACCTTCCAACACTCTATCTATCATGTTATTTTGAGAAGTTGCTATGTGCACCCTAAGTGGAAAAGGGTATGCCTATACTTGGGCCCCTTGCTCCCGCTACCACTGGATTCAAGCTAGCCTGGCTGATATGGGGTGATACCCTGAACCCAGTCCCCGGGAACTTGTTTCCAGTACAGGGAGGACCTAGCTTGGCAGTTCGGGCTTGACTGTTCCCATGGGGAGCAGGGTCAAGACTGATTTTGATATGGCTGGCTCCAGAACTGGGGTGACGTGGCGAGTAAAATAAAGATGGATTCATCCCAGATCTTTGAGGAGAGGTGTGTGTTTGGAAAGTTTTAACACTCTGTCCATCATGTTATTTTGTGAAATTGCTATGTGCACCCTAAGTGGATAAGGATGTGCCTAGACCTGGGTCCCTTGCTCACTGCACCACTGTATTCAAGCTAGCCTGGCTGATGAGGGGTGATACCCCAAAACCAGACCCAGAATACTTGTTTCCAGTGCAGGGAGGACCTAGCTTGGCAGTTCAAGCTTGACTGTTCCCATGGGGAGAAGGGTCAAGAAGAATTTACATATGGATGCTTGCAGAACTGGGTTGACGTGGTGAGAAATAAAAGATATATTAAACCCAGTTGTTTGACTGGAGGTGAGTGTTTGAAAACTTTCAACACTCTGTCCATAATGTTATTTTGAGAAGTTGCTATATGCGCCCTAAGTGGATAAGGGTATGCCTAGACGTGCGTCCCTAGCTCGCTGCACCACTGAATTCAAGCTAGCCTGGCTGGTGAGGGGTGATACCCTAAACCCAGTCCCAGAGTACTTGTTTCCAGTCCAGGGAGGACCTAGCTTGGCAGTTCAGGCTGGACTGTTCCCATGGCAGCAGTTTCAAGACTGATTTGCATATGGCTGGGTCCAAACTGGGGTGACGTACTTGGGAAAAAACAATGGATTAAACCCAGATCTGTGACTGGAGGTGAGTGTTTGAAACCTTCCAACACTCTGTCTATAATGTTATTTTGAGAAGATGCTATGCGCAACCTAAGTGGAAAAGGGTATGCCTAGACGTGGGTCCCTTGCTCCCGCTACCACTGGATTCAAGCTAGCCTGGCTAATGAGGGGTGATACCCTGATCCCAGTCCCAGAGAACTTGTTTCCAGTCCAGGGAGGACCTAGCTTGGCATTTCGGGCTTGACTGTTCCCATGGGGAGAAGGATCAAGAATAATTTACATATGGATGCTTGCAGAACTGGGTTGACGTGGTGAGAAATAAAAAATGTGTTAAACCCAGTTCTTTGACTGGAGGTGACTGTTTGAAAACTTTCAACACTCTGTCCATAATGTTATTTTGTGAAGTTGCTATATGCGCCCTAAGTGGATAAGGGTATGCCTAGACGTGGGTCCCTAGCTCGCTGCATCACTGGATTCAAGCTAGTCTGGCTGATGAGGGATGATACCCCAAAACCAGTCCCAGAATACTTGTTTCCAGTCCCGGTAGGACCTAACTTGGCAGTTCGGGCTGGACAGTTCCCATGGGAGCAGGTTCAAGACTGATTTGCATATGGCTGGGTCCAAACTGGGGTGACGTAGCAGGGAAAATAACAATGGATTAAACCCAGATCTGTGATGGGAGGTGAGTGTTTGAAACGTTCCAACACTCTGTACATCATGTTATTTTGTGAATTTGCTATATGCACCCTAAGTGGAAAAGAATATGCCTAGACGTGGCTACCTTGCTCGCTGCACCACTGGATTCAAGCTAGCCTGGCTGATGAGGGGTGATACCCCAAAACCAGTCACACAATACTTGTTTCCACTCCAGGGAGGACCTAGCTTGGCAGTTCGGGCTGGACTGTTCCCATGGGGAGCAGGGTCAACACTGATTTTCCTTTTGCCAGGTCCAGAATTGGGGTGATGTGGCAAGTAAAATAAAGATGGATTAATCCCAGATCTTTGACTGGAGGTGTGTGTTTGAAAAGTATCAACACTCTGTCCATCATTTTATTTTGTGAAGTTGCTATATTCACCCTAAGTGTACAAGGAAATGACTAGACCTCGGTCCCTTGCTCGCTGCACCACTGGATTCAAGCTAGCCTGGCTGATGAGGGGTGATACCCCCAAACCAGCCCCAGAATACTTGTTTCCAGTACAGTTAGGACCTAGCTTGGCAGTTCGGGCTGGATTGTTCCCATGGGAGCAGTTACAAGACTGATTTGCATATGGCTGGGTCCAAACTGGGATGACGTACCAGGGAAAATAACAATGAATTAAACCCAGATCTGTGACTGGAGGTGAGTGTTTGAAACCTTCCAACACTCTATCTATCATGTTATTTTGAGAAGTTGCAATGTGCACCCTAAGTGGAAAAGGGTATGCCTATACTTGGGTCCCTTGCTCGCTGCACCACTGGATTCAAGCTAGCCTGGCTGATGAGGGGTGATACCCCCAAACCAGTCCCAGAGTACTTGTTTCCAGTCCAGGGAGGACCTAGCTTGGCAGTTTGGTCTTGACTGTTCCCATGGGGATCAGGGTCAAGACTGATTAACATATGCTGGCTCCAGAACTGGTGTGACGTGGTGAGCAAAATAAAGATGGATTAATCCCACATCTGTGACTGTAGGTGAGTGTTCGAAACGTTCCAACACTCTGTCCATCATGGTATTTTGTGAAGTTGCTATGTGCGTCCTAAGTGGATAAGGGTATGCCTAGATGTGTGTCCCTTGCTCGCTGCACCACTGAATTCAAGCTAGCCTCTCTGGTGAGGGGTGATACCCTAAACCCAGTCCCAGAGTACTTGTTTCCAGTCCAGGGAGGACCTAGCTTGGCAGTCGGGCATGACTGTTCCCATTGATAGCAGGGTCAAGACTGATTTACATATGGCTGGCTCCAGAACTGGGGTGATGTGGCGAGCAAAATAAGATGGATTAAACCCAGATCTTTGATTGGAGGTGTGTGTTTGAAAAGTTTCAACATTCTGTCCATCGTGTTATTTTGTGAAGTTGCTATATGCGCCCTAAGTGGATAAAGATATGCCTAGACCTGGGTCCCTTGCTCACTGTACCAGTGGATTCAAGCTAGCCTGGCTGATGAGGGGTGATACTCCAAAATAAGTCCCAGAATACTTGTTTCCATTCTAGTGAGGACCTAGCTTGGCAGTTCGGTCTTGACTGTTCTCATGTGGATCAGGGTCAAGACTGATTTACATATGGCTGGGTCCAGAACTGGTTAGACGTGGCAAGCAAAATAAAGGTTGATTAAACTGAGATCTTTCGCTGGAAGTAAGTGTTTGAAAAGTTTCAACACTCTGTCCATCAGGTTATTTTGTGAAGTTGCTATGTGCACCCTAAGTGGAAAAGGGTATGCCTAGACATGGGACCCTTGCTCACTGCACCAGTAGATTCAAGCTAGCCTGGCTGATGAGGGGTGATACCCTGAACCCAGTCCCAGAGTACTTGTTTCCAGTCTATGGAGGACCTAGCTTGGCAGTTCAGGCTTGACTGTTCCCATGGGGAGCAGGGTCAAGTCTGATTCAGATATTGCTGGCTCCAGAACTGGGGTGACGTGGTGAGTAAAATAAATATGGATTCTTAGCAGATCTTTGACTAGAGGTGTGTGTTTGGAAAGTTTTAACACTCTGTCCATCATGTTATTTTCTGAAGTTGCTATATGCGCCCTAAGTGGATAAGGATATGCCTAGTCCTGGGTCCCTTGCTCACTGCACCCCTGGATTCAAGCTATCCTGGCTGAAGGGGTGATACCCCAAAACCAGACCCAGATTACTTGTTTCCAGTCCAGGGAGGACCTAGGTTGGCAGTTCAAGCTTGACTGTTCCCATGGGGAGAAGGATCAAGAATAATTTACATATGGATGCTTGCAGAACTGAGTTGATGTGGTGAGTAATAAAAGATGTATTAAACCCAGTTCTTTGACTGGAGGTGAGTGTTTGAAAACTGTCAACAATCTGTCCATAATGTTATTTTGTGAAGTTGCTATATGCGCCCTAAGTGTATAAGGGTATGCCTAGACGTGGGCCCCTAGCTCGCTGCACCACTGGATTCAAGCTAGTGTGGCTGATGAGGGGTGATACCCCAAAACCGGCCCAGAATACTTGTTTCCAGTCCAGGGAGGACCTAGCTTGGCAGTTCAGGCTGGACTGTTCCCATGGGAGCAGGTTCAAGACTGATTTGCATATGGATGGGTCCAAACTGGGGTGACGTAGCAGGGTAAATAACAATTGATTAAACCCAGATCTATGACGGGATGTGAGTGTTTGAACCCTTCCAACACTCTGTCTATCATGTTATTTTGAGAAGTTGCTATGTGCACCCTAAGTGGAAAAGGGTATGCCTAGACGTGGGTCCCTTGCTCCCATTACCACTGGATTCAAGCTAGCCTGGCTGATGAGGGGTGACACCCTGAACTCAGTCCCAGAGAACTTGTTTCCAGTACAGGGAGGACCTAGCTCGGCAGTTCGGGCTTGACTGATCATGTGGAGCAGGGTCAAGACTGATTTAGATATGGCTGGCTCCAGAACTGGGGTGACGTGGCGAGTAAGATAAAGATGGATTCATACCAGATCTTTGAGGAGAGGTTTGTGTTTGGAAAGTTTTAACACTGTCCATCATGTTATTTTGTGAAGTTGCTATGTGCACCCTAAGTGGACAAGGATGTGCCTAGACCTGGGTCCCTTGCTCACTGCACCACTGTATTCAAGCTAGCCTGGCTGATGAGGGGTGATACCCCAAAACCAGACCCAGAATACTTGTTTCCAGTCCAGGGAGGACCTAGCTTGGTAGTTCAAGCTTGACTGTTCCCATGGGGAGAAGGATCAAGAAGAATTTAGATATGGATGCTTGCAGAACTGGGTTGACGTGGTGAGAAATAAAAGATGTGTTAAACGCAGTTCTTTGACTGGAGGTGAGTGTTTGAAAACTTTCAACACTCTGTCCATAATGTTATTTTGTGAAGTTGCTATATGCGCCCTAAGTGGATAAGGGTATGCCTAGACATGGGTCAATAGCTCACTGCACCACTGGATTCAAGCCAGTCTGGCTGATGAGGGGTGATACCCGAAAACCAGTCCCAGAATACTTGTTTCCAGTCCAGGGAGGACCTAGCTTGGCAGTTCAGGCTGGACTGTTCCCATGGGAGCAGTTTCAAGACTGATTTGCATATGGCTGGGTCCAAACTGGGGTGACGTACTTGGGAAAAAACAACGGATTAAACCCAGATCTGTGACTGGAGGTGAGTGTTTGAAACCTTCCAACACTCTGTCTATCATGTTATTTTGAGAAGTTGCTATGTGCAACCTAAGTGGAAAAGGGTATGCCTAGACGTGGGTCGCTTGCTCCCGCTACCACTGGATTCAAGCTAGCCTGGCTGATGAGGGGTGATACCCTGAACCCAGTCCCAGAGTACTTGTTTCCAGTCCAGGGAGGACCTAGCTTGGCAGTCGGGCATGACTGTTCTCATTGGGAGCAGGGTCAAGACTGATTTACATATTGCTGGCTCCAGAACTGGGGAGACGTGGCGAGCAAAATAAGATGGATTAAACCCAGATCTTTGATTGGAGGTGTGTGTTTGAAAAGTTTCAACATCCTGTCCATCATGTTATTTTGTGAAGTTGCTATATGCGCCCTAAGTGGATAAAGATATGCCTAGACCTGGGTCCCTTGCTCACTGCACCACTGGATTCGAGCTAGCCTAGCTGATGAGGGGTGATACCCCAAAACCAGTCCCAGAATACTTGTTTCCAGTCTAGTGAGGACCTAGCTTGGCAGTTCGGGCTTGACTGTTCCCATCGGAAGCAGGGTCAAGACTGATTTACATATGGCTGGGTCTAGAACTGGGTAGACGTGGCAAGCAAAATAAAGGTGGATTAAACTGAGATCTTTCACTGGAAGTAAGTGTTTGAAAACTTTCAACACTCTGTCCATAATGTTATTTTGTGAAGTTGCTATGTGCACCCTAAGTGGAAAAGGGTATGCCTAGACATGGGACCCTTGCTCGCTGCACCACTAGATTCAAGCTAGCCTGGCTGATGAGGGGTGATACCCTGAACCCAGTCCCAGAGTTCTTGTTTCCAGCCTATGGAGGACCTAGCTTGGCAGTTCGGGCTTGACTGTTCCCATGGGGAGCAGGATCAAGACTGATTTAGATAATGCTGGCTCAAGAACTGGGGTGACGTGGTGAGTAAAATAAAGATGGATTCTTAGCAGATCTTTGACTAGAGGTGTGTGTTTGGAAAGTTTTAACACTCTGTCCATCATGTCATTTTCTGAAGTTGCTATATGCGCCCTAAGTGGATAAGGATATGCCTAGACCTGGGTCCTTTGCTCACTGCACCCCTGGATTCAAGCTAGCCTGACTGATGAGGGGTGATACCCCACAACCAGACCCAGAATACTTGTTTCCAGTCCAGGGAGGACCTAGCTTGGAGGTTCAAGCTTGACTGTTCCCATGGGGAGAAGGATCAAGAATAATATACATATGGATGCTTGCAGAACTGGGTTGACGTGGTGAGAAATAAAAGATGTATTAAACCCAGTTCTTTGACTGGGGATGAGGGTTTGAAAAATCTCAACACTCTGTCCATAATGTTATTTTGTGAAGTTGCTATATGCGCCCTAAGTGGATAAGGGTATGCCTAGACGTGGGTCCTTAGCTCGCTGCACCACTGGATTCAAGCTAGTCTGGCTGATGAGGGGTGATACCCCAAAACCGGCCCCAGAATACTTGTTTCCAGTCCAGGGAGGACCTAGCTTGGCAGTTCAGGCTGGACTGTTCCCATGGGAGCAGGTTCAAGACTGATTTGCATATGGATGGGTCCAAACTGGGGTGACGTAGCAGGGAAAATAACAATGGATTAAATCCAGATCTGTGACGGGAGGTGAGTGTTTGAAACGTTCCAACACTCTGTACATCATGTTTTTTTGGAATTTGCTATATGCACCCTAAGTGGAAAAGGATCTGCCTAGACGTGGCTCCCTTGCTAGCTGCACCACTGGATTCAAGCTAGCCTGGCTGATGAGGGGTGATACCCCGAAACCAGTCACACAATACTTGTTTCCACTCCAGGGAGGACCTAGCTTGGCAGTTCGGGCTGGACTGTTCCCATGGGGAGCAGGGTCAACACTGATTTTCCTTTTGCCAGGTCCAGAATTGGGGTGATGTGGCGAGTAAAATAAAGATGTATTAATCCCAGATCTTTGACTGGAGGTGTGTGTTTGAAAAGTTTCAACACTCTGTCCATCATTTTATTTTGTGAAGTTGCTATATTCACCCTAAGTGTACAAGGAAATGCCTAGACCTCGGTCCCTTGCTCGCTGCACCACTGGATTCAAGCTAGCCTGGCTGATGAGGGGTGATACCCCAAAACCAGCCCCAGAATACTTGTTTCCAGTCCAGTTAGGACCTAGCTTGGCAGTTCGGGCTGGATTGTTCCCATGGGAGCAGTTACAAGACTGATTTGCATATGGCTGGGTCCAAACTGGGATGACGTACCAGGGAAAATAACAATGGATTAAACCCAGATCTGTGACTGGACATGGGAGTTTGAAACCTTCCAACACTCTATCTATCATGTTATTTTGAGAAGTTGCTATGTGCACCCTAAGTGGAAAAGGGTATGCCTATACTTGGGCCCCTTGCTCCCGCTACCACTGGATTCAAGCTAGCCTGGCTGATATGGGGTGATACCCTGAACCCAGTCCCCGGGAACTTGTTTCCAGTACAGGGAGGACCTAGCTTGGCAGTTCGGGCTTGACTGTTCCCATGGGGAGGAGGGTCAAGACTGATTTAGATATGGCTGGCTCCAGAACTGGGGTGACGTGGCGAGTAAAATAAAGATGGATTCATCCCAGATCTTTGAGGAGAGGTGTGTGTTTGGAAAGTTTTAACACTCTGTCCATCATGTTATTTTGTGAAATTGCTATGTGCACCCTAAGTGGATAAGGATGTGCCTAGACCTGGGTCCCTTGCTCACTGCACCACTGTATTCAAGCTAGCCTGGCTGATGAGGGGTGATACCCCAAAACCAGCCCCAGAATACTTGTTTCCAGTCCAGTTAGGACCTAGCTTGGCAGTTCGGGCTGGATTGTTCCCATGGGAGCAGTTACAAGACTGATTTGCATATGGCTGGGTCCAAACTGGGATGACGTACCAGGGAAAATAACAATGGATTAAACCCAGATCTGTGACTGGACGTGAGAGTTTGAAACCTTCCAACACTCTATCTATCATGTTATTTTGAGAAGTTGCTATGTGCACCCTAAGTGGAAAAGGGTATGCCTATACTTGGGCCCCTTGCTCCCGCTACCACTGGATTCAAGCTAGCCTGGCTGATATGGGGTGATACCCTGAACCCAGTCCCCGGGAACTTGTTTCCAGTACAGGGAGGACCTAGCTTGGCAGTTCGGGCTTGACTGTTCCCATGGGGAGCAGGGTCAAGACTGATTTAGATATGGCTGGCTCCAGAACTGGGGTGACGTGGCGAGTAAAATAAAGATGGATTCATCCCAGATCTTTGAGGAGAGGTGTGTGTTTGGAAAGTTTTAACACTCTGTCCATCATGTTATTTTGTGAAATTGCTATGTGCACCCTAAGTGGATAAGGATGTGCCTAGACCTGGGTCCCTTGCTCACTGCACCACTGTATTCAAGCTAGCCTGGCTGATGAGGGGTGATACCCCAAAACCAGACCCAGAATACTTGTTTCCAGTGCAGGGAGGACCTAGCTTGGCAGTTCAAGCTTGACTGTTCCCATGGGGAGAAGGGTCAAGAAGAATTTACATATGGATGCTTGCAGAACTGGGTTGACGTGGTGAGAAATAAAAGATATATTAAACCCAGTTGTTTGACTGGAGGTGAGTGTTTGAAAACTTTCAACACTCTGTCCATAATGTTATTTTGAGAAGTTGCTATATGCGCCCTAAGTGGATAAGGGTATGCCTAGACGTGGGTCCCTAGCTCGCTGCACCACTGAATTCAAGCTAGCCTGGCTGGTGAGGGGTGATACCCTAAACCCAGTCCCAGAGTACTTGTTTCCAGTCCAGGGAGGACCTAGCTTGGCAGTTCAGGCTGGACTGTTCCCATGGCAGCAGTTTCAAGACTGATTTGCATATGGCTGGGTCCAAACTGGGGTGACGTACTTGGGAAAAAACAATGGATTAAACCCAGATCTGTGACTGGAGGTGAGTGTTTGAAACCTTCCAACACTCTGTCTATAATGTTATTTTGAGAAGATGCTATGCGCAACCTAAGTGGAAAAGGGTATGCCTAGACGTGGGTCCCTTGCTCCCGCTACCACTGGATTCAAGCTAGCCTGGCTAATGAGGGGTGATACCCTGATCCCAGTCCCAGAGAACTTGTTTCCAGTCCAGGGAGGACCTAGCTTGGCATTTCGGGCTTGACTGTTCCCATGGGGAGAAGGATCAAGAATAATTTACATATGGATGCTTGCAGAACTGGGTTGACGTGGTGAGAAATAAAAAATGTGTTAAACCCAGTTCTTTGACTGGAGGTGACTGTTTGAAAACTTTCAACACTCTGTCCATAATGTTATTTTGTGAAGTTGCTATATGCGCCCTAAGTGGATAAGGGTATGCCTAGACGTGGGTCCCTAGCTCGCTGCATCACTGGATTCAAGCTAGTCTGGCTGATGAGGGATGATACCCCAAAACCAGTCCCAGAATACTTGTTTCCAGTCAAGGTAGGACCTAACTTGGCAGTTCGGGCTGGACAGTTCCCATGGGAGCAGGTTCAAGACTGATTTGCATATGGCTGGGTCCAAACTGGGGTGACGTAGCAGGGAAAATAACAATGGATTAAACCCAGATCTGTGATGGGAGGTGAGTGTTTAAAACGTTCCAACACTCTGTACATCATGTTATTTTGTGAATTTGCTATATGCGCCCTAAGTGGAAAAGGATATGCCTAGTCGTGGCTCCCTTGCTCGCTGCACCACTGGATTCAAGCTACCCTGGCTGATGAGGGGTGATAACCTGAAACCAGTCACACAATACTTGTTTCCACTCCAGTTAGGACCTAGCTTGGCAGTTCGGGCTGGATTGTTCCCATGGGAGCAGGTTCAAGACTGATTTGCATATGGCTGGGTCCAAACTGGGATGACGTACCAGGGAAAATAAAGATGGATTAAACCCAAATCTGTGACTGTAGGTGAGTGTTCGAAACGGTCCAACACGCTGTCCATCATTTTATTTCGTGAAGTTGCTATATTCACCCTAAGTGTACAAGGATATGCCTAGACCTGGGTCCCTTGCTCACTGCACCACTGAATTCAAGGTAGCCTGGCTGGTGAGGCATGATACCCTAAACCCAGTCCCAGAGTACTTGTTTCCAGTCCAGGGAGGACCTAGCTTGGCAGCCGGGCATGACTGTTCTCATTGGGAGCAGGGTCAACACTGATTTACATATTGCTGGCTCCAGAACTGGGGAGACGTGGCGAGCAAAATAAGATGGATTAAACCCAGATCTTTGATTGGAGGTGTGTGTTTGAAAAGTTTCAACATTCTGTCCATCATGTTATTTTGTGAAGTTGCTAAATGCTCCCTAAGTGGATAAAGATATGCCTAGACCTGGGTCCCTTGCTCACTGCACCACTGGATTCAAGCTAGCCTGGCTGATCAGGGGTGATACTCCAAAACCAGTCCCAGAATACTTGTTTCCAGTCTATGGAGGACCTAGCTTGGCAGTTCGGACTTGACTGTTCCCATGGGGAGCAGGGTCAAGACTGATTTAGATATGGCTGGCTCCAGAACTGGGGTGAAGTGGCGAGTAAAATAAAGATGGATTAATACCAGATCTTTGACTAGAGGTGTGTGTTTGTAAAGTTTTAATACTCTGTCCATCATGTTATTTTGTGAAGTTGCTATATGCGCCCTAAGTGGATAAGGATATGCCTAGACCTGGGTCCCTTGCTCACTGCACCCCTGGATTAAAGCTAGCCTGGCTGATATGGGGTGATACCCCAAAACCAGACCCAGAATACTTGTTTCCAGTCCAGGGAGGACCTAGCTTGGCAGTTCAAGCTTGGCTGTTCCCATGGGGAGAAGGATCAAGAATAATTTACATATGAATGCTTGCTGAACTGGGTTGACGTGGTGAGAAATAAAAGATGTATGAAACCCAGTTCTTTGACTGGAGGTGAGTGTTTGAAAACTTTCAACACTCTGTACATAATGTTATTTTGTGAAGTTGCTATATGCGCCCTAAGTGGATAAGGGTATGCCTAGACGTGGGCCCCTAGCTCGCTGCACCACTAGATTCAAGCTAGTATGGCTGATGAGGGGTGATACCCCAAAACCAGTCTCAAAATGCTTGTTTCTAGTCCAGGGAGGACTTAGCTTGGCAGGTCAGGCTGAACTGTTCCCATGGGAGCAGGTTCAAGACTGGTTTGCATATGCCTGGGTCCAAACTGGAAGGACGTAGCAGGGAAAATAACGATGGATTAAACCCAGATCTGTGATGGGAGGTGAGTGTTTGAAACCTTCCAACACACTGTCTATCATTTTATTTTGAGAAGTTGCTATGTGCACCCTAAGTGGAAAAGGGTATGCCTAGACGTGGGTCCCTTTCTCCTGCTATCACTGGATTCAAGCTAGCCTGGCTGATGAGGGGTGATACCCTGAACCCAGTCCCAGAGAACTTGTTTCCAGTCCTGGGAGGACCTAGCTTGGCAGTCGGGCATGACTGTTCCCATTGATAGCAGGGTCAAGACTGATTTACATATGGCTGGCTCCAGAACTGGGGTGACGTGGCGAGCAAAATAAGATGGATTAAACCCAGATCTTTGATTGGATGTGTGTATTTGAAAAGTTTCAACATTCTGTCCATCATGGTATTTTGTGAAGTTGCTATATGCGCCCTAAGTGGATAAAGATATGCCTAGACCTGGGTCCCTTGCTCACTGCAGCACTGGATTCAAGCTAGCCTGGCTGATGAGGGGTGATACTCCAAAACCAGTCCCAGAATACTTGTTTCCAGTCTAGTGAGGACCTAGCTTGGCAGTTCGGGCTTGATTGTTCCCATCGGAAGCAGGGTCAAGACTAATTTACATATGGCTGGGTCCAGAACTGGGTAGACGTGGCAAGCAAAATATAGATGGATTAAACCCAGATCTTTGATTGGAGGTGTGTGTTTGAAAAGTTTCAACATTCTGTCCATCATGTTATTTTGTGAAGTTGCTATATGTGCCCTAAGTGGATAAAGATATGCCTAGACCTGGGTCCCTTGCTCACTGCACCACTGGATTCAAGCTAGCCTGGCTGATGAGGGGTGATACCCTGAACCCAGTCCCAGAGTACTTGTTTCCAGTCTATGGAGGACCTAGCTTGGCAGTTCAGGCTTGACTGTTCCCATGGGGAGCAGGGTCAAGACTGATTTAGATATTGCTGGCTTCAGAACTGGGGTGACGTGGTGAGTAAAATAAAGATGGATTGTTAGCAGATCTTTGACTAGAGCTGTGTGTTTGGAAAGTTTTAACACTCTGTCCATCATGTTATTTTCTGAAGTTGCTATATGCGCCCTTAGTGGATAAGGATATGCCTAGACCTGGGTCCCTTGCTCACTGCACCCCTGGATTCAAGCTAGCCTGGCTGATGAGGGGTGATACCCCAAAACCAGACCCAGAATACTTGTTTCCAGTCCAGGTAGGACCTAGCTTGGCAGTTCAAGCTTGACTGTTCCCATGGGGAGAAGGATCAAGAATAATTTACATATGGATGCTTGCAGAACTGGGTTGATGTGGTGAGAAATGAAAGATGTATTAAACCCAGTTCTTTGACTGGAAGTGAGTGTTTGAAAACTGTCAACACTCTGTCCATAATGTTATTTTGTGAAGTTGCTATATGCGCCCTAAGTGGATAAGGGTATGCCTAGACATGGGTCCCTAGCTCGCTGCACCACTGGATTCAAGCTAGTCTGGCTGATGAGGGGTGATACCCCAAAACCAGTCTCAGAATACTTGTTTCTAGTCCAGGGAGGACTTAGCTTTACAGTTCAGGCTGAACTGTTCCCATGGCAGCAGTTTCAAGACTGATTTGCATATGGCTGGGTCCAAACTGGGGTGACGTACTTGGGAAAAAACAATGGATTAAACCCAGATCTGTGACTGGAGGTGAGTGTTTGAAACCTTCCAACACTCTGTCTATAATGTTATTTTGAGAAGTTGCTATGTGCAACCTAAGTGGAAAAGGGTATGCCTAGACGTGGGTCCCTTGCTCCCGCTACCACTGGATTCAAGCTAGCCTGGCTGATAAGGGGTGATACCCTGATCCCAGTCCCAGAAAACTTGTTTCCAGTCCAGGGAGGACCTAGCTTGGCATTTCGGGCTTGACTGTTCCCATGGGGAGAAGGATCAAGAATAATTTACATATGGATGCTTGCAGAACTGGGTTGACGTGGTGAGAAATAAAAAAATGTGTTAAACCCAGTTCTTTGACTGGAGGTGACTGTTTGAAAACTTTCAACACTCTGTCCATAATGTTATTTTGTGAAGTTGCTATATGCGCCCTAAGTGGATAAGGGTATGCCTAGACGTGGGTCCCTAGCTCGCTGCATCACTGGATTCAAGCTAGTCTGGCTGATGAGGGATGATACCCCAAAACCAGTCCCAGAATACTTGTTTCCAGTCCAGGTAGGACCTAGCTTGGCAGTTCGGGCTGGACAGTTCCCATGGGAGCAGGTTCAAGACTGATTTGCATATGGCTCGGTCCAAACTGGGGTGACGTAGCAGGGAAAATAACAATGGATTAAACCCAGATCTGTGATGGGAGGTGAGTGTTTGAAACGTTCCAACACTCTGTACATCATGTTATTTTGTGAATTTGCTATATGCGCCCTAAGTGGAAAAGGATATGCCTAGACGTGGCTCCCTTGCTCGCTGCACCACTGGATTCAAGCTACCCTGGCTGATGAGGGGTGATACCCCGAAGCCAGTCACACAATACTTGTTTCCACTCCAGTTAGGACCTAGCTTGGCAGTTCGGGCTGGATTGTTCCCATGGGAGCAGGTTCAAGACTGATTTGCATATGGCTGGGTCCAAACTGGGATGACGTACCAGGGAAAATAAAGATGGATTAAACCCAAATCTGTGACTGTAGGTGAGTGTTCGAAACGGTCCAACACTCTGTCCATCATTTTATTTCGTGAAGTTGCTATATTCACCCTAAGTGTACAAGGATATGCCTAGACCTGGTTCCCTTGCTCGCTGCACCACTGCATTCAAGGTAGCCTGGCTGGTGAGGCGTGATACCCTAAACCCAGTCCCAGAGTACTTGTTTCCAGTCCAGGGAGGACCTAGCTTGGCAGTTCAAGCTTGACTGTTCCCATGGGGAGAAGGATCAAGAATAATTTATATATGGATGCTTGCAGAACTGGGTTGACGTGGTGAAAAATAGAAAATGTGTTAAACCCAGTTCTTTGACTGGAGGTGACTGTTTGAAAACTTTTAACACTCTGTCCATCATGTTATTTTGTGAAGTTGCTATATGCACCCTAAGTGGATAAGGGTATGCCTAGACGTGGGTCCCTAGCTCGCTGCATCACTGGATTCAAGCTAGTCTGGCTGATGAGGGATGATACCCCAAAACCAGTCCCAGAATACTTGTTTCCAGTCCAGGTAGGACCTAGCTTGGCAGTTCGGGCTGGACAGTTCCCATGGGAGCAGGTTCAAGACTGATTTGCATATGGCTGGGTCCAAACTGGGGTGACGTAGCAGGGAAAATAACAATGGATTAAACCCAGATCTGTGATGGGAGGTGAGTGTTTGAAACCTTCCAACACTCTGTACATCATGTTATTTTGTGAATTTGCTATATGCGCCCTAATTGGAAAAGGATATGCCTAGTCGTGGCTCCCTTGCTCGCTGCACCACTGGATTCAATCTACCCTGGCTGATGAGGGGTGATACCCCGAAGCCAGTCACACAATACTTGTTTCCACTCCAGTTAGGACCTAGCTTGGCAGTTCGGGCTGGATTGTTCCCATGGGAGCAGGTTCAAGACTGATTTGCATATGGCTGGGTCCAAACTGGGATGACGTACCAGGGAAAATAAAGATGGATTAAACCCAAATCTGTGACTGTAGGTGAGTGTTCGAAACGGTCCAACACTCTGTCCATCATTTTATTTCGTGAAGTTGCTATATTCACCCTAAGTGTACAAGGATATGCCTAGACCTGGTTCCCTTGCTCGCTGCACCACTGCATTCAAGGTAGCCTGGCTGGTGAGGCGTGATACCCTAAACCCAGTCCCAGAGTACTTGTTTCCAGTCCAGGGAGGACCTAGCTTGGCATTCGGGCATGACTGTTCTCATTGGGAGCAGGGTCAAGACTGATTTACATATTGCTGGCTCCAGAACTGGGGAGACGTGGCGAGCAAAATAAGATGGATTAAACCCAGATCTTTGATTGGAGGTGTGTGTTTGAAAAGTTTCAACATTCTGTCCATCATGTTATTTTGTGAAGTTGCTATATGCGCCCTAAGTGGATAAAGATATGCCTAGACCTGGGTCCCTTGCTCACTGCACCACTGGATTCAAGCTAGCCTGGCTGATGAGGGGTGATACTCCAAAACCAGTCCCAGAATACTTGTTTCCAGTCTATGGAGGACCTAGCTTGGCAGTTCGGACTTGACTGTTCCCATGGGGAGCAGGGTCAAGACTGAATTAGATATGGCTGGCTCCAGAACTGGGGTGAAGTGGCGTGTAAAATAAAGATGGATTCATACCAGATCTTTGACTAGAGGTGTGTGTTTGGAAAGTTTTAACACTCTGTCCATCATGTTATTTTGTGAAGTTGCTATATGCGCCCTAAGTGGATAAGGATATGCCTAGACCTGGGTCCCTTGCCCACTGCACCCCTGGATTAAAGCTAGCCTGGCTGATGAGGGGTGATACCCCAAAACCAGACCCAGAATACTTGTTTCCAGTCCAGGGAGGACCTAGCTTGGCAGTTCAAGCTTGGCTGTTCCCATGGGGAGAAGGATCAAGAATAATTTACAAATGGATGCTTGCAGAACTGGGTTGACGTGGTGAGAAATAAAAGATGTATTAAACCCAGTTCTTTGACTGGAGGTGAGTGTTTGAAAACTTTCAACACTCTGTCCATAATGTTATTTTGTGAAGTTGCTATATGTGCCCTAAGTTGATAAGGGTATGCCTAGACATGGGTCCCTAGCTCGCTGCACCACTGGATTCAAGCTAGTCTGGCTGATGAGGGGTGATTCCCCAAAACCAGTCTCAGAATACTTGTTTCTAGTCCAGGGAGGACTCAGCTTTGCAGTTCAGGCTGAACTGTTCCCATGGGAGCAGGTTCAAGACTGATTTGCAAATGCCTGGGTCCAAACTGGGGTGACGTAGCAGGGAAAATAACAATGGATTAACCCCAGATCTGTGACGGGAGGTGAGTGTTTGAAACCTTCCAACACTCTGTCTATCATGTTATTTTGAGAAGTTGCTATGTGCACCCTAAGTGGAAAAGGGTATGCCTAGACGTGGGCCCCTTGCTCCCGCTACCACTGGATTCAAGCTAGCCTGGCTGATGAGGGGTGATACCCTGAACCCAGTCCCAGAGAACTTGTTTCCAGTACAGGGAGGACCTAGCTTGGCAGTTCGGGCTTGCCTGTTCCCATGGGGAGCAGGGTCAAGACTGATTTAGATATGGCTGGCTCCAGAACCGGGGTGACGTGGCGAGTAAAATAAAGATGGGTTCATCCCAGATCTTTGAGGAGAGGTGTGTGTTTGGAAAGTTTTAACACTCTGTCCATCATGTTATTTTGTGAAGTTGCTATGTGCACCCTAAGTGGATAAGGATGTGCCTAGACCTGGGTCCCTTGCTCACTGCACCACTGTATTCAAGCTAGCCTGGCTGATGAGGGGTGATACCCCAAAACCAGACCCAGAATACTTGTTTCCAGTGCAGGGAGGACCTAGCTTGGCAGTTCAAGCTTGACTGTTCCCATGGGGAGAAGGATGAAGAATAATTTACATATGGATGCTTGCAGAACTGGGTTGACGTGGTGAGAAATAGAAACTGTGTTAATCGCAGTTCTTTGACTGGAGGTGACTGTTTGAAAACTTTCAACACTCTGTCCATAATGTTATTTTGTGAAGTTGCTATATGCACCCTAAGTGGATAAGGGTATGCCTAGACGTGGGTCCCTAGCTCGCTGCATCACTGGATTCAAGCTAGTCTGGCTGATGAGGGATGATACCCCAAAACCAGTCCCAGAATACTTGTTTCCAGTCCAGGTAGGACCTAGCTTGGCAGTTCAGGCTGGACAGTTCCCATGGGAGCAGGTTCAAGACTGATTTGCATATGGCTGGGTCCAAACTGGGGTGACGTAGCAGGGAAAATAACAATGGATTAAACCCAGATCTGTGATGGGAGGTGAGTGTTTGAAACGTTCCAACACTCTGTACATCATGTTATTTTGTGAATTTGCTATATGCGCCCTAATTGGAAAAGGATATGCCTAGTCGTGGCTCCCTTGCTCGCTGCACCACTTGATTCAAGCTACCCTGGCTGATATGGGGTGATACCCCGAAACCAGTCACACAATACTTGTTTCCACTCCAGTTAGGACCTAGCTTGGCAGTTCGGGCTGGATTGTTCCCATGGGAACAGGTTCAAGACTGATTTGCATATGGCTGGGTCCAAACTGGGATGACGTAGCAGGGAAAATAACAATGGATTAAACCCAGATCTGTGACGGGAGGTGAGTGTTTGAAACCTTCCAACACTCTGTCTATCATGTTATTTTGAGAAGTTGCTATGTGCAACCTAGGTGGAAAAGGGTATGCCTAGACGTGGGTCCCTTGCTCCCGCTACCACTGGATTCAAGCTAGCCTGGCTGAGAAGGGGTGATACCCTGATCCCAGTCCCAGAGAACTTGTTTCCAGTCCAGGGAGGACCTAGCTTGGCATTTTGGGCTTGAGTGTTCCCATGGGGAGCAGGGTCAAGACTGATTTAGATATGGCTGGCTCCAGAACTGGGGTGACGTGGCAAGTAAAATAAAGATAGATTAATTCCAGATCATTGAGTAGAGGTGTGTGTTTGGAAAGTTTTAACACTCTGTCCATCATGTTATTTTGTGAAGTTGCTATATGCACCCTAAGTGGATAAGGATGTGCCTAGACCTGGGTCCCTTGCTCGCTGCACCACTGAATTCAAGGTAGCCTGGCTGGTGAGGCGTGATACCCTAAACCCAGTCCCAGAGTACTTGTTTCCAGTCCAGGGAGGACCTAGCTTGGCAGTCGGGCATGACTGTTCTCATTGGGAGCAGGGTCAAGACTGATTTACATATTGCTGGCTCCAGAACTGGGGAGACGTGGCGAGCAAAATAAGATGGATTAAACCCAGATCTTTGATTGGAGGTGTGTGTTTCAAAAGTTTCAACATTCTGTCCATCATGTTATTTTGTGAAGTTGCTATATGCGCCCTAAGTGGATAAAGATATGCCTAGACCTGGGTCCCTTGCTCACTGCACCACTGGATTCAAGCTAGCCTGGCTGATGAGGGGTGATACTCCAAAACCAGTCCCAGAATACTTGTTTCCAGTCTATGGAGGACCTAGCTTGGCAGTTCGGACTTGACTGTTCCCATGGGGAGCAGGGTCAAGACTGATTTAGATATGGCTGGCTCCAGAACTGGGGTGAAGTGGCGAGTAAAATAAAGATGGATTCATACCAGATCTTTGACTAGAGGTGTGTGTTTGGAAAGTTTTAACACTCTGTCCATCATGTTATTTTGTGAAGTTGCTATATGCGCCCTAAGTGGATAAGGATATGCCTAGACCTGGGTCCCTTGCTCACTGCACCCCTGGATTAAAGCTAGCCTGGCTGATGAGGGGTGATACCCCAAAACCAGACCCAGAATACTTGTTTCCAGTCCAGGGAGGACCTAGCTTGGCAGTTCAAGCTTGGCTGTTCCCATGGGGAGAAGGATCAAGAATAATTTACAAATGGATGCTTGCAGAACTGGGTTGACGTGGTGAGAAATAAAAGATGTATTAAACCCAGTTCTTTGACTGGAGGTGAGTGTTTGAAAACTTTCAACACTCTGTACATAATGTTATTTTGTGAAGTTGCTATCTGCGCCCTAAGTGGATAAGGGTATGCCTAGACAAGGGCCCCTAGCTCGCTGCACCACTGGATTCAAGCTAGTATGGCTGAATAGGGGCGATACCCCAAAACCAGTCTCAGAATACTTGTTTCTAGTCCAGGGAGGACTCAGCTTTGCAGTTCAGGCTGAACTGTTCCCATGGGAGCAGGTTCAAGACTGATTTGCATATGCCTGGGTCCAAACTGGGGTGACGTAGCAGGGAAAATAACAATGGATTAACCCCAGATCTGTGACGGGAGGTGAGTGTTTGAAACCTTCCAACACTCTGTCTATCATGTTATTTTGAGAAGTTGCTATGTGCACCCTAAGTGGAAAAGGGTATGCCTAGACGTGGACCCCTTGCTCCCGCTACCACTGGATTCAAGCTAGCCTGGCTGATGAGGGGTGATACCCTGAACCCAGTCCCAGAGAACTTGTTTCCAGTACAGGGAGGACCTAGCTTGGCAGTTCGGGCTTGACTGTTCCCATGAGGAGCAGGGTCAAGACTGATTTAGATATGGCTGGCTCCAGAACTGGGTTGACGTGGTGAGTAAAATAAAGATGGATTCATCCCAGATCTTTGAGGACAGGTGTGTGTTTGGAAAGTTTTAACACTCAGTCCATCATGTTATTTTGTGAAGTTGCTATATGCGCCCTAAGTGGATAAGGATATGCCTAGACCTGGGTTCCTTGCTCACTGCACCCCTGCATTAAAGCTAGCCTGGCTGATGAGGGGTGATACCCCAAAACCAGACCCAGAATACTTGTTTCCAGTCCAGGGAGGACCTAGCTTGGCAGTTCAAGCTTGACTGTTCCCATGGGGAGAAGGATCAAGAATAATTTACATATGGATGCTTGCAGAACTGGGTTGACGTGGTGAGAAATAAAAGATGTATTAAACCCAGTTCTTTGACTGGAAGTGAGTGTTTGAAAACTGTCAACACTCTGTCCATAATGTTATTTTGTGAAGTTGCTATATGCGCCCTAAGTGGATAAGGGTATGCCTAGACATGGGTCCCTAGCTCGCTGCACCACTGGATTCAAGCTAGTCTGGCTGATGAGGGGTGATTCCCCAAAACCAGTCTCAGAATACTTGTTTCTAGTCCAGGGAGGACTCAGCTTTGCAGTTCAGGCTGAACTGTTCCCATGGGAGCAGGTTCAAGACTGATTTGCATATGCCTGGGTCCAAACTGGGGTGATGTAGCAGCGAAAATAACGATGGATTAAACCCAGATCTGTGATGGGAGGTGAGTGTTTGAAACCTTCCAACACTCTGTCTATCATTTTATTTTGAGAAGTTGCTATGTGCACCCTAAGTGGAAAAGGGTATGCCTAGACGTGGGTCCCTTTCTCCTGCTATCACTGGATTAAAGCTAGCCTGGCTGATGAGGGGTGATACCCTGAACCCAGTCCCAGAGAACTTGTTTCCAGTCCAGGGAGGACCTAGCTTGGCAGTTCGGGCTTGACTGTTCCCATGAGGAGCAGGGTCAAGACTGATTTAGATATGGCTGGCTCCAGAACTGGGTTGACGTGGCGAGTAAAATAAAGATGGATTCATCCCAGATCTTTGAGGACAGGTGTGTGTTTGGAAAGTTTTAACACTCAGTCCATCATGTTATTTTGTGAAGTTGCTATGTGCACCCTAAGTGGATAAGGATGTGCCTAGACCTGGGTCCCTTGCTCACTGCACCACTGTATTCAAGCTAGCCTGGCTGATGAGGGGTGATACCCCAAAACCAGTCCCAAAATACTTGTTTCCAGTCCAGGGAGGACCTAGCTTGGCAGTTCAGGCTGGCCTGTTCCCATGGGAGCAGGTTCAAGTGTGATTTGCACATGGCTGGCTCCAGAACTGGGGTGACGTGGCGAGTAAAATAAAGATGGATTCATACCCGATCTTTGAGTAGAGGTGTGTGTTTGGAAAGTTTTAACACTCAGTCCATCATGTTATTTTGTGAAGTTGCTATATGTGCCCTAAGTGGATAAGGATATGCCTAGACCTGGGTTCCTTGCTCACTGCACCCCTGCATTAAAGCTAGCCTGGCTGATGAGGGGTGATACCCCAAAACCAGACCCAGAATACTTGTTTCCAGTCCAGGGAGGACCTAGCTTGGCAGTTCAAGCTTGACTGTTCCCATGGGGAGAAGGATCAAGAATAATTTACATATGGATGCTTGCAGAACTGGGTTGACGTGGTGAGAAATAAAAGATGTATTAAACCCAGTTCTTTGACTGGAAGTGAGTGTTTGAAAACTGTCAACACTCTGTCCATAATGTTATTTTGTGAAGTTGCTATATGCGCCCTAAGTGGATAAGGGTATGCCTAGACATGGGTCCCTAGCTCGCTGCACCACTGGATTCAAGCTAGTCTGGCTGATGAGGGGTGATTCCCCAAAACCAGTCTCAGAATACTTGTTTCTAGTCCAGGGAGGACTCAGCTTTGCAGTTCAGGCTGAACTGTTCCCATGGGAGCAGGTTCAAGACTGATTTGCATATGCCTGGGTCCAAACTGGGGTGACGTAGCAGGGAAAATAACAATGGATTAACCCCAGATCTGTGACGGGAGGTGAGTGTTTGAAACCTTCCAACACTCTGTCTATCATGTTATTTTGAGAAGTTGCTATGTGCACCCTAAGTGGAAAAGGGTATGCCTAGACGTGGGCCCTTTGCTCCCGCTACCACTGGATTCAAGCTAGCCTGGCTGATGAGGGGTGATACCCTGAACCCAGTCCCAGAGAACTTGTTTCCAGTACAGGGAGGACCTAGCTTGGCAGTTCGGGCTTGCCTGTTCCCATAAGGAGCAGGGTCAAGACTGATTTAGATATGGCTGGCTCCAGAACCGGGGTGACGTGGCGAGTAAAATAAAGATGGATTCATCCCAGATCTTTGAGGAGAGGTGTGTGTTTGGAAAGTTTTAACACTCTGTCCATCATGTTATTTTGTGAAGTTGCTATGTGCACCCTAAGTGGATAAGGATGTGCCTAGACCTGGGTCCCTTGCTCACTGCACCACTGTATTCAAGCTAGCCTGGCTGATGAGGGGTGATACCGCAAAACCAGACCCAGAATACTTGTTTCCAGTGCAGGGAGGACCTAGCTTGGCAGTTCAAGCTTGACTGTTCCCATGGGGAGAAGGATCAAGAATAATTTACATATGGATGCTTGCAGAACTGGGTTGACGTGGTGAGAAATAGAAAATGTGTTAAACCCAGTTCTTTGACTGGAGGTGACTGTTTGAAAACTTTCAACACTCTGTCCATAATGTTATTTTGTGAAGTTGCTATATGCACCCTAAGTGGATAAGGGTATGCCTAGACGTGGGTCCCTAGCTCGCTGCATCACTGGATTCAAGCTAGTCTGGCTGATGAGGGATGATACCCCAAAACCAGTCCCAGAATACTTGTTTCCAGTCCAGGTAGGACCTAGCTTGGCAGTTCGGGCTGGACAGTTCCCATGGGAGCAGGTTCAAGACTGATTTGCATATGGCTGGGTCCAAACTGGGGTGACGTAGCAGGGAAAATAACAATGGATTAAACCCAGATCTGTGATGGGAGGTGAGTGTTTGAAACGTTCCAACACTCTGTACATCATGTTATTTTGTGAATTTGCTATATGCGCCCTAATTGGAAAAGGATATGCCTAGTCGTGGCTCCCTTGCTCGCTGCACCACTGGATTCAAGCTACCCTGGCTGATGAGGGGTGATACCCCGAGACCAGTCACACAATACTTGTTTCCACTCCAGTTACGACCTAGCTTGGCAGTTCGGGCTGGATTGTTCCCATGGGAACAGGTTCAAGACTGATTTGCATATGGCTGGGTCCAAACTGGGATGACGTAGCAGGGAAAATAACAATGGATTAAACCCAGATCTGTGACGGGAGGTGAGTGTTTGAAACCTTCCAACACTCTGTCTATCATGTTATTTTGAGAAGTTGCTATGTGCAACCTAGGTGGAAAAGGGTATGCCTAGACGTGGGTCCCTTGCTCCCGCTACCACTGGATTCAAGCTAGCCTGGCTGATGAGGGGTGACACCCTGATCCCAGTCCCAGAGAACTTGTTTCCAGTCCAGGGAGGACCTAGCTTGGCATTTCGGGCTTGAGTGTTCCCATGGGGAGCAGGGTCAAGACTGATTTAGATATGGCTGGCTCCAGAACTGGGGTGACGTGGCAAGTAAAATAAAGATAGATTCATTCCAGATCATTGAGTAGAGGTGTGTGTTTGGAAAGTTTTAACACTCTGTCCATCATGTTATTTTGTGAAGTTGCTATATGCGCCCTAAGTGGATAAGGATGTGCCTAGACCTGGGTCCCTTGCTCGCTGCACCACTGAATTCAAGGTAGCCTGGCTGGTGAGGCGTGATACCCTAAACCCAGTCCCAGAGTACTTGTTTCCAGTCCAGGGAGGACCTAGCTTGGCAGTCGGGCATGACTGTTCTCATTGGGAGCAGGGTCAAGACTGATTTACATATTGCTGGCTCCAGAACTGGGGAGACGTGGCGAGCAAAATAAGATGGATTAAACCCAGATCTTTGATTGGAGGTGTGTGTTTCAAAAGTTTTAACACTCTGTCCATCATGTTATTTTGTGAAGTTGCTATATGCGCCCTAAGTGGATAAGGATACGCCTAGACCTGGGTCCCTTGCTCACTGCACCCCTGGATTAAAGCTAGCCTGGCTGATGAGGGGTGATACCCCAAAACCAGACCCAGAATACTTGTTTCCAGTCCAGGGAGGACCTAGCTTGGCAGTTCAAGCTTGGCTGTTCCCATGGGGAGAAGGATCAAGAATAATTTACAAATGGATGCTTGCAGAACTGGGTTGACGTGGTGAGAAATAAAAGATGTATTAAACCCAGTTCTTTGACTGGAGGTGAGTGTTTGAAAACTTTCAACACTCTGTACATAATGTTATTTTGTGAAGTTGCTATCTGCGCCCTAAGTGGATAAGGGTATGCCTAGACGTGGGCCCCTAGCTCGCTGCACCACTGGATTCAAGCTAGTATGGCTGAATAGGGGCGATACCCCAAAACCAGTCTCAGAATACTTGTTTCTAGTCCAGGGAGTACTCAGCTTTGCAGTTCAGGCTGAACTGTTCCCATGGGAGCAGGTTCAAGACTGATTTGCATATGCCTAGGTCCAAACTGGGGTGACGTAGCAGGGAAAATAACAATAGATTAACCCCAGATCTGTGACGGGAGGTGAGTGTTTGAAACCTTCCAACACTCTGTCTATCATGTTATTTTGAGAAGTTGCTATGTGCACCCTAAGTGGAAAAGGGTATGCCTAGACGTGGGTCCCTTTCTCCTGCTATCACTGGATTAAAGCTAGCCTGGCTGATTAGGGGTGATACCCTGAACCCAGTCCCAGAGAACTTGTTTCCAGTCCAGGGAGGACCTAGCTTGGCAGTTCGGGCTTGACTGTTCTCATGAGGAGCAGGGTCAAGACTGATTTAGATATGGCTGGCTCCAGAACTGGGTTGACGTGGTGAGTAAAATAAAGATGGATTCATCCCAGATCTTTGAGGACAGGTGTGTGTTTGGAAAGTTTTAACACTCAGTCCATCATGTTATTTTGTGAAGTTGCTATGTGCACCCTAAGTGGATAAGGATGTGCCTAGACCTGGGTCCCTTGCTCACTGCACCACTGTATTCAAGCTAGCCTGGCTGATGAGGGGTGATACCCCAAAACCAGTCCCAAAAAAATGGTTCCAGTCCAGGGAGGACCTAGCTTGGCAGTTCAGGCTGGCCTGTTCCCATGGGAGCAGGTTCAAGTCTGATTTGCACATGGCTGGCTCCAGAACTGGGGTGACGTGGTGAGTAAAATAAAGATGGATTAATACCCGATCTTTGAGTAGAGGTGTGTGTTTGGAAAGTTTTAACACTCAGTCCATCATGTTATTTTGTGAAGTTGCTATATGCGCCCTAAGTGGATAAGGATATGCCTAGACCTGGGTTCCTTGCTCACTGCACCCCTGCATTAAAGCTAGCCTGGCTGATGAGGGGTGATACCCCAAAACCAGACCCAGAATACTTGTTTCCAGTCCAGGGAGGACCTAGCTTGGCAGTTCAAGCTTGACTGTTCCCACGGGGAGAAGGATCAAGAATAATTTACATATGGATGCTTGTAGAACTGGGTTGACGTGGTGAGAAATAAAAGATGTATTAAACCCAGTTC
This sequence comes from Triturus cristatus, assembly GCF_964204655.1. Taxonomy (NCBI): domain Eukaryota; kingdom Metazoa; phylum Chordata; class Amphibia; order Caudata; family Salamandridae; genus Triturus; species Triturus cristatus. Next base: position 514,525,027 of record NC_140592.1, on the reverse strand, counting down.
TTTGACTGGAAGTGAGTGTTTGAAAACTGTCAACACTCTGTCCATAATGTTATTTTGTGAAGTTGCTATATGCGCCCTAAGTGGATAAGGGTATGCCTAGACATGGGTCCCTAGCTCGCTGCACCACTGGATTCAAGCTAGTCTGGCTGATGAGGGGTGATTCCCAAAAACCAGTCTCAGAATACTTGTTTCTAGTCCAGGGAGGACTCAGCTTTGCAGTTCAGGCTGAACTGTTCCCATGGGAGCAGGTTCAAGACTGATTTGCATATGCCTGGGTCCAAACTGGGGTGACGTAGCAGGGAAAATAACGATGGATTAAACCCAGATCTGTGACGGGAGGTGAGTGTTTGAAACCTTCCAACACTCTGTCTATCATGTTATTTTGAGAAGTTGCTATGTGCACCCTAAGTGGAAAAGGGTATGCCTAGACGTGGGCCCTTTGCTCCCACTACCACTGGATTCAAGCTAGCCTGGCTGATGAGGGGTGATACCCTGAACCCAGTCCCAGAGAACTTGTTTCCAGTACAGGGAGGACCTAGCTTGGCAGTTCGGGCTTGCCTGTTCCCATAAGGAGCAGGGTCAAGACTGATTTAGATATGGCTGGCTCCAGAACCGGGGTGACGTGGCGAGTAAAATAAAGATGGATTCATCCCAGATCTTTGAGGAGAGGTGTGTGTTTGGAAAGTTTTAACACTCTGTCCATCATGTTATTTTGTGAAGTTGCTATGTGCACCCTAAGTGGATAAGGATGTGCCTAGACCTGGGTCCCTTGCTCACTGCACCACTGTATTCAAGCTAGCCTGGCTGATGAGGGGTGATACCGCAAAACCAGACCCAGAATACTTGTTTCCAGTGCAGGGAGGACCTAGCTTGGCAGTTCAAGCTTGACTGTTCCCATGGGGAGAAGGATCAAGAATAATTTACATATGGATGCTTGCAGAACTGGGTTGACGTGGTGAGAAATAGAAAATGTGTTAAACCCAGTTCTTTGACTGGAGGTGACTGTTTGAAAACTTTCAACACTCTGTCCATAATGTTATTTTGTGAAGTTGCTATATGCACCCTAAGTGGATAAGGGTATGCCTAGACGTCGGTCCCTAGCTCGCTGCATCACTGGATTCAAGCTAGTCTGGGTGATGAGGGATGATACCCCAAAACCAGTCCCAGAATACTTGTTTCCAGTCCAGGTAGGACCTAGCTTGGCAGTTCGGGCTGGACAGTTCCCATGGGAGCAGGTTCAAGACTGATTTGCATATGGCTGGGTCCAAACTGGGGTGACGTAGCAGGGAAAATAACAATGGATTAAACCCAGATCTGTGATGGGAGGTGAGTGTTTGAAACGTTCCAACACTCTGTACATCATGTTATTTTGTGAATTTGCTATATGCGCCCTAATTGGAAAAGGATATGCCTAGTCGTGGCTCCCTTGCTCGCTGCACCACTGGATTCAAGCTACCCTTGCTGATGAGGGGTGATACCCAGAAACCAGTCACACAATACTTGTTTCCACTCCAGTTAGGACCTAGCTTGGCAGTTCGGGCTGGATTGTTCCCATGGGAACAGGTTCAAGACTGATTTGCATATGGCTGGGTCCAAACTGGGATGACGTAGCAGGGAAAATAACAATGGATTAAACCCAGATCTGTGACGGGAGGTGAGTGTTTGAAACCTTCCAACACTCTGTCTATCATGTTATTTTGAGAAGTTGCTATGCGCAACCTAGGTGGAAAAGGGTATGCCTAGACGTGGGTCCCTTGCTCCCGCTACCACTGGATTCAAGCTAGCCTGGCTGATGAGGGGTGATACCCTGATCCCAGTCCCAGAGAACTTGTTTCCAGTCCAGGGAGGACCTAGCTTGGCATTTCGGGCTTGAGTGTTCCCATGGGGAGCAGGGTCAAGACTGATTTAAATATGGCTGGCTCCAGAACTGGGGTGACGTGGCAAGTAAAATAAAGATAGATTCATTCCAGATCATTGAGTAGAGGTGTGTGTTTGGAAAGTTTTAACACTCTGTCCATCATGTTATTTTGTGAAGTTGCTATATGCGCCCTAAGTGGATAAGGATGTGCCTAGACCTGGGTCCCTTGCTCGCTGCACCACTGAATTCAAGGTAGCCTGGCTGGTGAGGCGTGATACCCTAAACCCAGTCCCAGAGTACTTGTTTCCAGTCCAGGGAGGACCTAGCTTGGCAGTCGGGCATGACTGTTCCCATTGGGAGCAGGGTCAAGACTGATTTACATATTGCTGGCTCCAGAACTGGGGAGACGTGGCGAGCAAAATAAGATGGATTAAACCCAGATCTTTGATTGGAGGTGTGTGTTTCAAAAGTTTCAACATTCTGTCCATCATGTTATTTTGTGAAGTTGCTATATGCACCCTAAGTGGATGAAGATATGCCTAGACCTGGGTCCCTTGCTCACTGCACCACTGGATTCAAGCTAGCCTGGCTGATGAGGGGTGATACTCCAAAACCAGTCCCAGAATACTTGTTTCCAGTCTATGGAGGACCTAGCTTGGCAGTTCGGACTTGACTGTTCCCATGGGGAGCAGGGTCAAGACTGATTTAGATATGGCTGGCTCCAGAACTGGGGTGAAGTGGCGAGTAAAATAAAGATGGATTCATACCAGATCTTTGACTAGAGGTGTGTGTTTGGAAAGTTTTAACACTCTGTCCATCATGTTATTTTGTGAAGTTGCTATATGCGCCCTAAGTGGATAAGGATATGCCTAGACCTGGGTCCCTTGCTCACTGCACCCCTGGATTAAAGCTAGCCTGGCTGATGAGGGGTGATACCCCAAAACCAGACCCAGAATACTTGTTTCCAGTCCAGGGAGGACCTAGCTTGGCAGTTCAAGCTTGGCTGTTCCCATGGGGAGAAGGATCAAGAATAATTTACAAATGGATGCTTGCAGAACTGGGTTGACGTGGTGAGAAATAAAAGATGTATTAAACCCAGTTCTTTGACTGGAGGTGAGTGTTTGAAAACTTTCAACACTCTGTACATAATGTTATTTTGTGAAGTTGCTATCTGCGCCCTAAGTGGATAAGGGTATGCCTAGACGTGGGCCCCTAGGTCGCTGCACCACTGGATTCAAGCTAGTATGGCTGAATAGGGGCGATACCCCAAAACCAGTCTCAGAATACTTGTTTCTAGTCCAGGGAGGACTCAGCTTTGCAGTTCAGGCTGAACTGTTCCCATGGGAGCAGGTTCAAGACTGATTTGCATATGCCTAGGTCCAAACTGGGGTGACGTAGCAGGGAAAATAACAATAGATTAACCCCAGATCTGTGACGGGAGGTGAGTGTTTGAAACCTTCCAACACTCTGTCTATCATGTTATTTTGAGAAGTTGCTATGTGCACCCTAAGTGGAAAAGGGTATGCCTAGACGTGGGTCCCTTTCTCCTGCTATCACTGGATTAAAGCTAGCCTGGCTGATGAGGGGTGATACCCTGAACCCAGTCCCAGAGAACTTGTTTCCAGTCCAGGGAGGACCTAGCTTGGCAGTTCGGGCTTGACTGTTCCCATGAGGAGCAGGGTCAAGACTGATTTAGATATGGCTGGCTCCAGAACTGGGTTGACGTGGTGAGTAAAATAAAGATGGATTCATCCCAGATCTTTGAGGACAGGTGTGTGTTTGGAAAGTTTTAACACTCAGTCCATCATGTTATTTTGTGAAGTTGCTATGTGCACCCTAAGTGGATAAGGATGTGCCTAGACCTGGGTCCCTTGCTCACTGCACCACTGTATTCAAGCTAGCCTGGCTGATGAGGGGTGATACCCCAAAACCAGTCCCAAAATACTTGTTTCCAGTCCAGGGAGGACTTAGCTTGGCAGTTCAGGCTGGCCTGTTCCCATGGGAGCAGGTTCAAGTCTGATTTGCACATGGCTGGCTCCAGAACTGGGGTGACGTGGCGAGTAAAATAAAGATGGATTCATACCCGATCTTTGAGTAGAGGTGTGTGTTTGGAAAGTTTTAACACTCAGTCCATCATGTTATTTTGTGAAGTTGCTATATGCGCCCTAAGTGGATAAGGATATGCCTAGACCTGGGTTCCTTGCTCACTGCACCCCTGCATTAAAGCTAGCCTGACTGATGAGGGGTGATACCCCAAAACCAGACCCAGAATACTTGTTTCCAGTCCAGGGAGGACCTAGCTTGGCAGTTCAAGCTTGACTGTTCCCATGGGGAGAAGGATCAAGAATAATTTACATATGGATGCTTGCAGAACTGGGTTGACGTGGTGAGAAATAAAAGATGTATTAAACCCAGTTCTTTGACTGGAAGTGAGTGTTTGAAAACTGTCAACACTCTGTCAATAATGTTATTTTGTGAAGTTGCTATATGCGCCCTAAGTGGATAAGGGTATGCCTAGACATGGGTCCCTAGCTCGCTGCACCACTGGATTCAAGCTAGTCTGGCTGATATGGGGTGATTCCCCAAAACCAGTCTCAGAATACTTGTTTCTAGTCCAGGGAGGACTCAGCTTTGCAGTTCAGGCTGAACTGTTCCCATGGGAGCAGGTTCAAGACTGATTTGCATATGCCTGGGTCCAAACTGGGGTGACGTAGCAGGGAAAATAACAATGGATTAACCCCAGATCTGTGACGGGAGGTGAGTGTTTGAAACCTTCCAACACTCTGTCTATCATGTTATTTTGAGAAGTTGCTATGTGCACCCTAAGTGGAAAAGGGTATGCCTACACGTGGGCCGCTTGCTCCCGCTACCACTGGATTCAAGCTAGCCTGGCTGATGAGGGGTGATACCCTGAACCCAGTCCCAGAGAACTTGTTTCCAGTACAGGGAGGACCTAGCTTGGCAGTTCGGGCTTGCCTGTTCCCATGGGGAGCAGGGTCAAGACTGATTTAGATATGGCTGGCTCCAGAACTGGGGTGACGTGGCGAGTAAAATAAAGATGGATTCATCCCAGATCTTTGAGGAGAGGTGTGTGTTTGGAAAGTTTTAACAATCTGTCCATCATGTTATTTTGTGAAGTTGCTATGTGCACCCTAAGTGGATAAGGATGTGCCTAGACCTGGGTCCCTTGCTCACTGCACCACTGTATTCAAGCTAGCCTGGCTGATGAGGGGTGATACCCCAAAACCAGACCCAGAATACTTGTTTCCAGTGCAGGGAGGACCTAGCTTGGCAGTTCAAGCTTGACTGTTCCCATGGGGAGAAGGATCAAGAAGAATTTACATATGGATGCTTGCAGAACTGGGTTGCCTTGGTGAGAAATAAAAGATATATTAAACCCAGTTCTTTGACTGGAGGTGAGTGTTTGAAAACTTTCAACACTCTGTCCATAATGTTATTTTGTGAAGTTGCTATATGCGCCCAAAGTGGATAAGGGTATGCCTAGACGTGGGTCAATAGCTCAATGCACCACTGGATTCAAGCTAGTCTGGCTGATGAGGGGTGATACCCCAAAACCAGTCCCAGAATACTTGTTTCCAGTCCAGGGAGAACCTAGCTAGGCAGTTCAGGCTGGACTGTTCCCATGGCAGCAGTTTCAAGACTGATTTGCATATGGCTGGGTCCAAACTGGGGTGACGTACTTGGGAAAAAAATGGATTAAACCCAGATCTGTGACTGGAGGTGAGTGTTTGAAACCTTCCAACACTCTGTCTATCATGTTATTTTGAGAAGTTGCTATGTGCAACCTAAGTGGAAAAGGGTATGCCTAGACGTGGGCCCCTTGCTCCTGCTACCACTGGATTCAAGCTAGCCTGGCTGATGAGGGGTGATACCCTGATCCCAGTCCCAGAGAACTTGTTTCCAGTCCAGGGAGGACCTAGCTTGGCATTTCGGGCTTGAGTGTTCCCATGGGGAGCAGGGTCAAGACTGATTTAGATATGGCTGACTCCAGAACTGGGGTGACGTGGCGAGTAAAATAAAGATAGATTCATTCCAGATCATTGAGTAGAGGTGTGTGTTTGGAAAGTTTTAACACTCTGTCCATCATGTTATTTTGTGAAGTTGCTATATGCGCCCTAAGTGGATAAGGATGTGCCTAGACCTGGGTCCCTTGCTCACTGCACCACTGGATTCAAGCTAGCCTGGCTGATGATGGGTGATACCCCAAAACCAGACACAGAATACTTGTTTCCAGTCCAGGGAGGACCTAGTTTGGCAGTTCAAGCTTGACTGTTCCCATGGGGAGAAGGATCAAGAATAATTTACATATGGATGCTTGCAGAACTGGGTTGACGTGGTGAGAAATAGAAAATATGTTAAACCCAGTTCTTTGACTGGAGGTGACTGTTTGAAAACTTTCAACACTCTGTCCATAATGTTATTTTGTGAAGTTGCTATATGCACCCTAAGTGGATAAGGGTATGCCTAGACGTGGGTCCCTAGCTCGCTTCATCACTGGATTCAAGCTAGTCTGGCTGATGAGGGATGATACCCCAAAACCAGTCCCAGAATACTTGTTTCCAGTCCAGGTAGGACCTAGCTTGGCAGTTCGGGCTGGACAGTTCCCATGGGAGCAGGTTCAAGACTGATTTGCATATGGCTGGGTCCAAACTGGGGTGACGTAGCAGGGAAAATAACAATGGATTAAACCCAGATCTGTGATGGGAGGTGAGTGTTTGAAACGTTCCAACACTCTGTACATCATGTTATTTTGTGAATTTGCTATATGCGCCCTAATTGGAAAAGGATATGCCTAGTCGTGGCTCCCTTGCTCGCTGCACCACTGGATTCAAGCTACCCTGGCTGATGAGGGGTGATACCCCGAAACCAGTCACACAATACTTGTTTCCACTCCAGTTAGGACCTAGCTTGGCAGTTCAGGCTGGATTGTTCCCATGGGAGCAGGTTCAAGACTGATTTGCATATGGCTGGGTCCAAACTGGGATGACGTAGCAGGGAAAATAACAATGGATTAAACCCAGATTTGTGACGGGAGGTGAGTGTTTGAAACCTTCCAACACTCTGTCTATCATGTTATTTTGAGAAGTTGCTATGTGCAACCTAGGTGGAAAAGGGTATGCCTAGACGTGGGTCCCTTGCTCCCGCTACCACTGGATTCAAGCTAGCCTGGCTGATGAGGGGTGATACCCTGATCCCAGTCCCAGAGAACTTGTTTCCAGTCCAGGGAGGACCTAGCTTGGCATTTCGGGCTTGAGTGTTCCCATGGGGAGCAGGGTCAAGACTGATTTAGATATGGCTGGCTCCAGAGCTGGGGTGACGTGGCAAGTAAAATAAAGATAGATTCATTCCAGATCATTGAGTAGAGGTGTGTGTTTGGAAAGTTTTAACACTCTGTCCATCATGTTATTTTGTGAAGTTGCTATATGAGCCCTAAGTGGATAAGGATGTGCCTAGACCTGGGTCCCTTGCTCGCTGCACCACTGAATTCAAGGTAGCCTGGCTGGTGAGGCGTGATACCCTAAACCCAGTCCCAGAGTACTTGTTTCCAGTCCAGGGAGGACCTAGCTTGGCAGTCGGACATGACTGTTTTCATTGGGAGCAGGGTCAAGACTGATTTACATATTGCTGGCTCCAGAACTGGGGAGACGTGGCGAGCACAATAAGATGGATTAAACCCAAATCTTTGATTGGAGGTGTGTGTTTGAAAAGTTTCAAGATTCTGTCCCTCATGTTATTTTGTGAAGTTGCTATATGCGCCCTAAGTGGATAAAGATATGGCTAGACCTGGGTCCCTTGCTCACTGCACCACTGGATTCAAGCTAGCCTCGCTGATGAGGGGTGATACTCCAAAACCAATCCCAGAATACTTGTTTCCAGTCTATGGAGGACCTAGCTTGGCAGTTCGGACTTGACTGTTCCCATGGGGAGCAGGGTCAAGACTGATTTAGATATGGCTGGCTCCAGAACTGGGGTGAAGTGGCGAGTAAAATAAAGATGGATTCATACCAGATCTTTGACTAGAGGTGTGTGTTTGGAAAGTTTTAACACTCTGTCCATCATGTTATTTTGTGAAGTTGCTATATGCGCCCTAAGTGGATAAGGATATGCCTAGACCTGGGTTCCTTGCTCACTGCACCCCTGCATTAAAGCTAGCCTGGCTGATGAGGGGTGATACCCCAAAACCAGACCAAGAATACTTGTTTCCAGTCCAGGGAGGACCTAGCTTGGCAGTTCAAGCTTGGCTGTTCCCATGGGGAGAAGGATCAAGAATAATTTACAAATGGATGCTTGCAGAACTGGGTTGACGTGGTGAGAAATAAAAGATGTATTAAACCCAGTTCTTTGACTGGAGGTGAGTGTTTGAAAACTTTCAACACTCTGTACATAATGTTATTTTGTGAAGTTGCTATCTGCGCCCTAAGTGGATAAGGGTATGCCTAGACGTGGGCCCCTAGCTCGCTGCACCACTGGATTCAAGCTAGTATGGCTGAATAGGGGCGATACCCCAAAACCAGTCTCAGAATACTTGTTTCTAGTCCAGGGAGGACTTAGCTTGGCAGTTCAGGCTGAACTGTTCCCATGGGAGCAGGTTCAAGACTGATTTGCATATGCCTGGGTCCAAACTGGGGTGACGTAGCAGAGAAAATAACGATGGATTAAACCCAGATCTGTGATGGGAGGTGAGTGTTTGAAACCTTCCAACACTCTGTCTATCATTTTATTTTGAGAAGTTGCTATGTGCACCCTAAGTGGAAAAGGGTATGCCTAGATGTGGGTCCCTTTCTCCTGCTATCACTGGATTAAAGCTAGCCTGGCTGATGAGGGGTGATACCCTGAACCCAGTCCCAGAGAACTTGTTTCCAGTCCAGGGAGGACCTAGCTTGGCAGTTCGGGCTTGACTGTTCCCATGAGGAGCAGGGTCAAGACTGATTTAGATATGGCTGGCTCCAGAACTGGGTTGACGTGGCGAGTAAAATAAAGATGGATTCATCCCAGATCTTTGAGGACAGGTGTGTGTTTGGAAAGTTTTAACACTCAGTCCATCATGTTATTTTGTGAAGTTGCTATGTGCACCCTAAGTGGATAAGGATGTGCCTAGACCTGGGTCCCTTGCTCACTGCACCACTGTATTCAAGCTAGCCTGGCTGCTGAGGGGTGATACCCCAAAACCAGTCCCAAAATACTTGTTTCCAGTCCAGGGAGGACCTAGCTTGGCAGTTCAGGCTGGCCTGTTCCCATGGGAGCAGGTTCAAGTCTGATTTGCATATGGCTGGCTCCAGAACTGGGGTGACGTGGCGAGTAAAATAAAGATAGATTCATACCCGATCTTTGAGTAGAGGTGTGTGTTTGGAAAGTTTTAACACTCAGTCCATCATGTTATATTGTGAAGTTGCTATATGCGCCCTAAGTGGATAAGGATATGCCTAGACCTGGGTTCCTTGCTCACTGCACCCCTGCATTAAAGCTAGCCTGGCTGATGAGGGGTGATACCCCAAAACCAGACCCAGAATACTTGTTTCCAATCCAGGGATGACCTAGCTTGGCAGTTCAAGCTTGACTGTTCCCATGGGGAGAAGGATCAAGAATAATTTACATATGGATGCTTGCAGAACTGGGTTGACGTGGTGAGAAATAAAAGATGTATTAAACCCAGTTCTTTGACTGGAAGTGAGTGTTTGAAAACTGTCAACACTCTGTCCATAATGTTATTTTGTGAAGTTGCTATATCCGCCCTAAGTGGATAAGGGTATGCCTAGACATGGGTCCCTAGCTCGCTGCACCACTGGATTCAATCTAGTCTGGCTGATGAGGGGTGATTCCCCAAAACCAGTCTCGGAATACTTGTTTCTAGTCCAGGGAGGACTCAGCTTTGCAGTTCAGGCTGAACTGTTCCCATGGGAGCAGGTTCAAGACTGATTTGCATATGCCTGGGTCCAAACTGGGGTGACGTAGCAGGGAAAATAACAATGGATTAACCCCAGATCTGTGACGGGAGGTGAGTGTTTGAAACCTTCCAACACTCTGTCTATCATGTTATTTTGAGAAGTTGCTATGTGCACCCTAAGTGGAAAAGGGTATGCCTAGACGTGGGTCCCTTTCTCCTGCTATCACTGGATTAAAGCTAGCCTGGCTGATGAGGGGTGATACCCTGAACCCAGTCCCAGAGAACTTGTTTCTAGTCCAGGGAGGACCTAGCTTGGCAGTTCGGGCTTGACTGTTCCCATGAGGAGCAGGGTCAAGACTGATTTAGATATGGCTGGCTCCAGAACTGGGTTGACGTGGCGAGTAAAATAAAGATGGATTCATCCCAGATCTTTGAGGACAGGTGTGTGTTTGGAAAGTTTTAACACTCAGTCCATCATGTTATTTTGTGAAGTTGCTATGTGCACCCTAAGTGGATAAGGATGTGCCTAGACCTGGGTCCCTTGCTCACTGCACCACTGTATTCAAGCTAGCCTGGCTGATGAGGGGTGATACCCCAAAACCAGTCCCAAAATACTTGTTTCCAGTCCAGGGAGGACCTAGCTTGGCAGTTCAGGCTGGCCTGTTCCCATGGGAGCAGGTTCAAGTCTGATTTGCACATGGCTGGCTCCAGAACTGGGGTGACGTGGCGAGTAAAATAAAGATGGATTCATACCCGATCTTTGAGGACAGGTGTGTGTTTGGAAAGTTTTAACACTCAGTCCATCATGTTATTTTGTGAAGTTGCTATGTGCACCCTAAGTGGATAAGGGTGTGCCTAGACCTGGGTCCCTTGCTCACTGCACCACTGTATTCAAGCTAGCCTGGCTGATGAGGGGTGATACCCCAAAACCAGTCCCAAAATACTTGTTTCCAGTCCACGGAGGACCTAGCTTGGCAGTTCAGGCTGGCCTGTTCCCATGGGAGCAGGTTCAAGACTGATTTGCATATGCCTGGGTCCAAACTGGGGTGACGTAGCAGGGAAAATAACAATGGATTAACCCCAGATCTGTGACGGGAGGTGAGTGTTTGAAACCTTCCAACACTCTGTCTATCATGTTATTTTGAGAAGTTGCTATGTGCACCCTAAGTGGAAAAGGGTATGCCTAGACGTGGGCCCCTTGCTCCCGCTACCACTGGATTCAAGCTAGCCTGGCTGAAGAGGGGTGATACCCTGAACCCAGTCTCAGAGAACTTTTTTCCAGTACAGGGAGGACCTAGCTTGGCAGTTCGGGCTTGCCTGTTCCCATGGGGAGCAGGGTCAAGACTGATTTAGATATGGCTGGCTCCAGAACTGGGGTGACGTGGTGAGTAAAATAAAGATGGATTCATCCCAGATCTTTGAGGAGAGGTGTGTGTTTGGAAAGTTTTAACAATCTGTCCATCATGTTATTTTGTGAAGTTGCTATGTGCACCCTAAGTGGATAAGGATGTGCCTAGACCTGGGTCCCTTGCTCACTGCACCACTGTATTCAAGCTAGCCTGGCTGATGAGGGGTGATACCCCAAAACCAGACCCAGAATACTTGTTTCCAGTGCAGGGAGGACCTAGCTTGGCAGTTCAAGCTTGACTGTTCCCATGGGGAGAAGGACCAAGAAGAATTTACATATGGATGCTTGCAGAACTGGGTTGACGTGGTGAGAAATCAAAGATATATTAAACCCAGTTCTTTGACTGGAGGTGAGTGTTTGAAAACTTTCAACACTCTGTCCATAATGCTATTTTGTGAAGTTGCTATATGCGCCCAAAGTGGATAAGGGTATGCCTAGACGTGGGTCAATAGCTCAATGCACCACTGGATTCAAGCTAGTCTGGCTGATGAGGGGTGATGCCCCCAAACCAGTCCCAGAATACTTGTTTCCAGTCCAGGGAGGACCTAGCTTGGCAGTTCAGGCTGCACTGTTCCCATGGCAGCAGTTTCAAGACTGATTTGCATATGGCTGGGTCCAAACTGGGGTGACGTACTTGGGAAAAAAATGGATTAAACCCAGATCTGTGACTGGAGGTGAGTGTTTGAAACCTTCCAACACTCTGTCTATCATGTTATTTTGAGAAGTTGCTATGTGCAACCTAAGTGGAAAAGTGTATGCCTAGACGTGGGTCCCTTGCTCCTGCTACCACTGGATTCAAGCTAGCCTGGCTGATGAGGAGTGATACCCTGATCCCAGTCCCAGAGAACTTGTTTCCAGTCCAGGGAGGACCTAGCTTGGCATTTCGGGCTTGAGTGTTCCCATGGGGAGCAGGGTCAAGACTGATATAGATATGGCTGGCTCCAGAACTGGGGTGACGTGGCGAGTAAAATAAAGATAGATTCATTCCAGATCATTGAGTAGAGGTGTGCGTTTGGAAAGTTTTAACACTCTGTCCATCATGTTATTTTGTGAAGTTGCTATATGCGACCTAAGTGGATAAGGATGTGCCTAGACCTGGGTCCCTTGCTCACTGCACCACTGGATTCAAGCTAGCCTGGCTGATGAGGGGTGATACTCCAAAACCAGTCCCAGAATACTTGTTTCCAGTCTATGGAAGACCTAGCTTGGCAGTTCGGACTTGACTGTTCCCATGGGGAGCAGGGTCAAGACTGATTTAGATATGGCTGGCTCCAGAACTGGGGTGAAGTGGCGAGTAAAATAAAGATGGATTTATACCAGATCTTTGACTAGAGGTGTGTGTTTGGAAAGTTTTAACACTCTGTCCATCATGTTATTTTGTGAAGTTGCTATATGCGCCCTAAGTGGATAAGGATATGCCTAGACCTGGGTCCCTTGCTCACTGCACCCCTGGATTAAAGCTAGCCTGGCTGATGAGGGGTGATACCCCAAAACCAGACCCAGAATACTTGTTTCCAGTCCAGGGAGGACCTAGCTTGGCAGTTCAAGCTTGGCTGTTCCCATGGGGAGAAGGATCAAGAATAATTTACATATGGATGCTTGCAGAACTGGGTTGACGTGGTGAGAAATAAAAGATGTATTAAACCCAGTTCTTTGACTGGAGGTGAGTGTTTGAAAACTTTCAAGACTCTGTACATAATGTTATTTTGTGAAGTTGCTATATGCGCCCTAAGTGGATAAGGGTATGCCTAGACGTGGGCCCCTAGCTCGCTGCACCACTGGATTCAAGCTAGTATGGCTGATGAGGGGTGATACCCCAAAACCAGTCTCAGAATACTTGTTTCTAGTCCAGGGAGGACTTAGCTTGGCAGTTCGGGCTTGACTTTTCCCATGAGGAGCAGGGTCAAGACTGATTTAGATATGGCTGGCTCCAGAACTGGGTTGACGTGGCGAGTAAAATAAAGATGGATTCATCCCAGATCTTTGAGGACAGGTGTGTGTTTGGAAAGTTTTAACACTCAGTCCATCATGTTATTTTGTGAAGTTGCTATATGCACCCTAAGTGGATAAGGATGTGCCTAGACCTGGGTCCCTTGCTCACTGCACCACTGTATTCAAGCCAGCCTGGCTGATGAGGGGTGATACCCCAAAACCAGTCCCAAAATACTTGTTTCCAGTCCAGGGAGGACCTAGCTTGGCAGTTCAGGCTGGCCTGTTCCCATGGGAGCAGGTTCAAGTCTGATTTGCATATGGCTGGCTCCCGAACTGGGGTGACGTGGCGAGTAAAATAAAGATGGATTCATCCCAGATTTTTGAGGAGAGGTGAGTGTTTGGAAAGTTTTAACACTCTGTCCATCATGTTATTTTGTGAAGTTGCTATGTGCACCCTAAGTGGATAAGGATGTGCCTAGACCTGGGTCCCTTGCTCACTGCACCACTGTATTCAAGCTAGCCTGGCTGATGAGGGGTGATATCCCAAAACCAGACCCAGAATACTTGTTTCCAGTGCAGGGAGGACCTAGCTTAGCAGTTCAAGCTTGACTGTTCCCATGGGGAGAAGGATCAAGAAGAATTTACATATGGATGCTTGCAGAACTGGGTTGACGTGGTGAGAAATAAAATATATATTAAACCCAGTTCTTTGACTGGAGGTGAGTGTTTGAAAACTTTCAACACTCTGTCCATAATGTTATTTTGTGAAGTTGCTATATGCGCCCAAAGTGGATAAGGGTATGCCTAGACGTGGGTCAATAGCTCACTGCACCACTGGATTCAAGCTAGTCTGGCTGATGAGGGGTGATACCCCAAAACCAGTCCCAGAATACTTGTTTCCACTCCAGGGAGGACCTAGCTTGGCAGTTCAGGCTGGACTGTTCCCATGGCAGCAGTTTCAAGACTGATTTGCATATGGCTGGGTCCAAACTGGGGTGAGGTACTTGGTAAAAAACAATGGATTAAACCCAGATCTGTGACTGGAGGTGAGTGTTTGAAACCTGCTAACACTCTGTCTATCATGTTATTTTGAGAAGTTGCTATGTGCAACCTAAGTGGAAAAGGGTATGCCTAGACGTGGGTCCCTTGCTCCCGCTACCACTGGATTCAAGCTAGCCTGCCTGGCTGATGAGGGGTGATACCCTGATCCCAGTCCCAGAGAACTTCTTTCCAGTCCAGGGAGGACCTAGCTTGGCATTTCGGGCTTGAGTGTTCCCATGGGGAGCAGGGTCAAGACTGATTTAGATATGGCTGGCTTTGGGAAAAAGGGGGTGGTGATGGACAGAGTTTCTGAATGATGCAGAATACTCTTACCAAGTCAAGAGATCATTGTTTTAATCCATCACCGTTTTTTAGCTCACTGCACTATCCCAGCTCAGAACCTGGCTACATGCAAATTAGTCTGTACCTGTCCCAGTGCATGATGGGAACAGGGCAAACCAAACTACCAAGCCAATTCTTATACTGGGAAGGAAACAAGCTTCCGGGGACCGGTTTCTGGCATCACAGCCTTCGTCGGCCCGGCTTGCCTGAATCCTGATGGTGCAATGAGCAAGGGACTCACGTCTGAGCATACCCTCCCACACTGAGTGTGGATAAAATCGATTTGGGAAAAAGGGGGTGGTGATGGACAGTTTCTGAATGATGCAGAATACTCTTACCAAGTCAAGAGATCATGGTTTTAATCCATCACCGTTTTTTAGCTCACTGCACCATCCCAGCTCAGAACCTGGCTACATGCAAATTAGTCTGTACCTGTCCCAGTGCATGAAGGGAACAGGGCAAACCAAACTACCAAGCCAATTCTTATACTGGGAAGGAAACAAGCTTCCGGGGACCGGTTTCTGGCATCACAGCCTTCGTCGGCCCGGCTTGCCTGAATCCTGATGGTGCAATGAGCAAGGGACTCACGTCTGAGCATACCCTCCCACACTGAGTGTGGATAAAATCGAGCCAGGTTCTGAGCTGGGATGGTGCAGTGAGCTAAAAAACGGTGATGGATTAAAACCATGATCTCTTGACTTGGTAAGAGTATTCTGCATCATTCAGAAACTCTGTCCATCACCACCCCCTTTTCCCAATTAGATATGGCTGGCTCCAGAACTGGGGTGACGTGGCGAGTAAAATAAAGATAGATTCATTCCAGATCATTGAGTAGAGGTGTGTGTTTGGAAAGTTTTAACACTCTGTCCATCATGTTATTTTTTGAAGTTGCTATATGCGCCCTAAGTGGATAAGGATGTGCCTAGACCTGGGTCCCTTGCTCACTGCACCACTGGATTCAAGCTAGCCTGGCTGATGAGGGGTGATACCCCAAAACCAGACCCAGAATACTTGTTTCCAGTCCAGGGAGGACCTAGCTTGGCAGTTCAAGCTTGACTGTTCCCATGGGGAGAAGGATCAAGAATAATTTACATATGGATGCTTGCAGAACTGGGTTGACGTGGTGAGAAATAAAAAATGTGTTAAACCCAGTTCTTTGACTGGAGGTGACTGTTTGAAAACTTTCAACACTCTGTCCATAATGTTATTTTGTGAAGTTGCTATGTGCGCCCTAAGTGGATAAGTGTATGCATAGACGTGGTTCCCTAGCTCGCTGCATCACTGGATTCAAGCTAGTCTGGCTGATGAGGGATGATACCCCAAAACCAGTCCCAGAATACTTGTTTCCAGTCCAGGTAGGACCTAGCTTGGCAGTTCGGGCTGGACAGTTCCCATGGGAGCAGGTTCAAGACTGATTTGCATATGGCTGGGTCCAAACTGGGGTGACGTACCAGGGAAAATAAAGATGGATTAAACCCAAATCTGTGACTGTAGGTGAGTGTTCGAAACGGTCCACCACTCTGTCCATCATTTTATTTCGTGAAGTTGCTATATTCACCCTAAGTGTACAAGGATATGCCTAGACCTGGGTCCCTTGCTCGCTGCACCACTGAATTCAAGGTAGCCTGGCTGGTGAGGCGTGATACCCTAAACCCAGTCCCAGAGTACTTGTTTCCAGTCCAGGGAGGACCTAGCTTGGCAGTCGGACATGACTGTTTTCATTGGGAGCAGGGTCAAGACTGATTTACATATTGCTGGCTCCAGAACTGGGGAGACGTGGCGAGAACAATAAAATTGATTAATCCCAAATCTTTGATTGGAGGTGTGTGTTTGAAAAGTTTCAAGATTCTGTCCATCATGTTATTTTGTGAAGTTGCTATATGCGCCCTAAGTGGATAAAGATATGGCTAGACCTGGGTCCCTTGCTCACTGCACCACTGGATTCAAGCTAGCCTGGCTGATGAGGGGTGATACTCCAAAACCAGTCCCAGAATACTTGTTTCCAGTCTATGGAGGACCTAGCTTGGCAGTTCGGACTTGACTGTTCCCATGGGGAGCAGGGTCAAGACTGATTTAGATATGGCTGGCTCCAGAACTGGGGTGAAGTGGTGAGTAAAATAAAGATGGATTCATACCAGATCTTTGACTAAAGGTGTGTGTTTGGAAAGTTTTAACACTCTGTCCATCATGTTATTTTGTGAAGTTGCTATATGCGCCCTAAGTGGATAAGGATATGCCTAGACCTGGGTCCCTTGCTCACTGCACCCCTGGATTAAAGCTAGCCTGGCTGATGAGGGGTGATACCGTGAAACCAGTCCCAGGGAACTTGTTTCCAGGACCTAGCTTGGCAGTTCGGGCTTGACTGTTTCCATGGGGAGCAGGGTCAAGACTGATTTAGATATGGCTGCCTCCAGAACTGGGGTGACGTGGCGAGCAAAATAAGATGGATTAAACCCAGATCTTTGATTGGAGGTGTGTGTTTGAAAAGTTTCAACATTCTGTCCATCATGTTATTTTGTGAAGTTGCTATATGCGCCCTAAGTGGATAAGGGTATGCCTAGACGTGGATCCCTAGCTCGCTGCACCACTGGATTCAAGCTAGTCTGGCTGATGAGGGGTGATACCCCAAAACCGGCCCCAGAATACTTGTTTCCAGTCCAGGGAGGACCTAGCTTGGCAGTTCAGGCTGGACTGTTCCCATGGGAGCAGGTTCAAGACTGATTTGCATATGGATGGGTCCAAACTGGGGTGACGTAGCAGGGAAAATAACAATGGATTAAATCCAGATCTGTGATGGGAGGTGAGTGTTTGAAATGTTCCAACACTCTATACATCATGTTATTTTGTGAATTTGTTATATGCACCCTAAGTGGAAAAGGATATGCCTAGACGTGGCTCCCTTGCTCGCTGCACCACTGGATTCAAGCTAGCCTGGCTGATGAGGGGTGATATCCCGAAACCAGTCACACAATACTTGTTTCCACTCCAGGGAGGACCTAGCTTGGCAGTTCGGGCTGGACTGTTCCCACGGGGAGCAGGGTCAACACTGATTTTCCTTTTGCCAGGTCCAGAATTGGGGTGATGTGGCGAGTAAAATAAAGATGGATTAATCCCAGATCTTTGACTGGAGGTGTGTGTTTGAAAAGTTTCAACACTCTGTCCATCATTTGATTTTGTGAAGTTGCTATATTCACCCTAAGTGTACAAGGCAAGGCCTAGACCTCGGTCCCTTGCTCGCTGCACCACTGGATTCAAGCTAGCCTGGCTGATGAGGGGTGATACCCCAAAACCAACCCCAGAATATTTGTTTCCAGTCCAGTTAGGACCTAGCTTGGCAGTTCGGGCTGGATTGTTCCCATGGGAGCAGGTACAAGACTGATTTGCATATGGCTGGGTCCAAACTGGGATGACGTACCAGAGAAAATATCAATGGATTAAACCCAGATCTGTGACTGGAGGTGAGTGTTTGAAACCTTCCAACACTCTATCTATCATGTTATTTTGAGAAGTTGCTATGTGCACCCTAAGAGGAAAAGGGTATGCCTATACGTGGGTCCCTTGCTCGCTGCACCACTGGATTCAAGCTAGCCTGGCTGATGAGGGGTGATACCCCCAAACCAGTCCCAGAGTACTTGTTTCCAGTCCAGGGAGGACCTAGCTTGGCAGTTCGGTCTTGACTGTTCCCATGGGGATCAGGGTCAAGACTGATTTACATATGGCTGGCTCCAGAACTGGTGTGACGTGGTGAACAAAATAAAGATGGATTAATCCCAGATCTGTGACTATAGGTGAGTGTTCGAAACGTTCCAACACTCTGTCCATCATGTTATTTTGTGAAGTTGCTATGTGCATCCTAAGTGGATAAGGGTATGCCTGGATGTGTGTCCCTTGCTCGCTGCACCACTAAATTCAAGCTAGCCTCGCTGGTGAGGGGTGATACCCTAAATCCAGTCCCAGAGTACTTGTTTCCTGTCCAGGGAGGACCTAGCTTGGCAGTCGAGCATGACTGTTCCCATTGATAGCAGGGTCAAGACTGATTTACATATGGCTGGCTCCAGAACTGGCGTGACGTGGCGAGCAAAATAAGATGGATTAAACCCAGATCTTTGATTGGAGGTGTGTGTTTGAAAAGTTTCAACATTCTGTCCATCATGGTTTTTTGTGAAGTTGCTATATGCGCCCTAAGTGGATAAAGATATGCCTAGACCTGGGTCCCTTGCTCACTGCACCACTGGATTCAAGCTAGCCTGGCTGATGAGGGGTGATGCTCCAAAACCAGTCCCAGAATACTTGTTTCCAGTCCAGGGAGGACCTAGCTTGGCAGTTCAGGCTGGACTGTTCCCATGGCAGCAGTTTCAAGACTGATTTGCATATGGCTGGGTCCAAACTGGGGTGACGTACTTGGGAAAAAACAATGGATTAAACCCAGATCTGTGACTGGAGGTGAGTGTTTGAAACCTTCCAACACTCTGTCTATCATGTTATTTTGAGAAGTTGCTATGTGCACCCTAAGTGGAAAAGGGTATGCCTAGACGTGGGTCCCTTGATCCCGCTACCACTGGATTCAAGCTAGCCTGGCTGATGAAGGGTGATACTATGAACCAAGTCCCAGAGAACTTGTTTCCAGGACCTAGCTTGGCAGTTCGGGCTTGACTGTTCCCATGGGGAGCAGGGTCAAGACTGATTTAGATATGGCTGGCTCCATAACTGGGGTGACGTGGCGAGTAAAATAAAGATGGATTCATCCCAGATCTTTGAGGAGAGGTGTGTGTTTGGAAAGTTTTAAGACTCTGTCCATCATGTTATTTTGTGAAGTTGCTATGTGCACCCTAAGTGGATAAGGATGTGCCTAGACCTGGGTCCATTGCTCACTGCACCACTGTATTCAAGCTAGCCTGGCTGATGAGGGGTGATGCCCCAAAACCAGACCCAGAATACTTGTTTCCAGTGCAGGGAGGACCTAGCTTGGCAGTTCAAGCTTGACTGTTCCCATGGGAGAAGGATCAAGAAGAATTTACATATGGATGCTTGCAGAACTGGGTTGACGTGGTGAGAAATAAAAGATGTATTAAACCCAGGTCTTTGACTGGAGGTAAGTGTTTGAAAGCTTTCAACACTCTGTCCATAATGTTATTTTGTGAAGTTGCTATATGCGCCGTAAGTGGATAAGGGTATGCCTAGACGTGGGTCAATAGTTCGCTGCACCACTGGATTCAAGCTAGTCTGGCTGATGAGAGGTGATACCCCAAACCAGTCTAAGAATACTTCTTTCTAGTCCAGGGAGGACCTAGCTTGGCAGTTCAGGCTGGACTGTTCCCATGGCAGCAGTTTCAAGACTGATTTGCATATGGCTGGGTCCAAACTGGGGTGACGTACTTGGGAAAAAACAATGGATTAAACCCAGATCTGTGACTGGAGGTGAGTGTTTGAAACCTTCCACCACTCTGTCTATCATGTTATTTTGAGAAGTTGCTATGTGCACCCTAAGTGGAAAAGGGTATGCCTAGACGTGGGTCCCTTGATCCCGCTACCACTGGATTCAAGCTAGCCTGGCTGATGAAGGGTGATACTATGAACCAAGTCCCAGAGAACTTGTTTCCAGGACCTAGCTTGGCAGTTAGGGCTTGACTGTTCCCATGGGGAGCAGGGTCAAGACTGATTTAGATATGGCTGGCTCCATAACTGGGGTGACGTGGCGAGTAAAATAAAGATGGATTCATCCCAGATCTTTGAGGAGAGGTGTGTGTTTGGAAAGTTTTAAGACTCTGTCCATCATGTTATTTTGTGAAGTTGCTATGTGCACCCTAAGTGGATAAGGATGTGCCTAGACCTGGGTCCATTGCTCACTGCACCACTGTATTCAAGCTAGCCTGGCTGATGAGGGGTGATGCCCCAAAACCAGACCCAGAATACTTGTTTCCAGTGCAGGGAGGACCTAGCTTGGCAGTTCAAGCTTGACTGTTCCCATGGGAGAAGGATCAAGAAGAATTTACATATGGATGCTTGCAGAACTGGGTTGACGTGGTGAGAAATAAAAGATGTATTAAACCCAGGTCTTTGACTGGAGGTAAGTGTTTGAAAGCTTTCAACACTCTGTCCATAATGTTATTTTGTGAAGTTGCTATATGCGCCGTAAGTGGATAAGGGTATGCCTAGACGTGGGTCAATAGCTCGCTGCACCACTGGATTCAAGCTAGTCTGGCTGATGAGAGGTGATACCCCAAACCAGTCTCAGAATACTTCTTTCTAGTCCATGGAGGACTTAGCTTGGCAGTTCAGTCTGGACTGTTCCCATGGGAGCAGATTCAAGACTGATTTGCATATGCCTCGGTCCAAACTGGGGTGACGCAGCAGGGAAAATAACAATAGATTAAACCCAGATCTGTGACAGAAGGTGAGTGTTTGAAACCTTCCAACACTCTGTCTATCATGTTATTTTGAGAAGTTGCTATAAGCGCCCTAAGTGGAAAAGGGTATGCCTAGACGTGGGTCCCTTGCTCCCGCTACCACTGGATTCAAGCTAGCCTGGCTGTTGAGGGGTGATACCCTGAACCGAGTCCCAGAGTACTTGTTTCCAGTCCAGGGAGGACCTAGCTTGGCAGTTCGGGCTTGACTGTTCTCATGGGGAGCAGGGTCAAGACTGATTTAGATATGGCTGGCTCAAGAACTGGGGTTACGTGGCGAGTAAAGTAAAGATGGATTCATCCCAGATCTTTGAGTAGAGGTGTGTGTTTGGAAAGTCTTAACACTCTGTCCATCATGTTATTTTGTGAAGTTGCTATGTGCACCCTAAGTGGAAAAGGGTATGCCTAGACGTGGGTCCCTTGATCGCTGCACCACTAGATTCAAGCTAGCCTGGCTGATGAGGGGTGATACCCCAAAACCAGACCCAGAATACTTGTTTCCAGTCCAGGGAGGACCTAGCTTGGCAGTTCAAGCTTGACTGCTCCCATGTGGAGAAGGATCAAGAATAATTTACATATGGATGCTTGCAGAACTGGGTTGACGTGGTGAGAAATAAAAGATGTATTCAACCCAGATCTGTGACTGGAGGTGAGTGTTTGAAACCTTCCAACACTCTGTCTATCATGTTATTTTGAGAAGTTGCTATGTGCACCCTAAGTGGAAAAGGGTATGCCTAGACGTGGGTCCCTTGATCCCGCTACCACTGGATTCAAGCTAGCCTGGCTGATGAAGGGTGATACTATGAACCAAGTCCCAGAGAACTTGTTTCCAGGACCTAGCTTGGCAGTTCGGGCTTGACTGTTCCCATGGGGAGCAGGGTCAAGACTGATTTAGATATGGCTGGCTCCATAACTGGGGTGACGTGGCGAGTAAAATAAAGATGGATTCATCCCAGATCTTTGAGGAGAGGTGTGTGTTTGGAAAGTTTTAACACTCTGTCCATCATGTTATTTTGTGAAGTTGCTATGTGCACCCTAAGTGGATAAGGATGTGCCTAGACCTGGGTCCATTGCTCACTGCACCACTGTATTCAAGCTAGCCTGGCTGATGAGGGGTGATGCCCCAAAACCAGACCCAGAATACTTGTTTCCAGTGCAGGGAGGACCTAGCTTGGCAGTTCAAGCTTGACTGTTCCCATGGGAGAAGGATCAAGAAGAATTTACATATGGATGCTTGCAGAACTGGGTTGACGTGGTGAGAAATAAAAGATGTATTAAACCCAGGTCTTTGACTGGAGGTAAGTGTTTGAAAGCTTTCAACACTCTGTCCATAATGTTATTTAGTGAAGTTTCTATATGCGCTGTAAGTGGATAAGGGTATGCCTAGACGTGGGTCAATAGCTCGCTGCACCACTGGATTCAAGCTAGTCTGGCTGATGAGAGGTGATACCCCAAACCAGTCTCAGAATACTTCTTTCTAGTCCATGGAGGACTTAGCTTGGCAGTTCAGTCTGGACTGTTCCCATGGGAGCAGATTCAAGACTGATTTGCATATGCCTCGGTCCAAACTGGGGTGACGCAGCAGGGAAAATAACAATAGATTAAACCCAGATCTGTGACAGGAGGTGAGTGTTTGAAACCTTCCAACACTCTGTCTATCATGTTATTTTGAGAAGTTGCTATAAGCGCCCTAAGTGGAAAAGGGTATGCCTAGACGTGGGTCCCTTGCTCCCGCTACCACTGGATTCAAGCTAGCCTGGCTGTTGAGGGGTGATACCCTGAACCGAGTCCCAGAGTACTTGTTTCCAGTCCAGGGAGGACCTAGCTTGACAGTTCGGGCTTGACTGTTCTCATGGGGAGCAGGGTCAAGACTGATTTAGATATGGCTGGCTCAAGAACTGGGGTGACGTGGCGAGTAAAGTAAAGATGGATTCATCCCAGATCTTTGAGTAGAGGTGTGTGTTTGGAAAGTCTTAACACTCTGTCCATCATGTTATTTTGTGAAGTTGCTATGTGCACCCTAAGTGGAAAAGGGTATGCCTAGACGTGGGTCCCTTGCTCGCTGCACCACTAGATTCAAGCTAGCCTGGCTGATGAGGGGTGATACCCCAAAACCAGACCCAGAATACTTGTTTCCAGTCCAGGGAGGACCTAGCTTGGCAGTTCAAGCTTGACTGCTCCCATGTGGAGAAGGATCAAGAATAATTTACATATGGATGCTTGCAGAACTGGGTTGACGTGGTGAGAAATAAAAGATGTATTCAACCCAGATCTGTGACTGGAGGTGAGTGTTTGAAACCTTCCAACACTCTGTCTATCATGTTATTTTGAGAAGTTGCTATGTGCACCCTAAGTGGAAAAGGGTATGCCTAGACGTGGGTCCCTTGAGCCCGCTACCACTGGATTCAAGCTAGCCTGGCTGATGAAGGGTGATACCATGAACCAAGTCCCAGAGAACTTGTTTCCAGGACCTAGCTTGGCAGTTCGGGCTTGACTGTTCCCATGGGGAGCAGGGTCAAGACTGATTTAGATATGGCTGGCTCCATAACTGGGGTGACGTGGCGAGTAAAATAAAGATGGATTCATCCCAGATCTTTGAGGAGAGGTGTGTGTTTGGAAAGTTTTAACACTCTGTCCATCATGTTATTTTGTGAAGTTGCTATGTGCACCCTAAGTGGATAAGGATGTGCCTAGACCTGGGTCCATTGCTCACTGCACCACTGTATTCAAGCTAGCCTGGCTGATGAGGGGTGATACCCCAAAACCAGCCCCAGAATACTTGTTTCCAGTCCAGTTAGGACCTAGCTTGGCAGTTCAAGCTTGACTGTTCCCATGGGAGAAGGATCAAGAAGAATTTACATATGGATGCTTGCAGAACTGGGTTGACGTGGTGAGAAATAAAAGATGTATAAAACCCAGGTCTTTGACTGGAGGTAAGTGTTTGAAAGCTTTCAACACTCTGTCCATAATGTTATTTTGTGAAGTTGCTATATGCGCTGTAAGTGGATAAGGGTATGCCTAGACGTGGGTCAATAGCTCGCTGCACCACTGGATTCAAGCTAGTCTGGCTGATGAGAGGTGATACCCCAAACCAGTCTCAGAATACTTCTTTCTAGTCCATGGAGGACTTAGCTTGGCAGTTCAGTCTGGACTGTTCCCATGGGAGCAGATTCAAGACTGATTTGCATATGCCTCGGTCCAAACTGGGGTGACGCAGCAGGGAAAATAACAATAGATTAAACCCAGATCTGTGACAGGAGGTGAGTGTTTGAAACCTTCCAACACTCTGTCTATCATGTTATTTTGAGAAGTTGCTATAAGCGCCCTAAGTGGAAAAGGGTATGCCTAGACGTGGGTCCCTTGCTCCCGCTACCACTGGATTCAAGCTAGCCTGGCTGTTGAGGGGTGATACCCTGAACCGAGTCCCAGAGTACTTGTTTCCAGTCCAGGGAGGACCTAGCTTGGCAGTTCGGGCTTGACTGTTCTCATGGGGAGCAGGGTCAAGACTGATTTAGATATGGCTGGCTCAAGAACTGGGGTGAAGTGGCGAGTAAAGTAAAGATGGATTCATCCCAGATCTTTGAGTAGAGGTGTGTGTTTGGAAAGTCTTAACACTCTGTCCATCATGTTATTTTGTGAAGTTGCTATGTGCACCCTAAGTGGAAAAGGGTATGCCTAGACGTGGGTCCCTTGATCCCGCTACCACTGGATTCAAGCTAGCCTGGCTGATGAAGGGTGATACCATGAACCAAGTCCCAGAGAACTTGTTTCCAGGACCTAGCTTGGCAGTTCGGGCTTGACTGTTCCCATGGGGAGCAGGGTCAAGACTGATTTAGATATGGCTGGCTCCATAACTGGGGTGACGTGGCGAGTAAAATAAAGATGGATTCATCCCAGATCTTTGAGGAGAGGTGTGTGTTTGGAAAGTTTTAACACTCTGTCCATCATGTTATTTTGTGAAGTTGCTATGTGCACCCTAAGTGGATAAGGATGTGCCTAGACCTGGGTCCATTGCTCACTGCACCACTGTATTCAAGCTAGCCTGGCTGATGAGGGGTGATGCCCCAAAACCAGACCCAGAATACTTGTTTCCAGTGCAGGGAGGACCTAGCTTGGCAGTTCAAGCTTGACTGTTCCCATGGGAGAAGGATCAAGAAGAATTTACATATGGATGCTTGCAGAACTGGGTTGACGTGGTGAGAAATAAAAGATGTATTAAACCCAGGTCTTTGACTGGAGGTAAGTGTTTGAAAGCTTTCAACACTCTGTCCATAATGTTATTTAGTGAAGTTTCTATATGCGCCGTAAGTGGATAAGGGTATGCCTAGACGTGGGTCAATAGCTCGCTGCACCACTGGATTCAAGCTAGTCTGGCTGATGAGAGGTGATACCCCAAACCAGTCTCAGAATACTTCTTTCTAGTCCATGGAGGACTTAGCTTGGCAGTTCAGTCTGGACTGTTCCCATGGGAGCAGATTCAAGACTGATTTGCATATGCCTCGGTCCAAACTGGGGTGACGCAGCAGGGAAAATAACAATAGATTAAACCCAGATCTGTGACAGGAGGTGAGTGTTTGAAACCTTCCAACACTCTGTCTATCATGTTATTTTGAGAAGTTGCTATAAGCGCCCTAAGTGGAAAAGGGTATGCCTAGACGTGGGTCCCTTGCTCCCGCTACCACTGGATTCAAGCTAGCCTGGCTGTTGAGGGGTGATACCCTGAACCGAGTCCCAGAGTACTTGTTTCCAGTCCAGGGAGGACCTAGCTTGGCAGTTCGGGCTTGACTGTTCTCATGGGGAGCAGGGTCAAGACTGATTTAGATATGGCTGGCTCAAGAACTGGGGTGACGTGGCGAGTAAAGTAAAGATGGATTCATCCCAGATCTTTGAGTAGAGGTGTGTGTTTGGAAAGTCTTAACACTCTGTCCATCATGTTATTTTGTGAAGTTGCTATGTGCACCCTAAGTGGAAAAGGGTATGCCTAGACGTGGGTCCCTTGCTCGCTGCACCACTAGATTCAAGCTAGCCTGGCTGATGAGGGGTGATACCCCAAAACCAGACCCAGAATACTTGTTTCCAGTCCAGGGAGGACCTAGCTTGGCAGTTCAAGCTTGACTGCTCCCATGTGGAGAAGGATCAAGAATAATTTACATATGGATGCTTGCAGAACTGGGTTGACGTGGTGAGAAATAAAAGATGTATTCAACCCAGATCTGTGACTGGAGGTGAGTGTTTGAAACCTTCCAACACTCTGTCTATCATGTTATTTTGAGAAGTTGCTATGTGCACCCTAAGTGGAAAAGGGTATGCCTAGACGTGGGTCCCTTGAGCCCGCTACCACTGGATTCAAGCTAGCCTGGCTGATGAAGGGTGATACCATGAACCAAGTCCCAGAGAACTTGTTTCCAGGACCTAGCTTGGCAGTTCGGGCTTGACTGTTCCCATGGGGAGCAGGGTCAAGACTGATTTAGATATGGCTGGCTCCATAACTGGGGTGACGTGGCGAGTAAAATAAAGATGGATTCATCCCAGATCTTTGAGGAGAGGTGTGTGTTTGGAAAATTTTAACACTCTGTCCATCATGTTATTTTGTGAAGTTGCTATGTGCACCCTAAGTGGATAAGGATGTGCCTAGACCTGGGTCCATTGCTCACTGCACCACTGTATTCAAGCTAGCCTGGCTGATGAGGGGTGATACCCCAAAACCAGCCCCAGAATACTTGTTTCCAGTCCAGTTAGGACCTAGCTTGGCAGTTCAAGCTTGACTGTTCCCATGGGAGAAGGATCAAGAAGAATTTACATATGGATGCTTGCAGAACTGGGTTGACGTGGTGAGAAATAAAAGATGTATTAAACCCAGGTCTTTGACTGGAGGTAAGTGTTTGAAAGCTTTCAACACTCTGTCCATAATGTTATTTTGTGAAGTTGCTATATGCGCTGTAAGTGGATAAGGGTATGCCTAGACGTGGGTCAATAGCTCGCTGCACCACTGGATTCAAGCTAGTCTGGCTGATGAGAGGTGATACCCCAAACCAGTCTCAGAATACTTCTTTCTAGTCCATGGAGGACTTAGCTTGGCAGTTCAGTCTGGACTGTTCCCATGGGAGCAGATTCAAGACTGATTTGCATATGCCTCGGTCCATACTGGGGTGACGCAGCAGGGAAAATAACAATAGATTAAACCCAGATCTGTGACAGGAGGTGAGTGTTTGAAACCTTCCAACACTCTGTCTATCATGTTATTTTGAGAAGTTGCTATAAGCGCCCTAAGTGGAAAAGGGTATGCCTAGACGTGGGTCCCTTGCTCCCGCTACCACTGTATTCAAGCTAGCCTGGCTGTTGAGGGGTGATACCCTGAACCGAGTCCCAGAGTACTTGTTTCCAGTCCAGGGAGGACCTAGCTTGGCAGTTCGGGCTTGACTGTTCTCATGGGGAGCAGGGTCAAGACTGATTTAGATATGGCTGGCTCAAGAACTGGGGTGACGTGGCGAGTAAAGTAAAGATGGATTCATCCCAGATCTTTGAGTAGAGGTGTGTGTTTGGAAAGTCTTAACACTCTGTCCATCATGTTATTTTGTGAAGTTGCTATGTGCACCCTAAGTGGAAAAGGGTATGCCTAGACGTGGGTCCCTTGATCCCGCTACCACTGGATTCAAGCTAGCCTGGCTGATGAAGGGTGATACCATGAACCAAGTCCCAGAGAACTTGTTTCCAGGACCTAGCTTGGCAGTTCGGGCTTGACTGTTCCCATGGGGAGCAGGGTCAAGACTGATTTAGATATGGCTGGCTCCATAACTGGGGTGACGTGGCGAGTAAAATAAAGATGGATTCATCCCAGATCTTTGAGGAGAGGTGTGTGTTTGGAAAGTTTTAACACTCTGTCCATCATGTTATTTTGTGAAGTTGCTATGTGCACCCTAAGTGGATAAGGATGTGCCTAGACCTGGGTCCATTGCTCACTGCACCACTGTATTCAAGCTAGCCTGGCTGATGAGGGGTGATTCCCCAAAACCAGACCCAGAATACTTGTTTCCAGTGCAGGGAGGACCTAGCTTGGCAGTTCAAGCTTGACTGTTCCCATGGGAGAAGGATCAAGAAGAATTTACATATGGATGCTTGCAGAACTGGGTTGACGTGGTGAGAAATAAAAGATGTATTAAACCCAGGTCTTTGACTGGAGGTAAGTGTTTGAAAGCTTTCAACACTCTGTCCATAATGTTATTTTGTGAAGTTGCTATATGCGCCGTAAGTGGATAAGGGTATGCCTAGACGTGGGTCAATAGTTCGCTGCACCACTGGATTCAAGCTAGTCTGGCTGATGAGAGGTGATACCCCAAACCAGTCTAAGAATACTTCTTTCTAGTCCAGGGAGGACCTAGCTTGGCAGTTCAGGCTGGACTGTTCCCATGGCAGCAGTTTCAAGACTGATTTGCATATGGCTGGGTCCAAACTGGGGTGACGTACTTGGGAAAAAACAATGGATTAAACCCAGATCTGTGACTGGAGGTGAGTGTTTGAAACCTTCCACCACTCTGTCTATCATGTTATTTTGAGAAGTTGCTATGTGCACCCTAAGTGGAAAAGGGTATGCCTAGACGTGGGTCCCTTGATCCCGCTACCACTGGATTCAAGCTAGCCTGGCTGATGAAGGGTGATACTATGAACCAAGTCCCAGAGAACTTGTTTCCAGGACCTAGCTTGGCAGTTCGGGCTTGACTGTTCCCATGGGGAGCAGGGTCAAGACTGATTTAGATATGGCTGGCTCCATAACTGGGGTGACGTGGCGAGTAAAATAAAGATGGATTCATCCCAGATCTTTGAGGAGAGGTGTGTGTTTGGAAAGTTTTAAGACTCTGTCCATCATGTTATTTTGTGAAGTTGCTATGTGCACCCTAAGTGGATAAGGATGTGCCTAGACCTGGGTCCATTGCTCACTGCACCACTGTATTCAAGCTAGCCTGGCTGATGAGGGGTGATGCCCCAAAACCAGACCCAGAATACTTGTTTCCAGTGCAGGGAGGACCTAGCTTGGCAGTTCAAGCTTGACTGTTCCCATGGGAGAAGGATCAAGAAGAATTTACATATGGATGCTTGCAGAACTGGGTTGACGTGGTGAGAAATAAAAGATGTATTAAACCCAGGTCTTTGACTGGAGGTAAGTGTTTGAAAGCTTTCAACACTCTGTCCATAATGTTATTTTGTGAAGTTGCTATATGCGCCGTAAGTGGATAAGGGTATGCCTAGACGTGGGTCAATAGCTCGCTGCACCACTGGATTCAAGCTAGTCTGGCTGATGAGAGGTGATACCCCAAACCAGTCTCAGAATACTTCTTTCTAGTCCATGGAGGACTTAGCTTGGCAGTTCAGTCTGGACTGTTCCCATGGGAGCAGATTCAAGACTGATTTGCATATGCCTCGGTCCAAACTGGGGTGACGCAGCAGGGAAAATAACAATAGATTAAACCCAGATCTGTGACAGAAGGTGAGTGTTTGAAACCTTCCAACACTCTGTCTATCATGTTATTTTGAGAAGTTGCTATAAGCGCCCTAAGTGGAAAAGGGTATGCCTAGACGTGGGTCCCTTGCTCCCGCTACCACTGGATTCAAGCTAGCCTGGCTGTTGAGGGGTGATACCCTGAACCGAGTCCCAGAGTACTTGTTTCCAGTCCAGGGAGGACCTAGCTTGGCAGTTCGGGCTTGACTGTTCTCATGGGGAGCAGGGTCAAGACTGATTTAGATATGGCTGGCTCAAGAACTGGGGTTACGTGGCGAGTAAAGTAAAGATGGATTCATCCCAGATCTTTGAGTAGAGGTGTGTGTTTGGAAAGTCTTAACACTCTGTCCATCATGTTATTTTGTGAAGTTGCTATGTGCACCCTAAGTGGAAAAGGGTATGCCTAGACGTGGGTCCCTTGATCGCTGCACCACTAGATTCAAGCTAGCCTGGCTGATGAGGGGTGATACCCCAAAACCAGACCCAGAATACTTGTTTCCAGTCCAGGGAGGACCTAGCTTGGCAGTTCAAGCTTGACTGCTCCCATGTGGAGAAGGATCAAGAATAATTTACATATGGATGCTTGCAGAACTGGGTTGACGTGGTGAGAAATAAAAGATGTATTCAACCCAGATCTGTGACTGGAGGTGAGTGTTTGAAACCTTCCAACACTCTGTCTATCATGTTATTTTGAGAAGTTGCTATGTGCACCCTAAGTGGAAAAGGGTATGCCTAGACGTGGGTCCCTTGAGCCCGCTACCACTGGATTCAAGCTAGCCTGGCTGATGAAGGGTGATACCATGAACCAAGTCCCAGAGAACTTGTTTCCAGGACCTAGCTTGGCAGTTCGGGCTTGACTGTTCCCATGGGGAGCAGGGTCAAGACTGATTTAGATATGGCTGGCTCCATAACTGGGGTGACGTGGCGAGTAAAATAAAGATGGATTCATCCCAGATCTTTGAGGAGAGGTGTGTGTTTGGAAAGTTTTAACACTCTGTCCATCATGTTATTTTGTGAAGTTGCTATGTGCACCCTAAGTGGATAAGGATGTGCCTAGACCTGGGTCCATTGCTCACTGCACCACTGTATTCAAGCTAGCCTGGCTGATGAGGGGTGATGCCCCAAAACCAGACCCAGAATACTTGTTTCCAGTGCAGGGAGGACCTAGCTTGGCAGTTCAAGCTTGACTGTTCCCATGGGAGAAGGATCAAGAAGAATTTACATATCGATGCTTGCAGAACTGGGTTGACGTGGTGAGAAATAAAAGATGTATTAAACCCAGGTCTTTGACTGGAGGTAAGTGTTTGAAAGCTTTCAACACTCTGTCCATAATGTTATTTTGTGAAGTTGCTATATGCGCCGTAAGTGGATAAGGGTATGCCTAGACGTGGGTCAATAGCTCGCTGCACCACTGGATTCAAGCTAGTCTGGCTGATGAGAGGTGATACCCCAAACCAGTCTCAGAATACTTCTTTCTAGTCCATGGAGGACTTAGCTTGGCAGTTCAGTCTGGACTGTTCCCATGGGAGCAGATTCAAGACTGATTTGCATATGCCTCGGTCCAAACTGGGGTGACGCAGCAGGGAAAATAACAATAGATTAAACCCAGATCTGTGACAGGAGGTGAGTGTTTGAAACCTTCCAACACTCTGTCTATCATGTTATTTTGAGAAGTTGCTATAAGCGCCCTAAGCGGAAAAGGGTATGCCTAGACGTGGGTCCCTTGCTCCCGCTACCACTGGATTCAAGCTAGCCTGGCTGTTGAGGGGTGATACCCTGAACCGAGTCCCAGAGTACTTGTTTCCAGTCCAGGGAGGACCTAGCTTGGCAGTTCGGGCTTGACTGTTCTCATGGGGAGCAGGGTCAAGACTGATTTAGATATGGCTGGCTCAAGAACTGGGGTGACGTGGCGAGTAAAGTAAAGATGGATTCATCCCAGATCTTTGAGTAGAGGTGTGTGTTTGGAAAGTCTTAACACTCTGTCCATCATGTTATTTTGTGAAGTTGCTATGTGCACCCTAAGTGGAAAAGGGTATGCCTAGACGTGGGTCCCTTGATCCCGCTACCACTGGATTCAAGCTAGCCTGGCTGATGAAGGGTGATACCATGAACCAAGTCCCAGAGAACTTGTTTCCAGGACCTAGCTTGGCAGTTCGGGCTTGACTGTTCCCATGGGGAGCAGGGTCAAGACTGATTTAGATATGGCTGGCTCCATAACTGGGGTGACGTGGCGAGTAAAATAAAGATGGATTCATCCCAGATCTTTGAGGAGAGGTGTGTGTTTGGAAAGTTTTAACACTCTGTCCATCATGTTATTTTGTGAAGTTGCTATGTGCACCCTAAGTGGATAAGGATGTGCCTAGACCTGGGTCCATTGCTCACTGCACCACTGTATTCAAGCTAGCCTGGCTGATGAGGGGTGATGCCCCAAAACCAGACCCAGAATACTTGTTTCCAGTGCAGGGAGGACCTAGCTTGGCAGTTCAAGCTTGACTGTTCCCATGGGAGAAGGATCAAGAAGAATTTACATATGGATGCTTGCAGAACTGGGTTGACGTGGTGAGAAATAAAAGATGTATTAAACCCAGATCTTTGACTGGAGGTAAGTGTTTGAAAGCTTTCAACACTCTGTCCATAATGTTATTTTGTGAAGTTGCTATATGCGCCGTAAGTGGATAAGGGTATGCCTAGACGTGGGTCAATAGTTCGCTGCACCACTGGATTCAAGCTAGTCTGGCTGATGAGAGGTGATACCCCAAACCAGTCTAAGAATACTTCTTTCTAGTCCAGGGAGGACCTAGCTTGGCAGTTCAGGCTGGACTGTTCCCATGGCAGCAGTTTCAAGACTGATTTGCATATGGCTGGGTCCAAACTGGGGTGACGTACTTGGGAAAAAACAATGGATTAAACCCAGATCTGTGACTGGAGGTGAGTGTTTGAAACCTTCCACCACTCTGTCTATCATGTTATTTTGAGAAGTTGCTATGTGCACCCTAAGTGGAAAAGGGTATGCCTAGACGTGGGTCCCTTGATCCCGCTACCACTGGATTCAAGCTAGCCTGGCTGATGAAGGGTGATACTATGAACCAAGTCCCAGAGAACTTGTTTCCAGGACCTAGCTTGGCAGTTCGGGCTTGACTGTTCCCATGGGGAGCAGGGTCAAGACTGATTTAGATATGGCTGGCTCCATAACTGGGGTGACGTGGCGAGTAAAATAAAGATGGATTCATCCCAGATCTTTGAGGAGAGGTGTGTGTTTGGAAAGTTTTAAGACTCTGTCCATCATGTTATTTTGTGAAGTTGCTATGTGCACCCTAAGTGGATAAGGATGTGCCTAGACCTGGGTCCATTGCTCACTGCACCACTGTATTCAAGCTAGCCTGGCTGATGAGGGGTGATGCCCCAAAACCAGACCCAGAATACTTGTTTCCAGTGCAGGGAGGACCTAGCTTGGCAGTTCAAGCTTGACTGTTCCCATGGGAGAAGGATCAAGAAGAATTTACATATGGATGCTTACAGAACTGGGTTGACGTGGTGAGAAATAAAAGATGTATTAAACCCAGGTCTTTGACTGGAGGTAAGTGTTTGAAAGCTTTCAACACTCTGTCCATAATGTTATTTTGTGAAGTTGCTATATGCGCCGTAAGTGGATAAGGGTATGCCTAGACGTGGGTCAATAGCTCGCTGCACCACTGGATTCAAGCTAGTCTGGCTGATGAGAGGTGATACCCCAAACCAGTCTCAGAATACTTCTTTCTAGTCCATGGAGGACTTAGCTTGGCAGTTCAGTCTGGACTGTTCCCATGGGAGCAGATTCAAGACTGATTTGCATATGCCTCGGTCCAAACTGGGGTGACGCAGCAGGGAAAATAACAATAGATTAAACCCAGATCTGTGACAGAAGGTGAGTGTTTGAAACCTTCCAACACTCTGTCTATCATGTTATTTTGAGAAGTTGCTATAAGCGCCCTAAGTGGAAAAGGGTATGCCTAGACGTGGGTCCCTTGCTCCCGCTACCACTGGATTCAAGCTAGCCTGGCTGTTGAGGGGTGATACCCTGAACCGAGTCCCAGAGTACTTGTTTCCAGTCCAGGGAGGACCTAGCTTGGCAGTTCGGGCTTGACTGTTCTCATGGGGAGCAGGGTCAAGACTGATTTAGATATGGCTGGCTCAAGAACTGGGGTTACGTGGCGAGTAAAGTAAAGATGGATTCATCCCAGATCTTTGAGTAGAGGTGTGTGTTTGGAAAGTCTTAACACTCTGTCCATCATGTTATTTTGTGAAGTTGCTATGTGCACCCTAAGTGGAAAAGGGTATGCCTAGACGTGGGTCCCTTGATCGCTGCACCACTAGATTCAAGCTAGCCTGGCTGATGAGGGGTGATACCCCAAAACCAGACCCAGAATACTTGTTTCCAGTCCAGGGAGGACCTAGCTTGGCAGTTCAAGCTTGACTGCTCCCATGTGGAGAAGGATCAAGAATAATTTACATATGGATGCTTGCAGAACTGGGTTGACGTGGTGAGAAATAAAAGATGTATTCAACCCAGATCTGTGACTGGAGGTGAGTGTTTGAAACCTTCCAACACTCTGTCTATCATGTTATTTTGAGAAGTTGCTATGTGCACCCTAAGTGGAAAAGGGTATGCCTAGACGTGGGTCCCTTGAGCCCGCTACCACTGGATTCAAGCTAGCCTGGCTGATGAAGGGTGATACCATGAACCAAGTCCCAGAGAACTTGTTTCCAGGACCTAGCTTGGCAGTTCGGGCTTGACTGTTCCCATGGGGAGCAGGGTCAAGACTGATTTAGATATGGCTGGCTCCATAACTGGGGTGACGTGGCGAGTAAAATAAAGATGGATTCATCCCAGATCTTTGAGGAGAGGTGTGTGTTTGGAAAGTTTTAACACTCTGTCCATCATGTTATTTTGTGAAGTTGCTATGTGCACCCTAAGTGGATAAGGATGTGCCTAGACCTGGGTCCATTGCTCACTGCACCACTGTATTCAAGCTAGCCTGGCTGATGAGGGGTGATGCCCCAAAACCAGACCCAGAATACTTGTTTCCAGTGCAGGGAGGACCTAGCTTGGCAGTTCAAGCTTGACTGTTCCCATGGGAGAAGGATCAAGAAGAATTTACATATGGATGCTTGCAGAACTGGGTTGACGTGGTGAGAAATAAAAGATGTATTAAACCCAGGTCTTTGACTGGAGGTAAGTGTTTGAAAGCTTTCAACACTCTGTCCATAATGTTATTTTGTGAAGTTGCTATATGCGCCGTAAGTGGATAAGGGTATGCCTAGACGTGGGTCAATAGCTCGCTGCACCACTGGATTCAAGCTAGTCTGGCTGATGAGAGGTGATACCCCAAACCAGTCTCAGAATACTTCTTTCTAGTCCATGGAGGACTTAGCTTGGCAGTTCAGTCTGGACTGTTCCCATGGGAGCAGATTCAAGACTGATTTGCATATGCCTCGGTCCAAACTGGGGTGACGCAGCAGGGAAAATAACAATAGATTAAACCCAGATCTGTGACAGGAGGTGAGTGTTTGAAACCTTCCAACACTCTGTCTATCATGTTATTTTGAGAAGTTGCTATAAGCGCCCTAAGTGGAAAAGGGTATGCCTAGACGTGGGTCCCTTGCTCCCGCTACCACTGGATTCAAGCTAGCCTGGCTGTTGAGGGGTGATACCCTGAACCGAGTCCCAGAGTACTTGTTTCCAGTCCAGGGAGGACCTAGCTTGACAGTTCGGGCTTGACTGTTCTCATGGGGAGCAGGGTCAAGACTGATTTAGATATGGCTGGCTCAAGAACTGGGGTGACGTGGCGAGTAAAGTAAAGATGGATTCATCCCAGATCTTTGAGTAGAGGTGTGGGTTTGGAAAGTCTTAACACTCTGTCCATCATGTTATTTTGTGAAGTTGCTATGTGCACCCTAAGTGGAAAAGGGTATGCCTAGACGTGGGTCCCTTGCTCGCTGCACCACTAGATTCAAGCTAGCCTGGCTGATGAGGGGTGATACCCCAAAACCAGACCCAGAATACTTGTTTCCAGTCCAGGGAGGACCTAGCTTGGCAGTTCAAGCTTGACTGCTCCCATGTGGAGAAGGATCAAGAATAATTTACATATGGATGCTTGCAGAACTGGGTTGACGTGGTGAGAAATAAAAGATGTATTCAACCCAGATCTGTGACTGGAGGTGAGTGTTTGAAACCTTCCAACACTCTGTCTATCATGTTATTTTGAGAAGTTGCTATGTGCACCCTAAGTGGAAAAGGGTATGCCTAGACGTGGGTCCCTTGAGCCCGCTACCACTGGATTCAAGCTAGCCTGGCTGATGAAGGGTGATACCATGAACCAAGTCCCAGAGAACTTGTTTCCAGGACCTAGCTTGGCAGTTCGGGCTTGACTGTTCCCATGGGGAGCAGGGTCAAGACTGATTTAGATATGGCTGGCTCCATAACTAGGGTGACGTGGCGAGTAAAATAAAGATGGATTCATCCCAGATCTTTGAGGAGAGGTGTGTGTTTGGAAAGTTTTAACACTCTGTCCATCATGTTATTTTGTGAAGTTGCTATGTGCACCCTAAGTGGATAAGGATGTGCCTAGACCTGGGTCCATTGCTCACTGCACCACTGTATTCAAGCTAGCCTGGCTGATGAGGGGTGATACCCCAAAACCAGCCCCAGAATACTTGTTTCCAGTCCAGTTAGGACCTAGCTTGGCAGTTCAAGCTTGACTGTTCCCATGGGAGAAGGATCAAGAAGAATTTACATATGGATGCTTGCAGAACTGGGTTGACGTGGTGAGAAATAAAAGATGTATTAAACCCAGGTCTTTGACTGGAGGTAAGTGTTTGAAAGCTTTCAACACTCTGTCCATAATGTTATTTTGTGAAGTTGCTATATGCGCTGTAAGTGGATAAGGGTATGCCTAGACGTGGGTCAATAGCTCGCTGCACCACTGGATTCAAGCTAGTCTGGCTGATGAGAGGTGATACCCCAAACCAGTCTCAGAATACTTCTTTCTAGTCCATGGAGGACTTAGCTTGGCAGTTCAGTCTGGACTGTTCCCATGGGAGCAGATTCAAGACTGATTTGCATATGCCTCGGTCCAAACTGGGGTGACGCAGCAGGGAAAATAACAATAGATTAAACCCAGATCTGTGACAGGAGGTGAGTGTTTGAAACCTTCCAACACTCTGTCTATCATGTTATTTTGAGAAGTTGCTATAAGCGCCCTAAGTGGAAAAGGGTATGCCTAGACGTGGGTCCCTTGCTCCCGCTACCACTGGATTCAAGCTAGCCTGGCTGTTGAGGGGTGATACCCTGAACCGAGTCCCAGAGTACTTGTTTCCAGTCCAGGGAGGACCTAGCTTGGCAGTTCGGGCTTGACTGTTCTCATGGGGAGCAGGGTCAAGACTGATTTAGATATGGCTGGCTCAAGAACTGGGGTGACGTGGCGAGTAAAGTAAAGATTGATTCATCCCAGATCTTTGAGTAGAGGTGTGTGTTTGGAAAGTCTTAACACTCTGTCCATCATGTTATTTTGTGAAGTTGCTATGTGCACCCTAAGTGGAAAAGGGTATGCCTAGACGTGGGTCCCTTGATCCCGCTACCACTGGATTCAAGCTAGCCTGGCTGATGAAGGGTGATACCATGAACCAAGTCCCAGAGAACTTGTTTCCAGGACCTAGCTTGGCAGTTCGGGCTTGACTGTTCCCATGGGGAGCAGGGTCAAGACTGATTTAGATATGGCTGGCTCCATAACTGGGGTGACGTGGCGAGTAAAATAAAGATGGATTCATCCCAGATCTTTGAGGAGAGGTGTGTGTTTGGAAAGTTTTAACACTCTGTCCATCATGTTATTTTGTGAAGTTGCTATGTGCACCCTAAGTGGATAAGGATGTGCCTAGACCTGGGTCCATTGCTCACTGCACCACTGTATTCAAGCTAGCCTGGCTGATGAGGGGTGATGCCCCAAAACCAGACCCAGAATACTTGTTTCCAGTGCAGGGAGGACCTAGCTTGGCAGTTCAAGCTTGACTGTTCCCATGGGAGAAGGATCAAGAAGAATTTACATATGGATGCTTGCAGAACTGGGTTGACGTGGTGAGAAATAAAAGATGTATTAAACCCAGATCTTTGACTGGAGGTAAGTGTTTGAAAGCTTTCAACACTCTGTCCATAATGTTATTTTGTGAAGTTGCTATATGCGCCGTAAGTGGATAAGGGTATGCCTAGACGTGGGTCAATAGTTCGCTGCACCACTGGATTCAAGCTAGTCTGGCTGATGAGAGGTGATACCCCAAACCAGTCTAAGAATACTTCTTTCTAGTCCAGGGAGGACCTAGCTTGGCAGTTCAGGCTGGACTGTTCCCATGGCAGCAGTTTCAAGACTGATTTGCATATGGCTGGGTCCAAACTGGGGTGACGTACTTGGGAAAAAACAATGGATTAAACCCAGATCTGTGACTGGAGGTGAGTGTTTGAAACCTTCCACCACTCTGTCTATCATGTTATTTTGAGAAGTTGCTATGTGCACCCTAAGTGGAAAAGGGTATGCCTAGACGTGGGTCCCTTGATCCCGCTACCACTGGATTCAAGCTAGCCTGGCTGATGAAGGGTGATACTATGAACCAAGTCCCAGAGAACTTGTTTCCAGGACCTAGCTTGGCAGTTCGGGCTTGACTGTTCCCATGGGGAGCAGGGTCAAGACTGATTTAGATATGGCTGGCTCCATAACTGGGGTGACGTGGCGAGTAAAATAAAGATGGATTCATCCCAGATCTTTGAGGAGAGGTGTGTGTTTGGAAAGTTTTAAGACTCTGTCCATCATGTTATTTTGTGAAGTTGCTATGTGCACCCTAAGTGGATAAGGATGTGCCTAGACCTGGGTCCATTGCTCACTGCACCACTGTATTCAAGCTAGCCTGGCTGATGAGGGGTGATACCCCAAAACCAGCCCCAGAATACTTGTTTCCAGTCCAGTTAGGACCTAGCTTGGCAGTTCAAGCTTGACTGTTCCCATGGGAGAAGGATCAAGAAGAATTTACATATGGATGCTTGCAGAACTGGGTTGACGTGGTGAGAAATAAAAGATGTATAAAACCCAGGTCTTTGACTGGAGGTAAGTGTTTGAAAGCTTTCAACACTCTGTCCATAATGTTATTTTGTGAAGTTGCTATATGCGCTGTAAGTGGATAAGGGTATGCCTAGACGTGGGTCAATAGCTCGCTGCACCACTGGATTCAAGCTAGTCTGGCTGATGAGAGGTGATACCCCAAACCAGTCTCAGAATACTTCTTTCTAGTCCATGGAGGACTTAGCTTGGCAGTTCAGTCTGGACTGTTCCCATGGGAGCAGATTCAAGACTGATTTGCATATGCCTCGGTCCAAACTGGGGTGACGCAGCAGGGAAAATAACAATAGATTAAACCCAGATCTGTGACAGGAGGTGAGTGTTTGAAACCTTCCAACACTCTGTCTATCATGTTATTTTGAGAAGTTGCTATAAGCGCCCTAAGTGGAAAAGGGTATGCCTAGACGTGGGTCCCTTGCTCCCGCTACCACTGGATTCAAGCTAGCCTGGCTGTTGAGGGGTGATACCCTGAACCGAGTCCCAGAGTACTTGTTTCCAGTCCAGGGAGGACCTAGCTTGGCAGTTCGGGCTTGACTGTTCTCATGGGGAGCAGGGTCAAGACTGATTTAGATATGGCTGGCTCAAGAACTGGGGTGAAGTGGCGAGTAAAGTAAAGATGGATTCATCCCAGATCTTTGAGTAGAGGTGTGTGTTTGGAAAGTCTTAACACTCTGTCCATCATGTTATTTTGTGAAGTTGCTATGTGCACCCTAAGTGGAAAAGGGTATGCCTAGACGTGGGTCCCTTGATCCCGCTACCACTGGATTCAAGCTAGCCTGGCTGATGAAGGGTGATACCATGAACCAAGTCCCAGAGAACTTGTTTCCAGGACCTAGCTTGGCAGTTCGGGCTTGACTGTTCCCATGGGGAGCAGGGTCAAGACTGATTTAGATATGGCTGGCTCCATAACTGGGGTGACGTGGCGAGTAAAATAAAGATGGATTCATCCCAGATCTTTGAGGAGAGGTGTGTGTTTGGAAAGTTTTAACACTCTGTCCATCATGTTATTTTGTGAAGTTGCTATGTGCACCCTAAGTGGATAAGGATGTGCCTAGACCTGGGTCCATTGCTCACTGCACCACTGTATTCAAGCTAGCCTGGCTGATGAGGGGTGATGCCCCAAAACCAGACCCAGAATACTTGTTTCCAGTGCAGGGAGGACCTAGCTTGGCAGTTCAAGCTTGACTGTTCCCATGGGAGAAGGATCAAGAAGAATTTACATATGGATGCTTGCAGAACTGGGTTGACGTGGTGAGAAATAAAAGATGTATTAAACCCAGGTCTTTGACTGGAGGTAAGTGTTTGAAAGCTTTCAACACTCTGTCCATAATGTTATTTAGTGAAGTTTCTATATGCGCCGTAAGTGGATAAGGGTATGCCTAGACGTGGGTCAATAGCTCGCTGCACCACTGGATTCAAGCTAGTCTGGCTGATGAGAGGTGATACCCCAAACCAGTCTCAGAATACTTCTTTCTAGTCCATGGAGGACTTAGCTTGGCAGTTCAGTCTGGACTGTTCCCATGGGAGCAGATTCAAGACTGATTTGCATATGCCTCGGTCCAAACTGGGGTGACGCAGCAGGGAAAATAACAATAGATTAAACCCAGATCTGTGACAGGAGGTGAGTGTTTGAAACCTTCCAACACTCTGTCTATCATGTTATTTTGAGAAGTTGCTATAAGCGCCCTAAGTGGAAAAGGGTATGCCTAGACGTGGGTCCCTTGCTCCCGCTACCACTGGATTCAAGCTAGCCTGGCTGTTGAGGGGTGATACCCTGAACCGAGTCCCAGAGTACTTGTTTCCAGTCCAGGGAGGACCTAGCTTGGCAGTTCGGGCTTGACTGTTCTCATGGGGAGCAGGGTCAAGACTGATTTAGATATGGCTGGCTCAAGAACTGGGGTGACGTGGCGAGTAAAGTAAAGATGGATTCATCCCAGATCTTTGAGTAGAGGTGTGTGTTTGGAAAGTCTTAACACTCTGTCCATCATGTTATTTTGTGAAGTTGCTATGTGCACCCTAAGTGGAAAAGGGTATGCCTAGACGTGGGTCCCTTGCTCGCTGCACCACTAGATTCAAGCTAGCCTGGCTGATGAGGGGTGATACCCCAAAACCAGACCCAGAATACTTGTTTCCAGTCCAGGGAGGACCTAGCTTGGCAGTTCAAGCTTGACTGCTCCCATGTGGAGAAGGATCAAGAATAATTTACATATGGATGCTTGCAGAACTGGGTTGACGTGGTGAGAAATAAAAGATGTATTCAACCCAGATCTGTGACTGGAGGTGAGTGTTTGAAACCTTCCAACACTCTGTCTATCATGTTATTTTGAGAAGTTGCTATGTGCACCCTAAGTGGAAAAGGGTATGCCTAGACGTGGGTCCCTTGAGCCCGCTACCACTGGATTCAAGCTAGCCTGGCTGATGAAGGGTGATACCATGAACCAAGTCCCAGAGAACTTGTTTCCAGGACCTAGCTTGGCAGTTCGGGCTTGACTGTTCCCATGGGGAGCAGGGTCAAGACTGATTTAGATATGGCTGGCTCCATAACTGGGGTGACGTGGCGAGTAAAATAAAGATGGATTCATCCCAGATCTTTGAGGAGAGGTGTGTGTTTGGAAAATTTTAACACTCTGTCCATCATGTTATTTTGTGAAGTTGCTATGTGCACCCTAAGTGGATAAGGATGTGCCTAGACCTGGGTCCATTGCTCACTGCACCACTGTATTCAAGCTAGCCTGGCTGATGAGGGGTGATACCCCAAAACCAGCCCCAGAATACTTGTTTCCAGTCCAGTTAGGACCTAGCTTGGCAGTTCAAGCTTGACTGTTCCCATGGGAGAAGGATCAAGAAGAATTTACATATGGATGCTTGCAGAACTGGGTTGACGTGGTGAGAAATAAAAGATGTATTAAACCCAGGTCTTTGACTGGAGGTAAGTGTTTGAAAGCTTTCAACACTCTGTCCATAATGTTATTTTGTGAAGTTGCTATATGCGCTGTAAGTGGATAAGGGTATGCCTAGACGTGGGTCAATAGCTCGCTGCACCACTGGATTCAAGCTAGTCTGGCTGATGAGAGGTGATACCCCAAACCAGTCTCAGAATACTTCTTTCTAGTCCATGGAGGACTTAGCTTGGCAGTTCAGTCTGGACTGTTCCCATGGGAGCAGATTCAAGACTGATTTGCATATGCCTCGGTCCATACTGGGGTGACGCAGCAGGGAAAATAACAATAGATTAAACCCAGATCTGTGACAGGAGGTGAGTGTTTGAAACCTTCCAACACTCTGTCTATCATGTTATTTTGAGAAGTTGCTATAAGCGCCCTAAGTGGAAAAGGGTATGCCTAGACGTGGGTCCCTTGCTCCCGCTACCACTGTATTCAAGCTAGCCTGGCTGTTGAGGGGTGATACCCTGAACCGAGTCCCAGAGTACTTGTTTCCAGTCCAGGGAGGACCTAGCTTGGCAGTTCGGGCTTGACTGTTCTCATGGGGAGCAGGGTCAAGACTGATTTAGATATGGCTGGCTCAAGAACTGGGGTGACGTGGCGAGTAAAGTAAAGATGGATTCATCCCAGATCTTTGAGTAGAGGTGTGTGTTTGGAAAGTCTTAACACTCTGTCCATCATGTTATTTTGTGAAGTTGCTATGTGCACCCTAAGTGGAAAAGGGTATGCCTAGACGTGGGTCCCTTGATCCCGCTACCACTGGATTCAAGCTAGCCTGGCTGATGAAGGGTGATACCATGAACCAAGTCCCAGAGAACTTGTTTCCAGGACCTAGCTTGGCAGTTCGGGCTTGACTGTTCCCATGGGGAGCAGGGTCAAGACTGATTTAGATATGGCTGGCTCCATAACTGGGGTGACGTGGCGAGTAAAATAAAGATGGATTCATCCCAGATCTTTGAGGAGAGGTGTGTGTTTGGAAAGTTTTAACACTCTGTCCATCATGTTATTTTGTGAAGTTGCTATGTGCACCCTAAGTGGATAAGGATGTGCCTAGACCTGGGTCCATTGCTCACTGCACCACTGTATTCAAGCTAGCCTGGCTGATGAGGGGTGATTCCCCAAAACCAGACCCAGAATACTTGTTTCCAGTGCAGGGAGGACCTAGCTTGGCAGTTCAAGCTTGACTGTTCCCATGGGAGAAGGATCAAGAAGAATTTACATATGGATGCTTGCAGAACTGGGTTGACGTGGTGAGAAATAAAAGATGTATTAAACCCAGGTCTTTGACTGGAGGTAAGTGTTTGAAAGCTTTCAACACTCTGTCCATAATGTTATTTTGTGAAGTTGCTATATGCGCCGTAAGTGGATAAGGGTATGCCTAGACGTGGGTCAATAGTTCGCTGCACCACTGGATTCAAGCTAGTCTGGCTGATGAGAGGTGATACCCCAAACCAGTCTAAGAATACTTCTTTCTAGTCCAGGGAGGACCTAGCTTGGCAGTTCAGGCTGGACTGTTCCCATGGCAGCAGTTTCAAGACTGATTTGCATATGGCTGGGTCCAAACTGGGGTGACGTACTTGGGAAAAAACAATGGATTAAACCCAGATCTGTGACTGGAGGTGAGTGTTTGAAACCTTCCACCACTCTGTCTATCATGTTATTTTGAGAAGTTGCTATGTGCACCCTAAGTGGAAAAGGGTATGCCTAGACGTGGGTCCCTTGATCCCGCTACCACTGGATTCAAGCTAGCCTGGCTGATGAAGGGTGATACTATGAACCAAGTCCCAGAGAACTTGTTTCCAGGACCTAGCTTGGCAGTTCGGGCTTGACTGTTCCCATGGGGAGCAGGGTCAAGACTGATTTAGATATGGCTGGCTCCATAACTGGGGTGACGTGGCGAGTAAAATAAAGATGGATTCATCCCAGATCTTTGAGGAGAGGT
Organism: Triturus cristatus; assembly: GCF_964204655.1. Classification (NCBI taxonomy): domain Eukaryota; kingdom Metazoa; phylum Chordata; class Amphibia; order Caudata; family Salamandridae; genus Triturus; species Triturus cristatus. The sequence goes on along the minus strand of NC_140592.1, from coordinate 514,481,618 downwards.
GTGTGTTTGGAAAGTTTTAAGACTCTGTCCATCATGTTATTTTGTGAAGTTGCTATGTGCACCCTAAGTGGATAAGGATGTGCCTAGACCTGGGTCCATTGCTCACTGCACCACTGTATTCAAGCTAGCCTGGCTGATGAGGGGTGATGCCCCAAAACCAGACCCAGAATACTTGTTTCCAGTGCAGGGAGGACCTAGCTTGGCAGTTCAAGCTTGACTGTTCCCATGGGAGAAGGATCAAGAAGAATTTACATATGGATGCTTGCAGAACTGGGTTGACGTGGTGAGAAATAAAAGATGTATTAAACCCAGGTCTTTGACTGGAGGTAAGTGTTTGAAAGCTTTCAACACTCTGTCCATAATGTTATTTTGTGAAGTTGCTATATGCGCCGTAAGTGGATAAGGGTATGCCTAGACGTGGGTCAATAGCTCGCTGCACCACTGGATTCAAGCTAGTCTGGCTGATGAGAGGTGATACCCCAAACCAGTCTCAGAATACTTCTTTCTAGTCCATGGAGGACTTAGCTTGGCAGTTCAGTCTGGACTGTTCCCATGGGAGCAGATTCAAGACTGATTTGCATATGCCTCGGTCCAAACTGGGGTGACGCAGCAGGGAAAATAACAATAGATTAAACCCAGATCTGTGACAGAAGGTGAGTGTTTGAAACCTTCCAACACTCTGTCTATCATGTTATTTTGAGAAGTTGCTATAAGCGCCCTAAGTGGAAAAGGGTATGCCTAGACGTGGGTCCCTTGCTCCCGCTACCACTGGATTCAAGCTAGCCTGGCTGTTGAGGGGTGATACCCTGAACCGAGTCCCAGAGTACTTGTTTCCAGTCCAGGGAGGACCTAGCTTGGCAGTTCGGGCTTGACTGTTCTCATGGGGAGCAGGGTCAAGACTGATTTAGATATGGCTGGCTCAAGAACTGGGGTTACGTGGCGAGTAAAGTAAAGATGGATTCATCCCAGATCTTTGAGTAGAGGTGTGTGTTTGGAAAGTCTTAACACTCTGTCCATCATGTTATTTTGTGAAGTTGCTATGTGCACCCTAAGTGGAAAAGGGTATGCCTAGACGTGGGTCCCTTGATCGCTGCACCACTAGATTCAAGCTAGCCTGGCTGATGAGGGGTGATACCCCAAAACCAGACCCAGAATACTTGTTTCCAGTCCAGGGAGGACCTAGCTTGGCAGTTCAAGCTTGACTGCTCCCATGTGGAGAAGGATCAAGAATAATTTACATATGGATGCTTGCAGAACTGGGTTGACGTGGTGAGAAATAAAAGATGTATTCAACCCAGATCTGTGACTGGAGGTGAGTGTTTGAAACCTTCCAACACTCTGTCTATCATGTTATTTTGAGAAGTTGCTATGTGCACCCTAAGTGGAAAAGGGTATGCCTAGACGTGGGTCCCTTGAGCCCGCTACCACTGGATTCAAGCTAGCCTGGCTGATGAAGGGTGATACCATGAACCAAGTCCCAGAGAACTTGTTTCCAGGACCTAGCTTGGCAGTTCGGGCTTGACTGTTCCCATGGGGAGCAGGGTCAAGACTGATTTAGATATGGCTGGCTCCATAACTGGGGTGACGTGGCGAGTAAAATAAAGATGGATTCATCCCAGATCTTTGAGGAGAGGTGTGTGTTTGGAAAGTTTTAACACTCTGTCCATCATGTTATTTTGTGAAGTTGCTATGTGCACCCTAAGTGGATAAGGATGTGCCTAGACCTGGGTCCATTGCTCACTGCACCACTGTATTCAAGCTAGCCTGGCTGATGAGGGGTGATGCCCCAAAACCAGACCCAGAATACTTGTTTCCAGTGCAGGGAGGACCTAGCTTGGCAGTTCAAGCTTGACTGTTCCCATGGGAGAAGGATCAAGAAGAATTTACATATCGATGCTTGCAGAACTGGGTTGACGTGGTGAGAAATAAAAGATGTATTAAACCCAGGTCTTTGACTGGAGGTAAGTGTTTGAAAGCTTTCAACACTCTGTCCATAATGTTATTTTGTGAAGTTGCTATATGCGCCGTAAGTGGATAAGGGTATGCCTAGACGTGGGTCAATAGCTCGCTGCACCACTGGATTCAAGCTAGTCTGGCTGATGAGAGGTGATACCCCAAACCAGTCTCAGAATACTTCTTTCTAGTCCATGGAGGACTTAGCTTGGCAGTTCAGTCTGGACTGTTCCCATGGGAGCAGATTCAAGACTGATTTGCATATGCCTCGGTCCAAACTGGGGTGACGCAGCAGGGAAAATAACAATAGATTAAACCCAGATCTGTGACAGGAGGTGAGTGTTTGAAACCTTCCAACACTCTGTCTATCATGTTATTTTGAGAAGTTGCTATAAGCGCCCTAAGCGGAAAAGGGTATGCCTAGACGTGGGTCCCTTGCTCCCGCTACCACTGGATTCAAGCTAGCCTGGCTGTTGAGGGGTGATACCCTGAACCGAGTCCCAGAGTACTTGTTTCCAGTCCAGGGAGGACCTAGCTTGGCAGTTCGGGCTTGACTGTTCTCATGGGGAGCAGGGTCAAGACTGATTTAGATATGGCTGGCTCAAGAACTGGGGTGACGTGGCGAGTAAAGTAAAGATGGATTCATCCCAGATCTTTGAGTAGAGGTGTGTGTTTGGAAAGTCTTAACACTCTGTCCATCATGTTATTTTGTGAAGTTGCTATGTGCACCCTAAGTGGAAAAGGGTATGCCTAGACGTGGGTCCCTTGATCCCGCTACCACTGGATTCAAGCTAGCCTGGCTGATGAAGGGTGATACCATGAACCAAGTCCCAGAGAACTTGTTTCCAGGACCTAGCTTGGCAGTTCGGGCTTGACTGTTCCCATGGGGAGCAGGGTCAAGACTGATTTAGATATGGCTGGCTCCATAACTGGGGTGACGTGGCGAGTAAAATAAAGATGGATTCATCCCAGATCTTTGAGGAGAGGTGTGTGTTTGGAAAGTTTTAACACTCTGTCCATCATGTTATTTTGTGAAGTTGCTATGTGCACCCTAAGTGGATAAGGATGTGCCTAGACCTGGGTCCATTGCTCACTGCACCACTGTATTCAAGCTAGCCTGGCTGATGAGGGGTGATGCCCCAAAACCAGACCCAGAATACTTGTTTCCAGTGCAGGGAGGACCTAGCTTGGCAGTTCAAGCTTGACTGTTCCCATGGGAGAAGGATCAAGAAGAATTTACATATGGATGCTTGCAGAACTGGGTTGACGTGGTGAGAAATAAAAGATGTATTAAACCCAGATCTTTGACTGGAGGTAAGTGTTTGAAAGCTTTCAACACTCTGTCCATAATGTTATTTTGTGAAGTTGCTATATGCGCCGTAAGTGGATAAGGGTATGCCTAGACGTGGGTCAATAGTTCGCTGCACCACTGGATTCAAGCTAGTCTGGCTGATGAGAGGTGATACCCCAAACCAGTCTAAGAATACTTCTTTCTAGTCCAGGGAGGACCTAGCTTGGCAGTTCAGGCTGGACTGTTCCCATGGCAGCAGTTTCAAGACTGATTTGCATATGGCTGGGTCCAAACTGGGGTGACGTACTTGGGAAAAAACAATGGATTAAACCCAGATCTGTGACTGGAGGTGAGTGTTTGAAACCTTCCACCACTCTGTCTATCATGTTATTTTGAGAAGTTGCTATGTGCACCCTAAGTGGAAAAGGGTATGCCTAGACGTGGGTCCCTTGATCCCGCTACCACTGGATTCAAGCTAGCCTGGCTGATGAAGGGTGATACTATGAACCAAGTCCCAGAGAACTTGTTTCCAGGACCTAGCTTGGCAGTTCGGGCTTGACTGTTCCCATGGGGAGCAGGGTCAAGACTGATTTAGATATGGCTGGCTCCATAACTGGGGTGACGTGGCGAGTAAAATAAAGATGGATTCATCCCAGATCTTTGAGGAGAGGTGTGTGTTTGGAAAGTTTTAAGACTCTGTCCATCATGTTATTTTGTGAAGTTGCTATGTGCACCCTAAGTGGATAAGGATGTGCCTAGACCTGGGTCCATTGCTCACTGCACCACTGTATTCAAGCTAGCCTGGCTGATGAGGGGTGATGCCCCAAAACCAGACCCAGAATACTTGTTTCCAGTGCAGGGAGGACCTAGCTTGGCAGTTCAAGCTTGACTGTTCCCATGGGAGAAGGATCAAGAAGAATTTACATATGGATGCTTACAGAACTGGGTTGACGTGGTGAGAAATAAAAGATGTATTAAACCCAGGTCTTTGACTGGAGGTAAGTGTTTGAAAGCTTTCAACACTCTGTCCATAATGTTATTTTGTGAAGTTGCTATATGCGCCGTAAGTGGATAAGGGTATGCCTAGACGTGGGTCAATAGCTCGCTGCACCACTGGATTCAAGCTAGTCTGGCTGATGAGAGGTGATACCCCAAACCAGTCTCAGAATACTTCTTTCTAGTCCATGGAGGACTTAGCTTGGCAGTTCAGTCTGGACTGTTCCCATGGGAGCAGATTCAAGACTGATTTGCATATGCCTCGGTCCAAACTGGGGTGACGCAGCAGGGAAAATAACAATAGATTAAACCCAGATCTGTGACAGAAGGTGAGTGTTTGAAACCTTCCAACACTCTGTCTATCATGTTATTTTGAGAAGTTGCTATAAGCGCCCTAAGTGGAAAAGGGTATGCCTAGACGTGGGTCCCTTGCTCCCGCTACCACTGGATTCAAGCTAGCCTGGCTGTTGAGGGGTGATACCCTGAACCGAGTCCCAGAGTACTTGTTTCCAGTCCAGGGAGGACCTAGCTTGGCAGTTCGGGCTTGACTGTTCTCATGGGGAGCAGGGTCAAGACTGATTTAGATATGGCTGGCTCAAGAACTGGGGTTACGTGGCGAGTAAAGTAAAGATGGATTCATCCCAGATCTTTGAGTAGAGGTGTGTGTTTGGAAAGTCTTAACACTCTGTCCATCATGTTATTTTGTGAAGTTGCTATGTGCACCCTAAGTGGAAAAGGGTATGCCTAGACGTGGGTCCCTTGATCGCTGCACCACTAGATTCAAGCTAGCCTGGCTGATGAGGGGTGATACCCCAAAACCAGACCCAGAATACTTGTTTCCAGTCCAGGGAGGACCTAGCTTGGCAGTTCAAGCTTGACTGCTCCCATGTGGAGAAGGATCAAGAATAATTTACATATGGATGCTTGCAGAACTGGGTTGACGTGGTGAGAAATAAAAGATGTATTCAACCCAGATCTGTGACTGGAGGTGAGTGTTTGAAACCTTCCAACACTCTGTCTATCATGTTATTTTGAGAAGTTGCTATGTGCACCCTAAGTGGAAAAGGGTATGCCTAGACGTGGGTCCCTTGAGCCCGCTACCACTGGATTCAAGCTAGCCTGGCTGATGAAGGGTGATACCATGAACCAAGTCCCAGAGAACTTGTTTCCAGGACCTAGCTTGGCAGTTCGGGCTTGACTGTTCCCATGGGGAGCAGGGTCAAGACTGATTTAGATATGGCTGGCTCCATAACTGGGGTGACGTGGCGAGTAAAATAAAGATGGATTCATCCCAGATCTTTGAGGAGAGGTGTGTGTTTGGAAAGTTTTAACACTCTGTCCATCATGTTATTTTGTGAAGTTGCTATGTGCACCCTAAGTGGATAAGGATGTGCCTAGACCTGGGTCCATTGCTCACTGCACCACTGTATTCAAGCTAGCCTGGCTGATGAGGGGTGATGCCCCAAAACCAGACCCAGAATACTTGTTTCCAGTGCAGGGAGGACCTAGCTTGGCAGTTCAAGCTTGACTGTTCCCATGGGAGAAGGATCAAGAAGAATTTACATATGGATGCTTGCAGAACTGGGTTGACGTGGTGAGAAATAAAAGATGTATTAAACCCAGGTCTTTGACTGGAGGTAAGTGTTTGAAAGCTTTCAACACTCTGTCCATAATGTTATTTTGTGAAGTTGCTATATGCGCCGTAAGTGGATAAGGGTATGCCTAGACGTGGGTCAATAGCTCGCTGCACCACTGGATTCAAGCTAGTCTGGCTGATGAGAGGTGATACCCCAAACCAGTCTCAGAATACTTCTTTCTAGTCCATGGAGGACTTAGCTTGGCAGTTCAGTCTGGACTGTTCCCATGGGAGCAGATTCAAGACTGATTTGCATATGCCTCGGTCCAAACTGGGGTGACGCAGCAGGGAAAATAACAATAGATTAAACCCAGATCTGTGACAGGAGGTGAGTGTTTGAAACCTTCCAACACTCTGTCTATCATGTTATTTTGAGAAGTTGCTATAAGCGCCCTAAGTGGAAAAGGGTATGCCTAGACGTGGGTCCCTTGCTCCCGCTACCACTGGATTCAAGCTAGCCTGGCTGTTGAGGGGTGATACCCTGAACCGAGTCCCAGAGTACTTGTTTCCAGTCCAGGGAGGACCTAGCTTGACAGTTCGGGCTTGACTGTTCTCATGGGGAGCAGGGTCAAGACTGATTTAGATATGGCTGGCTCAAGAACTGGGGTGACGTGGCGAGTAAAGTAAAGATGGATTCATCCCAGATCTTTGAGTAGAGGTGTGGGTTTGGAAAGTCTTAACACTCTGTCCATCATGTTATTTTGTGAAGTTGCTATGTGCACCCTAAGTGGAAAAGGGTATGCCTAGACGTGGGTCCCTTGCTCGCTGCACCACTAGATTCAAGCTAGCCTGGCTGATGAGGGGTGATACCCCAAAACCAGACCCAGAATACTTGTTTCCAGTCCAGGGAGGACCTAGCTTGGCAGTTCAAGCTTGACTGCTCCCATGTGGAGAAGGATCAAGAATAATTTACATATGGATGCTTGCAGAACTGGGTTGACGTGGTGAGAAATAAAAGATGTATTCAACCCAGATCTGTGACTGGAGGTGAGTGTTTGAAACCTTCCAACACTCTGTCTATCATGTTATTTTGAGAAGTTGCTATGTGCACCCTAAGTGGAAAAGGGTATGCCTAGACGTGGGTCCCTTGAGCCCGCTACCACTGGATTCAAGCTAGCCTGGCTGATGAAGGGTGATACCATGAACCAAGTCCCAGAGAACTTGTTTCCAGGACCTAGCTTGGCAGTTCGGGCTTGACTGTTCCCATGGGGAGCAGGGTCAAGACTGATTTAGATATGGCTGGCTCCATAACTAGGGTGACGTGGCGAGTAAAATAAAGATGGATTCATCCCAGATCTTTGAGGAGAGGTGTGTGTTTGGAAAGTTTTAACACTCTGTCCATCATGTTATTTTGTGAAGTTGCTATGTGCACCCTAAGTGGATAAGGATGTGCCTAGACCTGGGTCCATTGCTCACTGCACCACTGTATTCAAGCTAGCCTGGCTGATGAGGGGTGATACCCCAAAACCAGCCCCAGAATACTTGTTTCCAGTCCAGTTAGGACCTAGCTTGGCAGTTCAAGCTTGACTGTTCCCATGGGAGAAGGATCAAGAAGAATTTACATATGGATGCTTGCAGAACTGGGTTGACGTGGTGAGAAATAAAAGATGTATTAAACCCAGGTCTTTGACTGGAGGTAAGTGTTTGAAAGCTTTCAACACTCTGTCCATAATGTTATTTTGTGAAGTTGCTATATGCGCTGTAAGTGGATAAGGGTATGCCTAGACGTGGGTCAATAGCTCGCTGCACCACTGGATTCAAGCTAGTCTGGCTGATGAGAGGTGATACCCCAAACCAGTCTCAGAATACTTCTTTCTAGTCCATGGAGGACTTAGCTTGGCAGTTCAGTCTGGACTGTTCCCATGGGAGCAGATTCAAGACTGATTTGCATATGCCTCGGTCCAAACTGGGGTGACGCAGCAGGGAAAATAACAATAGATTAAACCCAGATCTGTGACAGGAGGTGAGTGTTTGAAACCTTCCAACACTCTGTCTATCATGTTATTTTGAGAAGTTGCTATAAGCGCCCTAAGTGGAAAAGGGTATGCCTAGACGTGGGTCCCTTGCTCCCGCTACCACTGGATTCAAGCTAGCCTGGCTGTTGAGGGGTGATACCCTGAACCGAGTCCCAGAGTACTTGTTTCCAGTCCAGGGAGGACCTAGCTTGGCAGTTCGGGCTTGACTGTTCTCATGGGGAGCAGGGTCAAGACTGATTTAGATATGGCTGGCTCAAGAACTGGGGTGACGTGGCGAGTAAAGTAAAGATTGATTCATCCCAGATCTTTGAGTAGAGGTGTGTGTTTGGAAAGTCTTAACACTCTGTCCATCATGTTATTTTGTGAAGTTGCTATGTGCACCCTAAGTGGAAAAGGGTATGCCTAGACGTGGGTCCCTTGATCCCGCTACCACTGGATTCAAGCTAGCCTGGCTGATGAAGGGTGATACCATGAACCAAGTCCCAGAGAACTTGTTTCCAGGACCTAGCTTGGCAGTTCGGGCTTGACTGTTCCCATGGGGAGCAGGGTCAAGACTGATTTAGATATGGCTGGCTCCATAACTGGGGTGACGTGGCGAGTAAAATAAAGATGGATTCATCCCAGATCTTTGAGGAGAGGTGTGTGTTTGGAAAGTTTTAACACTCTGTCCATCATGTTATTTTGTGAAGTTGCTATGTGCACCCTAAGTGGATAAGGATGTGCCTAGACCTGGGTCCATTGCTCACTGCACCACTGTATTCAAGCTAGCCTGGCTGATGAGGGGTGATGCCCCAAAACCAGACCCAGAATACTTGTTTCCAGTGCAGGGAGGACCTAGCTTGGCAGTTCAAGCTTGACTGTTCCCATGGGAGAAGGATCAAGAAGAATTTACATATGGATGCTTGCAGAACTGGGTTGACGTGGTGAGAAATAAAAGATGTATTAAACCCAGATCTTTGACTGGAGGTAAGTGTTTGAAAGCTTTCAACACTCTGTCCATAATGTTATTTTGTGAAGTTGCTATATGCGCCGTAAGTGGATAAGGGTATGCCTAGACGTGGGTCAATAGTTCGCTGCACCACTGGATTCAAGCTAGTCTGGCTGATGAGAGGTGATACCCCAAACCAGTCTAAGAATACTTCTTTCTAGTCCAGGGAGGACCTAGCTTGGCAGTTCAGGCTGGACTGTTCCCATGGCAGCAGTTTCAAGACTGATTTGCATATGGCTGGGTCCAAACTGGGGTGACGTACTTGGGAAAAAACAATGGATTAAACCCAGATCTGTGACTGGAGGTGAGTGTTTGAAACCTTCCACCACTCTGTCTATCATGTTATTTTGAGAAGTTGCTATGTGCACCCTAAGTGGAAAAGGGTATGCCTAGACGTGGGTCCCTTGATCCCGCTACCACTGGATTCAAGCTAGCCTGGCTGATGAAGGGTGATACTATGAACCAAGTCCCAGAGAACTTGTTTCCAGGACCTAGCTTGGCAGTTCGGGCTTGACTGTTCCCATGGGGAGCAGGGTCAAGACTGATTTAGATATGGCTGGCTCCATAACTGGGGTGACGTGGCGAGTAAAATAAAGATGGATTCATCCCAGATCTTTGAGGAGAGGTGTGTGTTTGGAAAGTTTTAAGACTCTGTCCATCATGTTATTTTGTGAAGTTGCTATGTGCACCCTAAGTGGATAAGGATGTGCCTAGACCTGGGTCCATTGCTCACTGCACCACTGTATTCAAGCTAGCCTGGCTGATGAGGGGTGATGCCCCAAAACCAGACCCAGAATACTTGTTTCCAGTGCAGGGAGGACCTAGCTTGGCAGTTCAAGCTTGACTGTTCCCATGGGAGAAGGATCAAGAAGAATTTACATATGGATGCTTGCAGAACTGGGTTGACGTGGTGAGAAATAAAAGATGTATTAAACCCAGGTCTTTGACTGGAGGTAAGTGTTTGAAAGCTTTCAACACTCTGTCCATAATGTTATTTTGTGAAGTTGCTATATGCGCCGTAAGTGGATAAGGGTATGCCTAGACGTGGGTCAATAGCTCGCTGCACCACTGGATTCAAGCTAGTCTGGCTGATGAGAGGTGATACCCCAAACCAGTCTCAGAATACTTCTTTCTAGTCCATGGAGGACTTAGCTTGGCAGTTCAGTCTGGACTGTTCCCATGGGAGCAGATTCAAGACTGATTTGCATATGCCTCGGTCCAAACTGGGGTGACGCAGCAGGGAAAATAACAATAGATTAAACCCAGATCTGTGACAGAAGGTGAGTGTTTGAAACCTTCCAACACTCTGTCTATCATGTTATTTTGAGAAGTTGCTATAAGCGCCCTAAGTGGAAAAGGGTATGCCTAGACGTGGGTCCCTTGCTCCCGCTACCACTGGATTCAAGCTAGCCTGGCTGTTGAGGGGTGATACCCTGAACCGAGTCCCAGAGTACTTGTTTCCAGTCCAGGGAGGACCTAGCTTGGCAGTTCGGGCTTGACTGTTCTCATGGGGAGCAGGGTCAAGACTGATTTAGATATGGCTGGCTCAAGAACTGGGGTTACGTGGCGAGTAAAGTAAAGATGGATTCATCCCAGATCTTTGAGTAGAGGTGTGTGTTTGGAAAGTCTTAACACTCTGTCCATCATGTTATTTTGTGAAGTTGCTATGTGCACCCTAAGTGGAAAAGGGTATGCCTAGACGTGGGTCCCTTGATCGCTGCACCACTAGATTCAAGCTAGCCTGGCTGATGAGGGGTGATACCCCAAAACCAGACCCAGAATACTTGTTTCCAGTCCAGGGAGGACCTAGCTTGGCAGTTCAAGCTTGACTGCTCCCATGTGGAGAAGGATCAAGAATAATTTACATATGGATGCTTGCAGAACTGGGTTGACGTGGTGAGAAATAAAAGATGTATTCAACCCAGATCTGTGACTGGAGGTGAGTGTTTGAAACCTTCCAACACTCTGTCTATCATGTTATTTTGAGAAGTTGCTATGTGCACCCTAAGTGGAAAAGGGTATGCCTAGACGTGGGTCCCTTGAGCCCGCTACCACTGGATTCAAGCTAGCCTGGCTGATGAAGGGTGATACCATGAACCAAGTCCCAGAGAACTTGTTTCCAGGACCTAGCTTGGCAGTTCGGGCTTGACTGTTCCCATGGGGAGCAGGGTCAAGACTGATTTAGATATGGCTGGCTCCATAACTGGGGTGACGTGGCGAGTAAAATAAAGATGGATTCATCCCAGATCTTTGAGGAGAGGTGTGTGTTTGGAAAGTTTTAACACTCTGTCCATCATGTTATTTTGTGAAGTTGCTATGTGCACCCTAAGTGGATAAGGATGTGCCTAGACCTGGGTCCATTGCTCACTGCACCACTGTATTCAAGCTAGCCTGGCTGATGAGGGGTGATGCCCCAAAACCAGACCCAGAATACTTGTTTCCAGTGCAGGGAGGACCTAGCTTGGCAGTTCAAGCTTGACTGTTCCCATGGGAGAAGGATCAAGAAGAATTTACATATGGATGCTTGCAGAACTGGGTTGACGTGGTGAGAAATAAAAGATGTATTAAACCCAGGTCTTTGACTGGAGGTAAGTGTTTGAAAGCTTTCAACACTCTGTCCATAATGTTATTTAGTGAAGTTTCTATATGCGCTGTAAGTGGATAAGGGTATGCCTAGACGTGGGTCAATAGCTCGCTGCACCACTGGATTCAAGCTAGTCTGGCTGATGAGAGGTGATACCCCAAACCAGTCTCAGAATACTTCTTTCTAGTCCATGGAGGACTTAGCTTGGCAGTTCAGTCTGGACTGTTCCCATGGGAGCAGATTCAAGACTGATTTGCATATGCCTCGGTCCAAACTGGGGTGACGCAGCAGGGAAAATAACAATAGATTAAACCCAGATCTGTGACAGGAGGTGAGTGTTTGAAACCTTCCAACACTCTGTCTATCATGTTATTTTGAGAAGTTGCTATAAGCGCCCTAAGTGGAAAAGGGTATGCCTAGACGTGGGTCCCTTGCTCCCGCTACCACTGGATTCAAGCTAGCCTGGCTGTTGAGGGGTGATACCCTGAACCGAGTCCCAGAGTACTTGTTTGCAGTCCAGGGAGGACCTAGCTTGACAGTTCGGGCTTGACTGTTCTCATGGGGAGCAGGGTCAAGACTGATTTAGATATGGCTGGCTCAAGAACTGGGGTGACGTGGCGAGTAAAGTAAAGATGGATTCATCCCAGATCTTTGAGTAGAGGTGTGTGTTTGGAAAGTCTTAACACTCTGTCCATCATGTTATTTTGTGAAGTTGCTATGTGCACCCTAAGTGGAAAAGGGTATGCCTAGACGTGGGTCCCTTGCTCGCTGCACCACTAGATTCAAGCTAGCCTGGCTGATGAGGGGTGATACCCCAAAACCAGACCCAGAATACTTGTTTCCAGTCCAGGGAGGACCTAGCTTGGCAGTTCAAGCTTGACTGCTCCCATGTGGAGAAGGATCAAGAATAATTTACATATGGATGCTTGCAGAACTGGGTTGACGTGGTGAGAAATAAAAGATGTATTCAACCCAGATCTGTGACTGGAGGTGAGTGTTTGAAACCTTCCAACACTCTGTCTATCATGTTATTTTGAGAAGTTGCTATGTGCACCCTAAGTGGAAAAGGGTATGTCTAGACGTGGGTCCCTTGAGCCCGCTACCACTGGATTCAAGCTAGCCTGGCTGATGAAGGGTGATACCATGAACCAAGTCCCAGAGAACTTGTTTCCAGGACCTAGCTTGGCAGTTCGGGCTTGACTGTTCCCATGGGGAGCAGGGTCAAGACTGATTTAGATATGGCTGGCTCCATAACTAGGGTGACGTGGCGAGTAAAATAAAGATGGATTCATCCCAGATCTTTGAGGAGAGGTGTGTGTTTGGAAAGTTTTAACACTCTGTCCATCATGTTATTTTGTGAAGTTGCTATGTGCACCCTAAGTGGATAAGGATGTGCCTAGACCTGGGTCCATTGCTCACTGCACCACTGTATTCAAGCTAGCCTGGCTGATGAGGGGTGATACCCCAAAACCAGCCCCAGAATACTTGTTTCCAGTCCAGTTAGGACCTAGCTTGGCAGTTCAAGCTTGACTGTTCCCATGGGAGAAGGATCAAGAAGAATTTACATATGGATGCTTGCAGAACTGGGTTGACGTGGTGAGAAATAAAAGATGTATTAAACCCAGGTCTTTGACTGGAGGTAAGTGTTTGAAAGCTTTCAACACTCTGTCCATAATGTTATTTTGTGAAGTTGCTATATGCGCTGTAAGTGGATAAGGGTATGCCTAGACGTGGGTCAATAGCTCGCTGCACCACTGGATTCAAGCTAGTCTGGCTGATGAGAGGTGATACCCCAAACCAGTCTCAGAATACTTCTTTCTAGTCCATGGAGGACTTAGCTTGGCAGTTCAGTCTGGACTGTTCCCATGGGAGCAGATTCAAGACTGATTTGCATATGCCTCGGTCCAAACTGGGGTGACGCAGCAGGGAAAATAACAATAGATTAAACCCAGATCTGTGACAGGAGGTGAGTGTTTGAAACCTTCCAACACTCTGTCTATCATGTTATTTTGAGAAGTTGCTATAAGCGCCCTAAGTGGAAAAGGGTATGCCTAGACGTGGGTCCCTTGCTCCCGCTACCACTGGATTCAAGCTAGCCTGGCTGTTGAGGGGTGATACCCTGAACCGAGTCCCAGAGTACTTGTTTCCAGTCCAGGGAGGACCTAGCTTGGCAGTTCGGGCTTGACTGTTCTCATGGGGAGCAGGGTCAAGACTGATTTAGATATGGCTGGCTCAAGAACTGGGGTGACGTGGCGAGTAAAGTAAAGATGGATTCATCCCAGATCTTTGAGTAGAGGTGTGTGTTTGGAAAGTCTTAACACTCTGTCCATCATGTTATTTTGTGAAGTTGCTATGTGCACCCTAAGTGGAAAAGGGTATGCCTAGACGTGGGTCCCTTGATCCCGCTACCACTGGATTCAAGCTAGCCTGGCTGATGAAGGGTGATACCATGAACCAAGTCCCAGAGAACTTGTTTCCAGGACCTAGCTTGGCAGTTCGGGCTTGACTGTTCCCATGGGGAGCAGGGTCAAGACTGATTTAGATATGGCTGGCTCCATAACTGGGGTGACGTGGCGAGTAAAATAAAGATGGATTCATCCCAGATCTTTGAGGAGAGGTGTGTGTTTGGAAAGTTTTAACACTCTGTCCATCATGTTATTTTGTGAAGTTGCTATGTGCACCCTAAGTGGATAAGGATGTGCCTAGACCTGGGTCCATTGCTCACTGCACCACTGTATTCAAGCTAGCCTGGCTGATGAGGGGTGATGCCCCAAAACCAGACCCAGAATACTTGTTTCCAGTGCAGGGAGGACCTAGCTTGGCAGTTCAAGCTTGACTGTTCCCATGGGAGAAGGATCAAGAAGAATTTACATATGGATGCTTGCAGAACTGGGTTGACGTGGTGAGAAATAAAAGATGTATTAAACCCAGGTCTTTGACTGGAGGTAAGTGTTTGAAAGCTTTCAACACTCTGTCCATAATGTTATTTAGTGAAGTTTCTATATGCGCCGTAAGTGGATAAGGGTATGCCTAGACGTGGGTCAATAGCTCGCTGCACCATTGGATTCAAGCTAGTCTGGCTGATGAGAGGTGATACCCCAAACCAGTCTCAGAATACTTCTTTCTAGTCCATGGAGGACTTAGCTTGGCAGTTCAGTCTGGACTGTTCCCATGGGAGCAGATTCAAGACTGATTTGCATATGCCTCGGTCCAAACTGGGGTGACGCAGCAGGGAAAATAACAATAGATTAAACCCAGATCTGTGACAGGAGGTGAGTGTTTGAAACCTTCCAACACTCTGTCTATCATGTTATTTTGAGAAGTTGCTATAAGCGCCCTAAGTGGAAAAGGGTATGCCTAGACGTGGGTCCCTTGCTCCCGCTACCACTGGATTCAAGCTAGCCTGGCTGTTGAGGGGTGATACCCTGAACCGAGTCCCAGAGTACTTGTTTCCAGTCCAGGGAGGACCTAGCTTGGCAGTTCGGGCTTGACTGTTCTCATGGGGAGCAGGGTCAAGACTGATTTAGATATGGCTGGCTCAAGAACTGGGGTGACGTGGCGAGTAAAGTAAAGATGGATTCATCCCAGATCTTTGAGTAGAGGTGTGTGTTTGGAAAGTCTTAACACTCTGTCCATCATGTTATTTTGTGAAGTTGCTATGTGCACCCTAAGTGGAAAAGGGTATGCCTAGACGTGGGTCCCTTGATCCCGCTACCACTGGATTCAAGCTAGCCTGGCTGATGAAGGGTGATACCATGAACCAAGTCCCAGAGAACTTGTTTCCAGGACCTAGCTTGGCAGTTCGGGCTTGACTGTTCCCATGGGGAGCAGGGTCAAGACTGATTTAGATATGGCTGGCTCCATAACTGGGGTGACGTGGCGAGTAAAATAAAGATGGATTCATCCCAGATCTTTGAGGAGAGGTGTGTGTTTGGAAAGTTTTAACACTCTGTCCATCATGTTATTTTGTGAAGTTGCTATGTGCACCCTAAGTGGATAAGGATGTGCCTAGACCTGGGTCCATTGCTCACTGCACCACTGTATTCAAGCTAGCCTGGCTGATGAGGGGTGATGCCCCAAAACCAGACCCAGAATACTTGTTTCCAGTGCAGGGAGGACCTAGCTTGGCAGTTCAAGCTTGACTGTTCCCATGGGAGAAGGATCAAGAAGAATTTACATATGGATGCTTGCAGAACTGGGTTGACGTGGTGAGAAATAAAAGATGTATTAAACCCAGGTCTTTGACTGGAGGTAAGTGTTTGAAAGCTTTCAACACTCTGTCCATAATGTTATTTAGTGAAGTTTCTATATGCGCCGTAAGTGGATAAGGGTATGCCTAGACGTGGGTCAATAGCTCGCTGCACCACTGGATTCAAGCTAGTCTGGCTGATGAGAGGTGATACCCCAAACCAGTCTCAGAATACTTCTTTCTAGTCCATGGAGGACTTAGCTTGGCAGTTCAGTCTGGACTGTTCCCATGGGAGCAGATTCAAGACTGATTTGCATATGCCTCGGTCCAAACTGGGGTGACGCAGCAGGGAAAATAACAATAGATTAAACCCAGATCTGTGACAGGAGGTGAGTGTTTGAAACCTTCCAACACTCTGTCGATCATGTTATTTTGAGAAGTTGCTATAAGCGCCCTAAGTGGAAAAGGGTATGCCTAGACGTGGGTCCCTTGCTCCCGCTACCACTGGATTCAAGCTAGTCTGGCTGTTGAGGGGTGATACCCTGAACCGAGTCCCAGAGTACTTGTTTCCAGTCCAGGGAGGACCTAGCTTGGCAGTTCGGGCTTGACTGTTCTCATGGGGAGCAGGGTCAAGACTGATTTAGATATGGCTGGCTCAAGAACTGGGGTGACGTGGCGAGTAAAGTAAAGATGGATTCATCCCAGATCTTTGAGTAGAGGTGTGTGTTTGGAAAGTCTTAACACTCTGTCCATCATGTTATTTTGTGAAGTTGCTATGTGCACCCTAAGTGGAAAAGGGTATGCCTAGACGTGGGTCCCTTGCTCGCTGCACCACTAGATTCAAGCTAGCCTGGCTGATGAGGGGTGATACCCCAAAACCAGACCCAGAATACTTGTTTCCAGTCCAGGGAGGACCTAGCTTGGCAGTTCAAGCTTGACTGCTCCCATGTGGAGAAGGATCAAGAATAATTTACATATGGATGCTTGCAGAACTGGGTTGACGTGGTGAGAAATAAAAGATGTATTCAACCCAGATCTGTGACTGGAGGTGAGTGTTTGAAACCTTCCAACACTCTGTCTATCATGTTATTTTGAGAAGTTGCTATGTGCACCCTAAGTGGAAAAGGGTATGCCTAGACGTGGGTCCCTTGAGCCCGCTACCACTGGATTCAAGCTAGCCTGGCTGATGAAGGGTGATACCATGAACCAAGTCCCAGAGAACTTGTTTCCAGGACCTAGCTTGGCAGTTCGGGCTTGACTGTTCCCATGGGGAGCAGGGTCAAGACTGATTTAGATATGGCTGGCTCCACAACTGGGGTGACGTGGCGAGTAAAATAAAGATGGATTCATCCCAGATCTTTGAGGAGAGGTGTGTGTTTGGAAAGTTTTAACACTCTGTCCATCATGTTATTTTGTGAAGTTGCTATGTGCACCCTAAGTGGATAAGGATGTGCCTAGACCTGGGTCCATTGCTCACTGCACCACTGTATTCAAGCTAGCCTGGCTGATGAGGGGTGATGCCCCAAAACCAGACCCAGAATACTTGTTTCCAGTGCAGGGAGGACCTAGCTTGGCAGTTCAAGCTTGACTGTTCCCATGGGAGAAGGATCAAGAAGAATTTACATATGGATGCTTGCAGAACTGGGTTGACGTGGTGAGAAATAAAAGATGTATTAAACTCAGGTCTTTGACTGGAGGTAAGTGTTTGAAAGCTTTCAACACTCTGTCCATAATGTTATTTTGTGAAGTTGCTATATGCGCCGTAAGTGGATAAGGGTATGCCTAGACGTGGGTCAATAGCTCGCTGCACCACTGGATTCAAGCTAGTCTGGCTGATGAGAGGTGATACCCCAAACCAGTCTCAGAATACTTCTTTCTAGTCCATGGAGGACTTAGCTTGGCAGTTCAGTCTGGACTGTTCCCATGGGAGCAGATTCAAGACTGATTTGCATATGCCTCGGTCCAAACTGGGGTGACGCAGCAGGGAAAAAAACAATAGATTAAACCCAGATCTGTGACAGGAGGTGAGTGTTTGAAACCTTCCAACACTCTGTCTATCATGTTATTTTGAGAAGTTGCTATAAGCGCCCTAAGTGGAAAAGGGTATGCCTAGACGTGGGTCCCTTGCTCCCGCTACCACTGGATTCAAGCTAGCCTGGCTGTTGAGGGGTGATACCCTGAACCGAGTCCCAGAGTACTTGTTTCCAGTCCAGGGAGGACCTAGCTTGGCAGTTCGGGCTTGTCTGTTCTCATGGGGAGCAGGGTCAAGACTGATTTAGATATGGCTGGCTCAAGAACTGGGGTGACGTGGCGAGTAAAGTAAAGATGGATTCATCCCAGATCTTTGAGTAGAGGTGTGTGTTTGGAAAGTCTTAACACTCTGTCCATCATGTTATTTTGTGAAGTTGCTATGTGCACCCTAAGTGGAAAAGGGTATGCCTAGACGTGGGTCCCTTGCTCGCTGCACCACTAGATTCAAGCTAGCCTGGCTGATGAGGGGTGATACCCCAAAACCAGACCCAGAATACTTGTTTCCAGTCCAGGGAGGACCTAGCTTGGCAGTTCAAGCTTGACTGCTCCCATGTGGAGAAGGATCAAGAATAATTTACATATGGATGCTTGCAGAACTGGGTTGACGTGGTGAGAAATAAAAGATGTATTCAACCCAGTTCTTTGACTGGAGGTGAGTGTTTGAAAACTTTCAACACTCTGTCCATAATGTTATTTTGTGAAGTTGCTATATGCGCCCGAAGTGGATAAGGGTATGCCTAGACGTGGGCCTCTAGCTCGCTGCACCACTGGATTCAAGCTAGTCTGGCTGATGAGGGGTGATACCCCAAAACCAGTCTCAGAATACTTGTTTCCAGTCCAGGGAGGACCTAGCTTGGCAGTTCAAGCTTGAGTGCTCCCATGTGGAGAAGGATCAAGAATAATTTACATATGGATGCTTGCAGAACTGGGTTGACGTGGTGAGAAATAAAAGATGTATTCAACCCAGTTCTTTGACTGGAGGTGAGTGTTTGAAAACTTTCAACACTCTGTCCATAATGTTATTTTGTGAAGTTGCTATATGCGCCCAAAGTGGATAAGGGTATGCCTAGACGTGGGCCTCTAGCTCGCTGCACCACTGGATTCAAGCTAGTCTGGCTGTGAAGTACTGGGTATTTTAAGCCCAGCGGTGCAGGGGAACACACCCTATGACTTCGGGGTTCTTCCTGTTTCAGACCTACAGAAACACAGAGTCTTCTGGGTGAAGTCAAAGATCTGTTTATTGGCTGCAGACCAATTACAGGCGTCCTAGAAGTACAACAGCGTGTAGGTTCTCAGGAGACTGCTGAAAATCACAGAAATGGGCTTCTTCTTAAATACAGAATATCCTGCGTCAGGCATACATTCCTTAGTTTACGATATGGCCATTACATGTATACATTTCAAACGAAAAGGCAGAGTCATGATGACCATCCCACATTCCAGTTAAGCCAGCCCGTAATCATTTACACAGCAAGGTTCAGATCCCACATCAGATATCGATAGGCCCCAATAAACATGAGCATCTCCTGTTTGGGAAACAAGCCATAAAGCAGGAACAGTCAGGTGCGAACGAGATTAGCTGGAGGCTCGTGTAGGATGAAAGGACTTTATGGTGTGTCAAGCCCTGATGCTAATCACAGGTGGCCAGAGGACGGGGAACTCGTGAGACCAGTTTGACCTGGGGCAGCGGAGCCAAGCTGCCCAGGTCACAGAAGAGTCAAAGAAAGGCACATGTGCTCTAAAAGGCCCGTATTTGCTTCATGCTATATAGCCTATGTTAGGGCAACCATAAGATGGCCACCGATACAAAATGGAACCCACGTAGTGATGTGAAATAGCGTATACACAGTGCATTCATAGCTAAAACGTTACAAAAAACACTTGTACATACCGCATTAACCATTCGCGGTTCACTAATACTGGGATAGACAGGGGTAGGGCCCTGCCTCCTACGTGGTCCCAAATTCTAAAGTACGACAGACCCTCCTTTTGCCCTTACATAGGCAATAACTATACTCATTTCAATCCGAGTCTAGGTCAATATTTATGAAGTCATGGAGATGTTGCTGTAGCATCATCCTATTACTTAGCTCGTCTCTCGATACAGGTTTCCTTACACATAATGTAGCACAGAGGCCACATATCGCAGGAGCACACTGTATGCACAGACAGAACAGGAAAAGGATGGCTAAGATCATTCCAATGACCATCAGAACTTTCCAACCCCAGGCAGATATCAGTTCCCAGAACCACCCCACCAGTGACCAATCTCCTTTATCCACGTGTATGGACTCAGATATTTTATGCAGTTTGGAGATGGCTTGATAAACTGTTGGAGCGTTGTCTGGTATGAAAATGCAACAACTGGATTGGATAACCTTACATACCCCACCGCGGTCTGCAAGTATGACGTCTAGAACCATGCGGTTCTGCAAAGTCATGAGGCGATCCGCTTGGAGCTCAGCTGTCAAATTACCAAGGGCACCAGCCGTAACATTAACAGTGGATTCAACCACACGAGTCAGCTGTCTCAGGTTCCTACTATTGACCATAGGTCCCCAAAACGGCAGGAAACCCAAAAAGAAATCTCCCGCTTCCTGACCGGCAGTATCCTCCTTACTAATCACGCCTCTCACAACTCTGGTCTTGTGATAGTCAGAGGCGGCAGTAAATGTTGGCGGTAGCAGATTTGCAATATAACATGTGCCCGAGAAGTCAGGGGGCAACCATGTATATGCTCGGTCATTGCAGATAAAATTTGTACCCTTGGCAGCCAAAAACGCAGGGGACAACTGTGACGGAAAAGTGTACGTTTCAGTACAGTCACTTCTTCCCAGTTGAGCTCTAGGATTCTGACCATTACCTTGCAAACAGAACCGACCTATGTGGGGTACGACCCAGATTGGGGATGAGATTTTTCGCTGTCTTTCACCCAGACTAATACTATACCCCGTCGCGTTCCACCCTACATAAGCTCTCAACTCTTCTTTGGGAATGGATGAGTATGCATCGATATCTCTGCTCATATCGGCAACTCCTTTCATTAAAGCTTTATTATTGGTGCTAGGTCTGATGGAACGCGGTTGTCGCGGGGAGTACGCATCTAGTGCATAGAGAAACATGGTCTGGAATGGCCATGACGATCCATTGTAACTATACGGCAGCACTAGATAGGGAATACCCTTGTTAATGGTATGTGGCATTAAACCACACACCCAACAATTTGTTGTATTCATGACTAGTTGGTGCTGGTGCAGGAGCTGAATAAACGAGTTATTCACAAACTCTGATCGTCTAGCTTGTTCGTGTTCAGGCAGAGGGTGAAAAGAGTGTGATGAGATAGTAGGAGGAGGTATAGGCTGTACAGTGGGTGCAATGGGCTCTTGAGAGGAGAAGAATACAAATCCTGCAGTAAACACTATCATACTACATAATACAAACAGGCATAAAAATACAAAACGTCTGCGCTTCATGATTTTACACATTCTTGTTTTAAAGTTCATTTCCTCAGCGGGTCTCTCCATCTTAAAAAACTCCATCCTCTAATCGTGCCGCTCGCGGCGGGTGAGTATCTTCTGCTAAGGAGTACGCCTGTCAGTCCAGGGAACGCGCTAGACCAACCAGAACCGTCGACCTAACGTCTTCGGCCTGTACCCCAAAGTCTTGGCACGCGACCCTGCGGCTGAACCCGGATGGTGGTTCGAAAAACAAAAATCAAGAAAGTCCTTCAGATGGGAGAGCTCTGGTTATCAAAAAATAGAAAGGTAAAAGAAAAGGAATATTTATTTGTCCATAGGCCTTGGTCTTAGATTGTAATGGAGACGGCCAGGTACTGTTTGATCTTGGAACAAGAGTTCAGGCTCTGTAGTGTCCAATCGAATTGACGGTGGCACAGCTTCTTGCAAAATATCGTCACTTTCCTGCGCTGAAGTTGTGCCTTTTATGCGTGCATCACTGAACGGCACAAAACGAGGTACAGTGTCTGTTTCAGAGTCAGTGATACCCTCCTGGACCCACTGGTCATACGGCAGAGGCAAAGGGATCCTCTTCACATGGGCGCCGTGGATCCAGTTCCTTTTCCCCTTTACTCGAACAGCTGATCTTGTAGACAGTAGCACGAGATGAGGGCCAATCCAGCGGGGCTCATCGTTGGTTTTCCGCTGGAAGTTTTTCACAAGGACCCACGTGCCAGGTTCGATAGGGTGTCCAGGAGCTTCAGAAGCTGGGGGGAGAGTATCATGCACCTGTTGGTGTAAAACACGCAGTTTAACCGTCAAATCATACAAGTAATCAAGCAGTACTGGGTGTTCGATTTCACTGAATTTCGTCGGTCTTGGCACACCCCATACATTGGCCGGGCGGCCAAAAACGACCTCGTAGGGACTAAGTCCCACTCGTGAATGCACGGTCATTCTGGTGGACAGGAGTGCTAGAGGCAGAGCGTCATGCCATTTAAGACCTGAGCTCGCTTGGATTTTGGCCAGTTTGAGTTTTAGTGCGCCATTGTAGCGCTCTACTAATCCAGCTGATTGGGGGTGATTTGCAGCGTGAAATTTCTGCCTTATACCTAGTCCCTCACACACATTCTTCATCACTTGGCCCACAAACTCACTCCCATTATCACTCCACACCATTCTTGGCATTCCAAACCTAGGGAAAAATTCCTTCACAAGGGCTTTGGCTGTGGATAGAGCAGTGTTATCTTTTAGAGGATAGGCCTCTATCCATTTTGAGAAAGCGCAAACAACCACCAATACATATTTCAGGTTGTTGCACCTTTCCATGTGGATAAAATCCAGCTGCAAAACTTCAAATGGATATGATGGAGGCGCAAAATGACCAGCTGGAGTTGGGGTTCCCCTACCAGGGTTGTACTTCAAGCATACCATACAATTCTTGACCACATTCTCTGCACACTTAGGAATTCCAGCATTCTGCCATACTGGAGCCAACAACTTACAAATTCCTTTCGTACTGATATGTGCCAATCCATGTGCCATAGTAACCACTGGAAGCACATATGCATCAGGTAACAACCATCGCCTATGTTCTGACAAATCAATCCAACAACCATTCTCATCCAACTTACCCATACTTTCTCTCCACTTGCTTAATTCTTTCTCTGTGGCTTCAGCTTGAAGGGACTTTACCCTCTCTATTGTGTTTTCACACATTCCAACATCACCAACCCATCTGGCAGGGCCTGCAACATACATTCGAGTCTTCACATCTTTTGCTGTTTCTTTCGCGACTTCATCAGCAAACGCATTACCACGACCAACATCATCAGTGATTTTCTTGTGCGCACTGCATTTCATAATCGCAACTTGCAACGGTAGGGTCAGCGACTCAAGGAGATCATTCACCAACTTGCCATTCTGAATCTTAGCTCCATGCGAAGTCAGGAACCCACGTTCCTTCCACAATCGCCCAAAACTATGAGCCACGCCAAAGGCGTACTGGCTATCCGTATATATGTTCACTTTCATTCCTTCAGACAGCACGCATGCTCTCGTAAGGGCAATCAATTCTGCTGCTTGAGCCGAATTTTGTGGCACACGCGCAGTTTCCACAATCGTGTGCAAAGTCGTGATAGCATATGCAGCAGTCGTATCACCATTCGGAAGCTTGAAACACAAACCATCCACCCATAAGGTACCATCACACTCAGTCAGGGGAGTATCTTTAAGATTTACTCTTCCTTTCGTCTCTTCTTCTGTTCTGAACAGACAATCATGTTGCTCAATCTCATCTAGGTCTGCTGGGATTGGTAATAGTGTAGTTGTGTATATGGTTTGCTAACAGTGTCAGCTCATAACCAGATAATCGCGCACTAGTTAAGTGCTGTGTCTTGGTCCTGTTTAACAATGTGTCCACAGCATGTGGAACCATAACAATCAATGTATGATCCATTACTAGACCAGCAGACTGTCGAATAGACATAGCTGCGGCGGCTGTGGCTCTCAGACAACTTGGCAATGCCCTTGCTACCGGGTCCAAGGTTGACGAAAAATATGCGCATGGACGCGGTCTGTCGCCAAAAGGCTGTGTTAACACTGATAACGCGCAACCATCTTTCTCATGAACATACAATGTAAAAGGCTTGCTGTAATCAGGGGTACCCAACACAGGAGCTGAACACAATGCATTACGCAATTCCCAAAAACTTTTCTGACACTCTTCAGACCATGGGATAGGATTCGGTGTATCTTTGCATGTTAATGCTAACAAAGGTTTTGCCAACAAGAAAAAATTAGGAATCCAATGCCTACAGTATGAAGTAATGCCCAAGAAAGCACGCACTTCTCTCTGTGTTCTTGGCACACTCAACTGTGCAATGGCTTGAATTCTTTCTGGGGTCAGTTTACTTCCCTCCGTCGATAAGAGATGACCTAAGTAGGTCACTTCTTGTCGACAATATTGCAGCTTTGAGAGAGACACTTTGTGATGGAAGGCAGACAAATGACGCAACAATGACAAGGTAGCTTCTTTGTAAATCTTTTCAGTATCCGCGGCGATTAGTAAATTGTCAATGTACTGAATGAGGATAGCGCCACTAGGTAAAACCAGTGCATCAAGCTGCGCTTTTAAAGCCTGACTGTATATTGATGGACTCTCGCAGTAGCCCTGGGGAGCGCGTTTAAAGCGGAAGCTGCGACCTCCTAAACTAAAGCCAAAAACGTCTCGGCTCTCCTCTGCAATTGGGATGCTAAAGAAAGCATTCTTTAGATCGATTACTGAGAACCATGCAGCGGAGGCTGGGATCATGGTTAACAAGGCAGTTATATCAGGGACAACTGGAAACTGTGGCACAACAATCTTATTAACCTCTCTAAGATCAATCACAAATCTGTAAACAGGTGGCTGTGAAGGGTCCGTTCGTTTTAAGACAGGTAAAACAGGACTATTGCAAACGTTGCCTCTTGTCTCTTCAATTACACCCTTTTTAATCAAATCACTGACAATTGCTAACAATGCTTTCTGACCTTCATTGGAGATCTTGTACTGGGGAATACGTGGCAATCTGACATTGGCTTTTAAAGTGACCACATATGGCGGTATTTCCAAAAGACCCACATCATTGGGACCAGTAGCCCAAAGGACATCCGGAAGGGATGACCATTCAGGTGGCATTGCATTTTTGGACAAATACATCGGGGAAATCACTTTCTTACCTAATGTAAGTTGTACTCCTGAGGGAGAACAATATAGCGTCGCATGCAATCTTTTTAGCAAATCTAAGCCTAGCAAATTTTCACCACAACCTGTTGTTAGGATGAGGGGTGCTTTTAGCTCACAAGATCCAACAGAAAGTGACATAGGACTAGAAATCGGGTTCCTAACTGGGGCGCCAGAAAAACTTACTGAAACATTCATTTCGCCAGACAAAGGCGCGCCAGGGAGTTTTGAATGCATAATTGAACTCTTTGCAGCACCAGTATCCAGCAGAAAGGGCTCCGTTACATTTGCTGTAGTTACTTTAACATAAGGTCCGCTCTGATCCACTGGCACTGAAACAACTCCCTCTCTCTGTCTACGGCGGTCCTAGTAATCATCATCTTCTACATTGTCGTCTTCTGCATAATAATCATTATTGTAGTACTGAGCTGTATTACCAGTCGCGTTGGCTTGCTGATCAAAGCTAGTTATGGTATTTTGAGGCGGAAGAGGACGCGCGTTCTGGGGAGCATTTCCACGCCCTCTGCCTCTAGGAGCTTGCTGACCACCTCTACCTCTTGCGCCATACGCATTACTGTTACGCTGCATTAATTTAGGGCAACTATATTTAAAATGACCTTCCTCTTTGCAATATGAACATTGGTTGGGACCTACAGGGATTCGTGGTTGATAATACCCATTCATTTGCTGACTATTCTGAAATTGTTGGGGTTGCTGATAGATACCTTGTGTTTGCCTATAATTACTCTGTCCTCCACGTGGCGGATAGGCCTGCTGCAAAAGGACCTTTGTCTTTAGTTCCTTCGTTTTCTTATCTGTTCTATCCTTCTCATCTTTGTCTCTATTCTCATAATACTGTGCAGTAGCCAGTATTTGCGCTGAAGAGGAAACAGCCCAAGAACTTTCTGAATCTTTTAATTTCTTACACAACTCGGGAAGTAGATTCTGCACAAACTTATCAACAAATAACCGTTGGCCACCTTCAGTGCTCATGTCTTGACCACTGTGGTCGATAAACGTTTCTTCAAACCTGGTAAAGAAATCAGACACTGTCTCATCTTTCTTCTGTTTACATGCGGATAGTTTATCCCAATTTACGCGCATCACAGGCATTATAGTTTTCATGTAGGTAATAATTCGACCAGGGAGCTCTGCTACCAAAGGCTCAGGTTTTGCACCACCAACTTGTCTAGCGTCTGCAGCAACGATATTAGCCCATGTACCCCCTAGCTCTGCAGCATGATCCGTATTACGGATGGATCCCCATAAAGGCTGTGGAACAACATTCCCAAACAACATATCTATATCGGCTAGATTCATGACACATGATTCTGCAGTTTGTGATAACTCCTTATAATATCCTGCAGGGTTTTTACGGGGATCAGGCAATGTCTGCTTGAGCGCTAACACCTCAGATCGCTTCCATGGGACATGCATCCAAACACGCTGAAAATGTGCTGGCATAGCAGCAATACCATGAGCGGCATCAGCCGCAACAGCTTCCTTCCATACCGGAGGGACTTCTCTCATAGGGTATTGTCGCGCTTTTCCCTTTCTCCCCACAGGGAAATCTTGTGTAAACAACGGCTGTTGACAATCATCATTCCTCAAGGATAATAAGATCGCAACTGCTCTATTGACATCGGGGCCCACAATCATACCTTTTCCAAAATCGAATCTCACTTGACACAACTCCTGCAGGCTTGGATCTCTACCATGATCATCCAATTCTTCACAGAGAATTTCACACATTTTCTCGAACACATACCTCTGTTTCGGGGCATCCCATTGATGAAAAACATCAACAACTGATTCCACATCATAGCATGAAGAGAAACCAATCCACCTACGCGCCAGATGATCTAACACCTCTTTCTCGTCAGAATCAGGCAGCTGACTGCGCAATTGCTTACGCTGTAAGGCAGGAGTCGCACCAGATGACCCAAAGAGAGGCGACATTAGACTAGTAACTACATTAGCTAGTCGTTGTCGTGCTGAAGGAAAAGTTGAGGCAAAAATGGGGGGATAGACAGAGGGAAGAAAAACAGATTCAGATACAGGTACCTGGGTAGTGTAAGAAGGAGCGCCAGGGGAAGCCGCTGGCGTGTTAGACAAAGTCGCAGGAAGAGCGGGGGTAACAGGTAGCAAAACTGGCAGCCCTTGAGAGGGCTGTACTGCAGGGATAGGAGCCAGCTGAAGAGGAGCTGGCGCCTGTGGGAAGGCTTGCGGCATATTTACTGGAGGCTGCGCATTCACAAGCTGTGGAGGTGCGGTGGCATTTTGCGCATAAGGGGGTGGCGAACTTAACAAATGGGACATTAGGGAATCTTTCTCATTCTCTTGTGTGTCATCTTGCACAAGGGGTGACAAAACAGGGTAACATTTATCAATCCCTAGTTTGCGCTGCCTATGTAACTGTTCCTTCATTTGTTCCTCCTCATTATCTTTAAATTGCACAGCTGCTTGCATCACTGACATACCTCTCTCTCTCTTATTCCTCTTTGCTAGCTTAATTTCCTTCTGTTTGGCTTCCTTTCGCCATAGGCGGACGGAATCAAACATCGCCGGCCCGGCTTTCTTTTTAAACAATTTCACTTCCAAATTATCTAAGATATCTGTATCGAAACTACCATTTTGGGGCCATTTTAAAACACCGTCCTTTCTGGTGTATCGGATCCATACTTCATTATATGCAATGGGGCCCACGCCATGTTTTACATAAAGCTCATAAGTTAGAGTTCCAATTGGAGGAACCGGACATGAATCCTCCAACTGGAAATCCCTTCTACAACTCAAACAAAACCAATTACCAAATACACTAGCACCAGGCATCTTCGCTCACTAGTCTAGTTCCAAACTTCAAAGGATTATCGATTACGATAGTCTCGTGAATACACGAGTCCTCTGGCTTTGGGGTTTGCAAACTCCAAATAAACCAAAATTATCCCGAAGGATACCAAACAAATTGGGAGACGCTCCACTTATACTTAACTGAATATCGATGATCAATGGCGTCACCAGATGCCTCTGTCGATTGTTTCGCTCTACCAAAATCGTCAAGGGTCCAAAACAGGGCGATTAATCAGGGCAGCAGTCCTTCGTAGCCGTCGGGACGCGGAGAACCTCGCAGAAAAGACTTTCGGACCACGTCGACATGCAGGGGTCGATGAAGTGGCGGCCTTCCTCCAGAATTTCCACACGAAGCTCCTCACGAACCTCTGGCTTGGACCGGTACCGCTGAAATCGCCCCGAGTTGGGCGCCAACTGAAGTACTGGGTATTTTAAGCCCAGCGGTGCAGGGGAACACACCCTATGACTTCGGGGTTCTTCCTGTTTCAGACCTACAGAAACACAGAGTCTTCTGGGTGAAGTCAAAGATCAGTTTATTGGCTGCAGACCAATTACAGGCGTCCTAGAAGTACAACAGCGTGTAGGTTCTCAGGAGACTGCTGAAAATCACAGAAACGGGCTTCTTCTTAAATACAGAATCGTAGGCGCGGACGTCGTATTTTTAATACAATTCATTTTTACCTGCCATTACCCTTGAGGAGCTGCTCTGGAACTGTGGGAGAATTCTGAATAGCGTGGATACTTCGGGAGGTTGCTGTTGTGCTGGGACTGCGAGGCCCAGGGTACCTTGTTCCACAATCATCTAACGCACCTGATCCTCTTCCCGGCCACACCTCCTACCGCTATTTAATTGATGGCAGTTTATGCGTGAGCGGGACGCGTGCGGGGCGCAGTCCGGGGCGAAGCCCGGGCAAAGGGCGGGCTCGTCTGAGCTCGTCAGAGGTCAGTAGAGGACGGGACGGGGCAATTGCTTACGCTGTAAGGCAGGAGTCGCACCAGATGACCCAAAGAGAGGCGACATTAGACTAGTAACTACATTAGCTAGTCGTTGTCGTGCTGAAGGAAAAGTTGAGGCAAAAACGGGGGGATAGACAGAGGGAAGAAAAACAGATTCAGATACAGGTACCTGGGTAGTGTAAGAAGGAGCGCCAGGGGAAGCCGCTGGCGTGTTAGACAAAGTCGCAGGAAGAGCGGGGGTAACAGGTAGCAAAACTGGCGGCCCTTGAGAGGGCTGTACTGCAGGGATAGGAGCCAGCTGAAGAGGAGCTGGCGCCTGTGGGAAGGCTTGTGGCTTTTGCGTGCCAAGCAGCTCAACACTGGAACAAACTTCCTCCTGCTCTGAGACTGGAGAGCAGTGAAGCACTGTTCAGGGCCAAGCTTAAAACACATCTATACACTGTGTAGGACACTGGCTCTTATGATGATCGCTGGTAGCTCTAGCGCGGGGACACGCCGAGATGGCGTTACTGAGCGCTCTATAAGCTCTTTAATAATAATAATAATATTTACTGGAGGCTGCGCGTTCACAAGCTGTGGAGGTGCGGTGGCATTTTGCGCATATGGGGGTGGCGAACTTAACAAATGGGACATTAGGGAATCTTTCTCATTCTCTTGTGTGTCATCTTGCACAAGGGGTGACAAAACAGGGTAACATTTATCAATCCCTAGTTTGCGCTGCCTATGTAACTGTTCCTTCATTTGTTCCTCATTATCTTTAAATTGCACAGCTGCTTGCATCACTGACATACCTCTCTCTCTCTTATTCCTCTTTGCTAGCTTAATTTCCTTCTGTTTGGCTTCCTTTCGCCATAGGCGGAAAGAATCAAACATCGCCGGCCCGGCTTTCTTTTTAAACAATTTCACTTCCAAATTATCTAAGATATCTGTATCGAAACTACCATTTTGGGGCCATTTTAAAACACCGTCCTTTCTGGTGTATCGGATCCATACTTCATTATATGCAATGGGGCCCACGCCATGTTTTACATAAAGCTCATAAGTTAGAGTTCCAATTGGAGGAACCGGACATGAATCCTCCAACTGGAAATCCCTTCTACAACTCAAACAAAACCAATTGCCAAATACACTAGCACCAGGCATCTTCGCTCACTAGTCTAGTTCCAAACTTCAAAGGATTATCGATTACGATAGTCTCGTGAATACACGAGTCCTCTGGCTTTGGGGTTTGCAAACTCCAAATAAACCAAAATTATCCCGAAGGATACCAAACAAATTGGGAGACGCTCCACTTATACTTAACTGAATATCGATGATCAATGGCGTCACCAGATGCCTCTGTCGATTGTTTCGCTCTACCAAAATCATCAAGGGTCCAAAACAGGGCGATTAATCAGGGCAGCAGTCCTTCGTAGCCGTCGGGACGCGGAGAACCTCGCAGAAAAGACTTTCGGACCACGTCGACATGCAGGGGTCGATGAAGTGACGGCCTTCCTCCAGAATTTCCACACGAAGCTCCTCACGAACCTCTGGCTTGGACCGGTACCGCTGAAATCGCCCCGAGTTGGGCGCCAACTGAAGTACTGGGTATTTTAAGCCCAGCGGTGCAGGGGAACACACCCTATGACTTCGGGGTTCTTCCTGTTTCAGACCTACAGAAACACAGAGTCTTCTGGGTGAAGTCAAAGATCAGTTTATTGGCTGCAGACCAATTACAGGCGTCCTAGAAGTACAACAGCGTGTAGGTTCTCAGGAGACTGCTGAAAATCACAGAAACGGGCTTCTTCTTAAATACAGAATCGTAGGCGCGGACTTCGTATTTTTAATACAATTCATTTTTACCTGCCATTACCCTTGAGGAGCTGCTCTGGAACTGTGGGAGAATTCTGAATAGCGTGGATACTTCGGGAGGTTGCTGTTGTGCTGGGACTGCGAGGCCCAGGGTACCTTGTTCCACAATCATCTAACGCACCTGATCCTCTTCCCGGCCACACCTCCTACCGCTATTTAATTGATGGCAGTTTACGCGTGAGCGGGACGCGTGCGGGGCGCAGTCCGGGGCGAAGCCCGGGCAAAGGGCGGGCTCGTCTGAGCTCATCAGAGGTCAGTAGAGGACGGGACGGGGCCTAGCTCTTGGCTTTTAGGGTACGTGGACTTACATTTGTTTCCTGTTGCCTTTGATTGCCTGTGTTGCATTCGACCCATTGCACTGCTGGTCCCTCACGATTACTGTTCCCTTTGCCTGTTATTGTTGTTGGTGTCTCGGGAATGGCAACTGGAGGTGTGGGAAAGGGGAGGAAGTCCCTTACTGGGTCCGGAGTTGTTGGCACACTGGATAATTTCATCACCAGGGCCTCCTCTGTCCTACAGAGAGAAATTGAGTTAACCGAAAAAAGGCTCTCTTTAGACCAAGCCTTTACTAAAAGGTCTTCTCTGGGAAAGATAGCTACAGCGCTGTCACCAACCAACAATTGCACTGCCAGTCATACTGCTAATTCCCATGGCAGCTTATTTATATCCCCAGCTTTGATCCATAATACCAATAGCTCTACTGAGCGTGAAGAGTCTGTTGATCAGGTTCCAAGTCCATCTCCAAATACTGTGGGGTTTACTAGATCTGGCCAACCGATCCGTTCGGAAGTAACTAATGCCACCTCGATAAAACAGACTGTTAGACGTAAGCGGAGTGGCACAGTCTTGACTAATAAAAGACCGATATATTCCAAGCGGCCTAAACTTGGAGTTATAGACTGTGCAGTCAACACCGAACCTGTCAATTTGGCATCATAAAGTACTGAGTGCAACCTGGCCATGGAAGTTGGAGGAGAATTCTGGACTAACCTGGAGCAGCTACTTACTGCTACATGCCTCCCAATGTACAATAGACTTGACGTAATAGAAAAGAAGCTATCGGCTATTGAATTGCGGTTTGCTGGTGCTTTGGGGGCTATTGAGCCTAATCCGCGGGAGGGCATTAATACCAATTCTTCTCTTTCTGTAAAAAATTCTGTTGAACCAATTGTTCCTGCACCTAAACCCCCTAATCCGAGGCTAGGAGCTGTGGTTCACTCCATTTCGCAGCGTGACAGGTCTGGTACCACTACTCAAATAGCCT
This sequence comes from Triturus cristatus, assembly GCF_964204655.1. Taxonomy (NCBI): domain Eukaryota; kingdom Metazoa; phylum Chordata; class Amphibia; order Caudata; family Salamandridae; genus Triturus; species Triturus cristatus. Next base: position 514,449,873 of record NC_140592.1, on the reverse strand, counting down.
CTGATAGCCCTGCTCCATCAACTGTAATTGTAAATGCTCCGAGCAGGGGTAACTTTGCCATCGCAAATACATCTGTTGATTTGAGCACTAATAACGCACTACAAAATACACTTAGTTGCCCAAATAATGCCACTCAAGCGAAACCCAAGTTAACCTGTTTGGACCTTCCCCCTGAATCAGTTCCCTATGTGGTGGTACTCTCAGGGGTTCCTACTTTAGATAAGGGCATAAAGGAGGATTTCAGTATGCTTAAGAATAAGTGTATTCATTGGCTGAACAGCCATAAACCCCTTCCCAAAGGGTGTAGGAGCGAAATTCTCTTTGCAAGACGGCTGGATTGGGTGGGGCATAGAACTAAAGACCTACAGGGTGACTGCGTTGTAAGTAACTTTAGAAATTCCAGAACAGTTAGTTACATTTGTAATACGCAGCCACGCACCTCAGGCAGCCCTGAAACCTCCATTAAAGCCCTTCCGCTTACCTACTTCTACCCGGGTCCATCATCATTGGGTTGTGAAGCTCCTGGGAGGAGCGGGGCTATTGGACCAGGTTAGGACCAGGTGGGCTTCCTTCCTCATTGTCCCAATGAAATACAAGTTGACATGCAATTTTGCCCACCTGCTCTTGAATCCTTCTTTCATTTTAACAACTATAGTGTGCTAGATCAGGTGGACTGACGTTTGGACCCCGGTGTCTCCACCATCTTGACTGGGGCCCAGAAAGAGTTAAATAACATCAAGGTAGCTAGGGGGGTTAACTGTCTCTGGCCCGAGCCCTCTCCCCTTGTTCTTACACCTAATCCCAAGGTAGCCTGTCCCATGGAATGCTCTATTGTACACTTAGAAGATCCTCCCGTATTGCCTTTGCCGGGGGTGCTGGCACATGAATATGGTAGGGTAAACCTGGGCAAGGAACGTATTTTTTCCAGTGACTCCCCTACTAAACGAGAGCCCAAGGTTGATGTCAATCTTATCTCTTGGAATGTAGCGTGCCTAAAGAGCAAACAGATCTGCAAAGAGTGGGGTAACTTCATGGACACCTTTGATATCTGTCTGCTACAAGAGACATGGGCCACGGAAAACTACCAACGAAAAGGGTTTGCCTCTTTTGGCATTCTTGCTTCCTCTAGTGGTAGGGGGAGACCTTCTGGAGGTCTTAGCACCTGGGTTGCAATCCACCTGGGCGCCACAGCCAGACAACTCCAAACGGGATCTGATGACATCTTATGTGTTCTATTAGACTTGCCTGGGAATAAATATTTAGTTCTCTTAAACGTCTATTCAAGACCCTCCCTAGGAGGAGGCGAATCTAAGGTCATTACAGCTCTGAATGATTTTATTCTGACTTTAGATCCAGAATATCCTGTTATAGTAGGTGGCGATTTTAATTGTCAATATGAGCCACTTAGCCTCTCAGTTCAAAATGACCCTGTGGCGGAAGACACACATTTGAACATTCCTGAGCCTATGATCCCTGCGGTTAGAGCCTGGACCCCACTAGTGTTACAAATTCTTACTCTTACCCTCTCCCTATCGTTGAGGGCTTGTAATGGCAGATTCAAATCTGACCAGCCTGGACAAACTACCTTCAACAGAGTTGGGCACCTGTCGATTTTGGATTATATCCTGATCGATATAAAATCTTGGGATAAGGTCCTAGATTTCAGGGTGGTCGTTCGTGATGATAGTGATCACAACGCTCTCACTCTGAAACTAAAACCAGACCATTGGGGATTTGCAACTTATGTTAGTGGGGTGCTTCCTCCTCCGCAACCCTTAATTCTGCATAATAATAAACGAAGAGTTAGATGGCCAAGTATCCTTATGTGTCCTGAGAAATTGGCAGAAACCTATAGATCGGCACTCCCATGTCTTAATGAAATGGCCGAAGTTGTGCTGAATTGCTCTTCTACTGAAAGCTTATCTAGTCCTGTTACTATTCATACCCAGTTATCTATGAAACTTTTGGATGTTTTCTCTCGGTCTGAGGCTCCCAAGGCCCATGTGGCCAACAAACATTCCTGGTATACCTCCGAGTGCAGGAAACTAAAAGCTGAGTTGATCTTGGCTATAAAAGCAAAAGACAAATCCAGGACTAAAATAGTCCGAGCCCAGTATAAACAACAGATTCATAGGGCAAGGAAGTCTTGGGAAGACGACAAGTGGGAGGAGCTAAGATTATCATTACAGCACAAGGATTATAGGACCTTTTGGGCCATTGTTAGCAATGGTAAGAAAGATTCGGATACCATTATTGGCTCCAACATAGCTCCTGCAGTATGGGAAGGGCACTTCGGGGGTTTATATTCCACAACGAATTGCAATTCACCCTCTTCAACTGATTCTCCCCCTAACACAACTTCTTGTGTTGAACTCATTCCACGAATTAAGATTAAAGAGGTTGAAAATGCCATTCTCATGCTCATACCTAATAAAGCGCCGGGCCTGGACAAAATTCCAGGCGACCTTTTTAGGTCTGAACCTACGATATGGACGCCTTATCTATGTGTCCTATTTAACTCCATCTTATATGGTGCAGAACCTCCATTAACATGGCGAGGTGCTGAGATAGTACCTATTCACAAAAAAGGTTGTCCTTTAAAGCCTTCGAATTATCGCCCGATAAGTCTAATTGATACGACTCAAAAATTATTCGGGCGCATAATTCTGAATAGATTACAGGCTTGGGAAGAAGAAAATAATATCTTAAGCACTTTGCAGGCTGGCTTTAGGAAGGGTACTTCAACCCTTGAACAGATCTTTCGTCTCCAGGTTATATTCTGGAAGTCTGTGGGTGTAGAGGGTGGCAGCCTCTACCTCATCTTTGTTGATCTAAGATCAGCATTCGATCTGGTTCCGAGAGAAAAGCTCTGGGCCGCTCTGCAAATGCTTAACGTTCCCTCCTATCTCTTAGATGCTTTGAAGAATCTACACAAGGCCAATTTTGCTCAGGTCAGATGTGGAAAGTATGGCGAACTTTCTGAACGCTTTCCTGTTAGTCGAGGAGTACGACAAGGATGTGTGTTAGCGCCCACGCTGTTTTGCCTATACATCAATGGGCTTATAAAACATCTTTTAGCTCTAAAAGATATTGATGTCCCTAGGCTTGCCTCGGGCAAGGTACCAGCCCTAATGTTTGCTGACGACACTCTGTTGTTGTCACGCACCCCCATGGGAATCCAGCGTATTTTAGATGGCTTTGTAGACTTCTGTAGTGACAGGGGTCTCGAGATCAACCTAGCCAAAACTAAATTTATGATTCTTAACCCTCCCAAACGTACCCGCCCCAACCCAGTTTTGAATGGCATCCCCCTTGAACGGGTGAAAACGTTTACTTATCTAGGAATTACACTCCAAGAAGACTTGGGCTGGGGAGGTCAGGTTATTAATTCTACCCTCAAGTTGACCCAAACTACAGGAGGTATGGCTAGATTGTTCAATGGTTCGGTCTTCAAACCAGCTATACCAGTAGTAGAAATTTTTAAAACCCAGGCCAGACCTGCTTCAACTTACGGAGCAGAACTATGGGGTCACTCCAAAATATGTAGTCTAACGAGGGTCGAAAACTCCTTTATAAGGAAATTGTTAAGTTTACCCTCTAGTACACCGTTGGTCCCTATTAGACTTGATTTGGGACTGCTTCCTATCGAAGAGGTGGTGGCGGCTCGGCCCGTCCACTATTGGAAGAGACTATGGTCCAATCCGGACCTGGAAACCTATAGGGATGAATTCCTGGAGCTCTGGCCCATAATAAAACACATGAACATCCCCTGGCTAATTTATGTTAAGGATACTTGTTGCAAGATTGGTCGCCAGGAACTCTGGGATACTCCAGGAAGTTCTTGCCCAGCTGTTTCTAAAACCAATCTTGCTGAAGAATTTAGACACTTCCATCTACTACGCTTGCATATGAATTCAAATGTAGGTAGGCTGACTGAACAGTTTCTTCTGATTAAACCAAACTATGGGAGGGAGTTATTTTTGGATTTGATTTTTCCCCCTGTTGCTAGGAAGTTATATGTCCAATTTAGAATAGGCACTTTACCACTCAGGTCTTTTACTTCTAGATGGGACACCAACAAAAGTACTTTATGTCCCGCATGTGGTTACAAATTGGAGGATGAAAACCATGTGTTCTTTTTCTGCCCAACGTACCTTACTCATAGGAAACGTTGGGTAAAATCAATTTGCAGGAATCTTGGTTTCAGAGACTGTGCTAACGCCCTGCGAGTTTTAAAATATGACACCCATCCCCCAATTGTCTTCGCAGTTTCACGTTTTTTAAATGCTGTATGGTTACAGCGCAGGAAATTTTCCACCAACTGTTAATTATTTGAACATTTTAATTTAATCTGTTTACTGTATTCTGTTTTGGTGGCTAAAATGTGTTCTGCTTTGGACAAGAATTGTTGTAATGTATTGTCGCTTTTATGGCCTTTGTGGCCGAAATAAAGTTTATGAATGAATGAATATCCTGCCTCAGGCATACATTCCTTAGTTTACGATATGGCCATTACATGTATACATTTCAAACGAAAAGGCAGAGTCATGATGACCATCCCACATTCCAGTTAAGCCAGCCCGTAATCATTTACACAGCAAGGTTCAGATCCCACATCAGATATCGATAGGCCCCAATAAACATGAGCATCTCCTGTTTGGGAAACAAGCCATAAAGCAGGAACAGTCAGGTGCGAAAGAGATTAGCTGGAGGCTCGTGTAGGATGAAAGGACTTTATGGTGTGTCAAGCCCTGATGCTAATCACAGGTGGCCAGAGGACGGGGAACTCGTGAGACCAGTTTGACCTGGGGCAGCGGAGCCAAGCTGCCCAGGTCACAGAAGAGTCAAAGAAAGGCACATGTGCTCTAAAAGGGCCGTATTTGCTTCATGCTATATAGCCTATGTGAGGGCAACCATAAGATGGCCACCGATACAAAATGGAACCCACGTTGTGATGTGAAATAGCGTATACACAGTGCATTCATAGCTAAAACGTTACAAAAAGCACTTGTATATACCGCATTAACCATTCGCGGTTCACTAATACTGGGATAGACAGGGGTAGGGCCCTGCCTCCTACGTGGTCCTAAATTCTAAAGTACGACAGCTGATATGGGGTGATACCCCAAAACCAGTCTCAGAATACTTGTTTCTAGTCCATGGAGGACTTAGCTTGGCAGTTCAGGCTGAACTGTTCCCATGGGAGCAGATTCAAGACTGATTTGCATATGTCTGGGTCCAAACTTGGGTGATGCAGCAGGGAAAATAACAATAGATTAAACCCAGATCTGTGACAGGAGGTGAGTGTTTGAAACCTTCCAACACTCTGTCTATCATGTTATTTTGAGAAGTTGCTATATGCGCCCTAAGTGGAAAAGGGTATGCCTAGACGTGGGTCCCTTGCTCCCGCTACCACTGGATTCAAGCTAGCCTGGCTGATGAGGGGTGATACCCTGAACCGAGTCCCAGCGTACTTGTTTCCAGTCCAGGGAGGACCTAGCTTGGCAGTTCGGGCTTGACTGTTCTCATGGGGAGCAGGGTCAAGACTGATTTAGATATGGCTGGCTCAAGAACTGGGGTGACGTGGCGAGTAAAGTAAAGATGGATTCATCTCAGATCTTTGAGTAGAGGTGTGTGTTTGGATAGTTTTAACACTCTGTCCAGCATGTTATTTTGTTAAGTTGCTATGTGCACCCTAAGTGGAAAAGGGTATGCCTAGACGTGGGTCCCTTGCTCGCTGCACCACTAGATTCAAGCTAGCCTGGCTGATGAGGGGTGATACCCCAAAACCTGACCCAGAATACTTGTTTCCAGTCCAGGGAGGACCTAGCTTGGCAGTTCAAGCTTGACTGTTCCCATGTGGAGAAGGATCAAGAATAATTTACATATGGATGCTTGCAGAACTGGGTTGAAGTGGTGAGAAATAAAAGATGTATTAAACCCAGTTCTTTGACTGGAAGTGAGTGTTTGAAAACTTTCAACACTCTATCTATCATGTTATTTTGAGAAGTTGCTATGTGCGCCCTAAGTGGAAAAGGGTATGCCTAGACGTGGGTCCCTTGCTCCCGCTACCACTGGATTCAAGCTAGCCTGGCTGTTGAGGGGTGATACCCTGAACCGAGTCCCAGAGTACTTGTTTCCAGTCCAGGGAGGACCTAGCTTGGCAGTTCGGGCATGACTGTTCTCATGGGGAGCAGGGTCAAGACTGATTTAGATATGGCTGGCTCAAGAACTGGGGTGACGTGGCGAGTAAAGTAAAGATGGATTCATCCCAGATCTTTGAGTAGAGGTGTGTGTTTGGAAAGTCTTAACACTCTGTCCATCATGTTATTTTGTGAAGTTGCTATGTGCACCCTAAGTGGAAAAGGGTATGCCTAGACGTGGGTCCCTTGCTCTCTGCACCACTAGATTCAAGCTAGCCTGGCTGATGAGGGGTGATACCCCAAAACCAGACCCAGAATACTTGTTTCCAGTCCAGGGAGGACCTAGCTTGGCAGTTCAAGCTTGACTGCTCCCATGTGGAGAAGGATCAAGAATAATTTACATATGGATGCTTGCAGAACTGGGTTGACGTGGTGAGAAATAAAAGATGTATTAAACCCAGTTCTTTGACTGGAGGTGAGTGTTTGAAAACTTTCAACACTCTGTCCATAATGTTATTTTGTGAAGTTGCTGTATGCGCCCGAAGTGGATAAGGGTATGCCTAGACGTGGGCCTATATCTCGCTGCACCACTGGATTCAAGCTAGTCTGGCTGATGAGGGGTGATACCCCAAAACCAGTCTCAGAATACTTGTTTCTAGTCCATGGAGGACTTAGCTTGGCAGTTCAGGCTTGACTGTTCCCATGGGAGCAGATTCAAGACTGATTTGCATATGCCTCTGTCCAAACTGGGGTGACGCAGCAGGGAAAATAACAAAACATTAAACCCAGATCTGTGACAGGAGGTGAGTGTTTGAAACCTTCCAACACTCTGTCTATCATGTTATTTTGAGAAGTTGCTATAGGCGCCCTAAGTGGAAAAGGGTATGCCTAGACGTGGGTCCCTTGCTCCCGCTACCACTGGATTCAAGCTAGCCTGGCTGTTGAGGGGTGATACCCTGAACCGAGTCCCAGAGTACTTGTTTCCAGTCCAGGGAGGACCTAGCTTGGCAGTTCGGGCATGACTGTTCTCATGGGGAGCAGGGTCAAGACTGATTTAGATATGGCTGGCTCAAGAACTGGGGTGACGTGGCGAGTAAAGTAAAGATGGATTCATCCCAGATCTTTGAGTAGAGGTGTGTGTTTGGAAAGTCTTAACACTCTGTCCATCATGTTCTTTTGTGAAGTTGCTATGTGCACCCTAAGTGGAAAAGGGTATGCCTAGACATGGGTCCCTTGCTCTCTGCACCACTAGATTCAAGCTAGCCTGGCTGATGAGGGGTGATACCCCAAAACCAGACCCAGAATACTTGTTTCCAGTCCAGGGAGGACCTAGCTTGGCAGTTCAAGCTTGACTGCTCCCATGTGGAGAAGGATCAAGAATAATTTACATATGGATGCTTGCAGAACTGGGTTGACGTGGTGAGAAATAAAAGATGTATTAAACCCAGTTCTTTGACTGGAGGTGAGTGTTTGAAAACTTTCAACACTCTGTCCATAATGTTATTTTGTGAAGTTGCTGTATGCGCCCGAAGTGGATAAGGGTATGCCTAGACGTGGGCCTATATCTCGCTGCACCACTGGATTCAAGCTAGTCTGGCTGATGAGGGGTGATACCCCAAAACCAGTCTCAGAATACTTGTTTCTAGTCCATGGAGGACTTAGCTTGGCAGTTCAGGCTGGACTGTTCCCATGGGAGCAGATTCAAGACTGATTTGCATATGCCTCTGTCCAAACTGGGGTGACGCAGCAGGGAAAATAACAAAACATTAAACCCAGATCTGTGACAGGAGGTGAGTGTTTGAAACCTTCCAACACTCTGTCTATCATGTTATTTTGAGAAGTTGCTATAGGCGCCCTAAGTGGAAAAGGGTATGCCTAGACGTGGGTCCCTTGCTCCCGCTACCACTGGATTCAAGCTAGCCTGGCTGTTGAGGGGTGATACCCTGAACCGAGTCCCAGAGTACTTGTTTCCAGTCCAGGGAGGACCTAGCTTGGCAGTTCGGGCTTGATTGTTCTCATGGGAAGCAGGGTCAAGACTGATTTAGATATGGCTGGCTCAAGAACTGGGGTGACGTGGCGAGTAAAGTAAAGATGGATTCATCCCAGATCTTTGAGTAGAGGTGTGTGTTTGGAAAGTCTTAACACTCTGTCCATCATGTTATTTTGTGAAGTTGCTATGTGCACCCTAAGTGGAAAAGGGTATGCCTAGACGTGGGTCCCTTGCTCGCTGCACCACTAGATTCAAGCTAGCCTGGCTGATGAGGGGTGATACCCCAAAACCAGACCCAGAATACTTGTTTCCAGTCCAGGGAGGACCTAGCTTGGCAGTTCAAGCTTGACTGCTCCCATGTGGAGAAGGATCAAGAATAATTTACATATGGATGCTTGCAGAACTGGGTTGACGTGGTGAGAAATAAAAGATGTATTCAACCCAGTTCTTTGACTGGAGGTGAGTGTTTGAAAACTTTCAACACTCTGTCCATAATGTTATTTTGTGAAGTTGCTATATGCGCCCGAAGTGAATAAGGGTATGCCTAGACGTGGGCCTCTAGCTCGCTGCACCACTGGATTCAAGCTAGTCTGGCTGATGAGGGGTGATACCCCAAAACCAGTCTCAGAATACTTGTTTCCAGTCCAGGGAGGACCTAGCTTGGCAGTTCAAGCTTGACTGCTCCCATGTGGAGAAGGATCAAGAATAATTTACATATGGATGCTTGCAGAACTGGGTTGACGTGGTGAGAAATAAAAGATGTATTCAACCCAGTTCTTTGACTGGAGGTGAGTGTTTGAAAACTTTCAACACTATGTCCATAATGTTATTTTGTGAAGTTGCTATATGCGCCCTAAGTGGATAAGGGTATGCCTAGACGTGGGCCCCTAGCTCGCTGCACCACTGGATTCAAGCTAGTCTGGCTGATGAGGGGTGATACACCAAAACCAGTCTCAGAATACTTGTTTCTAGTCTAGGGAGGACTTAGCTTGGCAGTTAAGGCTGGACTGTTCCCATGGGAGCATGTTCAAGACTGATTTGCATATGGCTGGGTCCAAACTGAGGTGACGTAGCAGGTAAAATAACAATGGATTAAACCCAGATCTGTGACGGGAGGTGAGTGTTTGAAACATTCCAACACTGTACATCATGTTATTTTGTGAATATGCTATATGCGCCCTAAGTGGAAAAGGATATGCCTAGACGTGGCTCCCTTGCTCTCTGCACCACTGGATTCAAGCTAGCCTGGCTGATGAGGGGTGAGACCCCGAAACAAGTCACACAATACTTGTTTCCACTCCAGGGAGGACCTAGCTTGGCAGTTCGGCTGGACTGTTCCCATGGGGAGCAGGGTCAACACTGATTTACCTTTTGCCAGGTCCAGAATTGGGGTGATGTGGCGAGTAAAATAAAGATGGATTAAACCCAGATCTTTGACTGGAGGTGTGTGTTTGAAAAGTTTCATCACTCTGTCCATCATTTTATTTTGTGAAGCTGCTATATTCACCCTAAGTGTACAAGGATATGCCTAGACCTGGGCCCCTTGCTCGCTGCACCACTGGATTCAAGCTAGCCAGGCTGATGAGGGGTGATACCCCAAAACCAGCCCAGAATACTTTTTTCCAGTCCAGTTAGGACCTAGCTTGGCAGTTTGGGCTGGTTTGTTGCTATGGAAGCAGGTTCAAGACTGATTGCATATGGCTGGGTTCAAACTGGGATGACGTACCACGGAAAATAACAATGGATTAAACCCAGATCTGTGACTGGAGGTGAGTGTTTGAAACCTTCCAACACTCTGTCTATCATGTTATTTTGAGAAGTTGCTATGTGCACCCTAAGTGGAAAAGGGTATGCTTAGACATGGGTCCCTTGCTTGCTGCACCACCGGATTCAAGCTAGCCTGGCTGATGAGGGGTGATACCCCCAAACCAGTCCCAGAGTACTTGTTTCCAGTCCAGGGTGGACCTAGCTTGGCAGTTCGGGCTTGACTGTTCCCATCGGAAGCAGGGTCAAGACTGATTTACATATGGCTGGGTCCAGAACTGGGTAGACGTGGCGAGCAAAATAAAGGTGGATTAAAGTGAGGTCTTTTACTGGAAGTAAGTGTTTGAAAAGTTTCAACACTCTGTCCATCATGTTATTTTGTGAAGTTGCTATGCGCACCCTAAGTGGAAAAGGGTATGCCTAGACGTGGGTCCCTTGCTCGCTGCACCACTAGATTCAAGCTAGCCGGGCTGATGAGGGGTGATACCCCAAAACCAAACCCAGAATACTTGTTTCCAGTCCAGGGAGGACCTAGCTTGGCAGTTCAAGCTTGACTGTTCCCATGTGGAGAAGGATCAAGAATAATTTACATATGGATGCTTGCAGAACTGGGTTGACGTGGTGAGAAATAAGAGATGTATTAAACCCAGTTCTTTGACTGTAGTTGAGTGTTTGAAAACTTTCAACACTCTATCCATAATGTTATTTTGAAAAGTTGATATATGCACCCGAAGTGGATAAGGGTATGCCTAGACGTGGGCCTCTACCTCGCTGCACCACTGGATTCAAGCTAGTCTGGCTGATGAGGGGTGGTACCCCAAAACCAGTCTCAGAATACTTGTTTCTAGTCCATGGAGGACTTAGCTGGGCACTTCAGGCTGGACTGTTCCCATGGGAGCAGATTCAAGACTGATTTGCATATGCCTGGGTCCAAACTGGGATGACGCAGCAGGGAAAATAACAATAGATTGAACCCACATCTGTGACAGGAGGTGAGTGTTTGAAACCTTCCAACACTCTGTCTATCATGTTATTTTGAGAAGTTGCTATGTGCACCCTAAGTGGAAAAGGGTATGCCTAGACGTGGGTCCCTTGCTCTCTGCACCACTAGATTCAAGCTAGCCTGGCTGATGAGGGGTGATACCCCAAAACCAGACCCAGAATACTTGTTTCCAGTCCAGGGAGGACCTACCTTGGCAGTTCAAGCTTGACTGCTCCCATGTGGAGAAGGATCAAGAATAATTTACATATGGATGCTTGCAGAACTGGGTTGACGTGGTGAGAAATAAAAGATGTATTAAACCCAGTTCTTTGACTGGAGGTGAGTGTTTGAAAACTTTCAACACTCTGTCCATAATGTTATTTTGTGAAGTTGCTGTATGCGCCCGAAGTGGATAAGGGTATGCCTAGACTTGAGCCTATATCTCGCTGCACCACTGGATTCAAGCTAGTCTGGCTGATGAGGGGTGATACCCCCAAACCAGTCTCAGAATACTTGTTTCTAGTCCATGGAGGACTTAGCTTGGCAGTTCAGGATGGACTGTTCCCATGGGAGCAGATTCAAGACTGATTTGCATATGCCTCTGTCCAAACTGGGGTGACGCAGCAGGGAAAATAACAAAACATTAAACCCAGATCTGTGACAGGAGGTGAGTGTTTGAAACCTTCCAACACTCTGTCTATCATGTTATTTTGAGAAGTTGCTATAGGCGCCCTAAGTGGAAAAGGGTATGCCTAGACGTGGGTCCCTTGCTCCTGCTACCACTGGATTCAAGCTAGCCTGGCTGTTGAGGGGTGATACCCTGAACCGAGTCCCAGAGTACTTGTTTCCAGTCCATGGAGGACCTAGCTTGGCAGTTCGGGCTTGACTGTTCTCATGGGGAGCAGGGTCAAGACTGATTTAGATATGGCTGGCTCAAGAACTGGGGTGACGTGGCGAGTAAAGTAAAGATGGATTCATCCCAGATCTTTGAGTAGAGGTGTGTGTTTGGAAAGTCTTAACACTCTGTCCATCATGTTATTTTGTGAAGTTGCTATGTGCACCCTAAGTGGAAAAGGGAATGCCTAGACGTGGGTCCCTTGCTCGCTGCACCACTAGATTCAAGCTAGCCTGGCTGATGAGGGGTGATACCCCAAAACCAGACCCAGAATACTTGTTTCCAGTCCAGGGAGGACCTAGCTTGGCAGTTCAAGCTTGACTGCTCCCATGTGGAGAAGGATCAAGAATAATTTACATATGGATGCTTGCAGAACTGGGTTGACGTGGTGAGAAATAAAAGATGTATTCAACCCAGTTCTTTGACTGGAGGTGAGTGTTTGAAAACTTTCAACACTCTGTCCATAATGTTATTTTGTGAAGTTGCTATATGCGCCCGAAGTGGATAAGGGTATGCCTAGACGTGGGCCTCTAGCTCGCTGCACCACTGGATTCAAGCTAGTCTGGCTGATGAGGGGTGATACCCCAAAACCAGTCTCAGAATACTTGTTTCCAGTCCAGGGAGGACCTAGCTTGGCAGTTCAAGCTTGACTGCTCCCATGTGCAGAAGGATCAAGAATAATTTACATATGGATGCTTGCAGAACTGGGTTGACGTGGTGATAAATAAAAGATGTATTCAACCCAGTTCTTTGACTGGAGGTGAGTGTTTGAAAACTTTCAACACTATGTCCATAATGTTATTTTGTGAAGTTGCTATATGCGACCTAAGTGGATAAGGGTATGCCTAGACGTGGGCCCCTAGCTCGCTGCACCACTGGATTCAAGCTAGTCTGGCTGATGAGGGGTGATACCCCAAAACCAGTCTCAGAATACTTGTTTCTAGTCTAGGGAGGACTTAGCTTGGCAGTTCAGGCTGGACTGTTCCCATGGGAGCATGTTCAAGACTGATTTGCATATGGCTGGGTCCAAACTGAGGTGACGTAGCAGGTAAAATAACAATGGATTAAACCCAGATCTGTGACGGGAGGTGAGTGTTTGAAACATTCCAACACTGTACATCATGTTATTTTGTGAATATGCTATATGCGCCCTAAGTGGAAAAGGATATGCCTAGACGTGGCTCCCTTGCTCTCTGCACCACTGGATTCAAGCTAGCCTGGCTGATGAGGGGTGAGACCCCGAAACAAGTCACACAATACTTGTTTCCACTCCAGGGAGGACCTAGCTTGGCAGTTCGGCTGGACTGTTCCCATGGGGAGCAGGGTCAACACTGATTTACCTTTTGCCAGGTCCAGAATTGGGGTGATGTGGCGAGTAAAATAAAGATGGATTAAACCCAGATCTTTGACTGGAGGTGTGTGTTTGAAAAGTTTCATCACTCTGTCCATCATTTTATTTTGTGAAGCTGCTATATTCACCCTAAGTGTACAAGGATATGCCTAGACCTGGGCCCCTTGCTCGCTGCACCACTGGATTCAAGCTAGCCAGGCTGATGAGGGGTGATACCCCAAAACCAGCCCAGAATACTTTTTTCCAGTCCAGTTAGGACCTAGCTTGGCGGTTTGGGCTGGTTTGTTGCTATGGAAGCAGGTTCAAGACTGATTGCATATGGCTGGGTTCAAACTGGGATGACGTACCACGGAAAATAACAATGGATTAAACCCAGATCTGTGACTGGAGGTGAGTGTTTGAAACCTTCCAACACTCTGTCTATCATGTTATTTTGAGAAGTTGCTATGTGCACCCTAAGTGGAAAAGGGTATGCTTAGACATGGGTCCCTTGCTTGCTGCACCACCGGATTCAAGCTAGCCTGGCTGATGAGGGGTGATACCCCCAAACCAGTCCCAGAGTACTTGTTTCCAGTCCAGAGTGGACCTAGCTTGGCAGTTCGGGCTTGACTGTTCCCATCGGAAGCAGGGTCAAGACTGATTTACATATGGCTGGGTCCAGAACTGGGTAGACGTGGCGAGCAAAATAAAGGTGGATTAAAGTGAGATCTTTTACTGGAAGTAAGTGTTTGAAAAGTTTCTACACTCTGTCCATCATGTTATTTTGTGAAGTTGCTATGCGCACCCTAAGTGGAAAAGGGTATGCCTAGACGTGGGTCCCTTGCTCGCTGCACCACTAGATTCAAGCTAGCCGGGCTGATGAGGGGTGATACCCCAAAACCAAACCCAGAATACTTGTTTCCAGTCCAGGGAGGACCTAGCTTGGCAGTTCAAGCTTGACTGTTCCCATGTGGAGAAGGATCAAGAATAATTTACATATGGATGCTTGCAGAACTGGGTTGACGTGGTGAGAAATAAGAGATGTATTAAACCCAGTTCTTTGACTGTAGTTGAGTGTTTGAAAACTTTCAACACTCTATCCATAATGTTATTTTGAAAAGTTGCTATATGCACCCGAAGTGGATAAGGGTATGCCTAGACGTGGGCCTCTACCTCGCTGCACCACTGGATTCAAGCTAGTCTGGCTGATGAGGGGTGATACCCCAAAACCAGTCTCAGAATACTTGTTTCTAGTCCATGGAGGACTTAGCTTGGCACTTCAGGCTGGACTGTTCCCATGGGAGCAGATTCAAGACTGATTTGCATATGCCTGGGTCCAAACTGGGATGACGCAGCAGGGAAAATAACAATAGATTGAACCCCGATCTGTGACAGGAGGTGTGTTTGAAACCTTCCAACACTCTGTCTATCATTTTATTTTGAGAAGTTGATATATGCGCCCTAAGTGGAAAAGGGTATGCCTAGACATGGGACCCTTGCTCCCGCTACCACTGGATTCAAGCTAGCCTGGCTGATGAGGGGTGATACCCTGAACCGAGTCCCAGAGTACTTGTTTCCAGTCCAGGGAGGACCTAGCTTGGCAGTTCGGGCTTGACTGTTCTCATGGGGAGCAGGGTCAAGACTGATTTAGATATGGCTGGCTCAAGAACTGGGGTGATGTGGCGAGTAAAATAAAGATGGATTCATCCCAGATCTTTGAGTAGAGGTGTGTGTTTGGAAAGTTTTAACACTCTGTCCAGCATGTTATTTTGTGAAGTTGCTATGTGCACCCTAAGTGGAAAAGGGTATGCCTAGACGTGGGTCCCTTGCTCGCTGCACCACTAGATTCAAGCTAGCCTGGCTGATGAGGGGTGATACCCCAAAACCTGACCCAGAATACTTGTTTCCAGTCCAGGGAGGACCTAGCTTGGCAGTTCAAGCTTGACTGTTCCCATGTGGAGAAGGATCAAGAATAATTTACATATGGATGCTTGCAGAACTGGGTTGACGTGGTGAGAAATAAAAGATGTATTAAACCCAGTTCTTTGACTGGAAGTGAGTGTTTGAAAACTTTCAACACTCTGTCTATCATGTTATTTTGAGAAGTTGCTATAAGCGCCCTAAGTGGAAAAGGGTATGCCTAGACGTGGGTCCCTTGCTCCCGCTACCACTGGATTCAAGCTAGCCTGGCTGTTGAGGGGTGATACCCTGAACCGAGTCCCAGAGTACTTGTTTCCAGTCCAGGGAGGACCTAGCTTGGCAGTTCGGGCATGACTGTTCTCATGGGGAGCAGGGTCAAGACTGATTTAGATATGGCTGGCTCAAGAACTGGGGTGACGTGGCGAGTAAAGTAAAGATGGATTCATCCCAGATCTTTGAGTAGAGGTGTGTGTTTGGAAAGTCTTAACACTCTGTCCATCATGTTATTTTGTGAAGTTGCTATGTGCACCCTAAGTGGAAAAGGGTATGCCTAGACGTGGGTCCCTTGCTCTCTGCACCACTAGATTCAAGCTAGCCTGGCTGATGAGGGGTGATACCCAAAAACCAGACCCAGAATACTTGTTTCCAGTCCAGGGAGGACCTAGCTTGGCAGTTCAAGCTTGACTGCTCCCATGTGGAGAAGGATCAAGAATAATTTACATATGGATGCTTGCAGAACTGGGTTGACGTGGTGAGAAATAAAAGATGTATTCAACCCAGTTCTTTGACTGGAGGTGAGTGTTTGAAAACTTTCAACACTCTGTCCATAATGTTATTTTGTGAAGTTGCTATATGCGCCCGAAGTGGATAAGGGTATGCCTAGACGTGGGCCTCTAGCTCGCTGCACCACTGGATTCAAGCTAGTCTGGCTGATGAGGGGTGATACCCCAAAACCAGTCTCAGAATACTTGTTTCCAGTCCAGGGAGGACCTAGCTTGGCAGTTCAAGCTTGACTGCTCCCATGTGGAGAAGGATCAAGAATAATTTACATATGGATGCTTGCAGAACTGGGTTGACGTGGTGAGAAATAAAAGATGTATTCAACCCAGTTCTTTGACTGGAGGTGAGTGTTTGAAAACTTTCAACACTCTGTCCATAATGTTATTTTGTGAAGTTGCTATATGCGCCCGAAGTGGATAAGGGTATGCCTAGACGTGGGCCCCTAGCTCGCTGCACCACTGGATTCAAGCTAGTCTGGCTGATGAGGGGTGATACCCCAAAACCAGTCTCAGAATACTTGTTTCTAGTCTAGGGAGGACTTAGCTTGGCAGTTCAGGCTGGTCTGTTCCCATGGGAGCAGGTTCAAGACTGATTTGCATATGGCTGGGTCCAAACTGGGGTGACGTAGCAGGTAAAATAACAATGGATTAAACCCAGATCTGTGACGGGAGGTGAGTGTTTGAAACATTCCAACACTGTACATCATGTTATTTTGTGAATATGCTATATGCGCCCTAAGTGGAAAAGGATATGCCTAGACGTGGCTCCCTTGCTCTCTGCACCACTGGATTCAAGCTAGCCTGGCCGATGAGGGGTGATACCCCGAAACAAGTCACACAATACTTGTTTCCACTCCAGGGAGGACCTAGCTTGGCAGTTCGGCTGGACTGTTCCCATGGGGAGCTGGGTCAACACTGATTTACCTTTTGCCAGGTCCAGAATTGGGGTGATGTGGCGAGTAAAATAAAGATGGATTAAACCCAGATCTTTGACTGGAGGTGTGTGTTTGAAAAGTTTCATCACTCTGTCCATCATTTTATTTTGTGAAGCTGCTATATTCACCCTAAGTGTACAAGGATATGCCTAGACCTGGGCCCCTTGCTCGCTGCACCACTGGATTCAAGCTAGCCAGGCTGATGAGGGGTGATACCCCAAAACCAGCCCAGAATACTTTTTTCCAGTCCAGTTAGGACCTAGCTTGGCAGTTTGGGCTGGTTTGTTGCTATGGAAGCAGGTTCAAGACTGATTGCATATGGCTGGGTTCAAACTGGGATGACGTACCACGGAAAATAACAATGGATTAAACCCAGATCTGTGACTGGAGGTGAGTGTTTGAAACCTTCCAACACTCTGTCTATCATGTTATTTTGAGAAGTTGCTATGCGCACCCTAAGTGGAAAAGGGTATGCTTAGACATGGGTCCCTTGCTTGCTGCACCACCGGATTCAAGCTAGCCTGGCTGATGAGGGGTGATACCCCAAAACCAGTCTCAGAATACTTGTTTCTAGTCCATGGAGGACTTAGCTTGGCAGTTCAGGCTGGACTGTTCCCATGGGAGCAGATTCAAGACTGATTTGCATATGCCTGGGTCCAAACTGGGGTGACGCAGCAGGGAAAATAACAATAGATTGAACCCACATCTGTGACAGGAGGTGAGTGTTTGAAACCTTCCAACACTCTGTCTATCATTTTATTTTGAGAAGTTGATATATGCGCCCTAAGTGGAAAAGGGTATGCCTAGACATGGGACCCTTGCTCCCGCTACCACTGGATTCAAGCTAGCCTGGCTGATGAGGGGTGATACCCTGAACCGAGTCCCAGAGTACTTGTTTCCAGTCCAGGGAGGACCTAGCTTGGCAGTTCGGGCTTGACTGTTCTCATGGGGAGCAGGGTCAAGACTGATTTAGATATGGCTGGCTCAAGAACTGGGGTGATGTGGCGAGTAAAATAAAGATGGATTTATCCCAGATCTTTGAGTAGTGGTGTGTGTTTGGAATGTTTTAACACTCTGTCCATCATGTTATTTTGTGAAGTTGCTATATGCGCCCTAAGTGGATAAAGATGTGCCTAGACCTTGGTCCCTTGCTCACTGTACCACCGGATTCAAGCTAGCCTGGCTGATGAGGGGTGATACCACAAATCCAGGCCCAGAATACTTGTTTTTAATCCAGGGAGAACCTAGCTTGGCAGTTCAAGCTTGACTGTTTCCATGGGGAGAAGGGTCAACACTAATTTATATATAGATGCTTGCAGAACTGGGTTAACGTGGTGAGAAATAAAAGATGTATTAAACCCAGTTCTTTGACTGGAGGTGAGTGTTTGAAAACTTTCAACACTCTGTCCATAATGTTATTTTGTGAAGTTGCTATATGCGCCCTAACTGAATAAGGGTATGCCTAGACGTGGGTCCCTAGCTCGCTGCACCACTGGATTCAAGCTAGTCTGGCTGATGAGGGGTGATACCCCAAAACCAGTCCCAGAATACTTGTTTCCAGTCCAGAGAGGACCTAGCTTGGCAGTTCAGGCTGGACTGTTACCATGGGAGCAGGTTGAAGACTGATTTGCCTATGGCTGGGTTCAAACTAGGGTGACATACTAGGGAAAATAACATTGGATTAAACCCAGATCTGTGACAGGAGGTGAGTGTTTGAAACCTTCCAACACTCTGTCTATCATGTTATTTTGAGAAGTTGCTCTGTGTATCCTAAGTGGAAAAGGGTATGCCTAGACCTGGCTCCCTTGCTCGCTGCACCACTGGATTCAAGCTAGCCTGGCTGATGAGGGGTGATACCCTGAAACCAGTCCCAGAGTACTTGTTTCCAGTCCAGGGAGGACCTACCTTAGCAGTTCGGGCTGGACTGTTCCCATGGGGAGCAGGGTTAAGACTGATTTACTTATTGCCAGGTCCAGAACTGGGGTGATGTGGCGAGTAAAATAAAGATGGATTAAACCCAGATCTTTGACTGAAGGTGTGTGTTTGAAAAGTTTCAACACTCTGTCCATAATGTTATTTTGTGATGTTGCTATATGCGCCCTAAGTGGATAAGGGTATGGATAGACATGGGTCCATAGCTCGCTGCACCACTGGATTTAAGCTAGTCTGGCTGATGAGGGGTGAATCCCCAAAACCAGTCCCAGAATACTTGTTTCCAGTCCAGAGAGGACCTAGCTTGGCAGTTCAGGCTGGACTGTTCCCATGGGAGCAGTTTCAAGACTGATTTGCATATGGCTGGGTCCAAATTGGGTTGACGTAGCAGGGAAAATATCAATATATTAAGCCCAGATCTGTGACGGGAGGTGAGTGTTTGAAACCTTCCAACACTGTCTATCATGTTATTTTGAGAAGTTGCTATGTGCACCCTAAGTAGAAAAGGGTATGCCTATACGTGGGTCCCTTGCTCACTGCACCACTGGATTCAAGCTAGCCTGGCTGATGAGGGGTGATACCCCAAAACCGGGGCCAGAAAACTTGTTTAGAGTCCAGGGAGGACCTAACTTGGCAGTTCAACTTGACTGTTCCCATGGGGAAAAGAGGTCACAACTACTTTACATATGGATGCTTGCAGAACTGGGTTGATGTGGTGAGAAATAAAAGATGTATTATAAACCCAGTTCTTTGACTGGAGGTGAGTGTTTGAGAACTTTCAGCACTCTGTCCATAATGTTATTTTGTGAAGTTGCTATATGCACCCTAAGTGGATAAGGGTATGCCTAGGCTGGGGCCCCTAGCTCGCTGCGCCACTGGATTCAAGCTAGTCTGGCTGATGAGGGGTGATACCCCAAAACCAGTCCCAGTATACTTGTTTCCACTCCAGGGAGGACCTAGCTTGCCAGTTCGGGGTAGACTGTTCCAGTGGGAGCAGGTTCAAGACTGATTTGCATATGGCTGGGTCCAAACTTTGATGAAGTACTTGGGAAAATAACAATGGTTTAAACCCAGATCTCTGACTGGAGGTGAGTGTTTGAAGCTTTCCAACACTCTGTCTATCATGTTATATTGAGAAGTTGCTATGTGCACCCTAAGTGGAAAAGGGCATGCCTAGACGTGGGTTCCTTGCTCGCTGCACCAATGGATTCAAGGTAGCCTTGCTGATGAGGGGTGATACCCTGAACCCAGTCCATGAGTACTTGTTTCCAGTCCAGGGAGGACCCAACTTGGAAGTTCGGGCTTGACTGTTCCCATGGGGTCAAGACTGATTTAGATATGGCTGGCTCCAGAACTGGGGTTACGTGGCGAGTAAAATAAAGATGGATTCATCCCTGATCTTTGACTAGAGGTGTGTGTTTGGAAAGTTTTAACACTCTGTCCATCATGTTATTTTGTGAAGTTGCTATATACGCCCTAACTGGATAACTTGGGTCCCTAGCTCGCTGCACCACTGGATCCAAGCTAGCCTGGATGATGTTATGTTATGTTATGTTATTTATTTTTGTAAAGCGCACAGATGCCGCAGCAAAGTGGCGTTCTGGCGCTGAGGAGATGGTGCAACATAACGACGGAGAAAATACAGATCACAAATGAAGCTGAAGGACCTAAACCGTGGAGAACAGGAAGGTTTTCAAACATTTCCTGAAAGGAAGAAGATTAGGGATGGAGCGGAGTGAGGGGGGGAGGGTGTTCCAGAGTGAAGCGGCTAGCACCGAAAAGGAGCGTCCGCCCATTCTAGCTCTTTTAAAGCGGGGGACGATGGCCAAATTTAACCCCGCAGAGCGAAGCGCTCTATTCGGGAGATAGGGGGAAATGGTCTGGGCGAGGATGGGAGGAGAGGACAGCTTTAGAATTTTAAAAGTAAGGCAAAGTGCCTTAAATTTAATCCTCTGCTCCACCGGGAGCCAATGCAGGTTTTGGATGGTTTGGCGGGCAGAGCAAAATCTTGGCAGGCCAACCAGCATCCTGGCCGCCGCGTTTTGAATGCGCTGGAGGCGAAGAAGCTCCGCCTTGTTGACTCCTAGTAGAAGCGAGCTGGCATAGTCCAGTCTACTCAGGACCATAGCTTGAACTATGATTTGCCTGATAGTAGGGTCGAAAAATTTGAAGATTGGTCTGAGACACTGCAGAGTGCCAAAGCAGATCCCAGCCAATCTTTTGGTATAGGGAATGTAGGACAGCTTGCTGTTGAACCACACCCCAAGGTTTCTGACCTCGGCAGCAGGCACCGGAACAGGACCAAGCTCGGAAGGCCACCACTGGCTGCCCCAGAGGTCGGTGTTTTTCCCAAAGATTAAGACCTCGGTTTTTGAGGCATTCAGCTGTAGCTTGTTGTCCGACATCCATCCCGCGACTCCTCGTAGAGCGATCTGGAAGGCAGCGGCGTCCATTGCAGACTCACCATTGAGTGCCACCGCCAGCTGGGTGTCATCAGCGTAAGACACCATGGTGAGACCGTATCTCTGGGCTACCTCAGCCAGTGGCTGGACATATAGATTGAACATAGTTGGGCTGAGAGCAGACCCTTGAGGAACACCCTGCAAGATGGGACGGGAGGCGGAAACAAAAGGCGGCGTGGACACCTGAAAGGATCGGTCTGTAAGAAAGGACCAAAACCAGTCGAGAGCAACCTGACCAACCCCGGCTTCAGAAAGTCGCTGGAGGAGAACAGAGTGAGAGACGGTATCAAAGGCAGCGCTGAGATCCAGCAGGATCAGCGCTACCGTTTGATCTCTGTCAAGTATCTTTCTAATTTGCTCCACTACCGCAAGGAGAGCGGTCTCGGTGCTATGGTGCGCTCGGAACCCATTTTGGGATGGGTCGAGGATGTTAGCATCCAGCAAATGGGAAGACAGAACGCAATTGGCATGAGATTCCGCTAGTTTGGAAATCCAGGGGAGAAGGGAAATGGGGCGGTAGCTCTCGGAAAGGGAGGGGTCCAGGGAGGGTTTTTTCAGGATAGGGACAACAGTTGCTTGTTTCCATTTAACTGGTACACTTCCTGTTTCAAAGGATAGGTTAATAAGGTCCAGGATAGCCGGGTAACAGCACTCCTCGAGCTCTTGGAATTGAGTAGGGCGCAAAGGGTCCATAGGGGAACCTGATCTGACTTTCATGGTTAATTTTTTGAACTCCTCTAGATTAGGACCACGGATAGAAAGAAGCTGTGGAACGGTATTAGACTTGATACTAGAAGGGTTCTGCGCCCGAGAGTCTTGGGGAAAGGATCTGTAGATTGCCTCAACCTTCTCCACAAGAAAAGTGGCTATTTTTTCACATTGAGTCAAAGTGGCCTTAACAGAAGTGGAGGTCTGTTTGCTGGTTAACTCCTTACAGATTTGGAAAATAATCTTGGTAGGATTCGGGCTATTTTTAATTTCCATCGCAGAATAAGTAGCTCTGGCCTTGCAGATAGCCTGGTGGTAGTACCTCGTACAAGATCTGTAGGCTTTTTTAAGCTCAACGTCATATGTTTTGCGCCAAGCACGCTCCGCTTTTTTACAGGCGGATTTAAGTGTTCTGAGCGAGTCCGTGTACCAAGGACTCGAGGGACTAGATCTAATTTTAGTCCACCTGGCAGGTATAAAGGAGTCAAGTGCTGACATAAGCCACTCACAAAAGCTATCATAGCTACATGTGATTTCAGTAGAAGGAAGAGGACGGTGTGTCAGTAAGAACTGCTGAAATTCCTTTAATTTAAGCTTCTTCCATGAGCGTTTAAAAACACTTAAAGAATGGGGTTCGAACACAGGAGAAGATAGAGTGATATAACCCTGTATTAAGAAATGGTCGGTCCAGGCCATGAGTGTGGGAGCGCTGAGTAGAACATTCGGAATGTTCGTGAGGAAGGGGTCGAGTATATGCCCACCACTGTGAGTCCCTTGGTCAACCAACTGGACAATTTTAAGGGCCTCCAGATCGGCTAGTAAGGTGCTCACTGTGCTGGTGAGTGGAGAATCCATATGAAGGTTGAGGTCACCAATGATTGTAAAATTGGCTGTCTTCAAGGCTAGAGACGCAACGACCTCAGGAAGACTAAGACGGAAAGCTCCGTCAGGACCAGGAGGTCTGTAAATAAGTAGTCCAGACAGCGTAAAGTGGGGGGATATGGTAATACTAAATTGCGCACTTTCACAAGCTGCCACTGAACTATTCTGCCAGACGCAAGGGTAGCAAGATTTTACAGCGGCTGCTATGCCACCACCTCTAGAATTACGGTGTAAGGTATACATAGTGTACCCTGGAGGTAAGGCTAGATTAATGGACGCCATAGCCTGGTCATGTAACCATGTCTCCGTAAGGAAAAAGACGTCTGGTTGCTCGTCCTCTAATAAAGTAAAAACTTCCAAAAAATGGCAGACAAGCGATCTGACATTCAGGTGAAATACTTTAAGAGAGGGGCGACTCGCACCGTCAGTCACCAATATTCCTGGCCTAGGCGCGCATGAGTTACGCGTGAGAGACTTTATAAGGTACCCCAAACCCAGACTTAGAATACTTCTTTCCAGTCCAGGGAGGACCTAGCTTGGCAGTTCAGCTGGACTGTTCCCATGGGGAGCAGGGTCAACACTGATTTACCTTTTGCCAGGTCCAGAATTGGGGTGATGTGGCAAGTAAAATAAAGATGGATTAAACCCAGATCTTTGACTGGAGGTGTGTGTTTGAAAAGTTTCATCACTCTGTCCATCATTTTATTTTGTGAAGCTGCTATATTCACCCTAAGTGTACAAGGATATGCCTAGACCTGGGCCCCTTGCTCGCTGCACCACTGGATTCAAGCTAGCCAGGCTGATGAGGGGTGATACCCCAAAACCAGCCCAGAATACTTTTTTCCAGTCCAGTTAGGACCTAGCTTGGCAGTTTGGGCTGGTTTGTTGCTATTGAAGCAGGTTCAAGACTGATTGCATATGGCTGGGTTCAAACTGGGATGACGTACCACGGAAAATAACAATGGATTAAACCCAGATCTGTGACTGGAGGTGAGTGTTTGAAACCTTCCAACACTCTGTCTATCATGTTATTTTGAGAAGTTGCTATGTGCACCCTAAGTGGAAAAGGGTATGCTTAGACATGGGTCCCTTGCTTGCTGCACCACCGGATTCAAGCTAGCCTGGCAGATGAGGGGTGATACCCCCAAACCAGTCCCAGAGTACTTGTTTCCAGTCCAGGGTGGACCTAGCTTGGCAGTTCGGGCTTGACTGTTCCCATCGGAAGCAGGGTCAAGACTGATTTACATATGGCTGGGTCCAGAACTGGGTAGACGTGGCGAGCAAAATAAAGGTGGATTAAAGTGAGATCTTTGACTGGAAGTAAGTGTTTGAAAAGTTTCAACACTCTGTCCATCATGTTATTTTGTGAAGTTGCTATGCGCACCCTAAGTGGAAAAGGGTATGCCTAGACGTGGGTCCCTTGCTCTCTGCACCACTAGATTCAAGCTAGCCGGGCTGATGAGGGGTGATACCCCAAAACCAAACCCAGAATACTTGTTTCCAGTCCAGGGAGGACCTAGCTTGGCATATCAAGCTTGACTGTTCCCATGTGGAGAAGGATCAAGAATAATTTACATATGGATGCTTGCAGAACTGGGTTGACGTGGTGAGAAATAAAAGATGTATTAAACCCAGTTCTTTGACTGTAGGTGAGTGTTTGAAAACTTTCAACACTCTATCCATAATGTTATTTTGAAAAGTTGCTATATGCGCCTGAAGTGGATAAGGGTATGCCTAGACGTGGGCCTCTACCTCGCTGCACCACTGGATTCACGCTAGTCTGGCTGATGAGGGGTGATACCCCAAAACCAGTCTCAGAATACTTGTTTCTAGTCCATGGAGGACTTAGCTTGGCAGTTCAGGCTGGACTGTTCCCATGGGAGCAGATTCAAGACTGATTTGCATATGCCTGGGTCCAAACTGGGGTGACGCAGCAGGGAAAATAACAATAGATTGAACCCAGATCTGTGACAGGAGGTGAGTGTTTGAAACCTTCCAACACTCTGTCTATCATTTTATTTTGAGAAGTTGATATATGCGCCCTAAGTGGAAAAGGGTATGCCTAGACATGGGACCCTTGCTCCCGCTACCACTGGATTCAAGCTAGCCTGGCTGATGAGGGGTGATACCCTGAACCGAGTCCCAGAGTACTTGTTTCCAGTCCAGGGAGGACCTAGCTTGGCAGTTCGGGCTTGACTGTTCTCATGGGGAGCAGGGTCAAGACTGATTTAGATATGGCTGGCTCAAGAACTGGGGTGATGTGGCGAGTAAAATAAAGATGGATTCATCCCAGATCTTTGAGTAGTGGTGTGTGTTTGGAAGGTTTTAACACTCTGTCCAACATGTTATTTTGTGAAGTTGCTATATGCGCCCTAAGTGGAAAAGGATATGCCTAGATGTGGCTCCCTTGCTCGCTGCACCACTGGATTC
Source organism: Triturus cristatus (assembly GCF_964204655.1). Classification (NCBI taxonomy): domain Eukaryota; kingdom Metazoa; phylum Chordata; class Amphibia; order Caudata; family Salamandridae; genus Triturus; species Triturus cristatus. The sequence continues at coordinate 514,424,721 of NC_140592.1, read as the reverse complement.
AAGCTAGCCTGGCTGATGAGGGGTGATACCTTGAAACCAGTACCAGAATACTTGTTTCCCATCCAGGGAGGACCTAGCTTGACAGTTGGGGCTGGACTGTTCCAATTGGAGCAGGTTCAAGACGGATTTGCATATGGCTGGGTCCAAACTGGCATGACGTACTTGGGAAAATAACAATGGACTAAACCCAGATCTGTGACTGGAGGTGAGTGTTTGAAACCTTCCAACACTCTGTCTATCATGTTATTTTGAGAAGTTTCTCTGTGTACCCTAAGTGGAAAAGGGTATGCCTAGACTTGGGTCCATTGCTCACTGCACCACTAGATTTAAGTTAGCCTGGCTGATGAGGGGTGATACCCCAAAACCATGCCCAGAATACTTGTTTCAAGTCCAGGAAAGACTTCGCTTGCCAGTTCAAGCTTGACTGTTCCCATGGGGAGAAAGGTCAAGACTAATTTACATATGGATACCTACAGATCTGCGTTGACGTGGTGAGAAATAAAAGATGTATTAAACCCAGTTCTTTGATGGGAGGTGAGTGTTTGAAAACTTTCAACACTCTGTCCATAATGTTATTTTGTGAAGTTGCTATATGCGGCCTAAGTGGATAAGGGTTTGCCTAGACATGGGTCCCTAGCTCGCTGCACCACTGGATTCAAGCTAGTCTGGCTGATGAGGGGTGATACCCCAAAACCAGTCCCAGAATACTTGTTTCCAGTCAAGGGAGGACCTAGCTTGGCAGTTCAGGCTGGATTGTTTCCATGGGAGCAGGTTCAAGACTGATTTTCATTTGGCTGTGTCCAAACTGGGGTGACGTACCATGGAAAATAACAATGCATTAAACCCAGATCTGTGACGGGAGGTGAGTTTTTGAAACGCTCTAACACTCTGTCCATCAGGTTATTTTGTGAAGTTGCTATATGCACCCTAAGTAGAAAAGGATATGCCTAGACCTGGCTCCCTTGCTCGCTGCACCACTGGATTCAAGCTAGCCTGGCTGATGAGGGGTGATACCCTGAACCCAGTCCCAGAGTACTTGTTTCCAGTCCAGGGAGAACCTAGCTTGGCAGTTCGGGCTGGACTGTCCCCATGGGGAGCAGGGTTAAGACTGATTTACCTTTTGCCAGGTCCAGAACTCGGGTGATGTGGTGAGTAAAATAAAGATGGATTAAACCCAGATCTTTGACTGAAGGTGTGTGTTTGAGAAGTTTCAACACTCTGTCCATAATGTTATTTTGTGATGTTGCTATATGCGCTCTAAGTGGATAAGGGTATGGCTAGACATGGGTCCCTAGCTCGCTGCACCACTGGATTTAAGCTAGTCTGCCTGATGAGGGGTGATATCCCAAACCAGTCCCAGAATACTTGTTTCCAGTCCAGGGAGGGCCTAGCTTGGCAGTTCAGGCTGTACTGTTCCCTTGGGAGCAGTTTCAAGACTGATTTGCATATGGCTGGGTCCACATTGGGGTGACGTGACGTAGCAGGGAAAATAACAATGGATTAAGCCCAGATCTGTGATGGGAGGTGAGTGTTTGACTCCTTCCAACACTCTGTCTATCATGTTATTTTGAGAAGTTGCTATGTGCACCCTAAGTGGAAAAGGGTATGCCTAGACATGGGTCCTTGCTCGCTGCACCACTGGATTCAAGCTAGCCTGGCTGATGAGGGGTGATACCCCAAAACCAGGGCCAGAATACTTGTTTATAGTCCAGGGAGGACCTAGCTTGCCAGTTCAGGGTAAACTGTTACAATGGGAGCAGGTTCAAGACTGATTTGCATATGGCTGGGCCCAAACTGGGATGACGTACTTGGGAACATAACAATGGATTAAACCCAGATCTCTGACTGGAGGTGAGTGTTTGAAGCTTTCCAACACTCTGTCTATCATGTTATATTGAGAAGTTGCTATGTGCACCCTAAGTTGAAAAGGGTATGCCTAGACGTGGGTTCCTTGCTCGCTGCACCAATGGATTCAAGGTAGCCTTGCTGATGAGGGGTGATACCCTGAACCCAGTCCATGAGTACTTGTTTCCAGTCCAGGGAGGACCTAACTTGGCAGTTCGGGCTTGACTATTCCCATGGGGAGCAGGATCAAGACTGATTTAGATATGGCTGGCTCCAGAACTGGGGTTACGTGGCGAGTAAAATAAAGATGGATTTATCCCTGATCTTTGAGGAGAGGTGTGTGTTTGGAAAGTTTTAACACTCTGTCCATCATTTTATTTTGTAAAGTTGCTATGTGCACCCTAAGTGGATAAGGATGTGCCTAGACCTGGGTCCCTTGCTCACTGCACCAATGGATTCAAGGTAGCCTTGCTGATGAGGGGTGATACCCTGAACCCAGTCCATGAGTACTTGTTTCCAGTCCAGGGAGGACCTAGCTTGGCAGTTCAAGCTTAACTGTTCCCATGGGGAGAAGGATCAAGAAAAATTTGCATATGGATGCTTGCAGAACTGGGTTGACGTGGTGAGAAATAAAAGATGTATTAAACCCAGTTCTTTGACTGGAGGAGAGTGTTTGAAAACTTTCAACACGCTGTCCATAATGTTATTTTGTGAAGCTGCTATATACGCCCTAACTGGATAAGGGTATGCCTATACTTGGGTCCCTAGCTCGCTGTACCACTGGATTCAAGCTAGTCTGGCTGATGAGGGGTGATACCCCAAAAGCAGTCCAAGAATACTTGTCTCCAGTCCAGGGAGGACCTAGCTTGTCAGTTCAGGCTGGACTGTTCCCATGTGAGCAGGTTCAATACTGATATGCATATGGCTGGGTCCAAACTGGGCTGACGTACCAGGGAAAATAACAATGGATTAAACCCAGATCTGTGACAGGAGGTGAGTTTTTGAAACACTCCAACACTCTGTCCATCATGTTATTTTGTGAAGTTGCTATATGCACCCTAAGTGGAAAAGGATATGCCTAGACGTGGCTCCCTTGCTCGCTGCACCACTGGATTCAAGCTAGCCTGGCTGATGAGGGGTGATACCCTGAAACCAGTACCAGAATACTTGTTTCCCGTCCAGGGAGGACCTAGCTTGGCAGTTCGGGCTGGACTGTTCCAATTGGAGCAGGTTCAAGACTGATTTGCATATGGCTGGGTCCAAACTGGGATGACGTACTTGGGAAAATAACAATGGATCAAACCCAGATCTGTGACTGGAGGTGAGTGTTTGAAACCTTCCAACACTCTGTCTATCATGTTATTTTGAGAAGTTTCTCTGTGTACCCTAAGTGGAAAAGGGTATGCCTAGACGTGGGTCCCTTGCTCACTGCACCACTGGATTTAAGCTAGCCTGGCTGATGAGGGGTGATACCCCAAAACCAGGCCCAGAATACTTGTTTCCAGTCCAGGGAGGACCTAGCTTGGCAGTTCAAGCTTGACTGTTCCCATGGGGAAAAAGGTCAAGACTAATTTACATATGGATGCTTTCAGACCTGGGTTGACGTGGTGAGAAATAAAAGATGTATGAAACCCAGTTCTTTGACTGAAGGTGAGTGTTTGAAAACTTTCAACACTCTGTCCATAATGTTATTTTGTGAAGTTGCTATATGCGCCCTAAGTGGATGAGGGTTTGCCTAGACGTAGGTCCCTAGCTTGCTGCACCACTGGATTCAAGCTAGTAGGGCTGATGAGGGGTGATACCCCAAAACCAGTCCCAGAATACTTGTTTCCAGACCACGGAGGACCTAGCTTGGCAGTTCAGGCTGGACTGTTCCCATGGGAGCAGGTTCAAGACTGATTTGCATATGGCTAGGTCCAAACTAGGGTGACATACCAGGGAAAATAACAATGGATTAAACCCAGATCTGTGATGGGAGGTGAGTTTTTGAAATGCTCTACTACACTGTCCATCAGGTTATTTTGTGAAGTTGCTATATGCACCCTAAGTGGAAAAGGATATGCCTAGATGTGGCTCCCTTGCTCACTGCACCACTAGATTCAAGCTAGCCTGGCTGATGAGGGGTGATACCCTGAAACCAGTCCCAGAATACTTGTTTCCAGTCCAGGGAGGACCTAGCTTGGCAGTTCGGGCTGGACTGTTCCCATGGGGAGCAGGGTTAAGACTGATTTACTTATTGCCAGGTCCAGAACTGGTTTGATGTGGTGAGTAAAATAAAGATGGATTAAACCCAGATCTTTGACCGAAGGTGTGTGTTTGAAAAGTTTCAACACTCTGTCCATAATGTTATTTTGTGATGTTGCTATATGCGCTCTCAGTGGATAAGGGTATGGCTAGACATGGGTCCCTAGCTCGCTGCACCACTGGATTTAAGCTAGTCTGGCTGATGAGGGGTGATACCCCAAAACCAGTCCCAGAATACTTGTTTCCAGTCCAGGGAGGACCTAGCTTGCCAGTTCAGGCTGGACTGTTCCCATGGGAGCAGTTTCAAGACTGATTTGCATATCGCTGGGTCCAAATTGGGGTGACGTAGCAGGGAAAATAACAATGGATTAAGCCCAGATCTGTGATGGGAGGTGAGTGTTTGAAACCTTTCAACACTCTGTCTATCATGTTATTTTGAGAAGTTGCTATGTGCACCCTAAGTGGAAAAGGGTATGCCTAGACGTGGGTCCCTTGCTTGCTGCACCACTGGATTCAAGCTAGCCTGGCTGATATGGGGTGATACCCCAAAACCAGGGCCAGAATACTTGTTTCCAGTCCAGGGAGGACCTAGCGTGGCAGTTTAAGCTTGACTGTTCCCATGGGGAGAAGAGTTCACGACTAGTTTACATATGGATGCTTGCAGAACTGGGTTGATGTGATGAGAAATAAAAGATGTATTTAACCCAGTTCTTTGACTGGAGGTGACTGTTTGAAAACTTTCAGCACTCTGTCCATAATGGTATTTTGTGAAGTTGCTATATGCACCCTAAGTGGATAAGGGTATGCCTAGACGTGGGTCCCTAGCTCGCTGCGCCACTGGATTCAAGCTAGTCTGGCTGATGAGGGGTGATACCCCAAAACCAGTCCCAGAATACTTGTTTCCACTCCAGGGAGGACCTAGCTCGCCAGTTCGGGGTAGACTGTTCCAATGGGAGCAGGTTCAAGACTGATTTGCATCTGGCTGGGTCCAAACTGGGATGACATACTTGGGGAAAATAACAATGGATTAAACACAGATCTCTGACTGGAGGTGAGTGTTTGAAGCTTTCCAACACTCTGTCTATCATGTTATATTGAGAAGTTGCTATGTGCACCCTCAGTGAAAAAGGGTATGCCTAGTTGTGGGTTCCTTGCTCGCTGCACCAATGGATTCAAGGTAGCCTTGCTGATGAGGGGTGAAACCCTGAACCCAGTCCATGAGTACTTGTTTCCAGTCCAGGGAGGATCTAACTTGGCAGTTCGGGCCTGACTGTTCCCATGGGGAGCATGGTCAAGACTGATTTAGATATGGCTGCCTCCAGAACTGGGGTTACGTGGTGAGTAAAATAAAGATGGATTCATCCCTGATCTTTGACTAGAGGTGTGTGTTTGGAAAGTTTTAACACTCTGTCCATCATGTTATTTTGAGAAGTTGCTATGTGCACCATAAGTGGATAAGGATGTGCCTAGACCTGGGTCCCTTGCTCAGTGCACCACTGAATCCAAGCTAGCCTGGATGATGAGGGGTGATACCCCAAAACCATAATTAGAATACTTCTTTCCAGTCCAGGGAGGACCTAGCTTGGCAGTTCAAGCTTGACTGTTCCCATGGGGAGAAGGATCAAGAATAATTTACATATGGATGCTTGCAGAACTGGGTTGACGTGGTGAGAAATAAAAGATGTATTAAACCCAGTTCTTTGACTGGAGGAGAGTGTTTGAAAACTTTCAACACTCTGTCCATATGTTATTTCGTGAAGTTGCTATATACGCCCTAACTGGATAAGGGCATGCCTATACTTGGGTCCCTAGCTCGCTGTACCACTGGATTCAAGCTAGTCTGCCTGATTATTATTATTATTATTATAAGGATTTATATAGCGCAGATTAAAAAAATCGAAACTGTAACCCTACGGGTATCCAGGCGCTCTGACCAGACAAGATGTTTTATCGCACGAGAGGACAAGTTGGAGACTTTACGCTGCTGGGAACAACCAGGTTTTGAGGCTCCTTCTAAATTCTATCAAAGACTGCGTTTGCCTGAGGGCTGGTGGGAGTTCATTCCAGCTTTGGGCTCCGACCACCCTGAATGCCCTCCCTCCTAATCTTGCCCGTTTAAAACTGGGCTGTACCAGCAGATTGGCCTTGGATGACCGCAGCTGCCTTACTGGGGAATACCAGGCAAATCTTTCCTGGAGTGGGATCGGGCCTAGTCCATGGATTGCCTTGTGCACCAGGCACAGAGATTTGAAAAGGACTCTTTAACGGGTAACCAATGTAGATCTCTGAGTGCCTGGGTGGAGGAGGAGTCAAACTTACGACCAAGTGCCAGCTTGGCAGCAGCTGACTGAACTCTCTGTAGCCCCTGCAGAATGTATTGGGGGGCTCCGAGATACAGAGAGTTGCAGTAATCCAGCCTGCTGAGGATAATGCTTCTTACGACCGTGTTACGGGAATCTGCAGGCAACAATGGGAGGGCACGGCGTAGAAGTCGCAGTAGACCAAAGCAGGTACTGGAAGTTTTGCTAGCCTGTGAAGCCAGCTGAAGGTTGTTATCGAACAAGACCCCCAGGTTCCGTACAGTGCTAGCTGGTGTCAGTGGAGCTGAATCCGGGGCGATTCTGAAGTCCACCGGAGGATGTTGAATCAGTCTTGTTGGTGCATAAAGCAACAGTTCTGTTTTGTCTCCGTTGAACTGCAGACAGTTTCTCCGTAGCCAGTCCGTTGTCTGCCTCATGCAATTTTGGAACTGCTCCAGAGAGACTGCCTGTTTGCCTTCCAAGGAGAAGGCCAGTTGGGTGTCGTCAGCATAATTGATCAGCTCCACCCCAAACGCTTTAATGATGGAAAATAGCGGTTGTAAGTATACATTAAATAGGATGGGGCTGATACTCGAGCCCTGTGGAACTCCGAAGTCCATTGGTGTGGTCTCTGAGATGAAAGAACCCATGGTCACCCTTTGGTGTCTTCCCGTTAGATAAGAACGCAACCACTGTAGTGCTTGACCTCCAACCCCAACCTCCGTCAGCCGTCCCAGCAGCGTTTCATGACTCACGGTATCGAATGCGGCTGACAAATCTAGGAGCACCAAAACAGCGGTGCTCCCTGTGTCAGCCCGCATCCGCAACGTGTCCAACATGGTGACTAATGCGGACTCGGTTCCGTGGCAAGGGCGGAAGCCGAACTGGTCCCTGTCCAGCAAACGGTTAGCCTCTAGATAACTCGAGAGGGATCTGCTCACCGCCTTCTCCAGGATTTTGATAGGGAACGGGAGGAGTGATATTGGCCGGAAGCTGTCAGGGACAGTTGGGTCCAGGCTTGATTTTTTGATCAGAGGGGAGACCAAGGCCAGTTTCCAGCTATCCGGGACCATGCCTTCTGCCAGCGACTGATTACAGATCTGGCGCAGCCAGGGGAAGGTCGAGTTACCCCATAGCTTCCACACCTTCTGGGGCAGTGGGTCAAGGGGGGAACCCGACGTGATGCTGTGTGCCGTCTTGATAAATGACTCATCTGAGAAAGATGAAAAAAGGGTTAGAGAACAATTACTACTTGGCTTCTCGTGGTGCGTTCCTTTCCCAGAGGCATCAGCTACTCTATCAGAGACCCCGAAGAGGTCCGTGATCTTCTTCACCTTGTCCTTAAAGTAGGTAGCAATATCATCGCATAACCTCTTGGAGGGCACTACTTTATTTTCGAGGCAGCTGGGGGCCGACAGGGAGTTCACTATTCTAAACAGTTCCCTTGCTCCATTTGGGGCAGATGCTATAGAGTCAGCGTAGAAGCTCGCTTTGCGATCCAGGATAAGTTGCTTGTATCTACTCTGTGCGGATTTCAGCGCCGCTTTATCCCTGGCAAGGAGCCCCTTCCTCCATTTCCTTTCGATCTGCCTACAGAGCTGTTTTAACTGTCGCAGGTCATCATCGTACCAAGGCGCTGATGGTCTGCTCCTAACTCTGATCCTTTTCTTCGGGATCAAAAGGTCCAGCTCGTTAGTTAAAAACTTATGGTAGGCATTGTAATTATCCTCCACCGATCTGGAGGCTAGGAGAAGACTAGCTGTAGGGAGAGTCACCCGTGATCCGGTTTTGGTCAATTTGACCCAGTTTCTACCCTCTCTGTATGTTGCCGTGGTTTCGGATTGGCAGGAGGTAGCTGGTAGCAGTATCTTAAACTGAATACAAAAATGGTCTGTCCAAGTAAGCGGGTGAACGCCTAAAAGCTCGACCTCCGTCTTGTTGGCGAACAACAGATCCAGTATGTGGCCTTTTTGGTGGGTGGGAGATGTAACTAGCTGGTGGAGGCCAAGGCCAAGACAGGTAGCCGTTAGATCCCTCAACTGGTTCTTAGTGCTTACGTCCTCCCGCCAGTTAAAGTCACCTAGGACAACCATCTTAGAATGTGTGAGTGCAAGGTTGATGATTATATTCAAAAGAGGTTGCGTTGGAGTGTGCAGCCCCGGTGGACGATAACAAAGCAGGCCTGTAAGTAAGTTCCCTCTGTCGCCTTGTAATGAGAAGGCCATAACTTCGATCCCCTCAATCGCCTCCGTATGTAGCAGGCTCGGACGCAAATTCTCCCTGTAGATTAGTCCCACCCCTCCTCCCTTACCGCCCTGTCTGGGTTTATGTATAAACTTAAAACCCTCTGGACAGGCGGAGCCAATCTCCACAGCTGCATCTGCTCTAGCCCATGTTTCTGTGAGGAAGAGCGCATCCAGCCGCAGATCTTCTAGTAGCAGTGCAGTTTCAGTGTGATGCTTAACTAGCGATCTGCAGTTCAACAGAGCACATTTGAGTGTGCCTGGCTCTTTCAAAGGTCTCTTGCCTGTTCTGGGTACTGAGTTGCAGGGTTGCATAGCACCCTTGCTCTGAGTGGGTACTGTGGGGGCCATCCTACCGCCTATATCCAGGAGCTGTAGTCTGGTATACCGGCGGCGTCCCTCAACGTCGCTGGCAGGAGCTTGAGCCGTCCTATGCTCGTCCGGCGCGCGGACGGGCGCAGACGGGCTTGCCTCTGGCGCGCCTCCGGCGCGCCATCGGCGCGCCCGCTGCGCGCGCGCGCTGCGCGCTAGCATTTGGCCTCTTTTATGTCCTGCCCCCTTGTAAACCCAGTGCCCCTGGCAATATGGCGCCTGGCTTCGACCTTCCTGCCTATTCCAAGATGGCGCTTGACAAGCTGCAAGCGCGATGTAAGGCAAGGGGGGTCCCGCTCAAGCAGTAGGTGAGAGAGTAATTTTTATAGTGCAAGTATGCGGATGTGCAGAAATAAAAACCACGTTTTTTAAAAAACACACAATTGAGGAGTTAAAATCGGAATCAATCCTCTGTCCAAGCCCCGAATGGACTCTGTGCAAATAGCAATGGTTAGCAGCAAAGAACAATATTCTTTTTAAGAACTAAGCAATAGCTGTCCCCGAGCGGCCTCTCGGCTACTCAGCAGAGTATGTCTTCGTCAGGTAGGCCTGCGCGCTAGCATTTGGCCTCTTTTATGTCCTGCCCCCTTGTAAACCCAGTGCCCCTGGCAATATGGCGCCTGGCTTCGACCTTCCTGCCTATTCCAAGATGGCGCTTGACAAGCTGCAAGCGCGATGTAAGGCAAGGGGGGTCCCGCTCAAGCAGCAGGTGAGAGAGTAATTTTTATAGGGCAAGTATGCGGATGTGCAGAAATAAAAAACACTTTTTTAAAAAACACACAATTGAGGAGTTAAAATCGGAATCAATCCTCTGTCCAAGCCCCGAATGGACTCTGTGCAAATAGCAATGGTTAGCAGCAAAGAACAATATTCTTTTTAAGAACTAAGCAATAGCTGTCCCCGAGCGGCCTCTCGGCTACTCAGCAGAGTATGTCTTCGTCAGGTAGGCCTGCGCGCTAGCATTTGGCCTCTTTTATGTCCTGCCCCCTTGTAAACCCAGTGCCCCTGGCAATATGGCGCCTGGCTTCGACCTTCCTGCCTATTCCAAGATGGCGCTTGACAAGCTGCAAAGCGCGATGTAAGGCAAGGGGGGTCCCGCTCAAGCAGCAGGTGAGAGAGTAATTTTTATAGTGCAAGTATGCGGATGTGCAGAAATAAAAACCACTTTTTTAAAAAACACACAATTGAGGAGTTAAAATCGGAATCAATCCTCTGTCCAAGCCCCGAATGGACTCTGTGCAAATAGCAATGGTTAGCAGCAAAGAACAATATTCTTTTTAAGAACTAAGCAATAGCTGTCCCCGAGCGGCCTCTCGGCTACTCAGCAGAGTATGTCTTCGTCAGGTAGGCCTGCGTGCTAGCATTTGGCCTCTTTTATGTCCTGCCCCCTTGTAAACCCAGTGCCCCTGGCAATATGACGCCTGGATTCGACCTTCCTGCCTATTCCAAGATGGCGCTTGACAAGCTGCAAAGCGCGATGTAAGGCAAGGGGGGTCCCGCTCAAGCAGCAGGTGAGAGAGTAATTTTTATAGTGCAAGTATGCGGATGTGCAGAAATAAAAACCACTTTTTAAAAAAACACACAATTGAGGAGTTAAAATCGGAATCAATCCTCTGTCCAAGCCCCGAATGGACTCTGTGCAAATAGCAATGGTTAGCAGCAAAGAACAATATTCTTTTTAAGAACTAAGCAATAGCTGTCCCCGAGCGGCCTCTCGGCTACTCAGCAGAGTATGTCTTCGTCAGGTGAGGGGTGATACCCCAAAACCAGTTCCAGAATACTTGTTTCCAGTCCAGGGAGGACCTAGCTTGGCAGTTCAGGCTGGACTGTTCCCATGGGAGCAGGTTCAAGACTGATTTGCATATGGCTGGGTCCAAACTGGGGTGACGTACCAGGGAAAATAACAATGGATTAAGCCCAGATCTGTGATGGGAGGTGAGTATTTGAAACCTTCCAACACTCTGTCTATCATGTTATTTTGAGAAGTTGCTATGTGCACCCTAAGTGGAAAAGGGTATGCCTAGACGTGGGTCCCTTGCTCGCTACACCACTGGATTCAAGCTAGCCTGGCTGATGAGGGGTGATACCCCAAAACCAGGGCCAGAATACTTGTTTATAGTCCAGGGAGGACCTAGCGTGGCAGTTCAAGCTTGACTGTTCCCATGGGGAGAAGGATCAAGAATAATTTACATATGGATGCTTGCAGAACTGTGTTGACGTGGTGAGAAATAAAAGATGTATTAAACCCAGTTCTTTGACTGGAGGAGAGTGTTTGAAAACATTTAACACTCTGTCCATATGTTATTTCGTGAAGTTGCTATATACGCCCTAACTGGATAAGGGCATTCCTATACTTGGGTCCCTAGCTCGCTGTACCACTGGATTCAAGCTAGTCTGGCTGATGAGGGGTAATACCTCATGGTGAGAAATAAAAGATGTATTAAACCCAGTTCTTTGACTGGAGGTGAGTGTTTGAAACCTTCCAACACTCTGTCTATCATGTTATTTTGAGAAGTTGCTCTGTGTACCCTAAGTGGAAAAGGGTATGCCTAGACGTGGTTCCCTTGCTCACTGCACCACTGCATTCAAGCTAACCTGGCTGATGAGGGGTGATACCCCAAAACCAGTCCCAGAATACTTGTTTCCAGTCAAGGGAGGACCTAGCTTGGCAGTTCAGGCTGGATTGTTCCCATGGAAGCAGGTTCAAGACTGATTTGCTTATGGCTGGGTCCAAACTGGGGTGACGTACCAGGGAAAATACCAATTGATTAAACCCAGATCTGTGACGGGAGGTGAGTTTTTGAAACGCTCTAACACTCTGTCCATCAGGTTATTTTGTGAAGTTGCTATATGCACCCTAAGTGGAAAAGGATATGCCTAGATGTGGCTCCCTTGCTCACTGCACCACTGGATTCAAGCTAGCCTGGGTGATGAGGGGTGATACCCCAAAACCAGACCCAGAATACTTGTTTCCACTCGAGGGAGGACCTAGCTTGGCAGTTTGGGCTGGACAGTTCCAATGGGAGCAGGTTCAAGACTGATTTGCATATGGCTGGGTCCAAACTGGGATGACTTATTTGTGAAAATTACAATGGATTAAACCCAGACCTGTGACAGGAGGTGAGTGTTTGAAATGCTTGAACACTCTGTCCATCATGTTATTTTGTGATGTTGCTATATGCACCCTAAGTGGAAAAGGATATGCCTAGACGTGGCACCCTTGCTTGCTGCACCACTGGATGCAAGCTAGCCTGGGTGAGGAGTGGTGATACCCTGAAACCAGTACCAGAATACTTGTTTCCCATCCAGGGAGGACCTACCTTGGCAGATTGGGCTGGACTGTTCCAATGGGAGCAGGTTCAAGACTGATTTGCATATGGCTGGGTCCAAACTGGGATGACGTACTTGGGAAAATAACAATGGATTAAACCCAAATCTGTGACTGGAGGTGAGTGTTTGAAACCTTCCAACACTCTGTCTATCATGTTATTTTGAGATGTTGCTCTGTGTACCCTAAGTGGAAAAGGGTATGCCTAGACGTGGTTCCCTTGCTCACTGCACCACTGGATTCAAGCTAGCCTGGCTGATGAGGGGTGATACACCAAAACCAGGCCCAGAATACGTGTTTCCAGTCTAGGGAGGACCTAGCTTGGCAGTTCAAGCTTGACAGTTCCCAGGGGGAGAAGGGTCAAGATTAATTTACATATGGATGCTTGCAGAACTGGGTTTACGTGGTGAGAAATAAAAGATGTATTAAACCCAGTTCTTTGACTGGAGGTGAGTGTTTGAAAACTTTCAACACTCTGTCCATAATGCTATTTTGTGAAGTTGCTATATGCGCCCTAAGTGGATAAGGGTATGCCTAGATGTGGGTCCCTAGCTCGCTGCACCACTGGATTCAAGCTAGCCTGGCTGATGAGGGGTGATACCCCAAATCCAGTCCCAGAATACTTGTTTCCAGTCCAGTGAGGACCTAACGTGGCAGTTCAAGCTGGACTGTCCCCATGGGGACAGGTTCAAGACTGATTTGCATATGTCTGGGTCCAAACTGGGCTGACGTACCAGGGAAAATAACTATGGATGAAACCCAGATCTGTGACAGGAGGTTAGTGTTTGAAACACTCCAACACTCTGTCATCATGTTTTTTTGTGAAGTTGCTATATGCACCCTAAGTGGAAAAGGATATTCCTAGACGTGGCTCCCTTGCTCGCTGCACCACTGGATTCAAGCTAGCCTGGCTGATGAGGGGTGATACCCTGAAACCAGTACCAGAATACTTGTTTCCCATCCAGGGAGGACCTAGCTTGGCAGTTTGGGCTGGACTGTTCCAATTGGAGCAGGTTCAAGACTGATTTGCATATGGCTGGGTCCAAACTGGGATGACGTACTTGGGAAAATAACAATGGATTAAACCCATATCTGTGACTGGAGGTGAGTGTGCGAAACCTTCCAACACTCTGTCTATCATGTTATTTTGAGAAGTTTCTCTGTGTACCCTAAGTGGAAAAGGGTATGCCTAGACGTGGGTCCCTTGCTCACTGCACCACTGGATTTAAGCTAGCCTGGCTGATGAGGGGTGATACCCCAAAACCAGGCCCATGATACTTGTTTCCAGTCCAGGGAGGACCTAGCTTGGCAGTTCAAGCTTGACTGTTCCCATGGGGAGAAAGGTCAAGACTAATTAACATATGGATGCATGCAGAACTGGGTTGACGTGGTGAGAAATAAAAGATGTATTAAACCCAGTTCTTTGATTGGAGGTGAGTGTTTGAAAACTTTCAACACTCTGTCCATAATGTTATTTTGTGAAGTTGCTATATGCGCCCTAAGTGGATAAGGGTTGTCCTAGACGTGGGTCCCTAGCTTGCTGTTCCACTGGATTCAAGCGAGTCTGGCTGATGAGGGGTGATACCCCCAAACCAGGGCCAGAATACTTGTTTCCAGTCCAGGGAGGACCTAGCTTGGCAGTTCAGGCTGAACTGTTCCCATGGGAGCAGTTTCAAGACTGATTTGCATATGGCTGGGTCCAAATTGGGGTGACATAGCAGCGAAAATGACAATGGATTAAGCCCAGATCTGTGATGGGAGGTGAGTGTTTGAAACCTTCCAACACTCTGTCTATCATGTTATTCTGAGAAGTTGCTATGTGCACCCTAAGTGGAAAAGGGTATGCCTAGACGTGGGTCCCTTGCTCGCTGCACCACTGGATTCAAGCTAGCGTGGCTGATGAGGGATGATACCCTGAACCCAGTCCCAGAGTACTTGTTTCCAGTCCAGGGAGGACCTAGCTTGGCAGTTCGGGCTGGACTGTTCTCATGGGGAGCAGGGTTAAGAATGATTTACTTATTGCCAGGTCCAGAACTGGGGTGATGTGGTGAGTAAAATAAAGATGGATTAAACCCAGATCTTTGACTGAAGGTGTGTGTTTGAAAATTTTCAACTCTCTGTCCATAATGTTATTTTGTATTGTTGCTATTCATATTGCTGTTTTGCACTTATTTTAATTCATTTGTGACCTCGTGAACAGATGTGAATACTTTGTGTAAAATACTAATGTGATTAGAGCCGTGTTCAGTGCTCTAGGGGGGCGGAATACTTACTTACGCATTTCATAGCGCCGGGTCAGCAGTCTAGTAGCTGAACCCGGGCGGGGACATCCTTTATAACACTCGCTGATGCGACCGCGCCTCACCGACTCAGACCGGAAGCAGAGCACTCATGTAGGAGTGTGGCTGCAGGTCAGTGAAAGAAAACGCTAATTGGAGATATTTTGCACGTAAAAGAAGTTTTAAGTCTTTTTAAAATGTTATTCTTATTGCTGTTTTGCACTTATTTTAATTCATTTGTGACCTCGTGAACAGATGTGAATACTTTGTGTAAAATACTAATGTGATTAGAGCCGTGTTCAGTGCTCTAGGGGGGTGGAATACTTACTTCCGCATTTCATAGCGCCGGGTCAGCAGTCTAGTAGCTGAACCCGGGCGGGGACATCCTTTATAACACTCGCTGATGCGACCGCGCATCACCGACTCAGACCGGAAGCAGAGCACTCACGTAGGAGTGTGGCTGCAGGTCAGTGAAAGAAAACGCTAATTGGAGATATTTTGCACGTAAAAGAAGTTTTAAGTCTTTTTAAACTTTTATTCTTATTGCTGTTTTGCACTTATTTTAATTCATTTGTGACCTCGTGAACAGATGTGAATACTTTGTGTAAAATACTAATGTGATTAGAGCCGTGTTCAGTGCTCTAGGGGGGCGGAATACTTACTTCCGCATTTCATAGCGCCGGGTCAGCAGTCTAGTAGCTGAACCCGGGCGGGGACATCCTTTATAACACTCGCTGATGCGACCGCGCAGCGGACGCGCCGCTGGCGCGCCAAGGGCGCACCGAAGGCAAGCCCGTCTGCGGCCGTCCGCGCCCGGCCGGGTCCAGGGGCCAGTACCCCTGCCCCGTTTACAGCAGCCCGTCGCACTTATACTAGTACTGACCTTCATAAACTTAATTCTACCTCTGGAATCAACTGTGATTTTATATTTGGAAAATACACGGGGTCCCCTACAAAAAGGATAAGCCTTAGCAGGGAAGTACAATAAATAAGGGTGGGCGTAGTGGGCGTAGTGGGGCTACGTGAAGCAGCACGTAGTGTGCCCAAATCTACGCACACTACGTGCTTCGCGTAGCCCCACTACGCGCCACCCGCCTCCCGCCTCCCGCCCGCCCTCCTTTTAAATCAAACCCCCGCATTTACAACAAATACGAGAAATGCGCATGCGCGGGCGTCCGCGCATGCGCATTAGTCAGAAGAAGTTTGAAATGGAAGAGGGAGCCCCGGAGACGCCGCGTTTCAGGTAAGTTTCTTTAATTTAGTATTTATTGTAAATGCGGGGGTTTGATTTAAAAGGAGGGCGGGCGGGAGGCGGGTGGCAGCGGCAGGCAGCTACGCTTCGCCCTGGGTGTGCGTAGCGCTAGCCTGCTTCGCCTACTTCGAAAACTGCGAAGCAGGCAGCGCTACGTACACTACGTGGGCGAAGCGTAGTGTCTCGCCCAGGGTTAACAATAAATAGAAAAATGGCAGTTGCACCAGGCTAAGTGCAAAGGTAAAATGACACAAAACGAGGCAACTTCAGAGAAACAAAAATCAGCACAATAATGTGACCTAAATCATTTATAATTAATATTTTTATTTAAATATTCTTTTTTTTGGTTTCATTACCATGTTGATGTACATGATACATACTAATTTATACAGAATTATTGTAATTTAAATCAAAAGATAGATTTTGTTGCAAAAAAACACATACATAAGACAATCAGATTTGTTACAGAAGACACATACATAAGACAATCAATAATCAACCATTGGATATGTAACAGAAATAAGAAAAATTATTCAATTGATTTATAATTCATTCAATGACATAGAAACAATAAATAAGTGTGCAAAGTTATGAGAAGATAAAACACTGAACAAGTTCAAAGAAATATGAAATGACGCGTTTCGGCAAAGCCTTCTTCAGAATGTTCTTGTCAGTGATTACTGTAAAAAACAAGAATTTTTTTTCCTTTTATATACATGTATTCTATCTAATGCAACAAAAAGAACCCAATTTAACAACAAAGAAATATTGATATACATTGTTTCACTCTGAAGTTACTTAGTTTCGTTGACGACAAATAAATGAGTCAGGAGACTCAATTACAACTTGCTCATTATTAATTGTTAAAAACAATATCAACCACTGCACACGTCTGGGAGCCCACACCCAAGTAGTGTTGTAAAGATAAAACATGCCAATAAGCAATTGATAACTAATGTATAACACCACCACAAGCATCTATTGTGAAAGAGAAAAAAAAAAAGGTGAAAAATAAAAAGGAAACAACAAAAGAATGGTCCTACAACATAGGGGAAATATGATATGTATCCTACCTATAGGATAATTGGTTATTCAATCAAAACGCAGAACTATACTTGATCAAGAAGCCTTTTGGCGGTCAAAATTGATCTTCAAAGAGAAAATACAGGAATGTATGATTCTTGTTCACTTCATTACATTAAATAGGATCATTGGGATCCCATAAAACTAAGACAGAAAAGAAGGGTGATACAAGCTCTTACCAGATGAAAATAGATTGCAACAGGACTCGATGGCCGTTATTGGTGTAAATGAGATAACACCTGACTCCTATCCACTACATGTGAAGCCTGGAAAAGATGAGGAAATGAAAATCCTCATTAATGATGTTGCCCTTGTGTTTCTAAATCCACCAATGTGGTATTTTGATTCAGATTCCTATTGCTGAGCATAACCTGGCTAATCATCCTTACCCTGTGTCTCGGATAATAGATAATAAAAATTTTTGTAGGTTATCTGATATCGTCGAAGAAGTACTCCAACCTTTCACATCCCTAATATACTTAGTGATTATGGAGTCTTCTCCAGAATTGATGATCAGTAATTGTATAAGCGATACCCTCAGTCGATGTCCTGGGGTTCGAAGGGCAATCACGAGTGTATCTACATACCGGAAAGACGGCAACGATGTAACGTAACTAGTTCCACTAAATCGCCATACGGAAGTGAACGCACGTATTGCGATGTCTTATATATGCGGGAGCGAGCCACTAAGCCTCATTGATGACGTGTTTATAAAGCGCATGTGTCTATAACTGAGATTTCGAAGCCCTAATTACGCGGCCATATTTGAATAGTGAAACGTATAGAAGCTACACAAGAAAGCTAGCGAAAACCGGACTCATTCTGAATGGTGAGACGCGACTATGCTCAAATAGGACTTAATAGTATCAACTTCATGGTCATGTAAGAGTGGAACAGTACTTGTGCGATACATGCCAAGGTGCCTAACAAGGCAATAATGATGATATATTGTGTATATGGTAAAACTACGAATGCGATCATAGAACTCGCGGCCATTTTAGAGTGGAATGCTGTGCGTAAAAAACGCATCACAAAGACTACAACGAACACTGACTGTATGGTACTAAGGTATGAAAGGATGAAAAACTCGAAAAGGAAAAAACAAAACAAAAGTTTATCGTAACTTGCTCACCTAATGTTGCATAAATAAAGGGCGAATATATACCAAAAGGGTCTCATCCTTTTTCAGATATATCCTTCCCTGACAACTTATCAGCTGGAACTGACGAATAGCACACGATTGGACACAACTAGCCCATGACAGATTGTAAAGAGTAAATGTATTAATCTCAACACATCAAAGGATCAAAACTAGTTAAACAGAAAAGTCCAAATGGGTTATCTGTATAAAAATGATTTTACTTTATCGCTTGATCCCATGGAATTGACAAATTCAGACCCTTAATAGCCGTGCCCAAAGTAAAAATCCAGTACACTTCTCTGAACTTTCTAATGCTGTCCATATTAGTTCCTACTTTCTTTATAATTTTTTCGATGATATACCAGTGCATTTCATCCGGTTGGTGATTTTGTTCCAGATAATGTGTAACCATTGGTGCTGCAGTCTTTCTTGTCCGTATGGCGGACCTATGTTCAGTAAGTCTAACATTTATGGCTCTGCTGGTTTCGCCTGCATATCCAAGGCTGCATGGGCATACTATCAGATAAATCACATTAGATGTCTTGCAATTGCTCATGCTGGTAGAGGTAAGAGTCTGATTGTTGAATCGATATGTTGGGCCTTCTATTGCTGATAAACACGATTTACAACTAGTACATTTGTATGTACCAACCACTGGTTGACCTCCTGTAAGACTGGTTTGATACAATGGGACAATCTTATTCATGCTCGAGTTGACTATATGATCTTTAAATTTTTGTTACGCCTGAATGCAAACATTGGTTTTGGTATAACATCTGTAGTTAATGTGTCCACATTAAGTATTTGCCAGCTAGAATAAACTGCGTGTCTAATCCTGTCGTTAAGCATGGAGTGACGGGCAACGAACACTAAAGTAGGGCCTTTTGTGTCCTGTTTAGGAATTAGCAAATGCTGACGGTCATAGAACCGGGCTCGTTTATATGAATCCCTGATGATCTTCTTTGGGTAACCTCTATTCTGGAATTTAGTTTTCATAGATTGAGATTTGGTGTCAAAATCTATGATGCTGGTACAATTACGTCTAAGACGCAAAAATTCCCCGAAAGGATACTATTTTTCTGAATGACAGGGTGAAAACTATCATAGTGTAACAGGGTATTCCTGGCTGTCGGCTTGATAAATAGATCATCAGCCAGGGTCCCTGATTCATGCTTGATAAGTACGTCCAAATACTCCACTTGTTTGGAACTGAAAGTATATGTGAAATGAATATTAGGATCACATAAATTGATCCATTCTAGGAATTGCTTAAGATTTTCCTCAGCATCAATCCAGACAAAAAAGATGTCATCAATGAACCGTGACCATTTGGTCACCGATTCAAAGAAAGGGGCAATCTCGTTGAAAATAAACTTATTTTCAAATAAGGACATATAGATATTGGCCACCGTAGGTGCGCATGAAGCGCCCATGCTTACACCTTGGCTTTGCTTATATAGTTGTCCCTTGACTTCAAAGATGTTATCAGATAATACTATTTTAAGACATTCCAGAATAAAAATAGTAGGGCCTGTGATCTTATATGCCTTGATGAACCAATGTACAGCTTCAATCGCTCCATCTATAGGGATGTTACTGTACAAAGACTCAATGTCCATGGTGACTAGAAATTGAGTCCATGGACAAAATGTGGTTCCTTCAACTAAGTTGATAATATGTCTGGTGTCTTGTACAAAGGCAGGTGTCCGAGAAACATATGGGCAAAGTAACGCGTCCACATATTTAGCCAATGGTTCTGTAACCGACCCTATAGTTGTAACAATGGGTCTAAGAGGAGGATCTTTCTCACTTTTGTGAATTTTAGGGATGCCATAAATGCTGGCTAACCTAGGGTTATCCACATTCAAAAAATTCCACTCTTTATCACTAATCTCACCATCCCTCAGTGCTCGATCAGTGATTTTGCGTATCTTAGCTGCAATCATTTTAGTTGGGTCTCTAGTAATTTGGGTATAAAACCGAGTGTCTCCCAACATGTGTTCCATTGTGATTGTGTCTGCCCACAGGAGAATATCCCTAATAAATGTCCGTTATGTAGCCAACACCTCACATCATACGGGCCAGTCAACATTCAGGAAAGAACTGAGTTTAGAATATTTCTTCTCAACTGTAGATCCCTTCCCAAACATACTACGGAGATAGGGATACTCCTAGGAGACCTAGATCCCGATGTGTTTTTTCTCACAGAAACTTGGCTCTCCCCTAACTCAGAGCCCGACATTATGCAAACTCTCCCCCTGGGTTACATGATGCAAAGAGTTGACCGACCCTATGGCCGAGGAGGTGGAATAGCTATTGTCTATAAAGATCAGTTTGTCTGTCGCCTCCTGGACAATCCGATTAAAGATTGTGAGAACGCTCTCTTTTCAATAGAATTTTCTCCTCTTCTTGCTCTTTCAGGCATTCCAATCTATCGTCCCCCAGGACCACTAGGATCATTCAATAGCTCCTTGCTTGAGGCCGCTATAAAACTAGCGAGCGCCTCAAGCAATTTTACAATTTTAGGAGACCTTAACCTCCACTTCGATGCGCCCCTGGCCACTAATGCCGTTGAGCTCTCTAATGACCTCTCTTCCCTCAATCTATCCCCCATAATTAAAAAACCGACACACATAGGAGGACACTTGATTGATCAAGTGTTCTCTAACCTACCAGACGTGGAGGCGAGTGGATCCACCCCGCTACCCTGGACAGACCACTTTCTTATTAAACTTCTCTGGTCTCCTCAGACACTCAGGGCCAAGACACAACCATCCTGGACATATGGTCGCCGCAGGAATAAGCTTTCCATGGACAAGTGGTCCCAGTAACTCGAAAGGGAAAAACCTACCATATCCCTTTGTCCCACTCAGGCTAACGAGGATTTCATCTGTTGGATAGAGCACTCACTTAATACGGTCCTTCCTAGAACTAGGATAAAGAAGTCTGCAGGGACACGAGACACACCTTGGTTCACACCTGAACTATGTGTCCTTAAGCAGCAATGCAAAGTGAAAGAAAGACAATGGAGGAAAGACTTCCTACCATTAAAAAAACAGGAATATAGACTATCTATCTGCGCCTATAAAAAAGAACTAAGGAAAGCCCAAGCCCTATACTATGAAAACAAAATTCTAGCAGCACCCAATTCCTCGAGAGAAACTTTTAAGATTATAAAGAGTTTCCTTAAAGCCCCTCCGCCCAGAGCAGCCCCCGATATTTCAGGTGAACAATTTAACAAACTAGCCGAATACTTTAGCAATAAAGTTCAGCTCATTGTAAAATCTCTTCCGACTAAGCCAGAGGAAGACTCCACCCCTTATACCTGCTTGAACCCTCAAACAGATCCCACTCTGAAAGATTTTCCTTTGGTTACCCAGGAAACTTTTAACTCCCAATGGACCATGCTAAAAAGCGGTTCCCCAGCTGAACCAGCACCTATGAACATACTAAAGCTAGTCACTCCCATTATAGCCCCTCACATAATAAGTTTGATTAACACCTCACTTACCACTGGAGTAGTTCCATCTAGGTGGAAAGAGGCGAGGGTTAAAGCTCTGCTAAAGAAACCTAACCTGGATCCTACTGACTCAGGCAACTATCGCCCTATATCTCTTCTCCCTGCCATTAGTAAGATCACTGAAAAACTCGTTAATGGAGCTCTGTCAGGTTTTCTTGAGGAACATGGTCTTCTCCATCCCTCTCAGACTGGCTTCCGCCCACGCCAGGGTACTGAGACGGCGCTACTGGCAGTGATGGAAGAAAGCAAAAAGATCTTGGATTCTGGAGGGTCAGCTGCCATTATTCTCCTTGACCTGAGTGCCGCCTTTGATACGGTGAACCACCTTACTTTGATCCGGCGGCTAAGGAACATTGGCATCAGGGGCACTGCACTCCATTGGCTATCTTCCTTTTTAGAGGATAGAACCTTTCAAGTTTTCAATGATAATGCGGTTTCTAAGTCCATACATCTGCCCAACGGGGTGCCTCAGGGCTCCTCTCTTAGCCCGATGTTATTTAACGTATATATGTCTCCCCTGGCAGCTAAGATAGAACCTTATGGCATCCGCATTATTACCTATGCCGATGACACCCAGCTAGTGGTCGGACTAACTCAAACTAATCAAAATTTCCACAACGTCCATTCCTGCTTGAAAGACATCTCAAACTGGATGGATGATTTACAACTCAGGCTCAACGGTGACAAAACCGAGATTATGGTTTTGGGTAACTCCCTGCACTACACTCCCACCAAGCTATGGCTACTCTGCATGGGTCCTGCCCCCACTTCAAAATCAGAAATCAAGAGTTTGGGGGTATGGCTGGATCAGGACCTAAGCCTTAAAACACAAGCTAGGAAAACAGCAGCTCTCTGCTACGGCCTACTCAAAATGGCCCGAAAAGTTTTACCTCTGCTCCCTTCTTTGGCTAAGAAAGAAATGATTCAGTCATTAATTCTTTCTAGGCTGGATTATGGGAACGCCCTGTACTTGGGCTCCCCCCTCTCAGCAATCAAGAAATTACAATCGGTACAAAACAGTGCAGCAAGACTCTTACTAAGAGTCCCCAATAGACTGTCAGCAGAACCGGCTCTTCGAGCCCTTCATTGGCTTCCAGTGCAGGAACGAATCAAGTTCAAATCCCTATGCTTAGTGCACAAAACTATGCAGGGACTTGGTCCTCCATCTATCTCTAACATGATTCTCCCTTACAAAGCCAATCGTAGACTCAGATCAGATGATTGGCACCTGATTGAGGTCCCCAGGATCAAGAAAGCCAGGAGTGGCGGTAGACTTTTCTCCTACAATGCTTCCAAACTCTGGAATGGCCTTCCTCTTCATCTGCGTACCACCCCTGATCACATGTCCTTCCGGAAACAAATAAAAAACTCACCTCTTTCCGTAGCTCTGACTTCCTCCCTCTATTGTCGGTACTAGCGCTGGGATGCTTCCGGGTAGCCATGCGCTTTATAAATGTTTTTCCATTCCACTCCATTCCATGTGCTCTAAGTGGATAAGGGTATGGCTAGACATGGGTCCCTAGCTCGCTGCACCACTGGATTTAGGCTTGTCTGGCTGATTATTATTATTATTATGAGGGGTGATACCCCAAAACCAGTCCAAGAATACTTGTTTCCAGTCCAGGGAGGACCTAGCTTGGCAGTTCAAGCTGGACTGTTCCCATGGGAGCAGTTTCAAGACTGATTTGCATATGGCTGGGTCCAAATTGGGGTGACGTAGCAGGGAAAATAACAATGGATTAAGCCCAGATCTGTGATGGGAGGTGAGTGTTTGAAACCTTCCAACACTCTGTCTATCATGTTATTTTGAGAAGTTGCTGTGTGCAACCTAAGTGGAAAAGGGTATGCCTAGACGTGGGTCCCTTGCTCGCTGCACCACTGAATTCAAGTTAGACTGGCTGATGAGGGGTGATACCCCAAAACCAGGGCCATAATACTTGTTTATAGTCCAGGGAGGACCTAGCTTGGCAGTTCAAGCTTGACTGTTCCCATGGGGAGAAGAGGTCACGACTAGTTTACATATGGATGCTTGCAGAACTGGGCGGACGTGGTGAGAAATAAAAGATGTATTAAACCCAGTTCTATGACTGGAGGTGAGTGTTTGAAAACTTTCAACACTCTGTCCATAATGTTATTTTGTGAAGTTGCTATATGCACCCTAAGTGGATAAGGGTTTGCCTAGACGTGGGTCCCTTACTCGCTGTACCACGGGATTTAAGCTAGTCTGGCTGATGAGGGGTGATACCCCAAAACCAGTCCCAGAATACTTGTTTCCAGTCAAGGGAGGACCTAGCTTGGCAGTTCAGGCTGGATTGTTCCCATGGGAGCAGGTTCAAGACTGATTTGCATATAGCTGGGTCTAAACTGGGGTGACGTACAAGGCAAAATAACAATGGATTAAACCCAGCTCTGTAACGGGAGGTGAGTTTTTGAAACGCTCTAACACTCTGTCCATCATGTTATTTTGTGAAGTTGCTATATGCACCCTAAGTGGAAAAGGATATGCCTAGACGTGGCTCTCTTGCTCGATGCACCACTAGATTCAAGCTAGCCTGGCTGATGAGGGGTGATACCTTGAAACCAGTACCAGAATACTTGTTTGCCATCCAGGTAGGACATAGCTTGGCAGTTTGGGCTGGACGGTTCCAATTGGAGCAGGTTCAAGACTGATTTGCATATGGCTGGGTCCAAACTGGCATGACGTACTTGGGAAAATAACAATGGAGTAAACCCAGATCTGTGGCTGGAGGTGAGTGTTTGAAACCTTCCAACACTCTATCTATCATGTTATTTTGAGAAGTTTCTCTGTGTACCCTAAGTGGAAAAGGGTATGCCTAGACGTGGGTCCTTTGCCCACTGCACCACTGGATTTAAGCTAGCCTGGCTGATATGGGGTGATACCCCAAAACCAGGCCCAGAATACTTGTTTCCAGTCCAGGGAGGACCTAGCTTGGCAGTTCAAGCTGGACTGTTCCCATGGGAGCAGTTTCAAGACTGATTTGCATATGGCTGGTTCCAAATTTGGATCACGTACTTGGGAAAATAACAATGGACTAAACCCAGACCTGTGACTGGAGGTGAGTGTTTGAAACCTTCCAACACTCTGTCTATCATGTTATTTTGAGAAGTTTCTCTGTGTACGCTAAGTGGAAAAGCGTATGCCTAGACGTGGGTCCCTTGCTCACTGCACCACTGGATTCAAGCTAGCCTGGCTGAAGAGGGGTGATACCCTAAAACCAGTACCAGAATTCTTGTTTCCCATCCAGGGAGGACCTAGCTTGGCAGTTCGGGCTGGACTGTTCCAATGGGAGCAGGTTCAAGACTGATTTGCAAATGGCTGGGTCCAAACTGGGATGACGTAATTTTGAAAATAACAATGGATTAAACCCAGATCTGTGACTGGAGGTGAGTGTGTGAAACCTTCCAACACTATATCTATCATGTTATTTTGAGAAGTTGCTCTGTGTACCCTAAGTGGAAAAGGGTATGCCTAGACGTGGGTCCCTTGCTCACTGCACCACTGGATTCAAGCTAGCCTGGCTGATGAGGGGTGATACCCCAAAACCAGTCCCAGAATACTTGTTTCCAGTCCAGGGAGGACCTAGCTTGGCAGTTCAGGCTGGACTGTTCCCATGGGAGCAGGTTCAAGACTGATTTGCATATGGCTGGGTCCAAACTGGGGTGACGTACCAGGGAAAATAACAATGGATTAAACACAGATCTGTGACGGGAAGTGAGTTTTTGAAACGCTCTAACACTCTGTCCATCAGGTTATTTTGTGAAGTTGCTATATGCACCCTAATTGGAAAAGGATATGCCTAGATGTGGCTCCCTTGCTCACTGCACCACTGGATTCAAGCTAGCGTGGCTGATGAGGGGTGATACCCCGAATCCAGGCACAGAATACTTGTTTCCACTCGAGGGAGGACCTAGCTTGGCAGTTTGGGCTGGACAGTTCCAATGGGAGCAGGTTCAAGACTGAAGAGCATATGGCTGGGTCCAAACTGGGATGACGTATTTGGGAAAATAACAATGGATTAAACCCAGATCTGTGACAGGAGGTGATTGTTTGAAATGCTCCAACACTCTGTCCATCATGTTATTTTGTGATGTTGCTATATGCACCCTAAGTGGAAAAGGATATGCCTAGACGTAGCTCCCTTGCTTGCTGCACCACTGGATGCAAGCTAGCCTGGCTGATGAGGGGTGATACCCTGAAACCAGTACCAGAATACTTGTTTCCCATCCAGGGAGGACCTAGCTTGGCAGTTCGGGTTGGACTGTTCCAATGGGAGCAGGTTCAAGACTGATTTGCATATGGCTGGGTCCAAATTGGGATCACGTACTTGGGAAAATAACAATGGATTAAACCCAGACCTGTGACTGGAGGTGAGTGTTTGAAACCTTCCAACACTCTGTCTATCATGTTATTTTGAGAAGTTTCTCTGTGTACCCTAAGTGGAAAAGGGTATGCCTAGACGTGGGTCCCTTGCTCACTGCACCACTGGATTTAAGCTAGCCTGGCTGATGAGGGGTGATACCCCAAAACCAGGCCCTGAATACTTGTTTCCAGTCCAGGGAGGACCTAGCTTGGCAGTTCAAGCTTGACAGTTCCCATGGGGAGAAGGGTCAAGATTAATTTACATATGGATGCTTGCAGAACTGGGTTGACGTGGCGAGAAATAATAGATGTATTAAACCCAGTTCTTTGACTGGAGGTGAGTGTTTGAAAACTTTCAACACTCTTTCCATAATGTTATTTCGTGAAGTTGCTATATGCGCCCTAAGTGGATAAGGGTATGCCTAGACGTGGGTCCCTAGCTCGCTGCACCACTGGATTCAAGCTAGGCTGGCTGATGAGGGGTGATACCCCAAAACCAGGCCCAGAATACTTGTTTCCAGTCCAGGGAGGACCTAGCTTGGCAGTTCAAGCTTGACAGTTCCCATGGGGAGAAGGGTCAAGATTAATTTACATATGGACGCTTGCAGAACTGGGTTGACGTGGCGAGAAATAAAAGATGTATTAAACCCAGTTCTTTGACTGGAGGTGAGTGTTTGTAAACTTTCAACACTCTTTCCATAATGTTATTTTGTGAAGTTGCTATATGCACCCTAAGTGGATAAGGGTATGCCTAGACGTAGCTCCCTTGCTTGCTGCACTACTGGATGCAAGCTAGCCTGGCTGATGAGGGGTGATACCCTGAAACCAGTACCAGAATACTTGTTTCCCATCCAGGGAGGACCTAGCTTGGCAGTTCGGGTTGGACTGTTCCAATGGGAGCAGGTTTAAGACTGATTTGCATATGGCTGGGTCCAAATTGGGATCACGTACTTGGGAAAATAACAATGGATTAAACCCAGACCTGTGACTGGAGGTGAGTGTTTGAAACCTTCCAACACTCTGTCTATCATGTTATTTTGAGAAGTTTCTCTGTGTACGCTAAGTGGAAAAGGGTATGCCTAGACGTGGGTCCCTTGCTCACTGCACCACTGGATTCAAGCTAGCCTGGCTGAAGAGGGGTGATACCCTAAAACCAGTACCAGAATTCTTGTTTCCCATCCAGGGAGGACCTAGCTTGGCAGTTCGGGCTGGACTGTTCCAATGGGAGCAGGTTCAAGACTGATTTGCAAATGGCTGGGTCCAAACTGGGATGACGTACTTTGGAAAATAACAATGGATGAAACCCAGATCTGTGACTGGAGGTGAGTGTGTGAAACCTTCCAACACTCTATCTATCATGTTATTTTGAGAAGTTGCTCTGTGTACCCTAAGTGGAAAACGGTATGCCTAGACGTAGGTCCCTTGCTCACTGCACCACTGGATTCAAGCTAGCCTGGCTGATGAGGGGTGATACCCCAAAACCAGTCCCAGAATACTTGTTTCCAGTCCAGGGAGGACCTAGCTTGGCAGTTCAGGCTGGACTGTTCCCATGGGAGCAGGTTCAAGACTGATTTGCATATGGCTGGGTCCAAACTGGGGTGACGTACCAGGGAAAATAACAATGGATTAAACACAGATCTGTGACGGGAAGTGAGTTTTTGAAACGCTCTAACACTCTGTCCATCAGGTTATTTTGTGAAGTTGCTATATGCACCCTAATTGGAAAAGGATATGCCTAGATGTGGCTCCCTTGCTCACTGCACCACTGGATTCAAGCTAGCCTGGCTGATGAGGGGTGATACCCCGAATCCAGATGCAGAATACTTGTTTCCACTCGAGGGAGGACCTAGCTTGGCAGTTTGGGCTGGACAGTTCCAATGGGAGCAGGTTCAAGACTGAAGAGCATATGGCTGGGTCCAAACTGGGATGACGTATTTGGGAAAATAACAATGGATTAAACCCAGATCTGTGACAGGAGGTGATTGTTTGAAATGCTCCAACACTCTGTCCATCATGTTATTTTGTGATGTTGCTATATGCACCCTAAGTGGAAAAGGATATGCCTAGACGTAGCTCCCTTGCTTGCTGCACCACTGGATGCAAGCTAGCCTTGCTGATGAGGGGTGATACCCTGAAACCAGTACCAGAATACTTGTTTCCCATCCAGGGAGGACCTAGCTTGGCAGTTCGGGTTGGACTGTTCCAATGGGAGCAGGTTCAAGACTGATTTGCATATGGCTGGGTCCAAATTGGGATCACGTACTTGGGAAAATAACAATGGATTAAACCCAGACCTGTGACTGGAGGTGAGTGTTTGAAACCTTCCAACACTCTGTCTATCATGTTATTTTGAGAAGTTTCTCTGTGTACCCTAAGTGGAAAAGGGTATGCCTAGACGTGGGTCCCTTGCTCACTGCACCACTCGATTTAAGCTAGCCTGGCTGATGAGGGGTGATACCCCAAAACCAGGCCCAGAATACTTGTTTCCAGTCCAGGGAGGACCTAGCTTGGCAGTTCAAGCTTGACAGTTCCCATGGGGAGAAGGGTCAAGATTAATTTACATATAGATGCTTGCAGAACTGGGTTGACGTGGCGAGAAATAATAGATGTATTAAACCCAGTTCTTTGACTGGAGGTGAGTGTTTGAAAACTTTCAACACTCTTTCCATAATGTTATTTCGTGAAGTTGCTATATGCGCCCTAAGTGGATAAGGGTATGCCTAGACGTGGGTCCCTAGCTCGCTGCACCACTGGATTCAAAGTAGTCTGGCTCATGAGGGGTGATACCCCAAAACCAGTACCAGAATACTTGTTTCCAGTCCAGGGAGGACCTAGCTTGGCAGTTCAAGCTGGACTGTTCCCATGGGAGCAGGTTCAAGACTGATTTGCATATAGCTGGGTCCAAACTGGGGTGACGTACAAGGCAAAATAACAATGGATTAAACCCAGCTCTGTAACGGGAGGTGAGTTTTTGAAACGCTCTAACACTCTGTCCATCATGTTATTTTGTGAAGTTGCTATATGCACCCTAAGTGGAAAAGGATATGCCTAGACGTGGCTCTCTTGCTCGCTGCACCACTAGATTCAAGCTAGCCTGGCTGATGAGGGGTGATACCTTGAAACCAGTACCAGAATACTTGTTTGCCATCCAGGTAGGACTTAGCTTGGCAGTTTGGGCTGGACGGTTCCAATTGGAGCACGTTCAAGACTGATTTGCATATGGCTGGGTCCAAACTGGGATGACGTACTTGGGAATATAACAATGGATTAAACCCAGATCTGTGACTGTAGGTGAGTGTTTGAAACATTCCAACACTCTGTCTATCATGTTATTTTTAGAAGTTGCTATATGCACCCTAAGTGGAAAATGATATGCCTAGATGTGGCTCCTTTTCTCGCTGCACCACTGGATTTAAGCTAGCCTGGCTGATGAGGGATAATACCCCGAAACCAGACCCAGAATACTTTTTTCCACTCCAGGGAGGATCTAGCTTGGCAGGTCGGGCTGGACTGTTCCAATGGGAGCAGGTTCAAGACTGATTTCCATATGGCTGGGTCCAAACTGGGGTGACGTACTTGGGAAAATAATAATGGATTAAACCCAGACCTGTGACTGGAGGTGAGTGTTTGAAGCCTTCCAACACTCTGTCTATCCTGTTATTTTGAGAAGTTGCTATGTGTACCCTAAGTGGAAAAGTGGATGCCTAGACGTGGGTCCCTTGCTCACTGCACCACTTGTTTCAAGCTAGGCTGGCTGATATGGGGTGATACCCCAAAACCAGGCCCAGAATACTTGTTTCCAGTCCAGGGAGGACCTAGCTTGGCAGTTCAAGCTTGACAGTTCCCATGGGGAGAAGGGTCAAGATTAATTTACATATGGACGCTTGCAGAACTGGGTTGACGTGGCGAGAAATAAAAGATGTATTAAACCCAGTTCTTTGACTGGAGGTGAGTGTTTGTAAACTTTCAACACTCTTTCCATAATGTTATTTTGTGAAGTTGCTATATGTGCCCTAAGTGGATAAGGGTATGCCTAGACGTGGGTCCCTAGCTCGCTCCACCACTGGATTCAAAGTAGTCTGGCTCATGAGGGGTGATACCCCAAAACCAGTCCCAGAATACATGTTTCCAGTCCAGGAAGGACCTAGCTTGGCACTTCAAGCTGGACTGTTCCCATGGGAGCAGGTTCAAGACTGATTTGCATATGGCTGGGTCCAAACTGGGGTGACGTACCAGGCAAAATAACAATGGATTGAACCCAGTTCTGTGATGGGAGGTGAGTTTTTGAAACGCTCTAACACTCTGTCCATCATGTTATTTTGTGAAGTTGCTATATGCACCCTAAGTGGAAAAGGATATGCCTAGACGTGGCTCACTTGCTCGCTGCACCACTCGATTCAAGCTAGCCTGGCTGATGAGGGGTGATACCTTGAAACCAGTACAAGAATACTTGTTTGCCATCCAGGTAGGACTTATCTTGGCAGTTTGGGCTGGATGGTTCCAATTTGAGCAGGTTCAAGACTGATTTGCATATGGCTGGGTCCAAACTGGGGTGTCGTAACAGGCAAGATAACAATGGATTAAACCCAGTTCTGTGACGGGAGGTGAGTTTTTGAAACGCTCTAACTCTCTGTCCATCAGGTTATTTTGTGAACTTGCTATATGCACCCTAAGTGGAAAAGGATATGCCTAGATGTGGCTCCCTTGCTCAGTGCACCACTGGATTCAAGCTAGCCTGGGTGATGAGGGGTGATACCCCGAAACCAGACGCAGAATACTTGTTTCCACTCGAGGGAGGATCTAGCTTGGCAGTTTTGGCTGGACAGTTCCAATGGGAGCAGGTTCAAGACTGATTTGCATATGGCTGGGTCCAAACTGGGATGACGTATTTGTGAAAATAACAATGGATTAAACCCAGATCTGTGACAGGAGGTGAGTGTTTGAAATTCTCGAACACTCTGTCCATCATGTTATTTTGTGATGTTGCTATATGCACCCTAAGTGGATAAGGATATGCCTAGACGTGGCACCCTTGCGTGCTGCACCACTGGATGCAAGCTAGCCTGGCTGATGAGGGGTGATACCCCAAAACAGTACAAGAATACTTGTCTCCAGTCCAGGGAGGACCTAGCTTGGCAGTTCAGGCTGGACTGTTCCCATGGGAGCAGGTTCAATACTGATTTGCATATGGCTGGGTCCAAAGTGGGCTGATGTACTAGGGAAAATAACAATGGATTAAACCCAGTTCTGTGACGGGAGGTGAGTTTTTGAAACGCTCTAACACTCTGTCCATCATGTTATTTTGTGAAGTTGCTATATGCACCCTAAGTGGAAAAGGATATGCCTAGACGTGGCTCACTTGCTCGCTGCACCACTAGATTCAAGCTAGCCTGGCTGATGAGGGGTGATACCTTGAAACCAGTACCAGAATACTTGTTTGTCATCCAGGTAGGACTTAGCTTGGCAGTTCGGGCTGGACGGTTCCAATTTGAGCAGGTTCAAGACTGATTTGCATATGGCTGGCTCCAAACTGGGATTACGTACTTGGGAAAATTACAATGGATTAAACCCAGACCTGTGACTGGAGGTGAGTGTTTGAAACCTTCCAACACTGTGTCTATCTTGTTATTTTGAGAAGTTGCTCTGTGTACCCTAAGTGGAAAAGTGGATGCCTAGACGTGGGTCCCTTGCTCACTGCACCACTGGATTCAAGCTAGGCTGGCTGATGAGGGGTGATACCCCAAAACCAGGCCCAGAATACTTGTTTCCAGTCCAGGGAGGACCTAGCTTGGCAGTTCAAGCTTGACAGTTCCCATGGGGAGAAGGGTCAAGATTAATTTACATATGGACGCTTGCAGAACTGGGTTGACGTGGCGAGAAATAAAAGATGTGTTAAACCCAGTTCTTTGACTGGAGGTGAGTATTTGAAAACTTTCAACACTCTTTCCATAATGTTATTTTGTGAAGTTGCTATATGTGCCCTAAAAGGATAAGGGTATGCCTAGACGTGGGTCCCTAGCTCGCTGCACCACTGGATTCAAAGTAGTCTGGCTCATGAGGGGTGATACCCCAAAACCAGTCCCAGAATACTTGTTTCCAGTCCAGGGACGACCTAGCTTGGCAGTTCAAGCTGGACTGTTCCCATGGGAGCAGGTTCAAGACTGATTTGCATATGGCTGGGTCCAAACTGGGGTGACGTACCAGGCAAAATAACAATGGATTAAACCCAGTTCTGTGACGGGAGGTGAGTTTTTGAAACGCTCTAACACTCTGTCCATCATGTTATTTTGTGAAGTTGCTATATGCACCCTAAGTGGAAAAGGATATGCCTAGATGTGGCTCCGTTGCTCGCTGCACCACTGGATTCAAGCTAGCCTGGCTGATGAGGGGTGATACCCCAAAACCAGGCCCAGAATACTTGTTTCCAGTCCAGGGAGGACCTAGCTTGGCAGTTCAAGCTTGACTGTTCCCATGGGGAGAATGGTCAAGACTAATTTACAAATGGATGCTTGCAGAACTGGGTTGACGTGGTGAGAAATAAAAGATGTATTAAAGCCAGTTCTTTGACTGGAGGTGAGTGTTTGAAAACTTTCAACACTCTGTCCATAATGTTATTTTGTGAAGTTGCTATATGCGCCCTAAGTGGATAAGGGTTTGCCTAGACGTGGGTCCCTAGCTCGCTGCACCACTGGATTCAAGCTAGTCTGGCTGATGAGGGGTGATACCCCAAAACCAGTCCCAGAATACTTGTGTCCAGTCAAGGGAGGACCTAGCTTGGCAGTTCAGGCTGGACTGTTTCCATGGGAGCAGGTTCAAGACTGATTTGCATATGGCTGGGTCCAAACTGGGGTGACGTACCAGGGAAAATAACAATGGATTAAACCCAGATCTGTGACAGGAGGTGAGTTTTTGAAACGCTCTAACACTCTGTCCATCAGGTTATTTCGTGAAGTTGCTATATGCACCCTAAGTGGAAAAGGATATGCCTAGACGTGGCTCCCTTGCTTGCTGCACCACTGGATGCAAGCTAGCCTGGCTGATGAGGGTGATACCCTGAAACCAGTACCAGAATACTTGTTTCCGATCCAGGGAGGACCTAGCTTGGCAGTTCGGGTTGGACTGGTCCAATGGGAGCAG
This sequence comes from Triturus cristatus, assembly GCF_964204655.1. Lineage (NCBI taxonomy): Eukaryota > Metazoa > Chordata > Amphibia > Caudata > Salamandridae > Triturus > Triturus cristatus. The sequence continues at coordinate 514,391,596 of NC_140592.1, read as the reverse complement.
GTTCAAGACTGATTTGCATATGGCTGGGTCCAAACTGGGATGACCTACTTGGGAAAATAACAATGGGTTAAACCCAGATCTGTGACTGGAGGTGAGTGTTTGAAACCTTCCAACACTCTGTCTATCATGTTATTTTGCACCACTAGATACAAGCTAGCCTGGCTGATGAGGGGTGATACCCTGAAACCAGTACCAGAATACTTGTTTCCCATCCAGGGAGGACCTAGCTTGGCAGTTCGGGCTGTGGGATTCAAGTCAGTATGTAAAGTTAGCATAACGTAGCTTGGACTGTATCTCTATTCTGTATACATTGAGATCTGCTTTATAAGATGGCCCATTCGTTCTCTGTGTTTTGTATGATGGAAAGGGCCGAAAAGCCACACTACGGCCATCTTGGATTATGACCAGTCGTGCCTCTGATCACGTGGTTCTCTCTGTACACCGTCTGTATGATTTAGCTCGTACCAGCCTAGAGACAGGGTGAAATTGTATTTACGGTTGAGGCCCAAGGTCACATCTGCAGTGGGGAGTATCAAGCGAAATTCCTCTGGGCCCGAGATGAAAGGGAGTCACCCCGTCGACCTTCTCTGTAGAAGATAGTAACCTTATGTGTGCAGATGGTATGAGCTCATCTAGGAGCTCCAGGGCTAACTGGTGTTTTTCCACTCACAATGCTTTGTATGCTGAATCAGTTATGTATATAAGTGTGACTCTGTCAAGATGCCAGCAGTCTTCCTCAGCTCACCTGATGGGTGAGGGTCGATGAGGCTCCTGTGGTACTGTAAATTTCGGAACCATGTCGGTGGCATAGTCCCACCATGCCGATTTTGGTATCAGCGAACCGCAAATGAGTAACGCGGTATGCATGAGTGTTTTCGTCATGTTTCACCGATGAATTCACTGTGTATACGATACTATATATCGTACCCTCGGGTTCCATTTTAGAGCGGTAGCCATTTTGTGGTTGCCCTCACATAGGCTGTGCACTAAGGCCATGCTTAGGCCTAAAGGACACGTACACCTTCTGGTGACTTCTTTGTGACCTGTGCAAACTGACTCCAATGCCCGAGGTCATTCATGTCCGGCCGGTTCCTTTTACTGCGGCCAAATGGGATTAGCATCAGGGCTTGACACATCATAAAGTCGTTCTTCCCACACGAACCTGGACTAATCTCCTTCACACCTGACTCTGTTTCCTACTTTATGGCTTACTTTACGAGGAGGAGGTGCCGAATTTATTGGGGGCTGCTGATATCTGATGAGTGTTCTGAGCCTCGCTGGGTAAATACTTGTGATCTGACCGAGTTGAAATGTGGGATTATCATCATGACTTTACTGTTTCTTTGAAACGAAAATATGTGAATGACCACTTGTAAAATAGGGGCGGTGTTGCCCAGAGCGTAATTTTGTGTATATAAGTAAAGACTGGTTTTTGGTTCGGGAGCAGTTTCCTGAGAACATACACCGTGCTGTACTTCTCGGATACCTGTGATTTGTCTGCAGCCAATAAATACGATCTTTGACTTCACCTAGAAGACTCTGTGTTTCTGTAGTCTGAAAGAACTCGAAGTCTTCGGGTGTGTCCCCTGGCACCGCTGGGTTGGTTCTGAAAAACCCAGTACTTCAGTTGGCGCCCAACGTGGGGCGATTTAAGTGGTACCGGTCCAAGCCAGAGGTTCGCGAGGAGCTCCGTGTGAAAATTCACCCCGCTAACGTATGGGGTGTGCCACGACCAAAATCTTTTAGAGATATTGAGTATCCTATGTTGGCGGATTACCTTTATGCATTAACTAAAGATCTCCGTTCCATTCATCAACAGATATCAGCAGTACTGCAGCCTCTGCCGGAGGGTCCTGGACACAGTCTGGAGCCTGGACAGTGGGTCTTGGTTCGGAACTACCAACGGAAATCGAGTCTAGATCCACGCTGGACCAAGCCCTTTCAAGTGCTCCTGGCTACAAGGACGGCCGTAAAAGTTGAAGGGAAGCGGCATTGGATCCACGTCTCACACCTAAAAAGAGTTCCACTTCCCTTGCCAGATGATCAGCAGGACCAGGATGAGGCGTTAAGGCACGGAAGTGATAAACCTACCGAAAAGTCACCTTCCCCAGAGGCCCAAGGAAAAACGGATGGGCGAGTGGAGGGTGTCGTGAGTTCGGCTACATCTGCAACAGGTAATCTGACACCTGGGAATGCAATACGTGACAAGGAAAGTCACACACACAATCCTTTATTTCACCCCACTGTGCCTGTTCTGTTCATTAATCCCGAAATACCGGGTCATGCCTGTTACAACCTGCGGCCCCGACAGAAAGCAAGGATCCCAGACTCAACCTAGAAAATAAGAACGAAGGTCTGAGTAAAACCCTGGGAAAGATAAAAACACTGGACTGAACTCGTTGAGAGCTTGGAACTTTTTGATAGTGCTCTGTTCAGAAAGAAGATAGAGACATTGATCAGCTAGTGGGGGCCCAGGTAGGGTTTCCTTTCAGCCAGAGTTGTGTCAAGTACAACTCCGACGCGAGAAGTTTTTGTGCCTTTTCTTTTTCTTTTGTGTTGCATGGAACAATAGGAGTCTGCCTGTGAGGCTCTATAACGGACACAGGAAAGAAGCACCCTCCGGCAGGTTGGACTGCTTATAGATTTCCCTTTTCCGAGATTATACCTGGACTTTTAGTGAGAATGTACCCTTTTGCTTGTTTTGTCCCTGAAGAGGAACGTCCCATAGTACACCGCCCTCTGTATACACATTTGCCAATGTTTTCTACTTGGAGTTTGCGTGCCAAAATTGTTTTTATTGTCATAATAGTTGTTTCATTAATGCTATGCTTAG